>NC_086153.1:264500822-265750822 GCF_035149785.1 Candoia aspera | reverse complement strand
TACAAAAAGAATGTGGGTTTAATTTCAACACCTATTCCACCAAATAAATTAACACCTTGGATTCTTCAGGTATAGCCAAAGCATTCAATCCAATTGAAACATAAAAAACATGCTTGAGTTTATCATACCTCCACTGCTGTGAATTTCATTGATTGATGGATTGACTGATTGACTGACTATGTGCCCTCAAGTTGGTGTCAACTCTTAGCAACCCCAGATTTTGTTCATGACTATCTGTCCCTAGCCTGGTCCTTCAGACCTTCCAGTGGTGTACATCACCACCATCTATCCACCCTGCTGCTGGTCATCCTCTTTGTCTCTTCCCCTCCATCTTTCCTAGCATTAGAGCCTTCTCTAGAGAGCTAGGTCTTTGCATTATGTGTCTGAAGTGGGATAATTTGTGCCTCAACTGAGAACTCTGGTTTGAATTCTTGATCCATTTTTTTTTTGTTTTCTTGGCTGTCCATAGAAAACACCATGAGATGTTTAAGAGGTCAATTAATTATATGGTGACTAATATATTCTGCTAGTTTTCCAACTTGCAACCAAATGCTAAATCAAGCAGAGCAGTTTGGAGTTATTTATATGGGTTTCCTTGTAAGCTGAAAAATAGGATAGAAATCATCTATAGAAATTCAATAAATAAATAAATAAATATTTAAAATAATTTAATTTGATAAAAAAATAAATAAAATATTTTAAATAAATAAACAAACAATTGCACAGAATATTTATCTACTTCAACTCCCTAGACAATTTTTCATCATGCAGAAAAAAAATACTAATATATTCTCTTTTCCCCCCCTCTTTGACTGCAGTGAAAAGCTTCCAAGTTTTGTTTCCAAATTCTGGATGAGCATAATGATAGCAAAAGTTAAGAGCTGTACAAAAAGATTATCCTGACAATCCCTTTGTCTCCATGATTGTTTCCCCTCTTCCAAACCCTTCTCCCTTCCATGCCCACCAAATGCTAGAAAATGGAATTGATCATTGCAATCTCAAACCCTGGTTTGGCAGAAGATGTCAATGAACTAAGAAATGAATCAAAGGAATGATTGCTGGGTACAGGAGTAAGGGATAAAATTAGCTTAACCAATCCATTACCTTTTACAACTATTTGTGTTATCCAGAAACAAACTATTTGTTTTTCCTCCTGATTTCAGATATTGTTATTGTTGTTCTGTTCAGAGAAATGATGTTAAGCATTGAGTAGCATTTAAACATCAACAATGGCATATTTAACCAGTGGCATCTTCAACAGTAGTATGTCCCATCACGGAGATAACAATTTAATCATTCCAGCATGTTGAAGACCAGTTTTATGGTATATCATTTATCATTTAACTAAATATTTTGATCCATAAGTTTTACTGTTATTTTGATTTTTTTTTCTCTTTCCCACAATAAAATGGTCAATATCTTCTTATTCCTCATGAAGGCTACAATAATAACAGGAATATTTATATTGTTATCATTCTCACTAAAGATATAGGCTGAATAATTAGCAAAGAGGCATTGTGAAATCACCTACTAATTCTTTCCTGAAAAACTGTAATGGTACTTTTGTAACCAAATATACACATCTGTTGGTTGCATGCTGTACTGGGTCATATTAAAAATAAATAAATAAATAAAATAACAATGCTGCATTATTTAGTATGGAATTGATAGTGAATGCACCGAGGTTTCAGTTATTAAAATATATAATTTCCCTATGGTATAACTATATAGCACAGTACCATAGAAGTGGTGGAAAAGGGAAATGATTCATTTTGTCTCACTAACATCCCCAGGTGAATCACACAGTCTGAGATGGATTGGGCAGTACATTAAAGATATGTATGAGATAGCAGTATTTAGATCTACAGTGTAGACTCATGGAAATTATTGGGATTCAGTTGATTAATGGGAAAAAAGTCCTATTGATCTCAATAGATTATCAGTAATATATCAAACTGGATCTAATTTAGCCTACTTAATACATGTTCTGTGGCCCCATACATTAGGATTTTAAACTTCCAATGGACTGAGAATTTTGCTATTCCTGTGATGTGTCATAAATCTTAAGGTACTATAGATATAAAAGCATACAGCACCAAAATCTGTTTTAAGATCCTCAAAGCCACCCATCAGAAAGACAGAAGATTAAAAACTGGCCTTTTTCCTCTTCAGGAGATTTGAGGGAGAATTTTAAGGAGCAAATTTGACCCCTAAAATCAAAGTCCCCTCAAAGAGTCCTGGCTACATGCACTTTTCAGGTGTGGCCTGCATGTCATATAGTGTGTTTCCCATGCTGAAAGAAGTGTCATATGTCTTCAAGAAAATGCCTACAGTAGTTAGATGGAAAAGTCCTTTAGTAGAATGTATTGTTTTCATTTGCTGCAAAAAGAAACAATGAAAATGACAAGAAGAACTATAGTATATGTCATATTTACCATAGTTATAACTATCACAATCACAGGTATCATTAATATTTTGATTACAAAGGAGAAATAGTGATCACATTTCACCAATATCATTGAAAGCATGAACCAGATATTATAAAATGGGGCTTCCTCTTAGCAACAGCTTCTACGAAATCATCCTGCTTCAAACTGTAATGTAGATGGAATTTCTTTCCTTTCAAAAGTGATTACTCTTCTACCAATTTTGATTATTTTAGGAAAGTCTCATAATTACTAAGATTAATTAGTAGTCAGAGTAATCAATGCACAGCTCTCAAGAATAGAAAGATGTCAAAAACCAAAGGCTGAAGGTTTCAAATGGAGGAAATGAAATCTGAAAAATCATAGTGCTTGATAAAACAAGCAAGAACATGAAAATGATGTTCTTGTCATTAGGAATCTTTTGTGCAAGTATGAAAAAGGTAATTAGTCTTCTTCATTAGAACATCTCTTTAAGTTGGTAAAAAAGCCTTAAGTGCTAATTAGATATGAACCCATCAAAACCAAATTAGGAACAATTAGCATCATACTCATTACCAAAGGAAAGGAGGGGAAAACATATTTGTCGACATTAAGACATTAAGCAGGGCGTTTTATTTGGGATGGGAGATTGCATCAAAGCAATTGCTCTATTTAGTTCAGCAGTCACTGACAACCTCCTTTAAAAAAACAAACAAACTAAATTTTCATGGTTAAGAATATTAAGGTTCAAATAAAAAGCAGTTACATTGATAAACACTGGATTCTACACACTTTCATAAAAAGCCATCTTGATACCCCTTTGTATATCACCACCAAAGAGTCAACTTGTGTATTCATTAAGCAAATGAATACCAGAAGATTAGAGATAGATAGATAGATAGATAGATAGATAGATAGATAGATAGATAGATAGATAGATAGATAGATTCTTGTACCCAACAAGAAGAGAAAAGTTTAGGAATATATTTCACAAGAATATCCATAATTTCTGACTTCTGGTGAGGACATGGCACACTGAACAGCTGTGCCTGTGGGCTCCACAGGCAGAACTGACAATGTGGCAGTTTTCTCAGGCTCAGGCAGGTTTTTTCTGAAGCCCACAAGTGTTTTCCCCGACAAAGAAAACACTCAGAATCATCCCATCTGTCCTCTGGAATGGCAACTTGTAGCCAGAGGATTGCAATCGGCCTTCGTACTCGTCTGGTAAAAGCTGCTGGGAGACTGGGATGTCATAATTTCCAAGCCACACTGTAGCCTTAAAGGGACACTAAGACCAGCTACCCCATTTCTAAATCACCCAAATTATATTTTTTACGTCTATGTACCCTAGGAGAGGCTTTCGACAGCAAGGAGAAGAGGGCTATCTTGGCACTTATCAATATTTTGTTTTTTTTTTTAAATCTTTTTAAGTTTTTGCTTGTTTCCCATCCAAATATTAAGGAGGACTTGAGAATAAATAATTGTCCCCCTGTTACTTTTGTACTCGATTTGAAAAAAAATTACCATTGTCCTACATGTTGAATCAGCTGATTTGAACCGTCAGCTTCCTGTCCACTTTCCCTTGAGAACAGTCTGCTATTTACTCTCACTTCATGTAGACACTTTCGAACGTCCTTATATCCTTGACTTTCACTGATTAAGCTCCTAGGGGGTACCGTAATCTACTGCATGAGACATGGAGGAATTCAAGCAGACTTTCTCTGATTTCCATTGAGACCTTAAGCAAATTATTTTTTATTCTTACCAACTTTTATGTAAGGCATTCAGGACATTGTGGAAGATATGAGCTTTAAAATGTTTCATCTGGTTGTCATGGATGAAATGGAGGAATTTAACAGCATCAGGAATGTCTCTTCAACTTCTGCTGAGATGCTGGAGGAAGATTGGATAGTGGAGTTGAAGAAATTAAAAGGACACATTGCCATAAGTGAAATGGATCTTCTGATGGAGTGCCTTGGAAAAGAAGGGGTTAATATGTATGGGAGTTTTCTTGAAGAGAAGTCAGAGGTTTTGAAGGAGGCAGCTGGGCTCTCTGATTTCTTTAAGAAAAAAAACTGTGTGCATAATGTGGAGATATGTAAATGCTTTGGTTTATTTTGAAGTGGGATAAGAGTTTATTTATCTGGATTGCTTTAAGGGTTTGGCTGAATTCATTTACTTTTAATGATCTGAATTAAGATTATCAAGGCATAATAACAAAAAGAAAAAAGAATGATGTTTGGTTTTGGGTCTGACATGATTAAGATTGTTAAAATTGCTATATTACTAAGTATAATGGTAGACAATTTATATACTTTTTTGTTTGATTTTTATTATAGTAGTCAGGAATGTATAGAATAGTAGTAGGAAGGAAATAATCAAATAAATGATATATTTGGGGGGGGAGTTGATTAGGAGGTTTTGTGTGTGTGCGTGTGTGTGTGTGTGTGTGTGTATTCTTTTAAGATAAGGGGAGGGAGTAACTGTATTTAGTGATTTTTATAATGTGCCAATGGTATGATTTATAGAAATAATGTGACTAGTTTAATATAGAGTAAGGGGTTGATTATGGAAAATTGTGTATATTCTTGCTGTTAAAAGTCAGAAGTCATATTTTTCTGTAATTTTTTTAAAAAATATTCTTTTGTGTTTTCACATCTTTTTAGTTATTTTTATTTTTTCTTTGTAGTTTTTTATTTGTCTGTAGTTTTTATCTTTGTTTGAAATTTAATAAAATTCTTATAAAAAAAGAATGTCCATAATTTCTCTATATGGGAAGTATTGTTGATTTGTCTATGCCTAGTACATAAAGAGTACAGAAAAAAAATATGAACAGAACAGGGTGTTCTGAGTAAAAGAACAAAAGACTTCCACTACTACTTCCATAATGTTATATTAAGAAGCTGGCTGGACTGGAAATTAAATGTGTTCAGCACTGAAGATAAAAGACAAAAGAGCAAACCAACTTAAGGGAACAGGGCAAGCTGAATAACAAGGATCTTGAAAATCTTTTTTTGGTAGGGTGGGGCTGATGTGAGCTTTCTCATTCTGCCTATCAGCAGAGACAACTCTGCATCTGAAGTATGGTTAGCAACTGTGGGAATACAGACACACATAATGAAAATTCAGATAATAATCACTGGTGCAATGCAGAAAACAAAGGTTCCAAATTATTACCTAGTCTTCTAGTCTAACTCTGACATGATACTAGGATAAATACTGTTATTGATTCTTAATAGAAACTTAGGAATGCTCAAGGAATCAATACAACCATTCAAAATCAGTGCAAAACATTGTGAGCCAAACTATAGGTGGAAGGTCATTTGAAACATTCAAGCATTAAACATTTTTTTTTTTAAATGAGCAATTTAACCAAAGATTACCATTATAGATATTGCAGTGATGGGGAGGGGTGAAGTTAATGAAAGATGGGAGCTGTGCCCATTGTTTACCCATAATTATAGGCCTGAGCAGCTACTGTATCTCAGCTCAATTTCTTTACTCACCCTAGGGATGCCCTTCCAAATACAGCACAATCTGATATATAATTCCCCCACCCCGTCAAGATCCATGTAGCTCCCACCTTATTAATGGTCCAGAAGTTTTTAAATGCTGTAAATGCATAATGTAAACACATGTTGTGGTGGACCTAATAATCGACTTCAAAAAATACAGAAACAAAGAACAAAGCACTGAACGCAAGATATTTGCCTTGACATAATATTTGCACATTTGGGACTTTGTTAGTATACCAAAATTGAATTTTCAGTATTCTGGCAAAAATATAGGAAAAAATAGATAAATAATACTTCATGTGCTAAACTGGTTCCTTCAGTTTCCAAAATATTTTCTCCTCCACAAGACTTTCTGTTTTTCAATCTAATTTTAGGCTGCTTTTTAATTTCTTTTGATCAAGCATTTGAGCTTTACTAGGCTCCCAGTGATCTAAACTGGTAAGACAGTCTGATCTGCCAAAGCTCCAGGACCTTGACACCCAAAAAGACTGCAGATTGCTTTAAAAAATGATTATATAGTGAAAGAGCATTCCATACACCCTTCATCCACTGTAGCAAAAGTCCTGCACCAAACCCATGAGAATTTCATTATGTCTACCACCATCTCTGTTTTGAATAAATTTTGGAAGTCATCTTTTTTCCTGTCAAGTGTAATGAGAACAGGAAAAAATATGCAGAAGAAAAAATTAGCACAGCACTACTGAAAAATTCCAGCCAGGATTTTTTTTTTTTTTAAGTGTGCTGCCAACACTTGCATTGCCTGAAATGTCAACTGAGAGGGAGCTGCAGAAAACAGAGATGGAGGATCACTGGAGAAGTTAAAGGTGGCAAGATCAGCCACTAATAGTCCCAGCTGTAAGGATATAGATCAGCATAGCAAGACAGTGGTTGTATTCTCTTGTTCTATTAAGGGAAATGTATTGGCAGAGATGCAATACCAGTTTTAGAATCTGTAGCTTTTGACCCTATCAAAATAAATTTAAACTGATGGCAAATAAATATTTTTTTAAAGTAATCTGAATAGATTAATGTCCTTTGACATTCCCAACAAGAGTGGTAAGACCAAGAAAAATTGACCTGGTGACAACAGGGACTTCTTCACACATCACATGGTTAAATTATAGAATTTACTTCCACTAATGACAGTCACAAGCCTGTATAGATTTGGATACTTTCATGAAGGATAATGCTTTAGATGGCCAATAGTAATTATGACTAAGTATGATCTCCAGTGTCAGAGGAAGTATGCCTCTTGTTACAAGATGCAGGAGAATGTGAATGAGAAGATGTCCCTTTTTCCTGATGTCTCAGTTGTATGATTTCACAGGCATCTGGCTTTACAATATGGGACAGAAACTAAATAGCTCTTTGGTCTTAACTAGATGGTCTGTTTTTATACTGAGTTTAGCTAGTAATGTATTCATCATCTAAAAGCAGAAATCAGAGGTTGGTATAAATTTGAGATGTATAGCTTTTGTGTAAAAAGGTTATATGATAGAATTTTTTAAAAAGAAAGGGAAACAAGTATTGGTAGAGTCAAGAAAGTATTTTCAAAGAATTAGGAAGCCAAAGTAGCAGAGTAGAACTTATGGATTCAAATATGACTTATTCTAATTATGTAGCTTTAAAAGAAATATGTACAAAGTCACCTTGATAGGATAATGAAAGGCACCAATACGTTATGCATATTCCCTGGATTTTCCACTGGAATCAATGTATATGAAACGACATAAAATTGAAATGATAGAAATAAGCAAAAAAAAAATGTATCAACATGCTGATGAATCTCTAAAGAAGAGCAATAAATAGGCCAGCTGGGTTACTTTAGGCCAGTCACTCTCTCTCAGCCCAAATCACCTCACAGGATTGTTGTGGGAAAAATAGGAGGAGAAAGGAGTATTAGGTATGTTCACCACCTTGAATTATTTATAAAAATAGTAAAGGGGGGATAAATAATCTAAAAAAAAAACAAAAAACTGAATGAAACCTAGCAGTGAGTTTATGACTTATGACAAAACCAAAATTCCAGGAAATATTTCACACTTACCTCATGTACAAGAAACCAATGATTACTTAGAGGTAACATGAATATATCTGAAAGCTCCAGCAGAGGAAAGAGAAATATTGTTTTATTGTAAGCTGCCCAGAGTCCCCCCATAGGGGAGAGATGGGAGGTGAATAGATGTATTAAATAAATAAATAAATAAATACAGTTTGAAAGATAGAACATCCAACTTTTATTGCTGTTGCTTTTAATATCCATTAATCAAAAATCAGACTTCTTTGTTGATACAGTCTGATTTGCTTCTTTCTCCATCTATCGTTTTATCAAATTAATCAGTTTGCATATCCTAAAATTACCTGCTGTTTGTAAAGGGAAAAAAAAAAAATGTATTGTATTAGAGAATACTACTCACTTAGGAATAGCACAGCATGTTCTGAGAACTATCACCCTGCCACTCATCCACCCACATTAGACATTTATCTAAAAGTACAAGATGGATTGGGTATCATTTAGAATGAAAGGCATTTAACATAAATGACATCTATTTCACAGTCTTGGGAAATGTAAACTCAAAGTCCTGTACTATATTTCAGAAATGTTGATAAATATAAATAAAAGCTTACTATACTTGTTTTTAACTTTGTTGTTAACCCAACTTCCATCCAATCTTTGATCACAATGACTTTGAAGCAATCTAGAAATGCACGCAACAATTAAGAGAGCTTTAATCACTGTTATAAACCTCCTGAGAGTAGTCACTGTAATAAAATTGGCATATTAAGGATATGAAAAAATAATTGCAGGTACAACTAAACATGATTAATGATCAGACAACAGCTTCCACATGAAAAGAATATTAAACAGCCTAAAATACAGGTCAAAGCAAAATTATTATTCTATTGGTAGATCTGTCCACATTTAATGAAATACAGGGTTAGGACATCATGAAATACTATAGTTAGTGAACACTGAAAGAACAGGGTAGATTAAAGGACCAATTGGCAAGAAGAAGGCCTGGAGATTCCATAATTATTTTATACCTAATCCAAATGGACCATAAATTGAGGCCATATTCCAATACTTAGTGAAGTGTACTTAATCTCACTTCCCTAATTTTGCTCTGGAGCCTAGCTGTACAATGGGGAGAGACTGAACATGGGAAAGAAATGATCATTTCAGGTGAAATAATATGTCACTGCCACCTTGAAAATGTCACCTGTAATGACAAAACTTGCCCTTCCCATCGGTTGCTTTACAACAGCAATCCTCGCTGGTCATATGCCTTCTTGCTTTCTACTTCATCAGGTGCTAATATTTCTCCTCACTGGCTTGTGAATTGGTGGGTACAGAAACACCTTCATCTGCTTTGTTAGATTGGGCAGAGCAGCAAAATGATGAAAAAAATAACAAAGAACAGGGAGGCATTATCATGGCTCCTGGACATTAGGCCAGCAGAGAGACCATGACATAGCTATGAAGCAACTTGTTAGAGATACCATTGTCTGTATCAGATGACATCATTGGCTATATGCCAAACAGTGCCATCATTGCCACTCTGCCATGACTTCTGGAGAGGGTGGCCAGGACTGAATTTGCTAGTAAGTATGTCATCTTCTGTAAATGCTATCACATGGAGGGGATTTTGTTCTTTGTAATGTTATGCTTCAATTAAATCTGCTTTTCTATTAGCCAGATAATAGTATGGATATACCTCTTTCACCCTTTACATTTAATAAAGTTTATTCAAAAGGAAATTGTATGTTGGGTTCCATAATTTCAGTCAAGTGTGTGAAGAACACAGAAGACAGGTGCCACCTTGTGCAGTTAACTTCCCACTGGTTGTTTCTGGATGACAGAAGGCAGTGTGATAGCAATGATGTGAGAAAGGTGTCACTGGAACCATAATGCAATACCTTGTATTTTAATTTCCTTTGCTGATTGAAAGATTTGGCATGCACCTTCTGTCAGAAACTTTTTTGCAGATAACCTCACCTGTTACTTCAAGATTATGGATAATGTCTTAAACTTGTCATTTTGAGACTGGACTATCTAACTGATAACTATTCAGAAGAAAGTTTCATTTTATATGAGAGAAGGACGATGACCAGGAAGGGGGAAAAATGTCTTGCAGTAAGACACTTCTTTGGATCTAGTTCACTTAAAACACTTGTGGTTGTAGGGGAGATTATGAATTACATTTGAAATGGGTACACACTTTTTGAAAAAAAGTCTATTTAAAATATCAAATCTTTATTTCCTAGAATTCCTTATTATTCATAATGCAAATATTCTTTTTTAATTTATTGTACATTCTGTTCAGTAGTCGAGATCTTTATAAGCCATCTGTGTGTGCTGCTAATGAAGTTTTACATGATCTGTTCATTATATGGGCTGTATCAGAATTTTGCTCAAAAATTCACACAGGAAACAGTAATTGAACATATACAGAATGACAGTGCTGTGGGAAAATAGATTATGTAAGAGAACTTCCTTAGCTATATAAATCAGTAACAATTACAATAAATGTATTTATGTGCTATCTTTAAAAAAGCTCAGGGAAACAAACAACTAAAAGTACAGCATTATTGTACAAACATTAAAATATCCAAAATATTGCACAGCCCTAACAGCTGAACTGGAGCCCAATACATCAGAAGATCCTAGTTTCTAGCTACTAATCGAATCATCTTATCTGTTTATGTAGTCTTTCCTCTCCTTTCTGTTCCACTCCATTCCAGTTTGCTCACCCTGAGTCCAGATTCTTTATGCATAAATTAAATAGCAAATGTTGTAGGAGTTTCTGAGGTCAGGTGTTCAAACACACCTTGGACTTCAGGTGATTCCTGAGTAAATTTACTCTTCAGCATTCCCATATGCGTCTTTCCAGCCTTATCATTATTTGCAGACAGAAAAGATGAACTGTGCAGTCTCATCCTTGGAGGAACCCCAGGCTTCAGAAATGGCCATTGGCTTTTTCATAGGTGGATCCCTGCCTGCCTTGTTAGAGCTTCCTCTGGTTACATATCATAGCTGTGAAAACAGTTCTTCTAGTGTGACCAGACATAATGGGTGGACTTCAAGGTCCTGCTGTTTTTTCATTGAATAATATCCACACTTTGCTTACTGCTCTAACATACTTTGAGAATATTCAAACCACATATTTCTTTATAATATAGATTCTTAGGCAAGGCAAACGTTCATGAACCTTCACTGTGGGAACATTGTAAATCTACAGGGCAGCCTATAGTCATATCCCATGACTGCTGTATGCACATTGTTAAGACACTTAAACATTTTAATTTGTATTATTCTCTTTGATGGATTTCAATCTGAGGTGTGCTAGCTAATCTGTACTTTATAGGAGCACTGTCTCATCAAACATCTTGCACAATCACATTTCATCTCAATACATAATTTGTATATCTATAAATATAGAATACATTTTTTATTTCATCTGGTTGAAGTAGCCACAGTGCTTACTTTAGCTAATGTGACACACTAAAGTAAGAAACCTGCTTTATCCATTTCTTCAATCAATCTCCAGAGATTTTGACGCAAGCCTTTGATTAGAAACCAGATGCTGTACATCATTTTCTGCCAGAACCATTATCAGTATTGAAATGCTTTTTCTGTCTTTCTTTAATTATTTGTTCAATCCTGGCTTTAAGGTATAATTTGACATGCCAGATTGTTCTAATCAAAAGCATCAACCACTCACTGCCAAAATGAAAGGAGAAAAGGGGTAAAAGATGATAAGTCTAGAGAAAAGACACTCATTTAGAACTCCTAATACTTATGTAGATACATTGTAGGCATAATAATCAGCTACTGACGTGAAGGAGAAACAAACATTGCACTAATGGAAAGGAAATGGATGTGATTAACATGGCATGCTACCCACAGAGAAGAAAGAGGTGCTTATGGCAACAATGACATATAGGACATTCTACAACTTATCTTGTTCTTCTGGACAAGAGAGAGAGAGGGAAAAAAATCCATATAACAGGTATTCTTTGGATTAATTGAGATGGAGCATTGTTTGATTTTCACTTCCTTTGAGAACCATTTTATTTTGTTAAAGGTGCATGCCTCCCTTTTCTCATGAAACATTGAAACAGCACAATATACAGGCTGAGGATGACTCTGAATACACAGATGTACCAGGCCAGTCCTGGGATATGGTGTAAAATACTTCTAAACCAAGGAAAGTTGAGACTTTATTGGACATAGGGTATATCAACTATTTTTATTTCCTTTTAATTTAACAGGGGATAATATAGTACTCATGGATAGTAAAATTAAATTAAAAATGGGAGAAGGATTTACTGACATGATAGGCTGTACTACCATCACCATTCTAGTATTAGGTACTAAGCAGTATATGAAAATCAGACAGAGTCAGAGGGCTGAGATAAGGATTCAGAATAGGAAAGTGGTAGAATGCAGTTCTAAGCAAAAAATATACATTTATTGAGTTACTGCTCACATCAATATTCAAGCAGTAAATTTTGTTGGTTTATATTGGGGAAACACTATGGCACATTAAGTAGTAGCCTCATGCAATGTTTTACAATTGGAGAGGACATTTTGGGGGGAAAAAGGGATATAACTGGACAATGTGGAACTTTTTGAGACAGAGTGCTTTTACTGTTTCAGCTATATGGGAAAAGTAAAATACTCTCCCTACCCCAATCCTATAGGTTTTCTCCCATCAAAATAATACTTTGATATTACCATAAATTATAATAAATTATGTAATTATAAATATATTATAAATATAAACAGATAGTTATAAATACTTATAAATTAATTTGATGCAACACACAATGATGGTATTTTAAGCATAAGTTGGAAGAATACTTGATTATTCTATTATTATTATTATTATTATTATTATTATTATTATTATTATTATTATTATTCAGCCTCAATCAATCAATCCCCTGAAGGAGGAAGGCATATACTCTGTGTGTGTGTGTATCCATCTTGCTAGATTTCTCTTCTATTTCAAGTCTCATACCTTTACACCCCAATGCATTGCATTCAGTTTAGAAATTAAATAATATCTAGCTATGCAAAAGCTTTAGTCCTCTTTAGGCATTAAGCCCAGAACGCTATTTAATTAGCAGATGGTTGCACTTTCTTGCACTTGGCTGATCTCAAAAAGCTAAAGGCTAAACAGAGCCTGATGGTAGACCAATAGGAAGTTCCAGGGTGGAGTGGGAAACCGTAAAGGCTTGTGCATGGGTGTGTTTATGTGTGCAGAAGAAGACAATGGCAAACCATTCCTGCATGTTTGCCATTGAGATCTATTCATCTGGAATGCCTTTAAATCACAGGAATCATCTTAATAGCAAGGTCTAAAGGGTATAGCTTCAGCAAAGGATTGTTACCTTGTCGTGGTGCTGGAGCTTGAGCACCTCAATGATGCCATGAGCTAAACCGTGACGGGACACCCAAGATGGGAAGGTCATGACAGAGAGGTCAGACTAAATGCGATCCCTGGAGAAGGTAATGGCAACCCACCCCAGTATTCTTGCCGTGAAAACTAAATGGATCACTACACCCAGAGATATGTTGGTATACCATCGGAAGATGAGACCCCCAGGTCAGAAGATGGTCAAAATGCTACTGGGGAGGAACAGAGGATGAGTTCAACTAGCCCCAGACATGATGACGCAGCTAGCTCAAAGCCAAAAGGACGGCTAGCGGCCGACGGTGCTGGTGGTGAACGGCGAATCCGATGTTCTAAGGATCAACACACCATTGGAACCTGGAATGTAAGATCTATGAGCCAGGGCAAATTGGATGTGGTTATTGGTGAGATGTCATGATTAAAGATAGACATTTTGGGTGTCAGTGAACTGGAATGGGCCACTTCACATCAAATGACCACCAGATCTACTACTGTGGACAAGAGGACCACAGAAGAAATGGAGTAGCCTTTATAATTAAGAGTAAAGTGGCTAAAGCAGTGCTTGGATACAATCCAAAAAATGACAGAATGATCTCAATTCGAATTCAGGGCAAGCCATCTAACATCACAGTGATCCAAATATACGCCCCAATCACAAATGCTGAAGAAGCTGAAGTAGAGCAGTTCTATGAGGATCTGCAGCACCTACTGGACAGCACACCTAAAAGAGATGTTATTTTCATCACAGGAGACTGGAATGCTAAGGTGGGCAGTCAAATGACGCCTGGAATTACAGATAAGTATGGCCTGGGAGAAGAAAATGGAGCAGGACATAGGCTGATAGAATTTTGCCAAGACAACTCACTCTGCGAAACAAACACTCTCTTCCAATAACCTAAGAGACGGCTTTATACATGGACTTCACCAAATGGACAACACCGAAATTAGATTGACTACATCCTTTGCAGCTAAAGGTGGCAGACATCTATACAGTCGGTAAAAACAAGACCTGGAGCTGACTGCAGTTCAGATCATGAACTTCTTATTGCACAATTTAAGATCAGACTAAAGAGATTAGGGAAGACCTACAGATCAGCTAGTTATGAGCTCACTAATATTCCTAAGGAATATGCAGTGGAGGTGAAGAATCGATTTAAGGGACTGGACTTAGTAGATAGGGTCCCGGAAGAACTCTGGACAGAAGTTCGCAACATTGTTCAGGAGGCGGCAACAAAATACATCCCAAAGAAAGAGAAAACCAAGAAGGCAAAATGGCTGTCTGCTGAGACACTAGAAGTAGCCCAAGAAAGAAGGAAAGCAAAAGGCAACAGCAATAGGGGGAGATATGCCCAATTAAATGCAGGATTCCAGAGGTTAGCCAGAAGAGATAAGGAATTATTTTTAAACAAGCAATGCGCGGAAGTGGAAGAAGACAATAGAATAGGAAGAACAAGAGACCTCTTCCAGAAAATTAGAAACATCGGAGGTAAAGTCCAGGCAAAAATGGGTATGATCAAAAACAAAGATGGCAAGGACCTAACAGAAGAAGAAGAGATCAAGAAAAGGTGGCAAGAATATACAGAAGACCTGTATAGGAAAGATAACAATATCGGGGATAGCTTTGATGGTGTGGTCAGTGAGCTAGAGGCAGACATCCTGAAGAGTGAGGTTGAGTGGGCCTTAAGAAGCATTGCTAATAACAAGGGAGCAGGAGACGATGGCATCCCAGCTGAACTGTTCAAAATCTTGCAAGATGATGCTGTCAAGGTAATGCATGCTATATGCCAGCAAATTTGGAAAACACAAGAATGGCCATCAGACTGGAAAAAATCAACTTATATCCCCATACCAAAAAAGGGAAACACTAAAGAATGTTCAAACTATCGAACAGTGGCACTCATTTCACATGCCAGTAAGGCAATGCTCAAGATCCTGCAAGTAGACTTTAGCAGTTCATGGAGCGAGAATTGCCAGATGTACAAGCTGGGTTTAGAAAAGGCAGAGGAACTAGGGACCAAATTGCCAATATCTGCTGGATAATGGAAAAAGCCAGGGAGTTTCAGAAAAACATCTATTTCTGTTTTATTGACTGTTCTAAAGCCTTTGACTGTGTGGACCATAACAAATTGTGGCAAGTTCTCAGTGGTATGGGGATACCAAGTCATCTTGTATGCCTCCTGAAGAATCTGTATAACGACCAAGTAGCAACAGTAAGAACAGACCACGGAACAACGGACTGGTTTAAAATTGGGAAAGGAGTACGGCAGGGCTGTATACTCTCACCCTACCTATTCAACTTGTATGCAGAACACATCATGCGATGTGCTGGGCTTGAGGAATCCAAGGCTGGAGTTAAAATCACTGGAAGAAACATTAACAATCTCAGATATGCAGATGATACCACTTTGATGGCTGAAAGCGAAGAGGAACTGAGGAGCCTTATGATGAAGGTGAAAGAAGCAAATGCAAAAGCTGGCTTGCAGCTAAACCTCAAAAAAACCAAGATTATGGCAACCAGCTTAAATTGATAACTGGCAAATAGAGGGAGAAAATGTAGAAGCAGTGAAAGACTTTGTATTTCTAGGTACGAAGATTACTGCAGATGCTGACTGCAGTCAGGAAATCAGAAGACACTTAATCCTTGGGAGAAGAGCAATGACAAATCTCGATAAAATAGTTAAGAGCAGAGACATCATACTGACAACAAAGGCCCGCATAATTAACGCAGTGGTGTTCCCTGTAATAACATATGGCTGTGAGAGCTGGACCATAAGGAAGGCTGAGAGAAGGAAGATAGATGCTTTTGAACTGTGGTGTTGGAGGAAAATTCTGAGAGTGCCTTGGACTGCAAGAAGGTCAAACCAGTCCATACTCCAGGAAATAAAGCCAGACTGCTCACTTCAGGGAATGATATTAAAGGCAAAACTGAAATACTTTGGCCACATAATGAGAAGACAGGACACCCTGGAGAAGATGCTGACGCTAGGGAGAGTGGAAGGCAAAAGGAAGAGGGGCCGACCAAAGGCAAGATGGATGGATGATATTCTAGAGGTGACGGATCTGTCCCTGGGGGAGCTGGGGGTGTTGACAACCGACAGGAAGCTCTGGCGTGGGCTGGTCCATGAAGTCACGAAGAGTCGGAAGTGACTAAATGAATAAACAACAACAACACTACATACTGAAGTCATGGATCAATGTAGACTGATACTTAAGACCAATTTTTCATGGTCAAATGTGTTACCATTTACATTACAGAAAGGACAGTGGAAAGTAGCTACAGGCAGTTAGCTACCTATTTCCTATTGAAAGATACCTAAAACTATATGTCTACACCCTGTTCTCATCTAGCAACCACAATCCATCCAGTGACTTTGTTGTTGAGCAAAATGGTCACTAAGTGAACACATGACACAGAGAGAGAGATGCTGTGAAGATCACTGGTTGCTGCCATCTCATTCAGATAAAGTTTTCTCGTACAGTGTCCTGTGCCTGATCCTTTTTTCCCCCCTTGCAGGGCAGAGAGATAGCCTGTTCAAGCAATCTCTCTGCCCTGCAAAGGGGGGGGGGGGGAGATTGCTTGAACAAGCTATCTCTTCCTGAGCTGCTTTTCTCTGCACTCAGTGCTTCCTTAAAAAGTGCTAACCTTAAGTTAACAAGCTCAGCTCTGTGACCTTAATTAGTTGATTAGAACTCTCCAGCCCCTCAAGCTGCTGCCTGAAACTGACTAGACCTTAATCAGTTTCACCCTGAAGGCTTTTGTTGTGAGGTGCACTAAATTTGGTCATAAATGTGTGCATTGGTCAGAAAATGATTGTTTTTTTTATTGCCATAGGGCTGTTAACTGAGGTAGTCACTAAATGAGGAGTGGCTCATTTAAATTTAAATGTAATTTAATTTATGTCATTTTAAAATATGTCATTCTTGACAGGGTTATTACTGTGGTGATAAAGTGAAGGGAGATCTCCATGTAAGTCACCTTGAACTCCTAGAGAAAAGGCAAATATAAATCTAACAAATAAATACTTTAAGAATGTGAAGGAATATAAGATGTTATTATTTCAGAGATAATACTTTTCACATACCTTGAATATAGGCTTTGATTGACCAGATGCAAAGATAACCAGTGTTCCTGTAACTTTAACAGATGTGTCAGAGGAAATTTCAGTCTGTCTTTCATGGATGAAAAGCACCACATCTGCCAAAATACATGAAATAAAACTCTCTCTCTCTCTCTCTCTCTCTCTCTCTGGCAATAATTAAATATAAAGGTAAGGCCGAGACAAATTTGCTCCATTTAACACTTTCAGCACTGAAAGCAACAGACAAAATAACAACCAAACAACCCACCATCTATCAGTTCTTGGTAATTTTAGAAAAGAAAAGAAAAGAAAAGAAAAGAAAAGAAAAGAAAAGAAATCCATTATATGCATCTCCTTACCTTCACTGACTGTTCCCCACCCATCCACCTGATATCATCATATAGCCAAATCTGATTTGTTATTTTATTGTGTAATGACACTGGTCTAATTGTCTGGAATCACCTGTAGGTAGATGTTTCAGAAAGCAATGCTTTTATTTTCAACTAATGTTACTTTTAGTGACATTGACATACTGAAAATCTGACCAAATAGTTATGTAATATGTTATTTCATCTTATTCTATTCAAAGTCCTTGATCAACTGAAATCATTGTGAGTCTAATGTAAAAGAAATGCACTACTAGAAAACAGAACAAATATGCCAAAGTAGCTTAGAGAATAATATTGTGTTACTTAGTAAAAAACAAAACAAACATATTCATATTTTGTGCCAATCTAATTTAAGGGGGAAAAAAGCATATTTTTGTATCTGGTCATTTTAGAACTATATATGTTCTGTACATTGCTAATCTGTGATTACTCAAGATTACTCATGCACCCTTTTCCATATGTTTGATTGGACATCACAGTCTACCAGTTTATTCTTTCGTTGGTATAATTCATCCATTCCTTTTATGTATTTTAAATCTTTGAGTGATAAACATGTAACATTAATTATATTTGAGTTTTACTTATAGAATCACCTCATCTGACAATCTTTTTGCAATCAAATGAAGAAAGCTTTTGGGGGAAAAATATTCTAGAAAGGAAGGAATTGACAATATTTTAGATAGAATACTAAGAAAAGGTTAATAACATCTTATTTTGACAATGCATTAAAATTAAAAATGTCAATTTTGAAATCTGAAGAACAGTGTATATGCTTGCCTGCTTGTTCTTTATTATTTCCACCCTCTGACACATTCATGCAATGTATTACAAATGTTCTGTGTCAGTCTTAGGTAATTAGGACCTGATTAATCAAATTTGCAGCACCTCGTTTTGATGATAATGTTCTGCTAAAATGGATCTTACCTTTGACTAATGGATGATAGAGTTGATAACTGGGGACATTTTAATCACAGAACTCCAGTGATAGATGGCTCGCCTAGCTAATTGAATTATTTGACAGTACATTGTTTTGGGGACCCGAACATTTCAGATCCAGAGGTAGAAGGTAAGTTTGTTTCATAATGCTGAAATAGTTGGTTTATTTGCTTGCAGCTGTAATGAAAATTATGCTGCTTCTTCCCACCAACCCCAACTTTGCCTATACTAATCCTATATGGTACCAGTGGAAAAAAGGGTGTGCTGCAATTTTCAAAGACATACTGAAGCATTGCTATGGAAAGGGCTTCTTGTGATGAACAACAGTTCCTTATGGTAGCAGAACGCTTCTGATCATCCTGATCTTCATCATCTCTGATCTTTTGAATGTTTCCCTTTTTCTTTCACAGAGGATTATGTGCAACCTGTCCTTCAATTCACAGAAAGATCTTGGATTCAACAGAGGCTTCCTTCAATGCATTGGGAAGGAAGAACTGTTCTGCAGTTTACTCCATTTCTTCTGACTGACTCTGTCACACAAATCTGCTGCAGAATATTGGGGCCTGTTGAACAATACCTACCTACCTCCTTCCTTCCTCCCTCCCTCCCTTCCTCTCTCCCTCCCTTCCTTCCTTTCCCCCTCCCTCCCTTCCTTCTTTCACACAGAAGCCTTTACTGTTTGAAATACAGCTACTACCATTTATTTGACACCCAGTTTGGCAACAATTTTTGGAGTGGCTCTCAGATCCACATCTGAGATTTTAGGGGGATGCCTGTGTACATATGCATTTAAATATAATAAGGACAAAGAGGTCATCATCATCATCGTTATCCATTATTGATTCTTCATAAACATTATAATATTATAACCCACTCTTTTGCCCATATGGCAAATTCCCTTTCTCTGCACCTCAGGAAGTTTGAAGAGGTCATGCTGGAAGTGAAGGATCTTAAGAGTTCCCCTCAGTACTTTTTAAAGACCCCAAACATCACAGAAATGTGGGCCAGCTTGAAAGCTATTTTTTGTTGATTCCATCCCTTTGGTTTCAAAAGAGAGGTAAAGAGAAAAGAAATAAAAGCATCCTGGGGTGGGGGGAGACACAAGATAGATCAATTTTCTATTTTTTCATTTGCATATTGTCAGCTGGAGAATGGAAGTATTTTTGTATACTGCAGTGTCCCATTGGCATGGATTGTACTATAAATTATGGTGCGAGGTATACTTTGTTCTGATTTTGTTTTGTCAACAATCTAGAATGTCATCAATTGACTTCTTTATCATCCCTCTTTTAAAATTAACAAGTGGACAAATATAGTACAAGGAACAGAGAAAGTTATATAGAAGAAAATATATTTTTTAGTTATTTTATTTATGAATGCATGTGTGCTTGGCTCAAACCCATGATTTCTTTTCTTTTTCAAAAGAAGGCTAAACTAATTAAAAGAAGATAAGAATAGATAGGTGTGGATAGTAATAACAAAACAATGTGATTTCAAAATTAATAAGCATTATAATAATTAAATAGAGAAAAAGAGGGAGAGTTGGAAAATTATGTCATAAATAAAACAGTTCTCTCACCATTAATAATTACTTGCTAATGATTATTTATGCAGTCTCTGGGATAAAAAACTCAAATGTCCTGCTATTGTAAACCAATGCTTAAAACAGTATTAATTACTTAAAGCCTGGAAAGAAAACAATATAATAGTAGGAAATAATTGTTAATTGACAGCTAAATCAGATGAATTATTATACTGTCTAATTTTATTTTTAAAAAAGCAAAGGACAGGAAAGTTCTGTCCACACTAAACTTCCCTAGCTGTCTTAAGTGCAAGGCAGCTCCATTAAATATGTCATTAATAGGAGTAGGATCTTAATGTGTAAGGTCTCTATCCCCAGAAAAGGAGTACACTGTACATTCATTTCCAGTGCAGATGAAATTAAGGAATAAGTTATTATGGCTGCCAGAATATCCAGAAGAAATGTTAAATCTTGGAGTTTACCAGGTTGTACATGATCTTTTCTTCAAAATGGTTTATTGAAATATTTCTAAACTATTGTTTTGAACAAAGAGGCCTCAAAAAAGCAGTAGGTAGGTCTCAGAAGAGTATGAATAACAATTATCAACTGTGAAAATTCATGCACTTTCTCAAATAAAGAATTCTGCTACATCTTAGGGCAGGGACTAATAAAAGGAAGTTAGGACCCAGACTTCTGTTCTAGATTAGTTAAGAAGAAAAAGAAAAAAAAAGAGAGAAAATAATGAAGTGCTACCAGCAGTTTTGTCAGATTCCCCGATCAAAGGTTTCATAGAAACCCTTATCATTTCATTCTCTCATGTTGCCAGATGGGAGGGGGTGTGAAGTCGGAGTGTAAAGTGGTTTATTATGGCTATGGAGCACATCAAGTACACAGGGTTGAGATATGCCAGGAATACCACCTGGATGGGAGGGGGAGTGACATGCTTCGTGGGAAAGGGGAATAACTACGGGGACGTAGTTTTAAATTAGGTTTGAGCGGGAAATCTTTATTTGCAGCTTGCCTTCTGTACCGTTCGTTATTCTTCATTAAAACAGTTTAAAGAGATCCAGCCTCTTGACTGTGTATGTGTGAATGCTCGAATGATCAGGTGCTGACAAGTTTGAGAATTCAACATTTTGACTGGGCTGCCATAATTTGGACAACTAGCAGTGGGCAGCAAAAAATAATAAGACCTGCAGTCTTCTGAAGTTTTGCAGATGAGCAGATACACTATACCTAGCTGATTATAGCCATTTAAAAACATTGGAGACAAGACAAAACACTGTAATGTTCCCTGGTGGCTAACTTTCAGCACAATGGAGTAGGTGTCACACAAATCTATTCTTCACAATTGGGCTGATCAGAATCACATCAAAAATGTTGATCCTAACCTTTCAAGATAGCTTGGAAAGATTTTGGCTTGTGCTCTATCAAATGCCACTGCGAGGCCCAAAATATTACCAAGGTTGCATTTCATATTTTGACTGCCAAAATGACTAATTATACAAGCCAACCAAAGCTGTCTCTGATTTATTGCCAATCTTCATTGATATGGATCTTAAGAGTTGGTTTTCTTAAAAAAAAAAAAAAAAAAAAATCCCTGGAGCTGATTCAACAACACTGGCTTGAGAATTTGTCAAAGTACAAAATATTAGAGAGTTTGTATAAAGTGTAGTATTAAGGCTGACAAAACCTTTATGAAATAATTCCAGCAACTACTATGTTTCAAATGCAAGCTCTATTTATATTAAAATCAAAGTTTAAATTCTTGTGCCTTTTTCTCTTATCTGCATGGTGTAAACTACTCTTTTTTTGGGTGGGAGGGATGATTTCCACTTGTCCCTTGTTTGGGTAATGGACTAGTTTGCATTTAGTCTATTTCCTTCCTATAAGAACTGTCTCCCACAAGATCTTACCTCATGTATTGTCCAGTTTGGGGCAGAACCATTTAAGAAGATTTCAGAAAAACTGGAATAGGTGCAGCAAAGGACAATGAGAATAATCAGGGAACTTAAGGCTAAGTGTTAAAAGGAGAGACTGTGTGTGTGTGTTTATCCTTGGGAAGGGAATCTGGGTAGAGGGAAAATATGACAGTACTTTTGAAGTAGGATATCTCTTTTCAGGTAGGATATTCTGTGTGATATGAGTGGATATCACACAGAAGAAGGTACAACTTCTTAAATTTCAGCACTGAGAATAATGGTTCCAATTTATAAGAAGACAGATTCTGACTGAATGTTAGAGAATAAAAAATTCTAATGCTAAGGGGCAGTTTAATAATTCAACCCAGAGAGATGGAAAGTGCTCCTTCTATGGATGAGTTCAAGCATAAGGTAGTCACCTATCAGTTAAGGATATTTAATTTGGATTCTTGCACTAAAACAGAGATTGGGCTCAATGACCTAAGCATTTCCCTATGATTCTATGATACGATTTTACTGCAAAATTGGGCTAATAGCAAACTATACTTTTATATTTTGATGGTGATAGAAATAATATGCTCTGGAGAGACATTATCTATTCCTTCAAGAAAAATTAGCTTGGACCTTTAGGAAATTTAAATATTAAATAACTAATAGGCTTCTGTTCAAGAAATAACTAATAAAATAGTCTTTTATCCATTCATATTTCATCTTTTAAGCATGGAAACACTGACATTAATTTGGGCCTAAAGTTATTTTATTTTCCTGAAAATTTTTAGCACTTTTTCTATGCTTAACAGATGTTAACTGGATGCTACAGATGGCTGCTAAGTAGATGGTGGCCAATTGTCCATTATTTTTATCCAGTGACCTTTCCATGATTTTTGTAGCATAAATGAAAAGTCTGGTCTTGTCTCATTGTACTGCCTAGCTATTTTATGGGAGCCAAAGCAGAGAAAGTCTTCTAACTGAAACCATTTTGGGTTGTGACATAATGAGAAAACTCTAGGAAAGAGCAGCTTTCTAGAAGAATTACTTAAAACTTACCCTCTTTAACCTGCATTCAGGAAAGGCAGACATAAAGCAAACAGTATTCAAGTAACCAGAATTTAAAGACAACTTCAATAGTCCAGGAGGACAGAAAGTAACCCTATGGGCTTGACTCAACAAGAAAACATTACATCAGATAATAGAAATAGATTATTCTTCTAATGTCACTGGATTCCCTAACCCAAGAAGTTTCTGAGCTAATTTCCAGATGGTATCAGGAGCTACAGTCTAATGCCCAGGGCTCCTAGTTCAAGTTTTGCAGCACCTATGATATTGCAAGGGTCAGATTCTTGGCAGATTAAGTCTTTAATTAAGAGCAGTATTTATCGACCTCAGCAGAGTCACTTTTATGTGAGATGGGTGGCTATATAAATATGATTGAGAGATAGATAAATAAATAAATACATATTTTAATATGTGTGGACTTCAGTTCCCAGAATTCCCCAGCCAGTATGCTGCCTGGGGAATTCTGGGAGTTGAAGTCCACACATGTTCTAGAGAGACAGAATCTGTAATTCCAAGGAAAAAAGTGGCCCTCAGAAACCTTGTATGATCCCTAGACCCCCTCTAAAAGTTGATTTGCTAAATTATAACTTTTAAGATGAGGGTAGGGGAAATCTATAAAAAAAACATTTCTATTGCTTTTTAATTAATAACAAAAAAACCCATGATGATAATAATAATGGAGGTACACATGTTATCACAGAGATGAGGAAAAAAGATAAAAAGTGCTTTAATTCGTGATCAAGGTATCTCCCCTGCCAGGTAAGTATAATTCAGTTATCCTTAAATTATATTTAATTATAAAAATTATTTAAAAATAAAATTTAAATATTAAAATAAAATGTAATTATAATTAAATATAATTGAATTATAACTAAACATATTTATTTTCTGTCCTGGCCCAACCTACACCTTTGTTGGTGTGTATTCCCTGACACATTAACCAAAGCTTAGAACAGTCTTTGGCTTGAAAATAAGTAGCATAACCTGCTCTTATCATTCATATTTAATCTAAACTGCTTTTGATATTAATACAATGCAGTGCAGAATGCAAATGGACCACAACAGTTCCCTGTTCTTCCAAATCTGAGTTTTACAGAGGTCTAAGCATGACTTTATATACCAAACATTGCTTGGATTTATCCTACTTTTCACTCTCACTTTTACAGAAAATAGATTATAGGACAACCTGTACCTGATAAAATTGCTTTTTGCCTTCTTGAAAAACACTCTGGTCATCAACAATATTCAGTTTTGGTGGGAACCTACACAAATAAACATTTGAAACTGGAAGAGGCATGATTGGACCCAGGAGCAGCCAGCTGGGTTGAGGCCATTAAAAGCAAATCCTGGCACATTTACAGCAGGGGACATCCTGTTGGCTTTGAAATTAGTAAATTGATGTGAAATTATAAGTAATTAGCTCCAGCATTTTAGCAGACCCAATGAAAATTATTAAAAAACATCTAACAGCTGCTGGCTGATCGAGAGAAATGGCCTAGCAACTGTAGAATGTTTTAAATGCTCCAAATGAAAATGTTAGCATTTTGTGAAGGGTAGATGCTAGGTTGTAAATAGAATATGGGATACCTAAAAGACAAACCAAAGCTCAGTTTGGTTGTCCATAATCAAGCATTTTTTATTATTATTGCACCTTTATTATTTTTACAAAGAACTCAAGGTGGGAAACATACCTAATACTCCTACCTCCTCCTATTTTCCCCACAACAACAACCCAGTGAGGTGAGTTGGACTGAGAGAGAGTGACTGGTCCAAAGTCACCCAGCCGTACATATTACTATTATTATTATTATTAATAATAATAATAATATCAATATTATTAATGTACATATTATGTACATTCTTCTTCGGAAAGAAAAAGATTTATTGCTCTTTCATTATTAATGTGACCAAGTTTTGGCACAATAGGACAGATAAGGCTATCTGAATGTTTGTAAATGGAGGATCTCAAACTATGTCCCCCCCCCACCCCCAAACAGTTTGTTTCAATCATGTACAACAGGGATGCAGAACCTTCTGCTAATATCATGCATATGGGCTGCTAGCACCCTTTTGAGGACTCCTGAGTGGGTCCTCCAAATGTAAAATATTTTGTTGGGTTGCAGAAACTTAAACTACCAATTTTTCCCATTAAATCCCCCCCCCCAATATATTAGGCACATTTGGGGTGCTGTCTCTGCCTACTTTTGAGTGTAGCCCTCTTCATACTATGAAAAGCTTAATGTGGGCTTACTGCTGTCAGAGGTTGCTTTACCTCTAAAGTCCATATCTAAAGAAGATCTTGAGGATTGTGCTAAGTACAACCCATGTTTTGAACTCTCCTTGGGCTTTTTCATGAATTATTCAGTGAATTCAGACCCTATCTCCAGTTCTTCCTCAGCAAAGCTATTTCATCAAAAGGCCCAAGAATAATGTCATATATACAGTATAATTATGGATCCATACAGAACTCTTTTCATTACACTTCCTATCTGAATCCCAATGAACTTTGGTGTATACAGACATTCTGTGTACACTACAATATGTAAGCATAGTTTATATTTCTTTCATATCTTGTCTTCCCCACCTGAATTATTGAAGTACATATGTGCATTAAGAAAGAAAGATAAATAGATAACAGATGGCCTGTTATGCATGATCACATCAAAAAATTTCTGTATTTTCCAGAAAAGAAGTGATTTTTTTTTTCAATTTTCCCTTCTCACCCCTATGGGTGGTCTGTGTCTTCCTCAATCTCGGATCCTCTACCAGAGGCCTGGGAGTTTGAGGGTTCTGAGCAGTATCTTAGCTGTTCCTAGCACTGGACTCTTCTGGACAGAGAGCTTTGTTGCTGCTCCTGGGATCTGTTGGAGCCACTCTCCCAGCTTGGGGGTCACAGCCCCAAGTGCTCCTACACGACTGGGACCACTTTGGCCTTCATTTCCACATCCTTTCTAGTTCCTCCTTCAGGCCCTATATATAAAATATATATAATATTTTCTCCTATTTGCAGACCCATCTCTTAATGAAGTCATAAATGTATATAGTTGATAACTGGACACAAACATTCTCCTAGGAGCTTTTTCTTATTACTTGTTTAATTCATTCTGAAATCACATCATTACTCTATGCATGACAACAACCACTCTATATTCTTACCAAATCCCACTCTCAGAGTGCCAATCAAAAGGTGTTCATGCTGTGACTGTATGTACTCTACTTCTGTCTAATTAAATGGGTAACTCAGGAGAAACTTGCTCCTGCAAAACGAGAACACAACATTTTTCATCTTCAACAGATGACACTTCATTTCTCTCCAGAGCAAATGTTCTGATGTTCATTCAGAGAATTGAACTACCTATGTAAGGAATGATTTATTCAATTGGCTTCTTCTTCTTTTTTTTTTTACTATTTCTCCTTTCTATTTCAACATTTTCTCTTACAGCTTTCACAATGTCATTACAGTGCCTGAAGATAAATCTGGAGTATACATATGTACAGTATGACGTTTCTAAATTGAGTTGATTTCTTGATTTCTGATTGCTAAAACCAAACATAGATCTATAACTCAATTGACTTAAAGCAAACTGTTCTGAAAGCTGAATTAGGCCAAGTTTGTCAAGGTTCCAGCTATAATCTGATCATTTCCAAACACAGTAGTGTCCTATTGATTTGTGTATGAGAACAAAGTACAAAGTTAAAACCTGTTAATAAGGGGGAAAAGAACAAGGATCCATGAGTGTAACTTTGCTAGGATTTTACTTACTATCAAGGTTTCTTTTTTCATCTGAAGCCCAAGGTAGGATTTTGCAACCATGCCTAGTATCCGTTGATAATCCTATCTTCCACAAATTTGTCCAACCATTTTTAAAGCTAGGTGTCTGTAACATCACATTTTATAATAGTGAATTTCATTAACTATGAACTATATAAAGATTTTTTTTTCCTTTTGTCTGTCCTAAATCTCCCTCCTTTCAGCTACAATGAAGAAGCTTTGTTTGAATAGTTAGCTACAGAGTAGGAGATATGTAAACTAGGCAATATGCTAATTTTTCCCTTCTTCTATGGATTGATTTAAGTGTTATTAGAATAGTCTGAAAACCCTAATAGTTTTCCTACATAATTATTCAGTGTTGCTGTTTTGATGGTTGTATCTCATACGACTGGAATATTTTTTTACCTGTCATATCATTTTCACCATAATATATATTCTTTATTGTTATTGTTCTGTATCTCACTCTGGACCACTTAGAAGGAAGAACAATGATAGATAGATGATAATAGATAGATAGATAGATAGATGATAAGAGATTTAGACAGATAATAGATATCCTATGACAAAATTAGTTATAGTGCCTCAGGACTGATCACACAAAATACAGCACGCAAGTGATCCATTCTGATTTCTCTATTCTTAGTGTAACAATAATAAAAAGTCATCAGATTAACAAAGCAAGTAGATTTGTGCTAATTCTTACTGATTTATGATTCTACCCCCCTCACTTGTGTCTGTCTTCCAAGAAAGTTAGGATTTAGTCAACTACTTTATGACTTAACCTAGGTACCCTACAATGCAGAGATTAATTATCTCTGTTGGCAATAGTACTGATTCTGTTAAAATGATACCAGGCCTATTCTAAAACATAACTGCTATTAATCTCACCAAAGAGTTAACCCAGATTTTTGTTAAAGTTAGCTGGCAATCCTTCACAGCTGGGAAAATCTGGGTCTCCTTTCTGGTGTCTTCAGCTCCTCTTCCCTATCTGTGCCAGGTAGACAAATCCAACATAGTGCTGACCTCCTTGAAAAGCAATTCCTATGGCAAGTCCTCCTTGGTTGTCTTGAATCCCCATTTGTTGGCACATGACGTGTATGTGTGTGTGTGTGTGTATTAATCATATAAATGCTCAATCAAATACATGTTCAAAATAAATAAAAATGCATTTTTAGTTAGCCAGGCTGCTGACACAATCTATTCTGGAAGTGAGGACTTGTAAATGAGAAAGGCTATATTCAACCACCATCTGAAAGAAAGAACCTGGATATTATCCAAAATGTGATGCTGTTCCAGAGACTGCAGAATTGGCTTTTGCCCAGACTCTAATTAAGATAGAAAGCTTCTGCTTTCATAGGGAGTGTATTAACAAGCCATGCATATTAATTTATTTAAAACATTTATATCTCACTTCTTATTCATGCTGACCTGAAAGAAGCCTAAACATCAATATTACATCTCATTAGAACAACAAAAGATGAGGTTTTTTTAATAAATAAATAAATAAATAAAATGAAGACAAAAGTAAAAATCATGATAGAAGAAGCAATCACTGCAGAGCTTCACAAGGAATGAATAGGAAGATATCCCTTCTATCTACTTCTTGCAGCCCTTCCAATCTTCTTTATTGGGCTTATGTGTATTAGATTTTACAGATAAATACCAGTAAGACTGTTCCATCCGAATGCGAATGTCTGATAGTAAGCGGGAGAGAAACTCGGTAAGAACATTTTCCAATCCAATTCCAATAACAAAAACAGTAATGTTAAATTTCAACAGTGTTGACTAGGGCTGCTTCAAATATTAACTTGAGCTAAACTTCATCTTTCAAGTAAAGCATAGTTCAGAAGGTGATACTGCTTTTATGTCATGCACTGTCTCTCTCTCTGAATAACACTCAGACACTGGCTTGCGAATCAGGCTCTGGTTTATTGCAGGGCAGGTACAGCGTCGGTAGAAAAAAGCTGAGAGTGACAGGAGCGCGCCGGTGCGGGGTTTAAATACCCCGCGCCGGTCAGCGCCCCCTCGCTCACAGTCATGTCACTCCCCTTTGTCCAATACGTTGCCCTGCCGGTGGGTGAGGGTTTCTGGGATCGCCCATCATCAGGTTTCCCATTCCTCTGCTGATTGCTTTCAGCTGGGCGATCCCCGTTGTATTGCCGCTGATGGCTTGGGTGGCTCCGTGATCTGTTTAGCTATTGTTTGTTAGCCGTTAGTCGTTGTGGGTTGATGGCTACTTATCTTGTACCCCTTCACCTATTTCCTTGTCATTGTCATGTGTGCCATTGCGCTGATGACTTTAGCTCAACGGCACTCATGACATACTGCCCCCTTTTCGAATAGTGTTCTCCCCCGGTTTTCTGGGTTTTTCCCGTGGAGCTGTCAAAACGCCACATTTTTTTTTTTTTTTCAAAGTTCCCGCCGGAGTAGTTGTCGCCCCTCCCTTTGCTCCTCCCTCTACCACGTGCCTTCCCAGGGTGTGTCCATGGTGCGCATGCTCGGGTCCTGACCTGGCGTGCGCATGCTCCAGCCACACCCTGGTTGTTTGGCTCAGTTCGGCGAGGCGAGAGGCGTGGCTGGTCGGGTGCTTCTCAGCTCCAGGTAGGGCCCTTCTTTTTCTTATTTAAAGTGCGTCGCCTTTGTTGTGTCTCCTGGGCGTTGCCCCCAGGTTGCCCTGTTGACTTGCTTGCCACTCCCCCGCGGCCGGGGGGCGGGGGGAGGGTGCTGGCGAACGTTTGTCACCACCCCGTGGGCCCGGGGCGGGGGGAGTGAGTCCCGGGGGGGGGAAGGTCCACCCAAGTCGCGGGCTTGGGGGGGGCCCTTTCCCTTGGGGCACGGGAGGCGGGGGGGGCCTGCGGGGGGGGGGTTTGGTTTTGCTGACCTTGGTTGCGGTTTGTCGGGGTATGCCCGATGAAATGCTCTGGTCAGGCCAGGCGCGTTAACGTTGTGCGCCGCCACCCATTCCGGGTGGGGGAAGTGTTTCCACCTGACCAGATAGTGTAGAGTTCCTCGTTGCTTGCGGGAGTCGAGAATGTCCCTTATCTCGAAGTGGTGTTGCCCGTCGATCATTACCGGTGCGGGCTGTGGCGTGCTTGGGTGCCATCGGGAGGTGGTTGCCGGTTTCAGGAGGCTGGTGTGGAACACCGGGTGGAGTCTCCAGAGGTTGTGTGGCAGGTCCAAGCGTATTGCTACCGGGTTCACTATTTGCGTGACTCGGAACGGCCCGATGTACTTAGGCCCCAGTTTTTTCGAGGGTTGGGTTGACTTTAGGAACTTGGTGGATAGATAGGCCATATCCCCCGCCTGGAACGTCGGTTGTTGGCGCCGGTGCTTGTCGGCCTGCTCTTTGTAGGCAGCCTGTGCATCCTTCAGTGCCGCCGTGATTACTGGCCATGCTTCCGCGATCTTCCGTCCCCAGTCGCTAGCGTCCACCTGGGGTTCCGGGGGTTGAGGTAGCTCCGGTATGGGGACGAAGTCGCGCCCCGAGACTACTTCGAACGGAGTTTTCCCCGTGCTCGTGTGGACGGCGTTGTTGTATGCGACTTCGGCGAACGGGAGCAGTTCAGCCCAGTCGTCTTGGTGGTAGTTAGTATATGATCGTATAAATTGCTCTAAGGTGGCATTAAGAACCTCAGTGGCTCCGTCCGTCTGAGGGTGCCAAGCCGTAGATAGGGCCTGTTGGGTCCCCGTCAGCTTCAGGAAGGCCCGCCAGAATTTGGAGGTGAACTGTGTGCCCCTGTCGGTCACCACACGTGCGGGACATCCGTGTAGCCTGTACACGTGGATGAGGAAGAGTTTGGCTAGCTGTTATGAGGATGGGACCGACGTGCAGGGGATGAAGTGGGCCTGCTTTGAGAAGTAGTCCTTCACCACCCAAATGGCCGTTTTCTTCTGGCTGGGTGGGAGGTCCACTATAAAATCCATAGAGATTTCCTCCCATGGGCGGGAGGGTTCTGCCACCCGTTGCAATAGCCCCGCGGGTTTGCCTGGTGCCCGTTTGGCCCTAGCGCACGTTGGGCAGGACGCCACGTAGGTTTTTACGTCTCGCCTGAGCGCGGGCCACCAGAATTGACGCCGTGTTAGGTGTAGGGTCTTGAGGAACCCAAAGTGTCCCGCTTGCTTGGCGTCGTGTGACCTATGCAAGATCGCCTGGCGTTGCGAGTCCGGGACGTAGATTCTGCCTTCCCCCCATGCCAGGTCTTGTGCCATCGTTACCTTGTCGGGGTTTGCCAGGAACCAGGGGTCGGTTTTGAGGGCAGCGGCGAGGTCCGTGCGCATTCCCCCTGGTAGTTGCGGTTGGCTTCTTTCCGTCGCCGGTTGTCCCGCCGTCGGCTGCGCCGTAGAGTCGAGCTGCCTCCGTGCGCCGCTTCGGGTGGTCACGGCCATCCCCAGTTGCGAGGCGGATAGGACCGTCCCAATGGTGTCTGGGGCGGGCTCTTCGTCTTGGGGCAGTCGGGAGAGGGCGTCGGCCAGGAAGTTCTTCTTGCCCGGCATGAACTTCAGCTGGAAATCAAAGCGGCTGAAGAATTGGGCCCATCGGACCTGTTTTGGGCTAAGGCGTCTAGGCGTTCGTAGGGCCTCGAGGTTCCGGTGGTCCGTCCAGACCTCGAATGGTTGGGTGGCTCCCTCGAGTAGGTGTCGCCATGTCTCTAGTGCCGATTTCACCGCGAAGGCTTCTTTCTCCCAGACGTGCCATCGCCTCTCTGTCTCGGAGAACTTCCTTGACAGGTAGGCGCATGGTTTCAGGAGTCCCGTGGGGTCTTTCTGTAGCAGGATGGCTCCCAGGGAGAAGTCTGAGGCGTCGGCTTGGACCACGAACGGCCGTTCTGGATCCGGGTGCGCGAGGATTGGCTCCGTAGTGAACAGCGCTTTCAGCTTGTCAAATGCGGTCTGGCACGCGGGAGTCCAATTCAGCACTGTGCCTGGGTTCTTGGCGCATCGGGTGTCCCCCACCCCTTTGGTTTTGAGGAGGTCCGTTAAGGGGAGGGCTATCTCAGAGAACCCCCGGGCGAATGACCTGTAGAAATTCGCGAATCCGAGGAAGCTCTGTAGTTGCCGTCTGTTGCGGGGCCGCTCCCAGTTTAGCACCGCTTCGACTTTTGCGGGGTCCATTTCGATGCCGTCCCCGGAGATTCGATACCCCAGATAGTCTAGGCGCTCTTTGTGAAACTCGCACTTTGTAGGCTTTGCATAGAGCTGCGCCCTTCTGAGCTTGTCGAGGACTTGCCTGACTAGGGTTACATGTTCCTCGTGCGTTTTTGTGTAAATAAGGACGTCGTCGATGTAGACCAGGACCCCTTTAAACAGATGTTCATGCAGTACCTCATTGATGAGCTGCATGAACACCCCAGGGGCCCCCGCGAGTCCGAAGGGCAGTACCTTGTACTGGAAAGCGCCTAGGGGGCAGTTAAACGCCGTCTTCCATTCGTCCCCCTCCCTGATTCGGATGCGATAGTACGCCTCGCGAAGGTCCAATTTGGAAAAGACTTTGCCCGTGGACAGGTGGGCGAGCATGTCCTTCACCAGGGGTAAGGGGTATTTGTTGGACAGGGAAGCCGCGTTTAGGCCCCGGTAGTCGGTGCAGAGCCGTAGGGTCCCGTCTTTCTTCTCCCGGAATAAGACGGGGGCTCCGACCGGTGAGCATGCTGGCTCTATGAATCCCCTGTCTAGATTTTTATCGATGAACTCCCGGAGGGTTGCCATCTCCTTCGGGGTCATCGAATAGATTTTTGGTCTAGGTAAGGGGACGTCGGGCAGTAGGTCGATCCGGCAATCCGTCTTGCGGTGGGGGGGTAGTTGGTCAGCCTCTGCCTCTCCGAAGACCTCGGAGAAGTCGGCGTATTGTTCTGGTAGGTCTGCTGTGGTGGCGGCGTTGTCTTGTGTGGTCGCCTCCGCTCGTCCTACCGTGGGGTGGCTTCTGCCCGCTGGAACTGGTGCTCGATACTCGCCGTCGCCGAATGTGAAGGTGCGGGTCTCCCAGTTGATCCGCGGGTTGTTTGTCGCGAGCCATGGCATCCCCAGGACTGCAATGGGCCGTCCGATGTGCGTGACTACGAACGATGTGCGCTCGGTGTGAGTGCCCATTTGCAGGGTGACCGGCTCGGTTTGTAGCGTGGCTGGTTTCCCTCCCGCTGTAGAGCCGTCCAGCTGGTGGAATGCCAGCGGCGTGGGGAGGGGGAAGCAGCGGAGTTCGAGTTTGGCGACTAGGTCGGGGTGGATGAGGTTTTTTGAGCACCCCGAGTCCACTAGTGCCGCGGCCGTGGTGGCTCCGTTGCTGGCAGAGAGTTGAATTGCTGCCAATATTACGGGGCTTTCGTCGTTTCGTTGAGGTGGTCCGCGTTGCTGTCCCACCGCCTGCCTCGCCACGCGTCTCAGGGCAAGCGGGGAGCATTTCCCGCCGGCTGGTCGGGGTCTGTATTGTCCTCTTCCCCCCCGTAAGCGTCCCAGCCCTCTTCCGGTGTCGCTGTGGCCACGGTCATTCGGCGGTGAGGAGGCGGCCCCGGGTTGGGTGGTTTGGGGCTAATTTTCGGAGTGGGTTTGGGCGCGCTGGTCGGCAGTCGGTTGGCGAAGCAATCCGCCGTCCTGTGCCCTAATTTGCCACACCTCCCGCAGGGCTCCCGGTTGAACTTCTTTTTTGGGTATGTGGGGCCGGCCATCCCCCCGTGTGGTGCGGGTACCTTTTCCCCGGCATAGTTTGTGTCTTCCGTGGTTGTCATGAGGAAGGTGCGGTGTGCGTGTTCGGCTTTCCCCACGAGGTGGATCCACCCGTGTAACGTTTCTGGGTCGTCGCGGTAGAGGGCCCATTGGAGAACATCGCGGTTGAGCCCCCTTTTGAACATTTCCAGCAGGGTGGTCTCGGACCAGTCGCTGACCTTCCCCGCGAGGGCTTTGAACTCCAGGGCATAGTCAGGGACCGTGCGTGTGCCCTGTTTAAGTCTTTGGAGTGCGCTTTTCGCCCGTACTTTGGCTAGGGGGTCTTCGAAGTAGTTTTTCATCTCTTTGATGAAAGCGGGGAAGGTGGCGAGGGCGGGGGAGCTGGACTCGTACAGTTGGATGTACCAGTCCGCCGCCCTGTCTTGGAGTTTGATCGCCACAGCGGCGATCTTGTCGGCCTCGGAGTCATAGGAGTGTCCGTGCCTCCCCATGAACTCCCTAGCGTTGGTCACGAAAAACGAGAGTTTTGTGGGGGTCCCATCGAAGAAGATGGGGAAGTCCTTTGGGGCCCGGGCGTTTTGTGCGGCCCCGCCTCTCGTTTCCCGGGGTGTGGTGTCGGCCGCCTGTGCCGTCTGCTGGTCCTCCGCTGGCCCGTGTGGGTTCGGTGCTTCGCTCGGGGTGTGGGCTTGTGCGGGGACGTCGTTGGGTGGCGCGGGGGGCATAAGCGCCTGGAGCATGGTCCGGAGTTCCGTCAGTTGAGCCCGCATGGCCGCGAGTTCAGCTCGTGCCTCCTCGTCCACAGCCCACGCCGCCGCTGGGGCCGGTTCCGTTGGCGCGTCCTCGGGGGTGGGTTGCCGGCGGGGTTCCTCGTCCCTCTGCCGCGGGTCCGCTTCCTCCGCCGTCTGATGGGTGTCTCCGTCGTCCTCCTCCGTGTTGAGCGCCGTGGGGCTGTCACTCCACGCCCGTTGCTGGGGTGCGATGTGGGGCGCGGGGTCCTCCGCTGGTTTCGGAAGTCGTGCTGCTCCCTCCCGCGGTCGGGTTGCCTCCGTCGCCATCTCCCCTTGGGGTTGGAGCTGAGGCTCGGGTCGGGTGGGGTGGGCGTCCATGGCTCCGGGAGTCCGCGGTGCCTCTGGCCTTGGTCGGTCCTCCTCTGTCTCTTGCCGCGCGGCTCGCCCTCCTTGCCCGCATCGTTCCGGCCTCATCTTGCTGGTCTTCTCGCCGTCTACTCCTCCCGCGGCTCGTTGTCGTCCGGTGGGGCTCGGCGAGGCTGAGTTTATGACTCTCAGCTTTATGTCATGCACTGTCTCTCTCTCTGAATAACACTCAGACACTGGCTTGCGAATCAGGCTCTGGTTTATTGCAGGGCAGGTACAGCGTCGGTAGAAAAAAGCTGAGAGTGACAGGAGCGCGCCGGTGCGGGGTTTAAATACCCCGCGCCGGTCAGCGCCCCCTCGCTCACAGTCATGTCACTCCCCTTTGTCCAATACGTTGCCCTGCCGGTGGGTGAGGGTTTCCGGGATCGCCCATCATCAGGTTTCCCATTCCTCTGCTGATTGCTTTCAGCTGGGCGATCCCCGTTGTATTGCCGCTGATGGCTTGGGTGGCTCTGTGATCTGTTTAGCTATTGTTTGTTAGCCGTTAGTCGTTGTGGGTTGATGGCTACTTATCTTGTACCCCTTCACCTATTTCCTTGTCATTGTCATGTGTGCCATTGCGCTGATGACTTTAGCTCAACGGCACTCATGACATTTTATTAGTGACTAGCTAATGCATTTTCATTTTATTAATTTTAGACTTCCCAGTTCAAGCTTTTTATAGGAAGAGACTATCCTAAACAATAATTTCACCATCTGGAACCACTAATTTAATCTCTAGATGGTGAAAACTATATCCAATTAAAAGTGCACTCTGATCAAAACAGACTGCAGCCTTATTTATTTGAAGCAAATGCCATAATACAGTATCTTAGAAGTTTTGTGACAGGCTTCTGCTATGTTGAATCATTCTGAGGCTATACATGTGTTTAGTATGGACTATAATATGCATGTGGCAGGAAGGTACAAAACCAGAGCCACTTATCATGAAGATCTTTCTTTGAAACACAAATCAGGGTTGATGATTTAATTATTACTGCAAAGGCAGGGATAGCAAGGTAATGGAAATGAAGAGGTTCCAATCACACATAGGAAAGCTTCTTGCTTTTTGCTGACATAGTGGCATCTACAGTTTCCTAGGGGCTCATTGCTGACAGCAAATACCCCAGATCTTCTGCAATCCATGGAAATATGGTTATTTTTTTCTTTCATGTGCCTATTATCAGAAGGACAGTGCTTATCCATATGACTCCAGTTCTTACATTGTGACTGGAGGTGCTCCTTCCCTCTTGGTCTGCATTTCTGAATGTGACATGGAGGACATCCGTGCGTGCTCTCCATTGGAAACAGCTAGCATCTCCAGTGGACTGCAGTATGGTAGGGATCAGAGTGTGGTTCAGTAGGAATTGGGATACTAGAGAATCGTTAGATTGAAAAGGGCATTGAGTTCAACTTCTGGTTCAGGGCAGGAATCCCACTACTGGGAATGTTATATTCATATGCTGAATGTAGCCAATTTCCTCACTCGGTATCCTATGAATGAAGTTCTCAAATGGGATTGCATAGCCATGCAGTTTTTCAGATTTTATTAGTCTATTTTTTTTAATTAAGAAAATTAGCATGCAAAAGTCAAGTGCTTATGAATTATATCCCTCTAGTCAGCAGAAGTTTATTCATCTAAAATCACAGATTCATCCTTTGTTATGTTTTTTTTTCTATTATTTATAATATTATTCTCCATATTTTATTTTTCGTAGATATGGAATGAAACCAAGAGAATTTGATTCCAGGAAATTGAGGAGGATCATAACTCAATGGTAGGCACATGTTTGCATGCAGAGCTTGCTGATTCCTTCTCTGGGACCTCAACTTCTGGCTCAAAAAAAATGCTACCAGAAATTCTGGGAATCTGCTGCAATCAGTGTTGATAATATTGAGCAAGATGGCCAATTGCTTGTCTCACAAGAAAGTGATTTCCTATATTCCTAAAAATCTCAGAAATGTTACCAGAAAAAAAATATAGTTCCATCTAGAAATATATCCAGCCTATTTTTTTTTTCATTCATCTGTAGCAATGGGCATTCTGAAATGCACTGAATAGAGTTTTGGGTGTCAGTGTAGTATGAGAACTCTGTGGTGAATTGTTCACAGAGCAGGACTTGTGGGAATATGGAAGAGAGAACTAGCATATTTTTCACTGTTGCCATACATCTGAAATTGTTCCATGTATCACTTGATGGATGTATCTGTTTCATTTTCTTGTTATTGGCATGGCTTTGGGTTGGCTCTTGGTACTGGCTTTGTATTGCTAATGCTCAGTGCCTTTTCCTGTGTCCTACAAACTCCTCCTTGGATGGATTTCCTTTCTCTCATTATGTTTCCCTTTCAACTTCCCTGGCTAGTTCTACAATTTACTGGTGTAAGCCAGCTTGGCTAATTATGAATTATGGTTATGAAGAACCAACACTTGTCCCTCTGTTGAATATGTACAGATTGTATGGCTTAGAGATGCATGCTCCATTCAACTGATACCTTTTTCAGTGACAGGTTCAAAATTCTTCATTTTCCTGAGGTGACAGCTATTTATGAGATCAAATTTCCTGACATATTTTAATTTTTTTGAGTACCAAATAGTGGGGGGAAAAAAAAAAAAGAGAGAAAGAATGAAACTTAAAATGCACTGAATGCAATGCAGTATACATTCTGGATTGTCATTAGCTAAATGGTGGAACTTTACTTTTGATTGATTCTGTTTATATTTGTCCCACTGAGGTCAATTAACAAGTTATATGATTATTAAGGAATAATTCTAGTTATCTTAATTTTAAAACTTGTTCATGCAATTACTATTATCGGGCAAAACTTATGCATTTCAAAATTTAGGCTTGTTCCTCTAAAAATATTATAATGCACAGATGATCAGATACAAACAATAAATCAGTGACCACTCTATTTCAGTTAATGTGATCTGGTTTCCCCATTTTATATAAGTAGTAAGCAGCACATTATTTTATGTGCCAAACAGTTGATATTAACATACTGTATATTACATACATACACACATACGTTATTTAAGTATAACTCCTACCCAAAATGTGAAAAATACTGTAAACCCTAAACCTAAACCCCACTGATCTGGTAACTTTGTATACTTCTAACTATTTCTATTAACAGGTCCTGAACATGTGGTTTGGAAATCTGAGGAAGACTCATATGCAGAAGTTTAAATAAAAGGTGGGGAACTGGATTCAGCAAGCAGCTGAAGTCAGTTCTTCATTGCTCTCTATGTCTTTCTCTATGAAGATTACTGTTTGCCTAGTATGTCTTTTGCCACCGGAAAGACGTACCCCCAGCAAAACTGGAAGAAGCCCTCAAATGCCTTTCATGATGAAGAGATGGGAGAGGCCACTCTGGGAGACCCTGTCAGGTTTGTGCAAGCCTTGTCTACCTTCCAAGGGTAAAAGATGTGATATGGGCAAATTTGAGATCATCCTGTTGGTAGAGAAGAAGACTGGAAATGGTGGCTCTGAAAATGAGATGGGACCCCACTCAAGTTTTTGTGGGTCAAATGTGCTGGGCTGATTGGCTGACTGGACCTGGAGATAGAGATGTTCAAGCTTTAAGTGATCTCAAGTCAATGGTTAAGATGGCCAGTTAGTGTCCTGAACTGTGCACTAAAGTAACCATATAAAATGGCTTAGCCATAATCCTCCTTTCCATGACTTACAGTTGGATATGCTACTTTCTTGACTCAAGAAAAATGGAAACTCATTCTTTTTCTCTTCATGCCAACTTTATTCATTGTAGACAACAGTGTCAACTGATGAAGATTAGATTCATAGACCAAATGCCAATCTGTTAAGATTATTATTATGTTCTTAAGGAACAAGTTTTCATTTTGGGAATTATTTACCAACCTTGATTAATAAAAGTTTGACTTCCTCTCTTTCTCAATGGAATTTGACAGCAATTCTCTCATGTCTGTGAGAACCATGTACTTGAATACCTTTCTCATCTTCAAAACAAGTCATTTTGAAGAATTAATAAAAATTCTGCCCTTTTCAGATAAAGTAAAATGAAATGAAGCTGACATAGCCCCCAAGGCATAGATATGTTTGCAAGTCTCAGCTGAGCCTTTAGACACCATCAATGCCAAATTAACTTTTCTAATATATTGAAATGCCACATAGCACAGAAAAACAATGTTGAAACAGAGATGAGGCTCTAAAGGGGATTGTATCTTTCATTTGGTTTGATCAAGAAATGGGGAGAATAAAAAAATAGCTCTATGTTTCCTCTGATGATCAACTTGACATACAACTAAACATTGGCCTTCATTGACTGCAAAGAAGACATGTTCTTGGGCAGCTGGCAGAGGAGAAATACAGCTGGAGCCTTTTACTATCTTGTGAAGAGTGAGATTATTGTGTAACAAGTGTTTCTCACAAGTACCACCTTCTTTGTAATAAAATTCCTCAGTTGGTTCAAGACATTCAAGAATTGTAGGCCAAACCTAAAAAAACAAGCAAAGAAACAAACCAGCAGTTATATATCTAGTTTCTCTCCTTTTCATTGTAACATCTGGTACAGCATACCTGTGCCCATATATAATAGCATTGTTTTGGAAGGGAACGGAAGTGCTTTCAGCATTCAAAGTGAGACTTCCTGGAAGACCCCCTCTATCCCCCAAACTCCAGGTCAGCAGAAACTAAGCAAGGAACATTGGAAGACAGAAGTAAGGGCATGATAATCAGCCTGGCCTGGGGGAGATTGATTTCAGAGCATGGTCAGTCAGTCTCTGAGGGCATAGGGCAAGACTTTTCATGGAGGGTATAAAATGCTGCTACTGATAAATTGTGTGGAATGCCAGCAACTGAGATGGGACTTTAGGAAGTATAATGAAAATTGAGTTTCTTCTCAGAAGAGCTAACAGACTATAGTTCAGCTAGGGGCAGCCAATGCAGGTAAAACAAGGGGCAGGGCATCAGTTGTGCAGTTGCAGGTTTGGTCTAGTGGTTAAGGCAACGGGCTAGAAACCAGGAGACTGAGAGTTCTAGTCCCACCTTAGGCATGAAAGCCGGCTGGGTGACCTTGGGCCAATCACTCTCTCTCAGCCCAACTCACCTCACAGGGTTGCTGTTGTGGGGAAAATAGGAGGAGGAAGGAATATTGGGTATGCTCCCCACCTTGAGTTATTTATAAAAATAATAAAGGTGGGATATAAAATTAAATAAATAAAATGTTGACTTTTTTCACTCTCTGTCCAGACATCCTTGCTCTTTCCTCCCCCCCTCCCCCCCCCATGTGTGTCTTCCTCCTCAGGCAAAAGCTAGGCCTGATTATCTTTCCTATGGCTCTGAAATTGTACTTGCAGAAGGCTTTTATAATGAGACCAAGCAGTTACAAAAAATAAACCAGGGGTCAACTCTGTTGCTCAAGAGTTAAGCAAATCAAGTTATTGTTTTTCTAGAGGCAACCACGAGATAAAAATATTCAGATGACAACAATTCTATATTCCTGAGAGGGTTATCATTAGCTAATTTGTTCCCTTCCATTCCACCCTGGTGTTCTGTGTTATACTTTAAAAAATAGAAAATGGAGATGCAGGATTAAACCTGAGATCTCATGCAAAGCACTGAGCCCTGTCCTGTCCTTTAACTAGGTACAGGAATGGAACTTGAAGAAATGCTCAGAAAGGTGAAAAAAAAATGAAAGAATGATATTTAGGACTTCTAATGTGAATGCAAGCAAGACTTAGAGTCAACGTATGTCATTCTGAATGTTCTTATCATAGCATAGAAGAGGAATATAAACACAGATATAGCCTTTTGAATCAGCTGGAGAAGAGAGATATGGCTGGGCGGGAGACTGAAAGAACAAACGTTATAGGAACGAAAATGAGATAACTAGAATATGGACATTGGGAGGCAAAACCTATTGCACTTTTGACTTACATGGGTATTTTATTCTGCTGATTGTTAGAGACATCACAATTTGCCAAAAACTAATCTCAAACATGATTTCCAATCTATTCTAAGGTAAACAATTCGGCAATTTCTATAGAAATCACAACAGCTTCAAAAAGAATAGCATAGTTGTTTCAGGAGCTGCAGCTGCTTCCTACAGGTTCTTTATTCGTTTAGTCGCTTCCGAATCTTTGTGACTTCATGGACCAGCCCACGCCAGAGCTTCCTGTCGGTCGTCAACACCCCCAGCTCCCCCAGGGACGAGTCCGTCACCTCTAGAATATCATCCATCCACCTTGCCCTTGGTCGGCCCCTCTTCCTTTTGCCCTCCACTCTTCCTAGCATCAGCATCTTCTCCAGGGTGTCCTGTCTTCTCATTATGTGGCCAAAGTATTTCAGTTTGGCCTTTAATATCATTCCCTCAAGTGAGCAGTCTGGCTTTATTACTGGAGGATGGACTGGTTGGATCTTCTTGCAGTCCAAGGCACTCTCAGAATTTTCCTCCAACACCACAGTTCAAAAGCATTGATCTTCCTTCGCTCAGCCTTCCTTATGGTCCAGCTCTCGCAGCCATATGTTACTGCGGGGAACACCATTGCTTTAATTATGCGGACCTTTGTTGTCAGTGTGATGTCTCTGCTCTTAACTACTTTATCGAGATTTGTCATTGCTCTTCTCCCAAGGATTAAGTGTCTTCTGATTTCCTGACTGCAGTCAGCATCTGCAGTAATCTTCACATCTAGAAATACAAAGTCTTTCACTGCTTCTACATTTTCTCCCTCTATTTGCCAGTTATCAATCAAGCTGGTTGCCATAATCTTGGTTTTTTTGAGGTTTAGCTGCAAGCCAGCTTTTGCACTTTCTTCTTTCACCTTCATCATAAGGCTCCTCAGTTCCTCTTTGCTTTCAGCCATCAAAGTGGTATCATCTGCATATCTGAGATTGTTAAAGTTTCTTCCAGCAATTTTAACTCCAGCCTTGGATTCCTCAAGCCCAGCATGTTGCATGATGTGTTCTGCATACAAGTTGAATAGGTAGGGTGAGAGTATACAGCCCTGCCGTACTCCTTTCCCAATCTTAAACCAGTCCGTTGTTCCGTGGTCTGTTCTTACTGTTGCTACTTGGTCGTTATACAGAGTCTTCAGGAGGCAGACAAGATGACTTGGTATCCCCATACCACTAAGAACTTGCCACAATTTGTTATGGTCCACACAGTCAAAGGCTTTAGAATAGTCAATAAAACAGAAATAGATGTTTTTCTGAAACTCCCTGGCTTTTTCCATTATCCAGCAGATATTGGCAATTTGGTCTCTAGTTCCTCTGCCTTTTCTAAACCCAGCTTGTACATCTGGCAATTCTCGCTCCATGAATTGCTGAAGTCTACCTTGCAGGATCTTGAGCATTACCTTACTGGCATGTGCAATGAGTGCCACTGTTCGATAGTTTGAACATTCTTTAGTTTTCCCTTTTTTGGTATGGGGATATAAGTTGATTTTTTCCAGTCTGATGGCCATTCTTGTGTTTTCCAAATTTGCTGGCATATAGCATGCATTACCTTGACAGCATCATCTTGCAAGATTTTGAACATTCCTACAGGTAGAAGCCCAGTATTGAAATAAAGTATGAATTACCCGAGATGTTGCATGATGTTTTACCCATAATGGAATTACTCCCTGTAGGCTTTGTGTTCCAAAGACTTTACTGGCACTGACATTTAATATCTATATCTATATCTATATCTATATCTATATCTATATCTATATCTATATCTATATCTATATCTAGTATTTCAAGCATGCATGTTAATGTGAAACATAACATGACCTTAACAGCTGTTCTCCAGATCTTGGTGAACCAAAATTCCCAGCAACCCAAGACAGCAATAGTCAATAATGAAATATACTGACATATATATTTCAATAGGATCCAAAATGCCATAGTTCCATAGCTCTTTGTTATCAAACATTACAATCTGAAAATTCCAACTCATATTCTCGTGTATTCACCTACTATTTATAGCTGAGCATTGTGTTCCATATATCCCTGAGTTCTCAGATTATGTCAGATGTGAAATCTAAACCAAATCTCAAAATGCTTTTTCCAGGAGAAACGTCTGAGAAAGCCTAGTTTCAAAGGAAGTCCAAGTAATTTCAATAAACAGGAAAATTTCTCAGGAGGATATTCTATGTACCCCTTAGAATGATTTCCCTCCTTTTAAGGAATGGAATCTATTTTGGAATTGCAAGAAAGACAGACAGACAGACAGACAGACATAGATTTATGCAAATCATCACAAAACTGTTTCATTATTCAGGTGGAAAAATGGAAGCAGTCAAGTCCTATTTGAAATGATAAGCATTTAAAACAAAATGTTGGGCCATCTACACAATCTACAATTCCCCAATGCTGTCAGCAATGCTCTACAGCTTGAATAGATACAGTTGTTTCATGAACATTTAATAATTGATGAATATTATTCTATAAATCTAAATACTTCATGTACTGCTTCTGTACAGTATGTTTAATTCCCCTGATTCTGTTATTCAGCTAAATCTTTTCAAAGCTCATTAGCACATTGCTGCAGATACAATTACGATTTCAGTTGGCACAGCATTTTCCCACTGATTGTAGGGCAGAAAATAGTTCCCTTTGGTGCCTTTCTCTCTCTCTCTCAACTGGAGCAGAGAACCTAACTGCTGTGACCACTTACGTGAAAAAAATTGGCAGATAGAGGACCCCAGATGGAAAGCTCTCCAATTTGTATTTCTAAGAGGAGCATCTGGCCCTTTGATTGGCTTCCTGGCTTGATCCTCCTTAGGAGACCGCTTGCGTTTTTCACCTCCATTCCTAGTTAGAGTTGCTACAGAATTACCAGAGGGAGTGAAATAAAATGGGTACCCTGAAGAATATCTAATGACAGAATCAAGACAGAATTGATATGCCTTTGTTTCATTTTTAACAAAGGAGGTCTTATGCAATGTCGTAATTAGTGACTTGTGCTGTATATCTTTATGTCCTTATGAAAAGACATAATTTATGATTTTCAGAAAGCAGTTGTGTGCTGCTTTAGTACAATTTCCTTGAGTATTATTCCTTCCCCCATTCAGGTCCTGCTGTGCTGCCTCATTGTTGTATTGTGACACTCCCAGCAGTGTCACTCAAGGTATGAAGATCATGTGACTGAAGAAGGGCTGTGGACATTTTGCAGTACTAATAATATTTATGACATGGTTAGATTAAAGCCTTTGGGATTACTAGTTGCTGCTGATATTGCCATGCAGGAAAAGAAAATCCAGTGCTACAGAATTACAGTGGGATCATAGCATGTAGAAAAGCATGAACACAGGAAAGTTCAAGTTGTGAAAGATGAAATAAATCAACTACAACTGACATCTTAGGCATCAGCAAATTGAAATGGATTGGAATTGGACACTTTCAGTCAGATCATATTGTTTAATGCTCAGACACAAAAACAAAGAAGCAGCAGCATTACTTTCATGGTCAGGAAGGATAGTAAAGACAGTACTTGAATGAATTAGACTTTCCTGACAACCCTTTAGTATGACAATTATCCAAGTTTATGCTCCAACCACCAATACAGAAGAAGAGGATGTTGACAAGTTTTATGGTCAGGTTCAATACAAGTGACTTCTTCATTGCTAACACAGTCTTCAGATAACCAAAACAACACACACACACACACACACACACAAATATACACACAGCAAAAATGTGGCAAGGGATTTACTGAACAGATCATGAGCTGCTCATGTACAAGTTCCAAGTAAAGCTAAAACAAGAAAAGAAATTCAAACATTTTCCACCATGTGATCTTAAGCATATGCCTACCATTTTCAAGGAGAACATAAGGAATCACTTTGAAGTCCGGAACCTGATTGACAGGAACCAGAGGAACTGTGGAATGAAGTCAATGAAGTTGTCAAGGATGAATGTGAAAAGAGACTGTCAAAGACGAAGAAGCAGAAGAAACCAAGCTGGATGTCACAACAGATGGTGGAAATCGCTAAAAAGGAAGCCAAAACCAAGAAAGACAAAAATGTCAGGAAGAATTCAGAGAACTTATAGAACAGACAAGAAGCAGTATTACAGGGACATCTGTAAAGCCATCAGAGATGGAAACAGACATGGAAAAACAAGGAAAGTCTTCCAAAAGATACCTGAACTCAGAAGGTGGTCCAAACTTCAAAGTGGTTAATTGTATTAAAGTGCAGCAATGTGCCTGGTATTTATTACAAATACAAGGTTTCTATAGGGACGCGGTGGCGCTGCGGGTTAAACCGCTGAGCTGTCGATCGGAAGGTCGGCGGTTCGAAACCGCGCGGCGGGGTGAGCTCCCGTTGCTCGTCCCAGCTCCTGCACACCAAGCAGTTCGAAAACATGCAAATGTGAGTAGATTAATTGGTACCGCTTCGGCGGGAAGGTAACGGCGTTCCGTGAGTCATGCTGGCCACATGACCCGGAAGTGTCCTATGGACAACGCCGGCTCCAAGGCTTTGAAACGGAGATGAGCATCGCCCCCTAGAGTCGGACACGACTGGACTTTACGTCAAGGGAAACCTTTACCTTTACCTTTACTACAAGGTTTCTATAGTCTTTTGAAGTTGTTGTTAGGGGCTTATGTCCTTGGTGCCAAGACATCTAATAATGTAGCTTTATTAAATATCAGTTACTAAATACCCTCTCTTTTTTTCTGCAAGGATTTGAAAAGGGAAAACAAAAATCAAACTCTAAGGATAGGACCAAATGATGAAAAAGGGATATTGGTTTGCTTGTCAAATTTCTATAGCTGTCCAGCTCCATAACAATTCTGGGCAGCACAGAATATTATAAATACAATTGAAAGCATTATAACCAGCAAAAAGAATGAAAGACACCCAGGGACAGCAGTAAAATGGTACCCCTTAACCCCACAAAGTCCCAAAAGGCCAGACCTCACTCCCTAACCCAGGGCCTGGGAAAGTGCCAAAGAGCCAAACCTTCAAGTCTCGGTTAAACAAGGCTAGTTTAGGGTCAGTCTGGGGAATCCACTAGACATGTTAAAAATAAAGATGCCTTCAATTTGAGAATGAGTCTGATTAGAACATCTGTTCAGGTTTTTTGGCAATAGTATGGAAGTGGTTTGCCCCTGTTTTCTTCCAGTATTATATTTTTCCCCCAATTGTTCAGTCTGGAATTCAGTCATGAAATACTTGTGTCCCATCCAGTACTTAAACACATTAAATTAGTTTATTGTCAAACTTGGAATAATTTGCAATTTTCTAAATGAATTATTACTTAACTATAATAATATTGTTATATAATAATATTCTCCATTATAACGATTTACAAATTAGATACTTTGCATAAAGAATCAATGTTACTGATGCAACACATAAATCAGGAGAAAGAAGAACACTCTGACCGCTTGCCACAACTCAACCAGAAGAGTTGAAAACAGTGCCTGTAACATAGCTCCTTGTTGTGGGAGTCTTTTGTTTTATTATTGTTTGTTTCACTATCACTACCAAACCCCTTTGAGGATTTAGAAATTCTTTACGTCTGTAAGGTAATGTAATCAGGTGGAACATGTGGAAGATAAAGGATAGCACAGACAATTGGTTAACATAGGAGCAAATTGTCTTTTATTAATTAACTTAAAAATGAGTTTTGAAACAGCTTCACTTATTTCTCCAACTTATCTACATCTCATCAGTTGTTTCATTACAATCAGTTTGGGAGGATTTATTATCAGACACCTATGGAAACTATGCTAGTTAGTAGCATTTGCTGCATGCTGAAGATAGCAGAAAATAAACCATTCATCTTAAGCCAAATTCTATATCTGTATATATTTTTGTCCTCTGTGGCTGATAGGATCTGATTAGCTTTGGGAAAGGGCAAGGAAGAAAAGGGCTGACACTCTTAGACAGAAGCATTTTGCCATGTCTTTAAAGCGGCAGATCCATACAATCTGTGGGAAAGCTTAATCATAAATGTTTGATATCTTATCATTATTAGCTTGGGGCCTGAAGCTTGCTGAGTAATTTTGGAAAAATCACTTTCTTTCAGGCTAACCTAACTCATAAGCTCACTCTGTGTGGAAGGAGGGCATGTAGGGAAAAAGTTGCACATCATATCCCAAGCTCCTTGAATGTTGGATAGCTTATCTATGTAGTCTAAACTGGGAAATGTATTTCAGTCTCTAAATAAGCCTATTTCATAGAGTCTCAGTCTTTGACAACTTGCTTAGGTGACTTCAGTATAACTGTTTTCATCAATGAGTATTTATATTGATGACCAAGATAAATGCACTGATGACCATAAATACTTTAAAAATCTTCCAGAGCTATTCTATATATGATCAGTGTATGTACTATTATAAGAGAACTAGTTTTAAGTTCTATACCAGTGGTTCTCAACATGGGTCATATGGCCCCCAGGTGGCCATGCCATATTACAAGGGGGGCACAGTAAGTTCCTGAGGGGCCACCCAAACCTAACTGCCAGGTGTATAATCAGTTTGTCATAATTCTCACATCTCATTCTCTGGGCTAATTTCAGTAGCATAAATATTGAAAATTACTATGGTTTACAATAAGCATCTATCAGCTAACAATGACTATGAGGTAGGATCACAGAGCTAAATGAGGGTCAGAAGGGGACTGTGAGTGATCATGGCTGCAAGATTGTTATATGCACAATGATAGAAAGATCCACAAATACCTACGGTTGAAGATTGGATTGTTAAACTAATGGACTTGGCTCAAATGGCTAAATTAACAGCTTTAATAAGAGATCATTCTGTTTCTGCATTTATATCAACTTAGCAACCACTTTTGGACTACTTGCTTGTAACAGAAAAAAATGATGTTTTGATTTTGGGCTTTAGAGATTAAATGGCTTGCTCTAATAGAAATAATGTTAAGATAGGTTAATGAATAGTAAGAGATTAGATTTGTAAACTTATCTATATGTGTATTGGAGAAAGTCAGAAGCCACTTTCCTTTTCTGTTTTCTTTCTACTGACACTTTTATAGTTTGTTCTTTTTTTCTTTAGTTCTGTTTTTCTATCTGTTCTATATTCTCTTTTGTTTGTATCTTAACTACAGTATATTTTGAAAAGAATAAAGTTTTATTTTTTAAAAAAATAGAAGGGGACTGTGAGCAAAAAAAAAACTTGATAACCCCTGTTCTATACCATCATGCGAAATCTGCTAAGTTTAATATACTTATGAGGTGAAGTAATCCAGTTCCTTCATATTTGTTTTTTGGGGGACCCCCCCTTTTTTTTTCCTGTTTCCATCAGCAGACAGGTGTTGCCAGACTGCGTTATGATAATACCTAGTCTAAGAAAAGCGATAGATTCGGCTAGCAGCTGCTAGGTATATTCATATTTTATAGATGGTCCTGACTAAGCAGAAGGCTATGGGGCACTAGAGAATGCATATGTAATGCTATTCTGGGCTGTCAGGAGAGCTGATGTATTCCCACTCTAGCAGTGACTATGTTGCAAGAATAAGTGAAGAGACTGCTAAGAAAACACTTAGAAATCTTAGGTAACAGAAGTGTAAAGGAACTACAAAAACTCCGACTGCAAGAAATGCTTCATTTCCCCCCTCATGTGGAGTTTTTGTATTAAGTAAGGATATCACAACAGAAAGAATGGAAGATGAATATATTTTATATTCTATATTTATTTTATTGTATAGAGTTATTTATATTGTAATTTATGTGTTTTAATTTTGATTGTAAACCTCCCAGAGTCCCCTTTTCAGGGGAGATGGGCAGTGATGGAAATTTTAAATATAAATAAATAAATAAATAAAATAAAATAAAATAAACATGATGTATTTTGAAGAGATAAACCCAGGACGTATGCAGCTCAGTGAAGGAAAAATAGGCATGACTCCAGCTACAGCTATTGCTCCAATAAAACAGACTGAGGCAGTGGACCTACCCTTTTCAGGCAGAGTGGGCTAATGGATTATCTATTATAGCCAAATAACATTTGGAGGGAACACTATTATTCTCTGACTGAACAGAAGAATTGAATTACTTCCTCTGGTTATTCAGAGGATCTTGAAAATTCAATTCATTTTCTTTCCTGAAATGACGCAGATTTAAACAGGGCTGTCTTGGCACATGAGTAGTAAAGAAAGATGAGCACAACCAAAGATGAAGGAACAGTTGTCTACCCTAACTTCTCATCACTTATCAGGTTGAGAAGCTCTTGAGATGGACTCACTGAACTCTAAAAGAGTATAAAATACAGGTCAGTCTTGATGCAGGATTCATTTTTAAAGCATTAATTCTTCCCCATAGATTTAATATGTTCTCATCCACCTCCTGGTATCCTCTTCCATCTTCCTAAAGCATTTTGAAATATTCTTACCAACTGGATATCCCCAGATAATCATTAAGTTATGGACAATAAACATATGTCTTTAGGAATCTTTTTGCCAACTGGCAGAATATTTGATCTATTCTGTACCCAGAACATTTACCATACAACCGTACAACTTCTACAAATTTAAGTAAAGATTGTTGATAAAACCACAAAAGGTTATCTGCATATAATAATTTATGTTCAAATTCAGCTAAACATGTGCCTTTGATTTCACCAATTTGTTTGTGTGTTTATTTATTTATTTATTTATTTATTTATTTAAAAGATTTATACAGCTACCCATCTTGTAGCACCCAACTCTGGGTGGCTGACAACAGTGATAAAAACACAAACAATAAAACCAATACCAAAAGAAAAGAACAAAAGGGGAAAAAATGAAATTAAGAATAACCAGGCACCTAACCCATACTATACCCATTCATCTCTTCAGTCCACAAACTCCAGCCTTACTGTCCCAGCTGCTAAGACTTTTTTCCTCCAAAATTCAATGACATTGCTACAGGTGAATGATCAGAAACTAAAACTGAACCAATATTACATTTCTTTACTAAATTGAACAACAAGTGTGATATTAGAAAAAAATGTCTGATCTTTTAAATTTTTTTTTAGTAGTAATACATTTATTTGCAACCATAGATTTTAGGAAAAAAAATGCCTGATCTTGAACAAGGACCATGTGGGGTAAATAAAAAAAGTATACTCTTGTCAAAACCCAATAGGCAAGTGTTCTCCATATATCCACTGTCATCTGGGGAACTTATTTTCTTTTTACAAATCTTATTCTTATCTATGGTAATCATTAATTCAAAGGTACATTAAATTCTTCAGCAACTATTACTTGATCCACTTGTGACCCTAATGATTAACAAAACACTTATATAAAATATTGTATTTATCTTTAGTTGAATCATTAAAAAATTATCCATGCCATCCAAATATCACTATATTTAAATACTAAAAATATATATTAACCTTCAAAATCTAGCATATCTTGTTCATCTGTAAAATTAGAAGTTGCTTTCATTAAAATTGCCACTCCTCTGGCAGATTTTAAATTTCCACTTAGGGAAATCTGTTCATTCAATTTTCTTGCCAAAAAAATGTTACTGTGAAGAATATGCATTTCTTCTAAAAAAAAAAAAAAGACATTGGATTTCATTGACTTCAGTTAAATAGAATTTGCCTGCTTTTAGCAACCCTTGTCATTCCATCACATAAAATTGATTATCATTTTAAAAATTCCAAGTATGTTTTTATTGGGGTGGCAACCTGTCTTTATCCCAGAACTGTCATGAGTAAGGATGGCGAGCAGGGGGCTCCCATCCAGGCTGTAAAGCACATGCGTAGTACTGAGGAATTAGGTAGCCATTCAAAGAGACACAGATCGGGCCCGCCTTAGCCTTTGGGGTTTATATGTCGGGGGTTTTCCCACGCTTCTTCAGTTTGGTAGGATTTTCTGTTTATGTAGCAGTAATAAAACACTAGAGACCTATTCCTTGTCTCAGCGTGGTTCCTGGCTATTAGGACATCAATCCTAACAAACTCTTACTCCCATCAAAAGAGGGAGGAACAAAGAAATTAAGGAAAGACATTTGGAAATGTCTTCAGAAAACCAAGAAATTCGGCTCGCCATCCAACAATTAGCAGCAGCCCTGCAACAACACCACCAACAGGTAGATCTACAGGTCAACACATTACAAGCTGCCATGCTACAACAGTTACAACAACCAGCTCCGATTAACCCACAACCGGCGCCAGCAGCAGCAGCAGCAGCTCCGCCAGTAGTCTTGAGATCCCAGGGCAGTCTACCAGAGAAGTTTGGAGGAGAAGCAGGACAGTTGAGAACTTTTATCACACAGTGCACAATGTTTTTCAACAGCAGACCGGCAGAGTTTCCCACAGACAGAACCAGAGTCACCTTCATTTTAAGTCTGCTAAAGGACCCAGCAGCCAAATGGGCTATTCCCATGGTGAAGAAAAACAACCCGATTCTCAACGACTACCAGAACTTTTTGGCAGGGTTCTGAGCACACTTTGACGACCCCATCAGAGAAGCCACGGCCAGCTGGGAAATTCGGAGGCTCAAGCAAGGTAACAAGAGGGTGGGACTCTACATTGCAGATTTCAAGTTATTAGCAGGAGATCTGGACTGGAATGAGAGTGAATTAAAAGACCAATTCAAACGGGCTGGATGAAGAAATTAAGAATGAATTAGTGCGCTAGGGAACACCAGCTAACCTAGAAGCCTTATATCACTTGTCTGTGGTCATAGATGCCAGGCTAGAAGAGCTCAGACAGATGCAGCCAGGGAAAAACAGGGCCCCCAGAGCGCTTCCAGGATTTCCAGCTCTATCCGTAGCATCTACTCACTCAGGAGCAGAGGAGCCGATGCAGATCAGGGTGAGCAGGAGGCTTATTTCCGAGGCTGAGAGGCAGAGAATGTAACGTTTGCCTATTCTAATAGACTCAGTCTCACAAGTAGATGCTAAATGATAACTGGTTTATTGAAAGAATAGTGTGCAATACAAAGAAAGCTGAGAATGAGCAAAAGCGCGCCAAATACAAACTAAAACCCCTCGCTTCCAAGCCAGTCCTGCCCCGCTCCCTCCTTAACAACCACCCCCTCCCAGGTGTTGAAAGCCGTTACCCACATCGGCCTGAGAAAGTAACCTTGAACATGCCCAATAGCCCAAACAACATTCCACAGTTGCAACAGCAAGATTACAGCCAGGCACGGCTGGAAATTTCCACCCAGCAAACCCGGATCAGAAAAGTGACATGCGAAACGTTACGATGTATGCAAAACATTGAAACGATGATCATGACAGAGGAGAGAGAGAGCCCTCTGTTTTTACTGTGGAGCCCAGGGGCACATGGTGAGAGCTTGCCCAGCGAGAAGCCAAGCAACTTCAGTAAGACCCCCAGGGCAAGCAGCTGAAACAAGAACCATCTCCACCTCTGCTTCCAACCAGGGAAACTCCGTCGGTCTCCCTCCACAGAGCTCAGCAGGGAGACCATCAATCAATTAAGGGCTCATTCCGAGGATTCCAGGCAATCCTTTTACTACTTACCAGTAATAATGCACGTCAACCCAGAGCACCAGGTCAAGCTAGAGGCCCTCGTGGATTCCGGAGCTTCAACCAATTTTATTAATGTGCAGACTGTACAAGACTTCAACATCCCAACCATAGAATTGCCATGTCCCATAGAAGTGGAGACCATTGACGGCCAGCCCCTCAAGGCATTAGGATTAGAAGGTTCACAGAACCGGTACAACTGACAACGGGAGACCACACTGAGTGGATCCAGCTTTATGTTACTGCATCGCTTAATGTGCCTGTAATCCTAGGCATGCCTTGGCTGAGGATCCACAACCCATTGCTGAACTGGACTACGGGAGCAATCTCCTTCCCAGCTAAGGAATGCCAGCACCACAAGATTCAAGCCGCTCTCCGCTCTCCAGCAACCAATGCAGTCACGGAAGCAGGGGGGGTCCAGTTGCCAGCCAAGTATGCAGATTTCACAGACGTTTTCAGTGAACAAGAGGCCACAGCACTACCCCCCCCCATAGGGACTGTGATTGCACCATTGAGTTGATACCAGGAGCCAGGATTCCAGCAAGGAAACAATATCCCATGTTTCCCAAGGAACTAGCCACCTTAAAGGATTATTTGGACTCTAATCTCCAAAAGGGGTTCATCCGACCATCTACTTCCCCAGCGTCTGCTCCTACCTTCTTCGTACCAAAGAAGCCTGACCCGTTGGCACCTGCTAACCAGGAGACACCCATGAGAGTGGTCCATGATTTCAGTGTTTTAAATAAACTCACAAAAAAAGAAACTTACCCACTGCCTCTAATATCTGATCTGCTGGATCGCTTACAGAAAGCACACATTTTTACCAGGTTGGATCTCAGAAATGCATACAATTTGATCCAGATGAAAGAGGGGCATGAATATCTAACTGCCTTCGACACCAGGTTTGGTAAATTTGAGTACCTTGTTTTGCCCTTTGGCTTGTCTAATGCAGGAGCCATATTTTCCCGATTTATGAATCAAATTTTCTCTGATTTACTAGTTAAATATCTGGTCATTTATCTAGATGACATATGAATTTTCTCTGAGGATGCTACAACTCATGTAACCCATGTACGTAATGTCTTACAAAGACTGAGAGAGAACAAGCTATTCACCAAGCTAGAGAAGTGTGCCTTTGATTTAACTGAATTACATTTCCTGGGCTATAAGGTATCAACAGAAGGCATATCCATGGATCCTTCTAAGGTCCAGGCAATTCTCTCTTGGCCACCTCCCCGAAATGTTAAAGAAGTACAAAGATATCTAGGATTTTGCAATTTCTACATGCGGTTCATAAAAAACTTTAGTGACAGGGCTAGACCCCTCACACAGCTTTTGAAGAAAGGATCAAAATTCATTTGGGGGGAGAGAGAGAAAGCAGCCTTCCAAGAATTTAAGAAACGCTTTGCATCCCAGCCGCTGTTAAGACACCCTGATCCCACGAAGCAATTCATAATGCATTCAGATGCTTCCGATATTGCCATTGGGGCGGTGTTATTGCAATATACAAACAAAACCGAGAATACATTGCTTCCGTGTGCCTTTTTTTCACGCATGCTCTCACCAGCAGAGAGAAACTATGATGTTTTTAACAAGGAGTTGCTGGCAATTAAAGCAGCATTTCAAGAGTGGAGGCACTGGCTAGAAGGTGCAACCTTTCCTGTGAAAGTTTGCACCAATCACAAGAATTTACAGCTTCTACAAAACACCAGATCCCTCACCCCACGCCAAATCAGATGGAGCCAGTTTTTCTCCCATTTCAGTTTTGTTATTTCTTATGTGCCCGGGGCGCAAAACTGCTTGGCAGACGCCCTGTCTTGATCCTTTCAGGCAACCCCCGCCACTCACCAGGAGGTACAGGGTACTATATTACAACCTCACAACTTTGATCAGTCTATGAGGGGGAACCAAACAGAGATTTTAGCAGCAGGCAGACAAGCAGAGGACCTATTTACAAGAGTCAGAGCTCAGCAGCAACAGGACCATATGCCAGGGCCAGGATGGATGACCTCCAGAGGGGCCTGCAAGACACTGCCTCCCCATTCAATGTGGAGGCAGGAATCCTCTGGCATAGTGGGCGATTATATATTCCCCCTTCATTGAGGGAAGAAGTACTGAGACTTTGCCATGACCATCAAACAGCAGGCCACGGAGGTGTTTTCAAAACTCTCCATAGAGCTCTGAGAGACTACTGGTGGCCTAAGATGACTGCAGACATAAAGGGTTACGTTGCTTCTTGTCATATCTGTAGATGAGCCAAGCCTCTCCCAGGGAAGCCCACATGACTCTTGCAACCCCTACCCACCCCCAGTAGGCCTTGGGATACAATCTCCATGGATTTCATCACTGATTTACCCCCAGTTCAGGGGCTGACTTCCATACTAGTGGTGGTGGACCTTTTCACAAAAATGGCACATTTTATTCCTTGCAAGGGCCTCCCATCTGCACAAGCCACAGTGCAGTTGTTCATGGACCATGTTTTTAGATATAGAGGCATGGTCAATCACTTGGTGAGTGACAGAGGCCCACAGTTCACTTCCAGGTTCTGGAGGGCCCTTTTCCAGTCATTAGGGGTCCAGATCCACCTGTCATCATCACATCATCCTGCTAGTAACGGGCAAGCCGAGAAAATTAACCAATGGTTACAGCAGTATCTCAGGTGTCACACCACTTATCAGCAAGACAATTGGCCAGCCCTGCTCCCCATGGCAGAATTTACTTATAACAACTCTGTGCAATCCTCGACCAAGATGTCCCCTTTCCAGGCACTCTACAAGGTTAACCCTCGGGTGTTGCCCACCTCCTCCCAGCAGGGAGCTGTTCCAGCCACAGTTGATTTTCTTAAAGAGCAACAAGCCGCACAGAGTTGTTAAAGGAGCAGCTGAACAGGGCAAAGAGTGCTTACAAGAGAGCTGCAGATGCTCACAGACAAGAGAGGCCAGCGATTGCAGTAGGAAACAGAGTGTGGCTCTCTACCAAGTTTTTGAACTCTACCAGACCCTCCAAGAAATTGGACTCTAAGTTTGTGGGCCCTTTCACTGTGGTACAGCAGATAAATCCAGTGGCTTATCGTTTACAGCTACCAGCATCCATGAAAGTCTATCCAGTGTTTCACAGATATTGCTAGCCAAAGACCCTCCCCCAAGTGCCTTATGATCGCAACTGCCCCCCCCACCTCCAGTAATTGTGGAGGGGGAGGAGGAATACAAAGTCGAGGAAATTCTGGACTCTAGGAGGAAGGGAAGGGGCATCCAATATTTCATAACCGGGAAAGGGTACCCTGAGGAAGAGCGCACATGGGAGAATGCCAGAGATGTACATGCTCCAGCACTGGTTCATCGATTACATCAGCTTTTCCCTCACAAACCCAAGCCTCGCACTCTACCAGAGATTCCTCACTTGGATGAGCAGGCAGAGTCGTAAGTTTGCACCTTCCACCCCCGCCTGAAGCCTTGACTCCAGTTACAGAGGAGGGGGGGTGCCCGCAGCCCTCCACCTCAGGCGTGTATTTCCCAGGGGGGAGGGGGGATGACTCTTCTAATTATCTAGCTATTTTCCAGCAGCAGCCACCTGAGCCAGAAGCGTTATCAGACCTGGAGAGCAGCACTGATTCGTCCTTGGAGGAGTTTTCCTTTGAAGACTTTCCATCATTGCCCAGTTCCCATGGGACCTTAGAAGGAGACGTCAAATCTTATCAAGCCTCTGGAAGGGAGGGTGCTGAAATGGAATGTGAATCTGGAGGGGAGGGTGATGTCATGAGTAAGAATGGCGAGTAGGGGGCTCCCATCCAGGCTGTAAAGCGCATGCGTAGTACTGAGGAATTAGGTAGCCATTCAGAGACACAGATCGGGCCCACATTAGCCTTTGGGGTTTATATGTCAGGGTTTTTCCCATGCTTCTTCAGTTTGTTAGGATTTTCTGTTTATGTAGCAGTAATAAAACACTAGAGACCTATTCCTTGTCTCAGCGTGGTTCCTGGCTATTAGGACAAGATCTAAATTACAAATGTACATAAATTCAAGAATTTGAACCTCCTTAAACATTATATAGCAAGTACTTACGAAAGAAAATCTAGTAACCTCTTGTTTATTCGTTTAGTCGCTTCCGACTTTTCGTGACTTCATGGACCAGCCCACGCCAGAGCTTCCTGTCAATTGTCAACACCCCCAGCTCCCCCAGGGACAGGTCCGTCACCTCTAGAATATCATCCATCCACCTTGCCCTTGGTCGGTCCCTCTTCCTTTTGCCCTCCACTCTCCCTAGCATCAGCATCTTCTCCAGGGTGTCCTGTCTTCTCATTATGTGGCCAAAGTATTTCAGTTTTGCCTTTAATATCATTCCCTCAAGTGAGCAGTCTGGCTTTATTTCCTGGAGGATGGACTGGTTGGATCTTCTTGCAGACCAAGGCACTCTCAGAATTTTCCTCCAGCACCACAGTTCAAAAGCATCTATCTTCCTTCGCTCACCCTTCCTTATGGTCTAGCTCTTGCAGCCATATGTTACTACGGGGAACACCATTGCTTTAACTATGCAGACCTTTGTTGTCAGTGTGATGTCTCTGCTCTTAACTATTTTATCCAGATTTGTCATTGCTCTTCTCCCAAGGATTAAGCGTCTTCTGATTTCCTGACTGCAGTCAGCATCTGCAGTAATCTTCGCACCTAGAAATACAAAGTCTTTCACTGCTTCTACATTTTCTCCCTCTATTTGCCAGTTATCAATCAAGCTGGTTGCCATAATCTTGGTCTTTTTGAGGTTTAGCTGCAAGCCAGCTTTTGCACTTGCTTCTTTCACCTTCATCATAAGGCTCCTCAGTTCCTCTTTGCTTTCAGCCATCAAAGTGGTATCATCTGCATATCTGAGATTGTTAATATTTCTTCCAGTGATTTTAACTCCAGCCTTGGATTCCTCAAGCCCAGCACATCGCATGATGTGTTCTGCATACAAGTTGAATAGGTAGGGTGAGAGGATACAGCCCTGCCATACTCCTTTCCCAATCTTAAACCAGTCCGTTGTTCCGTGGTCTGTTCTTACTGTTGCTACTTGGTCGTTATACAGATTCTTCAGGAGGCATACAAGATGACTTGGTATCCCCATACCACTAAGAACTTGCCACAATTTGTTATGGTCCACACAGTCAAAGGCTTTAGAATAGTCAATAAAACAGAAATAGATGTTTTTCTGAAACTCCCTGGCTTTTTCCATTATCCAGCAGATATTGGCAATTTGGTCCCTAGTTCCTCTGCCTTTTCTAAACCCAGCTTGTATTCTCGCTCCATGAATTGCTGAAGTCTACTTGCAGGATCTTGAGCATTGCCTTACTGGCATGTGAAATGAGTGCCACTGTTCGATAGTTTGAACATTCTTTAGTGTTTCCCTTTTTTGGTATGGGGATATAAGTTGATTTTTTCCAGTCTGATGGCCATTCTTGTGTTTTCCAAATTTGCTGGCATATAGCATGCATTACCTTGACAGCATCATCTTGCAAGATTTTGAACAGTTCAGCTGCGATGCCGTCGTCTCCTGCTGCCTTGTTATTAGCAATGCTTCTTAAGGCCCATTCAACCTCACTCTTCAGGATGTCTGTCTCTAGCTCACTGACCACACCGTCAAAGCTATCCCCGATATTGTTATCATTCCTATACAGGTCTTCTGTATATTCTTGCCACCTTTTCTTGATCTCTTCTTCTTCTGTTAGGTCCTTGCCATGTAACCTCTAGAAAACATAAAAGAAAAATCCAAAATGGAAGAAAGAAAAAGTTTTAAAATATGTATAACTAAAATAACATTTTTTTAAAACTCTTACCAAAATTGTTATCAACCCCCATGAGGCTGCAAGTAGGAGGCAAAACAAAGAGTAAACCTGACTAAAAAGAAATTCTGTGTTGTTGATAAACCTGTGCCCCTCCAAACCAATAGAACATTTCTGGAAGGATTGGTGTGGAACTTCTGCCTCTGAATAAGTTGCCTTCAGATGATTAACAGTCTTTTCTCCATATCAGTTTCTAAGGATAAGACAAATATTATTGGAAGAAAGTCTTTATTACTTGTTGTCTGGCCATGAGATAAATCTGGTGTTCTCTGCACTTCTGCACCCCTCTGAAAAATTGATCTGGAAACAGGGTAAACTTCTTTCCCTCTTATTCAAATTGGTTGCCATTTTGGCTGCTTATAATATTTGATCTCAGCTCTGCAGAATAGCTCTCTAGAGAAATTAAATGAGAACAAGATCTGCAGGTTGTAAAGACCAGTATGTACAGTACAGTACATAGTACATAATAGGCTGCTTCGGTAGATTCAGAACAATCTATCTGAATCATATCCAGAAGCATTTTTAACAGCTTCTATTAGAATCTATTTATGTTGGTGATAAGAGAATTCAAATAAACATTTTTTTCCCTGCTTTCTCAATCTTGGATATGGTCCAGGGCTTCTGGACAGGACACCAGCTAGCTAGTTAGTTAGTTACTGTTATGTCTCGAACATTTAAAACAGCAGTAAGTTTCTTATTTGCATCAATTCTAGCTTGCTGTTCTTTTAACTGCCTCTTGATCTCATTGTATCTCCTCTCAATCTTTACAATCTTATATCCAGGATCTGAAAAAATGTCTACTCAGCAAATTTAACATTATAATCTCAATATTGCATATTTCACAAGGAATGGCATCCAACAGAATTTCTGGGGTAAATATAGCATTCTGTATTTCTTCCATTTGAATTGGGGTCCCAGCTAAATTTTCCACTGGATGAGTAATAGATAGTTATTCACTTGAAGCCTCACGCCTAGCTCTACTACAGCCTCTTCAAGAGCCAAGACTGGGGTGGGGTGGGGATAGGCTGAGCAATAGGTGCCTGTAGCTTAGGAGGAGAAGGAAGAAGCTGCTTCTTGCACTTATGAGGTCTTTTAATGTTCCCAAATTATCAAATTATCAAAAGTGGCAAATGTTTAATTAATTGTTCAGTTTATCAGCTATCTTCAAGCATAGTCCTGAAGCTTTATTTTTGCAGCTGATGGAGAAGAGAGGATAATCTGAGTCTTAGCAGGTTGCCATCTTGTTGGAATGGCAAATTCTGGTTTATATTACAACATTGTCTGGTTCATGCATAACGCTAAAATATAAAACAGAGTTTGCAATTTACAGCAACTGTGTTCACACACATTGTACTAAGCCATGACATGGTTCCTCTGGTTTTGCCATCACATCTAAAGCCACTTGTTACAGCTTAGCATTATGGATGAATTTGGCTGCTATAGCTGGTTCAGCAAATCCAGGTTAAACTTGACCAAATTGTAGGTTAGCTCAATATGTATGAACTCAGCCAGCAGAATCTGCAGTGCAAGAGTTATGGCATGGAACCAAAGAGGCTCCATGGAAGCAACACTGGGGACAGGGTTTTGATCACAATGCTGCAAACACCATCTTGCCTGTTTTGGCTTCCCTGCATGGGTGTGGCTGAACCCAGCCAATGCTTTCTGCTATAGCACAGAGTATATCAGTTCCAACTATTCTGTCAACTATTCATTTGCAAAAGATTTTTTTCACTATCAGAAAAAGGGAAAGGGCAAAAAGACTTTCATTTAGCTAGGGAACTACAGGTGCTTTGAATTCATTTGGTTTATCTAAGCAGGCAAAAGAGGATTGTGAAGTATACTATCAAGATTCTTCAAAAATGCTTTCATTCTAGAAATCAAAAGGTCTAAAAATCTTCTGAAGCTTAGTAAAAAGCTAAAAACATTAGTGAGACAGTATCTATGGTAATCTGTCAGATGCTACTAACAGATATAGAATTGTCTTTGGCATTTAGGATTATAAACTGAAGGGGAAATCTTCTGAGGAATTTTGATTAGAAAGTAAAGACTAAGATTCTGGGGGAAAAAAAAAAAACAGGCTTATGGACTTCTGCATGTGTAGGTAAGTGCGTTTGTTTAAGTGATTTATAAGTTTTAAAGTGAGATCTTCCCAAGACTGCTTCCATAATTAAAACATTATGAAAGGAGGTTTAAAATACATACAAGACAATCCAATTACAAAATTTGCCAACAGCAGCAATTCAAAATAAACGTGGATGGAAACAAAAAAGTTCTAAATGTCAGTGCTTGCAGATCCTGTCCCCAAGATTTCTTGGGGAAATTCCTGCCCATTTAGTCCCTCACCCTCCTGTGCTGACAGAATCATCTAAAAGGGGTTTCTTCTAATCACATCAACCCAAGGAGTAGCTTACTTCAGATTTTGCCCAGGTCTTATTTAGAGTGCAGAAAGATTTGCTGCTGGATACTGCCATACCACACCTGGAACAGCTGAATCAGCATGTTCCACAGGAAGAAGAGAATGTTCTAGAATGTCCCCCAAATTTCCATCCACAGAAATGGAATATTTTACTGTTCCTCCCTACTCTTACTACATACTTGTTCTGTCAACTTCCCTTTAAGTTCATTTGGGAGAAGAAATATTGTATGGCTGTGTATGTGCAACAAGTATATCTATTCTTAACTGATTTTTTTAAAAAATATAATTAACTCAATTGCTTAGTTAGTATAAGACAATGAACCTGTTGGCAGATGCTGGGAAAGCCTTTAGCCCAGGAGAGGTCAAAAAAGTCACACACCAAGCATTTCTATAAAAATAATTTATTTACAGAAAGCAAAAACAAAAAACAAAACATATTTAAAGGACTTAGCTCCCTTTGGAGCAAGCCTTGCTTGCCTACATTGCCGGCAGAGAAAAAAAAAAGAGGAAGTAAGAACAAGTCCGGGCAGGTTTCCTCCCCCCATGCTATTTTGCATGAAGCACGTGAGAGGAGACAATCTAATACAACCTTTTAACCCGGCCAAAATGATTAGGCACATATAGCAGTCTTAATCTGTTAGTAGGAAAACCTCAACAGAACCACTGTAATGATTTGTGGGAATGACCTTGGGAGAGAGGAGGAAAGGCTGCAGTCTAGACAATCTCAGCCCACAGAAGGAAAAGCAGAGAGGGAAGCATCTCAGAAGGGACCTTCCCTAGTTTTCTGGAAAATAAAAGTAAAGTGGAGAAGTGCCTTCAGACTTGCAAGATGCTATTACTGTAACCTTGCAATAAAGGTCATGTAAGTACTCAGGGTTTGTGCTTCTTGTCTGGAATACCACACATCCACATTCAAAGTAATTGTATATTTCCCTTGAAGGAGCTTCTACTGACTCCTGGCAGAAATCTCATGCCAATTTTCATACTTCTTCCTTCATATATTTGGAGACTGTTTAAATGTGGTGAGAACCTAACATAAAGCCCTTTATCATTTTAATATCAAAATTTCTTTTTTGGAGGGGGGTGCCTATGATTTATTATTGACAAGTCCCTGCAGTTTTCTTGACAACATTTCCAGAAGCGCCTTGCCCTTGCCTCCTCCCTAGGGCTGAAAGGGAGTGACTGGCCCAAAGTCACCCAGCTGGCTTCATGCCAAAGGCAGGACTAAAATTCACCATCTCCCATTTTCTAGTTCAGTGCCTTAAATCACTACTCCAGACTGGCTCTCAACACTAAAACTACTAATATTTAATATGGAATCTTGTAAATTAAACCATAGCTGATAATAAACATGTAAAATTCATTGGTAAATAAGATCAATGTTCTGTAAAGGTCAGCATACATAATGTAGCATTGTTTATATGCAAATTAATTAAATATTGGCTGATTAAAGTTTTGCAATATAAGCAGTAGCTTCAGGCAAGAATATTCTGTCAAATAATTTTTTTTCAAAGTCAACCTATTTTGTTTGTAATACACAAAGCAAAACAAGATAACCAATTAATACTTCTGGAATTAGCTGAGAAGTGAAACAGATCACAGGTGTCATACACAGTTGTTGTCACTGTTGTTGATTTTCTCCAGAGTATCAATATGTGAATATGTAATTGTTCTTTTACATTTGCAGGTAAAAGAAAGGGGACAGAATCTACAGAAGAGATAAATGTAGTTACCCCTGGATAAGGATCTAGACCAGTGTTTCTTTCACTTTTTTCTCTCAGGATCCCTTCCCACTTTTAAAAAATATGGAGAACCCCAAAACAGCTCTTGTTTGTATGGGTTATACTTATCAATGTTTACTGTATTAAAAATTAAAATTTATGCATTTGCTGCCATTACTGCTTCTCAAGATTGTTTCATGGGATTTTAATATTACATCATTTTTCAATATAGACTGCCAAATAATTTTCATTTCATAACCCCTGAGGCATCTTGGGGGGAGCCCCAGGGGCCCTAGGACCACACTTTAGGAAATACTAGTCTAGACTATTACAGTTGTTCAACAGCATTATTTATTATAGTTGGTAATATTGAACAAATTCATTTACAGACTGTGCTGATAGAGATTTCATAAACCAGTAAGTAATAATCATAATAAAGAGATAAAATTCATTATTATTCTATTAGCAAGATCACAAATGATCTCACTGAAACTGTCCTTTCTGTAACAACTGTTTCTCCTTCAAACTTTCATGAAGGCTGATTTTTTTTTTCAGAATCTATTTTGATTTTCAAAACGTTCATCTTAACTGTATAAGTGTTCTTGTTAAATAATGGATTGAACAGAGATAGTAATGGAAGTTACATGCAGCAGGCCATGAACTAGCTTTGATCTCCTCTAATGCACAGGAAGATGTTGATCTGAAAAAAAGAGGAGTTTCCCATCTCTTCTCCTGTCATGAACATATCACTTTGCTCAGATTTAGGCTTGCTATAGCTATTCCCTTCTTCAGAGATAGAGATTTAATAAGAAGTTAATGGATTTCAGAAGGTCTGTGCACAGTGACATTTAGGAAGAAACACTGTCCCTTTACCTTGAGGAGAGAAAAAAAATGACTTGGGAGGAGGGAACACAATATTTTTAAACAACTGACTATTGAAAATAGTTCTAGCCTCCTTAAAGTAGATGCACTTTGACAATTTATGGAAAAACAACAACAGTAGTTTCTACAATGTCACTCACTGTACATGTGGTAACCAGACATATTCAAACTCACTTGGGCAAGGTTGATTTTTCTGGATATATTTCAGTTAAAGGTTTTCTCTTTTTTCCTGATTTTCATGCTTAACCTCTGACTTGGATGGCCTATGATAAGAGAGAGAAAAGGACAGTGTGATTTTGTTAACTTAATCTGGATTAGTAACACTGATTATAGTGGTTGGATTGGGAATTGGAAGGAAGGCCCCATGCTTTTGAACAGCTGTATGGAACTACCTAGAGTGAGTCACCTGGAGATTAAAAATGAAATATCATCAGTATAGTGATGACACACAATACTCAGTAATGCCAGGAATTTGAGATGAACTAGAGAAAAGCCTTGACACATTGACATTAAGTCCAGTCGTGTCCGACTCTAGGGGGCACTACTCATCTCCGTTTCAAAGCCGAAGAACCGGCATTTGTCCGTAGACACTTCCGTGGTCATGTGGCCGGCATGACAGTCACAGAATGCCATTAACTGCCCGCCGAAGCGGTACCTATTAATCTACTCACATTTGCATGTTTTCAAACTGCTAGGTTGGCAGGAGCTGGGACTAGCAACGGGAGGTCACCCCATCATGCAAATTCGAACCACCAACCTTCTGATCGGCAAGCTCAGCAGCTCAGCGGTTTAACCTGCAGGGCCACCATGTCCCAGAGAAAAGCCTTAGTTACTTTTAAAACTGATTCAGTTTAGATAAAATGGAGATCCTGCTGATAAGCAATTATCTTCTTGACTGCTTATATGCCATCATGTCAGTGTTGACTCTTAGCAACCACATTCTGTATATAGACTCCTCCAGGATGAATTGTCCCCAGCCTGGCCCTTAGATCTTCCAATGGTACATCTATTGCTCATATTTGCCCCCTTTTTTCTCTTTTCTTCCACCTTTCCCAGCATTCCAGACTTCTCAAGAGAACTAGGTTTTCACATCATTTGTCCAAAGTACTATAATTTATATTTATATTATATTTATATTTATATGTGATATGTTGTTTTATTATTTGTAAATCACCCAGAGTCATTGTATACAAGTTGGGCAGTGGAGAAGTCCAATAAATAAATCAAAATAGTAAGTAAGTAACTTTATTGATTAGTCAAACTACCATATCAGAAAGTTGGGCATCAGCCACTATAAGATATAAATAAAAAATATGATGCCATAAAACAACTAAAATACAATAAAATGAGCTAAAATATACTATGGTGCAATAAAATATGATAAAATACAGTAGGGTAAAATGGAGATAAAATTGTAAGATAAAAATGCAAGATGTAATAAAACAGGTAATAAAATACAGAAACAATGTGAGTTTAAATGAATTCATTACCTTTACATGCCACCCCAATGTGTTCTATAAATTGCATTCTCAGTTGGACAGCCCTAACTATAAACTTAACAGTTCTATTGACCACAAACATATTTGTGCCCTGGAAGAAGTAACATAGTCTTTTGTTGCAGTCCCAGTATGTGGTTCTGTCAATTAATGTCTGAAGGTACTGAGCCCTTGCTGGGGCATATAGTTGGCAGTTAAATAGGACATGTGCAATATCTTCTACTTTGGGTGCTCCACAAACACATGTCCTCTCAAGGTAAGGCACTTGGTGGAATCGTCCGTATTTGACCATAGAATCTAGTTGCTCAAATCTTGCTCTAGTAAGAGCTATCCTATGGTATTGAGTCAGACCCATTGTCAGGTATTTTTCTATTTGAAAGGACAGTTTTTTCTTGGCCAGCCATTTCGATGACCTATTGTGTGCAAGTGACTCAATGTCTATTTAGGCATTAACATCCAAGACTCTTTGTTTGAATATTACCTTGGCCTGGTCTCCAGCTGAAAGTAAGTATTGGGATGAAAAGCTGAGAAATGCGATGGTTTGGAGGAGTTGATTGATCCATGTGGTGGGTTGAGGTGTGACCATCTGTTCTTCAAGGCACATTTTTGGTAATCTATCATGTTCCATTGGGAGAATCCGCCACCAGTAGTTGAAAACTGTGGTTACTGATAGACTATAAATGGAATGGGTGCCTGTTTCAGCTCTTACTGCTGCTGCGGGTGTATTCCTGTCGGTCCCCAGAATGGTTCTTAAAAAGAATGCTTGATTTTGTTCAAGTAAGGAGGCCTTTGATAGGCCCCACAATTCAGCTCCATATATTAGCACAGGTACTACTTTTGCCTTGTGGACCTTCAGAATGGAAAGCGGAGAGTGGTTGTAGCTAAGTAGTTTGGTTAGTGTTTTAGAACTTGCTGTGGCCTTTGCAGAACTTTGCTTGTAATGATTAACCCAAGGCCCTATGTCTGTAAAAACCACCCCTAGATATGAAAATTAAATAAAAATAAATAAATATAATTTGAGCCTGGTCATTTGTGTCTCAAATAAGAACTCTGGATGGACTTGTTCTATGATCCATTTGTTTGTTTTCTTGGCTAGCTGTGATATTCTCAGGAGTCTTCTTCAAAACCAAAGTACAAAGACATCAATAGTCTTGATGCTATTTTTTCAAAATTTAGTGTGTGACAGTGAAAATCATTGCCTACATAATCCTGATTTCTGTAGGTATAGATACATCATATTATCTAAACATCTTTTTCCAAGGCCTTCATTGCTACCCTACCAGGTTCTACTCTGCAGTGTATGCAGTGGTAGCTTTGCTACTGATAACCAATTCTAAAAGGCAGAAGCTATCCATTGTTTTACTACCTTCATTATCACATCTATTGTCAGTAATTTGGTCTTCTTTATATTTAATCATAGTCCCATTTTTTTTAATGTGCTCCTTGACTTTCATTACTAGATCTGGCAGATCATTTGCATTTTCCACTCTCAGAATGGTGTCATCAGCATAGTTCAGGTTATTGATGTTTTTTTTTAATCCAATTTTAAAATCACACTAATCTTTTAATCCAGCCTGCCTTAATATATATTCTATATGTAGGTTGAATAAATAAGGAGAGGGTATGGAGTCTTGTCTCACTTCTTGGTGACCTGGAGCCACACTGTTTTCCATGTTCCATCCAGACTGTAATTTCCTGTCCTGTACAGTGACTTTAATATTTTAAACAAACATTCTGCTCATCCTAAAGCAGAAGTACCCAAAAGCCCTAGGCTAAGCCCCCAGAAATCTTCAAAAGTTGAACTGTAATGCTTTAATGTGACCAAAGGGGAACAATTTTAATTATATGACTGGAGATTAATCATTATTGACTACTTTTAATTTTGAATACTTTTCCATTTAAAGGGAATAAAGGCAAATTTAGCCTTTTGTCCTGGCCTCACCCATTATTTTTTTTGGAAGACTGTCCTCAGCATGTCATTTCAAGGCCAAAATTGCTGTGTGTCCCTGCCTTAGGGGATCAGTTCTGTAATTTGGGAGAGCTAGTGGAACTGTCATGGATACATAAAGTTTTCTTCTGGAACATTTTTTTTTTTTTTATCAGCTTAAAGAAGAAGAAGATGCTTTGATAAAGTTATTATTTATTTACTGCAGTGGCTGGATTCATATGCCATACTATACTATAATGTGATTTGTTTGGTTTTCGACTTGCATGTTGCAAGTCAAAAATGCAAGTTAGCCATTGTTTTAGTGTGTTTTGTGGATCCAAAAATATGTGATAAATTTAACTAACTGTGGTTAAATCAGTCATTTTTATTTCTATTTAATATACTGCACAAGACAAAAAGATGCTCACAAACTTCATTTTGTACAAAAACTTGGGAACAGTTATATCTCATTATATTCATCGTCTTACAGTTACTGTCCTATTGAAACTTGGTTTATGGCTACTTATGAATATGACTTCATAAGTAGCCATACTTGGTATTAGTCCCACAGCTGTGAGATTCCTTCTCAGAGAGTTCTGCCTAATCTCTGTTCTTTTGACTTTTTGATCTCATAGCTGATGAGGCTTACACTTTTGGGTCATTTAATTTGCCATATGATTTACGGCTAGGGATATTTTAAATTCCTTTTTTAGAATTTAATCCTATCTGGTTATTTTTTAAAGGCTTCCTCTTTGCACCATCAGGGAGGATTTTATAAAAAAAAATCCTTCTCACCTCTATGGATGGTATGTGTGTTCTTCAACCTTGGGTCCTCTACCAGAGGCCGGGGAGTTTGAGGGTTCTGCTCAGTATCTTAGCTGTTCTTAGCTATCTTAGCTGTTCCAACCTGTCTTCTGGACAGAGAGCTCTGATGCTGCTCCTGGGATCTGTTGGAGCCATTCTCCCAGCTTAGGAGTCACAGCCCCAAGTGATCCTACAACCACTGGGACCATTTTGGCCTTTACTTTCCACATCCTTTCTAATTCCTCCTTCAGGCCCTAGTACTTCTCCAGCTTCTCATATTCCTTCTTCCTGATGTTGCTGTCACTTTGCATCACTACATCTATCCCCACTGCACTACCTGCCTGTCTGTCTGGATCTGGAAGTCCCACAGGATCTTAGTCCTGTAATAATTAAACTCCACAGCCTTCTGTGGAATCTCCCATCTGGACTTGGGAGTGTCTAGCCCATAGGCTGTGCAGATATTCCTGTACACAATGCCAGCTACTTGGTTGTGCCATTTGTGTATGCTGTTCCTGCCTGCATCTTACACCCTGCCACTATGTGTTGGACTGTCTCTGAGGCCTCTCTGCACAGTCTGCACTTTGGGTCCTGTCTAGTACAGTAGACCCCTGCTTCTATGGATCTGGTGCTTAATTCCTGTTCTTGTGCTACCATGATCAGTGGCTCAGTGCTGTCTTTTAGTCCAGCCCTTTCCAGCCACTGGTAGGATTTCCCAATGTCAGCCACTCAGCTAACTGTCGATGGTACATCCCATTGGATGGTGCATCCCATGCAGGGTCTTGTCTTGCATGGTACTTCCTCGGCTTGAACTTCCTCTCGTGTCCACTGCTGCCTCAGGCACTCTCTCAGCAGCTCATTTTTGGGTGCCATCTTACTGATGTACTCCCGGATGCTCTGGGTTTCATCCAGGATAGTGGCTTTGACACTCACTGTTATATACACTAGAGCCAGTTTGGTGTAGTGGTTAAGGCATCAGGCTAGAAACCAGGGGACTGTGAATTCTAGTCCTGCCTTAGCCACCAAGCCAGCTGGGTGACCTTGGGCCAGTCACTTTCTCTCAGCCCTAGGAAGAAGGCAATGGCAAACCACTTCTGAAAAACTTTGCCAAGAAAACTGCAAGGACTTGTCCAGGCAGTCTCTGAGAACTGGGCACAATTGAACATATATATATATTTTAAAGTATATATACATTCTACTTTGTACAAAGTATATATTGTTTTTCATTTCATTTCATTATGATTATATCTTACAAACCCTTACAAACATCATCTGATATTATTTGACTGAAGAATTACTGTAGTGGGGGGAAAAAAAAAATAGTTACATGAGCCAAGTCTATTTTCATTGGTTTACTGGTTGTCAAATACATTTTTAATACATCTAAATGTATTTGTTTCTCTTATACAGCTAATGAAAAGCTGATCAGAAGATACTTTTCAGCTAGCATCCTTATAATAACAATATATAGCAGCATTATCAGCTTCATGTTCTAATCAATACCATATTTATCTTTTAGTTTAACACAGGTTCATGGTTGATTTAAAAGAACAATATTGACCAACAACTGGAAATAAAAATTTTGTTGCAAAATTTTGTTAGTCAAACTAGACAATACAATAAAGGCCAATTAATAAGGAATTTATTCATGAGTCATTACAGAGGTATAACTGGAATGTTTTGACATGTAACTTCTAACTCTCAGATTCTTAAATACAAATTATATATATTTGAAACATCCTTGTCTTGTACTCACAAATGCTCAAGACTTTTTGCAGATATTAGCAAAGAAAGAATGTATTCACAGCAGTGAGTAATGCTGATTATTTAATAATACCACTCCAGAATGAAGTGGAATATCATATTAAAACCTAACAAATCTTAAGTATTTTCCACTGTTTCTTCCCAATAGATCATAATAGTCATTCCACCAACTAGGCTTAGTAAAGTCATAGAGATCACAATCATCATCCTTAAATGGTAGTATTTGTCCTAATATGTTTCCCCTTTCTTGTTATGTTTTGGGCACATTTCTCCTTGAATGCATATTATATGCCGATACGTAGATGATGTTGTTGTTTATTCTTTCAGTCGCTTCTGACTCTTCGTGACTTCATGGATCAGCCCATGCCAGAGCTTCCTGTCAGTTGTCAACACCCCCAGGTCCCCCAGGGACAAATCCATCACCTCTAGAATATCATCCATCCACCTTGCCCTTGGTCGGCCCCTCTTCCTTTTGCCCTCCACTCTCCCTAGCATCAGCATCTTCTCCAGGGTGTCCTGTATTCTCATTATGTGGCCAAAGTATTTCAGTTTTGCCTTCAGTATCATTCCCTCAAATGAGCAGTCTGGCTTTATTTCCTGAAGGATGGACTGGTTGGATCTTCTTTCAGTCCAAGGCACTCTCAGAATTCCCCTCCAACACCACAGTTCAAAAGCATCTATCTTCCTTCTCTCAGGACTACAGCAAAGGATCATTACCTTGTTGTGGTACTGGAGCTTGAGCACCTCAAGGATGCCATGAGCTAAACCGTGAAGGGCCACACAAGATGGGAAGGTCATGACAGAGAGGTCAGATTAAATGTGATCCCTGGGGAAGATAATGGCAACCTATCCCAGTATTCTTGCCATGAAAACTAAATGGATCAGTACAACCAGAGATATGTCAGTATACCATCGGAAGATGAGACCCCAAGGTCAGAAGATGATAAAAATGCTACTGGGGAGGAACAGAGGATGAGCTCAACTAGCCCCAGACGTGATGACGCAGCTAGCTCAAAGCCGAAAGGACGGCTAGCGGCCGACGGTGCTGGTGGTGAACGGCGAATCCGATGTTCTAAGGATCAACACACCATTGGAACCTGGAATGTAAGATCTATGACCAGGGCAAATTGGATGTGGTTGTTGGTGAGATGTCAAGATTAAAGATAGACATTCTGGGTGTCAGTCAACTGAAATGGACTGGAATGGGCCACTTCACATCAAATGACCATCAGATCTACTACTGTGGACAAGAGGACCACAGAAGAAATGGAGTAGCCTTCATAATTAATAGTAAAGTGGCTAAAGCAGTGCTTGGATACAATCCAAAAAACAATAGAATGATCTCAATTTGAATTCAGGGCAAGCCATCTAACATCACAGTGATCCAAATATAGGCCCCAACCACAGATCCTGAAGAAGCTGAAGTAGAGCAGTTCTATGAGGATCTGCAGCACCTACTGGACAACACGCCTAAAAGAGATGTTATTTTCATCACGGGAGACTGGAATGCTAAGGTGGGCAGTCAAATGACTCCTGGAATTACAGGTCAGCATGGCCTGGGAGAACAAAACGAAGCAGGACATAGACTGATAGAATTTTGCCAAGACAACTCACTCTGCATAACAAACACTCTCTTCCAACAACCTAAGAGACGGCTTTATACATGGACTTCACCAGATGGACAACACCAAAATCAGATTGACTACATCCTTTGCATCCAAAGGTGGCGGACATCTATACAGTCAGTAAAAACAAGACCTGGAGCAGACTGTAGTTCAGATCATGAACTTCTTATTGCACAATTTAGGATCAGACTAAAGAGATTAGGGAAGACCCATGGATCAGCTAGTTATGAGCTCACTAATATTCCTAAGGAATATGCAGTGGAGGTGAAGAATCGATTTAAGGGACTGGACTTAGTAGATAGGGTCCCGGAAGAACTCTGGACAGAAGTTAGCAACATTTTCCAGGAGGCGCAACAAAATACATCCCAAAGAAAGAGAAAACCAAGAAGGCAAAGTGGCTGTCTGCTGAGACACTAGAAGTAGCCCAAGAAAGAAGGAAAGCAAAAGGCAACAGTGATAGGGGGAGTTATGCCCAATTCAATGCAAAATTCCAGAGTCTATCCAGAAGAGATAAGGAATTATTTTTAAACAAGCAATGTGGGGAACTGGAAGAAGACAATAAAATAGGAAGGACAAGAGACCTCTTCCAGAAAATTAGAACCACTGGAGGTAAATTCCAGGCCAAAATGGGTATGATCAAAATAAGATGGTAGGGACCTAACAGAAGAAGAAGAGATCAAGAAAAGCTGGCAAGAATATACAGAAGACCTGTATAGGAAGGATAACAATATCAGGGATAGCTTTGACGGTGTGGTCAGTGAGCTATAGCCAGACATTCTGAAGAGTGAGGGTGAATGTGCCTTAAGAAGCACTGCTAATAACAAGGCAGAAGGAGATGACGGCATCCCAGCTGAACTGTTCAAAATGTTGCAAGATGATGCTGTCAAGGTAATGCATGCTATATGCCAGCAAATTTGGAAAACACAAGAATGGCCATCAGATTGGAAAAAATCGACTTATATCCCCATACCAAAAAAGGGAAACACTAAAGAATGTTCAAACTATCGAACAGTGGCACTCATTTCACATGCCAGTAAGGTAATGCTCAAGTTCCTGCAAGGTAGACTTCAGCAAATCATGGAGCGAGAATTGCCAGATGTACAAGCTGGGTTTAGAAAAGGCAGAGGAACTAGGGACCAAATTGCCATTATCCGCTGGATAATGGAAAAAGCCAGGGAGTTTCAGAAAAACATCTATTTCTGTTTGATTGACTATTCTAAAGTCTTTGACTGTGTGGACCATAACAAATTGTGGCAAGTTCTTAGTGGTATGGGGATACCAAGTCATCTTGTCTGCCTCCTGAGGAATCTGTATAACGACCAAGTAGCAACAGTAAGAACAGACCACAGAACAACGGACTGGTTTAAGATTGGGAAAGGAGTACGGCAGGGCTGTATACTCTCACCCTACTTATTCAACTTGTACGCAGAACACATCATGCGACGTGCTGAGCTTGAGGAATGCAAGGCTGGAGTTAAAATCCCTGGAAGAAACATTAACAATCTCAGATATACAGATGATACCACTTTGATGGCTGAAAGCAAAGAGGAACTGAGGAGGTTCCTTATGATGAAGGTGAAAGAAGAAAGTGCAAAAGCTGGCTTGCAGCTAAACCTCAAAAAAACCAAGATTATGGCAACCAGCTTGATTGATAACTGGCAAATAGAGGGAGAAAATGTAGTGAAAGACTTTGTATTTCTACATGCGAAGATTACTGAGGATGCTGACTGCAGTCAGGAAATCAGAAGACGCTTAATCCTTGGGAGAAGAGCAATGACAAATCTTGATAAAATAGTTAAGAGCAGAGACATCACACTGACAACAACGGTCCGCATAGTTAAAACAATGGTGTTCCCCATAGTAACATATGGCTGCGAGAGCTGGATCATAAGGAAGGCTGAGAGAAGGAAGATAGATGCTTTGGAAGTGTGGTGTTGGAGGAAAATTCTGAGAGTGCCTTGGACTGCAAGAAGATCCAACCAGTCCATCCTCCAGGAAATAAAGCCAGACTGCTCACTTGAGGGAATGATATTAAAGGCAAAACTGAAATACTTTGGCCACATAATGAGAAGACAGGACACCCTGGAGAAGATGCTGATGCTAGGGAGAGTGGAGGGCAAAAGGAAGAGGGGCCGACCAAGGGCAAGGTGGATGGATGATATTCTAGTGGTGACGCACTCGTCCCTGAGGGAGCTGGGGGTGTTGACGACCGACAGGAAGCTCTGGCATGGGCTGGTCCATGAAGTCACAAAGAGTTGGAAGTGACTAAATGAATAAACAGCAGCAAAGATGATAGACACGCACACACTTACAATACACATTTTTTTACCTAATGTATCTTTGTCTTTGTTCATTTTTCCAGTATATGCTTTTTTATACGTTTTTTGAGAGAACCGAATCTCAAAATTCAGAGAAGTATGAATAGCGAAAGATAACTATAGGTAAAATATGTTTATCTCCCATTCCCAATTATTTGAGAGCACATAGAATATTATAGAAAGATTTGAGTTAATGTTATGTTTTTTGTCTGCCTTTGTATTGCATTGGGTATTTTTCATTTGTTAATTTACTTTCAAATTAATGTTAATATATTGAACTAGTTCATAGAAAAAATATACAACTATAGAAGAGCATTAACAAATTATTGAAGTTACAGTATATTAAGAAGAAGGAAAATAAAAATAAAAAAGATAACAATAAATATTGGCCTGGAAAATTATGTTAAGCTCAAAAAAACTTACTCAAAATTGCCACTTAGGTATGAAAAAGGAAAGAAATAAAATACAATCAAACACATATTATTAATCCATTGCTGCAAAGAAGGAAAATCAACACTTCTTGATGTCTTGGTAAATTCCAAATTATCTGGATTTGCACTCCCTTGTTTTATTCCAAAGTCTTGGCATCTTAGATTTCAACAAAGATAAAAATCCACTTTAAATAATATAAAAGTCAGTTAAGTAAGATATTCTGTAACCAACTGCCATTTTAATTTAGTGATTCAAGGTCAGTTTAGCAAGCAATTCTTGCAATGGTTCTAAAAGATGGAATTGTTGAGTCCTTTGTAAGGTTGTGTGATGATATTGCCAAAACAAAAAACATCATTTTGTACATGTGTTTGTTTTTCAAACATGTATGAATAAACTGTTTAAGACTGTCCCTCATTCTCTCTTTAGACCCTTTTATGTATTTCATATTTATGATTCCATTTAAAAGGCCTGATTGCATTTTAAAATATAAAAGGCAAATATTACAGGTATATGCATTATACATGCTTATATGATTACCTTTGACTATTTTCAAAGAACTTGGAGGAAAGTCCTGTTTTGCCTCTGCATGATGTGTGAAATTGAGATTAGTGATCTTGGTTTTTTGACTGTAATCCCACTAAGAATAATTGGAGTGTAGAAGAGGATATGTTGGGGAACTTCTCAGTCATTACAAATGTAATTAGATAAACACACATGGGCATAGCTCTGCAGCTCTGCAGCGATATAAAACAATTATGTCACATCAAAATGCAGATTGAGTTCTGTATTTCAGAAGGTGAAATACGGACATAAAGCAATAAAGGCATATCAGTTTTCTGATCTATGGTAACCTTGCACAGGGTTTTGTACATTCTGGATTATTTATTTATTTGTTTGTTTGTTTCAGCTTAGATACCACCTCTAATCGACACTGGGTAGCTAACAGCAGAAGATTGTGAGATTTTGTGAGATTCATACAGTCTCTTCAGAAATTTTACTACCATCATAACAAGCGTTATAGATTGTAATACTGTAGATCAAGATAGGTCATTAATAGGATTGCAATATTTAATGACTAATTGCAATTCTTTCATAAACAACATATCTTGAATTGTGTGTGCTAATTTAGAATGGATCCAAGTGACTCTATCCATCAGATGTCTAGCATATTCCTCACAGTGTCCCAGTAGATGTTCTTGTGGCCCTTGCCTACTTAGCAGGGAATAAATCACTTTAAATAGGGCCACTGGCAGCTATCTATGGATGTTATAATAATGGAAAAAAATATTGATATTTTGCTGTTCATATTGCCCAAATATAATCCCTAATATGAGAACCATTTTGGGTTCTAGTCCTGCCTTAGCCATAAAGCCTGCTGGTTGGCCTTGAGCCAGTCACTCTCTTTCAGCTCCAGGAAGGAGGCAATAGCAAGCCATTTTCGAAAAACCTTGCCAAGAACACTGCAGGGACTAGTCCAGGCACCCACCAGGAGTCAACACTGACTTGAAGGCTTGTACACACATACAGAATCCCTAATATGACTTTTACATATGCTTGTTTGGAATTAACTTTTGTCTTTCTTCCATGGCACTCCTAGACATCTCTTCTGTCACTTCATCTCTCAGATGAAATCTTCAGAAATGCAGAAAGTGCAACCACTGGAATCAAAGACAAAGGAGAGTCTGCATAGGAGCAACATGATATAAGGCTCTCATCTCATATCCATTCCATATGAGAGGAAAGCCTTATTTGAGCTATCTACCAGATCCCCCAGAAAACACTCCATAAGGCAGTCTGGTAAGCAGTCCCACAAAGCCCTGACAGGAAAATTCAGGGGCTAACAGATGGAAATTTAGCCTCCATTATGATACAGGCAGACAATAACCCAGCTGCACATACAGGAGTCTATACCCAGGCAGCTACAGGGCATGGGGAAGACTAATAATTGCAGCTTTGCACACTCCCATCCCTCAGACACCTCAAACTGCCTTCCAAAGAACTAATATTCACAAATTTTCCTGCATCTATGATTCCTCCTGGCTTGTTGTACTCTTCAGAAAGGTGGACCTCTACCTCAGCAACTCATATGTAAGGTAAATGTAAAGGTAAATGTAAAGGTAAATGTAAAGGTAAAGGTAAAGGTAAAGGTAAAGGTAAAGGTAAAGGTAAAGGTAAAGGTAAAGGTAAAGGTAAAGGTAAAGGTAAAGGTAAAGGTAAAGGTAAAGGTAAAGGTAAAGGTTTCCCTTGACATTAAGTCCAGCCATGTCCGACTCTAGGGGGCGGTGCTCATCTCCGTTTCAAAGCCGAAGAGCCGACGTTTGTCCATAGACACTTCTGTTGTCATGAGCACAGATGGTGAGCAGGAGGGGGCCCCTATCCAGGAGGGAAAATGCATGCGTAGTAGTGAGGAGTTGAGCAGTCATTCAAAGAGACACAGAACAGACCCACCTTGACTTTTGGGGTTTATCTGTATGGGTTTTCTCACGCTTCTTCAGTTTGTTAGGATTTTCTATCTAATGTAGCAGTAATAAAATACTAGAGACTTATTCCTTGTCTCAGCATGGTTCCTGACTGTTAGGACATCTGTGGTCATGTGGCCGGCATAACTAAACAGAATGCCGAAGTGGTACCTATTAATCTACTTACATTTGCATGTTTTCGAACTGCTAGGTTGGCAGGAGCTGGGACTAGCAAGGGGAGCTCACCCTGTCACATGGATTCAAACTGCCAACCTTCCGATCGGCAAGCTCAGCAGCTCAGCAGTTTAACCCACAGCGCCACCACATCCCTCTATGTATGTATATGTATGTAAGGTACCTGATAAAAATCCTACTCAAACGCTCATATCTTCAATGCTCATTCCAAACCATTCCCCAACCATTCCAATTCTTTGCAGCACACCATCCCATTCCAACCCTGACCCAGTTCACTGCTCCCAACCGGAGTGCATTTCAATGCCATAGCCATCTCAAATATTCTGTCCATTCAAGCAACCTGCCAACCAAAAGTATGCAAACACTACCTTCTCTTCTGCCAACCACCACCATCAGTCAACTTCCCCCAATCGCCATCTTGAAAAAGATGGACTTAATAGAGTTATTTTTTTTTAATTTTTTAAATATTTTTAAATTGAGTCATGATTTTTAAAACTGTTTCTGAGAAAGAAATAGATCATTGTGAGACATTTGTTTTTAAAGATGGAAGGAGAGGACAGGAGGATCCCCAGTGCAACTAAATATTGGAAGCATTAGGCCTGTCATTTGCTTACCTAATTCCCTTCCAATCCATTCCATGCTCCACACCCCTCCCTTGGCAGCTAATCAGCTGGACTACACAGCTTTTGAAGGCAGAGCTTCAGACCAAATCAGAGTGGACAATAGTCTATAAATGGAGTCCTTGCTTGATGTTCAGCAGTGGTGTTATCAATTCTCCTGACTTTAACCTATATGTAGTATGCAGACATATAAGGCATCTAGTTTGGTTCTTTGGGCATGAGCAACAGTTCTACAATGTTTGGATTTCATTGATTCTTTAAATGAGCCAAAATAACTATGTGGGGCACTAAGAGGAATTTGGCAGCAATGCTCTGTAGGCAGATTCAAAGAGCAGGAGAAATGAAGTCTCCTGTAACTTAGTTAAAGCTATGGAGTGATGTGAAGTCTCTCACCAATGCAAATTGTGTCACTTCTTTGCTTTAATAAAGAAAATTGTTATACCTCCACAGAGCAAAGCTTCACATTCAGGATTAATAACAAGAATTTAAAATGTGAAATAGAAGTGTTGTTCTTTTGTTGCCATTGTCACTGTTGCAAAAATCCAGAACACAAATTTAAACCCTACTGTGTATGCAATGCTTTAATCATTGATAGAGTTCAGTCATTCAGATTGTGTCACTGTTTTGAAGTGGCTAACATCAAAGTTCCATTACCAGGTGAATAACAGTGATAGAGGTCAAAGCCTCAGTTTGCTGAATCAAAGACTCTAATTATCCAATATGGTAACTTACAACATTAACATTGCCCACATTTTTGGCATTTGATCTGTGAGACCACTATTCTGTAGTACCAAAAAGGTAACATTTAATACTGACATTTAGAAGAGAGGTGTCAGCCTGAAAAATGGCTGTGGTATAGAGAATCTTTGTTGGAGGAAAATTCTGAGAGTGCCTTGGACTGCAAGAAGATCCAACCAGTCCATCCTCCAGGAAATAAAGCCAGACTGCTCACTTGAGGGAATGATATTAAAGGCAAAACTGAAATAGTTTGGCCACATAATGAGAAGACAGGACACCCTGGAGAAGATGCTGATGCTAGGGAGAGTGGAAGGCAAAAGGAAGAGGGGCCGACCAAGGGCAAGGTGGATGGATGATATTCTAGAGGTGATGGACTCGTCCCTGGGGGAGCTGGGGGTGCTGACGACCGACAGGAAGCTCTGGAGTGGGCTGGTCCATGAAGTCACGAAGAGTCGGAAGTGACTAAATGAATCAACAACAATAGAGAAACTTTCTCCAGACTGGTTTAAGTAATATTGGTTTCCAACTTTCATCACCCGTAAACAGGAGGTTATTTATTTTATAATCCTTTACATCTGAGAACATCCTTTGAAACACCCTTCCAACTGAGATCTGGAAGGCTCCTATACCACCCTTCTGAAAATCTATAAAGATCCAGCTTTTCCTACAAGCCTTAGTATAGTGTGAGGCTAGAGCCCAGGGAAGCTCTATGGTTTGTTTGGATATGTGGGGATCTGTTATGTCTGGGGCACCTGGAAGGGTTTTTTGTTGGTTTTTATGCTTTTTAGTGTTTTTATTGTTTTATTATTGAGCCATCCAGGTTATTACAATTCTATTTATTATTATTATTATTATTATTATTATTATTATTATTATTAGTAGTAGTAGTAGTAGTAGTAGTAGTAGTAGTATTCAAATCAACAAACACCTGAAAGGAAAATGTTGCTGTATAGAACAGGGATAGGCAACTTTTTCCACCCTGGGGTCCCAGTTTGTGCTTGTAGTCTGCCTGGATTGGAGCCACACAGTGCATAACTGGGGATCTCTTTAGTCACTTAGAGTGGCTATTTTTGTTTGTGTAATATTTGGAAAGACAGCCAGTTTGGTGCAGTGGTTAAGGCACCAGTCTAGAAACTGGGAGACTGTGAGTAAACTCTCTCTCAGCCCTAGGAAGGAGGCAATGGCAAACCCCTTTTGAGAAATCTTGACAAGAAAACTGCAGGGACTAGTCCACACAGTTGACTGGAGTCAAGATGGACTCAAAGACACCAAAGGGAAAAAAAAAATGGAGGCATTTTTAGGAGGTAAAGTGTTTTAAGCCTTGTAGATAGAAACATGAGTCTGAATGATGCCTTTTAAAAGGTGTGATTCTTCTCTGCAAGCTTTGAAGCTGCTACTTGGGCAACTAAAGCCCATCAAAATCCAAGAAAAAAATCTAAAACTTCACTCTTGATCACTCTGGAATCTCTTGGGGCTTCAACTCAATGCTGTGGGTGGTCCATGTTCTGCAAGTCATCCCTTGTTCATCATGATACAGGAAGAAGACACTTTTTTTCCTGATGATCAGAAAGTAATAAGATTGCTTATCTCATTCTCTTCAGTTCACCTTCTTCTATAATGCTTCTCCATCAGTGTTTGTACTTCTCATTTTAGGACTGGAAACAAAGCCTGAAATTGCTAATGCAGGTTCCCTTCAACATTTCTAGCCCAGCCATCATTATTTGCAGGCCAACCATGTCAAGGAGACCTTGGAGAATCTCTTACAGTGCAGCACTTCACACCTATTAAGATCACAAGGTGAGAATTATATTTCTGTTATCTTTGGAAAATTATTTGATACATTAAGCTGGAACAGAAACAGCAAATCAGTAATATAAAAGAATTACTGCAAATGCTTGGCAGTAATTTACCAACTGTAGCTTGACCTCTAGGATCAAAAACTAGTATTATTATTATTTCTTTCTTGTTCATATAGCATCTATCAGTGTCACAGGACTGATATCTCATTTGTAGCTTTGTAAGAATAATACCTGCTTGCAAAATATAGTATAATGAATAATTTATTGAACGAAAGTGATCTTGTGCAAATGCCCAAATATCTACTGTCTCTGAAAACAAAGAAACAAGAGAGAGAAATAATAGTGCAAGAAAACCTCCCATTTGTAGGTTAAAAACAAGGCTGGGGGTAGCTTTGCTCAGCTTCATTTCATGCTTCAGTTGCAGTCCTACCTGGAACTCCAGGACCTCACAATAGTGCCCTTATGTCCTCATTATCAGACCACTGCAATGTATTATACATATCTGTTGAGGACCATTAAGAACCTTCATTTGGTGGCCAGCCTAAAATAACTTTAGATCTCAAAACATGGAAGAAAGCAAAATTTTAGCACTGAAAATCCATCCATCCAGAATGTTTCACAGGTCTTAAAAATCTGAGCTGAAATGTACATTTACCCAATGCTTATGATGCCTCAATAAGGTTGACATATTTTATTCTTAGGGGCTTCTCATCTTTATTCAGGAGCTAACCATTCTAGGAATTGCTATCTCTAATTAATTTGGCCAGTATACTGTACATGGGTGGGAATTCCTTCACTGTTGTCTTTCATGTAAACTTATCATAATTGACAATATTCTTTGTAAACAGAGTGACTTAAAATTATATTCCATGTGGAAGAAAGTGAAAGTTAATATTTGTCAATCCCTGATTTTAATTAGCTTCTTCAATGCCATGCTTGGACACCTACATCCTTCTATCTGGTTGTGACAGATAGAATGTTATTGACTGTATAAACACAACTTGTTTTCCTTCATTTTATACTGAAAATGATTGTTGACTCCTATATCAGCAGTTTCAGAATCACTGTTCCAGAAATGATCTTGGTTTTATATTGTTCAATAAAATGTCAAGAATTTTTTTGAGCAAATTATGGTAATTATTCTTTTTATATACATTTGTATGTATTATATCATTTATATCATGCATTGCTTAGCATTCTGAAAGCAAAAGTAACCATTTTAAAGAGTAGACCCTGAGGGAGTCAGAGCGTCTTTATTATTCATACCTTCACACACAAGAGTTGTGATTACTAGCTTAAACCTAAATGCTTCAAATAAAGGGGGAATCATATCAAATTTGGTTCTTAAGGATAGCCATAGGCAGATATCACTAAGCAAAGCCTACTCTTGAGAGGGTGTGAAGGATTTGCAAAATATTTCAAGTAGGTCTAGAGCTCCTTGGAGATTTTGCAGACCAGAAAGCCGTCTTCTACCTTCTTTTGCTACTTGCTTCAGCCACTTTGGAAAAGTTGACCTATATGACTTGCCTATAGCCAATCCTAACATGCCAGCCTTCAGTATTTAATTAAAATTGAAGAATGACTTCTTTTTTCTCAAACCAGTCTTGTGTCAGTCCTCATTGTTATGCTGAATCTCAAGTTAGCTTGGTTGCTTGCCAACAAGTTAAACAACTGTGATTTTTTCAGAGTCTTACCCACTGATCTGGAAAATACAGTGCAGCTAGTATTTAAGCAAGTCAGTGATTTTTGTATGTATAAAGACTGATTCTGCTTTATGAATATAATACAAGCTTTCTTGCTGACTTCCAATGGATAAAGACAACCCTTCCCCCAAATTGCTTGATTTTGGAAGAAGATATAACTTATTGTTTAAACAATAAGAGTATCAATCTACATAGACCCCATAGACAGGAGACACATCAGCCAACTCTTCTGTATACTAATCATACACACAAACCCCTAGAATATAAGGTTTGGCCTTCAGCAGAAGCACAGAATGGGGGAAGGTGGGAATAGTTTTCAAAAAGTGCTGAGGGAGTAGTCTTTTAAGCCTTTTTCTGGAGCCAATTTACTAATTTAGCCTTGAATTATTCTGTAATAAACTATTGGTTGTGGTAGTCAAGTTGGTGAGATTTTTTTTTCAAAGATGAGTTACTTGAGTAATTAAGGGTAAGGAAGAAACAAAGGCTTAAATATGTAACACAGAATCAGAAAACATTTTCAATATTAGTGACTGATGTTGACTTAAGAAACATTTTAGCTACCTGTTTTAGAATTTGAATATTTACTTTAACCTTGGGCTTAAACTACTGCTGCTTTCTTTTAATTATGATATCTTCAGAACTCGTATATGACATTAAAGCATGTAACCCTTATTGCTTTAATACAGTATCAGCATTCCTCACTGTTCATTGCAGCTCTAATATTAATAGCCAGATGTTCCTTTCTCTATTCCTTCCCCCGAGCAATATGCTTCTTATTCACCAGTGAACTATATTTCATACTACAATGTGGGTGTCTGTTAAAACATCATGAACCAGTGGTGACGGGACAGTAATGGCAGAACCACATTCATAACAAAGGTAGGAGCAGGGTGGGTCTGCTAAACTTAAAGTGATTAACATCAATCATAAAGCCAAATATCCAAAGCTTATGGTTAAATGAGGAAAGGATATGCAATCCTTTAATGCCAAAGCTCTACATCACTCTACTAAATTGATGAGTTTTTACTCAGAAAATGTTTAGGGAAGATCAGTAGATATTGCCCCAGGCTAGTCAGTGCCTATTTACACTGCTATAGAATAGGAAGGACACCTACAGTCAGCAGTTGAAGAGATGAGGGCTGGTAGAGGGCAGGAAGATTCAAGGTATATTGGCCAACTTAAAAAAGGGAAAATACATTGACTGAGTAGCTTGTTTACTTCAAGACAAGCTGATTTAGCTCCTCTGAAGACTAACTTTCTCAGAGGAAAGGCAAGATGACAGTACTGGATTGTAAATTGGGTCCTAATTTCTAAGTGTTTTCACTCTTCCTTCTGCCCTGTCTGTGTGAGTTACTTTCTCTCTGGACACTCCTGGTTAATGTAGCACTAATTATTTAACTAGGTTTTTCTCATTTCCAGGTTACAAAAGTCAAACCTTGTGTCATGTTCACTGTTTCAATGTGCCTGGTACATTGTAACACTTCACATGTCATTTGCTAACCACGTATTTGATTTGTAACACTTCACGTGTCAGTTATTTGATTTGTAACACTTCACGTGTCAGTTGTTAATTGCGTGGTTGATTTGCAGGAAAGGGAGGCTGCCTTAGCCCGGACTGTTATCTCTTGGTTGAGGGAATGGAATGTGTTTGGGTTTTCTCAAATGCTCAAGGTTGCTTTCCCAGGACTGGTGAAAACAGTTACTGGCACCTGGGAGGGGGGGTGGTTAGAACGGCTGGGTGGGGGGAGGTCTTATGTTTTGAGCCGAGGGTTCTTAATTTGTATTTGGCGCGCTTTTGCTCATTCTCAGCTTTCTCTGTACTTGCATACTAATCCTTCAATAAACCAGATTTCCTAGAGCCCACTTGTGAGTCTGGCTTTGTTAGGTTAGGCAACCATTACACCTTGCTTAAAATAGCAGTCTTATTCTATGGTGCAACTCCAGTATTAAATCATAGTTAGAATACATAAAGATGTGCTAAGTGGGCTTTGCATAGCAAAGAAAACAAAAGAAAGAAAGGTATACCAAATTCAGCATCATCTGGAGAGTCAGAGGCTCCTTACTGTGACATAATCCTATTTCATGCTATTTTTTTTTTAAAGAAAAGAAAGATAGTGCATTATTACATCTCATAAAAGGGGTATGAAAAACAACTCATTAATATAAATATTCATGAACCTTTTGCCAGCAAAAGCTGATTTCCCTACTGTTGGTTGCTGTGCTAAAGCACATATAGATAATTTGCTATCATGGGTGGCAGGCAACCCATAGAAACCTGCCAGAACCACATTTATCCACTCTCCAGCTGATCAACCATCAGCTAGGCAGAGAAGACCAGATTACTATAATTTCACTCCTTTTGAATGGTAGAATCTTGGAATAGCTGATGAGGTATGCTGTGCAACACTTGCCCGGTAAAAAAAGTGAGCATTCCAGGATAAGGAAGCATGGAACTTCACTCCACGGTATTTATGGGTGCACACCTGTTCAGTTGGACTCCCATTTATTTGCCATTTGTGAATCTTATGGCAGTGCCGGGCAAAAACTAAAACATTAGTTTTCTGATAATTTATTGATTGTTTGTGATCTGTGCAAAATGAAGCTAGTGCCCTAAGTGCTTTTCTCATTCCTGCCTATGAAGTAGACATAATGACCATATCATCAGCATATAGTAGTGCTGGAATCGCACAATCAGCTAAAATAGGTGGATGATGGACTGAAACAGCAAATGCTTGAAATATTGGATTGAATGCCTAGTAGGCAGGAATAGATCCTGGTGGAGGGATATTAAATTCTCCAGCATGGGAAAGAACAGGAAAAACAACAACAACAACAACAACAACAACACACCTTTTCCAATAATGTCATTGTTGAGGATTTTCCTCCCACCCCTCCGTACTCCACCTCCTGTTCTTTCAAATGGAATGTAAAGACTACAGCTGCTTGTTGATTGGCATTTTATGCAAGCTTGTTAGGGAGCTGGGCACTGGTCCAACTGGAATGAATTGAGCCTTGGAATAGGGGGAATAACCTTATTGCTCATAAGAGCTGACAGAGGAATACAGTAGAATAAATTATAAATTGGAGATAGGAAGAAATAGGGATTGAGGTAGTATACACTGAGGACAGGAGAAATAATTAATCTAGCATAAAACAAAGGGAGTTTTTTATCTGGCTGTTAAAAAGCTACATAAAATTAAAATAGAAATAGGAAGGTTTGCATTCCAATTCAGGAGCTACCTGTGGCACCACAAATAGACTATGACTGAAATAGATTTTGTGAGAGAGAATGAGAGAGAGAGAAGAAATTACAGAGAAAGCTGTCTCTATAAAAAGTCTATATTTCAGAAAAACTAAAACAAAAATAAGCTGGTACATTTCTAATGGAGGAAAAAGAAAACACAGACACATTCCTAGAAATTGAGTGACTGCTGTTTCTCTACTGCTTTACCAATAGAATAATCCCAATTCTCTTCAGCTGAGGTCTGTAAGGTAATAAGATAAGATATGTTGTGGTTATTATATCTCCTGGAACATTGATTTTTAGTTATTTACATGGAAGGTGTTTTCCTAGTTCTCTCTTCCTTTAGAAGGTACCAGAAAAAGGCAGAAGCAATTTGTAGTACTTTGGACACCTTATGCCTTTCAAATCATCTCTGGAGAATTGGCACTGGAATTTCCTCTAGAGTTGGAGGAAATCTCCTCCCTTCAGAGGAGATATGAAGTTTCAAAGAAAAGGAAGAATTGTCAATAATCACTCCTTCCATTTTTGACTGACAAATGCCTTTAGTGGGGTAGAGGCCAGAAGGAAATGAATCTTTCACTAGGTGTTGTTGGAAATGTCAGTTTTTTTCTAAAATTTCTTGTCATAATCCACAAACTCTTACCCAAAGTGTCTTAAGCCATTTTAAGATAGCATCTACCATCTTCCCGCATGTTTTCCAAATAAATGCAAAACTGGAACTGATTCTGTGTTTGTGGATTCAGGACTATGTAGGAAAAAAGAAAGAACAACACTGAAAGACTGAATTCTGGTTATAATCGTACATGGTTTGTTACAAATAATAATATGTTTCAAGCATATTTTTGCAAGGATTTTGTCTCACAACACAACTTTCAAGATGATGCTAAAACCAAAATGTGCTATCAAATAAAATTTGATACCAAAACAAATTCCTAATATTGGGTCATAAAATCAGCTCCATCTCATAATCTATTGATCTAAAGGAAAAGTAATACTAGATATTCTCAGCTGCCTTTATGATATTATTCTGAATTCTAGTAGTCAGCAGTGACCCAGATCTACTTGCTTTCTCTAGGAGATTTGACTTCCCATGTAAGAACAAATCTGATTCTAGAGACATTCCACAATCTAGAAATAGAAGTCTAGATCCTATTCATTCCCTTTCAGCATTCTCCACATTGTTTCACTATTCAAAAGGAACAAAACAGGACCTTGTAGATTTGACAGGGAAGATTTAAGCACATCTTTCCAACCCTGCTTATATACCATTTCTACAAAATCCATACAGAGTTTTCATTCTAACATAATAGAATTCATATGACACCAGGATTATTCAGGGGAGGGGAGGAAGAGGGGAGATACACAGAATGTCATATTAGAGACAAGGCATGCATTCTATCTAGTCTGATACCATATCTGTAACTGTCAGGTTTGTCTGAGCGACTTGACGGTTTGGTTCCTGCTGTTAATTTCAAGAGACGAAATATTTTTATTCTGTACTATTTATTGCTTCCTCCTATACCGCCTCCCACAAATTCAGGTGCTTATATTCACCGGGCAGTGTTTCCTTTTGCGGCCAATGGAAGCATATTTTATCTGTGCATGGAAAACATATGGGCTCCTTCCATCCTACTGCTTAGAAAATAAATGGGAATTGAGGGAAGGGGAAGGAAAGAAGCACTTCATTGAGGGACTATTCTGGCCAACTTCCTGAATGGTAGAACAGATGCCTAGGGTGGAATTTAGAGTAACAAAGGTGTTAAATTAGCAATGACGTTTTGCATTTCTCTGCTTACATGTAAACTTATATGCTTATTCAGCCTGCTCCTTCCATGCAAACAGCCAAATTCAGCTTCACTGACAATACTGAAAAGAGAATAAAGCAGCAGGGCAATCAGCTTTCTTTTGAGTAAACTTTACATAAACTTAATTGCTTGCTCTCGCTCTAGCTCTCACTCTTTCTTTCTTTCTCTTTTCACACACACACACACACACACACAAATCAAATAAGTCAATAAATAATGTAAGTTGGATGCATAGGTGCCCTTTCCCAAGTTAAAGGTCTTTTATCCAGTCTGCCTTTTCCTTTTTTCTACAATGTCTTCTAGCATAACAATTTGGGCAACTATGTAGCAATCAGAATTTTTATCTGCTGGGACATATCTGGATCCAATCAAATCTTCAGGCAAGACAAATTGCCTAAGGGGTAGAATTCCCGTGCTTTCAAACTTGTGTCATTCGATAATTGGAGACTTACACAGAAGTTCCACCATTCGACATGGCTGACAATAACCAGAAGTAAATTTGCAGTTCCTGTGCCCGAAAATTCCTCCATAGGAATACACTTGCTACCAAGTGTTCTTTGGTTCCAATTTTAAGATCCTGACTTATCTCTCACCCTAGCCCATGCTTAGCTTTGCTTCCTATATTTAAAAAAAGAGAACATACTGATTTACATGTTTGTTTGTTTGTTTATTAAATTTATCGCAGCCCAACTCCTCCCATCGGAGGAACTCTGGGCGGCTTACAATAAAACAGTCAATTAAAACAACAAGTATAAAATATAAATACAATATATAAATATATAATTACCTTTAATAGATAAATATAAACATAAAATAAGAATAAAATCCAGGTGGCAGGAGGGTCTAATACAGTCCGTACATGGAAGGAAGGCTCTAAGGTACCAGCCATCCCCATGTGGAACTACTCCCCTCTCCACCCCAAGCGAGGTGGCAGAGCCAGGTCTTCAGGTTTCTCCAGAAGGCCAGGAGTGAAGGGGCCTGCCTCACCTCCGAGGGCAGCATGTTGCACAGGGCAGGAGCTACTGCAGAAAAGCCCTGCTTCCTGGACCCTGCCAAATGAAACTTCCTTGCAGACAGGGTCCACAACATGCCCTCTCTGCATGATCAGGTGGGACAGGCTGATGTAATGGAGAAGAGGCGGTCCCTCAGGTAACCTGGCCCCATGCCATGCAGGGCTTTAAAGGTGATAACCAACACCATGAATTGGACCCGGAAGCAAACTGGTACCCAATGCAGCTTGCATAGCAGCGGTGTTACATGCACCCTTCTAGGGGCACAAAAAACAGTCCATGCAGCTGCATTCTGGACCAGCTGAAACTTCTGGATACTCTTCAAGGGTAGCCCCATGTAGAGTGCATTGCAATAGTCTATGTGGGAGATAACAAGGGCATGAGTGACTGTTTGAAGGGCCTCCCGATCCAGGAAAGGGTAACTGATGCACAGTACGAAGCTGCGCAAAAGCTCTTTGAGCAGGAGTTGTGAGTCCAGGAGGACACCCAGATTACACAGCAGGTCTGTCTGGAGCAGTGCAACCCCATCTAGAACCAAAGATGACAAAGTCCCGGATACAGAAGAGCCATTAACCCACAGCTACTCCATCTTACCAGGGTTCAGCTGAAGCCTGTTGTTCCCCAACCAGACCCCTACAGTCCCCAGGCACCAAGAGAGGGCAGTCATGGAATCACTTACTTCACCCGGGATGGAGATGTATAATTGATAATCATCCACATATTGATGATACCTCATCCCATGGCAATGGATGATCTCACCCAGTGGTTTCATGTAGATGTTAAAAAGGAGAAGAGAGAGTACCAAACCCTGCTGCACCCCACATAGGAGGGGTCGAGGGTCGGATCTCTCACTCCCTGTCAACACCAATTGGGATCAGCCCTGGAGGAAGGAGGTGAACCACCGCAGAACCATGCTGCCCACCCTCAACTCCCTGAGCTGCCCAAAAAGGATACCATGGTTGATGGTATCAAAAGCCATTGAGAGGTCAAGAAGACCAGGGATGGATGCACTGCCCCAATCCCACTCCTGCCAGAGATCATCAATAAGTGTGACCAATGATGTTTCTGTCACATAACCAGGCCTGAAACCTGACTGAAAGGGGTCTAGATAATCTCTTTCCTCCAGAACCCTCCAGAGCTGCAAAGCCACCCCTTTCTCAACCATTTTCCCCAAGAAAGGGAGATGGGAGACTGGATGAAAATTGTCCAGTACAGAAGGGTCCAGTGATGGTTTCTTGAGGAGGCGGTGCACCAACGCCTTTTTAAAGGTAGCCGGGAACACCCCCTCTCTCAAGAATGTATTAACCATTGTGTGGACCCAACCACAAGTCACCTCCTGAGCAGTTTTTTTTCAGCCAGGAGGGGCATGGGTCTAGATGACATGTGGTGGCATTTACTGTCTGTAGGATCCTGTCCACTTCCTCAGGTCCAACAGGATCAAACTGTTCCCAGATAACTGGGTAAGTATGCTCCCCAGCATCTCCCCAGACCATGCCTCATGCTTAGAGTCTAACTTGGAGCAGATCCAAGGGATTTTGTCCTGCAGATGCTCAGCAAATTCCTCTGCATGGCCCTGTAGGTGGGTCACTGGGCCCACCTTCCCCAAAAGAGATTGAGTAATTTTGAACAGGGCTATGGGGTGGCATTTTGCGGATGCAATAGGAGTGAGGAAGTATTTACATTTCACCGCTCTTATTGCCACAAGTTAGACCTTAATGGCGGCTCTAGCTTGTGTTCGGTTGGATTCGGTCTTCGTCTTCCTCCAGCGGCACTCTAGATGTCTCTTCATCCTGTTCAGAACCCTCAAGTCCTCCGTAAACCATGAGGAGTGTTGGGTTTGATGGGGCAAGTTTAGGTATCACTCTGGTAGAACAAAAAACAGAAAAAAGGTAACTGCTATATTTTGCATTATTCTTTAGCTTGTATGTTCTTTTAAAAAAAAACTGAAAAAGATATGGATATTTAAAGTCTATAATGGTGTTGATGACAGCTCATATGGCAATAGTCACAACCATAAAAGTTTACTCTCTCATCTTCACATCAGTAGCTTTACTAGTGTCTAAAGCATGGCTTATAGAGCCAGAGTCAAAAATCATAGTCATAGACAGAAGAATAATTTCTATATTGAAACTTGGAGCCTTTCCATTAGTCAGCTGTCATAAAAGAAGCTGAAATAGTATTTAAAAAAAAAATGCATTAAGATGTTAACAGCAGATGGTCAGTTCTCACAGTAAAGAGATATAAATCAAGGGGTCAATATTTTACTTGGTCCATAAATAATCTAGCATTAGGAATAAATATTGAAATCACATTTACTAATGCCACCAAATTAACCAGGGAAAGTGGAAGACTCAAAAAAAAAAAAGGGGGGGGGGTTCTGACAGAAGAAAACTTTTTGATCAAACCTCCAATCCCACTTCCCTTGTCCCTTCTAAGTTTTGGCTGCTGATATGTTCTTTGCTCAAAATACCTTGGATACATATTTTGTTCAGATCTTCAGCTAGATCTGGATCTTTGTAATGGAAAGTCAGTTGTGTGTATGTTGTTGTTGTTGTTGTTGTTTTTTAAACAATCTTAGATGCCCTAGTTATATCTGGAAATGTCATGCCTATTTTTTCCAAAGGTTTCTTCCTCTCTCTCTCATTCAAATTTCCCAAGTGAAAGAAGATGATGGAGTTATAAAGTGGATGGACTGAATCTGACACCTTACTGAATTACATGGAAGTTTAATGTAGCACTTGGTTCATATTAATAACATGTCTCTGTGTGTTTGTGTGTAGAAAGACACAACAGACACACAAAAGACCTCAGTCACACACACACACACAAGCTCTATTTCCATGATCTGGAGAATATGTGAAGGCTCAACTGTCCTCCATGTATTCCTGTCATTGTCTTCATTGTCTTACTTCTTGAACTTTGAACAGCAATGTTTGAATAGAACATTTCACACATTTCAGCAACTATAATTCAAGCTCAGTTTAAGAAGAAATACCACTGAACTGTATAAAAGCATGGTCACTGCTTTCCAAACCTGGATTATTAAAAAAAGAAAGAAAAAAAAAAGCATGGGATGATAGAAACATCACTCTCAGGGACTGAAATGACTCAAACTGTGCAATGATCCAGATCTGAAGCAGAAGAGCTGCTTCTTTAAGGAGATGTCATTGGGTGCTATATAAGTCCCGCCTGTGAGATCTGAATCACATTTTCTGCTTCAAATACAGATCTCTCCACAGTTTGTAGAAATGACTACAATGTAGCAATAGGTTATTTTCTTTATGGAACATATTCCACAATTGGTTGTAATTGTTGAAATAGTCCTCTCATAGTCCTCTCAAGGCCAGTTATCTCACCTTATTTGGATGGATGAAAGCTTTGGTACAAAAATTCTTTAGTGGCATGACTAATAAGAAATCAATGCCTTTGTAGTTTAGATCTCTAGCTAGGATAAAAACATATTTATTGTCAGTGTTTTTCAAATTTAATGAAGCCTCAAGAAGATGCTGCAGGGAGTACAATCACTTTCCCAATCATATTAATCTCTTTCTGTATTAAGCTCACATAGATTAATCTCTTTTTATATCAAACTCATATTTGCATAATCAGTTGGTTTGGTAGCAGCTTCAGACTCACACATGTTCTCCTAGTATTAGTCGAGGAATCTGAATCTTGATCATCAAAGCAATAAGGGAAATTTAATCCAATGTAAAAGTAAGTGAAACTATGGTAATAAGAAGACTTACCTGATAGGAAGTGATTAAGAGTACCAGTTCTTGGACTTATTGCTTCAGTTTTGCAAGTAACTGGAAACAAGCAGCAACCCTGAAGAAGGCACAAGGGAAGGAGAAAAATGGCTGAAAAAAATAACTAAATGCTAGGAGAAAAAGGTCAGAAACACTCAAGTAGCAAGGAACTCCAAGAATTGAAACATTTATGAAGGGATGGCTGTTATAAAAATTATCAAGTTGTAAGAATTGCTGAAACATTTATTATATAGGCATTCCACTGTGTTGTACTTTCTTATATGTCATGGGCATAAAATAATAGCACCAGCATTTGGTAACTGGGGCATGTTAGTGCCTCAGGAACCTGGCAGGGATCATAATTAATACTCATGCTTTTTTAAACGCTCTTTTAAAAATCAGTGCTTCAAACATTACTGGATCCAGTTTCCAAATAAGAGGTGCATCAGGGAAACTTAAAATGGTTCTCACAATGCTCCTTTTAACACAAGTTCTATCTGTCTGTCGCCTTCTGCCACCATTAACTAAACCTTTCGGATCTTGCCTACGGTTAGAGCTCCACCCAATTACCCATAATTTCCTAAAATATCTGAACCTAAAACCTAGAGACACTCCCTAATTGGAAAGATTATTCTTAACCACCTTATTCAAAGGTTGTTTAGTTATTTCTGATTTACATAGTTCCTAGAATTTAATATAGAGAAGATATAGGAGTCATGTATGGTTCTTCAATAGGAGCAAATGAAACACATTCAGTGGGAATTAATCAGCTTTAGAGCTGTCATAGACAAACATTAGCTTGAGATCATGTCAGGAGGGATTTTAGTCCAGCAAAACTATGACCTGTCTTGGCACAGTCCTTACCTACTGCCAGTAAGTTTCCTTTTCCTCTGACATAAGAGTTATAACATAGAAATCAGCTGGACTTGGTGGTTCTGAAGAGCTGGGAGTGAGGATTCCAAAGTCATATATTCCTTTTAGTGGGGTGGATTTTTCTCTATTCTTAGAAGAGAAAATCTGAAATTCTCATGATCCCTGATATGATATACCAAAGACAAGTATAATTGCAACCAAATTCTTTGTCAATTCCCTAGTGAAATCAAGATTTTTAATTATAATTTTGTTTATTTTAGATTAATGGTGCCTGTTCATTTCTCTAGTATCACAAAACCATTTAATGATTCCTTGTTGAGCATACTTATACATACGGAACACTTATTTCGCCATGGAGATAGCCTGATCATATATCAAAGCACATTCATGTTTTATCTAGCCTCACCATCTCACCAACTTGAATGTTCTCATCATTGCCCCATATTCAGGATAACTTCTGAAGTAGCAGATGCTGGAAGCAAATTACCATGGATGACTTTTTTATCTTTCTGTTGAGTGACTGATTGATTGATTGACTGATAGCTCACCTTTCTCTCCATAAAAAGTCTCACCCTTTGACTTCTACTGGTATCAAAAAGCTGATACAAGGTTACTTAAAATTTAATAGGAACAAGTGAAGACCCAGGAATAAGGCAAGGAAAACAATCAATAATCATATAAAATGTTCAGCCCTAACACAGCAATGAGAAATGCTGCAACAATAACTTCTGGATAGAAAAGAATGGAGTTCCTGGTAGAGCAATGGCAGACTAACATGCCTCTGCTAAATGGCAGAGATGATGCTGGGGTGACTACTGGCAGCCAGGCTCTGTGCCCAAGTCAATGGAGCTTTCCCAGACAAGGAGGAAGCCGCAAGATTGCCCATCTGTGCTCTGGAGGGCTGCTCCTTGAGAGAAGTCTGGCAAGATTCAAAAGGATCTTGTCAGCTACTCTCAAGTAGAGTGCCAGGAGCCACACCAGGAGAAGACAGCAAGCTCCAAGCCTCAGATGGAGACTGTTAACAGACATTTATGTTTGCCGAATCTACTTTCTTAAGCACATTTTGGAGAAAAAGAGTTTACAGCAAAAAAAGACCTTCAACACAACAGAGTAACTAATACCAGTCAGGTGAATGGACCTGCAACCCATGGAAAGAACTATAGAGACAGAGAAAATAAAAGGTTTTAAAAGGAAAAAGCTTGTCTGGAGTTTGGACTAAGGAAGTTAAAATGGGATAAGGCAACAGTAAAAAATGGAATTTTATTAATTTGGTCATTGGGAACAATTGAAATAATTAATTAAATAAAATGTACATTTGTGGGAAAAAGAATTGTTTAGATTATTGGGAAGAACAATAACATTCCCACAGCAGAGGAATCAATTGTGAAAATGTCAGAATTTGCTGAGATGGCAAAGCTGACCTGTTTGGTCAGAGAAATGCAACAAAAACTTTTCTAAAAGACTGGAAACCTTAAATGGATTTTTTGCTGAAAGAAGAAAAAAATGATATGATGATTTATGGGTTTGAAAATTAAAAAAATATGTGTATTGAGTGAGAGATTTGTATAACATCTGAAAGGGAGGAGGGATTATAAGAGTGTAATTATCTGTTGAAGAGAAGGTTGGAAGTCATTATATTTCAAAACTTTAGTTTCTTTCTTTCTTTCTTTCTTTCTTTTTCTTTAGATTTGTCTTTTACTTTATGAGAAATTATTAATAAATATAAATAAGAGAAATGCTGCAACATTTCAGTCAGAACAGAAGCTCACAAGTTTCGCTAACAAAGGAACCTTTCTAATCCCCTTCAGAGTTTTCTTCAGTTGCTATGAACAGCTCAGCAACAGAATAATTTACACCTTTTATACAAAGATTATCACTCATCTAAGATGTAAGATCAACAAATCACATTAGAATGGCTTTATCCACACTTTTCAGTTCAAACAGCCTCAAGCACACATATGCATTTGTGTGTGTGTGTGTGTGAATGCATGTGTGTGTCTTAGAAGATGGCATATCCTCCCAAACACAAACGAAGCAAAACAACTGGCTATGAACATGAATTGCATATGTGAAATATTAATTTAAAAAAATTTGCACTTTGGGAATCATAGCATATAAATTAGCTATTATATGATAAGGATAGTTAATAGCATGAGTCATACCTACACAGTAGCAGGATTAGTGGCATTTGTATGAGGAACCTCACTCAAGCATATTGGCATATACTTACTGCTTCCTCATTCTCAGAACAAATGTCCTCAAAGGGCGACATTGAAACAGTGGCATACTTAGCCTGAAATGAAGAACATTCAACAGATAAATCTGGTGAAATACAGAAAATTGATCAGTGAACTAGTTCTGATCCACATCACTTTCTATGTGTGCCTTCATCCTGTTTTCACAAATGATTTTTTTCCCTTTCTTCTACAAAATGCATAAGGATTTGCCTCAACCCTTTAAAAAAAAGCTACTCCAAATACATATCTGAGATGTGGTTTAAGATTTCTAAGCTGCAGAATACCTGAAAAATGTTCCAGACCTTTTAGATACAGTAAGTAAGTAGTCATCAACCATTTCTGGGATGTGCAGATCAAGTCCATTGTTACTGCAACTGGGAAATAAGAATTATTTGAGATTCACAAAGGGTAAATGCCCTCTTAGGAGTTGCCTATAATAGATGAAGGACAGGGGCTACTTATTGATGTGCGTTTGTGCATGTGTGTTCACAGATCATTGGTAATTTGATAAATTTATATCTGTAAAGAAGAGACAAGTAGACTGGTAGAAAAAAAATGAGGTGAAGTTCGAGATAGAGAAGGACAGAGGTGCTGTACCTAGAGGATAACTACCGGTCAAATTTTAATGATTTTCTATGGAGATTAGTATCCATCCATGAGCATTGCAAGACTGTGGGAAATTGCAATATCAAAACTGCAACTTCAAAACAACTCTGTTCTCACCATGGCAGTTCATCTGCCTTTTTTTGAATTGCTGAGGCATTTCTATGTTTTATTCAGGGCATTTCTATATTGATAACTGCCTATTGAAGTTATACTGAACATCTTTTGCAATGTGAAAACCTTTAATATAATGATTGAACAGAGTGAGAGGAGAACATAATCAATCGCCACTATCTAGTATGCCCAAGCTTTCCTATTTGCAGAGCTTAAAGGATCAGGACTGTATGATGGTCATAAGGGGGATTCAGAACCTCATTTATAAACTAGGATTATTGAGATCCTGGCCAAATCTAACTTCTTCCAGGGACTAAATTAAACACTGGGGAAGATGATGTCAGGGTAGGTGGGGTCATCTCATTGAATGTTGCTTCAAGGTGGGAACAAAACTCTGAGGGTTAGAAAGGTAATTTTGAAGTCATTGAAAAGGCATGGGCTGAAACTCCAGACAGCTGTAAGAGGTCTGTAATCACAGCAGGATGGGGGTGGGGGGAAGAGATGAGAGTTGCTTATTTAAAATGATTGAATCAGGCCTCATTTGGGGTGGCAGGATAGACTTCCTGAGGCTGACCGTCACCTTCATGATCACGACTTTAGTTGATGATATGGTATAGGGTTTAATTAAACTCTGTGTGGTATTGAGTTCAATTTGGAGATTCCTGAGTATGCTGTCACACAGTCGGAAAGCTGGCTTCAGACACTGTCTATAAAGACCCAGGATTTCTCACATCCACCCTATAATTATGCACTGCATATTAAGACAGAAAGGTTTTTTTTTCCCCCCAGTTAGCCTTCCCAATTTTGTTGTATCAAGTAAAAAGGCTGTGTTCCAAGCAGCTAATTCTTAATCTTAATGCATTATTTTATGTCCGTTTCCTCTGGAAGATTTTAAACAACAAAAAAGTCACTACAAATACATTAAAAAGCAAGTACTGTACATGTTTTAAAATAATCTCCATATTTGGAAACCAACTAAGGTAATAAAATAAAATTTATGGGCAGCATTTGGCTTTAATCTTCAGCAGAGATGCATATGAACATTATTTACTTTCTGTCTCAGTAGGGAAATATAGATTGGAGAGTTATTCGGTTATCATTAAACAATCCATGACAGATATGTACCGTATGTGATATGCAATAGAAACTTAGTAGGTAAAGCAGAACAAGTCATAGGTGTACCCAGCAAAGGATATATGTAATGTGGACCATATTTCCATTATATCTCTTCATAAATTAAATATTGGATGCATGACTGCTGTTCACAGTTGGTCCATGGATGAGGGAAACTGATTCAGTCTTTCTTCATGTACAAAGCCTAGATCATGTCTGACACTGGAGCTAAACTGAAAGACATTGGTGCTAAACTTACAGAGATGGATTGCAGAATAACAACAACAACAAGTTATCTATACTGTTACCAAGGAGAGCAGTTAAGCTATTAGTTTTGAGGTATATTTTACCAGTCTCGATTTAATCCCAAAACCTAGGATAACCAGGACAAGAAAGATGTAATTTAAACTAACTGATCATTAACCATTACTAGGAACACTCCTCTGGTGTGCAAAATGAATAAGATTGTGTTGGAAGAAAAAATGCATTTATCCAAAATTTCAAGTTTAGTCTATAATTTAAGCAGAAAAAAATCAGAAACATCAAATCCACCTCTATTTCACTGACCTTTGGTTGTTTCTATCCAGTTAGAAACCCTGAGTGGCAGCTTAAGTAAAACAGCTTTATTTACAAGTTAGTGAGTAATACTTGTTTTATCTGATTGCTTAGATAAAGGCAGCAGAAATCTTTAGGGTTTTGCAATGGTCCCAGCCCTAAAACAAAACAAAACAAAACAAAACTTCATTCCAAACTGCCCTCTGTATTAACTACTTGATTGCTCATCTGAAGCAAATGCATGTCTGGAGAGGCAATTTGCAGCTACAAATTTATGCAGGTTAATGTCACTTAATCCTTTTTTTTCAATTAAAAAAAAAATTGTCCAGAAGGGTTTCAACTGGTGTATAGAGATAGAATACGTTTCCAGAAGGATGCAAAAACAATATGATCCAAAATATATGTTACAGGACAGTTGTACATGGGAGAGAAAATTATCTGTGCTGTCTTCAGCTGTGCCATTACAGTCAAAAAGTTCTTTGATGCAGCATACAATTTCATGAATGTAGAAATGTGGAATATGGCTGAATGTGTGCCGTATCATGGGTGTGTCTGTGTGTGTGTGTGTGTGTCACATCTTGATATTAAAAAACAAACACTATAGCACACAGAAAACAATGCAAACTTCTATTTTTTTTTAATCCATAGCTACATTCTGTCAAACAGTATTCCTATTTCTACCTATTGCTATGTCAGCATTTGATGTCTTGGTGTGGCTGGTTAGCTTACCACCGAGGACCTCTTCTTTCCCTGTTTTAGGATTTTGTATCCATACTTGGATCTTATTAGTCCTTTCTGGAATGGCAGCAGCTGTGAGCAAAGGGAATACTCTGGGGCATTTCAGGTTCCACATGAAATAATATTTTTTTAACTGTTGAACATTGCCTAATTCTAAGCATCTGCTCAAAAGATGACATGCATTCAGAATGGAGTTTTGTTCTTGTTTCAAAACAAAACAAATACAGCTAAGAATCAAATTCAGGAACAGTAATGTAAAATTAGAAAGCACTAATCTTATCTATAAACTAATCCTTTTTAAGGATTTGTCTATAGATAAGAGATGGGATATGGGAAGAATAATTTATTTTATTTTATTTTAAGAGATGATAAGGTGATAAGTTACTAAAATTGTTTATACTTCTTGTGATGAGGGGGGAAGTTATTTCTTTATATATCTCCTTTCTTTTTCTTTACTATATTCTTTTTGTTTCCTTTCTTTTCTATTATTTTTCTTCTTTTTCTTTCCCTTTTTTTAAGTTTGTATTATTTTTTACCTTTTTAAACATAATGTTTAGTACAATTAGCATAAGAAAGCACTTTTTACCTGTTAAGTGTCATCATAACACATGTACTTTAGAAAGGGAATGTTTGTAGAGACAATATTTATAGATGTTATTTATTTATTTATTTATCTATTTATTTATATTTCAAATTTCCATCACCGCCCATCTCCCCCGAAAGAGCCTCCTATTACAACCTAACCAAATGTCCGTAATTAGCTAAGTTTGAATCTAACTAGGACACCCAATTTCTAACCTTTCTATCGCCAAAATTTCCACACACACACATGCATGGACTAACACACAAACACACAAAAACACACACAGAGACATTTTTTTAAAGTAAAAAAAAAATGATATTCAAAGCTCTTTATCAAGTTCTTAAGGGGGAGAAACATTTTATTTCTTTTTATGTGACTCCCAATTAAATATGTTTATTGCCACTTATTTCTGGCTCATTTCTTCTTATTTAATCATATTTTTTTCTTCTCTTACCACAATAGTTCTGCATGGGGATGGCTGGTACTTAGACCACTCCTCCCATGTATGGACTGTATTATCTTGCCACTTGGATTTTATATTCTTATTTTTACTCTTATTTTTATATTTATTTATTAAGAGTAATGATGTATTTATAGATTGTATTTATATTGGCGGTTTGCTGTTTTAATTGACTATTTTATTGTAAACTGCCCAGAGTTCCCCGATGGAAGGAGATGGGCAGGGACAAATTTAATAAATAAACAAACAAACAAATTAATTAATAAATATTTTTCCCCTTTTGAAGCATTTCCAGATTGGGTGGAAAAAAAGCTTTATTTGTCAGATATTATTTCTTAATTAAGCATCTCTGAATACAGGCAATGGATTTTGAAAAGTGGGGAGGAGGTAAAGAGGTTAAAACTATTTGTATTAAGGAGCTGCAAGACATCTAGCATTGCCTGTGAAAAGAGACAGACTGCTATCTCATGAAAGCAAGAATACAATTTATAAAGAAAGAAATGGTCAGCAGTATTTCAACATAGAACTAAGTTTGTATGATTTTTGTGCATCTGAGGAAGTCTGCACATGTGCACTCACATCTACCAGTACAGCCAAAATAAAATTAGCAGGGGATATTGCTTACAAGGATAAAAAACAGAATGGCGAATACATAAAGGTAATTTATTTAGAATTATTTAGATACACTCTGATTTGAGCATTAGAATCCAATGTTGCCCAAATCCAATATTTCTACTCTTTACAGTTCCTGCCCCGACCCCCATCAAGTTAGGCATATCATAGCTGAGTTGCATAAATCTGAATGGCTATACTGTATCCAGATTTTTACAGTCCAGCTATGACATGTCTGCTCAAGTAAATTTCTCAGATTTTAAATCCCCCCCTCCAGTTTAATGGCCTGCCATACTGTCCAGTGCAATGTGTTCCTGACTTATATACCTCAGTCAGAGTTTTATGGAAGATGTTGATTAAGGGATATAACAAGGTAAACACTCAACTGAATGTGATTTGATTAGATTTGATTTGATTATGGCCATAGGCTAGAACAAGAGATAAAGAGAACAGGCATACAGAATAGAGGCAATAGCAACTTAAAATCAACAACCTATTCAGGAAACATTAACAGAACAACCCAAAAAGTATTTTGCAAACTAATTGGATTCTTTCAATCTCCCTTTGACAAGTTGGGCAATGGATGGCACAAAACGTGGCCAATTTTTCAGAAATTGCAGAAAACAGATGAGTTGTAATCCACTCCAAAATTGCCCATTCTGCATTGAGTTTGGACTTCACATCAAAGCAGAGCACAACCCTAAACATTACAAAAGATGCAGAGCTTATTTATTTTCATGGCCAAACACAAAAGTGCCTATACAGCAAAAGGAATGATGGTACATATAATTCTTGCCAATACAATGTAGGAAAAGAGGGTAGAGATCAAATTCTAGCAATAAGTTGATAGAGGGAAAATGCATGTGGAAGGATAAAAATGCATTTTTATGTTATGTTATGTTATGTTATGTTATGTTATGTTATGTTATGTTATGTTATGTTATTTTATTTTATTTTATTTTATTTTATTTTATTTTATTTTATTTTATTTGTATGGCCACCCATCTCAGGTACATGACTCTGGGCAGCTGAAAACTAAAACAAAAACAAAAAACAGGATAAAACAACCATTTAAAAAAAAATCTCTAGTATAGAATAGCTGCTAAGAATATTCACAACATCTTACATTCAAATCAATATGCAGTTGTGGCCAAATTCTCAAGTCATATAAAGGGAAAACAGAATGTCAATAGATTTGTATATACCTGCAATATATTTATAATTTCTTTTAATGGTAGATACATCACATACTTAATGGATATTTTCTTTTAGGATTAGGTTAACTATAACATAGTAAAGGTAAAGGTTTCCCTTGACGTTAAGTCCAGTCATGTCTGACTCTAGGGGGTGGTGCTCATCTCCGTTTCAAAGCCGAAGAGTCGGCATTTGTCCGCAGATACTTCCATGGTCATGTGGCCAGCATGACTAAATGGAACGCCATTACCTGCCCGCTGAAGCGGTACCTATTGATCTACTCACATTTGCATGTTTTCGAACTGCTAGGTTGGCAGGAGCTGGGACTAGCAACGGGAGCTCACCCCGTCATGCGGATTCGAACCGCCGACCTTCTGATCGGCAAGCTCAGCAGCTCAGCGGTTTAACCCGCAATGCCACCGCATCCCTTTCAACTATAACATAGACATGATATAATTATATGAATGCATAGCAATCTAAATTTAAAACTTTGCACAACATATTTTTTGCAGTACTGTTGTTAAAAATCACATGCATATTAATAAAACAAATCAAGTAAAAGAGAGAGAGAGAGAGAGAGGAAAAAAAATCCTCACTTTACATGAACAGCTTACATGACAGGTAGTGATGCTTTTGGTTTAGTAATACCAATAACATTAGAACAGTCATTGTAAGCAAATAACCATTAGAAGAAAATTAGGAAGGATTTAGCAGAGCTGAGTGAGTTGAAAAAATATAATGGAAAAATTCATTACAGACTGACCAATCCTGAGAGCTGAACAGAGAGAAATAATTCATCCTAATTGTTATTTGCAAATGGTATACAGGCTGCAGTCCAACTCAGTTTGCTCTTTATTTATTATTTCCACCTAAAGTCAGAGAGCCTGAGGATAAGAAAAAAATTGCTTTAAATATAGCTATACGAGGCATATTTGAACATAGACATCCTCTCCATTTAGTTTTAAAATCTGTTTTCCTTCTGAATAGAATATGTTTTACATGAAGACTGTGTTACAATAATCTGTTGGAGTAGATGAGGGACTTCACTGTCCAGGTAGGGCTGCCACTGGGGCACTAGCTGAATCTGGGCAACTCCCCTACGCCACCCCTGGCTGTGGTTTCTCTATACAGAACAGGTTGTCCTGAACAGGGCCACTGGGTGTAGGTCTGTGGGCACAAGAAACATGGAAAAATTGTGATTATGTTCTTAGTACCTGAATGCATACTTATATGTGATCAGTCACATTTCAAGGATGGTGCTCCTATTACAACACAACGTGTACATTACAGAAAATCTCTATTCTGACTTGAAATACATTTGTGGGAGAGTTCAAAGAGTTGTTTGAAAGGCAGAGAAATTGCATTCTTCTCCAACATTTTTTCTCCTGTTCTCAATTTTGAAAATGCAAAGAAAGATGTAATAGGCTTGGACCACTTTCTGTTATTAGGTTTGAACTGGTTATGAAGGAGCTTAACTTATATGAATTTTCACATGACTGCCATACTGAGTGTGTGTATATACACATACACTTGCACATATTTAACAATGTAATATGTAAAATAATTTCTAAGAGAACTCTTTCCAATTCATACATAGATCCCCTCAGTATCCAAATGCAAGGATGAGAGAGAGTACAGAGGGTCAAGTCCTTCTGGAAATGGCATAGAATATATATATATATATATATATATATATATACACGTACACACACACACACACACACACATACATACACACACATACACATACACATACACACACATACATACACACACATACACATACACACACATACATACACACATACACACACTTACATACATGTATATGCATACATATACATATATACTATATATACTATATGTATGTATTGTATGTTTGTGTGTATACACACACAGACACTATATGTATATATGTATATGTGTGTGTGTGTGTTTGTGTACATACACACAGTATATCTTTTCAAAACAGGAAAGCAGAAAATCTATGTTTTATATATAAACTAAAATATCCTTTCTCTGCATTGATTGAGTGGATATCTTTTTCCTATTTATTGTGCCTACATCAATCATGCTTAAGAAATTAACGTCACCATGTTCACAAAAGCCTCTTTAAAAGTATCCTTATAAAAAAATATCAGGTTGCTTTAGCTAAACCAAAATAAAATTCCTAGCCATTCAAGTCTGTTTACAGGGAAAGTAGTTCATTCTAGTAATTGTTTTAGATTTCTAAATTCAAAATCTGGACTAGCATTCGATTTACCAACCATATAAATGATTTCCCACCAGGGGATGGGCCAAATTAAGATGGCAACAGTATGGAAATGCATAAAAAAAATAATGAATCTGTGAAATGTATGAGATGAACAACTGCCCAAGTCAGTTGGTATCTAGCAATAATTTTTTGTGGGGGGTTATTTGACAGGAAAGGCATTACCAGCAACCCTATCTCATGCTTGCAATTTATAGATAAGATTGTAATTCATGTCATAAATCATTAAGCTGGTTTCTGCAGTGAGAAGAGGGTAGGAGCTGTCACTTTGTCATGATGTCATCACACAAATCATGCAATTATATCATTTAATGTGGACAGCTGCAAATTATTGAACTCATGTTATTTGCACAATGATGCCATAATGCACACACTATCACTGTAGTTTGACTTGGATGCCTATGTCAGTATGGAAAAGAGCCTGGTATTTAATGTGCTGTCACAATGCTTGAAGGCATAATCCTATGCTAATTGGATTCTAAATAAATTAAAGACAAAAAACTACATTTAATATTAACAACATGGACTTCACATAAAAGCATGTGAGAACAGGGATTTTTTTAAAGTTGTGTTTATCCACTGATATGCAATGTTCATTACTCTTTCCTTATTTATTCAACATATATGCTGACTGTACATTGAGGGAGGCTGATTTGGTAGAATATGAGTGTAGTTTTAAAACTGGAGGAAGAAAGATCAATAACCTGCACTATGCTAATGTCATTCTAATAGAAAGTACGAGGGATTTGCAAGCTCTAGTAATGAAAGTCAAGTAGCACAGTGAAAAACAATGGCAATATGATTAAATATAAAGAAGACCAAGCTAATGAGAACAGGCACAGTAATCAGCCTTAATACTGACAAAGAAAATATTGAAATGGTAGATAGCTCCAGGCTTTTAAGATCAACTGTCAACAGAGAAGGCACCAGCAATCAAGAAATACACCTGGTAGGATAGCAACAAAGGTCTTGGAAAAGATATTCAGATGCCATATGTAGATCAGAACTGGGTAGGCAATGGTTTTCCCTATAACATTCTTGAGAAAATGAAAGTTGAACTTTGAATAAGCAGGACAGAAGGAGCAGTGATGCTTTCGAACAATGGTGTTGAAGAAAGTGCTTGAGAATACCATGGATAGCCAGGAAAACAAGCAAACAGTTCACAGAACAAATCAATCCAGAATCCTCACTCAAGACATAAGTGACGAGGCTCAAATTATCATATTTTGGATACTGCTCCCTTGAAAAGTCCATAATGCTAGGAAAGATGGAAGGAAAGAGAAGAGGATGACCAGCAGCAAAATGACAGACTCAATTAAAGGGATAACAGGTGCAGTGTGTTGGCAGGGTTCTAGTAAAGCATTTGGCCCAGGAGAGATCAGAAAAGTCACACACCAGGCATTTCTATAAAAATAATTTTATTTACAGAAAGCAAGCATATGTAAAGGCTGTTTGCTGAGAGGAGAGATTTGTGATGGTTGCCTTATTCCCAAAGAAACACAGACTCACTAGTTAGGGCTAAGGATTTCTGGTTTATTGGGAATAGAATGCATACACGAAAAAAGACGGGAATGAGCACATGGCATGCGAGGTATCCAGTAAATACCTGTGGTGCGGACCTGACCCTTCCCCACCCCCTATTGTCCCAAAGTCCTGATCTGGAGTCTTGATGGGCGATCAGGGTGCGATTCCGGAGTCTCGATGGGCGATCGGGGGGATTAGCACTGATTGCCTCTGTCCTCTTCCTGTGTCCGGAGCAGGTGTGTCCCCCATGGTAATGCAGAGATGTCAGGGAGATAGGATGATGGCTTCTTGGGTCAGGGCAAAGGTATGCTCCTTTGTCCTTTGTTTGTTTTTGTCTTTCAGTGCTTATAAGATTATCACTGATTCCTTCCTCCTTCCTCCCCCTCCCCGGGAAGGCATGTTCCCCATTGTGATGTATGTATACATCACAACGGGGGACATGACAAGATTTCTCTCAGCTGCATATTCTCTGCAAGCCTACAAAGAAGGGAAACCGAAACTAAAACAAGTCCAGGCAAGTTCCTCCCTTAGGCAATGCAACCATTAACACGTGAAAGGGGGACAATTACATTCAACCTCTTCACCTGGCCAAAATGATTAGTTACCATAGTAACCTTAATCTGTAGTAGAAAACATATTAACACTCCCCTTTTTATACTACAGAATAAGATGGAAACCAAGTTGCTTTGTTAACTCTTTGTGTCTTGGTACAGCAAGAGGTTTGGTTAAAATATCAGCAATCATGTCTTTTGATTCACAATATTTCAACATTATTTCTCCTTTGCTTATCATATCTTTGATATATTGATATCTAATATCAATATGTTTTGTCCTATTTTTGCAGGCTTCAGATTTTGCCATAGCAATGCAAGCTTGATTATCCTCATAAACAGTTATAGGCTGGTTCACTTCCATGCCTATGTCTTTTAACAAATGTTTAAACCATATAACCTCATTACAGGTTTGTGTTAGAGAATAAAACTCTGCTTCTGCAGTGGAAAGAGCAACAAGTGTTTGCTTTCTAGAATGCCAGCCTAAGCTAGACCCAGCAAATTGAATTAAAATCCCAGAAGTGGATTTCCTGTCACTGACATCTGCTCCCCAGTCAGAATCAGCAAAAGCCTGCAATTTCTCGGTTGCAGAGGCATTTAGCTTCAGGCAATAATTCTTTGTTCCTTGCAAATACCTCATTAACCTCTTCAATGCTGCTTTTCCAGTAGATGTAGGCTTCTCTACCTGCCTACTTAAAATGGCCACAGAATTTGAGATATCTAGGCAAGAATGATTTGCAATGTACAGTAAACTTCCAATTGCAGATCTATATTTCTCTGCCTCAGTTAATTGAGTTTCTCCTATATCTTTCTGAAAATCTGTTATCATCAGAGTAGAGACTGGCTTACAGTCTTGCATATTAAAATCCTCTAGGAGCTTTTGAATTTTACTGCGCTGGTTTAACAGAAAGCTACCATCCTTCTCCCTGTGTATTTTCAAACCTAGGTAATTTGTTACAGTTACAAGGCTTTTTAATGTGAAATGGCTTTTCATGCAGGCTTCAAAATCAAGCCTTTGTTTTTCTGTTGGTGTGAACAGCAGCAAATCATCAACATAAATGCACAGATACATACAGCCTTGTTTGTCTTTCTTCATATATACACATGGACCTGCTTTTCCCTTTTCAAAACCAAAATTCTGCAGTTTTTCATCTAATTTTTGGTTCCAGGATCTAGCAGCTTGTTTTAACCCATAGATTGACTTCTGCAGTTCACAGACTAGATTCTCCCCTTTTTCATAGCCAGGGGGTTGCTGCATGTATAATTTGTGGTCTAAATCACCATTGAAAAATGTAGTTTGAATGTCGTAGTGGTGAACTGACATTCCTTTGAGTGTAGCAATTTTTAACGGTAATCGAATTGATTCACCTTTAGTAACTGGTGCAAAAGTCCTGTCAAAGTCTAAATCTTCCCTTTGAGTGAACTCTTTTGCAACTAACCTTGCTTTATATTTTTGGATTTTGCCATCAGCATCCCTTTTCAGTTTGAACACCTACCTACAACCTAGACAGCATTCATTGGGAGGTAGATTTACCAGTTTGCATGTGTTATTTTCTTTCAAGGATGCTAACTCCTGTTGCATGGCAGAATGCCAATTTTGTGCAATCTTAGGTGGTAAAGCATTTACTTGTTCTAAAGACTCAGGTTCTGTGAATATGTGAAAAGCCTTTACTGTTTCAGCCTGAAAATGTGATGAACACCTTTATTACTCCTGTGAGATCTGCAAGGTAATACAGGGCTTAAATTTTGACTCCTATCACTTTCCTGAGAAGCATCTGTCTCATCAGACAGATCTTCAGTTTGCTTTTCTGGTTTAACATCCTCATCAGGCAAAATATCACTATCAGCAAGTCCTTGCTGTTCTCTTGTGGTGGTCAGATCAACTGGAGAGCTAGAGTTTAATCTCTCCCAGTTTTGTCAAGCAAAAGAAGCACTTTTGCTAATTATTAATTTCTCTCCCATTATGAACCTGTAGCTCCTTTGGCTTTGTTCATAGCCAACAAAGATGGCTTTCTTTGTTGTGGGGCCTCCTTTCCTTCTCTGTTGTTTTGGAATATGAACCCAAGCAGTGCTACCAAACACTCTAAGATGGTTGACCTTTTGGTTTCACACCATAAAACAAATGGAATGGAGTATCCTGAATCACAGAGTTATACAATCTGTTTTGTACATAACAGGCAGTAGATATTGCCTCTCCCCAATACTTAGACGATAAATGTGAATCTTTAAGCATGCACTCCATCGCATTCTGCAAGGTTCTGCCCTCTCTTTCAGCAACACCATTTTGCTGAGGGGTGTAAGGGTTAGGAAGAATTTGTTCTATCCCCTTTTCTGCTAGGAACTTTTTGAATTTGTGAGAAAGGTACTCTCCTCCTCTATCACATTGGAGTGCAGATACAGGCCTAGGGAATTTTCTATTTGCCCATGTCAAAAAACCTTTAAATTTCTCAAATGTCTCATCTTTGTGTTTTATGATGTAGATAAATGTGTATCTTGAGAAATCATCAATGATGGTCATTGCATACCTTGCTTGTCCAAGACTTGGAGCAAAAGGACCAATAATGTCAGAGTGTACAATTTCCAAAGGTCTAGTTGTAACTCTGTCACTGTGCTTACTCACAGGAGCTTTTAGTGTTTTGCATTCTTTGCAAACTACACAGTCTAAGTATTTATCACAGGGTTTTATCTTTAGGTCAGCACACAGCTGTGGCATTTATGCTATATACTTGAAATTAGCATGACCAAATCTCCTGTGCATCAGGTGTACACATTGGTCATGATATGGCGTGTTGCCAACTGCAGCCTTGCAGCTTGGCTTCCTTGCATTTTGCACAATGTACAAGGAGTCTTTTAATATACCAGTAGCACACAGTTTTCCATGTTTACGTATCTCATAACCATTTTTCTTAAATGTTACGACATACCCTGTTGCAGCCAATTGTGCCACAGATAAAAGGTTTGATTGTAAATTTGGCACATACAACACACCTTTTACAGTTTCTCCCAAGCAAGATAAATACAAGTCACCTTGTCCCATAATTTTGGTCACAGACCCCTCAGCCAAAGATACACTTTGTCTTTCAGTTTTAGACAGTGACACAAAAGAGCTTTTACAATTACATAAATGACAGTTGACCCCAGAATCTAACACCCATACATCAGAATTACCCTTCTCAGCAACCTGTGCAATTTGGCTTGTCTGACAAGCCTTCTTCTGTGTTGCCCTTGTGTTCTCCTTCTCTGTCTTTCTACTCTTGGGTCTCAAGGCACAGTCTTTCTGCAAATGTCCAGCTGAACCACAGGTGAAGCATCGCTGGCTGGCTAGCACTGTGGCCTCAGCTTCCTTTCCCTTCTTTTCCCTTGTTTTCTGGTATTGCAGCTTTCCAGAAGAGATGGGGGGGGATCTTTCCTCTCTCTTCTCCCATTCAGTGAGTAAGTGCTGTGTTACGTATGATGGGGTGAGGTCTGCTTCAGGCATAGCCTCCAGGGTACAAATCAGCGTGTCCCACATTTCATTTAGTGAGGACAGGAGGATATAGGATTTGTGAGAGGTGTAAATTCCATTCCTCTCTCCTGCAGCTCAACGAACAGCTGCTGAATATAATGCAGGTGCTCAGGAAGGCTATCTCCTTCTGCAAGGTAGGCTTTGTACAGCTTTTTCATCAGGGTAACTTTACTCCCTGCTGTTGCCTTTACATACAAGTCTCTCAAAGTGTCCCAAAGTTGCTTTGCAGACTGCATACCTCACACGTGGACTAGCTGATTGTCCTCAACTCCCAAGATAATGGTGGCTCTAGCCCACTCAGCCATTCAACACTGGGATTTTGGGGGGTTTGCTCACCAATTGGCAGGCAAAGATTCTCTCTGCAAAGATACATCTCCATCTTCAGGGCCCAATTCAAATAGTTGGTCTCTGATAGGCGCTCCAGAGGCATCGCTGAGGGCTGGGAGGTAGCCATGGCTTCTTCCTTCTTTTGCAAGCCACCTCAGCTGGCTTCTTTGTCCTGTAGACTGGCAGTTGCTGGAAAATCTCCAGGCAGCTTCAAAGAAAATCTTCACAGGTCTTTGCTACCTGCCTTTAAATTGTGCATGAGGTGTAGAGCTGATCTCTCTATACTCTCTGGGTTTTACTGGGCTTACTGGGTTTACTGGGCTGCTTACTGGGCCCATAACCTGTTGGCAGAGTGCTAGGAAAGCATTTGGCCCAGGAGAGATCAGAAAAGTCACACACCAGGCATTTCTATAAAAATAATTTTATTTACAGAAAGCAAGCATATTTAAAGGCTGTTTGCTGAGAGGAGAGATTTCTCTCAGCTGCATATTCTCTGCAAGCCTACACAGAAAGGAAACTGAAACTAAAACTAGTTCAGGCAAGTTCCTCCCTTAGGCAATGCAACCATTAACACATGAAAGCGGGACAATTACATTCAACCTCTTCACCTGGCCAAAATGATTAGTTACCATAGTAACCTTAATCTGTAGTAGAAAACATATTAACACACTGTTGAAAGACCTGATGGGCTATGTTGGAGATAGATAATTCTGGAAAATTTCTATCTATGTGGTCACTAAGTTGACAAAAACATAATGGTACATAATCAATCAATGCAGTGTTCATATAACCTGAAACAAAATATTGTGATTGAAGCCAAGTAGATTTAAGTAGGATTTTAGGACTGGATGTCTAGGTGAAGAATGGTGGAAACTTTTATGTTATTTGTTTTTCCCCCACAAGAAAACTTGTGTCTTTCCCAGTATTATGGGACTCCATCTTCTATCATCTCTAGTGGGAATTGTAGTCATATCCTTAGAGGGCTTTTTCTTTACTCCTGTTATTTCTATTCATTTAATCTGCACACTACTTTGTACTGGAATAACACAGAACATTTTATAAAATACAGATTATTAAAAAGAATACTGTAAACTCACTACAATCAAAATCAAGAACAGCATATACATTCAAAGGATTATGAAACCTAGGCAAAGAGAAGAAGCATCATGAATGAAAAACATGAATGATAACTGCGTAAGGCAGAAAGTTGTCACAAGAGCACCACAGTTAAAAAGAAAAAAAAAAAGTTTGTACAGGTAGCCTTTTTACCTAGACAGGGCTTATAGGCAGCATTATTGCAGAGGTATAGCCAAATGCTCAGATATCATGTTGGGAGTCAATATATTCCTATCATATGTGAACATTGTCAGAAAATGATTCACTCCTGTTTTCTTGGAAGCTATGTAGAAAATCTGATCTTACTATTTGATAATATAGATATTGTTGGAAGAGAGGTGTTGCTTCTCATCTGGACTTATTGTTAAATGAGAAACTCATTTTTCCTGGGGGCGGGGAATCCATATCATGAGTGACATTTTTTGAAACCTTAGCAAATAATTGCAGCAAAATGCAAACTTATTAAGTTTTTGCATAGACTCAAACACAGACTCATTTCCTTATTGTTACCTATTACCTACTACATATAGAGATTCTTATTACCTATGAAGAGATTATTATTGTTCAGGTAAGATGTGTTATAGGGAGACATGGTGGCATTGCGGGTTAAACTGCTGAGCTGCTGAGCTTGCTGATCAGGTTGGCGGTTCGAATCCGCATGACGGGGTGAGCTCCCATTACTAGTCCCAGCTCCTGCCAACCTAGCAGTTTGAAAACATTCCAATGTGAGTAGATTAATAGGTACCACTTCGGCGGGCAGGTAACAGCATTCTGTTTAGTCATGCCGGCCACATGACCACGGAAGTGTCTATGGACAAACACCGGCTCTTCGGCTTTGAAACGGAGATGAGCACCACCCCCTAAAGTCAGACACGACTGGACTTAATGTCAAGGGAAACCTTTACCTTTACCTAAGATGTGTTATATGCATCTTTATTCTGTCCTAATTGTCAGGAATGGATGCAAGAATCTTTAGCACTGTCAAAAGTTTTCCTAGACTAAGATGGACTACATTTCCAGCACCATGATGACACTGGACATTCAAATGTCCCACATTTTTTTACTGCTCTTGCAGTCTTATAAGGTGTGCTTGAGGAATCAGATTTCTGTCCAAGAAGTATCCATCATATTTCACATTTGCTAACTATCACAATCCAATTCTCAGTTTTAAAAATATGTAGCAATAATATATTCTCTCATACAGGAAAAAAAAAAGACAACAGAAGATAAAGTGGCTAGAGATAAGCACTGATAACACAGGGATGAGCTTACAAGAACTCAGAAAAGTAGTTCCTGATATAATTCTTGTGAAATGAGGCCAGTGGGTAACAAAGAATCAGAAGTGACTGAACAACTGAACAACCATCACCTTTGAAAAGAAAGATGCTTACACTGGGAAGAAAATAATTACTGTCAATAGGTAATTCAATGCAAGTTTTTTTTTCCATTTTTTAAAAAAAAGATACAAGACAGAATAGACTTATTGGTTAACAAAAACAAAAGTTCAAGTCATAGAAATAAATCAGTTTGCTGTCCCAAGAGTTTCAAATTATTTTTTGTGTTTACAGTTCTTAATCCTAACTTTTTATGCAAGTCCTTGGCTTTTTAATAAGGGTTTGGTACACTAAGTGCTTTCCAAATGTGTTTCTTGGATTGTCCTCATTCCAAAGTAGCCTCATGTGTTCTACTTAACACCTTGCAAATTTTCTAATTTAGGAGGAGGTCCAACATTACAAGACTAATAGAGCAGAAACTACTTAACTTGTCAAGGATACAATGTATGATAGAGATGATAGATAGATAGATAGATAGATAGATAGATAGATAATATCTATATCAATATCTATATCAATATATATCAATATATATATATATATATATATATATATATATGTGTGTGTGTGTGTATATTAGTGTTAGTGAACACTAACATTAAATACACACACACACACTGTGTATGTATGTGTGTGTGTATGTGTGTGTATGTATATGTATGTATGTGTGTGTATGTGTATGTATATATATCTATATCTATATCTATATATATGTATATATAATTTGAATTATACACACACACACACACACATGCACACACACATACACACACACACATACATAAAATACATGATATAATTTTACTACACTTAAATTTAAATGAAATCAAATTTAGTTCCTGTTCTGGCCCAACTCACCAATTTTGGGCATGCAGCCCATAGCACACATAAAAAAGTCTAGGTGTGGTTCTTGATCTTCCCTGACCCACCAAAAAAAAGTTGGATATTCCTGGTGTAGGTGAATGTACATATATATGTTCAATTCACTCAAAATAGTTGCCATCTTTAATACTATATTTCCAGCAGAACGACATATACAAAGCAATTAACACACCTGCAGTATACTTATGAATTGTTAAAGAAAACAGGGTGGTGGTGGTGGTGGAGTATAAGGAGGTCCATTTCTACAACCATTTTGAACCTCTTTGGATTACCATATTTAAAAACCCAGAAGAGCTGTTCTGACTATAAACGTTATCATGAAACACAAATATTATTATATGAACAACAGACAAACATGGCATGGGAGGAGGATATGCATGAAACTTCCAAAATCTGCCATGAAATCCATAGTCAGACCTAAACCACTTCTTGTTGAAGGATTTATCTAATATTACCAGTATAATGCATTTTTATTCTTCCTTTCCTTTTTGCCAGAGTGTTGACATCTGGTGGGTTGTGTGATCCTACAGAAAGCCAAGCCAGCTTTTTGTACACAGGACAGTAGATCAAGGCTTTAATTCTCACAACTCTAATAAGCTTGTCTGCTTCACAGTTATCACAGTAAAGAATTGCTGTCTCTAAGTAAATATTGCTATCTATCAGATCCATTAAAAGTGGCGTTGTTGTAAACTGTAAGCAATTATCATATACAGGGGAGATATATATATATATATATATATATATATATATATATATATATATATATATAATGGATGAAGATAGAGAAGAGATAATTAAGCCTGGTTATGTTGTCCTCTTCTGCTGTTACATCATTATTCAAGCAAAGATATTTTAAAATATATATTATTAGTAATACTTCTCAGTTCCTGTAGGATGCTACTTTCTCAAGTTGCTGCCATTTCTTAATTATTTGAGTTATTCAAACAGGAGGAATAACTCTAGGGATTCATATTTCATTTAGGTTCAATTGCCCAGGCAGAACAGCTCTTTGAAACAATCCCCATCAAATGGTTACGGACGAACTATCAGCTGAAATCAGTATTGTGCATTTAAAATTGAACTCACGCGCAGTACACTGCTGATCCAGGTAAATTGGCAACTAGCCAGCCACCTGCCACATTGAAACATTGTATTCCTAAAATCTTGGAAAACATGCCCTTTTTTCCTCTCATTTCCAAGAGTACTAATTGTCCAAAGAACTGTGCTCAGCTTTGCAAATTTGTTTAGAATACTAAAAAGATATGATCAACAATGAAATAGTGACTGGAATATGTTTTTTTTTTTTCATTCTCATTCTGAGTTCATCAGTATACTCTGGACCTCATTAGATTTATTTATTCCTATGTAGCATTTCAGAAACAGGACTTCACTGAATAGCAACTGTCAGGAAACAATTGTGAGAGGTGGTTATTTTCTCAAGTTCTAATTCTGTGCTTCCAACATGACTATTATGTCTAGATGCTATATTAGACTGCTGTTTGGTCTAATCCAGATCAATCAATCAATCATCTATATAACTATCCATCTAAAATAACAGTTTACAATAATTTAAAAACAGCTTAAATAAATGTCCAGATAACACCTCTAAAATATGGTACTTAAAATCATAGGAGTTTCAAAACTATCAACCTTAAATGAGTCAAAAATTATAACTATTGTACAGGATGTCACTACTGAACAAAATCAGAATGTATAATGGCACCTGTTTGGGTGGGTCAACATATCTGACTGAAAGCTTGCCTGGTTCGGTGCCAGCTGAATCTAAACAGGAAATACCACAACTGGGACATTTTTATTGGTAGCTGTACATTTGCAGGTAGCTGTACTGCAAATCCATCAAAGGTAGCATTGCAGTAATCCAATCCTGAGTTATGAATTGATGGATCACTGCACCAGGTGATCCCTGTCCATAAAAGGGAAATTAGCCAGAGATGGAAAGAAGCACTACTCATCCCAGAGGTCACTTGTATCTCTATGAATGACAATGACTCTATGAGTAAACCCAGATTATCCACAATTCCTTTGGAAAAAGGACTCTGTCTTTTCTGTATCCTGTAACACACAGTGAACTGGTTATTGTAAGGTTTAGCCTCAGCTTATTTCCTTCATCCTGTCCACATTATGTCTAGGCACCAGTCTAGAACTTGCACAAATGCCCCTGACTCATAATACAGAAAAAATGTTCTTAAGTAAGATAAATATCTATGTACTTTTTCTTTTTTTAACCTATGGGTTCATGGAAATTAGCAGATATCATCCCTAGATTGAGAGAAGACACAAATTGTTAAACAGCATGCTTTCAGATATTTTTAGATAATTCGTAAATACCTTTATATGTCATGGACAATAAAGTAAATAAAGTAGAGGAAAACATAAATGAATGTTCCTTTGTACTATCTGTCTTTCATTTTTATCCCACACTTATTATTATTATTTTTTTGAAAATCCATAATCCCACACTTCATGACAATTAGTAGTATGATAATGATTAAAAGCACATAATCCGCTTCACTACTTTTAGGTGAAGCAGAGAACAAGTACTTAAGGCTAATTATATTCATGCTGCCTTACATTTCAACAAGTATCTTAGGATACTTGATTCATCTGCAGTTAATTTCCCTACATCCTTCTATTTCCTACCATATCAATACACCATTTTAGGCTAATGATGAAGTGGACTGTACCTGATGAAGTGGACTGTAACCAGTAAAAAAAAAAAAAAAAGATTTATGCTATAAGAAATGCTTAGTGGTTTTTATTGTTTGGTAACACCAACAGTAAGCTGCTAAGAAGGAATCTCCCTTCTACAAGGGTCTGTTGCAGCTTAGAGATTATTTTGTGAGGTTAAAGAACAGGCATTCAATGATGGATCCTTATGAATGATGTTTGTGCCTCAGCTTTCAAACCAAAAGGAAAAGACTGTAACAGGAATCTAAAAGTAGATTTTTTTCTTATAGACCTCATTTAGTACAGAAAATAAACAAAACACCTAAATTCTACTTGAACCCTCCAAAAATCTCTGAAACAAGTCTTTCTAAGAGACTTAGCAAGACTTGCTTCAGAGAGTTTTGGATGGCTTGAGTAGAACTTAGGGATACACAAACTATCACGGAACTATATATTATACTCCCAGGGAGGTAAAAGTGAAATATGGGCACTTATATACAGATACATCTTTTTTATTTTTATTTTCATTGGTGTACATTGTCTTAAATTCAGGTTTTACTGAATTGAAGCCATGAAATTATAAATGGAAACCACTGTTGCTTTCTATTTTCTGAACTTAAGTTTCTAGCTGGGTTGGATGTATCTCTGCTTTGATACCAATGAATACTGCACATGCATGCACAATGCACCACAATATTAGTGTATGGCAATTAGGGGCATATTTGAAACATTAATTAGTAATAGAAATCCAAAACAAACAAACAAACAAACAAACCACAAACACAATATTAGAGGGACTTCCAGATAAACACTGAAAATACAATACAGGAATTCTCCCCACCCTGTAAAGCCAATTTTGTCCAGCTACCTCAATAAAATGGAAAAGAAAAATGTTAAATAATAAAAAGACTGGTACTGCTTTGTTTCAGATGATCCCATAACAATGAACTTTGCAGCCTCTGAATAAAAAAAAACTTATTTACACCAAAATGCAGTGATGAATAACCAACAAACAAAAATGCACACAGAGACACACTCACATAGACACAGACACATGCGCACATACATTTTTGTTTTGTTGCCAAACAACCTTTACTGAATAATTCAGGATCATTTGTGGAGGTACATCTAAAAATTATTAAATCCTTTGTATTTCATTTAAAGGGCACTATTTGCAGACATAATTATAGGATTCCATGCAACAGATCATAAAATCTCACAGCAATAGGTAATGTCAATTTCAAGTATATATTTCAGCTGCAGTTAAAAAACAAAAAAACCACCTCTTAGAATAAATGCTATAGACTGCAGCAGACTGATCTTGCTCAGTGTTATAAGGAATGTTTAAAAATCATAAATAATTTCTACAAAATCAACCCTGCAAATAGTTGCTTTCAGCTTCTTTATTTACTTTCAGCACTAATTCATCAACTATGGCACATTGTTTATTAGAATGTCCAAGCTGTGTAATCCTTCTGTCATATGAATTAATCACTAAAGTTTTTATTTCTACCTCTTTCTCATCTAACATATCAAATCTCTGCTTCATCTCTAAAAGGTTATTTTTCACAACATACACTGTAGTTTGTATCTTTATAACTTCCATTGTTCTAAAAGACTGTTGATCATGGGAGAAAGCTTTTAAAGTGATGAAAAACACCAACTGATTTTTTTTTCCTTAGTTACTTTCTCTGTTACTTTCTCTTTTAGCTAAGGAACACATTCAGTCAAAGCTAGAGTTTTCTGCATTCCTTAAGTTTGCTTAAGAAACTGCTGTTCCTCAAGATATGGGGCAATTGTTGCTTTCTCTATCTTTTCAACTTAAAACCCCTTTGTTTTACATCACAAAGGAGTAATTTAAATGAAAAAAGACAAAAGGAACTTCCTGCTTACCTATTAAGCAATTAAAGAAGAGGAGAAGCTTTCAGCTTGGTAAATAAAGTTTATTGACATACCAGCTGGAAGTTGTTGGTACATGTTTTCCTTTATGAAGCTATCTATATATCTATATCATCTATATATGTATCTATACTGTATAATATCTATATCATCTCTATCTCTATCTATCTATCTATCTATCTATCTATCTATCTATCTATCTATCTATCTACCTATCTCTATCTTTCTATCATCTTCATCCACCATCAGTGAAGATACAGTATGTGTATAATCTCATACAGCATTCCAGGGTGTTGCATTAAAATTATTTCAAATGGTGTTAATCAGAATTTCATCACCTAGTTAGCTCCTCTTCATGGTTTGCAAAAAAAGACACTGAGTGGAACTTGGTATGTATATAGTCATTGGAAGAAAGCACCTACAGAACAGCTTAAATTAACTTTTTTGTCATACACCAACTTGCTTTAATAAACTTTTAGCTTGTCAAATTTGCTGCTGAAATACTTCAAGGTCCAACACTCACAACTATTATAATACATATTTTGACATTTTGTACAGTATATGAAGAGCTTGATGTGTAAAACGCATTGTCAAGAACATAACTTTTTGCCTCTGTAAGAAATTCATAAAATGGTTGAGTTGTCAGGGAAATGACAACCAATAAAGGATGAGAATCCAAACTGATTTAGAGCTGTGGAAAACTGTGAAATACACAGATTAGCACTGAAGTGAGTAGGAGAATCCCCTTAAGTCTCTGCACGTATAGCTTTTTCTTCCAATATGCCTGAGATGGAAGAAGAGAAGAAATAATTATAATAGACATGTGCAAGAGCACACACTGATCCTCTGGGGTATTTTACAGTGGAACTTATTTTTTTAGAAGCCACAGAGAAAAAAAAAAAAGATTTCCGATCTATAAGGAAATAAACCAGTGTAGGAGATAATTCTTTCTCCCTGAAACTCCATGCAGGTGTTTCATGCTTTGAAGGCAACATGGATACAAAGGATAAGAAGCTGAAGCCCTGTCAGAAGGTCATGCCAAAGGCAATAGATAACTGCCCCAAAAGCCTAGAAAATGTCAGCCAGCAATCAAGGCAACCAATTTTGGGGTGGCTAAAGGGTGACCAGGATTTGGGTTGAGAGAAAGGGTTTCTCCACACTCCATAGTTGAGACAGGGGCTAAAGACAGGCCTGGCTAAGCCCCAATAATTAATAAAGGCATGGACACTTCAAGTCTACCTGTAAAAGAAAAAAAATGGAAGACAGGGAAAAGAACTTTATGGAAACTCTAAGAAACTAGACTCATGCAGAAATAAATATAGTAAGTAAGATTTAGTAATAGATAAACTCAGGAAGCCTATATGTAGTTATAGTGTATGCTAAGGTATAATGGTAACTTATCAATAGTTTTAATCACTGATGGCATCAAGGTAACCAAATAAAACCCAGGTTGTGCAGATGTCACTAGGTTGCAAACTCCATGAGATACGATGAGTCCTGCTTGCTAGCTCTACAGTTAGTGATTAACCTAACCCTCCACTTGTCTGTACTGACCTCAGGTAATGCCAGGCTTTGACTGCACTGAAAACCTATATTTTTGAAGCAAGGCCCTATTTTGAGGCCTTTTGAAATAAATAATACCCCAATCAAGTTTTAATTTTTTGTGGATTTTTATTATCAGTACCTTAAATGTAGGGGAAAAATACGTTTAACTGGAAATATACACAGACCAGCTTAAATGCAGAAAAAACGAGAAAATTTTAAGCTACAGCCAGCTTTCTTTCTTTTTCTTTTTTTCTTTTGGCCTTTTCTGAAACTTAAAGTTTCTGGTTCAACACCTGACATTTGAGATAGGATTTTATTTTTCCTTTCAGTAAAATGAAATAAAGAAAATGCCCCAAATATAGATATCAATGTTATCTTCCAAATAATAAATGAAAATAAAATTTAAATTAATAAAGCAACACAAATGTATGTATGTATGTATGTATGTATGTATTTAAGTATGTATAATACATAAGAGCAGAACCAAAGGCTTAATTAAATTTCAGACCTTCAATGGCCCTGGCTTCTGGCTGCTGCTTCTAAATGCCAGGTCGGTCTGTAATAAGGCCTCCCTCATCTGAGATTTGATCATGGATGAGAGGGCCAACCTGGCATATATTGTGGAGACCTGGCTGGGTCCGGAAGAGGGGTGGGGTAGTCCTTTCAGAGATATGCCCAGCTGGATTTTGGGTGCAGCATCAGCCAAGACTCCAGGGCAGTGCTGGAGTTGTGGTGATTGTCATCCCAGAATCTCTTATGGTTTTCAGGGATGCTGCCCCACAGGTCACTGGATATAAGATCCTGTTCATTAACTTGGGTTCCATTGGAATTGTTGCTGTTGTACCAGCCTCCCTACTGCATAGCAACCTCCTTGCCTCCTTGACTCAATTTCTGGGCTGGCAATGGAGGGGGACTTCAATCTGCCTTCTCTAGCAGTAGGGTCTGAGGTGGCTTGGGAGTTCATGGCCACCATGATGGCCATGCTTGTATCCCAGGTCATCTAGAGCCTGACATGGGACAGTGGTCAGACTCCAGATCTGGTGTTCCTGTCAGAGTAGTGGCTATGAGATCTGAAATTGGGGTAGCTTTTGGTGTCTCCTTTGTCATTATCAGATCATGCCTTGATCTCCACGGGATTCTCTAGTGCCACTATCCACTGCACCTGTTAGATTGCTCTGCCCCTGATGACTGATGGACCTGGATGGGTTTCAAAGGGAGCTGGGGGCTGTTTCTGCTGGTCTGCTGCACAGTCCATCCAAAGCTTTGGTCACTGCTTGGAATAGGAAGGTGGCTGAGGGATTGGATTGGATTGTGCCCATGCAACCTCTCTCCTCTCAGGGATCCCTTCACTCCCATGTTTCATGGAGGAGCTGAGGGAAATGAAATGAGAGTAGAGCCATCTAGAGCAGCAGTTCCCAACCTTTTTGGCACCAGGGACCTGTTTCATGGCAAACAATTTTTCCACGGACTGGGGGTGCAGGCCCCCAACTAGGGTCTACGTCACCCGGGGCAAACATGGATTCTGCATCCATTTTGGCACCCCCCAGCACTCATTTTGGCAACCCCCCAGTGCAGCATCCAGGGCACATGCCCTGCTTGTCACACACCCCCCCCCCCCCAGTTGTGGCCCTGCTTGGCACCATCAGAAGGCAGGACCACTCGCTCCAGCCTTCTTTTCTGGCCCCAGGCAGGGAGGTCCACTGCAATGAGGAAGAAATGAAGCAGGAGGCAGCCAGGGGAGTGGGTCTCTCCTCGGGATCCTGCAGGGGCTGGGCGGAGAAGGTGGGCTGCTGCTGCTGCTGCTGTTGCAGATGGATCAAGAGCCAAGTCCAGGCTTGGAAGCAAAGAGCGGGCACCAAGCAGCAGTTGGACTCCCCTCTTTGCACCAAGCATGGCGGCTTCTCCAAGTGGGTGCCCCGTGAAAGTTGTCCTCCGCCCTGCCAAGTTCCCCCAGGCAGAGCAAGCTTATCCTGGTGCCTGATGGCTGTGAGGGTCTGGATGAGGAAAACAGGCTTCAGCTGAACCCTGGCAAGACTAAGTGGTTTTGGGTTTGGGGGCCTACTGGTTCTAGGACTATGCCAACTTTGGTGCTGGATGGGGCTGTACTGCTCTGGTACATAATCTGGGATCCTCTTGGACTCACACTTTCTGCTTGAAGAGCAGGTGGCTAGGAGGGCCTTTGCACAGCTTTGGGTTGTGTGCCAGTTGGACTCGTTCCTAGATTGGGGGGGGGCTGCTTACAATCACTCACATCCTAGTCACCTCCAGAATGGACTACTATAATGCACTCTACATGGGACTGTCCTTCAAGAGCACAGAATGCAGTGGTGCAGGCAATTATATGTCCGTCCAGAACAGCATATCACACTTCTCCACAAGGTGCACTGGTTGCCAGTTTGTTTCCAGGTCCAATTCAAGGTACCAATTTTACCCTTTAAAGCCCTTCAGGGCATGGGGACTTTTTATCTGAGGGACTACCCCTCCCCAATTACATCTGCCCATCCCATGAGATCTTGCAGAGGAGGTATGCTTCATGTCCTGTCCACTTGGGACTTACACTTGGCGGGTCCCAGGAGGTGGTCCTTCTCTGCTGTGGCCCCTGCCTTATGGAGCATTCTCCTCCCTAAACTGAGGTTAACTCCATCCTTGTTAACATTCCCTAAGTCCCTCAAGACCTGGCTCAGGGGACTGGTGATATTCTAAGATGGTGTAATGACCGCCTATCCAAATCAACAATCAGACTCACACAGAACTTCTATGGAAATCTAATTTAAGGATGAATAGTATGCAGGATCACAGGCAAAGCTGAGAATACCAAAAGCGTGGGATTTCTCCCAATTAACCTACAAGCAATCCCAAACTCCTCCCCCTAAAGTCAGTACAATTCCATTCCCCTGGCAGGTGTTCATAACGGTTGCTGGCAGTCTTCGGGTAATGTCCTTGACCAGTTAAGTTAGCCCAAACATACATTCCTTTGTACTCGCATCATTCAGCCTGGTACAAGTGCCCAATAGCAGCCCCCTCCTGGACAACAACACATGTCAACACCAGCATGGCATGGGAACTCATTGTGATGTTTCAGTAACATTGGAACAGGAACCATGACCGAAGGCTCCATCATTGTGATTAATATCTACTCTCTGCTGTGCCTGGTTGTTTATATTTTAAAAATGATTGTTTCATATTTTTAATAATGATTGTTTTTATATATTTATTGTTTTACTGAATTATTGTATTCTGTCAAAAATCACTTTTTGTGAGATGGGCAGCCATATAAATTTGATTAAAAAATAAATAAATAAAATTTAACTAGATGTCTTTCCTTGCTTCTCGTTAACCCCATTCCCCAAAGAATCATACAAACATCAACTAAGAGCATATTTCTGCTCTTCAGGACTGCAAATCAAAAGGAATGTTGGCCTTGAATTACTGTGTAGTTTTCTTTCTGCTACCTCTTACTGAACATGCCCATTATATTTTCATTCCCATACACCAGGATACAGCCTAAGGAAAATGATTCATCTTTAATAAACAGCAGATGTTGTAATATATATATATTAATTCTGTAAACTTCAAACCAAAATTAAAGAATTATGGTCTAGCCCAGACTATGAGCAATTGTTCCCATTCTTGATTTATACCTCCATGAGGTATTTCTAATCAGCCATTATGAAACAACTCTCTTAGGTGTCTGTTGCATATGAAATATAAATGTGTCTTGTACGGGAATGAATTTATGTTAGGATAACACTAGGATGACACAACATAGTTGCAGTTAGGGAATAATTCAAGAGTCAGAACCTTGTCAGCAAACTCTATCTTATATCCTTTAATAGTGGAGGAAAAACTGAATCTGTCATGCCTAAGTAGCACATCACCAAGCACATGGATATCAGACAGAGGAAGTCCACAACAGTACCTGTAGATACTCAAGCCTTGCTGCACTTCCATGTATGCTGTTGTGAGCTCTTCAGTTTTATTTTTCTCTCAAACTGCCCATAATAGGTGGGTGACTGTAACTCAGCTTTGTGAATCGTTCAGATTGTCAGCACTCACATGAAGGCTTTCACAATAGCAGGCGGCGCATAAAAATGGTTATGAATGATCTCCTCGCAGTGGGGGAAAAAAAGCCAAATGAACCATCTGCTGCAGATTAAATTCCAATATATCATGCAACATATTAGCTTATAGTTTACTAAATTGCACTTCCCAAGTGCCTTTGCGCCATGGTGGAAAAACCTGCATTTGACAAAATGCTTCATAGTTTACAAGTGCCAGAAATGTGCAGCTGCTGACAAACATAAACTAGTATGGCACTGCAAAGGCAGAGCAACTTTAACAGGGGAAAGAAATGCTGAATGTATCTTGGAGTGAGCAACATTCTAGAGTGATGAATGCACCCTTCTATGCCATTTGAATGGGTTAGCTAAAATAAGTTATCCTCCTGCCCATTATCATAAAATAAGAGAGAATGATACCCAAGCTATTTATACTTCCAAGGAATATAACTGAATTGTGTGGTTACTGACTTAAAAAAAAAACTAATTTATAGTATGTTGCTAAGGGAACCTAACATTGTGCCACTTCACAACTTGCCTTTCATACTCCTTTTAACATTTTTAATACATAAACACATATCTTTTAAAAATGTGTATTTAGCCAGGCTTCACTCCAGAATGAACTGGAATGCAGCCAACCTTGGCATTCAGAATGAATTCTTATGGTGGAATAATTCACATGAAATGCCTATTATAAGGAGCATATATCCTTATGTTCTGGAGATTTTTTAAAAACAAATTCTGGGCTATAGCTGCTACTCACAAATAAATTTTATAGTGTGGCATGGATTCTTGACACATACCTCCACCCCCCACCCTCCATCCAATTACTACCCCACCACTAAGCCTGGGTGTGAATGAGCCATTCTTTAGTCTGGTCCAATCTGAGTGATTCCTGGACATTTGTTCTGGTGACCATTAGAACCAAAAATAGGTATATTTGTTGTAGGAAACAGAATGGTCAATCACTGGTCCAAAGCTTTTGTTGCTGTGCTGAGAATTTATTACTGTGAAATGATGTAAATCAAAACTCATTTCCTTTATTTTTATTTGTTGACAACAGGTGTTGTAAACATTAAAAGCAGTCACCAAGTGTGTGGGGAATTGTGTTAGCTGAGTCTTGCATTGACACTTCTAAGATGCACTGAATTGCCTGTGAAGTCTTGACCTTGGAGCTTCAAAGTTGTTCTTATGGGATATTCAGACTGGAACAGTTGCTGACTCAGAATTTGATTATTCTAAAAATAGGATTTTTAAAAATTAATTCAGGATTTCAAACATCAGGATGTTTTACCCTGAGAAAATAACTGTTTTATATTTATATTGTTGTAAGCTGATTGTTAATGTGCATACCACATTTACAGTATTAGTATTCAGTGGGCACTGCTTAAAAATTCTCTTAAAATAAAATACAGCATAAGCTATTAGACAATATAATTCAGCCCCAAAGAAGTCCATTCAACTGCTGCAGCTTGCAAACTGAATTTGCCAGGATTTCTATATGTTTTGTTACTTCATGAAAGTATAGTTATATCTTACCTTAATGTTTTCATATGTATAGAAGTCAAGGACCAATATATTATAAATTAACACTCAAAAATAACAAAATCCAGTTTTTTTCATTAGATAAAAGTGCCTTTTCATTTTCAGTATAAACTCAGAATTTTCCTTAGTGGAAACTTTTAAATTTGCCATTGGGTCCCATAAATAGTTTTAAAACTGTACTGTACTGTATAATTAAACTACAGGGGGATTTGAGGGGCCATTGGCTGACTTCCTCTTGATGCATTGTCAACATTCTCTCAGCTTTCACTATTCTACCTAAGCCTTTAAAAAGCAGACAAAACAAAATACAACTTCTATTTGTTCCCGAGTCCACCCATTATTTAAGGAGAGAGGGAAATTTGAAAGGGAAATCTTCACTCCCCAGTAAAACACCACCAAATGATAGTTCAAAGAAATTCATCTTTTAAAAAATCTGTTTTTGCACCAGTGAAGGTTGTAAATATTTGTTTCCAGCATGGAAATAAAAAAAACTTACTTTCCTTCAGCTCATGACTGGAAATAAAGAGATCTTTTCTGCATAAGTCTGTGTGTAGATGTGTATCCAAGTTAGGGAATGGGGGCAGTGTATATTACAAAGGACTTCAGATGCAGGGTCCCCGTTCACATTTTCTGGTATCCGATGTTTACTTGGCATTATCAAGACAACTTGGTTCAAAAGTCTAATATCATCTGAGCATTCCAACATCATATTTATGGTGAGAATAAAGCAATATCCAGAATGCTTTTGGAATGTTATCTCGATCATCACAATTACCAATTTAGCATCACAATACATGGGTAAAAAATGAACTTTCAGAGAAGCAAAATTCATATTATTTAATATTTATTATTATTATTATTATTACATATATGAATTAATATCTCTATGTAACTAAAGAGGGTCCAATGATATTTTCAGACCAACATAACTGTCAAAGCAATTCTTTTCAAAATGGGTAACTCCTGTCAGCCATAGGAAGAAAATTACCTTCATCATAATTATTGGCAGCTCATATGAAAGATCTGCATGAAAGCACTAGATCTCAAGCACAGATTATGTTTCTGTATTATCACCACTGGTTCTGAGGTTCTCACTGAGCGGCTTTGGGGAAATATAGTTATGTGGAATAAGCAGCTTTGATATTCTGAACGCACTTGTGATTTTAAGCACTGGGCAAAATCTGCCAATTCACTTTTATATCAGTTGTAAATCCGTGATTATGCTTCAAATATATTTGAACAAATAGTGGTAAAAGATTGCTATAATGGAGAAAGCAGGAAAAGATTGCCATCTGCCTTAGCTTGTTTCCCCAGTTGCAATAGAATAATAATAGTAATTTTAAAAAAACCCTGTGCTTTCATTTATGTAATAATCTGGAAAGAGTTGTTAAAGAACTGTCATTTCCAAAACAATTAACGTATGATTCATGGAGGAGCATAAGACATATCAAGTGCCTTGCTAAATCAGAGCAAAGTTCTGCCTAGCCTAGCATTTTGTTTCTAACTGTATGACACAGGGAAGACCACAAGAAAGAGAAGTTGTAGTTTCATTTTCCCCCCATGCTAATTAATTAAAAAGCAATAAAAACTAGTTCTGTATCATTTTACATCACAGTTATGTCATAATTATGCCTATTTTTTCATCTCTCTCTCTCTCTCTCAAGAAATCAGCACCTGGCAGAGGAAAAAAAAGTTGGAGTATAGCCTTCAGACTGACTTCTGATATTGAAATTCCTCATAAGTAGGCAGCAGGAGTCTCCCAAACCATACAATTAAAGTATTTTCATAAGCAGATACATGCATAGCATCAGCTTTGTGCTAGCAGTAGACAAGTGCTGGAGATACACATAAATTTGAGGATTATTTCTGTGCCCATCCAGTTATAAGGCCCTCACCATACGGAAGTACCATCACCAAGATCAAGCTGACAATAGTGGCAAGGAGCATACTCTTACCACATACCTCCGCCCCCCACCCTATACAGAGCATTAATTCTGGAAAGCATGTTTAAAAAAGCAACACTTTTATTACTTTTAAGATGATGGAGATGTTTAACTACGTTTTCCTTGAATAGTATATTTAGCACCCTAGGAGCTTTATTCTCAGTTATTCTTATCCTGATTACTAGTGTTCTTCAAAAAAAAACCCTATTAACATAATTATGCAGTAGTTACTGTTATTACAGCCTCCTTTCTCAAGCTGTCATTTCCAGGTGAATAGCACTACAACATGGCCATGCCATTGCAATTCTTATTGAGGATTATGAGAGTTGTAATTCAACACATCAGGAAGACATCATCTTGGGGAAAACTACATTATTGTGTGAAGTCAATCCAAAAGTAGGCTTGTGCAAATCAGATGTAACCTGATTTGAACTGGAGAGTTCAAAGAGGCCAAGTTTCATATTGAGATCTGACAGGAAACCAACTCAGTTCAAGCCAATTTGAGATTGAAGTTCAATTAAAAATAAAACAAAGAACAACAAAGAACCCATAAAATGTGATGGGGAAACATCAAAACATCACTGAAGCTCCTTCAGTTTTTTGAGAAAAAGATAAAGATAGAAGGGCTGATAAATTCTTCAGAGAAGTTTAACTTATTAAATTTCATCCAGACAACATCAAATCCACTATATATTTTGAAACAGACCTCTTTCAAAGCAGAGAAAGTTGGGCTGGGAAATGACAACACAATAAGCATCCCAAATGTATAATGTCTAGCATAGTCTGCAGAGAACTTGGCTGGGCCAATGCAGTATTTTATACCAACTTAAACATTCCAACTTTCCAAAACAATTTTAAAACCCAAACTTTCAAAACTGTTATTAAAAATAACAGTTCTTCTGGATGAGACTGGGAAAAATGAAAACTGCCCTGCCCGTCTTGGGTGATTTAAATTTTGCTGCTTCTGATCGCTGGGTTTCCTGACATGCCAGGAAGGCTGACATATCTTCCTGGCAAGCTTGTCCATTTTCAAGATAGACCACCTTACACTGTAGTTCTTTCAACATTGGAACTTGCTGGAAAGTTCTGCTAGTTATTTAGTAGAGTCAGCATAAGCAGGCTGGCAAATTTAGATGCAATTATTTCCAATTTCTCAGCATTTGTCTCACTGTAGTAACCAGAATGATTCCAGGCGGAGTCTGACCAGCACCCCAGAGAGAAGAACTATTATTTCCCATAATGTAGACACTATACCACTGTTGATGCAGCTCAAGACTACATTGGCGTTTTTGACAGCTGCAGCACACTGCTGGCTGATACTTATTATGTGGTCTACCAGGATGCCCAGATTCTTCTCACAAATGATACCGCTCATCCAGGTATCACCTATCTGGTATGTGTGAATCTGATTTGCCTACAGAAATACAGAACCTTACAGGTAGTCCTCATTTACCCACCACTTGTTCAGCGACTGTTCGAAGTTGCAATGGTGCTGAACAAGTGGTACTTATGACCAGTCCTCAAAGTTTTGGCTGTTGCAGCACCCCCGCAGTCATGTGATCACGATTTGGGTGCTTGGCAACCAGCTTACCCTTATGATGATTGCAGCAGGATCCTGCAGTCATGTGATTGCCATTTGCAACCTGCCCTGCCGGCTTCCCACAAGCAAAGTCAATGGGGAAACCAGCAGGGAAGGTTGCAAGTCGCAAGTTGGTAATTCCCCCCCTGTCAGGATCGTCTTACCTCAAATAATGCACAGACGCTGGTTAGGGTAACGCAGGTTCAGGGTTTCTTTGGGTAGTTGCCGTCCAAGAGAAAGCCGAGAGTAGCATAGGCTGTCACACAATTCAAATATATCCCCTCGTTCCCTCCAGAGTTCCTCCCCCCTCCCCTTGCTCCGCCCCTTCTCCGGATCTCCTTATTTGGGTGTGATTGAGTCATGACTGCGCATGTCTCAACCACACCCTGCTCGTTCCTGCCCTGCTCATTGTCGGGAGATAGCGTTAACGATCAGGTGCCGGCTCTTCTTTAGGTAGGAGATTCTAGATTGTTGCTTCCTTTTGTTTTCCTAATTGCTTGTCTTTCTCCCCTCTTTACCTGAGGCTGTCTTTTGTCATGTGTGAGCTGCCATGCCTTTTGCCCCATGGCAGTGCACTCGTGACATACTGCCCCTCCCCAGCGGAAAAGGTGAGGGTGGGGGGGGTAAGTCCCAGGGGGGAAGAGGTCTTTCTAAACTGCTGGTTTGGCAGGGTATGCGTCGTGGAACGTGCGAACTAAGTCAGGGGCTCGCACGTCGCGAGCTGCTACCCATTCAGGTTGGGGAAAATGTTGCCATTTTATTAAATATTGGAGGGTGCCCCTGTACTTGCGGGAGTCCAGTACTTCTTGCACTTCGAAGTGCTGTTGCTCGTCAATCATGATGGGCGTTGGGGTTGGTTCTTGTGGATGCCACCGCGAGTGTTGAATAGCTGGCTTGAGGAGGCTGCAGTGGAATACTGGGTGCAGCCGTTTTAGGTTGTGCAGGAGGCCTAGTTGTACCGTGACCGGGTTTACGATCCTTGTGATGGGGAAAGGGCCTATGAATTTTGGTGCTAGCTTTTTGGAGGGTTGGGTTAACTTGATAAATTTTGTTGAGAGGTATACCGAGTCCCCGATTTGGAAGTTCGGCTGTTCGCGTCTGCGTTTGTCGGCATGGAGTTTGTATGCTGCTTGTGCTTCCCTGAGCACGTCCTTTATGATTGGCCAGGACTCTGCGATTTTTGTGCCCCATTCTCCAGCATCTATCGCCACCTCTGCTGGCTGCGGGAGTTCGGGTATGGGGACGAACTCTCTGCCTGAGACTACGGCGAATGGGGTTTTCCCCATGCTCTGATGGACGGCGTTGTTGTATGCCATTTCTGAGAGTGGAAGTAGCTCAACCCAGTCAGATTGTTGGTAGTTCACGTAAGCGCATAGAAATTGTTCTAATGTTGCGTTAAGGACTTCGGTCGCACCATCTCCCGCAGGGTGGTTCGCTGTTGTGTGGGCCTGTTTGGTTCCAATGAGTTTTAGGAAGGCCCTCCAGAATCGGGAGGTGAAGTTTGACCCCCTATCTGTGATTATGCGGGATGGGCAGCCATGTAGGCGGTACACGTGGGTCAGGAATAGTTTCGCCAGTTGCTGTGCCATTGGGATGGAGGCGCAGGGCACGAAGTGTGCTTGCTTGGAGAAGAAGTCTTTGACGACCCAGATGACCGTTTTCTTTTGGCTTGGTGGCAATTTGACAATGAAATCCGTGGAGATTTCTTCCCATTGTCGGGCAGGGCTAGCTACTGGTTGCAGTAGCCCCTGGGGTTTTCCAGGTAGTCGTTTGGTCACTGCGCAGACAGGGCAAGACTTTATGTATTCCTTGATGTCTTTCCGCATTGACGGCCACCAGAATTGGTGCTGGAGCAAATGGAGAGTCTTAAGGAATCCAAAATGCCCTGCCTGCTTGCTATCGTGCGACCGCCCAAGCACTGTCGCTCGCTGTGTGTCCAGGACGTACAGCCGCTGTCTGACTCATGCGAGTCCCTGTTCCATTGTCACTTTCCCGGGGTTTGCCAGGAGCCATGGGTCAGATTTCAGTGCGGACTCAAATTCTGCCTGAATTCCCCCCAGTTCTCGTGCACTCCTACGGCCCGGGTTGGGTGGCTCTGCTGGTGTTCGTGCGGCGTGAGGGTTGGTTCGATTCGCAGTGTGGCTTCTGGTGGTCGCCATCAAGCCCAGTTGGGATGCGGAAAAGACCATTCCCATAACCTCGGGGGAAGGTTCGGCATCCTGGGGAAGTCGAGAGAGTGCATCTGCTAGGAAGTTCTTCTTCCCCGGGATGTATTTCAATGCGAAATTGAATCGGCTGAAGAATTGTGCCCAGTGGATTTGTTTTGGGTTTAGGTGTCGATGCGCCCGAAGGGCTTCCAAATTACTATGGTCTGTCCATACCTCAAAGGGGTGGGTTGCTCCCTCCAGGAAATGGCGCCAATGATCTAGGGCTGTTTTCACGGCGAAGGCCTCCTTCTCCCAAACATGCCAGCACCGCTCCATTTCGGAAAATTTTTTTGACAAATATGCACAGGGTTTAAGGGCTCCAGTGGCATCCCTTTGGAGTAGGATGGCTCCGATAGAGAAGTCAGAGGCATCTACTTGCACTACGAATTGCTTTTCAGGATCTGGGTGGGCTAGGATGGGTTCGGAAGTGAATAGGGTTTTCAAATGGTTGAATGCTGCCTGACACTCAGGGGTCCACTTAAGCACTGCCCCCAGGTTTTTCACTCTGCGGGTCTCCCCTGTGCCCCGCGTGCATAGCAAGTCCATGAGTGGTAGTGCAATTTCGGAGAACCCTGATATGAAATTTCGGTAGTGGTTAGCGAATCCTAAGAAGGATTGTAGTTGTCTGCGCTTTCGGGGCCTTTCCCATTCGAGTACAGCCTGTACCTTGCCCGGGTCCATTTCCACCCCCTGTACAGAGATCCTGTAGCCTAGATAGTCTATGCTAGATTTGTGGAACTTGCATTTCAAGAGTTTGATGTACAGTTTGGTGTCCCTGAGTTTAGCAAGTATGCATCGTACGAGTTCCACATGATCCCTTTCATTGTCTGAATAGATTAAGGTGTCGTCAAAATACACCAGCATGCCTTTAAACAAAAACTCATGTAAAACTTCGTTAATGAGTTGCATGAATACTCCCGGGGCTCCCACTAGGCCAAATGGTAGGACTTTGTATTGAAAGGAGCCCAAGGGGCAATTGAACGCTGTTTTCCATTCGTCGCCCACCTTAATTCGTACCCGGTAGTATGCCTCCCTCACATCCAATTTAGAGAAAACCTTCTCCGTGCACAGGTGTGCCAATAGTTGCTTTGCTAGAGGCGATGCGTACTTATTACATATAGACACAGCATTCAAATTTCAGTAATTGGTACAAAGTCATAAAGTCCCATCTTTCTTCTCAAGGAAAAATACCGGCGCACCGACCGGGGAGTTAGCCGGTTCGATGAAGCCCCGCGCGAGGTTTTTATCTATGAATTCTCGTACAGCCGCCATTTCTCACTGTGACATCGCATATGTTTTTGGCTTTGGGAGGTGGACATCAGGAAGGAATTCGATGCGACAGTCAGTTTTCCTGTGGGGGGGTAGTTCGTCAGCTTCTTCCTCCCCGAATACGTCTGCCAGGTCAGCGTATTGTGCCAGCAATCCTTCTAGTGGGGAGTCCTCTCCGGGGGGTTGAGCGATCTCTCCCCTCCCCACTAACACAGCAGAGTCCTTGATGTCGGTCGGCACTTGGTAGGTCCCATTGGTAAATTCGATCGATCGGGCCTTCCAATCGATGCGGGGGTTGTTGCGGGTTAGCCATGTGATGCTATGACCATGGGCCAACTTACTGGGGTGACCACAAATTGTATGGCTTCCCGGTGTGTCCCCAGATGAAGGGTAACTACCCCCATTCCCAGGGTTGCCGGTCCCCCTCCCGGTGTGGAACCATCTAGTTGCTGGAATTCCAGTGGTTCCGGCAGGGGAATGCAGAGTGACTTCAGGGCCGTGGCTATGGAGGGGTGGATTAGGTTCCTGGAGCAGCCAGAGTCTATAATGGCCCCTGCTGTGATGTTTTGGCCCTCGAAAGTCAGTTCAATGCTGATCCTGAGGATCAGGGCGTATTTACTCACTTTGGTAGTTCTGCACGTCTCCCCTACCACCTGTCCCTCTGCGCCGTTCAGAACAGGTGGAAGTCGTTTCCCGCCAGCTGCGTTGGTGAGTCGGAGTCGTCTTCCTCATGGTAGAAGTCTTCCGTCCCCTTTGTGGTGGCGACTTTCCCGGCGAGTATTCACGGCCGGGGTTGGGGTCTGGGGATTGGTTTCAGCATTGCCTTGGGCAGTTGGCTCCTCGTCCGAGGTTCGCTGCAATCCGCTGCTCTGTGGCCCTCTCTGCCGCATTTAAGGCATAGCCCTCGGGTCAGCCGCTGTTGTCGTTTGTCGTCCCAGGTCATTCTCGATGGAAGTGTTGGTCTTCTTTCAGGGCCGGCCATCTCGTCGCTGCATGTTGCCATACGGAAGACGTCCTTGGCATGCTCAGTCTTCCCGGGTAGCCGTATCCAATCGTTTAGCGAGTCCGGGTTGTCCCTATACAGTGCCCACTGCAGGATGTCACGGTTGAGGCCCCGTTTGAATAAGTCAGTCAATGTAGCCTCTCCCCATTCCGGGACTTTACCGGCTAGTACTTTGAATTGCAGTGCGTATTTGTCATGCGCTGCCTACCTCTGAATAATTCTCAGACACTGGTTCTGTGGAACAGGCTCTGATTTATTCACAGTGTAGGTACAGTATAGGAAAAAAGCTGAGAGTGACAGGAGCGCGCCGGTGCGGGGTTTAAATACCCCGCGCCGGTCAGCACCCCCTCACTCGCGGTTACATCACCCCCCTTTGTCCAACACGTTGTCCTGCCGGTAGGTGAGGGGTTGCGAGGCCCCGCTGGCGTTCCGGGATCGCCCATCATCGGTTTCTCTATTCCTCCGGTGATTGCTGTCAGCTGGGCGATCTCCGTTGCGTTAGCGCTAACAGCTTGGGTGTGCCTCGCGATCCGTTTAGCCATTGTTTCTTGTCCTTCAGTCTTTGTGAGTTGATGGCTACTTACCTTGAGCCCCTTCCCCTGTTTCCTTGCTATTGTCATGTGTGCCATTGCGCTGATGTCTTCAGCTCAACGGCACTCATGACATACTGCCCCCTATCCGAATAGTGCCCCCCCCCCGGTTTTCTGGTTTTTTTTTTTTTTTCCCAGGGGAGCTGTCAAAGTAACTTTTTTTTTAAAATTCCCGCCGGAGTGTTTTTCGCCCCTCCCTTTGTTCCGCCCTCTGCCACGTGCTTTCCTAGGGTGTGTCCTTAGTGCGCATGCTCAGGTCACACCCTGGTGTGCGCATGCTCCGGCCACACCCTGTTAGTTTGGCTCAGTTCGGCGAGGAGAGAGGCGTGGCTGGTGGGGTGCTTATCGGCTCCAGGTAGGGCCCTTCTTTTTTATTCAAAGTGCGTCGCCTTTGTTATGTGTGCTCCTGGGCGTTGCCCCCAGGATGCCCTGTTGACTTGCTTGCCACTCCCCCGTGGGCCCGGGGCGGGGGGAGGGTGCTGGCGAACGCTTGTTACTGCCTCGTGGGCCCGGGGCGGGGGGAGTGAGTCCCGGGGGGGGAGGTCCACCCAAGTCGCGGGCTTGGGGGGGCACTTTCCCTTGGGGCACGGTAGGCAGGGGGGCCGCGGGGGAGGGGTTTTGCAGGTGACAGCTTGCTAGCCTTGGTTTTGGCTTGTCAGGGTATGCCCAGTGAAAAGCCCGGGTCAGGTCAGGCGCGTTAACGTTATGCGCCGCCACCCGTTCTGGGTGGGGGAAGTATTTCCACCTGACCAAATAGTGTAAAGTTCCCTGTTGCCTGCGAGGGTCGAGTATGTCCCTTACGTCAAAGTGATGTTGCCCGTCGATCATCACCGGTGAGGGCTGTGGCGTGCTTGGGTGCCATTGTGAGGTGGTTGCCGGTTTCAGGAGGCTGGTGTGGAACACCGGGTGGAGTCTCCGTAGGTTGTGTGGCAGGTCCAAGCGTATTGCCACCGGGTTCACTATTTGCGTGACCCGGAACGGCCCGATGTACTTAGGCCCCAGTTTTTTCGAGGGTTGGGGTGACTTTAGAAATTTGGTGGATAGGTAGACCATATCCCCCGCCTGGAACGTCGGTTGTTGGTGCCGGTGCTTGTCGGCCTGCTCTTTGTAGGCCGCCTGGGCATCCTTCAGCGCTGCCGTGATTATTGGCCACGATTCCGCAATCTTCCGTCCCCAGTCACTAGCGTCCACCTGGGGTTCCGGGGGTTGTGGTAGCTCCGGTATGGGGATGAAGTCGCGCCCCGAGACTACCTCGAACGGAGTTTTCCCCGTGCTCGTGTGGACGGCGTTGTTGTATGCGACTTCGGCAAACGGGAGCAGTTCGGCCCAGTCGTCTTGATGATAGTTGGTGTATGAGCATATGAATTGCTCTAGGGTGGCATTAAGGACCTCTGTGGCTCCGTCCGTCTGGGGGTGCCAGGCAGTGGATAGGGCCTGTTGGGTCCCCGTCAGCTTTAGGAAGGCCCGCCAGAATTTAGAGGTGAACTGTGTGCCCCTGTCGGTCACCACACGTGCGGGACATCCGTGTAACCTGTACACGTGGATGAGGAAGAGTTTGGCTAGTTGTTGTGCGGACGGGACCGACGTGCAGGGGATGAAGTGGGCCTGTTTCGAGAAGTAATCCTTCACCACTCAAATGGCCGTTTTCTTCTGGCTGGGTGGGAGGTCCACTATAAAATCCATAGAGATTTCCTCCCATGGGCGGGAGGGTTCTGCCACCTGTTGTAATAGCCCCGCGGGTTTGCCTGGTGCCCGTTTGGCCCTAGCACACGTTGGGCAGGACGCGACGTATGCTTTCATGTCTCGTCAGAGCGCGGGCCACCAGAATTGACGCCTTGTTAGGTGTAGGGTCTTGAGGAACCCAAAGTGTCCCGCTTGCTTGGCATCGTGTGACCTATGCAAGATCGCTTGGCGTTGCGAGTCCGGGACATAGATTCTGACTTCCCCCCATGCCAAGTCCTGTGCCATCGTTACCTTGTCGGGGTTTGCCAGGAACCAGGGGTCGGTTTTGAGGGTGGCGGCGAGGTCCATGCTTATTCCCCCTGGTAGTTGCGGTTGGCTTCGTCTGGTTGCAGGTTGTCCCGCCATCGGCTGCGCCGTAGAGTCGAGCTGCCTCCGAGCGCTGCTTCGGGTGGTCACGGCCATCCCCAGTTGCGAGGCGGATAGGACCGTCCCAATGGTGTCTGGGGCGGGTTCTTCGTCCTGGGGCAGTCGGGACAGGGCGTCGGCCAGGAAGTTCTTTTTGCCCGGCATGAACTTCAGCTGGAAATTAAAGCGGCTGAAGAATTGGGCCCATCGGACCTGTTTTGGGCTAAGGCGTCTGGGCGTTCGGAGGGCCTCGAGGTTCCGGTGGTCGGTCCAGACCTCGAATGGTTGGGTGGCTCCCTCGAGTAGATGTCGCCATGTTTCTAGTGCCGATTTTACCGTGAAGGGTTCTTTTTCCCAGACGTGCCATCGCCTTTCTGTCTCGGAAAATTTCCTCGACAGGTAGGCGCATGGTTTCAGGAGTCCCGTGGGGTCCTTTAGGAGTAGGATGGCCCCCAGGGAGAAGTCTGAGGCATCGGCTTGGACCACGAACGGCCGTTCTGGATCCGGGTGCGCGAGGATTGGCTCCGTGGTGAACAGCGCTTTCAGCTTGTTGAATGCGGTCTGGCACGCGGGAGTCCAATTCAATACTGTGCCCGGGTTCTTGGCGTGTCGGGTGTCCCCCACCCCTTTGGTTTTGAGGAGGTCCGTTAGGGGGAGGGCTATCTCTGCGAACCCCCGGGCGAATGACCTGTAAAAATTCGCGAAGCCGAGGAAGCTCTGGAGTTGGCGTCTGTTGCGGGGGCGTTCCCAGTTCAGCACCGCCTCGACTTTTGCGGGGTCCATTTCTATGCCGTCTCCGGAGATTCGGTACCCCAGGTAGTCTAGGCGCGCTTTATGAAATTCGCACTTTGTAGGTTTGGCATAGAGCTGTGCCCTTCTGAGCTTGTCGAGGACTTGCCTGACTAGGGTCACATGTTCTTTGTGCGTTTTAGTGTAGATAAGGACGTCGTCTATGTAGACAAGCACCCCTTTGAACAGGTGTTCATGCAGTACCTCATTGATGAGCTGCATAAACACCCCGGGGGCCCCCGCGAGTCCGAACGGCAGCACTTTGTACTGGAAGGCGCCTAGGGGGCAGTTGAATGCAGTCTTCCATTCGTCCCCCTCCCTGATTCGGATGCGGTAGTACGACTCGCGAAGGTCCAATTTGGAAAAGACTTTGCCCGTGGACAGGTGGGCGAGCATGTCTTTCACCAGGGGTAAGGGGTATTTGTTGGACAGGGAAGCCGCGTTTAGGCCCCGGTAGTCGGTGCAGAGCCGTAGGGTGCCGTCTTTCTTCTCCCGGAATAAGATGGGGGCTCCGACCGGTGAGCATGCTGGCTCTATGAATCCCCTCTCTAGGTTTTTATCGATGAACTCCCGGAGGGTTGCCATCTCCTTCGGGGTCATCGAGTAGATCTTCGGTCTAGGTAAGGGGACGTCGGGCAGCAGGTCGATCCGGCAATCCGTCTTGCGGTGGGGGGGTAGTTGGTCAGCTTCCGCCTCTCCGAAGACCTCGGAGAAGTCGGCGTATTGTTCCAGTAGGTCTGCTGTGGTAGCGGCGTTGTCCTGTGTAGTCGCCTCTGCTCGTCCCACAGTGGGGTTGGTTCTGCCCGCTGGAACTGGTGCCCGATACTTGCCGTCGCCAAATGTGAAGGTGCGGGTCTCCCAGTTGATGCGCGGGTTGTTTGTCACGAGCCATGGCATTCCCAGGACTGCAATGGGCCGTCCGATGTGGGTGACGACGAACGATGTGCGTTCGGTGTGAGTGCCCATTTGCAGGGTGACCGGCTCGGTTTGCATTGTAGCTGGTTTCCCTCCCGCTGTAGAGCCGTCCAGCTGGTGGAATGCCAGCGGTGTGGGGAGGGGGAAGCAGCGGAGGTCGAGTTTGGTGACTAAGTCGGGGTGGATGAGGTTTTTTGAGCACCCCGAGTCCACTAGTGCCGCGGCCGTGGTGGCTCCGTTGCCAGCAGAGAGTTTAATTGCCGCCATTATCACGGAGCTTTCGCCGTTCCATCGGGGTGGTCCGCGCTGCTGTCCCACCGCCTGCCTCGCAACGCGTTTCAGGGCAGGCGGGGAGCTTTTCCCGCCGGCTGGTCTGGGTCTACGTTGTCCTCTTCCCCCCAGTAGGCGTCCCAGCCTTCCTCTGGTGTCGCTGTGGCTACGGTCATTCGGCGGTGAGGGGGTGGCACCAGGTTAGGTGGTTTGGGGCTAGCTTTCGGGGTGGGTTTAGGCGCACTGGTCGGCAGTCGGTTGGCGAAGCAATCCGCCGTCTTGTGCCCAAGTTTTCCACACCTCCCGCAGGGCTCCCGATTGAATTTCTTCTTTGGGTATGTGGGGCCGGCCGTCCCCACGTGTGGTGCGGGTACCTTTTTGCAGCTGTAGTTCGCGTCTTCCGTAGTTGTCATGAGGAAGGTGCGGTGCGCGTGTTCGGCTTTCCCCGCGAGGTGGATCCACCCGTGTAGAGTTTCTGGGTCGTCGCGGTAGAGGGCCCATTGCAGTACGTCGCGGTTGAGCCCCCTTTTGAACATTTCCAGCAGGGTGGTCTCGGACCAGTCGCTGACCTTCCCCGCGAGGGCTTTGAACTCGAGGGCGTAGTCTGGGACAGTGCGTGTGCCCTGTTTAAGTCTTTGGAGTGCGCTCTTCGCCCTCACTTTGGCTAGTGGGTCTTCGAAGTAGCTTCTCATCTCCTTGATGAAGGCGGGGAAGTTGGTGAGGGCGGGGGAGCTGGACCCGTACAGTTGGACGTACCAGTCCGCCGCCTGGTCTTGTAATTTGATCGCCACGGCAGCGATTTTGTCTGCTTCGGAGTCGTAGGAGTGTCCGTGCCTCCCCATGAACTCCCTGGCGTTCGTGATAAAGAATGACAGTTTCGCGGGGTTCCCATCAAAGAAGATGGGGAAGTCCTTTGGGGCCCGGGCGTTTTGTGCGGCCCTTCCTCTCGCTTCCCGGCCTGTGGTGTCGTCCGCCTGGGCCGTCTGTTGACCTTCATTTGGCCCGTGGGGGTTCGGCGCTTCGCTCGGGGTGCAGACCTGTGCGGGGACGTCGTTGGCCGGCGCGGGGGGCATGAGCGACTGAAGCATGGTCCGGAGTTCCTCCAGTTGGGTCTGCATGGCCGCGAGACCAGCTCGTGCTTCCTCGTCCACGATCCGCGCCGCCGCTGGGGCCGGTTCTGTCGGTGTGTCGGCGGGGGTGGGTTGCCGGTGGGGTTTAGTCTCTCTCGGTCATTGTTCCGCTTCCTCCGCCGTCTGCTGGGTGTCTCCATCGTCCTCCGTGCTTACCGCCGTTGGGCTGTCGCTCCACGCCCGTTGCTGGGGTGCGATGTGGGGCGCGGGGTTCTCCGCTGGTTTCGGAAGGTATGTTGCTCCCTCCCGTGGTCGGGTTGCCTCCATCGCCATCTCCCCTTGGGGTTGGAGCTGAGGCTTGGGTTGGGTCGGGTGGGCGTCCATGGCTCCGGGAGTCCGCGGTGCCTCTGGCCTCGGTCGGTCCTCCTCTGCTTCTTGCCGTGCGGTTCGCCCTCCTTGTCCGCATCGCGCCGGCCTCATCTTCCTGGTCTTCTCGCCGTCTACTCCTCCCGCGGCTCGTTGTCGTCCGGTGGGGCTCGGCAAGGCTGAGTTTATGACTCTCAGCTTTATGTCATGCGCTGCCTACCTCTGAATAATTCTCAGACACTGGTTCTGTGGAACAGGCTCTGATTTATTCACAGTGTAGGTACAGTATAGGAAAAAAGCTGAGAGTGACAGGAGCGCGCCGGTGCGGGGTTTAAATACCCCGCGCCGGTCAGCGCCCCCTCACTCGCGGTTACGTCACCCCCCTTTGTCCAACACGTTGTCCTGCCAGTAGGTGAGGGGTTGCGAGGCCCCGCTGGCGTTCCGGGATCGCCCATCATCGGTTTCTCTATTCCTCTGGTGATTGCTGTCAGCTGGGCGATCTCCGTTGCGTTAGCGCTAACAGCTTGGGTGTGCCTCGCGATCCGTTTAGCCATTGTTTCTTGTCCTTCAGTCTTTGTGAGTTGATGGCTACTTATCTTGAGCCCCTTCCCCTGTTTCCTTGCTATTGTCATGTGTGCCATTGTGCTGATGTCTTCAGCTCAACGGCACTCATGACAGTATTCTGCTACGGACTTCTGTCCCTGTTTGAGTCCCGTGAGGGCGACTTTGGCCTTGTCTTTGGCTAGCGGGTCTTCGAAGTACTCTCTCAGTGTTGTTAGAAAGGCATCGCAGCTAGCTAGGGCGGGGTCTCTGGAGTCCAGCATCTGTACATACCAGTCTGCGGCCCTGCCTCTGAGTTTGGTGGCCATGGCTGAGACTGTTGCTCTTTCCGAGGTAAAGTGATGGCCCTGTTGTAGCACATGGTCTCTCGCGTTCGCTAGGAAGGAGGAGAGGTTTGCCGGCTCACCGTCAAACTTCACGCCGAAGTCTTTCGCGACTCCTCCTCTGAGATTGTTGCTTGGGTGAGCTTGGTCCGGGATAGGCACGGGCGGGGGGTTTGCACGCTGGTCAGCTACGAAGTTTTGCACCTGGTCTCCATCCCTCGGGGCCGGCAGTTGTTGGGGTGAGTTGCTGTTGGGCCCCCTCGGTCTTGCTGCCGCTACGGTTGTCGCGATGTCTTGGAGTGCCTGTGCCATGGATTGCATCGTGGCCTTGATCGACTGTATTCGGGTCTCGATTCCTTGGCACCAGTCTCTTTGTGCTTCCGCCGCCTGCCGCTCCGTCTGTCGTTTGGTTAGTACCTTTGTTGATGTCCCGACGGAGTGGAGTTGTTCTGCTCTGCGGGGTGACTCTGGTCGGGGTTCGGAGGCGTTGTCCCATTCCGGTGTGTCTGGCTCGTCCAGGACTACTTCTAGGTCCCCCAGTTGTATGGAGTCTTCTTCGTTGTGGCATTGTGCCGTTGCTGTCAGGGACCACATCGGTGTAGCCATCGCTAGCTGGTTCTCTCACAAAAAAATTTTTTTTTTGGTAGAGGCTAGCGGTTTTTGGAGATGACTCTTGGCTTTATGTCAGGATCGTCTTACCTCAAATAATGCACAGACGCTGGTTAGGGTAACGCAGGTTCAGGGTTTCTTTGGGTAGTTGCCGTCCAAGAGAAAGCCGAGAGTAGCATAGGCTGTCACACAATTCAAATATATCCCCTTGTTCCCGCCAGAGTTCCTCCCCCCTCCCCTTGCTCCACCCCTTCTCTGGATCTCCTTATTTGGGTGTGATTGAGTCATGACTGCGCATGTCTCAACCACACCCTGCTCGTTCCTGCCCTACTCATTGTCAGGAGATAGCGTTAACGATCGGGTGCCGGCTCTTCTTTAGGTAGGAGATTCTAGATTGTTGCTTCCTTTTGTTTTCCTAATTGCTTGTCTTTCTCCCCTCTTTACCTGAGGCTGTCTTTTGTCATGTGTGCGCTGTCATGCCTTTTGCCCCATGGCAGTGCACTCGTGACACCCCCACACTGTGCCTTACCCTCCTTCTCTGGGCCTCCCTGCACCCTCTACCCCTGGTCTTCCCCAGCCTTCCTACATTTGCATGTACCCTGCACCCTTCTTCCCTGGACTTCCTACCCTTGCATGCATTGTGTGCCCTCCTTCCCAGGCATCCTTGTGCTCATGTTGCTTGTGCCACGCCACTGCACTCCCCTCCTCCAACTCGCATGCAGACTGTGTCAGGCTTCTCCCACCCTCCTGTGGCATCCCTGAGCTCCTTACCTGGGACTCCTACCACTTCCTGCTAAACCACATGCATATCTTGGATTACAACAACAACTGGGACTGCCTGGATTTCTGACGCTAAGTGATGCGGTCACGTGATGTTCTGCTTTACAATCGCATTGCTTAGCAATGGCAATCACAGTCCCAATTGCTGTTGCAATTCGAGGACTACCTGTATATTTCTCATCTGTATATTTCTCAATATGAACTTCATATTGTCAGCTAAGGTTCAATGTTCAAGTCTATTCAGATCATTTTGAACTTTGAGCCTATCTTCCAAAGTATTAGAAATCCCTCCCAGCTTTGTGTCACCTGCAAATATAATGAGCCTTCTATGTCCTTGTCTAAGTCATTTATGAAAATCTTGAAGAGCACTGGGCTTAGGACAGAATCCTAGGCTATCCCATTGCATACCGCCCACAATGGAGACATAGATCCACTAAGAACTATACGTTGGGTATGATTTCATCTGGTGGTGGGACCATCTATCTGACATTCTTCATATCAAGAAGAAGGCTATGGTTATCTTTATTAAACACCTTACTGAAGTCTAAATACACTATTTCCATAGAATTCCTTTAGTCTACTAATATAGTCATCTCATTAAAAAAAAAAAAAAAGTAACATTTGTGTGGCACAACCTGTTTTTAACAAACTCATGCTGGCTTCACCTTGTTCCTAAGTGCTTGCAAACCTATTTCTTGATAATCTTTCCTAGCATTTTCCCAGGTATGAGTATATGCTACATTTATTATTTATTTGTATCTTTACATCCTGCTTTCCTACAGGAACTCAAGATAGGATACCTAACACTCTCCTTCCCAGTTTTTTTCCCCACTTAATAGCTCTTGAAGCTATTGAGCTGACCCCAGCTCACCCAGTGAACTTCTATGACTAAAGGTAGACTTGAACCTTAATTCCCTAGTCCAGTCCAATATCTCCACCACTGTATTTCATTGGCAGCCGTAAACATTTCTCAGTGAACATACCATATATACTCGCATATAAGTCCATCTGTGGAGAAGCTGATCCTCGAATTTTTAACCCAAATAGCATGAAAAATCCACCACCTACAGATAAGTTGATTCTCAAAGTTTTTGTATTGTTTAATTTTCACAATTGGCTTATCTGCAAGTGGCACATTTTTCATGGTATTTTGGTAAAAATTCAAGGGTCAGCTTATACATGAGTATATAAGGTGGGGGAAGATGGGAAGTGATATAAATTTAAATAATAAATAACTAAATAAATAAATGGGTACTTTTAAAAAGTATTACCATATATACTTGTGGATAATCCCATCTGCGGATAAACTGAACCCATTTTTGGCGGTGTATTAATGCACCTTAAATTCTGGCTTATCCATAACTATATATGGTAATATCTCTGTTTATGATGGGTGGCCAAAACAATCTATAGAGAATCTGAAATACTCACTTACATAGTGGAAAAAGATAAAATTTCAGAAAATGCTAAGTTCTATTATCAATTGTGCACTGTATAACACATAAGCCATAAAGCCAGTAGAAATGTTCTTCAAATTGTATGGGGAATAGGCCATCCCATCTTTGCTGGCATGAGCATGATGTACTGTTTTGCTTTAGGTATTATGAATGGGCTTTTAAATGGGTTGTTAGTCATCTAGGATCACATGATAAATGGGCAGCCATATAAACTGAATCAATAAAAATAAAAATAAAAACATCAATATTAAAATACATGGTATAATACATGAACCATGGACCCAAGTCCCAAACCCCTACTTGTTTTATGTAAAACTCACTAGGTGAATTACTTATATTCATTTTCTGTCTGTCTAATCCAGTGGGAGATATAGATGGACATGGTAAATATTGGAAGGTTTGTCCACTACTTTTAATATGTGTGTAATGGTATGGGGGAATGACCTTGGGAGACAGGAGGAAGAACCGCAGACTAGACAACCATCATGCAAAAGGTGTCTCAGCCTACAGAAGCAAACAGGACATAGGAAGCAACTCAGAAGGGACCCTCCCTAGATTTCTGGAAAATAAAAGGAAAGGAAGGGACAGGTGCTTTCAAACTTGCAAGATTCTGTTATTGTAACCTTACAATAAAGGTACTGCTGGTACTCATGGATTGTGCATCATGTCTGGACTACCTCAGAGGGCTGACAATATGCCAGTATGTGCTAAAATGTTGCAATAAAGCTGTTCACATCTGAACTATTTTGTAATACTGTGTGATTGCTATTGCTCCTCTCCTAGAGATATGAGACAATGTTTGGAGGTCATTTGGAACATCATTTCCCTGGAACATAGACTGGTCTGTATCCTTCTGGCCATTAGGAAGGGTCTGAAGACATGTCCATGCCACTGTGCTTAGGGATCCAGTGGTAGTGGTGTGCCTTTTCAATGGCTGTACTGAATGGGTAGTATTGCTTGTATTCACCTGCTGACTGTGATTATGTTTATGTTGAGCTGAGTTTTTAATAGTGGCTTTAATATGCTTGTAAGTTTGTTGTTTTTATTTATATTTTGTATTGTTTTTTAACTGTTATGAGCCACCCAGAGTCACATATGTGAGATGGGAGGCTATACAAATTGAATAAATAAACTAAATAAATCATGGTTACATGTTTTTAAAAAAATATGACAGATCTGCAACGAATATTCAGTATTTAGCCTTCTCATCTACTGCTGTGCTAAAGAATCTCCTGTTATCCCTGTATTTAGTGACACTATCCAGCTATATGCCCCAGAATAGTTATTTAGTTCATGTTTACTATTTGTTGCAGTTTGCATTAAATGGGGCTAGAGAGACTATTTAAAATTTCAGAATACTCACATCCTGCTCCTTTCATTATTGCTTCTTGTTGAGCAGGGCAGTATTAATAGATTATTAATTGCCCTTTGAATAGTTTTAGTTAATTGTCCCTTAATATCAATTTTTGTTCCTGTTTTCTTGGGAGTGAGGTTTTAATTACTGTTTTTCTCCTTATTTTCATTTTCATAAGAAAATTGCACTACTTAGCTATAAAAGAAGAACTAATGAGGGAAAAATAGATAAAACTATTAACATGAAATCATGGCAAGGAACAATTAAAAGAGGCTGTTCAAAGTACAAAGAAGAAGCTATTATCTTATTGCAAGTTAAACTAGAAGCAGGAAAAGAGGAAAAACAATAGTAGTGAAGGAAACTTGGGCTGAAAAGGGTTGATTTCAGAATAAATATTATGGAAAGGTATTGACCATGTGGGACAACTTTGCTAGATATAGTAACACTATATGAAGCCATGTATGGTCCAACATTTAATTTGCTTTGCACCTTTACAGGGAAAAAAAAAAAGCTTATCTGTGCTAAGATTACAGTGGCAATTATTTTTTTCTGAATATGAAAGCAGCCTGTGAAAACTGTAGAGAAACATGTTACATTCAGAAGCAGCATAATTAGGCGACCACACAGCTAGAGTAGATCAAGACCTACTTACACCTTTAGCTACTTTGTTGGAACAGAACTCAGGCTACATAACCCCTGAACTTAATTGAAGGTGCATTGGATAACATTCTAGAAAGACTTAGCCTCTACCATGAAGAAAAATATTTATTTCTATTTATTTCTAATTGGTAGTATATTTGCTGGGGAAGGTGACGACTGGGGAAGGCAATGGCAAACCACCCTGCTATAGTATGCCAAGAAACTTCATGAAAGCAGCATCCCCCCAAAGGGTCAGACGTGACTTGGTGCTTGCACAGGGGACCTTTCACCTTTTTCACCAGTACATTTAAAAGTATATGTTAAATGTTTGCCATGATATTGATTTGAGCCGTGCAAAGGTGTAAGAGAAACCATTCAAGTATGATCGGAGACTTTACAAAGCAGCACTTCACTTTTTGATTCAAACTGTACGACACTGTGTAATAACCCCCTCCCTCCAAAAAATCACCCCCAAGCAAACAATAATTTCTATTAATTTCAATTCATTAGTCCCACCTGCTTGCCCAGTTTGTGTGAGTTTATTTTTAATGTATGTACTTATAATAAGCAATAAAACATTTAACAACATTAAGTCTTCTCTCTCTCTCTTTTTTTTTAATCATTTGACAATATTTTCGATTATAGATTGTAAATTCTGTGTGGAGGTCATAATTTGCTACGTTTCATCCCCCACTTGACATGTAACAAAAGAATAAGCCTACTAAATCAGCAGACTTAATTCTAGATGAATTGAAGTTTTGTATGTAATTATTATCAATTTCTTCCCAAGTCATGTTGAAACAACTTTACAGATTGTGTTTATTAGTCAGCTCTTGTATTTACCACATTCTAAAGGGGAAAATATGAAAATAGCCATGTTGTAATCATGAATATTGTATACATGAAATGAAACCTCATTGGACTACCACCTGTGCAGTCAAATACTGGAAACACAAGTAAAGTTCTGCAGAGCTCCATCATGATTCATGCATTTGCTACCTTGTGTTGAGTCATATCTGTTTGACTCTTATCTTCTAGACAAGTTGTGCTACAGTTGATTGGCTATCTCAGCTACCATCAGATTGCAAAGTGATGTTGAATGGGATCCTACAAAGATCTGTCCTTGGCATTTCACACTTTTATTAGGCATTTGAATCATAGAGTTGAGGGCATGCTTATGAAATTAGTAGATTACATATTTGGATGAGATAACTCACTTCGTTGACAACAGAAAGAAGACCAAAAACTACCTCAATTCTTCTATTGGTGCAGTAAACATTTTTTAAAAAAACAAATAAAAATAACAAGATAAAATTTAATAGAGACAAATGGAAATGTCTTCACTCTGCAGAGCACAGTTCCTGGACTTGGCAATAATACTTGTGAAAATAGTTTTAGGGCAGTAATTCATTACAATTGGACTGCAAGAAGATCAAACCAGTCCATACTCCAGGAAATAAAGCCAGACTGCTCACTTGAGGGAATGATATTAAAGGCAAAACTGAAATACTTTGGCCACATAATGAGAAGACAGGACACCCTGGAGAAGTTGCTGATGCTAGGGAGAGTGGAAGGCAAAAGGAAGAGGGCCGACCAAGGGCAAGATGGATGGATGATATTCTAGAGGTGACGGACTCGTCCCTGGGGGAGATGGGGGTGTTGATGACTGACAGGAAGCTCTGGTGTGGGCTGGTCCATGAAGTCACGAAGAGTCGGAAGAGACTGAATGAATAAACAGCAAAAAATTGATTACAAGCTGAATATGAACCAGCAGTTAAATAGCTGCAAAAGGATAAACACAATTTTGGGTTTCATTAGTATGTGTACAGTCTCTCAAAACATAGTAAATAGTCATCCTGATAGATTTTCTACTGCTCAAACCTCATCTCAACTATTGTGTCTATTGGTGGATGCTATATTTTAAGAAATATTTAGACAAACCAGAGTGGGTTCTGTCAGCCCTTTGAGGTAGCCCAGACCAGGAAACCAAAGTCATGAATGGTAATGCTACTTTTATTATAAGGTTACAGAAAAAGAATCTTGTAAATCTAAATGTCCCTCTCCCCTCCTTGCCTTAATGTAAAAGAGTACTAGGGAGGCTCAACCCTGAGGTGCTTTCTCAAATTACATTCCTGCTTTGGACTCAGATTTTTCTTATCTGACCATTGTCTTGGTTGTGACTCTTATTCCTGTTGTCCATCTCCACCTCTCCATCTGTGCTAACAGGACCAAAAGCTAGTGCTGATAAATGTGACTGAAGTTGAAACCCTCAAGTTCAAGTAAATAACACTAAAATAGAATCATATAGGAAGAAGAGATATCAAAGGCACCTATGCTGAGGTTGGAAACCAGATATGTAAGCAGACTATTTGGCAATTGCTTAAAATTTGAAGAATGGAAAAAGGGGGAAAGAAAGGTCCTTCTGTATTTATTTCTTCATAAAATATCTGAACAGTAGAAGAATTTAATGAATAAATAAATAAAAATTATTCCTCCTGTCCATAATTACAGTAATTTACAGCAAGACCCTTGCATTTCCTTTTAATCTTCTTGATTTCTTTTTTCTCTTCTTTTTTTCATAAATACCTCAACTGTATGACAAAAGTGTTTTGTTGGATTGGGCTTCTTTGGAGGGATGGGTTAAAGACTTAATTTAGAAATGTATATATCTGAGGTATCTAAATTTTTTTCTGGGTTTGCTGAAGGTGCTATTTTATTTTTGGAGAGTCTTTTTATTTATTTATATGGGGGAAAAGTAATATACTTTATTTGTACATATATGATTGCCATGAGGGATCCTGAATTATACAATAGAAAGAGTAGGCAAACTTAAACTGCCTGATGACCTGGAGGGGAAAGAGACAGATAAAAAAAATCGGGTTGTTGTATTTTCCCTGGTGTGAAAGGAGTCAATATATGGGTATAATAAAGAACATTGTTTATGTTAAAAGGTGCTAGTATCTACAGAAAGAGTGAGCTTGGAGCCTCTTTTGAAATATAGAATTTAGAGGTCCCAAATCAGCCCATAGTAAGGTCATACCATGTTCTTATCAGACGCTACATTCTGGCTGTAAAGTTCATACAATTAGTGACATTTTATTTGATTAATTCTAATTTGGATGAAGTCAGGAAAGTACTTCTCTATGTGCAACAGGTTCATAAGGCAGCCCCTCTTGGCAAGCCATGTATTTCAAATTCTATTTTAATTCAGCCTTCCCATCAGTAAGATAAAACCTGATAAAGAGAAAAGTAAAAGTATCCCAACAATGATTCAGAAAGAAGAGAATTAAGAAATTATCTCCCAAGGTCACAGTTTCATTGATGCACAATTGTGCTACTAACAATACATTGTTATTTATAATTAGTACAATTAACTTTAATCAGAGCAGAAGCCAGGCATCTGAGGAAGTGAGATCACCCTAACGAGTAGCTGTTCCACTTCAGTTCACTTCACTGGATCTGAGTGATGCTCTAGCTTCTGCTTGATTATGACTCGACATGAAGTTAAAACTTTGCAAAGCCATTCTCTTTTCCGTGGCCCACAGCAAGTCTCCATGTAAGAATCAAACTAATTAATCTGAACTCAGTAGAGTTATATTAATCTGCAGGCTAGCAAGGGAAAAAATAATGAATCACACAGAAGCAACTGTGACTGTACCTCTAACCAAATTTTAGGCCAAGGTGACCTATGTTCAGTTCTTAAAATGTTAACCAAACAGCTTGAGGCAGCCAAACCAATGGACTTCAACAGGAGAGAGTAACTCATATACCTATTTGATCAATGGCAATACATTAAACTCAGTAGGACTTACTTCTAAGATGTATCCAAAGTTAAGTGTTTCCATGCTTTTATATCCTAACTCAGTTATAAACAGAAAAGGAAAGTGATCTGGTCTGATTTTTTAGGTGTGCCCCATTTAAAAAGGATAAAACTAAAAAAAAAAAAAAAAGCTTTTGATATAATTAAATATATTCAAATCTTACATAAGATTCACATTTGTGGCCCTGTTCAGAAAATAAAACAAAACAAATATTTAGTCACAAAAGGCACTGTGGAAGTATAATTTTCGAGTTGCCAGGTTGTTCTTGTTGTTTTTTTAAAACTCTCACACAGAGACAAATAAACCTGCATTTTTAATTTTCTTCCTTAAATATTTTACTCATGGAAAGAATGAAAGTTAAACACTGATATCCAAACATTTAGGTTTTGGTAAGTAAGAGTACTTTAATAATAACATGAGTGGATTTCAAATACAGCTGATGTGCTTATGTAATTTTGTTGGCTTGATAAGATGGCATTAATAAATACAATGATAAATATTTAAGGAGTTTCTAATACAAACCAATAAATCCATTTATTCCAAAATTCATTCAGGATTGTAATTCTCAGGAACAGAGTTTCATATGCAGGTTTCATAGCATTAAATAATATTTAAGAATATTAGTCATAATATTGTAGAGTTTAAAATATAAAATAGATGTTTAAATGCTTGATGCTCCATTTCCATTAGACTCCTGCAAATAGTATAATATACATTTTTTTAGTTTAAAAATCATGAGTGCTTCTTCTCCTAAGACTGTGTACCCTGGAAAAATATTAACATGAACAAATGCAAAGAGCCTCTGTGCAAGTAGAAATGAAGAAGAACAAGTGTGTGGTGTTCTCTAAAGTTGAACGTTTCCAGAAGCTTTTTCTCATTTTGTTGTCAGTACCAACCCCATAATAATAAGCAGTTTTACAAACTGACAGATTTATCATTCTGACATGCAATTTTCTGTGTACTTTTTCCGAAGCCCTGGTTAAGCAATGAAGATATTTCTATTTGTATCTGAATTGATTATGAAGCTGCACAGATATCTGCTTGGTATTCATATTATTTTTCCCAAGCCTAACCATCATCCATAGGTTTTCCTTATGGAAATATCTTTAAATTAAGACCTGAAATCAAAATGTTATTCTTTGGGACTAAATTCACTGGAAATATTACAGGCTAACCTTATTTAAAAAAAATAATTTAAATGTATGTACAGTGTGAGAAAATATTTTTATTTTAATCTGGCTATGATTTGATTTAGTTCAGTACCTCTTCTTTTTTTTTTTTTATAGTAGTATCTTTGGTTTGTTGGAGGAAAAGTCTGAGAGTGCCTTGGACTTCAAGAAGATCCATCCAGTTCATCCTCCAGAAAATAAAGCCAGACTGCTCACTTGCGGGAATGATATTAAAGGCAAAACTGAAATACTTTGGCCGCATAATGAGAAGACAGGACACCCTGGAGAAGATGCTGATGCTAGGGAGAGTGGAAGGCAAAAGGAAGAGGGGCCGACCAAGGGCAAGATGGATGGATGGTATTCTAGAGGTGACGGACTCGTCCCTGCGGGAGTTGGGGGTGTTGACGACCGACAGGAAGCTCTGGCGTGGGCTGGTCCATGAAGTCACAAAGAGTCGGAAGCGACTAAATGAATAAACAAGAAGTATCTTTGGTTACATTTCATTTTTAAAGTTCCTTTTTCTAAATCTGAATATTGTTATTCCAACGTAATTTTGAAAAATGTCAAAAAATAAAGGAATTTAAATCTTGCCGTGCTTATTATATTATACTAGAAGCACAATATTTTATAAATCAATAACTTGAACTATGAGGTTCTGTTAACACTGGTGTTCTACCAACTTTCTGTTAGGACTGGAACACTGTTCAAATATTCATCTAGCACTGTTGCAACTGCTTTGGCGTGCTTTTCAAATATGGCTGAATATCGAAGCATATGAAAAAGTTCATGGGGGTATTTCCCCTGGGAACAGGATCCAGATGGTAAAGAGATGTTTAGAAGGGAAACACTTTCATGCATCACTTATTAATATGGTAGTAGAAATTACCTTCAAAACACAGCCACAATAAAGATTGTCAATGGGAGACAAAGCTCATACAGCTTAGAAGGGTCAAAATCTACTGCGCTTTCAGTGTAATGCATCAGTATCAACCCTTCTGAGCTAAGCACATACTGTATTCTTCCTTATTTCTGATGCCTCCTGCACTAGAAATATAGCTTGAAGATTAAGCTTTGAAGCTATGGAAACATGTCTGTATGTGTGTGTGGTGTATATATTTGTAACTGTGAACCACTCAGAGTTTGAGGCAGCATACACATTTTGGAAAATACGTTAAATGCATACTCATTTTCATAGAATCAGAAGGGGATATATAGGTAATTGAGTCCAACCCTTTGCTCAGAGCTGGAATCCAAAAAATATATGGTTATCTAAACTCCACTTGAACATATCCAGTGAAGAGGAACCCTCCACCTTTCTAGTGGTAACTGTTCTTACTGTTAGGAAGATTTTTGTCTAACATTCAGTCAGAATCTGCCTTCCAGTAAGACATCAACTATTTTTTTGTGTAGTATCATTTCAAATATTAAAAGGGTGCTAACATATAACCCATTCAGTCACTTCTCAAGCTTAAACATTCCCACTCCTTTAACTGTCTTCTCATATATTCATTAAGCAGTGATAGCTTCACTATGTGAACTGCAGCAAGCACAATACAGAAGAAACAGTTTCTGCAGCAAAGCAGGACAAATGATAGTTCCTAGAACATTCATGATGTTGGATTGTTGGCTGTGGATTGTTTAGTGTTGATTCTGCACTCTAGCCTCCTGGACTCAGCCCCATCATTTAATCATGATTGAGGTAGACTTTATTACAGGCTAACTTGGCATTAAGTAGCAGCAGCTGGAGACTAGGGCATTTAGGTCTGATGACCAAGATTTAATCATGGATGAGATGGACAATCTGGAGGACACATTTGTGATAGAAGGAGTGCTTCTATCACAAATGTGCCCTCTTGTTTCCGGTGTGCCATCAGCCAGAATACCAAGGTAGGGGCAGTGGAGTACCTTTTATCATCTGGGAAAGTGGTGGTTTTCAGGGGTGCTGTTCTGCAGCTAACTAGATGTGTGGCCCTGTTTGAGTAATTGGGCTCTAGGGATCAGTTGGGATTGCTGCTACTGTACCAGATTCCCTCCTGCATAGTAGCTTCCCTCCTAAATGTGTTCGACTCCACATCCAGGTTAGCAGTGGAATTTCCTAGGTTTATAGTATTGGGAGACTTCAGTCTGCATTCCCTAGGTGCAGAGCCAGGGGTGCTTCAAAAGTTCATGAGTACCATGGCAGCCATGGACTTGACCCAGGGCACTGAGGACTGCTGCACAAGGAGGAGGCCTCACATGCCAGATCTGGGTTTTGTCTTGGAGCAGTGGTATCATGATCTGGAATTGGGTGAAATTAATATGTGTGTGTTAATTCATTGTCATGGATAGATCACTTCCTGTTATTCTTGAAGTTTGCTGTGGTTGCTCCCCACTGCAGGGAGGAAGGACATATTCAGTTCATTTATCCCAAGGGCTAAATCCCAAAGGGAGCTTGGGATTGTCCATAAAGTCCTGGTTGGAGTTTGACTGAGATTTTAATCACTACTTGGAATGAGTGGGCAATGACTGCCTTGGATCAAATCATGCCTGTGCGGACTCTTTGTGACTAGACGGCCTAAATTTCAGAGAAGCTTTGGGAGATGAAATGCAGAAGACATGCCAAGAACAACACTGGTGGAAGATGAAGAATGAACCTGACTGAACATAGAAAAGCCTTTGTTAAGGATTACCTCATGGCAGTAAGAGTGACAAAACACATTTATTTATTTATTTATTTATTTCTCAAATTTAGCCACCGCTCATCTCCCCCAGAAGAGGGACTCTGGGCGGTTTACAATAAAATCCCACACAAAACATAAACATTAAAATCACATAAAATAATTATGATAAAACACAATAAATAAATAAAATCCAAGAGAGGTGTAAAATCCAGGCTGGTGGGAGGGATTCTAGGGTGTGAGTCACCCCCAAGAATGGTTATTCACTTTCCCACCCCAGGCGAGACGGCAGAACCAGGTCTTCAGGGCCTTCCGGAAGGTCAGGAGTGAAAGGGCCTGCCTCACCTCCGGGGGCAAGATATTCCAGAGAGCAGGGGCCACCACAGAGAAGGCCTGCTTCCTGGACCCCGCCAGATTAAATTCTCTTATGGACGGGGTCCGTAACATGCCCTCTCTGGATGATCAGGTGGGGCGGGCCGATGTAATGGGGATGAGACGGTCCCTCAGGTAACCTGGCCTCATGCCATGTAGGGCTTTAAAGGTAATAACCAACACCTTGAATTGGACCCAGAAGCAAACTGGCACCCAATTTACCCACTCTTAATTGCACTTGCAGAGTGCCAGCCAATGGCATTATTTAAGGTTAGGGTTAAATAGAGTTACTCCTGGGTAAGTAGGGACCAGGGGAGCATCCGCAGGGCTTATGTGAAGATTATTCTAGGCATCTGATTAATCAAGTCACTCAGATCCACTCTGAGTTGGAAGCGAATTACACAGTTCCTATAGTTGACTGAGGCATGGTTTACTTTGGTTATCTGTTATGAGTTTGAGCCTATTAGTCCTGTTAGAAATGGAATAGGGGCTGTAAGTACAACCACCTGTGTTTTAGATCCATGTCCCTTCTGATTGGTCAAGGCATCCTCAAAGTGATATTTGGTTAAATCCATGAAGTGGTAAATACATTCCTGAGAGACAGGGTGGTTCTACCTGAGGTCTGGCCCCTCCTCAAGAAGCCATCACTGGATCCAACGGAGCTGAATAATTTCCATCCAATCTCTAACTTTCTTTTCTTGGGGAAGTTTGTTGAAAGGTTGGTTTGGGTTGCAGCTTCAAAGACCATGGAGGAATCTGATTATCTGGACCCTTTTCAGTCTGGTTTGAGACTGGAACATAGCATCAAGAATGAATTGATCACACTTTTTGATGAACTATGACTGGCCTGGGGTAGGATGTCCTTCCTGTCCCTCCTTGATCTCTCAGCAGCCTTTGATACCAGCGACAATGGTATCCCTCTAGACTGGCTCAGGGGTTTGGGAATGGGAGCACAATGTCACAATAGTTCTCCTTCTTTCCCCATGACCAGTTCCAGTGAGTGGGTTAGTGGGAGATGTCTAGCATTAGGCCCCTGCTTTGCAGGCTGCCTCTGAGTTCCACCTTCTTACCACTTTTGTTTAACATCTACATGAGGCCTCTGGGTGAAATCTTCTGTCAGTATGGGTTAAGATGTCATGATACTCAGTTGCACCTCTGTGACCCTAGCAGTGCTGTTTTGGTACTTTCCTAATGTCTGGAGGCTGTGGGGGTCTGGATAGGGAAGAACAAGTTTTAAATTAAGCCCAGAAAGACTAGGGTAAGTGTGTGTGTGTGTGTGTGTGTGCATGTGTTTATTTAATTTTTATCCTGCCTTTATTATTTTTATAAATAACTCAAGGTGGGGAACATACCCAATACTCCTTCCTCCTCCTATTTTCCCCACAACAACAACCCTGTGAGGTGAGTTGGGCTGAGAGAGAGCGACCGGCCCAAGGTCACCCAGCCCGCTTTCCTGCCTAAGGTGGGACTAGAACTCTCAGTCTCCTGGTTTCTATCCTGCTGCCTTAACCACTAGACCAAACTGGCACTCTCCCTCCCTCCCTCCCTCCCTCCCTCCCTCCTTCTCTCCCTCCCTCCCTCCCTCCCTCCTTCTCTCTCTCTTTCTCTCTCTCTCTCTCTCTCTCTCTGTAAGTGTATGTGGGCAAATCTAGCCTAAATCCACATCAGGATCTCCATGTCTAGATCTGCCCACAAAACATGCCAGAGACTGTATTAAATACATACTAAGAAAAACGCTTTAGTCCATTTGCTGTGAAAAATAACAGTCTTACATTGACTTATGAGAAGATTAATTTAAATTAACTATCCTTCTGATATGAAGGTACCTAGATTCATAAAGAACTGTCATGCTGGGAGGGAATTCAACCTTAGAATGGCAAAAGCTTCCAAGGAGAAAAGCCCAATTTGCTGATTTCTCTGATATCTTAAATGTATTTGTCTTCAGCAAAGTCCCATAGAACTTTAATAAGACTTTAATCTTTTTTTTTTTTTTTTTTTGTAAATTCTGATGCTGATGGACAGTGACTGCCATCAGCATTAGATGTCACCCAGCTGGCTCTGTACCTAAAGCAGCCTAGAACTCACCGTTTCTTGGTTTCTAGTCTGGCGCCTTATCCACCGCACCAAATTGTACCTCCATTTATAAATTGGTTTCCAGTTAACCTTTGAGAGTTAAGGAGTGTCAAGTATTTTGGTAGCCAAGCAAGAGATCACAGGAGACTCCAAAAGTATGATCAGCATAGTCCTTGCTATAACACAGACGCCCATCCTGAGTTCAAAGAGAACTGCCATCAGGATCCTTTTCAGCTAATCCCATTAAACAAACGTCTGCTGCCAAAATCATCAGCCAACTGGGGTGGAACTCTAAGGGGTTATATTGCTGTCACTCCTGGGGCATCTACTAAGAAATATATCCAGACTCTTGTTATGAACAGACAAAAAACATTTTTTACTGCGTGCAGTAGTGATATAGAAGTACAGACAGTGTCACACAAGTACAAGAGTCACTATAAATAACAGTAGACAACTCCCTGGAATGAATCTCATTGTGTCCTGCAGAAAGGCCTGCTGAGAGACAGAAGGGTCCCTCCTACACAACAGATTAAGTAGATTGTATAATTAAGCAAATCAATTCTTCCCCCTACACTTGGCAAAATGCTTCCTGCCACTGCAGGCTCTGCAAAAGTCTCATGTAATAGTCTGGCTGTTTGATCAGATTTCCCTCCTCCCAGTTATTCAGACCTTCCTCTTCCCTCAGCCAGTTCACTGGGTGATTTCCTAGCTGGTGAAACTTATCAACCTCTTTCTTTCTGCATTGGCTGAGTATGTTAATCAGTCTCCTGGATCTTCCCTTGTTAGCTGCAGCAAGTGGAAACCCAGCTGGGCAAAGTGCTGTAGGAAGAAAATGTTCCTGCCTTCTTCCCTTTTACCTCTTGCTTATTCATGAATACTGTAGGGTTTTTCCCCTCTTTCTTTAAAATAAAGCTTTGTCTCTTGGTCCATTTATCTCCTTGAGCTGTCTTTTTCTAAGCTAACCCATTCCTCTTCCCTTTTTCTGAACCATACCTCCAGGCTAAAAAAATTATTCTCCTCTTTTTCTCCCCCGTGCACCTGTATTTCTCTGCATGTCTGTGTACTCACAGTTCCATAGCTGCACATCTGACCCTAATTCATGCCTGTCTCTACATCAAGGGCATTCACAGGAGGGGGAAGAGTTCAGTCGTGCAGTTGTTCTTCCCGTCTTGACTTTTCTGACATGCACCCTGCAGTGGATACTTCTGTTCTCCATTCTTTTGGACACATCCTTCTCCCTTTAAGAAGTTCCAAGTTCTGATTTCCTTACTGACACCATTTTATTCCTTCTCCCACTGCTTGGCCTTTAGACCAACGTTACTCAACCTTGGCAACCTGACAATGTGTGGACTCCCAGAATTCTCCAGCCAGCAAGCTGGAGTTGAAGTCCACACATTGTCAAGTTGCCAAGTTGAGAAACACTGCTTTAGACATTTGGTTGTGTCCATTAACTAACATAACTAGCAGCAAAGGCAGTCCAGTTCTAGTTTTTATTTTTTTCCCCTGTATCCTGTAATTTAACTTTTCCTGGCTTGCATCAGCTCCCCCAGTGCTTCTAAACAGAGGAGCTTCATCAGCAATTCCATTTTTTTTACAGTTGATTAGGAATGATATAAAAATATATATAAAGTTTGACATAATATAGGAAAATACATATCAGAATACTACAATTGGTGTACTTGAAAATAGGGCGGTGGAGGAGGAGGATATAAGTTTTAGATTGAATTTTTAAAAATTAGATTAGCTAAAGTTTATGACCAACAGATTATTAGATTGTTTCCATTTTTATAATAAGGAGAAGAAATTGGAAGGTCCAGAGAAATCCAGCTCCCCTAGAATGTCTTTTTATCCTCTCTGATATCACATGATATTTGTAAAGTACTAGATTGTAATGGTTGCCTACCCCAAACACTCAGACTCACAAGAGGTTACTTAAATGAAATCTGATTTATTAGGGAAATTATGGCAGATACAGAGAAAGCTAAGAATGACTAAAAGCATGCCAAATACAAACTAAAAACCCTCGGCTCCAAACGTAATCCCTCCCCCCTACCGGCCATAGCAACCACCCCCCTCCCAGGTGCTAGTAACTGTTTTCCACACATCCTGGGAAAGCAACCTTGAACACATGAGATAACCCAAACACAATCCAACCCAGCAGCCAAGAGATAACAACTCCCCGAAGAGGAATCTTCCTCCCTCCCGAGATCAAACACGTATCAGGCAAATGACATGCGAAACGTTACGATGTACCAAGCACATTGAAATGGTGAACATGACATAGATTTCAACATTACAATGGCTGAAAGTAGAATATACTGTAAATTCTAGTCTTCCCACTGCTCTCTTTCTCAGGAACTGTAGGACTGCAGCTATAATAATCAACAGTAACTAGGGTGCATAGACTGAACAATCTGTTTAAGTTCTCAAATACAGAAGAGTATAAAAGACCAATAGGACCAACCTGACAGTAATATAGAGGTCTAACATCATCTGACAGCATGATGAATAAAGATTAGTTAATGTAAAATGAAAGAAGTATCTTCATTCATATATAATCTTATCAAATTTACAGACTGTCATGCACATTTTTAATAAATGCAGCTCTAATAAATGCAGCTGAAGGTACGAGTAGCCATCTTGTGGGCTAACGTCTCAGGTTTAAGTATTTGAAGCTTCTTGGACTGATCAGAGAAAATTTAAAGATGACACACATGAACCCTTTGCTGGACACGTACAGCAGTGCCCTGAGTTTATACTGAACACAGGAAAGCACAGGGATTGATCTAGCTTTTAGCCAGCTTTTACAAAGAGATTTGTTTTATTCCCTAATCAGTGTTGTTTACCTTGTCAGAAATTCTACATGATAAGATAAGCTATGGTCTCAGCTGCACTATTTGTTGCAAATAAACAACATCCCAGTCTTCTTGCTAAGAGGTTGATGCAGTCTATGTGGGTTTATTTCCAGCCTCTGTTACTTTTGAGGCAAACTTACATCAGGCTAAAAAAAAAAACTAACTTTAATGAGTAACTTTAGGTCTTTTGTTGAACTGAAAAAATAATACTAACGTAACAAAAAATACAGGCAGGTTTTGTGGCAAAAACAGTGAAAACAGACTTGGTGAAAAGTATTCTACATTTCTTCACCTGCAGAGGGTACCAGAACTAGGATGGAACATAAAATAAAATATGTCAAGGTTATTTGTTCATTGACTATTTCTCAGCAGATACAGTATACAGAAAGTGACAGAATATTATTTTTTTAAAAAATGACAGAAAATGGTGCCCAGATATTTCAGATTTGGAAAATGTAACCTTCTTAAAGAATAAATAAATGGGCCAAACAATTTAAAAGAATAATATTTTGCAGTGTCATGACTTGTCAAACATGAAGTATGAATGATTAAATAAAGAATTCATTTTTTAAAAAAAGTATAAAAGATAATTTATAAATAAGTCTTTCAGCTTTGTGGGGTGTGTGTGGAATGCCTTCTTCCTAAGGCTGAGAGAGAGGGACTGGGCCAAGGTCACCCAGCTGGCTTTGTGCCTAAGGTGGGACTAGAACTCATGGACTCTCAGTTTCTAGCTGATGCCTTAACCACCACACCAAACTGGCTCATTGCTGATTAGGACAGGTTAAAACAGTATCAAAATATCATAAAGGCAGGTTAGCAGAGCAAAGCATGAATCTAAGCAAATAACTAATATACTGTATTTCTGCATCAAGGCTTATAAAAATAACTGTTTACTAGATTTATTTTTATAAGCCTTGATGCAGAAATACAGTATATTAGTTATTTGCTTAGATTCATGCTTTGCTATGCTAACCTGCCTTTGTCATATTTTGATACAAAAGGTTGGAAAGTGTTGTTATCCTTACATACTTTTGATGGGAACAAGTTAAGGAAAATGACTAGTGGATTCCTTGGCTTCAGTTTCCCTTCCACTGAGTATCACTGCCAGCAAGAAAAAAGCAACCAGTAATCAAATGTCCATTTGAAGATGAGGGCAATTACCTACTGATTTAATTTTCCCAGCAACTACCATTCAGAGGCATGTCAACTCTGAACATGTCTTCACTGTCAAACAGACATGGCAAACCATGCAAATCACACATTATGTTTCTGTTAAGAAACATCCCCAAATAAATGCATTTTAAGTTAAGAACTCTTTTGAGAGGAATGCTCATGGGCCTTATGAATTACATGCCCATACTGCTATGGCAGGGAATCCTGTGATTTCGCTTGAAAGAACCCTGTGAAAGATTTCATTTACATTCCTAATTTCCATCTTTTTTTCTTTTTTCTTTTTCCTTTTTAATAAAAATAAGTTGATTATCTTCTTACCCATCTTTCCTCCATGTTAATCTCAAATAAAGTAGGAGCTCAGGCAAAGAATAATAATTATAATTCTAATTTACCTAGAATCAAGAACAATTACAGAGTTTTCAATCTGATCTCTCAACAATCAGAAATGTACTTAGGCAACGATGAAAAATCTTGATGTACACTCCCCTACCACCCCCATCTGTACCAAATGCTTTGCCTGAATACTTCTTTCATCAGTATCTGAAGGGGAAAAAACATCTGATTTTTTACCACTATATTGTACTAAATGAGAATGAATTATTCATAAAGCAGGTACAGGAATAACTACCCAGGAGAATATCTGTTAAATTAAAATAATTTCAGAGTACATTGTTAATGTTTTCTACTACAGATTAAGGTTACTATGGTAACTAATCATTTTGGCCGGGTGAAGAGGTTGGATTCAACTGTCCACTTTTCAAATGTTAATTTTTGCACCTGGGGGAAAGAACTTGCCTGGACTTGTTTTAGTTTCAGTTTCCCTTCTGTATAGGCATGTAGAGAGTTTTAAGCATCTCTCACTGAGAGCCTGTAAAAATGCAGAAGCTTTTAAACATGTTTTGCTTTCTGTAAATAAAATTATTTTTATAGAAATGCCTGGTGTGTGACTTTTCTGATCTCTCCTGGGATAAAGGCTTTCCTAGCAATCTGCCAACAGGTTATGTGCCCAGTAAACAGCCCAGTAAGCCCAGTAAAACCCAGAGAGAATAGAGAGATCAGCTCCACACCTCATGCACAATTTAAAGGCAGGTAGCAAAGACCTGTGAAGATTTCCTTTGGAGCCACCTGGAGATTTTCCAGCAACTGCCGGTCTACAGGACAAAGAAGCCAGCTGAGGTGACTTGCAAAAGAAGGAAGAAGCCAGGGCTACCTCCCAGCCCTCAGTGATGCCTCTGGAGTGCCTATCAGAGACCAACTATTTGAATTGGGCCCTGAAGATGGAGACGTATCTTCGAAGAGAGCTGCCAATTGGTGAGCAAACCCCCCCAAATCCCAATGCTGAATGGCTGAGACAGGATGAGCGGACTAAAGCCACCATTATCCTGGGAGTTGAGGACAATCAGCTAGTCCACGTGCGAGGCATGCAGTCTGCAAAGCAACTCTGGGATGCTTTGAGAGACTTGTATGTAAAGGCAACAGCAGGGAGTAAAGTTACCCTGATGAAAAAGCTGTACAGAGCCTACCTTGCAGAAGGAGATAGCCTTCCTGAGCACCTGCATTATATTCAGCAGCTGTTTGTTGAGTTGCAGGAGAGAGGAATGGAATTTACACCTCTCACAAAATCCTATATCCTCCTGTCCTCACTGAATGAAACGTGGGACACACTGATTTGTACCCTGGAGGCTATGCCTGAAGCAGACCTCACCCCATCATATGTTACACAGCGCTTACTCACTGAATGGGAGAAGAGAGAGGAAAGATCCCCCCCCATCTCTTCTGGAAAGCTGCAATATCAGAAAACAAGGGAAAAGAAGGGAAAGGAAGCTGAGGCCACAGCGCTAGCCAGCCAGCGATGCTTCACCTGTGGTTCAGCTGGACATTTGCAGAAAGACTGTGCCTTGAGACCCAAGAGTAGAAAGACAGAGAAGAAGAACACAAGGGCAACACAGAAGAAGGCTCTTCAGACAAGCCAAATTGCACAGGTTGCTGAGAAGGGTAATTCTGATGTATGGGTGTTAGATTCTGGGGCCAACTGTCATTTATGTAATTGTAAAAGCTCTTTTGTGTCACTGTCTAAAACTGAAAGACAAAGTGTACCTTTGGCTGATGGGTCTGTGACGAAAATGATGGGATAAGGTGACTTGTATTTATCCTGCTTGGGAGAACATGTAAAAGGTGTGTTGTATGTGCCAAATTTACAATCAAACCTTTTATCTGTGGCACAATTGGCTGCAACAGGGTATGTCATAACATTTAAGAAAAATGGTTGTGAGATACGTAAAAATGGGAAATTGTGTGCTACTGGTATATTAAAAGGCTCCTTGTACGTTGTGCAAAATGCAAGGAAGCCAAGCTGCAAGGCTGCAGTTGGCAACATGCCATATCATGACCAATGTGTACACCTGATGCACAGGAGATTTGGTCATGCTAATTTCAAGTATATAGCACAAATGCCACAGCTGTGTGCTGACCTAAAGATAAAACCCTGTGACAAATACTTAGACTGTGTAGTTTGCAAAGAATCTAAAACACTAAAAGCTTCTGTGAGTAAGCACAGTGACAGAGTTACAACTAGACCTTTGGAAATTGTACACTTTGACATTATTGGTCCTTTTGTTCCAAGTCTTGGACAAGCAAGGTATGCAATGACCATCATTGATGATTTCTCAAGATACACATCTATCTACACCTTAAAACATAAATATAAGGCATTTGAGAAATTTAAAGGTTTTTTGACATGGGCAAATGGAAAATTCCCTAGGCCTGTATCTGCACTCCAATGTGATAGGGAAGGACAGTACCTTCCTCAAAAATTCAAAAGGTTCCTAGTGGAAAAGGGGATAGAACAAATTCTTTCTAACCCTTACACCCCTCAGCAAAATGGTGTTGCTGAAAGAAAGGGCAGAACCTTGCAAAATGCGATGGAATGCATGATTAAAGATTCACATTTATCATTTAAGTATTGGGGAGAGGCCATATCTACTGCCTGTTATGTACAAAACAGATTGTATAACTCTGTGATTCAGGATACTCCATTCCATTTGTTTTATGGTGTGAAACCAAAAGGTAAACCATCTTAGAGTGTCTGGTAGCAGTGCTTGGGTTCATATTCCAAAACAACAGAGAAGGAAAGGAGACCCCACAACAAAGAAAGTCATCTTTGTTGGCTATGAACAAAGCCAAAGGAGCTACAGGTTCATAATGGGAGAGAAATTAATAATTAGCAAAAGCACTTCTTTTGCTGAACAAAACTGGGAGAGATTAAACTCTAGCTCTCCAGTTGATCTGACCACCACAAGAGAACAGCAAGGACTTGCTGATGGTGATCTTTTGCCTGATGAGGACATTAAACCAGAAAAGCAAACTGAAGATCTGTCTGATGAGACAGATGCTTCTCAGGAAAGTGATAGGAGTCAAAATTTAAGCCCTGTATTACCTTGCAGATCTCACAGGAGTAATAAAGGCGTTCCTCCATCACGTTTTCAGGCTGAAACAGTAAAGGCTTTTCACATATTCACAGAACCTGAGTCTTTAGAACAAGTGAATGCTTTACCACCTGAGATTGCACAAAATTGGCATTCTGCCATGCAACAGGAGTTAGCATCCTTGAAAGAAAATAAAACATGGAAACTGGTAAATCTACCTCCCATTGAACGCTGTCTAGGTTGTAGGTGGGTTTTCAAACTGAAAAGGGATGCTGATGGCATAATCCAAAAATATAAAGGTTAGTTGCAAAAAGGGTTCACTCAAAGGAAAGATTTGGACTTTGCAAGACTTTTGCACCAGTTACTAAAGGTGAATCAATCAGATTACTGTTAAAAATTGCTACACTCAAAGGAATATCAGTTCACCACTATGACATTCAAACTGCATTTCTCTATGGTGATTTAGACCACAAATTATACATGCAGCAACCCCCTGGCTATGAAAAAGGGGAGAATCTAGTCTGTGAACTGCAGAAGTCAATCTATGGGTTAAAACAAGCTGCTAGATCCTGGAACCAAAAAGTAGATGAAAAACTGCAGAATTTTGGTTTTGAAAAAGGAAAAGCAGATCCATGTGTATATATGAAGAAAGACAAACAAGGCTGTATGTATCTGTGCATTTATGTTGATGATTTGCTGCTGTTCACACCAACAGAAAAACAAAGGCTTGATTTTGAAGCCTGCATGAAAAGCCATTTCACATTTAAAAGGCTTGGAACTATAACAAATAACCTAGGTTTAGAAATACACAGGGAGATGGATGGTAGCTTTCTGTTAAACCAAAAGGGAGATAATGTTAAAATAATGTGAATGGAAAGACAGAGTTGTCAAAGAAAATTGGTTTGCATCTTATTCTGTAGTATAAAAAGGGGAGTGTTAATGTTTTCTACTACAGATTAAGGTTACTATGGTAACTAATCATTTTGGCCAGGTGAAGAGGTTGGATTCAACTGTCCATTTTTTGAATGTTAATTTTTGCACCTGGGGGAAAGAACTTGCCTGGACTTGTTTTAGTTTCAGTTTCCCTTCTGTATAGGCATGTAGAGAGTTTTAAGCATCTCTCACTGAGAGCCTGTAAAAATGCAGAAGCTTTTAAATATGTTTTGCTTTCTGTAAATAAAATTATTTTTATAGAAATGCCTGGTGTGTGACTTTTCTGATCTCTCCTGGGCTAAAGGCTTTCCTAGCAATCTGCCAACATACATACTATGGGGAAGTAGGTATTTAAAAGAAGATCTCTGTATGTCTCTGGATCAGAATTCCCTATAAGCAATGCTTTCATATATCATACGATGAGTACATGACAAGAGAAAAGGCAAATATATACACACAGTTCACACAATTATATACAGAACTTCTGCAGGGATACAGTAGTAGCCTCATAAGTGGATGTCCAGTTCAGCTATCCAGGCGATTGCTTCTGGTGTTGCTTCAGGCAGATCTTCTAAGGAGCCAGGGAATGCACGTCATGGGCAGTCTTGCACAATATGTTTGCATATTGGCACCACAGTTGCAACAAGGAGAATCTTTCCAGCTCCATTGATACATGGCAGAGACACTCCTTCCAGTATCTCATCTGATTCTATTCAATTTCATCCAGACAGAGTGAGGCAGGTTAAAGCCAGGAGGTTTGGAAGAGGGATTTATTTATTTGTTTGTTTATCAAACTTTATCACAACCCATCTCCCTCCCAAGGGTCACTAATGACCAAGCCACGATGTGACAACTTGGACCATTCCACTCTCCAGGCATTCTTAGGGTTAAACTGGATAGATGTTAGATGTACGGCTTTTTTCCAAGCTGGCCTATGAGATTTCAATCTTGTGGTGGTCTGTTCAATATCCTGATGAATAGGTTGGGCCTTGTTGTTCAGCATCCTTGACCATAACCGGCCAAGGGCTTGTTGTCTTCTAATATGGGATGGTATAATATTGCTGAGTACTGGTAACCAATACACAGGGGTAGCATGCAGTGTACCAGAGATGATGCACATTGTCTGGTGGAGTTGAACATAGACCAATCGAGTGTGATGGTCGCCCTTATTCCAATAAACACACAGACTCACTAGCCGGGGCTAAGGATTTCTGGTTTATTAGGAATAGAGTGCATACACTGAGAAAGACGGGAATGAGCACATGGCGTGCGAGGTAGCTGGTAAATACCTGCGGTGTGGACCTGGCCTTTCTCCACCCCCCATTGTCCCGAAGTCTTGCCCGATGGTGAACCCGGAATCTCGATGGGCGATCAGGGGGCGATTCCAGAGTCTCAATGGGTGATCAGGGGGATTAGCACTGATTACCTCTGTCCTCTTCCTGTGTCCGGAGCAGGTGTGTCCCCCATGGTAATGCAGAGATGTCAGGGAGATAGGAAGATGGCTTCTTGGATCAGGGCAAAGGTATGCTCCTTTGTCCTTTGTTTGTTTTTGTCTTTCAGTGCTTATAAGATTAGCCCTGATTCCTTCCTTCCCCTTCCCCTCCATCAGAAAGGCATGTTCCCTGTTGTGATGCATGTATACATCACAACGGGGGACATGACATACTGCCTCCCCCCAAAAAACTTCAATGTGCCGGTTTGGAAGGTTACGCTGCATGGAAGCGTGTGACTAGTCGTTGTGCTGAGACATCCCAGGCATGCACCCACTCAGGGTGGGGGAAATGTCTCCAGTGGACCAGGTACTGAAGGGTGCCCCGTAGCCTTCTGGAATCTAGGACCTCCTTTATTTCAAAGTGCTGCTGCCCATCGATCATGATGGGAGGAGGTGGGGGGGGGTTGTTATGCCACTTTGAGGGGATAGCCAGTTTCAGTAAGGCACAATGGAACACCGGGTGTATGCATTTCAAGTTGTGTGGCAATTCTAACTTGAAAGTTACTGGGTTGATTATTTCCACTATTGGAAAAGGGCCAATGAACTTGGGGGCTAACTTCTTTGAGGGCTGCGGTGACTTAATGAACTTAGTGGAGAGGTAGACCTTATCTCCCACCTTGAAGTCTGGCTGCGCAGCCCTGTGGTTGTCCGCATACCGCTTGTAGGTTGCTTGGGCTTCGGAGAGAGCCAGTTGAATGATTGGCCAAACGTTGGCTAGCTGAGCCGCCCAGTCATCTGGGGAACAAGGCGGGGCAGCTGGCTGTGGCAACTCTGGGATCAGAATGAAGTCTCGACCATAGACTACCTGGAAGGGGGTGTAGCCCGTGTTCTGGTGCACTGCATTGTTATATGCCACCTCAGCAAAGGGGGGTAAGTCTACCCAGTCATCTTGCTGGTAGCTTATGAAGTAGCGCAAAAATTGCTCCAGGGTGGAGTTAAGGATCTCCGTAGAGCCGTCCGTGTGGGGGTGCCAAGCAGTGGACAATGCCTGCTTGGTGCCAATCAACTTCAAAAATGCATTCCAGAATTGTGAGGTAAATTGTGTACCCCTATCTGTGACCAAGCGGGAGGGGGTACCGTGTAATTTGTAGATGTGATTTAAAAAGAGGCGTGCCAGCTGTTGAGCAGAGGGAATGGAGGCACATGGGATAAAATGTGCCTGTTTTGAGAAGTAGTCCTTAACCACCCAGATGACCGTTTTCCGCTGGCTGGGTGGCAAGTCTACGATAAAGTCCATTGAGATTTCTTCCCAAGGGTGAGAGGGGCTTGCCACCGGCTGCAATAGTCCCTGGGGCTTCCCCGCTTTTCGCTTGGCCATGGCACATGTAGGGCAAGCAGTGACATATTCTTTTACATCCCTCCTAAGTGTAGGCCTTACCAGATGTAGCGTTTTCACAAAGCCAAAATGCCCTGCCGTTTTGTCATCGTGAGAATGGCTCAGAACCTCTGCTTGCAATTGCTCCGGCACGTACAAGCTATTTTGTTTCCAAGCCAAATCATTTACAAAAGAAACGTGTTTATTTGTTTGCAACCATGTATCCATTTTTAAGGCTTGTACAAACTGCTGTTGCAATTGCGATGAAATTGACATGCGTCTCCCTCCCCTTGCGGGCGGTTGTGCTGGGGTGCACTGTGTTCCAGTTTGGCTGTGCATGACAGCTTGGCAACCCAGCTGTGTGTCGGTCCACACAGTACCTACAATGTCGGATGCCTGACTGGCATCCTGGGGCTGCCTAGAGAGAGCGTCCGCTAAGAAGTTCTTTCTTCCTGGTATGAACTTCAGCTTAAAATTAAAGCGGCTGAAAAACTGAGCCCAGCGAACCTGCTTGGGGCTTAGGCATTTCAGGGTACTGAGCGCTTCCAGGTTTTTGTGGTCTGTCCAGAACTCAAAGGGGCAAGTGGCCCCTTCCAGGAGGTGTCGCCATGCCTCTAAGGCAGCTTTGATGGCAAAAGCCTCTTTCTCCCATACATGCCATCTCCGTTCTGTTTCGGAGAACTTGCAGGAGAGGTACGCACAAGGCTTCAGCTGATCATTTAAATCCTGCTGAAGCAAAAGCGCCCCAATTGAGAAATCAGAGGCATCCACTTGGACTACAAAGGGCTTGGTGGGGTCGGGGTGTTGTAGAACCGGTTCTTCTGTGAACAGGCTTTTGAGGTGATCAAAAGCCCTTTGGCATTCAGGTGTCCAGTTAAGTAGCACTCCTGGGTTGGGATGTTGGCCTCACCGGTCCTGCAGCAGGTTGGGGTCCCTTTACCATAGCCGCTTGTTGTGCCGCCCTCTTGGCTTGTAGGAAGGTTTCCTGGGCATTTTCCACCTTACCAGCCAGCAGTATCCACTCGTGTAGAGTGTTTGGGTCGTCTCTGCATAATGCCCACCTCAGAACGTCCAAGTTCAGGCCCTCTTTGAAACGTTCAATTAGGGTAGACTGCAACCAGTCCACCACCTTTCCAGCCAGTGCTTTAAAGTCCATGGCATAATCTGCTACAGATCGTTGCCCTTGGCTGATTCCCCTTAGGGACCTCTTCGCTCTCTCCTTTTCCAAGGGGTCTCTGAAGTGCAGATCTAGTGCCCAGAGGAACTCGTCGAAGTCATCAAGCTCTGGGGCATCTGCCTGGTATAGCTGCACATACCAGTCAGCCACCCTTCCTTTAAGTTTGTTCACAATGGCATTAATTTTGCCCTTTTCTGAGCAGAAATATGGCCCAAATTCTTCCATGTAGTTCTTTGTGTTCGTCAGGAAGAAGGATAATGTTGGGTCCCCGTCGAATTTGACCCCAAAGTCTTTCACCCCTGCTCCCGGTGGGCTCCAAACCACATCTGGTCGTCTGGGCGTACCTCGGGCTGCTGGGGTTCTCTGGTCTCGCTATGGGGGTTCCCCAAGCCGGACTCCGGGCGGCGTTGCCTCCGTTTCGTGCCGGCTCCAGCCTCTTCCCGGCGGTCGCGTCTCCAGGGTAGGAGGGGGGGAATATGACCTCCTGGCGGGTTCCACGAGGTGAACTCTGCCCGGCGCTGCCTCAACCTCCTGCCATCTCCTTCCTCTCCCCAGCTGTCGTGTCTCAGGGGTGGGAGGGGGGGTGATGAACTTCTGGTACCTGGTTCTACCTCACCCCTTCCTCGGGATTGCCACGCCACTGACCATCTCAGGAACAGCTGTTTGATTGACTCCAGCCTCACCTCCATTATCCTCAGCCGCTCAGCTGTCTGGGAGCCCTCCTCAGTTCGTCCGATCCGGCGCCTTCTCTCAGCTCCTGCGATCGTTGAGGACAGCAGGTCCCATGGCTTCTTAGACGCCCCGAGCGTCCTGGGCAGGGATCCCGGCATCTTGTCCAGGGTGATCCACTCACCCTGTGACTCACTGGTGGCTTTGAGTGTCCCTCCTCCTCTGAGCTTGATCCTGAACCCTCCTGGACTTTGTACCATCTGGGAATAGGGTTCTCACCGATCGCTCGTGCCGTGGAGTCGGGTCACCCATCGCCGGTCCTCTGGTAGCCACCTCTTCGTGGGTTGAGTCTTTCATCGCCAGCTTGGATCCCTCACAGACGAACTCTGGAATGGTGCTAGCGGATTTTTTTTCGATTCCCGTCTTTATGTGATGGTTGCCCTTATTCCAATAAACACACAGACTCACTAGCTGGGGGTAAGGATTTCTGGTTTATTAGGAATAGAATGCATACACTGAGAAAGACGGGAATGAGCACATGACATGCGAGGTAGCCGGTAAATACCTGCGGTGCAGACCTGGCCTTTCCCCACCCCCCATTGTCCCGAAGTCTTGCCTGATGGTGAACCTGGAATCTTGATGGGCGATCAGGGGGCGATTCTGGAGTCTCGATGGGCGATCAGGGGGATTAGCACTGATTGCCTCTGTCCTCTTCCTGTGTCTGGAGCAGGTGTGTCCCCCATGGTAATGCAGAGATGTCAGGGAGATAGGATGATGGCTTCTTGGGTCAGGGCAAAGGTATGCTCCTTTGTCCTTTGTTTGTTTTTGTCTTTCAGTGCTTATAAGATTAGCCCTGATTCCTTCCTTCCCCTTCCCCTCCATCGGAAAGGCATGTTCCCTGTTGTGATGTATGTATACATCGCAACGGGGGACATGACATCGGGTGTCGGAGCTGTTAAGCCACACACCAGCACAATACTCAGCTATGAAATAAACCAGGGCCAAGGCTGTTATTTGTCAGGTATTAGTGTTAGCACCCCAGGATGCTCCAGCCAGTCTCTTCAATAGATTGTTGTGGCTTTTCAATTTTGTAGCTGTTTTTTTCCAGGTGTTGTCAGAAGGTCAGTGATCTGTCCAATGTTACCCCCAGGTACTTCAGGGAGTTATTACACTGTAAAATATAGTTCCAGAACTTCACTGAAGGCTCGTAGTTTGCGTGCTTATTACTGAGGTGAAATGTGGCTACTTCTGTTTTTGATGGGCTTGGTTGGAGGTGCCATTTTTGAAGTAGTCGTCTATCTTTTGAAGGGCTTGAGAAAGGATATTCTCTGCTTTGCTGAAGTTGGTTCTTTAGACTGTGAGATTGATGTCATCAGCGTAAATAAATTTCCAGGAGACAGTTTCAGGCAAGTCATGGATATACAGATTAAAAAGAATAGGGGATAACACTGATCCCTGTGGTTTCATTATGCTTTCACAGTGAAGATCCTGAGCAAATGTCTGAACAGCAAAGTTACTTATATTTACAGATTAAACCTACTGAGTCCAGAATCGCCATTAGATAATCTACTTTACTGAAATTAGCCATCATATTAGCCACATACTTTTTTTTTTCAGAAGAACATATGCATCTGGTACAAACCACAGTGATGAAAAATATGGCAAAACATGCTTCACTATATCACAACACAAAGCCTTTTGTAGCATGTATCCTGACACTATGACCATTTACACAAGTCATGTAGTTAGGATTGTGATTCATGCATGTCTTCCTTTCTCCCCTGTGGTGATGTCAATGGATCAGATGTAAATTTGCTGGAGTCTTATCCCACCTATTACTTTGCTATGAAGTCATTTCCCTACAGAACATAGACTGGTATGAATACCAGTAATTTTCAAATGCTTATGTGAATGACAGCTACAGGTAAGAAAAATATTTATCTAGGAATAAATCCCACTGAATTCATTTTTTTTCCTGGATGGAATGGGAATCTTAGGGTTTTAGAGGGTTTAAAAAAAAAAAAAAAACTTTGATTGGTTGATTGATTGATCATATTTATATAGCTGCCCGTATCACAAGACGGTGACTCTTGGCAGCATACAACACTCAATTAAAAAGAACCAATAAATACATATAAAAATCACTAAAACTATAAAAACTATAAAAAACTCACAAAACAAGAGAGAATGATGTTAACCATAGTAAGGGAGACATAGCAAAATCTCCTGACCCCCAGGCCTGATCGCATAGCCAGGTCTTGAGGGACTTTCGGAACATTAAGAGAAATTTTACTCTTTCTACTACAGTTTTCAAACATCTACCACCTCAAAATGGGATGCAATTATTTAATAGAAAATAAAAAAAGGAGTTTGGGAGCTGCATGCAGCTTAGGGCCTAAGGTTGTCTTTCTCTTATGTCTGGGACACTGTTCTATCTCTTATGTTTAGGATACTGTTCTAAGTATTCCTAAGAGTCTTTGTTCAATGTACAGAGTTTAAAAGTTATTTTCCCTTGTTTATTTAGCTAAAACAATTGTTTGTGCATCATAATAATAGCAGTGAAGATGTTGAAGGTACTTTCATGATCATGATGATTATTTTAAGTTTTGAGCAATTATTCACTAGAACATAAATTAAAACATGTGTTTGCTCTCAATGAATGACAGCTACAACACACAGATAGCCCAGACATGCAAAAGTACACCTTGTAACATTGTCTGCTGCAGTTCTTTCAGTAGAAATCAGGATAATGGAGAACCACAAAGCACAGCTTTTGTGGCTATTCAGCCCAATCAGCCTGCCCACAATTGTATCACAGGCCAAAAAGCTTTCCATTAGCAAAGCTTTTTTCTCTAATTACCTAGCAACACTGTGGGTAGCATGTTGTGCAGTTTAAAATTCTTCATGAGCAATTTACGATGGGAGGGGGGGGGGAAGAACCTCTTGTAATAATACTGGATGCCAGCAATATACCCTTTCATCTATTATTTCCCCTATCATTTCAGTAAAAAGATTTTGTTGTTGTTGTTTAAAAACAAAGTGTACAATGTTCTTTGCAAATTCATATTAGCTTACTGGTGTTGGATGCTTGCATTAAAAAAAAGTACAAGATAAAGTGCCTTTGTCACAGGATCACCAGCCAAAATAAGGTTTCTTCCATGCAAATAATACTGCCATAGCTGCATTAGTAGGTTGTGCCAGGAAGTTGTATTAAAATCAGTCTGGGTATTCAGTTTTAGGGGAAAAAATACAAATATTTTTTTGGAGATTTTTTATTATGTATCAGGTGGAGTCCTTGTTTTATAATGGAACTCATACACATATCACAGTTGCTGTTTATTAAAAAATAATACAACAATAAGAAAGTATTGTACAAATAGTATTAAAATGGTAAAATATGAAGTTCCTATAGTACTGATCCTGCCTCCTGCCTGTGTTTTTATATGTGTTGGTTTATCAAAACTGTCAAACGTACTATCCAGATGGGCAAGGATAGGGCTGTGCAAATCTTCAAAGAGGCTGCTGTTGTCAAATCAAGGTAGGTGTCAAGTTGGACTGGCTGGGTCTTGCTGTTTCAGCTCCATATAGTGAAATGCCTCATTAAGGCTTAGGCAAGAATGAAGGCTGATTCACATTGGTGCTGCTCTAGAAAACAAAAATGGTTTCAGAATACTCTGAGTTGCAAAACTGCCTGGTTGTGTGTGTGTGGGGGCGGGATTCAGATTGGAGTATTCTTGGTTGAATGCCTTTATTTCAAAGATGGGGCTGCCAGAGTATTGGACTGTTTATTGAATTAACTTTCAAGTGTGAAGAAGGCAGGAAGGCAGGCAGGCAGGCTTGACAAATATCAGATAAATTTATTGAGCATTAGATCTCTGCCACATTATGGTTTTACCACATTTGCTACTATAGCCCCCACCCATTTATTGCATTATGTCAACAACCAACCAGAAGTAACATGCTGCAAAATCCTTCAAGCTATACTTTACCCCTTGTAAATGCAATATTTTTCTCTCCTGCACTTCTGCTATGCGTGAAACTGGCATTCCATTACTTGTTGGCGGGTGCTTTCTTTCTCATGACTGCATTTCATGAACTCTACTTCCTCACTCATTTCACTCAGCTTGGGGAGAAACCCTTGAACACTGCTTTGCTGGTTCACTATATTTACTTTGACAAAGCTTTTCAAAATAATGCCATGGTGACCCAAAGCCTTTTTTGTTTGTTTGTTTTTATATAGTGTTGGAATTACTGTAGAAGGATCACAATCTCATTGACTGGTAAATCTGAAGCAAAGACACACTGTTCAGCTGGTTTTTTTTGTTGTTGTTGTTTTGTTTTCCAATGATTTGCTAGCTCAGGCAGCACAATGATTGCTGAAAGTTCTCTGTGAGTTCCAAACATTAATTTTGGATCTGCAGATCATGCAGACAAGTAGGGTTTCATGGATGGCCTTAAACAGCACAGAATTATTTGCAATTGGAACAAGTGGTGGTGTGGCTTTTAGATAATCCTTTACTGAGTTGATAAATAATGCAATGAAAATATTACATTACTTCCTTGAACACAAAAAAATGGACTGTGTAAATTGTTGTAGACTCATGGGTAAATCATTTAATATATGAAAAATGAAAACAAAACAAAACAAAATTTTGACATGCTTTAAGTTAACAGTTTAAAGATATCTAGGTATTTTTTTGCCTTGAAGTATCCCCAGCTTTTCAAACTATAGTCCTCCCATGATTCAAGTCTTCAAACTCCTGAGTAAATGGAAGTGAGATGTTGTCAGCCATAGACATTTATCAGACTTCCATGCTGCAGGCAGGCTTCCTTCAAAAAATAAAGTTCTCCATACTTAACTACGTCTTGCTGCAACGCCACTGAGTTTATCTGCTTGCACTGCCTGGCCACACTTAATGACACACTGCAGACAATTCCATAACACTTACCTCTAAAAGTCTGCAACATTTTCAGAAAGGCCAGTACTGTGAAAAGCACTAGTGTTGCCATGGAAATTTGTAGTATTCATCCCTGGATATATATATAAATAAAATCTGTGTCTAAACCCCAAATGTCTAGACTGGCAGTACTACTTTACATTCATTGTTATTTTATTCAGATTTTATTTATTGCATTCACATCCCATGAAGCATTAAAGTATTTTGTACTGTGTGATAGAAATATACTAACTGCTATTGACTGGGGTAGACTGAAGTGGAAATTACTCAGACAGAGAAAGTATGGCTCCTGAATAGCTTTCTCCCATCCTTTGACTTTTTGTATTAGTTTTCTCCTCTTCCACATGTCACATTTTTTTTTAATATAATGTGTGGAAAAGCCTCTTACATTCATGCTTCAAAAGTTGGCTTGATTTATCCAGGCACCTTAACTATTTTCTCCTTCAGAAGATACCTCAAATAGTTGGAACAAGAACTGCACTGATTTAGTTATCTCCTCTACTGCCTGAATTAAGGAAAGCTGTGCATATTTGTCCATTAATTATAGTGATATGAGTTTCCAGGAAGATTCCGAAGTCTATTTGTCTATATCCACGACTTTGCTGATCAACCCACAAGGGAAATATTCAGTGAAGAGCCTGACCAGAGAAAGAGCCCAATTCTGAAGAGATGTCACCATACTTACAAGTCAAAAGGTTGTACTTTGGGTAGCTTCAGCTAATGTACCTGCAATGGACTTACATAAAATAGGATGCTCTAAGGGTGGTTAATTTTGCCCTTAACACCTTTCATCTAGATTATAGGAATTTGTTCTTCATGGGGCTGCCCTTAAAGACAAAATGGTGCAAAATGGAGCTGCCTGGGTGCTGTTGGATAATCATGGTTTTATCAGATAACATCACTACTACAAGAGCTGAATTGGCTAACGGTTCCCATTTTTATGCCCTTTCAGGATTTTTTTTTTCCAAGAAGGCTTTTGGTGATTAATCTCCTAGAGGAAGATCCATGCCACTATTGTTTATAATTGTTTATTATATTGGTCTTTGTATTGTATTTAATTTGTACACTGACTTAAGCCTCTACAGTTGATATATCTTATAGACAAATGAATAAATACATTCCAGTAGGGGAGTTATCTAAGTGGTACTTAACAACCCTCTTTTAAAAAAAAAAAATCCCTGTCTTTTATTTGAATAATCACATAATGGGTCTGCAGTTTCTTTGTATTCCTCTGGAAGTACCAATACATTTCTTTGTTGCCCTTTAGGCAACTTTAAAATTATAAAATTATCAAAGCCTTCATCATAAACCCTATAGCTACCTTTGAGCCTAGACCATTGTTTCCCAACCTTGGCAATTTTAAGATGTGTGGACTCCAACTCCCAGAATTCCCCAGCCAGCATACTGCCAAGTTGCCAAGGCTGAGAAACACTGGCCTAGACTGTGACTGTCTTTGTTGCCTCACTGATCCATAAAGGTCCATTTTCCTGAAGTCAGCATCAATCAAGCCTGATTCTACACATGGTGTAAATTTGGTTGCTCACTTATTTAGCACTATTAACCCCAATGGGTGTGCCAAAAGTAGCTATTTCCAAAATCAATAAAACAATACAGTATAAAAAGAGCCAAGGAGATGTAGTGGTTAAGGGACTGCCACTGGGGAGACCTAGATTCCCATTTGCTCTCTGCCATGGAAGTTTACTGGGTGACTTTGGACTAGTCACTTTCTCTCAACTCAGCCTACCTCACAGAGGCTGAGGTGAAACATTAAGTATGTTGCCTTGAAGCTCTTAAGAAAAAGGTGGGGTATAATCTAACAAACAAATAAATATTGGGTGTTCACACATGTGTGTTAAAACTCTCTTGTACCAGCTCCTGGGCTGTGTGTGTGTCTGTGTGTGAAACCTATGGGTAAATACCCTATGGATATAAATGATGTCCATAAACCCCAAAAATAATTAATGGCAGTGGCTTCCTTAATATAATCCACCAACATTTCATTGTAGACATAGTCTATACTTTTTATTTCTTAAACTCATTTCAAATGGCCATCCTATATTTATGGTAATTTGTATTGATTATTTAACTTGAAATTCAGCTATATTCTTCTTTATCAACTATAATGTTAGGATTCTGATATCTGATCTGCAGAAATCTGGATGACTAGATAGTAGAGTCCACTGGAGTTGGGTAGCCAATAAATTTAAATAAATAAATAATAGTGGCATGCAGTGGCAATCCATATTTTTGCAGGCCAGAAACAATATATCAAAATGGTAGGTCCTGCAATGGTATTGTATATTGTATATTGTATATATTATATATATATTCAAAAGTGCTGTTCTAGAGTGCCTTCATACCTCGAGTTCTTTCCATGTTGCCTTTGAATCTATTGTAGCATCACCTTCACTTGCAAATGTGTTAGCAAGTTAATGCATCCTTGTGACAATTGTTTCCCAGCCTTTCATGTGGAAAGACTGCAAAATTTACTCTGAAAAAACTACTTACGTTTCTGATGCTCATGACATAATTCTTATTATAGAAATGCTCAAATTTTATGCCTAAACTGTGTACTTATCAAACAAGCCATGGGGATTTGATTTCTCAATGCCAAGACACCATTAGATGGTGGCAAGATTAAAGATTGGAAGAATCCTATTTATCATCTAATGTTATTAGAGATGTACAGTAAATGTTTACAGTTTAGGTGGAGCAAGTTGAATTAAAAAAAAAAAAAAGATTGCCAACCCTATGTTTGTCTTGTAAACCCAATATATGAGGACTTTCCACTTCCAGAGAAGAAATGGTAGGTTAAAAATGGTGACCACATCCTACCCCATCATTATTACCTTTGTAGAACTCATATATTTGTCACTGTATTAGTCCCTTTTGGGTAAGTTCACATTATGCTAAATACAAATAAGAGTAAGAAACTGGAAGCCAAGTAACTGAAAGGCATGAGTGAAGAGAAAAGGAATTGTAATTAAATCTAATTTACATCATTATTCACCATTCCTCTCAATACTTTTGTAACCTTGCAAACCATCCTTGTTTACACCATGTCCATATATTGATTCATTAACTGCCTTTTATTCTTTAAACTTGTAACCTTTTTCTTTCTGAGGATCTCATCAACAGTTGTTTCTTTTCATAAATATTTATTCTCCCAACAACCCCTGCAATGTGAGGTGCCTCAGGGCTTGGGTCTTTCACCCCTCCTCTTTAAGATGAGGCCACTGGAAGAGATCATCTGAAGGCACTGATCATTTCCCAGCTGGATTACTGCAATGCACTTTCCATGGGGCTGCCCTTGAAGACATCCATAAATTACAACTGGTCCAGAAAGCAACAACACATGCAGTTTTGGGTGCCCCATGGATCGCCCATGTTATCCCCCTGCTGCATGAGCTGCATTGGCTTCCTGTTTCCTTCCAGATGCAATTCAAGGTGTTGGTTATCATCTTTAAAGCCCTGAATGGCACAGGGCCAGGTTATTTGCAGAACCACTTCTTTCTGCAGGTATCTGCCTGTTCCACCAGGTCAGATAAGGTGGGTGTGCTCCAGATTCCTTCCCTTCAATGTTGCAACCTAGTGGGGCCTGGCCTATATATCTTCTCAGTAGCACCCCCTGCCCTTTGGAATACCCTTCCCCCTGAGATCCAGCAGGCCTCTACTCTTCTCATCTTCTGGAAGGCTTTGAAGAGCTAACTCTTCCTGCAAGCATTGGGACAGAGTGAGGCTGGAACTCAATGAAATTATTTGTGGATGTGTGGGGTATGTTGCCCTGGGGGACATTGGGAGTTTTTGTGATGGTTTTTATGTTTTTTACTATTGTAAAAGCATACTATTTACTATTGTTTACTATTGTAAGCCACCCAGGGTACATAAGATGGGTGGTCATATAAGCCTTATAAATAAACAAACCCCATACTTCTAACGACCTTTCTACCAACATTTGCACAACTTAACATTTAGCCATCCATTTCTAATCTTTAGTAAACATTTTACACAGTGTTTGCAGAAATTCATCATCTTGCTCTAGTTTTTTTACTATTCAGTCTAAGCTGTCCAGAGTAATGTGCAAGTGGGTGGCCACAGAAATAGAAATAATAAATGACATAACATAACACCACACACTGTGTTTCCCAGATGCATTCAGCTGGCCATTGTATGACACAAAATGTTGAACTAGCTTGGCCTGTGTGATCCAGACAGGCTGTTCTTAATTCTTAAGTTATTCAGCCTTCTATCAATAGGAAGCTCTGAGTTACCTTAATATAATATGAATCATATAATAATACTTTATTGCTATTAACTGAATACATGCAGAGACCATCTTCAGAATATCCTAGAACTTCTAAAGTGATGCCAGTTGCATTAATGATATTGAATGCCTGATTTATTTATTTATTTACAATATTTGTATGGCCAGCCATCTTACCTAACAAAAGCCTGAGTGGCTCACAATAAAAAGCATAAAACCAACAAAACAGAACAAACCTGGCTCTTGAAACACAGCACACAAACATATATGTCTCACAACTCTATAGAGTTTCCCTGGGCTCCAGCCTCAAAGCACTGCAAAACTTGCAGGAAAGGCCAGACTTTTACAGCTCTTCAGAAGGCCATGAGGGTAGGGGCCTGCTGGATCTCAGAGGGAAGGGTATTCCAAAGGGCAGGGGCCACTACCAAGAAAGGCTTTTATAATGCCCTATGGCATGTGCCGTATCACTCTTCATACAGGACATCCATGTATCTTAGCTGAGGTAAAATCTGAGCATCCAAGATTTAAAATTAGCAATCTAGACATTATGCTTACTGGCTCTGGTATATTGAACAGTTCTGCAGAATTGTGTTGCTAATCTTTAAGGAATATCTTCTTGTTTGGGGACCTGAAGATCATCAAATATATAGTAGAAAAACAGCCCCTACTTTATTGTTTGCTCTACCATCTGTTTTCCTTTTATATTTATTTTCTCCTATTGAAATTATATTATTCAAGATCATATTATCCACTTGGTGAAGCACAATTTTCCAGTCAAGGGCTATAGTTGGCCACTGAGAGAGATTTTAAGAGCTACACTCCAAAATAGTAAGTGGGATTAGGGTAAAACTGATTTTTGTTTTATTTTCATGTTGTTAATATAATTAATTCTCACAATTTAATTATTCTACCCTTCTGACATTTTTTTTCCCCAAAGTTCAGGAAAATCACAGCCAAAGCTGTGCTTGACCACAAGCTGACTGGAGTTACCCCATCCTTAACACTTAACTTTCTGTTATGTTGGGACTGTCTGCAAAACATATAAAATCCTGATAGACAAGGAAAACCCACTGTCTATAACAACACTGGTTATATACCTCACAGGTATTTCCAGAGGTTCTTCAATGAAAACCAGATGTTTGTGTTTGTGTGTGTGTGTGTATTCCTGCTAAAAGCTGGAGCTGCCCAGTAGCTTTTCTGTGCTTTTAATTAATTAACATTGGCTACTTCATGGAAGACCTGAATCACCTTCTGGTGGAAAAGTGTCTGACCTGTTGCCATATAAAATTTGTTCATTTCACACTTTGTCATGATCACTTGGCAGATAGCTAATTGTTCTCAAGATATCTATTCAGAAGATATAGAGAATGGCTTACAGCATATACTGCAGATCCTCAAGAAACAAAAGAACACCTCCATATTGGCAGACCTCTCAGGGACTGTAAATGTCACCTAAAACACAGCCAGTATTTATGCTGACATAAAACTGGAGAGAAATGCCCTCAAGGAAAAAAAATCATTTTAAAACTGACACAGACTGTCTGCTTCAGGCCAAGAAAAGCCCTAAACCTCCAGAACTTCCTCATAGCATTAAAATAAGCAGTAAGGCAATGTCATTGTTAACATATTTGGGAGCTCAAGCAATCACAATTGAAGTGGTAGAGGGGGGAAAAAAAAGAACTGACCATTAAAATTTATCTGTGGATTCTCGGCTGAATCAGCATAAAATAATTGCATTTCATTTTGAGCATCTATGAAATTTCATGGCTGTAGGTAAGTTGTATATCTCTTCATTGGAATGCCTCCCATTTTCCTCATGCTGTGCTATTGTTCTGATGAGAGAAGAAGTTTGGAGGCATTTATAGTGTTGGTATATAGATCATAGAATCATAGGGTTGGAAGGGACCTTCAAAGTCTTCTAGTCCAACCCCCTGCCCAAGCCCAGGGCAGGAATCTCATACCATATTGGACAAATGGTTATCCAATCTTTTCTTGAAAACCTCCAGCAATGGAGCACCCACAACTCTGGGAAGCAAGCAGTTCTACTGCTTAATAGTTCTCACTGTCAGGAAATTTCTCCTTATTTCCAGGCTGGATCTCCCTCTGATGAGCTTCCACCCATTGCTTCTTGTCCTTCCCTCAGGTGCTACGGAGAATAAATTAACACCCTCTTCCCTGTGGCAGCCTTTCAAGTATTGGAAGACTGCTATCATGTCTCCCCTCAGTGCAACCACACTGGTCTCATCAGGTGTCTCTTGTTTTTCTTTCTCTGTGTTATTGTTTTTGTTTGGGCATTTATTATCTCATTTTTTAGAATTTCCCAAGCATCCTGAATTGTCTTCCCCTCTAGGATTTCCATCCATGGAGCTCTTCCTATTCTTCCTCTTAGTGTCCTAACAGCCAGGAACCACGCTGAGACAAGGAACTGGTCTCTAATGTTTTATTGCTTGTACCTAACAGGAATCCTAACAAACTGAAGAAGCGTGGGAAAAAACCAGCCATATAAACCCCAAGGGTTAAGGCAGGCCCGATCTGTGTCTCTTTGAATGGCTGCCCAATTCCTCAGTGCTACGCATGTGCTTAACAGCCTGGATGGGAGCCCCCTGCTCGCCATCCTTACTCATGACACTTAGTTTGTTAAAGTCAGCTCTCTTAAAAACTAAAACACTAGTTTGACTTTGTTCAGTTACCCTTGCCTGCATTATGGTGAATCCTAGTATGACATGGTCACTGTCTCCCAAAGTTCCTACAACTTCCACTCCCTCAACCATTTCATCCCTATTAGTAAGTATTAAGTCCAGTATTAGTAAATATTAAGTCCAGGAAGGAAGGAAGGAAAGAGTTCAGTCAAGAGTTTTGAAGGTTGTTGTGGTGAGCCAATCTCAGTTGGAGTATAGCAAGATGCTCTAGGTGAGATAGTAATCTGAATGAACTTTCAGCATTATGCTAACATGTCTGCTATCTCTCTGTTGCTTGCAAAAACATCTGGAAGAAGGCAAAGACAAATCAATTCCTTATTGTTGCCCAGAAAACTGCATGGTTGTGTCTACTGTATGTAGTCAGCAGGAGTTGAGCTTAATTCTTTATTTCAGCAAGGATTATGATTATCTCCTACCACATGGAATATCAACAGTACGGCATTAATTTACATACTTAATTTATATCTCACTTTTCTGCTTCAACTAAGCACTCACTGGGGTTCATAGAAAAAAATATTAAAAAACACAGAATGCAAAAAATAAATATATTAAGAAAACAGAAATAATCAGCTGGAAAAAAAAACAATATACACTTTAATATTCAAAATCACTTTTATTTTAACCCATGTTTCATTAGTGGTTTCACTGTTTAGATGATATATCTTATGATTATGTTACTATGGAAGAAGATTTCAATGAGATTTTAGATGCTGAATTTGGAATATTCCCACCCATGAAGAATCCTATGATTAGAACAAATATACTTTAGATGAACTATAGTTGGCTGACTTTTGTATTTTTTACATCCTAAAGAACAGGATTATGCTTTTTATTCAGTTATGCATCAGATTTTTTTTTTTATTTGATTAGTTCTTGGTTTCCTCAACTTTACTTCAACATATTCAAACATGATAGATTGACATTTCTTCTATATCAGATCACAGACCAATTGATCTAAATTTACTATTGCAACAGTGTATTAAGCCATCTGGAAGTTGTTATTTCAATCTCTTTCTAATGAATGATAGTGAATTTAGAAAGCAGATATGTTCTGAGACGTGTGAAGTTTATTCAACAAAGAGAATTTCAGAATGACTGAACTCCATTGCATTTGTATAAAAAATGGAGTTAGTAAGTCATAATTTTTCATTAAAACCCATGTTTTTGTGATATCCTAAAGTCACTATGTTCAGGGAAGAAGTAGTTACATAATCAATTTAGTCTGAGACAAAGAATATTTTCTGAAATTCCACTTTTGAACTATATACTGAATATATAACAGTGATTATTGTCTTGCTTTTCCTTTTTCTGCTTGTATTAATGTTTTATTTATTTATTTTATCCTTGTTCTGGAACACACACACACACACACACACACATAAAAGTCAAGTTTTTGAAAGATATCTAACCATATTCAGTATTGATTAGTGGTTGAAGCTTTGTTTGTGTTAATGCTGAGCATTTCTGAGAATGGAAATCTAACCTAAGAGGCATCAGTAAATCAGGTTTTATAACTATAACAGACAGGAGATTTATTTAAAGAAAATACAGTACATTATAGGGATAGGCAAAGCTAGCTACATGCTTCTAGGAGGACTATCAAAGAGCATGTGTTCCATGTGTGTTTTCCTGGGAAGAAAGGCAGAAGGAAGTGACTTAAGATGAGCAATTTAGATAAAGAAAAGCAGAATGATAGGTGAAGAGGGGACACAGAGTAAATCCTTAACAGTCTATCTACAACCATCTGCCCCCTTGTGGCCAGCAGGTTTTGAGGTTCTGAAGAGTCAGTACCATTGTGTTTGCACCTCCAATAGTGGTGAAGTTGCCCCAAATGCTGGGCTACTTCATTGATAATTGTCAATATTTTCTATCAAGAGGATACGTGGGTTAAAAACAAAACAAAACAAAAAAAAACATAGCAGATATGTAATGGAAATGTGAGAAAGATACTGGAGAGTACAGTTAGATCATGGTGAATTGCAACAATTCATAGTGAAGAGTATTTTTGTATTTTGTCTTCTGTATTTCTCCTTGGCAATCAAGCTGTGATGCTATCTAAAGAAATGTCAATTTTAACTGCTTCAGTATGCTTCAGTAACTGCAAACAACTGGCTTGCTGTCTTCTTGTCATTCTATAGTCCTCCTAACTGATAATCTGACATCTTTCCTTTTTATGTTAGTTCCCCAACTTCACGTACTTATGTTTACACATACACATTAATATCAATATATTTCTATGCATGTATGAGTGTGTATTGTACTTATTTTTTCAAAAATTCTACTGATCTGTTTTTTGTCTGCTCTCTCTTTTTATTTCTATTCCCCACTTTTTAATGTAGTCATCCAAATAGGTGGTTTGAAAATATTATTTTTATTCTTTCTCTCCTAACAAAAAGTATGTCTTTGTGCCCAGTCATTCACTAAAAATAATAGCAGACTCATATGACATCTGTGACTGGGCAATAGTGTAATCTCTGCTTAAGCAGAAAGCAAGAATGGAACTGAACGTTGCACTGGAGGTTTCTAATCATCATTTGCTATTAATAACTTTTACAAGGATTCCCTGTTTATTTAATTAGCCTAGAAGGAAAGGAGACAGATAAGAATTTATAATCATGCACTGGAAAACAGTTTTTGAGGCTTCATTAATAATATCAATCTTTCAGTTCCCCAATATGGTATTTGTATCTATTTTGTTTGCTTCATATTTTCCAAACATCTGCAAAAAGTTTTGATTTATCCTACAGCATTTGCATTCTGGGATACACTGTTCTCTCTGTTGGCCTTAAGTGCTCTTGAACTCTGCCCTCTTTAAAACTGATATTATTTTTTGCCCTCAGGGTAAGTGTGTTTTCTCAATACATCTATTAATGCTATGGGAATGCTAGACAAAGCTTAATGAAAAACAGGCTGTTTGGAAGAGTTGTCATATTTCCCAGAATGATTGAAAACACCTCCTCTTTTTCCTTGGTCTCCAATAACCTGTTTCTCTTCCATTCTCAGAGCCTTGCATTAGTTCCACACTACTTGGCAAATGACATTAATCAAACAGGCTATTTTAGGCTCTTATGCAGCAGTGTACATTCTCCAAACTTGTATAAGGAATACAGGTCCCCCATTGGCCCACTCAGTTTCTTTGCTGCTTTGAAATTAGTATAGCTAATATTTGCCAAAATACATTTCCATGTAGAATGGAGTACTGTGTAATGCAGAAAAAAAACTCTGATTAACAACAGACCTGGTCAGGAGGGAAGTTTGCAAGCGGACTTAACATGTAAAGAAAGATGGACAGCTCCTTCTCTTTCTAAGACATCTTGATGACATCAGTGAAGTCCCTCCATGTGAGGATTGTGGGGTCAGATATCTCAATAGCAATAATCTTTTCTATGAGCCATTTAGGTTTCAGATAGGAAAGTTTATTAAGATATAGTCCCTTTCCATTCAAAGACCCAAGTGAATCAGATTCCCTGGATCCCTCCCTTAAACTCATAACATTTGCCCACCTTTCTTTTGAAATTGAATCCTTACAACTGATTTCAGTTTTACAACTCAATCCCCAGGCTGCATTCCTCGGGTTGGTGTCAGCTGTAGATAAGCCAATCGCCAAAACAATTCAGTCCCTCTCTGCTGTGCTTGCTGGTGATGTCTCCATTCCCAAGCAGCAATCAATCCTCCCCCTCCCTCCTGTACACTTCATGACAGAGGAGAAGAACCAGAAACATTTTATGGCTTTTGGGACAAGCCTCTGACACTCCATGAGTATAGCATGAAAGTCTGTGGGGGAATGCCTTCCCATGTATGCAAGTCTTGCTGCTGTGGACAGTTCCATTATAGCCATGGATGACAGGCTATTCACAGATGTCATAGTATAAATTAGAGAAGGGATAACTGCCGTTTGAACATTGAATTTTTCATGCAAACATATTGTCTGAACAGGCCTAAGTTGGGTGGAATATGTATCCCATCTGCACTAAGCCATGCATATATAATGGACAGTCCACTTTCCTAGGTTTTTGTATATATTTATGGACTTTGCATTCTTACAGTTGAGAGTTAAGAAAATGAGATTATGCAAATAATATTTCTTACAGTTATCCCTCCCCTTCTGGCAAATATTTTGAAAAACTTTTTTTTAAAAAAATAAGACTGTCTATTATAATAATGTCTTAATCTGGTAATCTTTTTTGCTGAGGTGAAGTCAAATTTAGGAGATTCTGCATTTCTTTCTTTTTTGCAATATTGGGATTACATGGAAATTCAGTACAAAGCAGGAATAGTAAAAGATATAATCTAAATAGCCTAATTACGCAATGTGATATGGTTTAACAAAGGCACAGATATTGGAAAGAGCTCTTCATCCCAGACCTGCTGGCTCCAGATTATAGATTAATTAACTTCAGTCCTAAATAAGGCAATGGGAGAAGAGGTTGAATGGGGGAAAGGAAACCAATTTGTGAGGAGACAACCAGCTCAGAAATATTTGTAAGATCCCAATGGTGGGTGTAGCAAGAAAAGGGATGGGACACTAGCGAGAGAGAAAGAAGAAAGGAAGCAGGATGGAGACCCCTTCCCCTAATCTCACCCTCAGGCATAAAAAGTGAGCAATATCAGAGCTATGGTTGGCAGCTGAGTAAATGTGGTGTGAAGAGCTGGAAGTTTTACTTGTGAGGTAAAGGAGTTTGGAGAACTAGTTCAAGAAAAGAAAAATTCTGGGAGGAGAAGGAGAGGAGAAAAGCAGATTCAAGTTCTGTCTTATGAAGGCAGCAGCAAACCAGTTCAATAAGACATTGGCAGTAACAGAGTGAGCACATTTTGAAAGGGTTGGGGAACAGAGTCACTTGGTTTCTGGATGGAACAGTTTCCCAACTTCAGTTGATCAATATCCCCCCCCCCCCTTTTGTTATGTTGTTATAAATCTTAATACAGTGAATTGTTTTGGTACAATTATGTTTATACAATATTAATTGAACATTATTGACATTCTGTTATTTAGATAACAGAGTATTGGAAATAGAGAAAGGAGAAAAAAGTATTCTGTCAATATTAATTACAATTTCTGATGTCAATGGTTGATCAGTATTGTAACAGAACCATCTGTATGTTTTAGGAACAAACTCTCAGATGCCAACTTATCTCTACAAGAAAGGACCTCCAGATGAGATTTGCAGAAGATTTGGATATAATTTAGACAATGTTTACAGCAATGGAAAGCTAAATCCTAGTTTTATATATTGTAGATCATTATTTAATTATGAATACTGAGACAAACAAGATAGAGTGAGAAGATAAATTCTTACTTTTGCTGGCCAATGATTATAGCTTACTAAAATGTTTTCACTGTACATGATTCTTCAATTATATTATTGCTTCTTTTCTTTCAACTTTCCTGTTCCTTTTGAACATATTATGCAAAGTCATCTCTGTCTTCTCTTCACAGGGAAGTATATGTAAATGTGAAAAAAATATATAAGTGAAAACACACTTTTCCCTCTCTTTGAGTCCAAAATGGCTAACCTTATTTAGCAGCATAGTGTTATGTCCAATTCAGACTTCCCTATAAGGTATCATACTTTAAAAAACAGGCAATACTGCAACTATAAGTGCACCTGAGTGATGGAAATGTTGATTATGAAGCTAGTGGAAGATGGCTGATATTGTTGCCAGGCAATTTACCAAAACAGATAGTGTAGTGTTTCATAAGTCAGCATTATGATTTGTGTTCTTACTCTAAGATATCTCAAATACTTACTAAACTAATTAAATTTGCACTGTGAGCATTTCATAAGGTGGCCCCAAGATGCTCGATTTGATGATACTGTTCTTGGTCATATTATTAATTAAGAAAAGTAGCAGATCATCTACCACCATGTGGCTTTGCCATATAAACAAAAGCAAAATCTGAACATATAATATCATTCAGAATAATTGGTATGTTAATCTCCTATCCCTAGGCTTCCATTTAATTACTTAAACAGTGTGTGCATTTTGATCTTTTTATTAGGATGCTTGCTTAGACACACTTGCTATATTAATATTGACAGATGTCCCAGCAAGATAATAAGTGAAGTCATATCATGAGGTTTCAGCAGTACAACATTAGCATATAATGCAACAAAATACGCTTAGAGATTTCTTCTGTTGTCATATACAACCAATAACCAGGAAGAAAGAAAGAAAGAAAGAAAGAAAGAAAGAAAGAAAGAAAGAAAGAAAGAAAGAAAGAAAGAAAGAAAGAAAAAGAAAGAAAGATTAAAAAATGATCTGTATTATACTGTTTCATTTGTAAAGTAAATTAGAGCCTTGTGGGCAATGGGGAATGATGTATCAGTGCTTTCAAACAGCCACAAGAACCTAGGATTGACCCCTGCAGCAATACCACTCTGTTTCTTCCTTCCTGCTTACAGGAAGAGGAAAGGCCAACTTGGCCCACCTCTTGTTGGAGAGGGAGAAGGCTGTAGCAGCTGGCCATAGAACTTTAAAGATCAGGATGTGAGCAGAATGGCTGGTCCAGGGAGGTGCTGATGGCCTAACTTCAGGAACTCGAGGAGACCTCACTTCAGGATTTAAGATAATGCATATCCAGCAAGCAGTAGTGGCTGCAATAGTGGTAGCACGGTCCTGAGAACAAAAAGAATGGTCTCATCTTGAAAGACTATGTTTGCAAGTAGGTATGAAGCTTAACCATAATACCCAATATTGCAGGCTTAATGGATATTATTAAAAGGATTGATGGTTTTGTGGTGGAAACATTATCCTTATTTGGAAGTTCCAGGCAACTCGACTCCTTTCTTACTTTCTACTCAGAGTACATTCCCTCCCCTTTAGCAGGCATGTTCTCCATATAAGAGTGAAATAATAATCCTTTGAGACATACATAATCACAATGGGGACAAAATGTGCACATGACATCACAACACAAGCTCCATCATTTCATCCTTGGGTCACAGTGTATATTTTATCACCATTCTCTCTTTTCCAGGAATGGTACTGTTACCATATTTCTTTAGTTACATGTGAATCCTAATCCATAAGAAATGCTGTGAAATCTAACCTGAAATTTGAATCAAATATAAACTTCATTACAAATTAAAATATAGGAGATTATCCAAATGCATGCTCAGGGTACAACAGGGAAGTTGATTAGACTAATTCAGTTAAGTAAATAATGGAGGAAAGATAAGGAAGGTGGAGTGACTTTAGTTTGGTGTTATAGGACACTGAAGGTCTCATACTCAGATATACAGTAGGTGTTCTATTCTCTTTCTATGGTTCTGTGATAAGGAAATAGAACTAGTTAAGCCCTACAAGTCTCTGTGTCTTTTCCCATTAATGTTTTTTTGCTGGAAAAACTTTGATGAAAAATGTGTGTTCTCTAAGAACCTGAGCTGATGGGGGAATAACTAAAGCACACAAGGAAATAAAGAAATTGGGATGGGGTGAGGAAACAAAAAGTTAGAAGTTTATTGAGGAATCAAAACCTACCTCTCAGTCAGCACTTCTTGCAAGTGATTTCTTAAATTCAGCATGTTGGTTTAATTGTTTTTAAGTGTGCAAAGAGGTAAGTTTACATTGAAATGTCTCAATGAAATAGCCCCCATCTTTGAAAAAGAGAAACTGCTATGAGGCTATGTGGTGTATCTTGAATCAGCTGCAAAGTGTCTGTTTTCATTCACATGAGGTTGTGACTACTCTCGGTTAGGGATCATAGTCTCTAAACGGAGGAGGAGGAGGAGGACGACGACTAGAGCATACATGAGCTGCTAAGAAGTCCAGAATGGAGAGCAATGAAAACAGAAAAACTCCATGAGCACATGTGAACATGAGAAAAAGGTGGAGGTGGTGTGCCTACATCACCTCCTTGTGTCCCTCTTTGTATTTTCTACTCTACCTATGTTTCAGATTGTCCTTTGGAAATAGCCTCAGGTTTCCTTAGCCATGGTTGGTTGGTGTAATAGGCTCTATTGGACCAGATCCAGAAGGTAGGCAACACAGTGACAGTGATGACAGAAAAAAGAGGATGCCCTCTTTACAGAGAGGGTACTCCACTGTGCAGTCTTACCTACTGCTCCTCCTCACACAGATAAACAGTTTGAACCTGTCCATTTTCCCTGTTTCTGATTTCTTCTATTAATGTTCAACTGCCCGGAGTAAGAACTATTGCTTTATCCAGAGATTAGGACATGTTGTTTAGTTCTGTTTAATCATTTGCCTTGATTTCATTTGTCATTGTTTTCTTAAATTATCTTTCTCTCTTAAACTCACTTGGGTTATAGGTGAGAAACTGACATTTTAAATCAGGTCTCCTCAAACCAAATGAAGGGTAGCTTTCACTTTAGCTCTAGCCAGCAGTATAAGAAAAATAAAGATTCAACCCAAGGAGTAAAAAATTTTGAAAAGTGAAAGAGGACCAGAAAACTTTTAATCTAGTGACAAAGTGGGCATATTAAATGAGCAGAAAGGGTACTTTTTCATTGTAAAGATGCATTGTGTTAGGCACAGTCAATTTCACTGAAGTGTTTCTGTTTCATGGCTTATGCTTGAAGCAGATTATTATTATTTTTTTAAAAAGCAAGGATCTCAAGCCTAAGATGCTGCACACGGCATCTCTGGGATAACAAACAACAGGAAAATCATTGAGAGAGACAGATTTTGCCAGTAGCATTATTCACACACAGATTTGGCTGTTCTACTTCAGTGCATTTCTCTTAGGGCTGAGCAACGTCTTGGAGTTTTTATTTATATGTGTATGTATATATTTGTGCATGTACAATGAAGTGAAATATTTAATCAAACATACAAGAGACACAAGTCATTTCCTCTCTAGTGATTTACAATCTGCTCTAGCGTCAGCCAAGAATAGGTGTGCTAATATAACTGTAATGATGACAGGCTTTATATCGCCTCAGTGACATCCGTTGGATGTCATCAAGAAAGTACAAGTCTCTAGTGAGGTAGAGGGTATACATACACACACCAAGAGACAGAAAGAGAGAAAGAGAAAGAGAGAGAAAGAGAGAGAGAGAGAACACTCAGAGAGAATGTATGTATGTTATTTATTTATTTGTTCCAAGTCCATAAAAATCAATCATATTTCATGTAGAACTTGGTAAATGTCCTTCAGGCCTTTTGTTGCTGATGCTGCCATTAAAGATTTCAGGGATAAGGCACATACAGTTCAAAGAAACAATTTTATAGATTTTATATAATCTCCTGGGCCATGTAGATCTTCGGATGTCTATGCAAAGTTATTTCCTTTTAAGATCTTCTGAGATGTATCCAAACCAGTGTTGCTTAACATTAGCAACTTTAAGACACCAGCTCCCAGAATTCCCCAGTCCACATGTCTTAAAGTTACCAAGGTTGAGAAACACTGGTCAAGACTAAGCAGCTTCAACAATATTTTGATCAATGAACTGCTAACCCAGGAACACGAAAAGGAAGTCCTTGCATAAGGAACTGGAAACTGTCAGACTAGAAGCCTGGCTTAGGTATTTGCCTAAATGTCAGAGAACTTGAAACTGGGTAGAGGACTGAACAATGCATACTGGGTTTAAACCCCACATCCTTAGGTCCCATCTTCATGCTTAATGCTATCCCCAAACTTTCACAAAGTTTGTCCTCATGCTCATATGATGTGATTACAAAGTACACATTTCCACAAGATCCCACCCCCAGGTTGGCAGAGAGGTTGTACAACATCCCTCAGACATTTTGTTCAATATAAGCAGGTCATATTAAATTGATGACTCTGAGTTTCCTTTCTTACTCATTTGTGGGCATTAGGCTGGCAATAACCTGACTATACTGTAACTCCTTCAGGCTTCTCTCATCCCTTCTTTCATTCCTGGCTTTGTGTTGCAAACCAAGGTAGAAACAGGGGAAACAAAGGGGAACACAACAGGGTTTTCCTACAAACATTTGTTTGCTTGTTTGTTTGTTTATCAAATTTATATGGCAGCCCATCTCATGAGAGTGACTCTGGGCAGCCTAAACAGTGGAATAAAACAATAAAAATATATACCTAAAATCATTATATAATAATAATTAACAAACATTAAAAACTATAAAAAAAGAACTAAAACAGAAAATTATGGGTGAAGGAATGTTAATAATGAAGCCATCTCACTAGATCACCCATCCCTGGGGTCCCCAGGCCTGCTGGCATAACCAGGTCTTGATGGAACTTCAAAAGCTCAGGAGTGATGAGGCAGACCTCATCTCTGGGGTGACATGATTCCACAGTGCAGACGCCACAGCAGAAAAGACCCACCACCTAGCGCTTGCCAAACAAAGCTCCCTAGACAACGGAAATGGTAACATACCCACTCTGCTGGATCTGATGGGATGGGCAGATGAAAATGGGGAGAGGCAGTCCCTCAAATAACCTGGTCCCCTGACATGAAGGGCTTTAAAATTCAACACCAGCACCTTGAATTGGACCCGGAAACAGACTGGTAACCAATACAGCTTGTGAAGCAGAGGTGTAACATGTGTTCTTCCAGAAACACACATAACTGCCTGTGCTGCCACATTCTTCACCAGCTAAAGTTTCCAGATACTCTTCAAAGGCAGGCCCATATAGAATACATTGCAGTAGTCCAATCAGGAGGTGACCAGGGCATGAGTGACCATGAGTAAGGCCTCTCAGTCCAGGAATGTGCACAATTGGCACACAATACAAAGTTGTGCAAAGGCCCTCCTAGACATAACTATCACCTGCTCTTTGAACAGGAGTTGTGAGTCCAGGAGGACCCCCAAGTTGCATACACGTTCTGTTTGGGGCAGTGCAACCCCATGCAGTACCAATGATGGTGCAATCCCAGAACTGGAGGGCCTAAAATGTTGTTTTGGAGAATTCAGTCTTCTGATCTGTTGTCTGTTTAGTTACCAGCTATATTTCTGTACCTGTCACCAAGTCACAAGAGTTTGTGGGGCTGTGTATAATCAGATAAAAATATTATAGAAAGTGAAATTATATTAAAGCAACAGAAAAACCTGAAGAGAGAAAAAAGTGCAAGTGATTATATAAATTACCAACAGCAACAAGGCAAATAAATAGAGTTTTGTGCCTGAGATATTTCCAAGCATGTGTGTGTGTGAGAGTGTCTCTGTGTGTATGCTATTACTTTTGCTGTTCATGAGTGTATTTTTTTCTTTTTTCTGTTAATTAGTTTGATGTAATCAATATAAATAAAACTAAGTTATTTAAACACGACACTTAAAAAAAAAAAGCATAGTTAAGAAATCCTTTTGCCAAAGGACTGATACTTGATGAGAAGTTTACTTACTGTTGTTATTTCTGTGCTAATAAGCATTTATTTTGGCAGCACTTGCCAGGCTATGCTTTTTTCTTATATCCCTCCCTTTTTTTTTTCTGGGTACTGCCTTGAACATGCACAGACAAGTGAAATATAAATATTTTAAATGTACTGTATATATAAATATTTGAAATATATTAACACCAAACATACAGCTCTGGAGTGGGTTTCAAGGGAAGCTTGGAATGAATTCTTTTCTGGGGATGAGCGGTCAAACAGGCAGTGCAAACAGGTAGTAAAAGAGTTGAAATGGCAAAATATAAAACTGTCACGAGTCATAGAAGGGAAGATGAGATTCCTTAATTAGCTTGTGCAAAATTGTGTCATGCTGACTCTTTTGTCATTTTCTTCTCAGAACTATTCTATTAATTGTTGCTTCTTCTTTCTCCAGACAACTCACAGTATCTGCTGAGAAACAGTGAATCTCTTGTACCTACTTACTCTCTGTTTTAATCAAAATACAGAGAGGTCCATCTCCAGTCCTGACTGGAGGACATTGCAGGATGTTCACTAGCACCCCTGGCTTAATTGTCAAGTTCAAGAGAATATTCCAGTTTTCCCCCTTTAAACAAAGACAACACTGTCTTATCTATAAAGAACGAAGGGAAAATAAATACTGGTTTTCTGGTATGTCTTTGGCTACTCACCCAGGATGAGTAACAGCTGTTCCTGTACTGGCACATTGATCTTTGTTGGAAGTCTCCATGATAAGTATGATAGAATGCTTGAGTTCCTTTTCCTCAAAGGCTTGGAGTTGACTCAAAGATCAGTGTTTATTGTGCTGCTTCATTATAGCCAAAGAATCAATGTTCATAGTGCCTGGAAAAATGGTGATCTCAGTGCTAGATCATAGTGAATTATTATCATTGTGAATTGTGAATTATTATCATCACAGTGAATTATTATCATTGTGATATGTGCTGGGGATGAGCTCTGCTAGTTTGAGAAAAATTAGAAAATTAATATAAATTAACCGTTTTAGCTTCAGATTCACTTTTATCATTGTTTGAAAATACTTCCTTTTTAAAAACTTCTGAACACGCTTTATCATTTCACTTTTAGTCCTAGGCAGTGGTGTCCACGGGGTGGTCAAAATTAGCAACATTTTGAGGGAAGTCCCACCTCTTTTGTATATAGGCACCTGCACAAAGAGATGGGGCTTGCATCATGATATCACACCCACCATCTTGCAGATTTTGACAACAACCATCCAACAAAAAATTGCTGCTGGTCCTAAACCTGGGCAGGAGGATGGTGCCCCAAATGGTCTCTCTCTCCTAAGCAGAAAGATAATCTGCATTACTTTAAGTTGCAGATAGATCAGGCTTCAAGGAGAAAAGAATCTGCAATATCTGAACTGGTCAAACCAAACCTCATAAAACTCTAGCTGGAGTTAAACTGTGTGTTCTAAAACTAAGCTTAGAAGATATGCCCCAAGCAGCTGTGAGTGAATGCAAATATGGACAGAGGATGTTTGAATAAGAAAATTCTACAAGCTTGCCCTTGACTATTTAGTTGTGCTAGTCATACCCAAAATCACATGAAGTCATTTTATTTATTTATTTATTTTCTATCCTGCCTTTATTATTTTTATAAATAACTCAAGGCAGCGAACATACCTAATACTCCTTCCTCCTTCTATTTTCCCCACAACATATGTTGTAATAGATACTAAAAGGCTTTCTATGGTAGAGAATCTTAGGAAAATACACCCCTACTAGGATGATAGAAAACTTGGTGGGAAAAAGCTAACTTAAATTTTCCTTGCTGTCCATTGTGTTTTGCAGTTGGGCAGTATTTCGTGACATGGAAAACAGACGGACACTTCTAATCTGTAACATGGTTGAAACTGTTACATAGGTAAGGGGTTGCTTGTGTGTTTGTTTGAGAGTCCCACTGGAGGAAATTCTTGCCTTGTCCCTTCTCCCAGCTCCTTGAGCTTCTGATCCTATATGAGAAAAGCTAATTCCCTAGTACTATATTGCAGTTGAGACAAAAAGGGAAGGGTGAAATGGACAAGCATTGTGTCAGTTTCTCCTTTTCTTCAGCAGAGGACAAGCTGCTCTAGGCTACTGATTTTTTTTCCTCTCTCCCCTCCCCTTCCCTTTTGATGCTTCTGGATTTGAAGCATCTCAGGGTGGGGGCCTGATACTACTTGTTCTCAGAGATTCAGGCCAGCAGGAATGAAGACAACCAGTCGTCAATTTGAGGACAATTTTCCTCAAATTACTTCTTAAGGGTTGGGGAAAACTATGAATGGCGTTCTCTTATGATCACTTTCCTTGAGACTTAATTGTACTAAAAGTTAGAAGACTTGATTCAAATATGATCATTCAGTGAAACAAGGAACTCTTGTAGACTACCTCTTAACCAAAAAGTGTTAAAGCCTGCACTTCCTTTAGGAATATTTAATGTATATATTCCTTTGAATTGTTTTGAAAACATTTTCCCCATAAAATTGAAAGAGAGTGGTAAGAGAGGGATATATATATATATATATATATATATATATATATATATATATATATATCTAGAGAGAGAGAGAGAGAGAGAGAGAGAGAGAGGGAGGGATTGGCATCACGCTATCAGGGGCCACCCCACTGTAACATGTGCCAAGAAGACTGAGAGAGAACTTTCTTTGGAGATAAGATTGCATAGAAAAAAGTCAGATGCACTGTATTTGTTTGGTTGTGTCATTTTCTTGAGCTCATTATTAGAGTACTTCATTTGCCATTTCCCAAAAATTAAAATATGGAAAAAATGAATTCCAAGCAGCAGATTTACATGAAGGATGTTGATAAAATGGCCAGAAGTACAAACAGAACCCTTTATAATGAACACAAACAATACTATACCCCCTTCATAGTGTTATTGGTTTTCTCCCTTCCCCACCTCCTCCCTCTCCTCCTCCTCCTCTTCTTCTAATACCCAGGAAACTTTTCATGAAAGCCAATTAACAGCTATCCTGTTGTCACAGCATGACAGGCATGTACATCCGATCCATGCTGTTTTTATTGAAGAATACTTAAAATAGTGGACAAAAGAGCAAGAGAAAGGTTCAGACCATGAAAGCAACAAGAACTCTTGCCACAGAGCAAGAGACAAGAAGTCAATGATAATGTCTCTGCATCTTAAAGTATTGATTATATGCTGTCATGAGCACTGATGGTGAGCAGGAGGGGGCCCCTATCCAGGGGGGAAAACGCATGCGTAGTAGTGAGGAGTTGAGCAGCCATTCAAAGAGACACAGAACAGACCCGCCTTGAGTTTTGGGGTTTATCTGTCTGGGTTTTCTCACGCTTCTTCAGTTTGTTAGCATTTTCTGTCCAACGTAGCAGTAATAAAAGACTAGAGACTTATTCCTTGTCTCAGCGTGGTCCCTGCTTGTTAGGACATATACAGTTGTAATTGAAATTATTCAACCCGCATTGCAAATCAGGTTGATTGTCAAAATGTATAGACTTTCAGCTGTTTGCAATGAACAAATCAAACAAAAGCAATTGAAATAGCTCAACATAATGAATGCTTCAAGTGGTGTCCCCAAATTCAACTGAAAATGCAACTTATAATGACTTCTCCAGTCTCAAAATTATTCAACCCCCTGAATAGACTCCGTCACAACAGCACACATACAGTATGCAAAGCAGGTGTTGTCTCAAGCACACCTGATGCAACTAATCAAGGGCTTCATTAGTTGCACCAGGTGTACTTGAGCTGGAACACATGAAATACCTGAACTGGCTAGGGGTTTGTTGAGTGTCACGTTTGACTGCATGTTAGAAATACAGTATGGCTAAGTCAAAAGGATGGTCTAAAATGGTAAGAGAAGAGATCATCGCCCTTCACAAACAAGGAACAGGATACAAAAAGATAGCGAAGGCACTGAATGTTCTTAGAGACACCGTTGGAAGCATAGTTCGCAAGTTCAAAATTAAAGTAACAGTGGTTACACTACCTGGATGGGGCAGAAAAAGGAAGCTGTCAATGGCTGCAAGCAGATTTCTGAGAAGGCATGTTGAGAGAAACCCTCAAGTGACTGCAAAAGACCTGCAGCAAGACTTGGTGGCAACAGCCACTGAGGTTTCAGTGAGCACAGTAAGGCACATACTAAACACAGAAGTTTCTCATGCCAGAACTCCAAGATGTACACTACTACTGACCCAAAAGCACAAGAAAAGTCGGCTCCAATATGTTCAAAATCAAATAAATAAGCCACATAAGTTTTGGGATTTTGTTCTGTGGAGCAATGAAACAAAACTGGAACTTTTCATCCTGATGGATCAGCAGTATGTCTGGAGAAAAAAGAATGAAGCATACGCTGAAAAGAACACTTTGCCTACAGTTAAGCATGATGGTGGCTCAGTGATACTCTGGGGCTGTTTTGCATCCTCTGGCACTGGAAACCTGCAGCATGTGGATGGCAAGAGGGATTCATTGAAGTATCAGGAAATCCTAGGAGCTGAAGCTTGGGTGTCATTGGACCTACCAACAGGACAATGATCACAAGCATACCTCAAATTCTACTAAGGCTGGGATGCAGAAGAAGTCCTGGAAGATTCTACAGTGGCCATCACAGTCACCTGACTTGAACCCCATAGAAAATGTCTGGTGGTATTTGAAGAAGGTGGTTGAGCATGCACACCCAAGAATATTACTGAACTGGAGGCCATTGCTCACGAGGATTCCTCAGGAATGCTGCCAGAAGCTGGTGTCTGGCTATGCATCTCGTTTGCAGCAGGTCATAACAGCAAAAGGGTGATCTACTAAGTACTGAAGATGCTTGCCATGAAGGGGTTGCATAATTTTGAGACTGGAAAAGTCATTTTAAGTTGCATTTTCAGTTGATTTTGGGGATACCACTTGAAGTATTTGTTGTGTTGAGCTATTTCAATTGCTTTTGTTTGATTTGTTCATCGCAAACAGCTGAAAGTTGAATAATTTCAATTACAACTGTAGTCCTTCATGGTTTGTGAATGTTGTTGTTTATTCATTTAGCTGCTTCCGCCTCTTTGTGACTTCATGGACCAGCCCACGCCAGAGCTTCCTGTCAGTCGTCAAAACCCCCAGCTCCCCCAGGGATGAATCCATCACCTCTAGAATATCATCCATCCATCTTGCCCTTGGTTGGCCCCTCTTCCTATTGCCTTCAACTCTCCCTAGCATCAACGTCTTCTCCAGGCTGTCCTGTCTTCTCATTATGTGGCCAAGGTATTTCAGTTTTCCCTTTAATATCATTCCCTCAAGTGAGCAATCTGGCTTTATTTCCTGGAGTATGGACTGGTTGGATCTTCTTGCAGTCCAAGGCACTCTCAGAATTTTCCTCCAACACCACAGTTCAAAAGTATCTATCTTCCTTCTCTCAGCCTTCCTTATGGTCCAGCTCTCACAGCCATATGTTACTACAGGGAACACCATCGCTTTAACTATGTGGGCCTTTGTTGTCAGTGTGATGTCTCTGCTCTTAACTATTTTATCGATATTGGTCATTGCTCTTCTCCCAAGGATTAAGCGTCTTCTGATTTCCTGACTGCGGTCAGCATCTGCAGTAATCTTCGCACCTAGAAATACAAAGTCTTTCACTGCTTCTACATTTTCTCCCTCTATTTCCCAGTTATCAATCAATCTGGTTGCCATAATCTTGGTTTTTTTGAGGTTTAGCTGCAAGCCAGCTTTTCCACTTGCTTCTTTCACCTTCATCATAAGGCTCCTCAGTTCCTCTTCGCTTTCAGCCATCAAAGTGGTATCATCTGCATATCTGAGATTGTTAATGTTTCTTCCAGCAATTTTAACTCCAGCTTTGGATTCCTCAAGCCCAGCATGTCGCATGATGTGTTCTGCGTACAAGTTGAATAGGTAGGGTGAGAGTATACAGCCCTGCCGTACTCCTTTCCCAATCTTAAACCAGTCCGTTGTTCCCTGGTCTGTTCTTACTGTTGCTACTTGGTCATTCTACAGATTCTTCAGGAGGCATACAAGATGCCTTGGTATCCCCATACCACTAAGAACTTGCCACAATTCGTTATGGTCCACAGAGTCAAAGGCTTTAGAATAGTCAATAAAACAGAAATAGATGTTTTTCTGAAACTCCCTGGCTTTTTCCATGATCCACCGGATATTGGCAATTTGGTCCCTAGTTCCTCTGCCTTTTCTAAACCCAGCTTGTACATCTGGCAATTCTCGCTCCATGAATTGCTGAAGTCTACCTTGCAGGATCTTGAGCATTACCTTACTGGCATGTGAAATGAGTGCCACTGTTCGATAGTTTGAACATTATTTAGTGTTCCCCTATTTTGGTATGGAGATATAAGTTGATTTTTTCCAGTCTGATGGCCATTCTTGTGTTTTCCAAATTTGCTGGCATATAGCATGCATTACCTTGACAGCATCATCTTGCAAGATTTTGAACAGTTCAGCTGGGATGCCGTCATCTCCTGCTGCCTTGTTATTAGCAGTGCTTCTTAAGGCCCACTCAACCTCACTCTTCAGGATGTCTGGCTCTAGCTCACTGACCACACCGTCAAAGCTATCCCCAATATTGTTATCCTTCCTATACAGGTCTTCTGTATATTCTTGCCACCTTTTCTTGATCTCTTCTTCTTCTGTTAGGTCCTTGCCATCTTTGTTTTTGATCCTACCCATTCTTGCCTGGGATTTACCTCCGATGTTTCTAATTTTCTGGAAGAGGTCTCTTGTCCTTCCTATTCTATTGTCTTCTTCCACTTCCGCACATTGCTTGTTTAAAAATAATTCCTTATCTCTTCTGGCTAACCTCTGCAATTTTGCATTTAATTGGGCATATCTCCCCCTATTACTGTTGTCTTTTGCTTTCCTTCTTTCTTGGGCTACCTCTAGTGTCTCACCAGACAGCCATTTTGCCTTCTTGGTTTTCTCTTTCTTTGAGATGTTGCCGCCTCCTGAACAATGTTGCAAACTTCTGTCCATAGTTCTTCTGGGACCCTATCTACTAAATCTAGTCCCTTAAATCTATTCTTCACCTCCACTGCATATTCCTTAGGAATATTAGTGAGCTCTTATCTAGCTGATCTCTAGGTCTTCCCTAATCTCTTTAGTCTGATCCTAAATTGTGCAATAAGAAGTTCATGATCTGAACTACAGTCAGCTCCAGGTCTTGTTTTTACCAACCGTATAGATGTCCGCCACCTTTGGCTGCAAAGGATGTAGTCAGTCTGATTTCGGTGTTGTCCATCTGGTGAAGTCCATGTATAAAGCCGTCTCTTAGGTTGTTGGAAGAGAGTGTTTGTTATGCAGAGTGAGTTGTCTTGGCAAAATTCTATCAGCCTATGTCCTGCTTCATTTTGTTCTCCCAGGCCATACTTACCTGTAATTCCAGGTGTCATTTGAATGCCCACCTTAGCATTCCAGTCTCCTGTGATGAAAATAGCATCTCTTTTAGGCGTGTTGTGCAGTAGGTGCTGCAGATCCTCATAGAACTGCTCTACTTCAGCTTCTTCAGCATTTTGATTGGGGTGTATATTTGGATCAGTGTGATGTTAGATGGCTTGCCCTGAATTTGAACTGAGATCATTCTGTCATTTTTTGGATTGTATCCAAGCATTGCTTTAGCCACTTTACTATTAATTATGAAGGCTACTCCATTTCTTCTGTGGTCCTCTTGTCCACAGTAGTAGATCTGGTGGTCATTTGATGTGAAGTGGCCCACTCCAGTCAATTTCAGGTCACTGACACCCAAAATGTCTCTTTAATCTCGACATCTCACCAATAACCACATCCAATTTGCCCTGGCTCATAGATCTTACATTCCAGGTTCCAACGGTGTGTTGATCCTCAGAACATCGGATTCGCCGTTCACCACCAGCACCGTCGGCTGCTAGCTGTCCTTTCGGTTTTGAGCTAGCTGCGTCATCACATCTGGGGCTAGTTGAACTCATCCTCTGTTCCTCCCCAGTAGCGTTTTGACCATCTTCCAACCTGGGGGTCTCATCTTCCGATGGTATACCGACATATCTCTGGGTGTACTGATCCATTTAGTTTTCACGGCAAGAATACCGGGGTGGGTTGCCATTACCTTCCCCAGGGATCGCATTTAGTCTGACCTCTCTGTCATGACCTTCCCATCTTGGGTGGCCCTTCATGGTTTAGCTCATGGCATCATTGAAGTGCTCAAGCTCCAGCACCACGACAAGGTAACAATCCTTTGCTGAAGAGAAGAATGGGACTGATACAGAAATAGACAAGTTAAAATGTGAGCACTATGGGTTGCATTCACAATTTTGCAAGCTAAAGTGATTTTAGTGGAAAGGAAGAGAGCAGAATGCTTTGATGTTCCTCCATTAATGCTTCAACATCTGCCTTGCAGTCAGGCCTAATACTCTGCAAACTTTATCAGAGATGGGAAGTATATTCAGATATCACATGACACTAGCATTAATTAGAAAGTGATACCATAAATGCAATGAATTATGACTCCTAAACATTATTTCAAAATGAAAGCAAGACTGCTTCCTAAAAATTCAGCAACAGCCATCCAATCTTGTCTGGACTCAGAAACTAAGTAGGGTTGGACATGGTTATTACTTGGATGAGAGACTGTCAGGGAATACCAGGGCAGTAGGTTGAACTGGGAATTAAAAAAAAAAATCATGAAAAAAGGCAATGAACTGTATACTTTCAAAGACAGTATGAAATTAAACTTTCAAGTGAAAAATACTTTTGGACAAAGTGCCTCCTTTGAAATGGTCTCAGCTGTCAAACCTTGACAAATGCATTTTAAAATATACGTAAATGGGGAAAAAGTGGAAAGCTATTCTTTTTTGTTTTTAATCCAGCACTACTTGTCACTTTAGCAGCATTTAAGCAATCTTTTTAAAACACTGCCATGTGTGAGTTACACCTTCAGAAACAGGACTGGAAATCATAATACATCCACACAGTAGGAACCTCTTAAAAACTGCAGTGCATGTACTGTTGAAATGTCATTTCTCTGTCAACTTAGGTGTTTAAAAAAGCTGCCATATTGTGCATAATATTAAAAGTAATTGCCATTGAACAGATGGTTATTTTTATTTAACAAGCCAGATGTTATAAGTAAACATATTGTTTAGGAACCTACTGGAACTGGCTTGCTGTTACAGCATATTGGATTTTCAGTAAATTAATTTTAAACATTCTTATGTGTGAATTTTCTGTTATATGGCACAGTGATGGCTTAAATATTCAAATTCCTCTTCAAAATGAAGAAAGGCCATAAAAATGGAATTATTAAAAGAAATCAGAACAGTAACCTACTGCTTATTAGAAGATATGCAGAAAATTCCCCTGGAGTTCTGGATGCCCCCAACTCTTTTGGGATTCAGGAAATCCAGTAAAAACTGGCTGTTCCTGAAGGACTCGGGGTTGATTTGTAATGGAGCTGCTCCCTCTTGCTGTGGGCATTTGTATAATGTAATTTTCTGTTCCTTGGTATAAAAGAAGAAGTTGTATCTTCTTATGTATCATTTATTGTTTTAATCTGGCTCACAGGTGTTGTGTGGGTAAGCAGCTCAGAGTAAATAATGATCAGAGTGACATGAATAAACAAATAAAACAAATAAATAGACAAACAAAATGTAGTGAGAGTGAGTGAGTCCCAGTCTCAAATTCAAGAGCCAGTTTTGCCTAGTGGTTAAGGCTCCAGGCTAGAAGCCAGGAGACTGAGAGTTCTAGTCCCTCCTTAGGCCTGAAAGCCGGCTGGGTGACCTTGGGCCAGTCACTCTCTCTCAGCCCAACTCACCTCACGGGGTTGCTGTTGTGGGTAAAATAGGAGCAGGAAGGAGTATTAGGTATGTTCCCCGCCTTGAGTTATTTATAAAAAAACATAAAGTTGGGATAAAAAGTCCAAAAAAAACGGGATTTTGAAATATTATCAGGGAAATAGGATGCAGAATGTATAACAATTTGGAAGTATCTACTTCCTGTCTTGCAGTAAATAATACATCTTTAGTGAAGGTCCTACACTAATCCTATGGCTAGATTATTCCAAAAGTCAACCAACCAGAGGAAACTCCCACTGATAAATTGACAGAATAGTTCTGTCTTCTCTCTTTCCAAATTGCATGTAAATACACAGTTCACTTAGGGGCAAAAGCAAATGAATCTTTTTTAGGAAAAGTTAGAAGCTCCCTGCTTGTCAGCCTTTCCAGGTAGACCAGACAGGAAACACGACCAGACGAGCTAATTCTATTTTATTATGAGGCTACAGTAACAGAATCTTTCAGGCCTGAAAGTACAAATCTTCCACTCCTTTGCACAAGCAAAGACCAATAGAATACAGGATAAACTTTCACTGATGCTAGCAATTACCCACTTAGCTGCTTCCTTCAGCAAACTCAGCACATGTCACTTTGGTGCAATCAGTGAGAAACTCCACTGGCCTGCCTGCCACAAACATTTCACATTGAATGTCCAGAATTGATCCTGGTTCCCTCTGAACGTCTCCAGCAAGCTCCCATGGGAATGCAGGAGTATTGGCTGAACCACCATCTGTTGTGCTGCTGCAGGTTGAGGCAAATTCTGCCCCAGCTGTTGCATTAGTTGTCTCATGGCATTCTGCAAACTAGTCATCTGTGCATTCACTTGCTGCTGGTGTTGCAACAATGCTGCTGCCAGCTTTTATTCAGCAGTAGAATTTTCTAAGTTATTCTAAGTTATTTTGACAAATGTCACTCTTGTGCCAATTGCTAGTCTGGCAAGGTGAAGTGGAAAAATATGTAGTATAAGATCCATAAACTTAACATTTGGAGGAAGGATCTGATACTTGTCTCACCATGACATGAACAGCAGCTTGATTTGCAATATCCAAATCTTATAGGAGGAGGAGCTAGTCAGCCAAACCATTATACATAGCGGGTTGGAAGCGGAGACATCTTTGCAAAACCTTCCTACACACTAAAAACAGAAGGATACATTTTTGTTTGTAGGCTGTCTCTGCTCTACTATCTGAAGTCCAGTAATAATTCAATGCTGCAAAATTCAAAGTATATAATGGCTGCAACCATGAAGGCTAGTCCAGATATCCCATAGACTTCTCATTGTCATCAGTTTAAAGCTCTCCTTTGTTGAGACTGATTAAACACACACACACACTTGGAGTATCTAATAAGTTATTTATTTGTTGCTCAGGAATATGCAGTGGAGATTTTTGTTAATGCTTACTCCATTCTGGAACATTAGATTATCTTTCACAGTTTTGCTTCTTTTTCCTCAATATTTCAGGATATTGAAAGATCAGTGTCTTTCTGTGTACCAGTAAATTATGAGTTCAAATCAAGTCTATACCAGAGAGTACAAAACGGATTGAGGGTGGTCTTGTTATGAAAAGTAACTAGAAGTTGGAAGAACCTCTGCTGGTTGTTAAGAATGTGAAAGTATGACCTACCATTTGAAAAGTGAAAACAAATTATAGGGGGAAAACAACTTTTTTTAAAAAAAAATCAGTAGCAGAAGCAATATACATATACAATCCCTTGAGGTTCATATATTTCTTTTAGATTTCATCTTTCATGATGTACTCTATACTCTTCTTTGGCCTGCAGAAACCTTCCAAGATCAATTCTCTACTTCATCATAACAAAACTTATTCCAAGGTACATTAGGCCTGTCTAGCCAGGATAAGCAGGATTGTAATATGATATGTTTGTATCAAGGGCTGCTCATATTTCTTCAGCAGCCACTGAGCTCTGATTGAAAAGGCTTGAAAGTAGTGCTAGGGTATATCTTTGGATGGATTCTCCTACACCATTCAAGTGGGCATGGAGCAAACAAACATTTCCCAGGAATAGCAGGGGTGGGAAAATTCAAATGAGGCAGAAGATAGGGTAGTTACAGAAGGTCCATGAATAGATACATAGACGATAAACTGACCATCCTTCACATTATCCTACAAACCAGTAGAAATACTGTAGAGGCTTATACCACTATGATAGCATTTAGAATCTTAGAAATCGCTTTAGACAAAAAATATATAAAAGTTATAGTGTAAATGGAAAGCATTTCCATTACATGGACATAATTTCTGAATGGTTTGTTTTGCCCTGTTACAAACACAGCAAATATGACACTCCTGCAAGGTATTAAGCCTACTTTTAAATGAGTCATCCATATGTTGTGCCTTGCCCTACCTACCATTCTTTAAGGACAGGTCTGCATGGTACAGCCTCCATATGGGGACTAGCCTGCCATTGAGGCAGGCTGAGGTCCGATCAAGGTGGTACAGCAGGAAAAAAAGCATAAACCATCTTCTTTATAAACATTCTAATTCACACAGAGAAGCAGCCTAAGAAGGTGACCTGCATGGCTCCAGTTGTCTGGTTGTCTGGTGGAGGGATAGGCCTAAGAATCATAACATATGTCAGGATTGATCTCATCATAAATGACTAGTCTACCCATATCTTGTATTCCATTAAGTTGAAGAATAAGGACAAAACAAAATAAAATCTTATAAATATTTGTATGTCTCTCATGCTAAGCAACACAATGAACAAACCTAAATTTTAACCAGACCTGGGTTTATTTTATTTATTTATTAAATTTATGTCACCATCCATCTCCCCCAATGGGGGACTCTGGGCAGTTTACAATAAAATAACACTAAAAACATAGCCATTGAAATTACCATTAAGGTATAATAAAATGAATGAAAAATCCAAGTGGAGAAGGAACACAATCACTAAGAGGTGCTATGGTGCCAGCCATCCCCAGGTGGAGCTATCACTCTCCCCCTCCCAAGCAAGGCGGCAGAACCAGGTCTTCAATTTCTTCCAGAAGTCTGAGACCGAGGAGACCCGTCTCAACTCTGGGGGCAAGATATTCCAAAGGGCGGGCACCACTGCAGAGAAGGTTAGCCTCTTGGACCCTGCTAGATGAAATTCCTTTACTGATGGGGTCTGTAGCATGCCCTCCCTGCCTGACCTGGTGGGGCAGGTCGATGTTATGGGGATGAGATGGTCCCTCAGATACCCTGGTCCCATGCCATGTAGGGCTTTAAAGGTGATAACCAACACCTTGAATTGGACCCAGAAGCAAACTGGTACCCAGTGCAGCTCGCGTAACAGTGGTGTCACCTGGGCTGATTTTATAGCACTAATAACTGTCTGCACAGCTGCATTCTGGACCAGCTGAAGCTTCAGGATACTCTTCAAGGGTAGCCCCAAGTACAGCGCATTGCAGTAGTCCATATGGGAGATGACAAGGGCATGAGTGACTGTTCGGAGGGCATCTTGGTCCAGGAATGGGCATAGCTGGCGCACCACCCAAAGATGTGCAAAGGCCCTCCTGGCCGTGACTGCCACCTGCTCTTCAAGCAGGAGTCGCGAGTCCAAGAGGACCCCCAGGTTCCGCACTGGTTCCGAAAGATGATACTAAACACCAGAACTCACCTAACCATCCAGCCAAATGTCTCTATTCTATTATAGAGATAATTTTTTAAAAAAAATGATTGCGGTAAATTTTCATACAAACTGCAGTGATGTGTGGATTGAAACCTACTGTGACAGAATCAGCATCTGATTGCTAACTGCATCTTGCCACATAATGTAATGTGAAGAAGGAATAACCTTGAGGAACAGGAGGAAGAGTGACAAACAAGACAATGGTCAGATAAAAGAAACCTGAGTCTGAGCCAGAACTGAAACCCAAGTAAGCATGTCAGACAAGACTCTCCCTTGTTCTGACATAGATAAAGGGAAGGAGGGGGAAGCATATTCCGACTTGCAAGATTCTGTACCAATAACTTTATAATAAAAGTAGTATTAGTATGCATGACTTTGGTTTCCTAGTCTGGTCTACCTTGAAGTGCTGACACATGATCACCTGGTCACACATACTGTTCTGGGTCTAATAAGTGTGAGATGGGAGAATAAGAGGTAAGAAACATTTCACAGAGACAATAACCTTCTCACAGTAATGGGGGAGAGGAAGTGAAAAGGGCTGATATGCTGGAAGAGAGAGCTGATTATACTTGGACTTTGGGCGGAAAAGGATGTGATGACTGGCAAGCTATGTTGTATTAGGCATCTTTGGCTATTGAAAGCTTTTCTGACCCAAAGCAGGCCAGAAAAAGATCACTGAAGTGTTCCAGAGTGGTGCAAAGACCACTAAAGAAAATAAAGGATCAGCACAATATGGAACTGATCTGCAGACTTTGTACACTGAGGTTCCTCCATGTTCCCTTGTTGTTTCTGGATGGGGCTGTACTGCTGTGATGGAATGTGTCTGTGAAGGGGGAGGTGATGTGATGGACTACAGCAGGGGTATCCAGCCTTTTGGCTTCCCTGGGCCACACTGAGTGAAGAGGAATTGTCCTGGGCCACACATAAAATACTGTATATAATATAGTTAATGTATATAAGTAATAAACCTTCATTTTTAAAAATATTTTTATTATAATTTTTTTAAAAAGAGGACATCATAAAACTAGTGAGATATTTGACTTTGTTTTTGTGAAGCTAAGGCATCAATGTCTGGTTTGATGATAGTGGTTGCAATTCTCTGAGTTCTCAAGGTGCTCATCAGAAATTTTAGTTCTAATTTTACTCTTCGTGTGCTTCAACCTTGAAAATAGTTGCTCACAAATGTATGTGCTGCCAAAAAGTGATGTCATGAATAAGGCGTGATTGTGAAGCGAGGGATATTTTTCTCTGGGAAGATAGGTCTTTTCAAAGTCCAGCAGAGAGACATGATCAAATTTTTCTTTGAGTTGAATGTCTGATTGCAACGCTATGCATTCCATTTCAAAATTGGGAGGTAATGTAGTTATGTCGACTGAAAATGGAGTTGAAAATATATTAAAATATTGATGATTTTTCCGGAAATCTTGAAACCTGTTCTCAGATTCCTGTATCAAACCGAAAAGCAAGGTTGCATATTTCTCACTGTTCACAGGACTGGGTTTAGCCAACATATTAAAATGTATAAAATTATTTTCCATAACTTGAGCTTGCCATACTTTAAGTTGCATTTCAAACACTGTTATGATTTGAAACATTGCACTGATAAGTTGGTTTTCACCTTGAAGACGCATGTTTAACTCATCTAAATGAGCAGTCGCATCCACCAAAAATGCTAAATCTGTGAGCCGTTTTTCATCTTCAAGTTCTGGTGCAAATTTTTCTTTGTGATTCCATAAATGACTTGATTTCATTTCATACATCATAAAATCATTTCAGCATTTTACCCTGACTTAGCCACTGTACTTCAGAAAAGTAAAAAATGTCCCCATAATCAGCATTCATACTTTTAAGGAACTCCTGGAATTGGCGATGATTCAATCCCTTGGCCCTTATGAAATTCACTGCTTTGATGACAATTTGCATGACATTATCCATTTTTAAAGCTTTCGTGCATAGATTTTCTTGATGTAGAACGCAGTGATACTTCATCAAACGTGAGTTGCTGGTGGCACTCGCATTGTCTTCTATCAATTTTGTAAGTCCCTCACTTTTACCAAACATCATTGGGTGCCATCAGTAGATATACCAGACATGTAGCCAATGGTTAAAGAAAATCGTGTTAATGTCTTTTTAATGCTTTGTACAAATCAAGAGATTTAGTTGTGTCTTTTAATGGCACCGAAGAAGCCATTTCTTCAGTGACATTATATTAGTTATCACTACCCCTAATAAAAATGGCAAGTTGAGCTGTATCTGTACCATCAGTACTTTCATCCATTGCCAAAGCATAAAATTTGAAATTAGCAGCTTTACTCTTCAAACTTCTTTTGATAGATTTTCCTATTTCTTCAATACGCCTGGCTATAGTCTGGTGAGACAAACTGATTTTAGAAAAATCACTTTTTTTATCAGGACAGATTATATCTGCCACACTTTTCATACACTGGTTAATAAACTCACCATTGGTAAATGGTTTTGAATTTTTTGCAGTTAGATTTGCTACCAAATAACTAGCTTTTATAATAGAGTCCTTTTCAGTTGTGACTTTTAAAAAAAACAAACATTGTTGAGATGACAGATTTTTTTCAGTTCTGCTAATTTATCTTTACGACAAATTCCTTGATACGTGTGGAATTTGGCAGCATGTTTTTCCATATAATGCCGTTTCAAATTGTAGTCTTTGAAAACTGACACTTTTTCTCTACAAATTAAGCATAGTGCCTTAGTATTTGTCTCTACAAAAAAGTACTCATCTGTCCATTTTTTGTTGAATACTCTTCCTTCATCTGCAATTTTTCTTTTTTTCTTTTCTTTTTTGGGTACTGTTTTCTGTTGAAACGACAAAGCCATGCTGGAATAAATTTATTTAGGAATAAATATAAATAATAAATAAATATATATTTTTAAGAAATAACACAACAAGCCCATCGTAAATTGTTAGGCAGGCAAATAAACAAAGCAAATTTTAATAATCAAATAAGAATGTAAAATGGGTGAACTTAGGGGCAGCCAACACTACATGCATGACTGCATTCTGGACCAGTTGTAACTTGCAGGTGGTCCTTAAGGGCAGCCCCATGTAGAGCACATTGCAGTAATCCAAACGAGGTGCAGCTGAAACACCATCATCTGAGCAAAAAAGTGTTGGAGTAAATTTATTTTACTCCAATTTATTTATTTACTAAATAAATTTCACTGCTGCCATGGTAGAGCTCAAAAAACCCATATCAGAATACAAAATGTGAGATTTGGTAGTTTCATGAATTCTGGAGCATTTTTCCCTCTTAAGAATATTTTTAAAAGGAAAATCAATGTCCTATTTTATTTTGGAGATCCATGGACATAGTCTAGGGGCCCTGATGATCCATGACATAATGGATCTTGGATTTATTAGTTGCAACCAAATCATAAATTACTTAGCTATTAATTGGTTAGGCCTGGTGAGAAATGTAGAGGAAAACAGGAAGAGAACTGAAGGAAACAGAGACTATTGCTATTAATGTAGTCTTCAGCTGCTCTCAGATAAATGTTTATTCTGTAATTGTCCTTCTTCAACATCAGACCCATAGTATTGACATCATTGGGTCCCCTTGAAACTTCTTGATTTGGACTGCTAAAGATCCAGCAAAAGCTTTTTTCTAGCACCAAACAAGATGTCACAGACATAGTAAAGGTAAAGGTTTCCCTTGACAAGGTTTCCCCCCCTCTAGGAGGCGGTGCTCATCTCCGTTTCAAAGCCAAAGAGCAGGCGTTTGTCCGTAGACACTTCCGTGGTCATGTGGCTGGCATGACTAAATGTAATGCCGTTACCTGCCCGCTGAAGCGGTACCTATTAATCTACTCAAATTTGCATGTTTTTGAACTGCTAGGTTGGCAGGAGCTGGGACTAGCAACGGGAGCTCACCCCATCACACAGATTTGAACTGCTGACCTTCTGACTGGCAAGCTCAGCAGCTCAGCGGTTTAACCTGCAGTGCCACCACATCCCTTGTCACAGACATAGAAGAGTTAAATTTGTCAAGTGCAATGTAGCTTAGTTCCCCATTCTTCTACTTTTGATATGCACACTTTCACACTTTCTTCCCAAAGGAGACCTCCAGCACCGTGTCTCCCAAACCCCTACTTTGGGAGGAGAGGGCTGGGCAGGCTGCCCCCCACCCTGGCTTCCCCATGTGGGAACCCCTCCCTGGCCTCTCCTCCCCAGATGGCTGCAGTGAGGGCAGCCCTGGAAAGGAGGGCTGAAAGGGATTGGCCCTAAATTCTTCCACCCTCCCCAGAGACCTCCAGCGCTGCATCTCCCAAACCCGTCCTTTGGGAGGAGAGGGCTGGGCAGGCACCCCCCTGCCCTGGCTTCCTGGTGCAAAGATTTATAGGCTAAGTCTTGCCAGCGCCACCAGGAAAAGAAAGCAGCCCACCTTGTGCTTCTCGCCCATTGTTACAAATGCCTGATGACATGCTCGCCCCAGCAATTTGGGGCTGGCCGATCATGACTCGCTTCTCCACCTTATGGCTTGCAGTGCTCCCGCCACCCTTCCTGGGCCTCCTCTTTCTTCAACACCCAAATCTGCCCTCTACCACGCATGCCCTATCCTGCATCTTCCCTTGGCTGCTGTCACCCGCCAGGCTGATCGCAAGGTACAAGTCACGAAAAAAATTGCAAAATTATGTTTTGGGGCTGCATTACTAGCTGTTCAGGGCCTCATGTGGCCTGTGGGCCACGGGTTGGACACCCCTGGACTACAGTAATGCAGCAGGTTCTCAGGAAGCAGGGAGCATATTCCAAGGAGAGGGGCAGGTCAAGACAACATAGCCCAGAGATAGAATATGGAAAAAGAGATTCAGAATAGCCACTGCCTAGAATCTTCCAGAGTATATCCATTAGATTAGAGTAATATAGGTGTAGTCTGGCAAGATTCTGTCTTTACGGTGTAAGCAAATAAAGAACTGAACTTTGGCTTGAGTGATTCTATGTCGTTCTTGGGCTGGGCCTGACAACTGGCCCTGAAAAAGTAGGTCAGTGACTTGATTGCCCTCCTGGACTAATGGCTTATGCTGGATCAGCAGGTGGAATCCATGATTAAGGGGGCCTTTGCATAGCTGTGGCTGGTGTGCCAGTTGTGTCCTTACCTGAGGTGGGAGGATCAGAGTGGTTCACACCCTCATTACCACATGCATAGACCACTGCTTTACCATGGGGCTATCTTGAAAGACCACTTAGAAACTTCAGTTGGAGCAAGAGGCAGAGCCCCAGGTGCCCATGGGTGTTTGCTGGTGGTCACAAGATACACTTGTGTTGTAGGCCTTGCATTGGCTTCATCTCAGCTTTCAAATGAAAATTAAACTCTTGGTTTTAACTTATTTATTTTTTATTTATTTTATTATTCAAATTTTGCTACTACCCATCTCCCCCAAAAGAGGGACTCTGGGCAGTTTACAATACAATTAAAACTATAATAATAAACAATTAAAATCCTATAAAAATAAAACAATTTACAAATATAAAATACAATATAAATAAGTGTAAAGTCGTAAGTCATAAAGAGCTCTTTATGACTTAACAGTGGGATACCTTCAGAAATGCATTTCTCCACTGGAGTCAGGCTGACCGCTTTGATCATTCTGGAGAAGCAGCTATTTGTACCCCATTTTTGGGAGGTTAAGGTGGCTGGGGCCTACAGATGTTTTTCTGTTCTTGGGCCAGCTCTCTAGAATGGCCACCCATTTGGCCCCAACTCTAGTCACCTTCTGGAAGCTTCTGACAATGGAACTTTTCTGGAGGACATTGAGGGTTGATGTCAGATGTTATCTGTTTTGTATTTTTTACTTGAAGTTTGCACATTTTTAAATATTACTATTCGTTTTTTTCATGTCATAGGCCACCAAGAGTCTACATACAATGATGTTGGAATAGAAATGTGACATACAAATAATAAATTGGGTGTTTGGAGATGGTTTCTTGGGCACTTCTGCGAAATGAATGCTATCTGTACTTAGCAGATACTGAGGACAAGTGGGGTATTTGCAGATTAAAAAAAACAACATATGAATCAAGCCATCTGGCATACAAAGAAGAACACTGCGTAACTGGCGGCATGGTTGATCTCTGAGATCATGTTGATACAAGCATGATGCTGGAGACATCAGAATGGCTGTGGAGATGGAGCTTCTATTGCAATACCCATGGGGCTGATGTTAGAAGATACTTTTCCCATTGTAAGAAAAATGAAACATTCATTAAAATTCCAGTAGAAAAAATTCTCAGCAAAAGACTGTAAAGCAGAATCATTAGTATATTTATGTGAAATGAAGTTTTTAATCCAAACTGTTTTAGCATGTAGCAGCTTTGAGTGGGAGAAGAAAATTAATTCAGATTAGTGAATTTGGCCTGGGTGAACAGACAGGTTCCATAATTCTTTATTCCATCCTTTTCTTTGAGAGATAATAATTCAGTATGAAGTAGAATCTAATACAATATCTCTGTGTATTTCATGATTCATAATAAAAATAATTAGATTCTATGATAATATTTGAAGCAACTCCTTACTAAACATAGGGAAATGAAAAGAAGAGAGAGGGTGGGAAAGAGTAGAAATTTGTCAGCTTTATTGGTGAATTTGTCAGCTTTATTGGAATCCAGCATGAAACCTCTTCTTTAAAGAAATCCACATGACTCTTACTGTCTGAAACATCTAGAAACATTCTCAATTTCTAGCTGATTTTTCCATCCCAGCTCCTTAATAACCTTAGATTTTCCCTTTATTCCACATTCTTATAATATTTTCTGTTTGGTTAGACAAAAGCAAAATGAAGTTTATGTCATGGAAAGCATTTAAAAAAAAACTAACAGCCTCCTAAAGAAAAAAATGCCATGGAAATGAAATGTTAACCGGTAATTATTTGATCTTTTTTGTTTCTATTGAATAAAGTAACAGTTAAATATATTCTCAGCTTTGAGGTAATTAACTATATTACCTAACTTCTAGACACCATTATTTTAATTTCCTTTCAGGACATATTAGGTTATACTGACTGACTTTACCTGTTTCAAGGTGTGGGAAGCACTCTATTTAAGACAAATACTATTTGTTTACAGGCCTATTATTTACTTATTGGTAGGAAACAGTGGACGACTGGATTAACTTCTCCATATTTTATCTCTTTCCTTCCAAGACTGATTGATTTATTGATTTTTTTTTTAATTGCAGGTGGAAAGTACCAAAATCAGTCCCTAATATTTTCAGTTTGTAAATTAGAACATAAATGTTCTGGATTTACTTATACCTAATTCTGCTTCTCCCTTCTAATGAGCATGATGTTTAAAGTAATTTATCTATCTATCATCTATCTATCCATCCATCCATCCATCCATCCATCCATCCATCCATCCAATTTGTCCCTGCCCATCTCCTCCCATCGGGGGACTCTGGGCAGTTTACAACAATCAATTAAAACAACAATCATAAAATATACAGCATAAAATTACAATAATAAATAATATAAATAAGAGTAAAGATAAAAAGTCCAAGTGGCGAAATAAACTAAAAACAGTCCAAGTGTGGGGGGAGTGGTCTTTAGCAGCCATCCCCATGTAGATCTATTCCTCTCTCCACCCCAAGCGAGGTGGCAGAACCAGGTCTTCAGACTCCTCTGAAAGGTCAGGAGTGATGGGGCCAATCTCACCTCCGGGGGCAGCATGTTCCACAGGGTGGGAGCTACTGCAGAGAAGGCCCACTTCCTGGACCCCGCCAAATGGAGTTGTCTTAAAGACGGGGTCCGCAGCATGCCCTCTCTGCAGGATCGGGTGGGACGGATTCATGTAAAGGGGAAGAGGCGGTCCCTCAGGTAACCTGGCCCCATGCCATGTAGGGCTTTAAAGGTAATAACCAACACCTTGAATTGGACCTGGAAGCAAACTGGTACCCAATGCAGCTCGTGCAGCAGCAGTGTTACATGTGCCCTTCTGGGGGCACCAAAAACAGCTTGCACAGCTGCATTCTGGACCAGCTGAAGCTTCTGGATACTTTTCAAGGGTAGCCCCATGTAGAGTGCATTGCAATAGTGCAATATGAGAGATAACAAGGGTGTGAGTGACTGTTCGAAGGGCCTCCCGATCCAGGAAGGGGCGTAACTGGTGCACAGCACGTAGCTGCACAAAGGCTTTCCTGGCCATGGCTGCCACCTGCTCTTCGAGCAGGAGCCGTGAGTCCAGGAGGGCCCCCAGGTTATGCACTGGGTCTGTCTGGGGCAGTGCAACCCCATCCAGAACCAGAGATGTTAATGTCCCGGATATGGAAGAACCATTAACCCACAGCCACTCCATCTTACCAGGGTTCAGTTGAAGCCTGTTGTTCCTCATCCAGGCCCCCACAGCCTCCAGACACTCAGAGAGGGTAGTCACGGCATCACTTACTTCACCCGGGATGGAGATGTACAATTGATACCTCATCCCATGGTGACGGATGATCTCACCCAGTGGTTTCATGTAGATGTTAAAAAGGAAAGGGGAGAGTACTGATCCCTGCGGCACCCCACAAAGAAGGGGCCGTGGGGCTGAACTCTCCTCCCCTATCAACACCGATTGGTACTGGCCCTGGAGGAACCAGCATAAAACTACAGCACCCACCCCCAACTCCCTGAGCCACCCCAAAAGGATACCATGGTTGATGGTATTGAAAGCCGCTGAGAGATCAAGGAGAGCGAGGATGAATGCACTGCCATCATCCCGCTCCCACCAGAGATCATCCATAAGTGTGACCAATGCCATTTCTGTCCCATAACTGGGCCTGAAACTTGACTGAAAGGGGTCTAGATAATCCGTTTCCTTCAGGACTCTCTGGAGCTGCAAAGCCACCACTTTCTCAACCACCTTCCCCAAAAAGGGAAGGTGGGAGACTGGACAAAAATTGTCCAGAACAGTAGGGTCCAGTGATGGCTTCTTGAAGAAGGGGTGCACCAACACCTCTTTAAAGGTAGGCAGGAACACCCCCTCTCCCAAGGATGTATTAACCATCACATGGACCCAACCACATGTCACCTCCCGGGCTGCTTTTACTAGCCAGGAGGGGCATGGGTCTAGATGGCATGTGGTGGCATTTACTGTCCATAGGATCCTGTCCACTTCCTCAGGTCCAACAGGATCAAACTGTTCCCAGATAACTGGGTAAGCCCATTCCCCTGGTATCTCTCCAGACCAAGCCTCATGCCTGGAGTCTAACTTGGAGCGGATCTGAGCGATTTTGTCCTGCAGATGCTTAGCAAATTCCTCTGCACAGCCCTGTAGGTGGGTCACTGAGCCCACCTTCCCCAAAGGGATTGAGTGATCTTAAACAGGGCCATCGGGCAGCATTCTGTGGACGCAATAAGAGCGGAGAAGTATTGATGTTTTGCCGCTTTTATCGCCACAAGGTAGGCCTTAATAGTGGCTCTTACCTGTGTTCGGTCGAATTCAGTCTTTGTCTTCCTCCAGCCATGCTCTAGGCGTCTCTTAATCCTCTTCAGAACCCTCAACTCCTCCGTAAACCATGGGCAGTGCTGGGTTTGATGGGACAAGAGAGGCTGCACAGGTGCGATCCTGTCCAAGGCCCCAGCCACCTCCCTATTCCAGGCAGCAGCCAGGGCCTCCGCTGGACCATGCAGCAGATCCTCGGAATAACCCCCAGTTCCCTCTGAAACCCTGCCGGGTCTGTCAGTTGCCGGGGCGGACCAATCAAATGGGTCCTGCCTCCCTGCGGAGGGGGGTGGCATAAGAGCATCTCAGGGCCACCAGGGATCCATATTTTATCTCTTTCCTTCCAAGGCTGATTGATTGATTGTTTTTTTTTAATTGCAGGTAGAAAGTACCTGCAAGTACTTTCCACCCAAAATTAATTCCACCCATGGAAGTAATTCCACGTCAATTCAGGAGGGTAGCTCCAAATTTTAAACAGAAACACCAGCTACTTCTACTTTGCACAGGATATATAAGCAGAATTGATGTTTTTGACTGACCATTGTGAACTATGCTCTGATTTGCAGTGCACCTGACTGGCAGAAGTAGATTAGTGATGTAGATTAATGATGTGGAAATAAAGGGGAAAATAACAGAACTGGAATTTGATCTTGCCTCTGTGTTAGTATTAACACCTCACCTAAATCTTTGCTTGTGGCTTCTTTTCTGCACCAAGCAGTGCAAGCTCAAGGCATTTTGTTGCCTGAACAAAAGATAAAATGATTCTCCCTCCCATTGCTCTTGAAGTTGCACAATTCAAAGAACCTTTCAGGGAAGGATGATTTGGATCACAAGGTAATTTTGTTAATAATTAGTTATTAATTAATTATTTCATTAATAAATAAGTAATATCTGGCCCCTGCATATGGCTTTTTAAATTGAGATCTTAAAGTAGTTCTTTGGCTTAATTTAATCTGCTAACCCTGGGGCAAAGCTGCTCCAGTGATTACAAGGAGAGTCCTAACTGACATTAGTTAATCACTACTTTCTACTGGGGATATGTGGATCACATAAATCCAGTCTATGCCAGAACATTGATATCAATCTATTACATTGTTTCAGTGAATTGTTCTAAAACATGTCCCAACTTATACAGTCACTTATGGTGGAGGCTAAATGCAGGATCAGTTGAGGCAGGTGGGCTGCTCTAACCTATCTGCCTCAGTTCCAAACCTTCTGCAAAGGTCTGGTTCTGTTCTTTTTGGAATTCTGGTGTGCTATAAAAAGAAAGAGGAGGATGAGGACGATGAAAACAACCCCTGCCATGAGATGTCACCTTGCTGTAGTGGTGGAGCTTTGCAGTCCAATGAAATTGAGAACTATGCTGGTGATATTATAACTATCACAAGGGTTACCAAGTGCCCATCTCACTACTCATTTGAATATGTGACTGCTAGAAAACAGGAATATTTTGGTGTGGATTAAAGGACTCCAGCTGCTGCATTTAGAGTTGAGTTAGGAATGAAGCCAATTCAGTGGCCTGCTAGAACCACTATAATGGAGCAGAGCTTATAACACAGCTTAGATGCTAGCACAGAAAAAGGAAATTATCTTAGATAGCTTCAATGAGCACGCCAAAGAAACATTGCTCTTACACATTCAGCCCTCCCAAGCATAAAGAATCACACACTTAGACATATTAAGTTAAGAAGTAAAAAGAAGCTTACTGACTTTATTCTTTGCTGTTCTGTAACATCCACCTTGGTGGAAAAGATGTTCCTCTTTTCTTTCTAATTACATAGTTCACCCTAAACTCTCAGCCCTACAGCTGCCAAGAGGTGTGTGAAAGAAAGGGGCAGAATCTCTCATCAAGGCCCAAGCACATGGCCCTGATGAAGAGAGCAGCATCCAAGCTGCCTCGCCCTGCATGGAGAAGGGGAAAAGAGAGGAAGAGGAAGTGGGAGTGGCAACAAACAGCTTCCTCTGAGTTGCATTGTGGGGCAACTTAATTAACATATTAAAGAGGCATGCTGGATTTGCCAAAACTTCCAACAAGGAATATGTACACTTCGTACTCACAAATTAGGGCATATAACGGAGGAAAATTACTTCTATGTAAAATTGTAAAGTTCCAAGATTGTGCTTGATAGAACAGGTCAAGTTTCAATTAGACACTTCCTGGATAGTACAACTAACAAATTACATTGGCAGTTGTGGGTCTCCTGCCTCTTGTTTAAGCAGTACTTGGACAATAAGTTAAGGAAATCATCACATAAAAAGTCTCTGAGACAGAAGCTCAAAGAGATATAGCTATTTCTGGGAAGCTTGGTTGTTGCTGAGTAATTTAGAACTTGCAGGTTGGATATCGAAGAAAGTGTACTCAGGAGAAGACACCAATATAATTACAATAATAAGAGTTTATTAGTGAAAATGCAGTACTTAGAACATCAGAGAGATTCCTCCCACAATTCCCCCAGTGAACCAAAACACTAAGGAGGAAATTCCCTGGATTCGTCTCACAAAGGGGTTGTTTTCATTGGGCAAGTTTTATTGCCCTGCAACCTCTCTTTCCCCTTCCATCCCAGAGTTGCTTAGTTTAGGCATCACCAAAGGAAGTTCCATATTAATGAGGATTAAGGGTCTAGCAGGTATTGGGCACCTAGCTAAGACAAAAGAGGGAGAAAATTATCTGATTGTGGTTAGAGTGGGAAGTTTGTTATTTCACAACTTGCAAGAGTAAAAAGGAAGAGCTAGCTTGTCTAAGCAGCCTCTCTTCCAACGTTAATTATAAAAAAAACATGAGTCAGTCCCAGGACACTGGTGTGCTGAGATGGATGAGCCACTACAAATGTAATTTTCAAATTAAATAATAATAACAACAACAACAACAACCAAAATGCCCAAATATCTTAGAAAGATTTGTACCCATGTAAGATTTCAACAACCAAATAAAATGGTAAAATATGTAAGATGTTATCAAGTTCCCTACCATGAATGTGTATGTATTTGTGGTATATCATAGATTGTGGATATAGCACAAATATTATTTGAGTGCCGGTTGTATAGCATAGAAAGATATCATTATCTTGAACCATATATAAGATAAATGACTCACTGGGACTCATATCTTAGAACAACATATTTTATGTGTGATGAGCACACAAACATTACATATAAAACAGCCTCCTTTTTTGAATTTAAAAAAAAATGCAACTGAAAGTCACAAATGTAGATCTGACTGGGGTAAGTTGTAAAGATAATAAGGTCATATCAGTTGAGTGTTTTTAGTTACTTTGTTATGGATGTTTTTATTCAAGCTTTTTGTATTGTGATATGGCCTTGTGGCCAACCAATAAAATGCCATTAATATATAGTGCTAGAAAACAAATTTCCATTCTGGTTTGACTGTCTCCTGGGACAATGAGGGCCACAGGTGATGCTATATTTCCTGAACATCAGGTGACCAGTGAGCTATACTACTCAGATCCTATAGTAAACATGGTATAAGGGCTTTACAATTTGTTCCCCTGCTCAACAAATTTGGTGTCACCATTGTCAGCCATAAGCTGGTGTCTTTGATAACTGTTGAAGGACCAAGGCTATCTCAGAGTGTATCACTGTTTGTGAGCTGCTATGAAGTAGGACCCACTGCTGCCTTCATTCTCTTTGTGGATAGTAGCCTCTATGAAGAGAATCAGGTTGGAGAGATTGGACTCCATCCCTCCTCTCTCTCTCTCGGTGGTCATTTATAGTGTGTGTATGGAGTGAAGGGAACCAGGTTAGCTTCCTACAGGCTACCCAAATGCTGGAGATGTAAGACTGACTTCAATCACAAATTGATCTAAACATACAGCATATTATTGTTTCTCAAAATTGAATTGAAGTTAATGTGTTTGACATTTACTTGGACTGCATGATTTTTATTAAACAACACAAATTTCAGTACATTATTTTAACAGCTATAGTTTAAAAAAAAACCTGTGAATGTTTCTTTCTTTTTCCTTAATTAAGAGACTTTTAAAAATAAAGCAAACCATATCAGGTATATTTTATAAAACTTCGAGGGATGCTCTGGGGGCTTACGTTTACAGATGTTTGCATGCAAAGTTCTTGGCAGAACATTTCAGGAGTATTCATGCAAACTTTCCTGTTGCAAACTTTATGCTGGACTTCTCACCAAAATTTTGCCAGAACTGAAATTAAATCTGAATTATTCTCAGGATAATTAATGAACTGAATCCATTGTGATCCTGTATATTGTGTAATTAATACAGGAGCTGCCCTGGGTAAAATATAGGATGCATGCATATAAACTCGTATAGATTAAAAAAAAAAAAAAAACTACTTCACTGCAGCCAGGTTGTTATTCCAGAAGCAAACCTGCATCTAATATGTAGGGGGAAAAGGCTTGGTAGCTTTAAATTTGGTACCAGTTTGTATGTGATTGTTCTTGGATTTAGACTGGATTAATTAATTTCCCCCTTTTATTATGAAATAGTGATAAATAATACACTTGTTTAAAAGCAAGGCTCTTCTAGTAGACTTCATGCTATTAACACCCTTTAGAAACATACCTCAGAACTTTTATTAATAGGTAAGTAAGGGTGAATGAAGTATCACATGAATATTATTCTAGGTTAAGTAAAAGTGCCCACCTTTTCAGATGATGAGCTTCCAAAGTCTAAGCCCAGCACTTTGCCTTGATAGTGCCACCATGTCCTGATCCTTCCATGTTCCATCAAGAAAACACATCTTTCTGGTTCAGTTAATAAGGTTCTATCAATGGGGATGAGATGTTGATGCCAGGGATGGGCTGCCTTTTATGCTCAGTGCAGGTAATTCAAAGATGCAAGATTAAGCAGGAAGGTATATAGGGAGATTAGCATATGCCTTCTTTATGATGGCCTTCCTTAAGGTTTCCCTTGACGTAAAGTCCAGTCGTGTCCGACTCTAGGGGGCGGTGCTCATCTCCGTTTCAAAGCCTTGGAGCCGGCTTTGTCCATAGGACACTTCCGGGTCATGTGGCCAGCATGACTCACGGAACGCCGTTACCTTCCCGCCGAAGCGGTACCAATTAATCTACTCACATTTGCATGTTTTCGAACTGCTTGGTGTGCCTTCCTTAACCAGGTACTATTCAGATACTGTATGGTCAGAGAACAACTAGAACGTATACAGGAAAAATGGACCCATTTGTTTCATGCCTTACAAACATCTACTGTATCTAATCTTGTAGATATCACTGCTGTGCATACCACCATATATATATTTAGCATTATCCTCAGTACTTTAACAGTATTTTATAATCTACTGCTACCAATGGAAAGACTTTTTTTTTTAAAAAAAAAGAACTGTCTAAGAGTTTTATTATGCATCTCAAATAATAAATAAATAAATAAATAAATAGATAGATAAATACTAGAAGGAATAGCTAAGTAATCTAATTAATAAACAAGAACAGCATCTTCCAATGTTTTAAGTATAGAATTATTTGAATTAAATAATAATAATCATAATTCTCGTAACATTGACATCCTAAACTGTAATTAATATTGATAGAATATCCACTTTTTTCTCTTCTTTATATCCAACACTCTAAGGTGTCTAAATAATAAAATGTTAAGAATTTAAGTATATTATATCAATATCACTGTACTGAAATAAAACAAACAAACAAAAAATAGCATCTTTATTTTTTAGTAAGAAGAGAAAATGGTTATTTTGATATATAAAAATAATTCATTTACATATATTACAGAAAATCTCAATTTTGTAGGGACAAAAAAGGGACAAATTAACAGGGAAGCCTTAAAAGCAAGAGATAAGCCTAAGTGTACAACCTTCAAACTTTCATTGAATTAAGCATAACTGAACAAAAGATGAATTCATTGCAGTGAACTACTGGAGTTGTCTTACAGCCTAATGGGGTCTTCTCCAGGCTGCTGCTCTCAGAAATATTAGACTCCAACTCCTATGTTGGTTGAAAAATATTGAAGGCTAGCACATCTAAGAGTCCAAGCTATAAATCCTAGTTAAAAGGTAGGTAAAAAACATGATTGAAATAAGATTCACTTGATAGATCTCTTCTCTCCCTCCCAATTTTGTTAGACTGATGGCTCAGAATGCTGGCACATCTCATTTTCTCTAGGAAAAAATAAGAAATTGTTTTGGGAGCCGTAGTTCTGAAAGACTCAGCACAAGATCAGCCTGTGAATCAGTGAGCTAAGTTGAAGCTCAGGAAGCAATTTTTAAAATACCCTGTTCCTCTAGAGACCTTATAGAGGAGCAGTACCCATCAGAATGTTAATGTTATGTAATTATAAATATGTGTAAATAAATAATATATGGCAAAACACTTTATGTCTCCAGAGACTACACTCCTAGGCAATTCATGTATTCCTGAGTGCTTAGTACTTGGAGAATTTGAGTGCAAGGATTTAACAGTATATTTTAGAATTTGTAACTATGCACTTAATTAGAATATGAATATTTCTCATGGCTTAAAGCAGTAGTTCTGCTTTATGTACACTGCAACTAGCAAGACCTGGGAATAATCTTTGATTTAAATAGGGTGTCGGTAAACAATCTGGATCAGCACAATCTGGATCCACATATTAAAAGCAGAAAGAGGAGGAGGAACAAAATAGGATAGTATTGACCCATCAAGCTGACACAGTTTTTCTTTTTGTTGTCTTCCATTGGCAGAAAGCTGAGTCACCCTGAAACCTATTCTGTTTGCTATGAGGAATACATTAATTGGTTTATTGTTCACACCGCTTTTAAACTTGCTTCATTCTGTTTGTGTTAACTATCTAAATCTCATGAGGAAATGAAGGAAGAGTTTGAACAATGGAGATAAATTATTGTAGAAAAATTGTTTCCAAGGTACTATTAATTTCTTTTCTTTCTGGCTTTTGTAAGTAACTGGCATTTGATCTGCTATCACTAATTCAGTCCATCACAATTCATTCATTCATTCATTCTTAATATTAACATGGAGCATAAAGTTGGACATTTCAACCCGTTCTGCCAAGTGTCCAAGCAGTGATCAGGTGCTCAGACAATTGGTTATTTTAGATCCAGAGACAATAAGCACACCAGTGGATAAAGAGAGTTTAAGCTTTGTTAAAAACTTAAGCAAACTAATTTAAACAGAAACACAATTTAGGCAGAAACACAGTTTAGGCAGATTAAACAGAAGCATAAAAAGCATAGCATAAAGAAAAATAAATCATACATACCAAGCAAGTTGAAACCCTATCCCTTTAAGCTGTTAGGAGCCTCTTAATAAGGACAGCAGAGATACCCCAGGATGGCTTAATTTCTAAAGCACCCATTGCTCAGGTCTGTGCACAGGCTTCCAAAACCCAAAAGACAATCCTAAGAGTTTTATCAAAGTCTGGCCCTAATACCTTGTCACCCTGTTTCCACAGTATCGAGGCTGCATGACCCAACCTTGACTGGGATGGTTCCCAGGGTCTGGAGCACCTGTTTCCAAGACCCTGGGAGGCTACACAGATAAGCTAGTGCTTAACAAAAACAATCCGGGGGTTTTCTCTTATCTCCCTCCCATTCCAAACAGAAATAAAAACAAGCCAGCTAAACATCAGTAAAACTCAAAATAAACTCTAATCTTCTTTGTGTGAGGGAGAAAATCAAAATGTGTCATTTAAACTCCTCGAAATAACAATGGTTTTCCACATTGCCACTACACAACCCAATCAGTGTTGATTTGCAATGGTACGACAAGCAATTTCTCAGTATTGAAGTACAAACTAAACATGTTGTGTAAATGCTAAAGTCAGATGAAAGTCAGGGTTATTTTTTCCTGTGGAACTGCTCTAAGAGTGCTGTCCTAGAGCAGGAGTAGACAATTGCAGCTTAAATCTACATTTAGCTTTAGTTTGCAGTTCCTGAGCTAGAAATCCATGATCACCTATGTCCAAGAAATTATGCCCTGATGCTAATCTTACCCACTTTCTTCTCAGTTTCTACAAAACTCCCTACATTCACATTCTGCTCACATTTGGTAAAATCTGGTAGGAACTGCAGATGTCCTAATATTACCATTTAGAGTACATGCATTTTTGACTTTCCTCTACTTTCCTATAGAAATTTTGCTTAATGTTTTAACTTTTGTGAATCACAACAGCTTCCTGGGCATCATCTATTCAGAAATACTGAATCAAAGTCTGATGCGATTCCTGCTTGTTTTAATGTCAACATAATAGCTTAGGTATATAATGCAATGAAAGACAGCCAGTTTGGTTTAGTGGTTAAGGCACTAGGCTAGAAACCAGGAGACTGTGAGTTCTAGTTCCACCTTAGGCATGAAATCCTGCTGGGTGACTTTGGGCCAGTCACTCTCCCTCAGCCCTAGGAAGGAGGCAATGGAAAACCACTTCTGAAAAACCTTTCCAAGAAAACTGCAGGAACTAGTCCAGGCAGTTGCCAAGGATTGGACATGACTGAATGGCAGATGATGAAGATGATGATGATGATGATGATGATGATGATGATGCACTTAATATTTGAGTAATGTTCATATGAAGTTTCAGTTTGAACCAGTTCAGTCTATTCTGTCAGACAGACAGCACTTCTCCTATTTTTCACATCCCCTATTTTCTGATCATTGTAGCTGGATTGTACTTCTTTATATGAAATGTGCCCCATAACAGTGAGCAATGCCTTTTCCCCTGGACTGTAGCAATTCATATTTTGTATTCAGTTTAATGTTCCTGCATGGTCACTTGCTTAGTTTTAATTGTTGAAATTAGTCCTAAATTATAATGAAATTCATATTTGTTTTTGTGACTTGTGTGACTTTTGGAATACAGCAGGTAATACATAATACTGATTTTGTTTTAGCAATGTTTTTCTTTTCTCTCTAAGGTGCAAATTTGCTATGGCATATTATATGACAGTAGCATTGGTGCAGACCAGTATGTAAATTATATCCTTTGAGCATATTTCAAATCTTATGAAACTGTAATGGAGTTCAAATCATTCTGCTTCAAGTAGCAGCGCAGATACTTTATTTTATTTCAGGCTGATTTTCACATTTTCTCATATTCCTTCAACATGAAATAAACAGAAATTAATAAAGATATTGTGTATCTATAATTACACTATTATCATTGTGTAGTTCCAGCAGAACAAAATGATTTTAATTATTCATGAGAATCACACTAATTCCAAAAGTCAAATGTACAATTGATCTTTTAATTTTTCATTCTTAACTATCTTGTGTGCTTGAGGGAATGTCCTTATTTCTTCTTTTTAGATTTTGAAGAAATTACATCAGTCTTCAATAATAAATTTGAGATTTTCATATAACTCCCAGTGCCTGGCAGTCCTCTGAAGTCAATACCAATTTCTAATTAAATTGTTAAGGGATCTCATGATAGCCAAAGATATATTATTTTCCTGCTGGATGGAATTTAAGAGGAATAAACCTATCATGTGGTGCAGTAAACTTTGTATTATAATGTTCTTTTTTTTAGTTCCACTGGGATATTATTGATACCAGTCCAAGACCCTGAATGCATCCCAGGGTGGACTATACGTCTTGCTAAGCTTTCTTTAAGAAAGTTCTAAGTCACAAGAACAGTAATAATAGTTGTAATGTTTCATTTGTTAAATATTACTTCTGCTTAATCAGTATTTGATTGTAGCCAGATTAAATAAGACCTGCCACTTCCAAAAGGCTCTTTTTAATGTGTTGAAAAACTAGATATTGTCTTCAGATTACATTTTGGTGATCAACAAATTGATCTTGCCTGCCATCCCAGCTGTCATACCCCTTCTAGCTCTCAAGTGAAGACCTTTCCTAGTGTATTTGTATGGGAGAATGATAGGTTTAAGGCAGCATTGTACAAATGCTATGTTCTCCCTAAATAGCTCTAAGGGCTCATCTGCACTGCCTACTTGCCCTATGGCCAGAGAGGAACAAGTCTTTCGGGAGGGCAGAAATGAATAGTGTCAGATTTATTTGCCTCCCTCTCCTTGTAAATTCAGCCTCTTAGCCTTTTTTTCTACTGTGGTTTCAAAGCAATCTTTTTCTCTTATGATGCGGTGATTGCTCTTGTACATTTCAGCTGGATTTCTTTGCTACCTTAGAGACTAACTCTAGCAAGTCATTGGCCCCTTTGAAGAGGAATGAATGCTCCCTCAACTGAAGCAACAGTTGCCCTTAACTCTAAGAACCTGTCATGTTCTCATTCTAATGTCTGGTTAACATTGTAACGTTTCACATGTCATTCTCTGTTCCGTATCACTTCACCCGGGGTTTTTCCATTCTGTTGCACTCCCTTGTTTTGAGGGCTTGGAATGCATGTTTGGGTTTGCGCTCCTGTTCAAGGTTACGTTCCCAGGCGCGTCTAACGGCATTCAGCACCTGGGAGGGGGAGCGTCCTGACGGGCGACGGGGCGGGCCCTGCCCACAAGCAAGGCTTTTAAGTTTGTATTTGGCGCGCTTTTGCTCATTCTCAGCTTTCTCTGTATTTGCATACTATTCCTTTAATAAATCAGTTATCTTTAAGCCCGAGCTTGTGAGACTGAGTATTTGGGTTTAGGCAATCATTACATAAAGCTGAGAATCATTTTTTCCATTTTCCGCTGGCCCCATCCAATCCTTGGATAAGAGGGAACGCCAGCGATGACCGAACCTCAACTTCGCGTAAGTGAGGGAGGCGAAGAGGAGCGGGAGGTGGCCAAAAGCCGGCCAGCGCTAACCTCGAGAGCGCAAAGAGCAGCACGTCGGGAGTTGCGAGATACCCAATTGGACGAGCTGCTGACATCCATACAGGAGAGTCTCAGGAGTGAACAGAGATCTGTTATGGAAAGAACCACGGGGAGGGGGTCTCCCCAATTGACCTGGGAGCACGAAGTCCCCTTGTCACCGAAGGTGGTGATAACCAACCAACCCCCGGAGGAGCCGGTCACTCCGGCCCGTATGAGGGCATTGGAAGATAAAATGGATTTAATAGTGACGATCCTCAAGGATCTACCCAGAGAGGATCAGCCCAGAGAGGCAGAGCCCACCCCGGAGGATTGGGAGGAAGAGCCGTCACAGTACCCCAGGCACAGCACCCTGTCGACCCGGGGGAGAAGTAAGACTCGATCAGCCCATCAAAGGGGAGAGCGAGAGGCAAGACCTCCTAGGGATCGACAACCTGTGGGGGCTCGGCGTACGCTGTCATTCGCGGCACCGCCACAGCCAGCTGAGCCGGTAAGAACCTTCCCACCATTTGGAGTGAAGTTTGATGGGGATCCCGCAACGCTCTCCTTCTTTATTACGAATGCCAAGCATTATATAGAAGATTGGGGTCGGAACTTTCAGTCTGAACATGGCAAGGTCAATTTCATTGCCAACAAGCTGAGAGGAAGGGCAGCGGATTGGTATGTGCAACTATGCCAAGCTGAGGCAACTGAGTTAGAGGACTTCGATGAATTTTTGTGGGCACTCAAGGAGCATTTCGAAGACCCCCTAGCTCAAGAAACGGCCAAAAATGACCTGCGCAAACTCTACCAAGGGTCCCTCTCAGTTGCTAAATATGCGTTGGAGTTTAAAGCTTTAGCAGGAAAAGTGGAAGACTGGTCTGAGCCAACAATCATCGAATTGTTCAAGCAGGGGCTAGAACCCGAAATCCTTCGATGGGCGCTAGGCAGAGACGATCCCAAAACGCTATATGGGTGGATTCAGTTGGCGGGAAGCGCAGAAAATGCCCTACGAACCTACGCCCATACCAAAGAGCTTAGACAAACACGTCTTGCTAGAGGAGCGCGCACATCTGGACTTGCCAGCCGCCCCAAACCGAAAACCTGGGAAGAGGAGAGGGAGCAACGGTTCTCCAAGGGTCAGTGCCTCAGATGTGGGAAAGACGGGCATCGAGCCACGTCGTGCCCGAGACGCCGTCCTGAGGAACGACAGACGAAACCCACGGTAAAGATGCCTGCTCCTGCTCCACCGCGAAAACTGAAGGCGGCCCTCGCAGAACTGGACCCCCCCGACCTACCCTTCGGAGAAGAGGAGGAAGAGTTGCAATTCGAGCAGCCGGCGGGAAAAGCCTACCACCTGCCCTGAAGGGCGCCCTAGGGCAGGTGGAAGAAACCGGGCGTAACCATGATTCGGTGAGTGGAAACTTCCCCACACTGACTGTTAAAGTTAAACTGAGCTCAAAAACCAAAACTGTGGAAGTGTGGGCCATGCTAGACTCGGGTTGCTCCCGTTCCCTAATGCACCCTGACGTGGTAGCAGCTCTCGAACTGCCCACGTTCCCTTTGGCAAGACCCATGATTTTCACCCAATTGGATGGAACTATGGCGGGAGGGAAAGCAGTCAATCTTTCCACGGGACTGGTCGCTTTGCAGATGGGCTCCCATCAAGAAAAGCTGCCATTTGTGGTAGCTCCAGTGGGGGGCCCTCTGGTAATCCTGGGAATGCCTTGGTTTGTGCAACAAAACCCTTTTATCAACTGGCTCTATAGAACTGTAACGTTTGCAGATGGATTTTACAAAGTACCCGAAAAGGACTTACTGGAGGACATGGAGGGTGGAGGGGTAGCGTATACTACTGTGCAAACGCTTCACCCTCTTGAAGGACTACCCAATCAGTATCAGGATTTTGCTGAAGTATTTGGGGAAAAAGAAGCGGATCGCTTGCCACCCCACCGAAAAACGGACTGTGCCATTGAGTTTTTACCAAATGTAAAATTGCCTCACCCAAAAATATACCCCATGTCTCCCAAAGAGCTTACCACGCTAAGGGAGTTCATTGACAAAAACCTGGCTAGGGGTTTCATTGAGCCGGCAAATTCCCCGGTAGGAGCTCCTGTCCTATTTCGGCCAAAAAAGGATGGGTCATTAAGACTCTGTACCGATTTCCGCGGGCTCAATGCGGTCTCAATATTAAATAAATATCCTTTGCCCCTGATCAAAGATATGTTATCACATCTGGCCAGAGGCAAAATCTTCTCAAAACTGGATTTGAGAGAAGCGTATTTTCGCATTCGCATAAGGAAAGGGGATGAGTGGAAAACAGCATTTAACTGTCCTCTTGGGGCTTTCCAATATAAAGTCTTACCTTTTGGCTTATCTGGGGCACCCGGGGTTTTTATGCAGTTAATCAATGAGGTCTTGCATGACCACCTATTTAAAGGGGTACTGGTATATTTGGATGATGTATTGATTTATACTGAAACCATGTCAGAACATATCCACTTGGTGCGTCAAGTATTGACTAAATTGAAAAAAGCAGAATTGTATGCAAAACTGTCAAAATGTGCGTTTCATCAGTCGCAAATTGATTACCTAGGTTACCGAATTTCAGCTCAGGGCATTGAAATGGACCCTGCAAAAGTAGAAGCTATTGTGGCATGGGAGCCTCCTCGTACCAGGAGACAATTACAAAGTTTCCTTGGATTCTCTAATTTCTATCGGGCATTCGCCCAAAATTTTGCAGAAATCGCCCTCCCTCTTACGGAACTGTTAAAAACCAAGGGACAGGGGGATACGCGACGTTCGAAGAACCCAGGCGCGCTCCTTAAATGGACTCCAGCCTGTCAGCAAGCGTTTGAAACGCTCAAACAACTTTTTACCACAGAACCAATTTTACAGCATCCAAACCCCTCTAAACCCTTCGTGGTACAAGTCGATGCGTCTGATTTTTCCATAGGCGCAATCTTGTTACAATCTGACCAATCTGGCGATTTAAAACCCTGTGCCTACCTCTCTCGCAAATTCACTGACACAGAGAGACGATGGCACGTTTGGGAAAAGGAGGCTTTTGCTGTAAAAACGGCTTTAGAGACATGGCGACACCTATTGGAAGGTACTTCCAACCCTTTTGAGGTCTGGACTGACCATAAAAACCTGGAAGCTCTAAGCACCAGCCGAAAACTCAGTCCGAAACAGCTGCGCTGGGCTGAGTTCTTCAGCCGCTTTGACTTCACTCTTAAATTTATACCAGGCAAGAAAAACTTTTTGGCTGATGCACTCTCGCGCAGACCCCAAGATGCTGGCCCAGGGCCAACGGTCCAAGGCACCGTCTGGACCGACAAACAGTTAAGTCTGGCAGCGGTGACTCGCAGCCAGACCCGAGCACAATCGACTCCGCCTCCAGCCGCTCAGCCTTCCAGCGGCTCGCCTCCCTTGTCAATTCCCTCCGATTTGCAACAACAGTTGCTCTCCCACCTTAAAACAGATACTTGGTTACAAACCAACAGACACATGTTAACTTTCACCGATGATCTTGCCTGGCGCAACGATCGTCTCTATGTACCCGAAGCACTGCGAAAAACCATACTCCAGCGCTGCCACGATGACAAACTAGCGGGGCATTTCGGCTACGTGAAAACTTTGCACCTCGTTCGCCGCCAATTCTGGTGGCCCACTTTACTCAAAGACTTAAAGGAATATGTCACTGCGTGCCCTGTATGTGCGGCGATAAAGCGCAAACCGGGCAAGCCCCAGGGTCTCCTTCAACCCGTGGCCACTCCGTCTGTCCCTTGGCAAGATATCTCCATGGATTTTATCGTTGATCTACCCCCTAGTCAACGAAAAACTGTCATTTGGGTCGTCAAAGACTTTTTCTCCAAACAAGCCCACTTTATCCCATGCGCTTCTATCCCCACCGCACAACAGCTGGCACGCCTCTTCCTCATCCACGTGTACCGCCTCCACGGTATCCCCGCCCGTTTGGTGAGTGACAGAGGCACACAATTTACGTCACAATTTTGGCGGGCATTTTTAAAACTTTTGGGTACGAAACAATCACTTTCTACTGCTTGGCATCCGGAAACGGACGGATCTACAGAGGCGGTTAATTCTACATTAGAACAATACCTCAGAGCTTTTGTCAACTACCAACAAGACAACTGGGTCGATCTACTCCCATTTGCTGAGGTCGCTTACAACAATTCCATTCATCAAACCACTGGTCAAGTTCCCTTTAAAACAGTTTTTGGACGTGAATTTGTTCCTATTCCTGAACTTCCTCATCCTCAACCACTCCCAGCCACCCTCACTGGCTGGGCAGACTCTCTCAAAGACTCATGGTCTAATATTCTACTCGCTCTCCACCATGCCCAAGCTACCTATAAACGCTATGCTGATGCCAAGCGTTCCCCAGAACCATCCTTTGCAGTCGGGGATAAAGTCTACTTATCAACTAAATTTATCAAGTCCCCACAACCCTCTAAAAAACTTGGTCCTAAATTTGTCGGTCCTTTTCCAATTGTTGCTCAGCTCAACCCTGTTACGTTTAAACTTGATTTACCTCACAACCTTAAACGTTTACATCCTGTTTTCCATTGTAGTTTACTCAAACCCTGCCTGTCATCGGACCGTTGGCATCCGCAACCCACTCCTCCACCTCCCCTCATGATAGACAACCAGCAGCACTTCGAGGTGGCATCTATTCTCGATTCCAGACGCCAGCGCTCTACTCTACAATACCTCGTTCGCTGGAAACATTTCCCTCATCCTGAATGGGTTGCTGCTCCAGACGTGCATTCTCCTCGTCTCGTGGCCCAATTCCACTCTGCCTATCCTGCCAAACCGGCTCCCTGATTTCTTTTGGGGGGGCAATATGTCATGTTCTCATTCTAATGTCTGGTTAACATTGTAACGTTTCACATGTCATTCTCTGTTCCGTATCACTTCACCCGGGGTTTTTCCATTCTGTTGCACTCCCTTGTTTTGAGGGCTTGGAATGCATGTTTGGGTTTGCGCTCCTGTTCAAGGTTACGTTCCCAGGCGCGTCTAACGGCATTCAGCACCTGGGAGGGGGAGCGTCCTGACGGGCGACGGGGCGGGCCCTGCCCACAAGCAAGGCTTTTAAGTTTGTATTTGGCGCGCTTTTGCTCATTCTCAGCTTTCTCTGTATTTGCATACTATTCCTTTAATAAATCAGTTATCTTTAAGCCCGAGCTTGTGAGACTGAGTATTTGGGTTTAGGCAATCATTACAGAACCCCTAAGACCTTTCCTAAGATCATCAGCACTAAAATAACATACTAAGAATTCTGTTGGTTCAAAACCCATCAGATTGTTTTTTTAACTACTGTTTCCTTTTCCTTAACTAGCTAGCTTTTTCCTAGCCAAAAGAAAAGAAAAGAAAAAAGAAACAGTAAAACCTGGCATTTTTATGCACATATATAAATAGTTATGTCCACTAAGACCCATCCACAGGAAGGAAAGAGATTGGCAAACTGCTTTCTTGAAACATTACAGCAGCAGGAGAAAAGTCCAGTGGAATAGTGTGGTATCTTGCAGTTTGGACTGAATACCTTACAGTTGTTGTCAAAGTGTCTAGGCCAGGACATGTTTTTAAACTTAACTTAAACAAGTTTAAACTTAAGCTACTATGAGCACAAGATAGGAGCAAATTACATAGTAAGTATGGATGTACTCTATGACTTGAAAACGGAGTAATTAAAACTGTAACTTTCCTTCAGATCCTCCTGAAATACTGCAGGGGTGACATAATAACCACATCAAAATGGGTAATAAAGCTACAACTAGGATTCAGAGATATTCCTGTTCATTATTCTTTTGTCCACTACTATTATCCTGTCAAAGTTCCTTCCTTCCTTTTGTTTACACTGCTAAGCTGAATGGGGGTGGAGTTTTTTGCAACTGGACTCAGACTTGGCACTTTTCCATTCCCAGCCAGCCAGCAGTCAAGTTAAAGGGAGATGGCTGGGGTTTTATATTTTGATTAGCAGCTTGACCAAATTTGGGGGGGGGGGGGGGGAAACACTGAGTAGGAAGAGGAAAAGAGCCAAAAGAAGCAGTAGTAATTTACCTCCTATGGTGAGAAATTATATGCAGACGAAATGGAAAACATTTTAGAAAAGAGATTGTTTCAATTGTGCATATAAGAAATATTATTTGCATTAATAAACCCTTGATTTTAATGCAAGCAAAAGAAACAACAACAAAAAAACAAAAGCTGAATTTGTTTGCAAAACAAAACAAACACAAAGAAACCCAACAATGTTGGAAGGTATAAATAACACTTTCTGAATAATGCTGCCGATCTATCATCATCTACTCAAAACGTATTTTCATAAGCATATTTAAGATAAACAGTTGCAGCTGAAAAATCCTTTAGCACATTGAGATTCCTATGCCATTCTGGTCCTCAAGGCATAATCAACAGGAAACTAAAAAGCTATTTATGAACCACACAGCACTCATGTTGATTCAGAACTCAAGTAAGAGCTGTAAGAAAGGTGAGTGAAATTGCATCAACAATTTAGAGGAAAACTGGAAGAAAGATATCTTTAAGTTCATTTGGCAAGGGAAGAAACCAAGAATTAAGTTTAAATTGTTATAAGATGCCAAAGAACAATTTGAAATTGTATTATACTGCCTGTTGTTTGCTCTGGATGAAGGATTGGGTGACCCTGAAGGACATGAAATTATTGGAATTAGAAGGACATGATCTCAGATTTGGGTGGCATGCCTACATGTGGTATAATAAAGATAAAGTTAATAAAGATTTTAAAAATAATTTTGTTAGGCATGCAATACTGAGGGTTGGAACAAATACAAACCAATACTATCTCCTAATGTACCTATCTGGTTGTCCCCTCAAGCAGCTTTTTTTAGAAGAGAGATGGCAAGCAAACAAAGTTGGTTGAGATATGAAGAATTTTGAGGAAGGTGTGCCTAAATTGAAAACAAGGGAACAACTAGAACTGGAAGGTCATATTTGTCACTGGTTTAATTTTGTACAGCTGTCAGAACAGTTCAGTTTGGATAAGAAGGTATATAATTTTGTTAATGAAAAAACACAATTTGAAATGGAACTTTGCACAAATGATGAGCATCTTATTAAGAAAATGTATAAAATTTTGCAATTGAATTTAGAAGATGAATATGTCAAAGATTGTACAATTAAGTGGGCTAAGAATTTTGGATATAATATTATGCTTGAACAGTGGGAGAATATATGGAATAAAGGTTTGAAATATACTTTGAATTAAAATTTGAAAGAGATTTTTTATAAAATGATGTACCGTTGGTATTTAACTCCTGATAAGTTGTCAAAAATGTGCAATGGGATATCAAATGTTTGTTGGATATGTTTACAGGATGAAGGAACTTTTTATCATTTATGGTGGACTTGTGGAAAAGCCAAGAAATTCTGGAATCAAATATACATTATTATTCAAAAGATTTTCTTTTTTTTTTCTTTTTTGGAGTCCACAGACCTTCTCTGAGGCCCTATTTTGGAATAAATTTCATTAGATTTAAAGAGAAAAATAAAAACTACAAAAAACAAAAAAACTACAAAAAAGATGGAAAAAAACTAAGAAAGTGCAAAAATACAAAAGAGATTTTTTTTTTCCAAATTTACAAAAAGATGTGGTTTCCGACTTTTAATAGCAAGGATATACAAAAATTTCAACTATCAATCTCTTACTCTATATCAAACCCAAAACACCACATTATTTCTTTAAGTCATTCCACTTTAACACATAATAAAAATCACTAACTACAGTTACTCCTCCCCCTTACATTAAAATAAAGAAAAAAAGTTCATATAAACCTAAACATCCTTCTTCCCTCCAAAAGATAAAACATATTTAATCATTCCCTTCTTACCACTATTCTATACATTTCTGTTTACTATAATAAGAATCATATTAAAAAGTTTAAGTTATCTACTATTATACTTAATGCTACAGCAATTTTAATAATAATAACCAGATAAACATTCTTTAACCCTAATACAACAGTTTTAGTAATTATAATCTTGATAAGCCCTTAAAAAACCAATTCAAGACAGTAAATCGAAATCCTTTAAGGCGAATAGCATCAGTCAAATCCTTAAAGCAAACCAAATATTTTTTTTCAACCCTTATCCCACTTCATAATAAATCAAAGCAGTTACATATCCCCACAGTATGCACAAAGCTTTCCTTTAAAAGAAAAAAAAATCAACCAGCCCAACTGCCTCCCTCAAAGATTCCAGGTTCTTTTCATGGCATTCCACCAGGAGATCAATTTTATTTATAGCTTGCAGATCACTTTCTCCCTTGATTTTTTCCAAGTCCTTTATCCAGTCTTCATCCAGCATCTCGATAATAGGTCCAATTATTATCAGTCTTAAAAAAAAAAAAAGTTTTTATCACTCTTAAATTCTTCAATTTCCTCCATCACATCCCCAACCTGAAGGCACATTTTAGATCTCATATTTTCCACAATGTCCTGGATGTCTTCCATAAAAGCACAATAAAAGTCAGAAGAAATCTGCTTAAAATCCTGGTGAAAATAATAATAATAAAAAGATCTGTTTAAATTCCTCCATGTCTCACACAGTAGGTTATGGCACCCCTTAGGAGCTTAACCAGTGAAAATTGAAAGTGAGCAGCTTGTTTACAAGAGTGAGAGTGAATGGCACATTCTCAAAAGAAAGTGAACAGAAAACTTAAGGTTCAGATCAGCCCATTCAACATGAAGGAAAATGCTAATATCCTCAAATTTAACACAAAAATAGTAACAGGAAGACCATTATTTAGTCTCAATCTTTGTTTCCCTTGGAAGGAAAATGAAATCCAAAGATTAAAAGTGTTTTCTTTTTCTTAATTAAGAAATAAACTAAAAAATAACGTTAGGCATCAAGAGAGCTAGCTTGTCCTCACTGTAGAAAGCCTCTCTTGGGGTACATATACTTAAAAAAAAAATACAAATTGGTGATTAAGAAATGGGCTGGCTGGACTTAGTGTCCCTTTAAAGCTATAGCGCAGCTGTCCTTTTCAGACTATGAGACAGCCAAGCAGGATTATTTAAAACTCTTTTATTACAATTAACTATTTACAATAATAAAGTCCTCAATAAGTAAGCAACAAAATCAATCAGGTCCACCCAGGCAGAGGAGGAAAACTAGGGAAGGCTGCAGGATCAGGATCCAATGGAGACTGGGGCAACACAGCTAGGCAGAACTTGGCTAGATCTCTCAATGAGGCGGCAAGACCCGGGGAGGCAATTACACATGGCAAGAAGGAGACTGGACATGCTGGGCTCGATCTTGGCATGGAGGCTGGGCAAGGCTTGACTGGTTCTGTAAGGCAGGACTTGGTTCTGAAGCTGATATAAGATTCAACCGAAGCAGCAAGGCAAGAGGTGGAACTCGGAGTGTTACTAGACTGGAATGGAGCAGCGAGGCAAGGCTTGGATCTGAAAACAAGGCAGACTGGACGTGACTGAGGCGGCGAGATTAGACTGGGAACTGGAAGCAAGGCTGGGCTGGACTGGATTGGCAAGAAAAGACTTGGAGTTGGAACCCTGGTTGGACTTGACTGGATCTGCACAATGAGGCTTGATGCTGAAGGCAGGATCACACATGGCTGAAGCAATGAGGCAAGGTTGGGAGTTGAAAGCGAAGCTGAGATCTGCTGGACCGGCAAGGCTGGACTCAGTTGGAGTGATTTGTGAGAGAGGCAGTCCCACAACATTAGAAGAAGCTGGCTCTGATTCTGCAATGGCTACAGATGAGGTTTATGAATCCGGTAAGGACTCTTCCACTGAAACGAACTCAAAGGATCGGTTGTCTCCTGCAGCTTGCTCAACTCACGCTTGCCTTTTAACAGATTCCTTTCCATGCCTTTTCTCTTCTGCAGCCAATCGGGCTGCCTTCTGATTCATGCACTTCTCAGCTGTCCTGTCTCACACACTGATTGGAGGTTTCAAATCCTCCTCCAGATTTTGCCTAGTCAGCTCTTGCTTCTTCTCCCGCTCTGCTGAGTCATTTTGGTTATCTGTTTCCCTGATTCCTGAAAGATAAGTTTCATTTCCTTCTGACTGTTCTGGATAAGTTTTGTTTTCAGAGTCTGACTCAGACTCAAACTCACAGCGGCTTGGAAATGATGAAATCCCGCAACTCCCAGCTGATCTTACCACGCAAATGAGAAGCTCAATTTGCAATCTTCTCACTACAATCAGCCATTCAGAGGACAGATGGGATGATTCCAGGAATTCTCTTTAATCCATAGAATGTTTTGGGCTTCAGGAAGACCTGTCTGAGCCCCCAAAAAGTCACCACACTGTCAGTTCTGCCTGCCGAGCCAGTGGGCACATTCCCACCAGAAGCCCCTATTCAAAAGATTTTCAAAGTGGACTTACAACTGAAACTGGAGCTGTTTCTCTTGGGTCTGCTGGATCAACAGTTTGAGAAGTAGCATGGGACTCTGTTTTTACATATGATAACAGCAGGAAGACTCTTATATGCTCAAGGATGGAAAAACTTACAAATTCCTTCAGTCATGGAATGAATGATTAAATTATTTTATTTATTTATTTCTCAAATTTGTGCTACCACCCATCTCCCCCCAGAGAGGGACTCTGAGCGGTTTACAATAAGTTAATCAATTAAAACATTAAAAACAATAATCAAAATAGAGCGTAAAATATAATACAATACAATATTAAATTAAAAAATAAAAATAAAAATCCAGATGGCTACAAAAGATCATAAATATGAGGGGGCACTCTAAGGTGCCAGCCATCCCCAAGAATGACTCTCCCCCATCCCAAGCACAGTGGCAGAGCCAGGTCTTCAGGGGCTTCCTGAAGGTCAGGAGAGATGGAGCTTGCCTGACCTCCAGTAGCAGGATATTCCAGAGGGCAGGAGCCACTGCAGAGAAGGCCCATTTTCTGGACCCCGCCAGATGGAATTCTCTTACCGATGGGGTCCGCAGCACGCCCTCTCTGCATGATTGGGTGGGGTGGGTTGATGTAACAGGGAAGAGGCAGTCCCTCAGGTAGCCTGGCCCCATGCCATGTAGGGCTTTAAATGTGAAGGTAAATTAATGGAACTGATGGAAATGGCCAAACTCTCAGCACTGATAAGAGAAAATACCGTAGCTGGATTTGCTTCTATTTGAAAGCTATTTTTGGACTATTTGCTTGTAACTGGAAAAAAAATGAAGTTTTGATTTTGGGTTTTGATGATTAAACGGCTTGATTTTAGAGAAATAATGTTATTAAAAGTTTAATTAAGAGAAAGAGATTAACTTTTTCACATGTTTTTATATCTCTGATGAAGAAGGTCGGAAATCACCTGTCTTGTTATGAGTACTGATGGTGAGCAGGAGGGGGCCCCTATCCAGGGGGGAAAACGCATGCGTAGTTTAGAGAATTTGAGCTGTCATTCAAAGAGACAAAGAACAGACCCGCCTTGACTTTTGGGGTTTATCTGTCTGGGTTTTCTACACTTCCTCCGTTTGATAGGATTTTCTGTCTATAATAGCAGTAATAAAACACTAGAGACTTCTTCCTCATCTCGGCATGGTCTTTGCTTAGTCAGGACGTCAATCCTACCAAGCTCCTACTCCCATTAAAAGAGGGAGGAAAGGTTGTTTTGTTTTGTTTTTTGGCAAAATGTCTTCAGAAAATCAGGAGCTAAGACAAGCCATACAACAACTGGCAGCAGCCTTGCAGCAACACCAGCAGCAAGTAGATCTCCAGGTCAACACATTACAAGCAGCTATGCTACAGCAGTTACAACAACCAGGTCCGATCATCCCACAACTTGTGCCAGCAGCAGCAGCTCTGCCAATAGTCTTGAGATCCCAGGGCAGTTTACCAGAGAAGTTTGGGGGAGAAGCCGGACAGTTGAGAACCTTTCTTACACAGTGCACAATGTTTTTTGACAGCAGACCGGCAGAGTTCCCAACAGACCGAACCAGAGTCACCTTTATTTTAAGTCTGCTAAAGGGCCCAGCAGCCAAATGGGCCAGGGTAAAGAACAATGACCCAATTCTCAATGACTACCAGAATTTTCTGGCAAGGTTCCAAGCACACTTTGATGATGCAATCAGAGAGGTCACTGCCAGCTGGGAAATTCAGAAGCTCAAACAAGGCAACAAGAGAGTGGGAATTTACATTACTGATTTCAAGCTGTTAGCAGGGGATCTGGGCTGGAATGAGAGTGTTTTGAAAGACCAATTCAAACAGGGGGTAGATGAGGAGATAAAAAATGAATTAGTGCGCCAGGGAACACCAGCTACCCTAGAAGGTTTATATCAACTGTCCGTGGTCATAGACGCCAGGCTAGAAGAACTCAGACAGATGCAGCCGGGGAGAGGCAGGGGCCTCAGAGCGCTTCCAGGATTTCCAGCTCTCTCCGCAGCATCTGTTTACTCAGTACCAGAGGAGCCGATGCAGATCAGGGTGAGCAGGAGGCTTATTTCCGAGGCTGAGAGACAGAGAAGGAGAGAGAGAGCCCTCTGTTTCTACTGCGGAGCCCCGGGGCATATGGTGAGAGCTTGCCCAGCGAGAAACCAAGTGAATTCTGTAAGAGCCCCAGGGCAAGCAGCAGAACCAAGATCCATCCCCGCCTCTACTTCCAACCAGGGAAATTCCATCGGTCTCCCTCCACAGAGCTCAGCAGGGAGACCATCAATCAATTAAGAAGGGTTCTGTCATGTTCATCGTTCCAGTGTTCTGGGTACATTGTAACGTTTCGCATGTCAGTTTCCTGATCTGTGTCTGTCATTTGCTGGGAGGGGTATTTCAGCCGTGCCGGGCTGTAATCTCTTTGCTGCTGTTCTGGAATGTGTGTTTGGGTTATGATATGTGTTCAAGGTTACTTTCCCAGGCCGATGTCTAACGCTCCTCAACACCTGGGAGGGGGTGGTTGCTATGGCAGGGCGAGGGGCGGGATCGGGTCTGGAGCTAGGGTTTTTAGTTTGTATTTGGCGCGCTTTCTCTCATTCTCAGCTTTCTCTGTATTTGCATACTATTCTTTCAATAAATCAGTTTTCCTAAAGAACCTACTTGTGGACCTGAGTATGTTAGAATAGGCAACCATTACATAAAGCTGAGAAACCCAAAACCATAAAATTTCTCCGCTAGCCCCTGTCCAGACTTCACTGTGAGGGGAAGCGCTAGCGATGAGTGAGCCAAAATTACAAGAGATGGAGAGTGAGGAGTCGAGTGAGGGGGAACCGGACTCCACCATGGTAAGGGCAGAAAAGACACCCCGCAGTGAGACCCCGGAGTGTCATGAAGAATCCAGCCCTAGCCTGAGGGGTGAGGAGGAGCGCAAGAAAACCCCAGAGATGACCGGCACCTCGGCCGGGGGCTATATCACCTGGGATGAAGCCTCGGGGGCTCTGCCAGGGGTGGCTCAGACGTCCTGGAAGCAGAGGTACCCGCTCTCTCCAAATATGGTGAGAAAAGACGCACCCGAGGGATCACTAACCCCTGATCGCATAAAGCTGATGGAGGCTAAGTTGGAGTCGGTCGAATACATGTTGAAGAGAATGTCGATGGCATGGGGTTCACCAGAGAGAGGACGGGAGGGCTCCAGTCGCAGGCATTCCACCCCCTCGTCGCCCCCGACATCTCCACGGGAGAGAAGCAGGGCACGGCACCGGGGTGAGGCGAGGGCTCCGGTGGTGATGATCTCGAGATCCCCTCCAGCAGAGAGGAGATCCCTGGGGGCAGTAAGGAAGGAGAAATGCCCAGGCATGGCAAGGGGGCCACCCGGTGCGGGGATCAAAGATTTTACCATCAAGTTTGATGGGGATCCCACCAAGTTGTCCTTCTTCTTGACTAATGCAAAAAGTTATATGGAGGATGGGGAACAGAGTGTCCATTCAGAATGGGGCAAAATCAATGCCATTGCTACCAAGCTCAAGGGGCGGAGAGCGGATTGGTACGTACAGTTGTGCCAATCGGAGGCCCCTGAATTGGAAGATTTCGAAGAGTTCTTGTTCGCGCTTAAGCAACATTTTGAGGACTCGTTAGCTAAGGAAAGGGCAAAACGGGCGTTGAAGGGGCTGAGCCAAGGGTCCCAATCCATGGCAGACTATGCGCTTGAGTTTAAGGCGCTGGCTGGGAAAGTTGAGGATTGGTCCCAGTCCACACTAATAGAGCTCTTCAAGGATGAACTGGAAACAGAGGTGTTGCAGTGGGCCCTGGGGCGCAATGACCCAACTACGTTATATGAGTGGATCCAACTAGCGGGCAAGGCTGAGCATGCCCAAGAGACTTTCGCTCACAGAAGGGTGCTAAAATATGGCAAGCCCAGTAAAGGGTCGCGCACCCTGGGCACCTCAGGGAAGACCAGCCAGTGAGCCTGGGAGGAGAAGAAGGAACGACGCTATGCGAAAGGGCTATGATTACGATGTGGGAAGGAAGGACACCGGTTGGCGGCGTGTCCGAAGGGAAAGATGGAGGACTGGCCAGGAAAGTCGTCCAGGAAGTCCCCATCCCTACCCCGAAAGATGAAGGTGGCGTTGGCAGAGGCCGAGCTGGAGGAGGTCCCTTTCTTCGAAGACGAGGGGGAGCACGATCTGGAGCAGCCGGCGGGAAATGCCCACCACCTGCTTTAAAGGGCGCCACTGGGCAGGTGGAGGAGGAAGGGCACGATCACGCTTTGGTGAGTGGAAACTTCCCTACGCTGACAGTGAAGGTGAAATTGGGGTCCCGTACCCGAACTGTTGAAGTATGGGCAATGGTCGATTCGGGGTGCTCACGGTGTTTAATGCACCCTAACGTGGTGGCTGCGTTAGAGCTACCCACGTTCCCTTTGAAACGGCCCATGATCTTCACCCAATTGGATGGATCTACAGCGGGGGGGAAACTGGTGACTCACTCCACAGGGATGGTGGCATTGCAAATGGGCAGCCACTGGGAGAAACTACCTTTTGTGGTGGCGCCTGTGGGGGGTCTGTTTGTCATTTTGGGGATGCCTTGGTTTGTCCAACAGAACCCACAAATAAATTGGGTGCACAGGACTGTGACTTTTGCAGATGGGTTCTACAAAGCCCCTGAGGGGGTTGACATGGACAATGGTGCTGTGGGGAGGGTGGCAGCAGCAACTCCGCATTTCCTCAGCAGTCCACTGGAAGGGCTGCCAGAACAATACCAGGACTTTGCAGATGTGTTTGGCGAGAAAGAGGCGGATCAGCTGCCGCCGCATCGCAAGACTGACTGTGCCATAGAGTTAATCCCTAATGCACAATTACCCAAGCCTAAAATTTATGCTATGACCCAGAAGGAGTTGGCAACGTTACGGGAGTTTGTGGATAAAAATTTGGCTAGGGGTTCTATCAAGCCGGCCAATTATCCCGTGGGTGCCCCTGTTCTCTTTAGACCAAAGAAAGATGGAACTTTAAGACTCTGCACAGATTTCTGCGGATTGAACGCAGTAACAATATTAAATAAATATCCTTTACCGCTCATCAAGGACATGTTTGCACATCTGGCTAAGGGAAAGATATTCTCCAAATTGGATTTAAGGGAAGCGTATTTCCGCATTCGTATACAGGAGGGGGATGAATGGAAAACTGCCTTCAATTGTCCTCTGGGCTCTTTTCAGTATAAAGTGTTGCCGTTTGGGTTGGCGGGGGCGCCTGGGGTCTTTATGCAGTTAATCAATGAGGTCTTGCATGACCATTTGTTTAAAGGAGTCCTTGTGTATTTGGATGATGTGTTGATTTATACTGAAACAATGGAAGAACATGAACAGTTGTTGAAACAGGTACTCAGCAAGCTGAGGAAGGCTGAGCTTTATGCCAAATTGTCTAAGTGTGATTTTCATAAGACTCGGTTTGACTATCTGGGTTATCGAATTTTGGACAAGGGTGTTGAAATGGATCCTGCTAAGGTCCAAGCCATTTTGGAATGGGAGCGCCCACGCACGCGTAGGCAGCTTCAAAGTTTCCTGGGGTTCGCTAACTATTATCGACAATTTATCCAAGGGTTCGCTGAGATTGCTTTGCCTCTCACTGAATTGTTAAAAACTAAAGGGTTGGGGGACACCCGAAAGGTGAAAAACCCCGGAGCGTTGCCTAAATGGACACCCGCTTGCCAAGTGGCTTTTGACAGATGGAAACGGCTTTTTACAGCTGAGCCCATTCTACAGCATCCTGATCCTGCTAAACCTTTTCTGGTTCAAGTGGATGCCTCAGATTTCTCTATTGGGGCCCTCCTGCTGCAAGCTGATGAGTCGGGTTGTCTGAAGCCCTGTGCTTACCTATCCTGTAAGTTTTCTGAGACAGAATGGAGGTGGCACGTTTGGGAGAAAGAGGCTTTTGCAGTTAAAGCTGCTTTGGACACTTGGCGCCACTTGCTGGAGGGGGCTACATGTCCTTTTGAGGCTTGGACTGATCACAAAAATCTGGAAGCGCTCAGCGCGCCACGCAAGCTCAGCCCAAAGCAAATTAAGTGGGTGCAATTCTTCGGCCACTTTGATTTCAAGTTGAAGTTTATTCCGGGAAAGAAAAACTTTCTAGCTGATGCACTTTCCTGCTTGCCCCAGGATTCTGGCTCTGTTCCTGACATGGTGGGTACATTATGGACAGAGCCCCAATTGAGTATGGCAGCTGTCACTCGGAGCCAGACTCGCATGCAGCAGCCCACTGCTTCAGTTTCACCAAGGGGAGGAGGGTTGCCAATTCCCTCTAACTTGCAACAACAGTTTCTCTCCAAGCTGAAATCTGACACTTGGTTGCAAGCGAATAAAGACACTGTTACTTTTGACTGGGGTTTCGCTTGGAAGCAAGAATGTCTCTATGTCCCTGACGGTTTACGCAAGGACATTTTGCTCCGCTCCCATGATGATAAAGTGGCTGGTCACTTTGGGTTTGTAAAGACCCTCCACTTGGTTCAGCGCCAGTTTTGGTGGCCCACGCTAAGGCGTAATGTCAAGGACTATGTTGCCTCCTGTCCAGTGTGTGCCATGTCCAAACGGAAGGTTGGAAAACCTCAGGGGTTACTGCAACCAGTGGCCAGTCCCTCCCACCCCTGGGAGGAAATTTCTATGGACTTCATTGTGGATTTACCTCCAAGTCAGAGGAAAACTATGATTTGGGTTGTAAAAGACTATTTCTCAAAACAAGCCCATTTCATTCCATGCACATCTATTCCCTCCACCCAACAGCTGGCTCGCCTCTTCCTGGTACACGTGTACAGGCTTCACGGGAGCCCCGCCCGATTGGCAACTGACCGCGGGACACAGTTTACTTCCCAGTTTTGGTGGGCATTTATGAAACTGGTGGGCACAAAGCAGGCGCTATCCACTGCGTCGCATCCTGAGACTAATGGATCTACAGAGGCGCTTAATTCAACACTAGAGCAATACTTGCGTGCTTTTGTAAACTATCAACAAGACAATTGGGTCGATCTCCTACCGTTTGCTGAGGTTGCCTACAACAATGCAGTGCATCAAAGCACTGGGCAAGTCCCTTTCCATATCGTATTTGGGCAGGACTTCATCCCCATTCCCGAACTGCCTCAACCGGCTTCACTGCCTTCTTCTCCCTCTGACTGGGCTGCACACCTGGGGGACTCCTGGCCCAAGATTCAACAGGCACTTGCAGATGCACAGGCTGCTTACAAGCACCACGCTGATACAAGGCGGGCACCCCAGCCAGCTTTTAAAGTGGGAGACAAAGTCTATCTCTCCACCAAGTTCATCAAGTCACCTCAGCCCTCTAAGAAATTGGCTCCCAAGTTTGTGGGTCCTTTTCCTATTGTAGACAAGGTCAATCCTGGAGCGTTTAAGTTGGACTTACCCCATAATCTTAAGCGTTTACACCCCATTTTTCATTGCAGCCTGCTCAAGCCTGTTCACCAGTCAGATTGCTGGCATCCACAACCTTCACGTCCTGCACCTATTATGATTGATGGTCAACAACACTTTGAAGTGAAGGAGATTCTTGATTCCCGCAGACATCGTTCTACCCTGCAATACCTTGTTCGCTGGAAGCATTTCCCTCATCCAGAGTGGGTTGCTGCCCACGATGTTCATTCTCCTGTGTTAGTTACCCGTTTTCACGCTGCCTATTCTACTAAGCCTGCTCCCTAATTTACTTACTGCAGTTTAGTTTGAGTTTGTTTAAGGGGGGTGGTATGTCATGTTCATCATTCCAATGTTCTGGGTACATTGTAACGTTTCGCATGTCAGTTTCCTGATCCGTGTCTGTCATTTGCTGGGAGGGGTATTTCAGCTGTGCCAGGCTGTAATCTCTTTGCTGTTGTTCTGGAATGTGTGTTTGGGTTATGACATGTGTTCAAGGTTACTTTCCCAGGCCGATGTCTAACACTCCTCAACACCTGGGAGGGGGTGGTTGCTATGGCAGGGCGAGGGGTGGGATCAGGTTTGGAGCGAGGGTTTTTAGTTTGTATTTGGCGCGCTTTCTCTCATTCTCAGCTTTCTCTGTATTTGCATACTATTCTTTCAATTAATCAGTTTTCCTAATGAACCTACTTGTGGACCTGAGTATGTTAGAATAGGCAACCATTACAGGTTCATTCTGAAGATTCCAGGCAATCCTTTTTCTACTTACCAGTCATAATGCACGTAAACCCAGAGCACCAAGTCAAGTTAAAGGCTCTCATTGATTCCAGAGCTTCCACCAATTTTATTGATGTACAGACAGTACAAGACCTGAATATCCCAGAATATCATGGAATTGCCACATCCCATAGAAGTTGAGACCATTGATGGCCAGCCCCTCAAAGCCCATCTGATTTGAAGATCCACGGAACCTATACAGCTAACAATGGGAGACCACACTGAGTGGATTCAACTTTATGTTACTGCATCACTTAATGTACCTATAATCCTGGGCATGCCTTGGCTGAAGCTCCACAACCCATGGTTGGACTGGGCTATGGGAGCAATCTCCTTCCCAGCTAAGGAATGCCAGCATCATAAGATTCAAGCTGCACTTCTCTCTCCAGCAACCAACACGGTCATTGAAGCAGGGGGGGGGCACAGTTGCCAGCCAAGTATGCAGATTTCGCAGACATTTTCAGCAAACAAGAGGCCACAGCACTACCCCCACATAGGGACTGTGATTGCACTATTGAGTTGATACCAGGAGCCAGGATTCCAGCAAAGAAACAATATCCCATGTCGCCCAAGGAACTAGCCACCTTGAAAGATTACTTGGATACTAATCTCCAAAAGGGTTTCATCTAACCTTCTACTTCCCCAGCATCTGCTTCTACATTCTTTGTACCAAAGAAGCCTGGCCCATTGGCACTGGCAGCTCAGGAGACACCTTTGAAAGTTGTTCATGATTTCAGCTCCCTCAAATCATGGTCAAAGAAAATTATCCACTTCCTTTAATATCTGACCTGCTAGATTGTTTACAGAAAGCATGCATTTTTACTAGGTTGGACCTCAGGAAAGGTTACAATCTGATCCAGATGAAAAAGGGGCATGAATATCTGACTCCCTTCGATACCACATATGGGAAATTTGAGTACCTTGTTCTTCCTTTTGGCTTAGCTAATGCTGGAGCCATATTTTCCTGATTTATGAATCAAATTTTCTCTGATTTACTAGATAAGTATCTGGACATTTATCTAGATGACTTATTAATATTCTCTGAGGATGCTACAACTCATGTAACCCATGTACGTAATGTCTTACAAAGACTGAGAGAGAACAAGCTGTTTGCCAAGCTAGAGAAGTGTGCCTTCGATTTAATGGAATTACATTTCCTGGGCAATAGAATATCAACAGAAGGCATATCCATGATCCTTCAAAGGTCCAAGCAATTCTCTCTTGGCAACCTCCCCGCAATGTCAAAGACGTACAAAAATTTCTAGGGTTCGCCAATTTTTACATAAAATTTATACATAAATTTGCTTACAGGGCCAAGCCCCTCACACAGCTTTTGAAGAAAGGATCCAAATTCCTTTGCAGGGAGAAGGAGCAAGCAGCCTTCCAAGAATTTAAGCAACTCTTTGCACCCCAGCCACTTTTAAAGCATCCTGATACCACAAAGCAATTCATAATACATTCAGATGCTTCAGATTTTGCTATTGCTGCAGTCTTATTGCAATATACTTACAAAGTAGGGAACAGATTGCTTCCTTGTGCCTTTTTCTCTCACACACTCTCGCTGGCAGAGAGAAATTATGATGTCTTTAACAAGGAATTGTTGGCAATTAAAGTAGCATTTCAAGAGTGGAGGCATTGGCTATAGGTAGCAACCTTTCCTGTGAAGGTTTGCACTGATCACAAGAATTTACAGCTTCTATAAAACACCAGATCGCTCACTCCACGCCATATCAGATGGAGCCAGTTTTTCTCCCATTTCAATTTTGTTATTTCTTATGTACCCAGAACTCAGAATCATTTGGCAGATGCCCCCTCTCAATCCATTTAGGCAATCCCTGCTGCACACCAGGAGGTCCAGGCTACTATATTACAACCTAACAACTTTGATCAGTCTACTGGGGGAACCTGACAGAGATTTTAGCAGCAGACAGACAGACAAGCAGAGGACCTCTTTGCAACAGTCAAAGCTCAGCAGCGACAGGACCCGTATGCCAGGACCAGGATGGATGACCTCCAGAAGGATCCACAAGACACTGCCTCCCCATATAATGTGGAAGCAGGAATCCTCTGGCATAGTGGGCAATTATACATCCCCCCCTCATTGAGGGAAGAAGTACTGAGACTTTGCCATGACTATCAAACAGCTGGGCACGGTGTTTTCAAAAATATCCATAGAGCTCTGAGAGACTACTGGTGGCCTCAGATGACTGCAGACATAAAGAGTTATGTTGCTTCTTGTCATACCTGTAGATGAGCGAAGCCTCTCCCAGGGAAGCCCACAGGACTCTTGCAACCCCTACCCACCCCCAGTAGACCTTGGGATACAATTTCCATGGATTTCATCACTGATTTACCCCCGGTCCAGGGGCTGACTTCCTTACTAGTGGTGGTGGACCTTTTCACTAAAATGGTGCATTTTATTCCTTGCAAGGCCTCCCATCTGCACAAGCCACAGCACAGTTGTTTATGGACCATGTTTTTAGGTATAGAGGCATGATAAATCACTTGGTGAGTGACAGAGGCCCTCAGTTCACTTCCAGGTTCTGGAGGGCCCTTTTCCAGTCATTAGGGATCCAGATCCACCTATGATCATTGCATCATCACATCATCTGGCTAGTAACGGGCAAGCTGAGAAAATTAACTAATGGTTACAGCAGTATCTCAGGTGTTACACCACTTATCAGCAAGACAATTGGCCAGCCCTGCTCCCCATGGCAGAATTTACTTATAACAACTCTGTGCAATCCTCAACCAAGATGTCTCCTTTCCAAGCACTCTATGGGGTTAACCCTGAGGTGTTGCCCACCTCCTCCCAGCAGGGAGCTGTTCCAGCCACAGTTGATTTTCTTAAAGAGCAACAAGTCACACAGGAGTTGTTAAAGGAGCAGCTGAACAGGGCAAAGAGTGCTTACAAGAGAGCTGCAGATGCTCACAGGCAAGAGGGGCCAGTGATTGTGGTAGGAGACAAAGTGTGGCTCTCTACCAAGTTTTTGACCTCTACCAGGCCCTCCAAGAAGTTGGACTCTAAGTTTGTGGGCCCTTTCACTGTGGTGCAGCAGATAAATCCAGTGGCTTATTGTTTACAGCTACCACCATCCATGAAAATCCATCCAGTCTTTCACAGAGCCTTGCTAGCCAAAGACCCTCCCCCAAGTGCCTAACGATCACAAATGCTCCCCCCCCATCTCCAGTAATTGTGGATGGGGAGGAGGAATATGAAGTTGAGGAGATTCTGGACTCTAGGAGGAGGGGAAGGGGCATCCAATATTTAATACACTGGAAAGGGTACCCTGAGGAAGAGTGCACATGGGAAAATGCCAGAGATGTGCACGCACCAGCACCGGTTCAATGATTCCATCAGCTTTTCCCTCATAACCCCAAGCCTTGCACTCTCCCAGAGATTCCTCACTTGGCCGAGCAAGCAGAGGAGTTTGTAAGTTGGCAACCTCCACCCCAGCCAGAGGCTTGGCAGCCAGAGAGAGAGGAGGAGGGGGAGCCGCAGCCCTCCACCTCAGGCTTACATTTCCCAAGGGGGAGGGGGGAGGAATCTTCTAATCATCTAGCTATTTTCCAGAAGCAGCCACCTGGGCTAGAAGCATTATCAGAACTGGAAAGCAGCAGTGATTCATCCTTGGAGGAGTTTTCCTTTGAAGAATTTCCATCGTTGCCCAGTTCCCAGGGGAGCTTGGAGGTGGAGATGGACTCTCATGAGACTTTGGAGGGAGGAGGGGACTCTGGAAAGGAGGGGGCTGAAATGGAATGTGAATCTGGAGGGGAGGGTGATGTCATGAGTACTGATGGTGATCAGGAGGGGGGCCCTATCCAGGGGGGAAAACGCACGTGTAGTTTAGAGAATTCAAAGAAACCCAGAACAGACCTGCCTTGAGTTGGGGTTTATCTGTCGGGGTTTTCCCATGCTTCTTCAGTTTGGTAGGATTTTCTGTCTATAATAGCAGTAATAAAACACTAGAGACTTCTTCCTCGTCTTGGCATGGCCCTTGCTTAGTCATGACATGTCTTTTATATTTTCTATCTTTTCTTGCACTCTTTCAGTTTTTCTTGGGGTGGCCAGTCTTAATGTCCCTTTAAGGCTACAGCATGGCTTGGAAAATGATGACGTCCATGCCTCCTCGCTAGCTCTTACCAGTCGAATGTGAAATGTTTGCAATTTTCTGGCTATAAGCCGCTGTCCAGAGGACAGATGGGGTGATTCCAGGCATTTTCCTTTATCCAGAGAACACTCAATCCCTTTATCCAGAGAAAACCTGCCTGAGCACCCCCCCACACACAAACTTGCCGCATTGTCAGCTCCACCGGCTAAGCCCACAGGCACAGCTGTTCAGTCTGACATGTCCCTAGCAGAAGTCCCTGTATTTTGTATTTTAATTATACTTTGAAAAATATTAATAAAGCTATAATAAAAAAAGGATTCTAAAAAAAAAATAGAGGTAAGGGTTTAAGAGAGAATAATAAAAGATTTGATTAAAGAGAGAAAGAGAGAGAGAGTTGTAGTTAGGTAACTCTGTGAATCAGGAGCAAATGGCTTTCTGATTCAAATTTATATCTGGTGTTATACCTCTAGAAGGGTATGACTCAATGCTGTCTCAGATTAGGCTGAGTCAACCCTGGCTCAGTAATTGGTGAGGAAGTCATTTTTAGGGCACTTGCTGTGTGTCATGAGAGTTTCATTAAAGGCCTAGATGGGAAAACAGCAAAGTAGGCAGAAGCAACGCAAGGAGAGATAAAACAGCAGTTGTAATTGAGTTCTTGCTACAAAGCCCAGAATTGTTTGATATTCCAGTGTAAGAATTTTATAAAGCAAATGAAAATAGATATGTAGTAATGTAGTATCTAGAGAAGTAATCACAGGCTATGGACTACATCAAAGGCATAGATGTTTTCGTTTATAATAAAGGCAGCTTATGTTGAAACACAAAGCTATCCACTGCAAAGTTGGATAATACAATTTAAAAAGAGTACCAAAGTTTTTTGGGTTTTTTTCCCCAAATTCACTACTATTTTGATACTGACGTTTACCTTTCTTTATTATTATCTGTTCAGTCATGTCTGATTCTTGGAGACTGCCTGGACAAGTCCTTGCAGTTTTCTTGGCAAGGTTTTTTGGAAGTGGTTTGCCATTGCTTTCTTCCTATGAAGAAAGAGAAAGTGACTGGCCCAAGGTCACCCAGTTGGCTTTGTGCCTAAGGTGGGACTAGAACTCACAGTCGCCCAGTGTGGAGTCTGGTGCCTCAATTATTACACCAAACTGGCTCTTGTGTTTACTTTAAATATATGCATAAAAAAAGAAATTCTTGAAACTGAAAACTGCCTTATCTTGGTGGGGCTAATCCATCATGTAAGCCACAGTTTGCATAACCATTTTTCACTGAATAAGCCATAAATTAGTTCACACATAACAAAGGGATAAATTACAGTTTGGTTCATACTTCATGCTAGCCATGAGTTATCTCAATGGTTAAACAATTAGCCCATCTTATATATATTTACATTAGGTGGCAGTACCTTTCCAGTATTTTAGAGTGCTTCAGATGAAGCCTTAATTCTATAATTATTGAGTTTTACATGAAGTTGAATTCAGTAACTTCCACTTGAAACTCTTCCATGTTATTCTACTTTTTCGATCTTTTATTTTCTCCAGCCACATTGACACAAGAAAGAATTAGTTAAGGAAAGGGGGGAGGAGAAAATAAAAGAGCTGTGCAACATCGTTTGAAGGATAGCAAAGGAGACTGGGAGCTGAAATCACCTTTAGGAAAGGTACTTTCACAGCTCTATCTGGAAATGCCAGGGACTGAACCTAAGATCATCTGTATGTGTGTTTCACCATTGAACTTTAGCCATTTTCCCTTGCTGAAAGACTTGTTCTTCCTCCACTGAAAATCTTACTTTTAGACCCTCTACTACATTACCATTGATTAGAAGAATAGCAAGGTATTGCTCATTGAGATTATCTCTATCAAGCACAGCTGCTCTGGAAACAATTGTTAGGTAAAAAAACCACTAAGGAATTTACAGGGGGAAAGAATTAAGTAATTAGTGGAGAATTCCATCCACACATGTATTCAAGAAAATAAATTTTAGGGAAACATTTAGGTTACTAGCTTTAAATAAAGTAACAATAGATTTCTATTTCACAGATAAGATACAGAGCACAGAGGTATGTTAGCAGCAGTCAGGTGTGCCACTGAGTTAAGTGTTGACTCCTTGCAACTGCCTGGACAAGTCCCTGAAGTTTTCTTGGCAAGATTTTGGAAGTGGGTTGCTATTGCCTGCTTCCTAGGCCTGAGAGAGGGTAACTGGTCCAGGGTCACCCAGCTGCCTTTGTGCCTAAGGCAGGACTGGAACTCACAGTCTCCCAGCTTCTTGCCGGGTGCCTTAACTACTACACCAAACACTTCAATGGCATTATGCTAATTAATGAATGAAAAGCTCCCTAGAACACTTCTGTTTTGACCAACTTCTGAAAAGCCAGCAGGGTCAGGACAAGCCAAACCTCCTGTGAAAGGCTGTTGCACAAAACAGGCCCTACAGTGGAGAAGCATCTCCACCTAGCTTTGGATCCTCCAATTTTGTAGTTGGATGGATGGAGTGAGTGCAATTTTTCTCATACAGCTTGTATCACAATGCTGCATGCAAGTACATAAAGGGTGGAACTTGCATTGTGATATCATAATGTCCATTTCGTTATTAGGACGAAATTTCAGCTTGCTGTGAAAGTAACAATTCTATTTGGATTTTTGGATATAATGATAGAGGCATTTGTCTCAGGAAAGGATTAGGGTTAGGGTAGTGGTTATTTGTTGATGAGATGCTGCCTTTCTCTTGAAGACAAAGTGGTGGAAACAATCCGACAACAGTTTGAGAGTTTGCAGATGGTTGTAGCATTATGATATTTATATAGAGTGGATTGATTTAGTTAGTTCAATTTTGGTCAAATGACTCTGGTTAAAGATGAACTTCCATTTAGTCAAACTTGACAATTTTAAAGTAAACAAATTTTACAAAATCTCTACTAACTTCACTAGCCATTTAATTACTGAACCAGATTCAGGTTTCCAAATCTAATTTTACTTAGCGCATTTGTATCCCTCAATTTTGCCAATGGATTCCTTTTTATTTCCTAAATAGTTTTATGAGAGGCAGTTTGATGTGTGGTTAAAGTGCTGGACTAGGGGGAGGCAGTTCCAGGCCCCCCTTGGGCATAGAAGTTGGGTTGGTCACACTCTCTCAGCTCAACCTGCCTCACAGGGGTGTTGTGGGAAAAATAGGAGGAGGGAGCATTATGTACATTGTCTTGAGCTGTAAAAACTAAAGGTGGGATATAAATCTAAATGATAATGATGTAACTTAAAATATGGTGATGGGAAGGAATTTGAATCTAGGGTTTTTTTTGTTTCCTGTTTTACTTGCCTCCCCACCCTCCCAGTATTATCTTCAGTAAAGGCCTTGTCACAGACAACTGAGGCTATTTTTAATATACAACTTTAAAGTTAGGTATAGCTGCATATAGAGTGCCTAACTGTATATTTAACTTCTGTATGACTTCAACCATGCTTAACATTGCATGGGCAATGGTCCTATACCTTTAAGTTTTGAATCACCTCTCTCCATGCAATCTGTAAAAGCTATTTAGAAGTTAGAATTGTACAGAACTACTTTAATTAGGTGCTGCCAAATTTAGACTCAGAACAGTAGCAACCAGGGCACAATTCAGGCCACTAGTAAATCAACCATAAATTCAGCACAGGGAGATGCTCATTATTAACTAATCTAAACAGCAGAGCAAATGGGAAGAGAGTTCACTCACAGAAAACTATACCTGACAGAACTCACACTTTATTATAGCAAGAGGAAGCTAAGGTTGGAGATTTATGAAAACTGGGGGAAAAAAAGATATATCACATAAAGATAATGATCTAGTGTTCACACTCCTTTTTTCATCCCCCCCACCAGTCATCTTGAGTCAGACAAGCTTTTCACAATTTTGAATCATTACATCTTATGAAAAACAGTTAAGTAAAACTATTTACAACATGTACGGTGATGCTTCTGCTACATCATCCCCTATATTCTACCTTTTGGTTTCCTGAGTTATAACACTATTAGCATTACCTGGATATGACTGCTTATTCTCTTATCAAATTGACGTTTAGTTGAGTCAAAGTACTAGTCCTGTACCTTTTTCCTTTGGTTAGAGGAGAATGCTGCTTCACAAAATAGTATTAATATTTGCATCAATCTTTGTTATACTAGTATTAATCTTTGAGGAAGGCTGAAGACCACTATGTTGCTTGATACATGCTAGTTTTATATAATTTATTATATATGCAATAGTGATACTACATACATTGCTCAGTGTTTTTGCTGCTGGTGCTGGTGCTGCTGGTGGTTTTAATGGTACATAGGCAGCAAATAGCATATTCCCAGAAGACAGTGACCTTGCAGTGAGTCATGACAATATGCCTACCAACGTAGGAAAGCAAATGGTCAGAGAGTCATGGATTCTTCCATCTCTAATAAGAAACTATTTTTAAATTGGTGTAGGCTTCTTGCTGGCCAATTCTGGTTGCTGCTGTGCTGCTGTTCTGCTCTTTTGGCCTTCTGTGCCAAAGCTCTATTCCAGCACTTTGGCCCTTGGGCTAGTTTAACTGAATAGCACCTGTGATGTCTTAGTTTTCTATGGTTATTTTTTATTAGATATACACTGTATACTGTTTGAGACATGGGCTATAACATTCTACCCCACCCATTTCACCTTTTCTCTGCAAACTTCTTAATACCCATCACTTATGAAGCAGATTCAGTGTAGGTGAAACTGATCACCTTGGGGAAAATAGGGTTATTTGCAGACCTGACAACAAACTCCATTTTGGGACTTCCCAGATGTATTAGGATTGTAATTTCTAGAATGCCCAATAACTGATAGTGCTGAGAATGGCATTTCCAACAACTGAAGGGCATTGCTCTGATGATTACTGAGCTGGTAGGGGAAGGACTGCAAATCTTGTAACAGACTAGAATAATTTATAAAAGAGTTACAAGAGATTGAAATAAGGAGTTACTGTCATATTTTTGCAAATCAAAAATAGGATTATTTCACTTCTACCTAAAATATTATGTTTGTTTTACCTCAGAAATCATAGAATCGTAGGGCTGGAAGGAAGCTTGGAGGTCTTCTGGTCCAACCCCTGGCCCAAGACAGGAATTCTCAGACCATCTCAGACAAATAGCTTTCCAACCTTTGTTTGACAGCCTTCGGGGATGGAGCACCCATGACTCCAAGAGGCAGGCTGTTCTTCTGCTAAATAGTTCTGGATCCATTTTGAAGATTCTATCTTTTTCTTACAGTTTATAAGGTACATAACATGTTGTGTATGGTATGCAACAAATAAACATGTTGCATGCCACAGTTTATAGGTTGAGTATTGGTCTCCCCACTATAAGGAAAGAAAACAAACCTGAAAAGCTGCTTCCATTCAAAATAGACAAGGAGGATGGCAACATACAATCCAAATCAGAATGACTGATGATGAAGTTGGATAATGAGATTTGCAGCCTAACAAGAAAGGCACATTTTGCCAATCCCTGGCATACAGTCTAATTTCATGTGGACTTTAGACTGATCATCTGTCAGACAGATCATCTGTCTCTTTCATAGGACAGGGAGAAGGGAAAAAGGTGAGCATTTCCAAATGAGAAATAAAAATGGTTTTAAAAAGAAATAAATGGTCCCACACACTTTTAGCTTTGGTCCCATCCACTGCTTGTTTCAGTGACACTCACCAATTGCCATTTAGTCTGTCACAGATTATCTCTTGAAGGATGCAAACCACCCAGAATCATCTGGAGTTGGGGACCTCTAGAATGAATTAATGAATTAATGAATTAATGATAATAGATTTCCCACTATTGGTATAGAAAGCATCATGCTCAATGAACGAGAAATGTGAGCATAATGGAACTTTTTCTTTCAGTTTGGTCTCTGTACGCTCTGCGCTTTTCTCTGCAACATAATTTCCATGACCTCCCAGAGAAGTTGCATTATGGAAGAAGGATTCATTCCACTGGTAGATATCATTCCATCATTGGAACAATTCAGTTTAAATATGTGTACACATAAATAAATAACTTAAGAGATTATAAATGGAGGCAGCTGAATAAAGTTTAGATAAAACAATCATGGTTTTCTTTGAACAGCTTTTTGCTTAAAAAAAAAAAAAACTGGTAAAGCTACCTTGATTTTCTTTGAACAAACTTTCCAAACTGTTATAGCATTCTTAAGACTGTGCATTTCAAAATGGCATCATAACTATGGCTGGCTAATCCTCTGTGAATGCATCTATAAATACTTTGCTGTTTTCTTCCCCATAAAAGCCAGTCTGCGGTGTTTATCCAGGCATAGACGTGGTTTGGAGATGCAGATTTGCTGTTCTTACCACCTTTTGTCCAAAGCCCTGTGGGGAATGATGTGCCATTCTTTCTTTGCATTTAATGCTGACCAAAAAGGAAAAGCTTTCTCTTTGTAGCTAAATAGCTATGTTGTTTAAATCTCTATTACTGCTACAGTTTAAGCTAAGGAAAGGGAGAAAAAAAAACTTTTATCTTGTGAAATATTAGCAGAGTTTGCCAGATCTTATTTCAGATAAATCCCTGTTATCACTGGCATATTTGGTGGTTTCAGCTTGGTATTATTTAAGATGCTTTCTGGAAATATTGTCTTTTGTCCTATGGATAAACTAATCTGTCAGAACCGCTTCAGTGATTATAGGCTGTGGTGCACTAAGCACCTTTAAAGACTGATGGACAGTGGAGTCATTTTGCAAAGCTCTTGCTTTGAGCTCTGGAGTTATATTTCCCCTTTCATTTAGCTATTTTGCTTTGCATCTCTTGGCAGAGAAAGATGCAGTTAAGTATGATTCCTGTCAGCAGAAGTCCTCCAGAAGCAAGGCTATGTTTCACAAGGCATTTTTCTGGTTGCTGCTGAGCAAAGTAACTGCCTTGAAAATGATCATGCTTTGGCACTGGGAAATTGAACAGTGTGCAACAAAGCATGGTTTAGGCCTGAAGCTACTGATGAATAGGAGATTCTGCCTTTTTTTTCCCTCTCTCTCTCTAAAGTCCATTCAAGTGAAGACTATAAGATAGCAAGGCGGGTGAAAAAGTCTGTAGAATAACACATACTGTTACTGCACAGCATTCAAAAGAACTGTTGCTGATTACCAATGTATGTAAATATCAGTAAGGTACAGTTGTTATTGAAACTTGCATTATCTTCTTTTGGTTTCTTGATTTATTTCCAGCACTGGGTTCTACAAGTGCTATGAAGTTCTTCTTAAACCAATCACTAGCACTAAAAGTTATATAGGTAGTCTTCACTTAACCACCATTCATTTAGTGATGGTTCAGACTTCCAATTATGCTGAAAAGAATGACTTATGACCGGTTCTCACTTATGACTGTTGCAGTGTCCCTGCAGTCATGTGATCACAATTTGGGCACTTGGCAACTGGTTCACATTTTTGACCATTGCAGCATCCCATGGTCATGTGATTGCCATGTTCAACCTTCCCAGCCAGCTTTTAGCAAGCAAAATCAGTGGGAAACTGTGTGATTCGCAATACCCACTGTGATTCTCTTAACGGCCACTACACAAAAGGTCATAAAATCAGGTCAGATTTGCTTAATGACCACATTGCTTAGCAACCAAAATTCTGGCCCCAATCATGGTTGTTAAGTGAGGACTACCCATAAGAGCCTCAGTACCATTGGGACTGAACTGCAATTGGTAGTAATAGTCAAACCATCTTGAATTCTGTATAGTATGTCCTTAATGCCACTTAAGGAACCCTAACCTCCAACATAGCATGCCAGTTTGAAGTCTTTCAGTGCCCATATACTCTTTTCTAGACATTTATAGATTCCAGATACATTTTAACTGCATGTTTTCATACAAAATTTCAGAAAAATCTGGTAATTATATAAAAGTTTTTCTTTTTAAAAAAAAAATAGTGATCTTGCCTTTGAATGAAAATACATTGGTACCCAATAGAGAATTTCTATATGTTTTCCTGAGGTTTATTTCTAAAACTGTTGAGCTGTTTAAATGAACAGGTATAAATATAACAAGTCTTTTGAAGGGTAATTTCCTAACTTCTTTTTTTACTCAAACCATGGATATAATTCAGAATTAATTACTGTCTATAAATGGTTCGAAAACATGCAAATGTGAATAGATTAATAGGTACCGCTTCGGCGGGCAGGTAACGGCGTTCTGTTTAGTCATGCGAGCCACATGACCATGGAAGTGTCTATGGGCAAACGCTGGCTCTTCGGCTTTGAAACAGAGATGAGCACCACCCCCTAGAGTCGGACATGACTGGACTTCATGTCAAGGGAAAGGTAAAGACCTTTATAAATATTGGCAAAGTTCAGCACTGACCAGGGTGCTTTTTCTTGGGTAAAACACGTGCTCAATTTGACGAAAGCCAAATGAATTTCTAGAGCTGTAGCAAAGTCTTCTAAAACATTTAGAAACCATTTTTATGAAAGATTTTGTCCAACTCAAAATCAAAGCTGAATTTGAAGGACACACTTTAAATCAAGAACTTTAAAGGAAACCAAACATATTTTGTTAAGGTAAGTCAACATTCGTATGATGCTGTTTATACATTCTTGATTAGAAGACAATTAAGCATTTTACTTTCTTGTAATAAATACAATTTAATAATACTTAATTTTGCATTAGATTATGTTCATTCTTTTTATAAACAATCTTATTGGGATAGTTAATATTCTGTTTTAATGATAAAGAACCAAAGCAATTTAAAAATCACAAAGCAATTTCTGAATTTTCCATAGATATATATATGTTTCTACTGACTCCATTCATATTATGCAATATACTATAGTGTAATAATACAATATTATAAGGAGAAAATGATTATTTATTAGACTTTGTAGCATTGTAAAACTTGTATTCCCAAATCCAAAAGCACCTTTCTTTAAGAATAACATATGCTTCCAGGGTTATATATATACTCACCTATATATCAATAGGCAAAATAAAGCTGCTGCAGATGATCATATCTCATGCCTTATTGATGTATGATCTTTTTAAAATTGTGATCTCTGTCTTTATTGCTCAAGACAGACAGACAGAATGTTCCATGACAGAATTTTCATTTTGTACAAATATAAAACTATGGTTTAAATCTTTGAAATTGTAATTTCCAGGATTATCCCAAAACCATTAATCTTAAAAAGGAGCAAAGGCACTATCTGTGTGGCACAAAACAAGGTTAAGTTTAAGCAATTTTCCAAACACAGCTTTAATCTGCTGGAAAACTGTAAATTCCTATTACTTTATTCTTATAGTCCCATTGGACTCTTAATGATGGTGATCCAAAGATGCATACATTCTACTGCAATATTAGAAGCTGTTTCGTGTGGTGGCCAGAATTACCTAGATGTATTCAGTAGAATAAGATTTGATTTGTACATTGGATCTGAAAGTGAATCAATCACATCTACAAATCAAATCCATTTTCCCAATGGGATTGTTGAATGAATTAAATATTTGAAGCAATTCAAATCAATTTGATTTTTTAATGGTAGTTTTTGGTACTTCTGGTTTTAGCAACAGTGTATCAGTTATTCCTTCATATGTGGAAAAACTGAAAGAGGCTGAGTGGTTTGATGGGTAGCTGGAATACTATGTTCTCATCTTTGTATTTTGAATATATCTAAAGAAGCTTTCTCAACCAGGGTTCCACAACTGTTCACCAGGGGTTCCCTGGGAGACCACAATTTATTTAAAAGATTTGGGCACCTTTACATTAAAGAGGTAAGTTTCATTATTTATTTTAAGTTTAAGAATACTGTTAATGCAGATATACAGGCCTACACATGAAACGAATATAATAATTTTGTAACTTCTGGCCTATATTTGGGCCTGAATGTGCAGGGCCTGAAAAATATTTGGATCCTCCAAGGTCAAAAGGTTGAGAAAGACTGTGTTAATCTGTGCATCCTTTGCTAAACTCAGCGCATTCTGAGCTTTCATTTTCCTGACAACAGAGCCACTATTCTGGCTACTTGACCATACTTTTCCACTGAGTCCTGACCATCTTTTCATTTTCTGTATGTAGCTTTTCCCCAGAATTTTTGTTTTCAATTATGTGATAAGCTTTATTTGTACCCACTGGCTGCTTTTGCTGTTCTCCATTTTTTCCTCTCCTTGGAATTGTTTGAAATCGTGTTATAGCACTGTTTTTCAAACTTGGCTAAGGAATTCTGGGAGTTGAAGTCCACACATCTTAAAGTTGCCGAGTTTGACACTGGCTTATAGTATTTTCATTAAGAACTCCCATCCATCCTGAACACTTTTTTCATTAGCCTCTCCTCCCACAGGGTCCTACTTATTATTGCTCTGACTTTATTAAATTCTGTTGTGGTTGTTGTTTGGGGGAATTAATGGCATGTGTCATTGAGATAGGTGGCCATATAAGTCCTGTAAACAAACAAACAAACAAGCACTCTCTGAACTCAACAGGCAAACTCTTGTTAGGTGCTTCTATTTATTTGTTCAATGACCTCATTTCCTGGAACCTGGCTAACTTATATTCTTTTTATAGTCTCTGCTTACTCATAAAAAACAGTCAGTCATATACCAATACTGATTATTGTGTTCAGCACTTGGCAAAGATTTTGATGGTGCACTTTTCTGTCTTCGTCCTCTTGAACAATGTGGGAAGTTAAATCTTACTGAGACATTCATTAGGTGCCAGAAGCCATTATTCAGAAGAAGCAGAACTTGCCAGTCAGCCATGCCAATCTGCCTACTAACTCACAGAATCCAATGATTCCAGAGTGCAAAAGTGCATCACCACACAGGGCGGTGTCACTCTTCACTCTCCTTCTCAGAAGAGGCAAAGTGAACAAGCAAATAACTGTTGTCTGTTTGGGTGCTAAGCTTGGCATTCTGCTGGAGCCAATGACCAGAGGTCCTTTAGGAGAAGCTCATTGTACCCTGAGAACTGAGTGATCATAAGGCACAAAACTGCACCATCAGACAAAAACAAATCAATGGACATTCTTTAGTATCATGAAAAGACTGGCCCAGAAAAGCAAATGGAAAGATAAGAATTTATTTTAAGTAGTTTTAACACTTACTTTAAAATTGGTGTAAGACTCTTTCTGAATTGGTTCAGTACAACTTCTCTATAAGTATGTTGCTGAATAATTCTGAAGGCTGCTGCTCTTCTTTCCCTCTGCTATCTTCCTACCTTAAAAGAGGTGCAGGGGGAATAACAAATAAAATAAAATATAAAAATTAGGTGAGATACTTTAATATCTTGCTGAAGTAGGCCAGATTAATGTCTTCCAAATCAAGACATTTTTTTTCTCTCAATCCTACCAACATGTAAAGCAGCTGCCAGGCCCGCAACTAGGGTCTGTGTCACCCAGTGCAAACATGGATTCTGCACCCATGTTGGCACCCCACCAGTGCTCATGGTCTCCCCCAGTACGGCATGCAGGGCACATGCCCCACTTCCCCCCTGCCCCGGTTGCGGCCCTGGCAGCTGCAAATGTTGTGATGTTTCCACATTACAGCTAATGGACTAATTGTGTTTTCAAATCAGATCTTGAATCTTGAAAGGGCTCAAAGTGAATACTTGGTTTCTGCAGATCTCAGACTGCAAAATTAAACCATGCCATCTCCTTGTCTTGAATTTCCCAAATGGTTTCTCTCAGACAGTTTTTCTTTTAGACCAGAAAACCACTATTCTTCTTATTATACAAGTGCTATCTCTTATTATAGAAGGTGATTCAGAATGCAATTTTGTTTAAATGCTCAAAGATACAAGAGCTTCACAAACACACAGAAGTGCTAGAAATACTTTCAATGCCTGTATTATATCAGCTTCTACAAAGACTTCTTGTAGAACAGACTTATAAATTGCACTATAATTTTAACCCCAAAACAATGGTGGGGGAAATGCAGAATGCCCTGTAGCATAATTCCAACTGAGAGATAGTGAATTTTTTAGGCTATTGTGATTCATTTCTTTATACAAAAGATGCTTTGTGGGCTTGATTTCATTATTGAATTAAAAATAGAGGATTTCTTTCTTCCTTTTCCTTCTTTTTCTTTTATTTACTTTGTTGAACACCTGCTGGTTTCCTTTAGATATTTAGTTTCAGGCAAAGAAATGGAATATAGAGTGAAAAAAAAGATAATAATAGTACTTTTCAGATTTGTAACTCATGTGAACTTTTATTTGATGCAACAGCTTATTAAATCCCTAAGTTACATCCATGAAATGTGTTTTATGGAAGGAGTACTGTGGATTTCTCTTTTGTTGTTTTAATAATTATTACTGAATCCTGATATGATTTGGATACCTAATTATGATTGGGAATACCCAATATCTCAAATATCCAAGGTAGACTTGCTTCATTTGAAAGATCTGAAATACATATAGCTAACAGAGTTACACCACTGGATATTCCTTTTCTATACAACATTAGCCTGCCAAGGCCTTTCTTTCCAGGAAAAAAATAAGGCATAGGAAAAGGCAGTTCTGTCAGGAACCACAGTCTCAGAGTAACTGAACCACCTCAAAGAATCAGCTCCTGAAATTTCCATCACCACTTTGTCCTTTCCATAAGGAAGGCAGAGATAAACCTCTTCTACCAATATTTGCCAAGAGCACCTTGGAAAAGGATCAGACTCTTTTGCCCTGCAGAAGACTTCCTTTTGCTCTACATGTCTTTTGTAAGTTTATGTCAGTATGAAATGTTCATGTCAGGAACATATGTGCAAATGGGGCATGTGGACTCTCAGCTCATGTTGACTTTTGGCTCTGCCAAAAGCTGAATACCTCTATAAAAAATGTATATCTACATATGGCATACAGTCTCCCAGTCTTTCCCCTGAGGGAATACAATCAATATTCCTCTTCCTGATTTTATAATTGGTGTTTTCTGTATAACAATAAGATTTGTCTTCCTGACCTTCTCTGCTTTTCCCATTTTTCTTGAGCAGGGAAGAATTGATCTCCTTCCATTGCCCAGATCTCCTTTTGTTATATGGACTTCATTATAAGGGTGGAACAGTGAAAATAGACTCATACAGCTGTGGAGTTGGAGGGACTATAAGCATCATCTAGTCTAATGAGGGAAATTTAACCATTGAACCATTCTTGAGAAGTGGTGGCCTAGTCTCTTCTTAAAAACCTCCAGTGATAGAGGTGTCACAATCTCTGTGAGTCGATTATTCTCCTATTGTGTAGATCTTATTGTCAGGAAGTTTTTCTTTATATTTAAGGACAACCTAGGTAGCTGCAACATATACCCATGAATTCTAATCCTAGAAGAATATTTGTCTTCTGCTAGATGTTTTCTTCTCTGTTTGGTTTTGCAGACTTCAGGTCAGCATGTCTGATATAAAAAACGTTTATAAAAATAAAAGACTCATGCATGACTAGGAAGATGTTTCAAGGATAGAGCCTTGATCTGTCAGGGAAGTCCCTGAACACTCAGAGATGCTAGTTGGGGAAAAAAAAGTACTTTACTCATCATGTACAGTAAGTAAAGTTATTGTTATTGTTTGAAATAGAATATTATAACATTGTTGGGATTTTTGTACTGTGGGCATTTTACTATAATGTGCATTGTATTGTAAGCTAATGTGAATCTGCTCTGAGTTGGTGGTATACAAATAAAATCAGTCAACCAAAGCAGTATACTACTTTTTCTGGAGAAGCATGCTTGGAGATATATACCAAGAAATAGTGGTTGGGGCCTATGAACAAAATGGCCTATAGATTTGTATGATTTTTGTAAAGGCAGCTCAGTTAGGATTCTCTTATCCTTTTATTGTCAGCAAAGCAACACAAATTAGTGCAAAGCTTTATTGGGTGTCTACATGAAAGTATGGATACATGATCTCCCAGCTGCTGGCCTGTCAGAGGGCCAGGACACAATTTGCATTTCCTGTTAGCAGTTAAGGATACTGTATTATAAGGCTATATAAATTTAATAAATAAATAAATTGATGTCCAGTCTAATTTAAGGAAGTTCATCTTCTTTCACATTAAAAATGACAATTTGCTAGTGAATTTCAAGGTCTCTATGGACTGCATCTAAATTTTGGGGTGATTTACAAAGCTCTGGAATCTTAGGTTATTGATATAAAGACATAGTCTCAATTTTCTCCAAAAGGTTGTTTTGATTAATTTATTTCCTTTATTCTACTTTGCTACTCCTACACAGAACTCCCTCCTCCCAGTTTTTGTTACACCAACCACCTTGTGAGTTAGGTTGTTCTACTGCATGTAAATAACCCAATAATAAAATAAAATAATAAAACAAAAGACAACAACTTAATTATAATTGAAGAACAATATAACACCAATAATTAATTACATTCATACAACCATCTCAAATGCCTGTCAAAATATATTTATTGCTTTTCTAAGATCCAGACGCGGTGGCGCTGCGGGTTAAACCACTGAGCTGCCAATCGGAAGGTCGGCAGTTCGAAACCGCGCGGCGGGGTGAGCTCCCGTTGCTAGTCCCAGCTCCTGCTCACCTAGCAGTTTGAAAACATGCAAATGTGAGTAGATCAATAGGTACCACTTCAGCGGGAAGGTAACGGTGTTCCGTGTCGTCATGCTGGCCACATGACCCGGAAAATGTCTACGGACAACGCCGGCTCTAAGGCTTAGAAACAGAGATGAGCACTGCCCCCTAGAGTTGGACACGACTGGACTTTATGTCAAGGGAAACCTTTACCTTTACCTAAGATCCAGTAGGAGTTGGAGCTAAATGTATCTTCAGAGGGATGCTTTTGAAGATAACGTATTTATGTGTTTGTGTGTGTGTGTGTGTCTATGAATGTGACACCACATTCACATTTTTTCAAGGTGACATTATTGTGTCTTGTCTCATACCATTCTTACATTCTTTTTGAGCTTCTGCCATCATCCAAAGGTCTGTTACTATCTAAGAAACACATCCAAAATGTGTGCTTCTTTAAGTATGCTGAATTTCTCTACCTATCAATTCTCCCCCGACTTTCTAAGATTCCATGCCGAGCTTCTTGTCTCTTCCCTCACTGTAATTAACCTTTTTTATTATTATTTCAAATAATGTATTTCACAACAAAACATCTGATTAGCAATTTCTCAACAGCAGTTCCTAACTCTTCTGCAGCTGTGGCCTAATGTATATCACATCCTGTTGTTCCCACCTGCAGATTATAGCTCTGCCCTTCTCTCTCTCTCTCTCTCTTTTCATCCATATTCATGGCACTGGTTTTTTTTGGAGATTCCTGATATGTATGGTGGAACACAACCCTAGCAAAGACATTCATGCATTTCACAATAATAAAACTAAAGACTATATTCTCATTCTGTTCTGGGGAAATTCTGAGTAGTTAATACACTTTTAAGAGTTCCAGAATTAGGGAGAATGAAACTGCCCCCCCCCCCCAAGGAAGCAAACAAACACTGCAGCAAACTGTTAGCATAATGATTCTCATTCACATGAGGAAGGTACCCATATATAAGAAAACAGAACCAAAATAAGTTTCTGAAGGAAAATAAAAGGAGATTCAACATTGGGGAATGAGAGAAATATTTAATCCTATCTCACATCTCTTTTTAAAGCAATCATATCATTGTGTATAGATTATGAATAACACAACTTTTTTCTCTTTCGTGTTAAATATAGTTATTAGTAATCAGACATACTAAAAATACTCATTGTCAGATTGAAATGCAAAGAAACACAGAATACAGCAGATTGATTTTTTTTTAATGAAATACACTACACTGATTATATACACAGCTTATTTACATGGCATTTTTTAAAATATATTCTATATTAGCTAGTATTATAAATCCTTTCCAAACAAGAAAATTGGCTATGGTTTGATTCAAACATAAAACTATACTTTGGCTTTTTGTGAATTAGGCTTGAGCTTGTATGTACGCTGAATTTCCTTTCTTCAGGTAGTCTAATTCCAGGTCCAGATTTCAAAGGAAATATTGTTCTGCCCTCCAACAGAGATGGACAGCAAGAGGGAATGGCAGGAATTGCAGGACAGGAGGATTATCCTGTTGTTTTCCTCTCATACTCCCCAGAATCCAGTGGAAGAGGTAGTTAGCTCACTCCTATATGGTAGGACCAGGCTGTTGATCTAGTTGAGCCAAAATTTGGGAGATCCTCCCTCCTCCCCTTCCTTCCCATTAGATTCAGCCAAACTAGAAATTGAGGCAAAGTTGGGTAGTCTTTGGGCAGAGTGAACTGTTCTGAATTCACTCTATTCAATTTATGAGATTCAATCCAATCTTTAACTTTTTTTCCTAGTGCTTTGGAATACTTCAAAGAACCATATTATACTTAAAAAAAGAGGTGGTGTCTTAATTTCAAGACACTCATTTCAGGGCACTTCATTTTAATACTGGTCCACATCTGTGATGAAAGTAGAATACTTTAGGTGCTTTATAACAAGCTTTAGCTTATATAAAGTTGTACCATACAACATTTGTTGTAAACCGCCCAGAGTCCCCCTTTGGGGGGAGATGGGCGGTGACAAAAATTTGAAATATAAATAAATAAAATTTAGGATTGGACAAGAGTCCACATGCCTAAATTTCTTTCTGACATAAAATATTTGTTCCTTTCATACTCTTCCACAATTATCTAGAAAGGAATAGGCCCTCTGTCCCTTCCTTCCTCCTGTTAAGTCCCTAAAACTCTATAAAGTATTAAATAGACAGTATGTGACACAATCTGCACATATGGTGAAGTCTGTACAATATTAGGTTATGGTATAGAAGTACCTGAAAATTAAAAGCTAGTAGAATACTAAACTATACATAGCTAAAAAACTTTTATTTTGAGGAAACTATCTGTGAGTTTCCACATGCTTGAATGCAATGAGGAACCATAACTTGGTTTTTAAGCAAACATTCTACATACAAAAAGCTCCAATCTCAGTTGTTGTTGTTTTCTAACTTAAGGAAGAAAGAATCACATAACATTGAAGTAAAAGATTCTGGCAGTGATCCTGGAGGGATGCTTCTATTCAAAGGAGATTTTTCAAATGAATTATACAGTTGCTCCATATTGATATGAATCACAGTTGAACCTACCATGTCTTTGTTATCATTTAAATTGGTTTTTAGATTTTATTGGTAAGGTTTTCAAAATGTAGGGGGGTTTTTTGCACTCCTTCTATATTTTAATTAATTATGTTGTAGGTCATGTCTTAAAACTGGCAGTCTTTTATCTGCCTTTATTTTTAGTCAGTAACTTTGGAAATGAATGGAGCTTGATTTCAGTGTTTGCAGAATTCTTGCCTCAACAATGTTTCTTCACTAAAATGTGTAATCAGAGCTAAACTGTAGTTGTTTTGAATGATCCTAGAAGATAGCCAGATTGAAATTGTCCATACAATGACAAATAAAACTTTGGGAATCTAATAATTGTCTCTAGCTGTGTGAAAACTTGAGCATTTCAGTGCTACAGAGAAACAGTGCTGTGGGACTGAGCAGATGTGTGTGCTTTCATTTCCTTCCAGCAAATGTTGAAAAAGATCTGGCAATCTAGAAAAGCTCCTTTTTGTAGCCTGCATTCTCTCCAGAGGGCAGGGAACGGCTGATAGCCATTGTTTGCTTGAGTAAAGCTGTCTCATACATTTCCAATGCTCTGGTACATCTCACACCATCTTTTTCTTTCTCTCCCTGTCAACTGAAACAATGCTGTTGTTTTGGGGCTGTCAGATCTGCGTAAATGTGAATTCGTGAGGAAATCTGCCCTGACACAGGAAATGGTAAACAATTTAATTTCATTTATCCTGATAGATAAACTGATGTGTTTCTTTTTTTCTTTCATGTCTCTTTTTTCCTTTCTTTCTGCACACTTTTTTTAAAAAATAAGTATCAGTGGGCAGGGATCAGATATCTGAGCTGTAGCCAACTGTCTTTTGTCACTGGCAGGCAGTGCTTTGATCTAGTGGAAGCTCCTGTGGTTGCAAAAAGAGGGAAGAAACATTTTTCTCAATGTTTCCCTTTTTCTTCACTCTCTACAGCCTCTTGGAAAGAACACAAGGTGAATACATAGAAAAAACAGTAGTTATCAATATTAGTTTCCCTCCTCTTTACAGCACCCCAATGTGTCAACTGAATCAAAGACCTTCTGTGGACCGAAAAGAACACAACTAAATTAATAATTAGTAGTCTATAAATATGTAGATATATGATAAGTAGAAATCACTGCTAGTTTTAATTCATGCAAGTTTTACTCTTTAATTTAAATGTTGAAGTAATTCCTCATGACTCTAGATGGTTAGTCTCAACTGCAGTGTAATTACACAAATGGTATTCCATTGTTCTGTGATGATGTAAAATGCCTACCACCTCCCTGAATGGATCTGTAGAGAGAGTTGTGGGGCCACAGTTTATACCCTTTCTTGTCCTCTAACCACACACAAGATGATCCCTCCCGTTTTAGTTTATATTAACTATCAGCTTGATCTTTTATCATACTTTTTTTTAAAAAAAACTTATGACACCAATGTAGGGAAGTACTTGAATATTTGTCAGAGTGTGGAAATGGGAGCAGACAGAATATAGGCATTTTTTTCAGTGAATGGAGAATTCCTCATCCTTGTTCCATTAATGTTATACAGCAAGAGAGAAAGGAGATACAGCTTTCTCCTGGAATATACTCAACCCACATACGCAAAGCTTTAAAGCAGAAGAAAGATCACATGTGGCCCTTGGGGTTCTTATTTATCGCCCCTGGAAATCCCATCCTGCCAAGTTGTTGAAAAGTGATGGTATAGTAGCCATCACTTTAAGATGATAAGCATTCAAAACTGAGGTATACATTTAAATCAGATCAATATTGTATTTTTAAAAATTAAGATCTCCCAAAAACTGTTCTTTCCAAACCAGTAAATAAAATAAATCAGAAAATCCCAGTCCTGATGTCATCTGTGATGCAGCCTCACTTACATAAGCTTCCTACCCTATTAAGATTCCTCCAATATTAACTACAGGCTAATTACCAAAATATGACATTCTTATCTTAAGTCTTTTTGGGAGTGATATGAGCAGATCCATTTTAGCACTTAAAATTGAGGACTGGGAAGGATTATAGTTAGACTAGATCACATAACAGTCTGAAAAGGAGTGGGCATTATGCTTCCCTTGGGATGTGAGTAAAATAAATGTCATTTGAGTCAAACCTGATTCTTTCAAGGGATACATCCATGCAGTTTTCTTGGCAACAAAATGGAGGTACTTTGCCACTGTTTTCTGGAAAGATAATTTTTCAACTTCCCCGTCTAGTTTCCAGCCCTGGGCTTTCTTATACTCTTCCATCTAGTTATTGACCTGGTCTGACCCTGCTTAGCTTTTTGAGATCAGCAGGATTGGCTAGCTGCTATATCATAGCTGGGAGTATGCTACTCCATGCTGAGAAATAGAAACTACTTATTTGTTTGATCTCCTATTTTATTAAAGAAACCAAGTTGTTAGCCTTCTAATTCCATCAAGTGACTCTTTTCTATTTATTCCTAGAATCCTTCTTTCTTAAAATGCTTTCTTTTCATCTACTACAAATACTATCTTAATATGAAGCTCTCTTAAATAGGACAATGCTGGCAAATTCTATCCATAGTCAGATGTAATTCCAAAAATTAAAATTGCATATATTTTTGTTTCCTGTTTCCAAGTAGAAATTCAGGGAAGGTAGCAAAATAGTTTCTCTCTATCAGAGTAGGTTATATTGTACAATGATATGTCAGGCACACTTTTCAAAAAAAGATGAGATGAAGGTTTTACCATATTTTGTTAGGTATCGGTTATTTTTATGGAGTCCTTGGTACTTTCTGAGCTTGGTTGTTTGCTTGCAGACATTTCATTAGCTGATTAGGTAACATCATCAGTGTGAGTATGGGGTTTGCTCCCTGTTTATATATAGTAGCTTGCCCTGCCAGTGTTGGTCGGGATGTATATAGTCAGGTTACTTAGATGTTACCTAGTTGGGTAATGAAATGTCTGCAAGCAAACAACCAAGCTCAGAACAACAAGAACTCCACAGTTCAACCCTCAGCTACATATATTATCTTCTATTGGTACCAGTTACTTTTATCTAGTAAAAATAAGTTACCAAAAAAAAAAAAATCTTTAAGGATTAAGTTTAATATTCAAGATGGTGGCTCTAAACTTTCCCTTAGTTTTAGATAGTTTTAGAACAGCTGAACTCCTCTAGCTTTGCAAACCTTGTAGAACAGTTGTGAAGATGAAATAAAATAATATGCCCTACTCTAAAAGAAAATATTAGAATTGATGTTCTACTTTGTATGTGTGTGTGTGGCAAACAGGATTTTCTAGTGCTTGTAATCAAGGTTTTGGCTGATAAAAGTTCCAAATGATTGTATAATTCAACGCCTTTTATAAGTTCCTGCCCAAATTTTGGAGATTTACCACTTCTGAAATTGCACAAGTTCTCACTCTGCTCCATGACAACACTGTGTATATGCTATGGGATTTTTGTTTGCAGCCCCACTGTTCCAATAGTCACTCAATCTTGTACCCATTTGTAGATCAATTCATTTTGGCCACTCTTCTTGGTAAATACAGTCACCACGGCTTCGTTTATGTATATTCTGGATGTGACTTGTACCTTTGCCAAAAGTTTTTACTTCCATCACTATTGCACATGCCTGTTCAACAATGGGTCCTAGTGGTGTTTTCAACAAGTTTGCATCAATGCACAAACATGAACTCTGTTGGACCAGAATGTCAATGTGCTTGTCATTCCACAGTAATGTTTTTCACTTTAGTAGAAAGTGGCTTATGACCAATACTTTTTCCATCTCAGTATGATCCATCTCTATATCTTCCATTTAAGAGATTAAATCAGTTGTTTGTATACTTTCCCAACTACACAGATTCAAATAAACCCAGAACACATTTCATCTAATTTAAAAAGTTGTTTTTGCAGTTTTAAACAACCCCGCTGGGGAATCCTTATGTAAGTTCAATGAAGGAATCTCCAATGCCAGCAGATGCTGCAAATTGCGTCATTTTTCAAAAGCGTTCAAGCAGATTTCTTCCATAAGTATTCTTCAATGAAGTTTGCTTTTAAAACAGTAATACAAAATAAATCACTACTCACAGTTCACTTCCTCGCTATAGCGGCTATAGGCTATAGGCTATAGTAGCAAAGAAGAGGAAAAACACATTTTATAAATCAAATAATTGATTCATGAAATAATCCCATCAACATGGGGGGGGGGGAACTGTGCTTTAGGGAGAAAAATACAAATAGGTTTTATTCTCATGAGATCTAAGTGTTTTAACTAAAACTAAGTTAGCAACTGATATGCCTGCTGTGTGCAACACTTGAAAAGAAAAGATAGTATAATGCACATAGCAAGACAGTTTTCTGAAGGAAGCAGGTGTCCTTAAGTTTTGGTTCTTTTGCAGGAGCAAGAAGCCTAGATAAAGTTGTGTTCTGAGTCAGTGCAAGGCAGAATCTGGTGGTAAATGAGCCAATTGACATGGAGGTGAGATAAGTATCTCTGATCGATGAATGAAAAAGGTAGTACCACAAGACAAAACAGGTGGGAAGCAAGTCAGTTTCGGATTGTAAGGCATGATAGAGGCAGTTCTTTAGTCTGAGACAATGGACCACTTCCACATAGTATGGAAATCAGAGTATCCTGATTAAACACAATACAAGAGGTTTGATTTATGAGTGTTAACAGCTTTACTCAGACTCCTATCTTGTCATAAACAATGTTTTGAGTCCAATTAGGAGCCCCCCACTTTGCTGTACATCACCCCTCAGATCATTATAAATGCATGCAATACCCCCACCACAGTGTCGAGGACATTTACCTGTCATGGGATAAGCAGAGCTAGACTTCTCGTAACACCATTTCATTCAGGGTGTGGGGACCAGATAGAATTCCTCTTGTCTGATCTTCTGGTCAAACAACCACCATTTATTAGTTGCCAACTGAAAACAGAAAGAAAAAGGGGGATGTAATTTTATAAGATTTAATGCATTTGTGAATTATATTTATGCTTTTCTCACTGTTCAGCATACAGGAGGCCAGACCAAAAGTTAAGTCAGGAGCTGGAATATGAGGAAGTATAGTATGCTTGGGCTGGAGAAGAAAAAGACTTGCGTGGCCCACTGGTGTTAAAGATGGATTCATGTCCCTGTAATTTCATCAGGTGAGTTGCTTTTATAGCCTTTGTCTTGGCACCTTTCAGAATCTTTCCAAGATTGACTTGCTTCTTGGTTGTCTTGCCTGTTTTGGAACCAATCTCATTCCTGATTTCTGGAAATCTATCACTCCAGCCTCCATGTAACATCCTATGTTGCCATATTCTGTGGAACGGCATGAAAAATATATTATTAAAAAAATATTATAATATATTATTATAGAAAATATTACCTGTCACCTACAGCCAATCAAGCTTGATATAACTCATGTCCATACAGTCATTATTAGTCTCCAGATGCACATTATTAGCTTCAGTTGCTACCATTTTTCTCTTTTAGCTTATTAGATTGTATAGTATGATTTTAATTTCACTTACAGCTTTTATGCCCTCTACCTACCTTTTACAATATACAGAGATGGTAATTATACTAAATCTAAAACATTTGTTTATCTAACAGTGTCTCTACTTTGCGCTATTGAAGTCTATGGGACTGGGCAGCTATAATATAATATAATATAATATAATATAATATAATATAATATAATATAATATAATATAATATAATATAATAAATAAATTTAATGATGATGATGATAATAATGGTTAAAGACCCAAATAAAGATATTTTACTAGGAATCAGTCAGGTTTCTTCATGAACCCAGAGTAGGATGGCTAATTTTCTGTATATATATTTTGCTTTGTTCTTAGTTCAGATCAGGGCTCCTCCACACCTACAATTTGTGTGTATATGTATATAAATATGTATATATTCCAACAACCTAAGAGACAGCTTTATACATGGACTTCCCCAGATGGACAACACCGAAATCAGATTGACTACATTCTTTGCAGCCAAAGGTGGCGGACATCTGTACAGTCGGTAAAAACAAGGCCTGGAGCTGACTGTAGTTCCGATCACAACCTTCTTCTTGCACAATTTAGGATCAGACTAAAGAGATTAGGGAAGACCCACAGATCAGCTAGATATGAGCTCACTAATATTCCTAAGGAATATGCAGTGGAGGTGAAGAATCGATTTAAGGGACTGGACTTAGTAGAGAGGGTCCCGGAAGAACTATGGACAGAACCTCGCAGCATTGTTCAGGAGGCGGCAACAAAATACATCCCAAAGAAAGAGAAAACCAAGAAGGCAAAATGGCTGTCTGCTGAGACACTAGAAGTAGCCCAAGAAAGAAGGAAAGCAAAAGGCAACAGTGATGGGAGATATGCCCAATTAAATGCAAAATTCCAGAGGTTAGCCAGAAGAGATAAGGAATTATTTTTAAACAAGCAATGCGCGGAAGTGGAAGAAGACAATAGAATAGGAAGGACAAGAGACCTCTTCCAGAAAATTAGAAACATTGGAGGTAAATTCCAGGCCAAAATGGGCATGATCAAAAACAAAGATGGCAAGGACCTAACAGAAGAAGAAGAGATCAAGAAAAGGTGGCAAGAATATACAGAAGACCTGTATAGGAAGGATAACAATATCGGGGATAGCTTTGACGGTGTGGTCAGTGAGCTAGAGCCAGACATCCTGAAGAGTGAGGTTGAGTGGGCCTTAAGAATCATTGCTAATAACAAGGCAGCAGGAGAAGACGGCATCCCAGCTGAACTGTTCAAAATCTTGCAAGATGATGCTGTCAAGGTAATGCATGCTATATGCCAGCAAATTTGGAAAACACAAGAATGGCCATCAGAGTGGAAAAAATCAATTTATATCCCCATACCAAAAAAGGGAAACACTAAAGACTGTTCAAACTATCGAACAGTGGCACTCATTTCACATGCCAGTAAGGTAATGCTCAAGATCCTGCAAGGTAGACTTCAGCAGTTCATGGAGGGAGAATTGCCAGATGTACAAGCTGGGTTTAGAAAAGGCAGAGGAACTAGGGACCAAATTGCCCATATCCGCTGGATAATGGAAAAAGCCAGGGAGTTTCAGAAAAACATCTATTTCTGTTTTATTGACTATTCTAAAGCCTTTGACTGTGTGGACCATAACAAATTGTGGCAAGTTCTTAGTGGTATGGGGATACCAAGTCATCTTGTCTGCCTCCTGAAGAATCTGTATAACGACCAAGTAGCAACAGTAAGAACAGACCACGGAACAACGGACTGGTTAAGATTGGGAAAGGAGTATGGCAGGGCTGTATACTCTCACCCTACCTATTCAACTTGTATGCAGAACACATCATGCGACAAGCTGGCCTTGAGGAATCCAAGGCTGGAGTTAAAATTGCTGGAAGAAACATTAACAATCTCAGATATGCAGATGATACCACTTTGATGGCTGAAAGTGAAGAGGAACTGAGGAGCCTTATGATGAAGGTGAAAGAAGAAAGTGCAAAAGCTGGTTTGCAGCTAAACCTCAAAAAAACCAAGATTATGGCAACCAGCTTGATTGATAACTGGCAAATAGAGGGAGAAAATGTAGAAGCAGTGAAAGACTTTGTATTCCTAGGTGCAAAGATTACTGCAGATGCTGACTGCAGTCAGGAAATCAGAAGACGCTTAATCCTTGGAAGAAGAGCAATGACAAATCTTGATAAAATAGTTAAGAGCAGAGACATCACACTGACAACAAAGGCCCGCATAGTTAAAGCAATGGTGTTCCCTGTAGTAACATATGGCTGCAAGAGCTGGACCATAAGGAAGTCTGAGAGAAGGAAGATCGATGCTTTTGAACTGTGGTGTTGGAGGAAAATTCTGAGAGTGCCTTGGACTGCAAGAAGATCAAACCAGTCCATCCTCCAGGAAATCAAGCCAGACTGCTCACTTGAGGGAATGATATTAAAGGCCAAACTGAAATACTTTGGCCACATCATGAGAAGACAGGACACCCTGGAGAAGATGCTGATGCTAGGGAGAGTGGAGGGCAAAAGGAAGAGGGGCCGACCAAGGGCAAGATGGATGGATGATATTCTAGAGGTGACGGACTCGTCCCTGGGGGAGCCGGGGGTGTTGACGACCGACAGGAAACCCTGGCGTGGGCTGGTCCATGAAGTCATGAAGAGTCGGAAGCGACTAAACGAATAAACAACAACAACATATATATAAAATGGAATTACTATTTCTTTCATTTTTTTTTTTTTTGACAAGATGAATGGCAAGCAGTGCAAACTTTTGACTCATGCATATTCACTTTGTTTCACATTTACTTACTTTGGCTCATTTCTGAATTAAACAGTATAAATGGAATACAATTAAATTTTACAATACAATTGGAAGAAAAATAAAATGCAGAAATGATGGCAGTCATTTCTATAGAATCAGTAGCAATTGTACTAGTCCTACATTATCAGGTATTAGCTGGTCTTGGCAAATACCAACCCCAGTGAAACAAATAGTATCTTCAAATATTGTTTACAGCATTTCTCTTAATGTAGCAGTGAATACTGATCAGGGTTGAATGGATTTAAAAAAAATCAGGGACAAAATGCCATGATGGGTCATTCCAACCCATTTCAGGAAATCCAGGTGAAACGAGCTACAATTAAATTTCTATCTGCTGTGATGCAGGTGTCAGACTCCACAATCAAATGATTGCTGAATCATCTGATCGTGTTCGCCTGCAATGATTAGTCAGTGCGTGTCAAGAAGGAAGATGGGAGGGGGGTATTGCAAGGAGTGTGAGTTACTGCTGTTTGGGTTGCAAGAGGGGAGTCAAGGTCATATTGCTGGAGACATCTGTGGCTGGCAATGCCCGCTGTTGGAAGCAGAGAGAGAAAGAGAAAGGAAGGGGGTGCTGGGCGTTGGAATGTTTTAATTGAGAATTTTCAGTGGGAACTTTTCAATTGCAGCTTTCTCTTGTTCTGCGCACTTGTTCTTAATAAACCTGAATTCTGCATATATCAATTGTGTGTAAGTTGGGTCAATATTGGAACTAAGGGTGCCAGTTCTTACAGCAGGGCTATCAACTTGATGGCTGGATTTTCTTTTGACAAAAGAATTTGAATTCTGCTATATTGCAGAATTCCATCATCACAGAATATAGACAGCATCAGAGCTGGGTGAGGAGACCTTGAGTAAGTAGGAGTTTCAGTCTGATAGAACTGTGGAGTCTTTGGTATTCTCTGAGCTTGCAGACATTTCATTACTCGACTAGGTAACAGCATCAGTGCTAGTGAGGGTGGGGTTTGTTCCCTGTCTATAGTACTGCCCTGCCAGTGTTGGTTGGGGTATGGCTTTATTCTTGGTAGTTTTATTTATGTATTTATTCAAATTTATATCACCACCCATCTCCCCCAACAGGGGGACTAGTTCCTTGATTAGGGTATGTTTTTTGCTTGATTGTTTGTCTGGTGTTAATCCCTCCTTATCTGGCTGTTGGTTGCTGGAGAGGATGTGTTCTGATGTTTTTGTTTCCTTCTTAATTTTTTATTGCCCCTTTTGAATGGTGTGTAAATGTGGTTTATCTCTGTGTGTCAACTGATGGCTGATTTATCTGATTGCGAGGCTTCCAGGAATTCCCTAGTGTTTTTGGATTTAGCTTGGTCTAGGATGCTGACAGTTTCCAAGTTAAAACCATGGTTGAATCTGTCCATGTGTTGTGAGATTAAGGATTTCTCATCATGTCTTCTGACTGCTGGTTGGTGTTCATGGGTGCGCTCTGCTAGTCTTCTGCCTGTCTATCCTACATAGTGGCTGCTACAGTCCTTGCATTGTATGTTGTAGATGACTCCTGTTTTTTCTTCTTGGGCTACTGGGTCTTTTGGGTTACTTAAGATGTTCTGAAAGGATTTGGTTGGTTTATGTGCTACGGTGATGCCATGTGGTTGTAATAGTTTGTTGGTTGTTTCTGAGATGTTTTTGATGTATGGTAGTGTTATCCCTTTCATAGCTTGTGTTGGTTGTACTGTAGTGGGTTGGGTGGTCAGGCACTTTTTGATAAAGTTGGGGGGTATCCATTTTGCTGGAAGATGTTGTATTTAGTAGTCTGTTTCCCTTTTCTGGTGTTCTGGGTTGCTGCAGTGTGTTTGTACTCATCTGAATAATGTTCTTACACAGCTCCTATTGTGGGAGGTTGGGCTGTTTTGTTAATGGAGCACTTGGTTAGTGTGGGTTGCTTTTCGACAGACTTGTGTTTCTAATTTGCCATCATTTCCTCTGCTGCTGAGGATATCCAGGAAGGGTAGTGTGTTGTTATTTTCTTCTTCCCTTGTGAATTTTATACCTCTGAAGAAGTTGTTGATTGTTTCATGTGTCTTTGCAAGTTGTTCCTTTTGTATTATGATGAAGGTGTCATCTACATACTGGATCCATATTTTGGTTGTATGTGTGGGAGTGTTATAGTTTCTAGATGCTGCATTACAGTCTCTGCTATGAGTCCTGAGAGTGGAGATCCCATGGATCTATTATCTACTGTATATCTTCTGTTTCTTTCAATAATAAACAATTGAAATAGTATGAGAACAATAGTTATTTAGGGCAAAACATTATCAATGGATCCTAATGGGATGAACCTTTTTACTGGATGGAAATGGCTCAGTAACTGATCCTTAAATCAGATCTAGTTCACTTCCATTTCAAAGTCTACAAATGGTTCATCTGAAGTTCTACCACATTTTTAATAGTCCCTGAGTCTTTAAAAATGGGATGGGGATAATCAGTTAAAAGAATGGTTCAATTTCTTGCTTTTAAAAGTTAAATACTAAGATGTGAGATCAGCTGTGGAGTGCAAGAGATTGGTGAGTGTGTGTTTGACAGATGTAAAGTGAGCTCTGTCTAGAAAGTGTGTGGTTCCCTGACAGATTTGAGACAGCCTTTTATCTTCTCTAAAAATCTTGCTAGATGGCCTTGGGGAATCACAAAGTCAGGAAGAAGTAGAGATGAACTTCAGCCAGTTATTTGAGGGAACAAAGCTCTGAGTGGCTGGCACATAGTTTATTATGATATGGCTCTGGAGTAAACTATGACCAAGTTAATTGCACATTTAGTATGTTTATTTTAGTAACTAATTATGAAAGCACTCTCATTTAATGTGGTTGCCATCAAACATTTTACAGGGAGTTTGTTGGGCAAATGAGGCTGAATAATTTTTTGGATTCATAATATCAGTACTTTTGCTTGCTATGATAATAGTATGCAATCAAGACTTAGGCTTCAGGGTACCATGAATTTTAAAGGAACCTTGGCCCAGCACATTCTGAGCTACATTCAGCAAATTCAGCTCAGCAAATTTTGTTACTGCATTATTGCTTCCACTGAAACACGTTGTAGGAAGGAACCTCATTCAGATTATGGACGTACATATATTAAACCAGAGTATAGGATATACCATGTGGAACATCTACAAACACAGTACAATTTGCCAGCATCTTTTCTTTTATTTCTTTTCTTTTTCTTATGATTTATTTGCTATGTGAAAAATACCAACCCTTAAACAAAATGATGTGGGATTCAGCTTCTCTCTCTCTCTCTCTCTATATATATATATATATATATGTATATATATATATATATATATGTATATATATATATATATATACACTGTATATATATATATATATATATCAGATATATTTATAACATAAAAAGCTGATCTTGATATGTTATTAGGGACCTTTTAGCTTAATATTTGGTTTTATATCCTTCTGATATAAATTTATTGAGTATCTTGGTCATGCTCAGATAAGAATCATTGAACAAACTGATATCATTGGGTGTGAAGACTATTAGATGCATAGTTGTTGAGTTTAAGATAAACATGCACCAGCATTACTTGCTTAAAAAGTTAACAGATTTAAGCTATATGTTAATTTCTTGGCCATCCAGCATCTACAGAAAGCAAGATTTTTCCAGAGTTTCTTTTCCTAGATTTTTTAACAGCAGATAGGATAGAGTTACAGAAATCCCCCTTTAAAATTCTCTGATAATGAATGAATGCCCAGCTGGTTAGAATGTGAATCTCTCTGGTCCTAAACATACTATTATACTATATAAAAAGAAGTATACTGTCCAGATCAAACTTCTCCAGTGGATTAGAAGTTTGGTACTCTGGATGTAGGACATACAATAAGTCCATTTCTGTGTACCACACTTTAAAGATATTAATAATTTTTAGCATGCATGAAAAAGGGAGACCAGGATAGTGAGGGATTGGTGGAATTGTATGTGTTTAGTATGAAGAGAAAAAAAATGTGGTAGCATTAGAGCCCCAGGGACTCTGTCCATTTCCTCAGGATTAAGTGGCTTGAGCTCTTCCTAGCTAACTGAGCAAGACTGTATCTCATTCAACTCCATAAGGCCTTCACAGACCGAATCTGAGTGACCTTATCTGATAGATGCCTAGAAAAGTCCTCATAGGGGCCCTGCAAGGTCCCCCTGGCCTTGCCATACTAAATCACACTAAATAGGGCTGCCAGCTGGCTATCGATGACTACCTGTGGCTACAGAATCTTGTTTACAGTCTTGAGCTTCTGGAAAAAAAAGAGCCCCAAAAGGTAAAGAATAAAGTTAGAGCTGGGTAGAAATGACTTTTCAAAATCAACCAAAAAATGTGTAGGCAGAGAAAGTGGGCGGATGATTCTTCCAAATTTCTCCAGGGTGGGGGTGGGGGACATTTCTTCAATAATATCTCAAAACCAAAATTCACTAAGTGTCACACTCCACCCTTCTTGCCACCCCAGTTACAGTCACTATTGCTGCCAATCCTTCATGATCTGAAAATGTCCAGTAGGAGGCATTGCCTCATGATTTTTACCCTTGGGATATAACTGCAGCATGGAAAGCTACAAAGGTTGCAGACCACTTGAGAGATTATGCACATTATTAAGGTATTTATAGATATCTCTTGGCCAACTCATAATTAAACAATGCAAAAAGAATATATTCCACCCACAAAAATTTATCTGAAAATTTCTTCTCCTTTGAAATAATTTCTAAAGCAAACTTACTTTCATTAAAATGAATGAGAATAGTAAATATATTTCTCTGTGCAACTGTAGATGAAGGTATGGATTCTTTATTATGGCTAGAACTCTCTCTCTCTCTTTCTCTCTCTCTCTCTGTGTATGCATTTGTGTATTGCTTACTGGAAGATTGTTGGCCTTGCAGCTGGCTGAATTGTCACCACCAGCACCACCACGTCCCACACGCAAGTATATATTTGCTTTATTTTAACAATTAATAGACTCTATTAATAATCTATTATCTAAAATTTGAGGAGGAACAGCAGTTTATCTTACAGATTCACTGGTTGATGTTAACCAACACTAAAGGATTTTGTTATTTATTACCTCTCTGCAGACTTGGAGTAAGAACTGAGATTGAATTGATTATGTAATCAAGCTCTTGCTTATATGACTCTAGTATTGGTTATATGATTTTAATTGTATCTTCTGATGTCACCTTTAAGAATTGAATGTTTATTGTGGTGCCTGTTAGTGAATAATTGATTATAGATCTTAAACCTCAGAGGAGGCAGTAAATCCAAGGATGAGTACTGTTGAGCTTCCTTATCTCTCTCCCTCCTTCCACAGTGACTCATAGGGTCAGTTTGTTTGAATAACAAGTACACCCTTGATACTTCTCATATATCAAGGCCTCTATGTTGCATTTCAAAGAATGTGTCAGCAATGTTTTCACACTATGAAGGATATCATTTTTCCCTGTTGCATTACCTGTTTTCCTTATCAGTTATAAAGCTGTAAAACAAATCTTTTCTCTATTGGGGTCTTCTATGAATGAATATGACCAAACAGCCTTTGATCAAACATTCTATAGAAGATCTATGTAGCCTTGTGGGTCTTGCTCTTGGCTGGCCTGGACGCAAGAAACCAGTGACTCAGCGTAATCTGCTAACTTTGGAAAATAAAATGGGATCCTCTCCAGTTGTTGGCATTATTGAGTAAGTTTTCCACTACGCTTCTTTATTCAACAAAGAAAAATGGTTACAGAAAACCTAAAAAGAAGTTTAGAAAAAGAAATAATAATCTTCCATTTTCCTTATTGTCTGAAATGTAGCGTACCATGCATAGAAATGTCTCTTTTCTGATCCTGACTTCTGTTTGTCCTTCAACAAATTGTCAGCTTGTAAATGAGTGATGTACATAGTGATGAAACAAGATATAGCCCTAACGATTAAAGACATCTCTGGGGAAAGCAAGCATACAATCACATACATTTTATCCTATCTGAGAATTTCATAAGCAGGGGCAGTTGTAAAAAGAGTTGTGAGGGAGAAACGTATTTATGGGGATAGATAAAGAGTTAAATATGTATGACTTGATTAAACGGTAAATGGTAATGAACTGTAATGGCCTACATCAGTTTCAAACAATTAACAATTAGAAAGAGTAAATTATTTATTTTGGGGGGAAAAGGAACTTAATTTCAGACATGTAGGTGAAATAACAATCTAGACATTGTAGGCACAATATATAATTAATGTGGACACTCTTATATTTGGTTCAGTGAAACAGAACCTGAGAGACGTAGAAACAAAAGTCATCTAGTTTGTATTTCAGTGAAAGCTTATGTGACACACAGATTCTTTTAAAGTATCATGTTTATGGTTTCATATATCTGTAACCATATTATAATTTAGTGATCCCTGCAGAAATCCTGTGGTATATTTGTTTGAGCAAACTGCCCTTCATTTCACACATTTAGATGAGAGATCAAAATGACAGACTTTTGCCAAACCTTTCATCTGGACTTTTTGATCTTCCGCCTTTCAATTTAATGGAAAAGAAGTTATTTTTCCCAAGGGGAAAGGGATTTTTTAATGAAATCCTCAAGCTTATGAGATGGCCAAGAGAGGTGTGTGATTGCATATCATTGCACAACCCTCTTTCCTACAGTTTTCACTGTACTTGACTTCCTTCAATCCCAAAGAAGTCCATCAAAATTCTTTTTCCCATTTGGGCCTTTTTCAGATCAGGAAGGATTGGCAGCACAAACTGGAGAATGACAGAAGAGTGTATACATGGGAAAGAGAAAAAAATCCCTCAGAATCCTCTACCACATTGTGATGATAAAGAAAACTTCAATACACAACTAAAGAAATTCTAAAGTCCCTGAAAATGTGACAAGAAATCAAAGCAACGTTCACAGAAGAAAACTTCAACCAAGTATCAATCTGCTTAGAAGTAAATCCAGTTGAATTCAGTGGGTTCTATCTGCTATTTACACTGAGCTAAGGTAGAAAACTGGGTTTTCTCCAATTTCTTGTATAGAAGGCATGGCAAAAATCTGGTGCATTAGGTACAACACAGTGACAGATTCTTATAGTTTGATATTCATAGGATTGCAGCCTTTACCAAGTACTTATATACACTTAATTGGTATTAGTCCCATGGAATACAGTAGCACTTGCTTTGGTAAACAATTATAGCTAGCAATGATAGAATAACTTTTTTTTTCTTTTTTATTCCTTTCTCAGGCTCTCAGGTTAGCCAAGTATACTTTGATGACTTTGGGGGAAAATTTGTTGCTGAAGTTCCTCTTGAATTTTTCCTCAAACTCTGTTGTCGACTTCTGTTATGTCTCCCTGTTTGCTTGCTCTGTCAGTTATCTCCCTGGAAACTTGTTGACTTATATTGCTTCTACAGTTTTGGCAATAGCCTCTGCATACTCAGCAGAGAACAATCAGCCAATCAGCCACAGTGGGCAATCAGCAACTCTTAGAATCGATATGTTGTAGTCAGTAACTATTCAAATGACATTTTACACACACACACGGACACACACAGACGAGTAGAAAGTCTGTAATATATGGTCCCTCTTCTATCTTCTTTACCTTTCCTTTAATTGAATTCCATTGCCACCTATAGAATTTAGTTCTTCTACCATATATTACAAATAAATAAATACAGGGAGAAAAAGGTACAAAATACCAATAAATGCCAAGAAGTGGAGCACTCTCAGAGACTATGAGAACTACCAAAGAATTTCTGGAAAAAATATTGGGTAATAAAATTAATAATGACATGAGACAAATATTTGGGTACAATTTGATTTTAGCAGTCAATGGGTGGCTGTTAAAAAGAGATGGAAACATTTGAAAGAGGATGGTATTCAAGCAATTTGCTCATAATGACAGCTTCCATTAACATTTGAATGATCCACTGAACTTTGATCATTGTATAAATTCAACTGCCTTTACTTTCTGAGAATAGAAAAGAAGGCATTTCATTGTATTAGTATATTCATGTGTCATCATTTCAGTCTTCAAAAGAATATTTAGAACAGATGAATTAAACAATTTTCTGGTAACTAAATAGTGTTTATTTTGTTTTGTTTTATCTACCAATTTTCCCTCATCAACCAATCTGCTCCTCTTATATTATTTCTTTTCTATGTCTCTTTATTCCACTAATATGCTTTAAGTAACCAGGCTAGTACATGAATATAAAGCAACCAATTGTCCACTCCTTTTTGTGTACCCAATTTATGCTGGAAAGTTCAGTTTTGATATAAATTGGACAGGTTTGGAATGTTGTTGTGCCTTTTTCCTCCCTCTCCACATGTTTCAATCTGTCATGTCTGTGCTACTGAATCACACAAATGCTAATCAAAAATATATCAACCTGGCCTATAAATAATCTGTTAGTCTAATGTTTGAACTCTTGGTTTAGCACATATTTTAAGCTGTCATATATCATCTATATATTAGGCATTATGCTAGGCTCAGAGTATATATGTGTTGTAGCTGATATTAACCCCTGAAGTGTGGTGATGAAGCCAGCAATAGTCAATGAGCTGGAAACTATTAATAGTGTCTGTCACTAACTAGTGGTGGGATTCCTATATGTTTATCTATCCAAACTTACAGAACATTATACTGACATGCTTTGAATGACAAGCAGCTATCAAGACCTGCTGGTTGTGTCATATGTATATGTATAGTACACAAACACACACAATTAGATCTGTGTTACTGGTAGCAGTTTTCCAAGTTCTATAATCACAAAGTTCTACCCCAGTACCTCCTGCATATAAAATAAGTGCTTTACCATGGAGCTCTACTCCCACACATCAGCGTATTTGTGGAATAGTACTAGCCACCCCTTGATTAAAGTACTTTTAGTTAGAAGGGCTGTTACAACTAGTAGATAAGTTGGCTATTCCTTCATTGCTGGTAGGACTTGAGTATCCAAGCTGTGGCTTGCTAGCAATACTAATAATTATAGTATTGATTAGTCTATTGAGCATATCAACACACAACACAATATCAACAAAAAATAAAAGAGGTACAGATATAATAAATACAGCATAAAACATGTTAGGATAAGTGCATCTCCTTTGCATATTACCCAATCCGGTCTATAAAATATGCTCTCACTTGAACAGCCTTGATTATAAACTTGGCAATTCTGCTGGCTACACGTACTGTATATTAGCGCCCTGAAAGATGTAGGAACACATTAGTGAGACTACAATAGGCTGTTCTATCAAGTAACTTTTCTAAATACCTGACCCTTATTGGGGCGTATAATTGACAATCAAATAAGATATGTTCAATGTCATCTATGCTTGGCACTCCACATATACACTTCCTCTCATCATATGGTCTTCATTTCAATTTCCAATTCTACCTCAGTGGGATGACTCAATTGGAGTTTCATCAAACTGCTTTCTAATGAAACTGTTGATTACAGTATCTTATTTATTTACTTATCAGTTCAATTCCTAAGGCTGCCTACTCACAAAGCAACTCTGGGCAGTGAACAGATGGTTATAAACCACAGATAATGAAAACAAATATGAGAGCAGTAAAAGCCATCATGTTGGTGGAAAAGGAAAATTCAAAATATACAACATTTAGTGGGTTCACTTATCATCCTGGTCTAGTGTCTGTGGAAAGAGCCAGGTCTTTGTCCCTCTCCCCTCTCCTCACCCATGGAGGGAGCCATACAGTTGCATAATGCCTATTCTGGTTTATAGTATACATTTTTGGGTTGTATCTTTTTCTCAAAATGCATTGTTTTGTATGGTAGATCCAAGAATGGTTGGCATTAGCATCCACTGCTATCTATACTATGATATTTTAGCAAATTGTAGTGCCTTTATTATAAATCTATGATATATTTTATATTTTTAATTGCTATTTGACTGATTTTAGAGGGAAATAACTTCTGAGCAGTGAAGTAAGTAGGAGTTAGATCATGTCTTATATGCACTAAAATTTCTTGGCAACATACAGTATACCAAATATTAAAGTTTTGGAATATAAGTATAGAAAGTTTCCCTATCCCACCCTCAAGTTTGTATGATTAGAATGGGGAAAAGATATATAACAATTTTTATACCTTTTGGAATATTGAATCACTAGTATTAAGCTGTCTAAATAAAAATATTAAATAAAAGACAACAAAAATGTCAGTGAGTTCAATATCAAAATGGAATTCACATAGTTTGTTCCATTATGTTACAATGTCAGAAACCACAAAATGGGGATCAGATTTTACACTATGATGTGAAAGCAAACATTTGTCTTACAGTGACAGCAGGCATCTCGTAAGATTTCTATTACAAGGAAAGACAAATAGAAATGTTGACATCAGTCAAACTGATGCTTTTGCATCACATTGTACCAATGGATCTTATCTTGCTTCCTCTAACTTACTTCTGATAAACATTCAGAAAGATAACCCATATCTAGGGGGGTAGAAAGTAGAAATACATAACTCTGGCTGCGATTTTTTTTTTCCTAATGGATTTCTCAATTATAAATATCTATCCATTGAACTTTCACACAGTACATATCAATTGAACACTGCTGATACATTCTAGGGTGTGCAGAAGGCTCAGCTGAAGCTTGCCCATTTTTGTCCTTCAAACAAGCTCTCTCTTAAAAATTGACAAAAATCTTTGTTTTTGTTAAACAAGTTGAACAAATTGTAATGAAGAGATGAAGTCTGTAGTACATGTCTTACGTTTGTTCTTGGTCGATGCTCACTGATAGTAGATTAAGTGACGGTAAAATATTGCCATCAATATGAAACCTGCTGTCGTTCTCTAAGGTTGCTCAGAAGACTGGGCGTAAGGCAGAGCAAACCCTCTTGCCCCCCGATGAGGAAAGACACAGACACTGCATTTAAAGAAACCCACAAGGGTGCTTCCCCTCTTCTCTTTCCCTGACAGCACGAATTAATCAACAATACATTATTGTCAGTACATGCCCTATTTAGGATATAGCTGTAACCAAAGCCCAAAGTCAAGCAGTTACAACAAAGTGAGCACCCTTTTTTTCATCTTTGTTAACACCAAGATTGTCCTGTTTAGTGGAACAGCTCTTCTTCCTGCCTGCTTTGGAGTCCTAAGACTTGAATTTTAAAAGCTGGATTTTATATTTAAGTTAAGGGGCCAGCAGCTATTCTTCACAGTAAGCTTTGGTAAGCCTTTATTTATGTATGTATGTATGTATGTATGTATGTATGTATTTACTTACTTACTTACTTACTTACTTACTTACTTAGCCTACCTAACATTTATTTGCTAAACTTAGTAGCTGACAAAAACATTCAGGAAGAAAGGTATGCCAAGAACACTGCATGGATGCACCGAGAACTGAATTTGACTTGTGGGAGTCTTTATCTTTTTTAGAAGTGTTTGAAATAGTCAAGGCATCTCTTCCAATGAGCAGCTCTATAACACCAGCAAGGGCAAGATACTTAGTGACCTGAATTCATAACCTCATATGTGCAGAATACCTGAATTGATATCTTTCAAGTTTTAAGGTCCCATATGCTCACAAGAGTCTTTATTATATACTGAGAGTATTAAAACTAGCATTTGTAATGCATTCCACTGGTCAGGCAGAAACACAAATAGGATAACTAAGAGCGATGTATATGCACACATTTGCTGATAATATACAGTACATAAAACTTAACTGGAAACAGAAATATGTCTTTGACATTACTTCGGTCATTATGAGATCATTTTCCATTTATAAAGACAATTTAATTTGCTTTTTAAAGCTTCAGTTCCATTATCATTAGTCCTTCATTTCAGTTTATAAGCCTCATTTTGCATTTCCTTTGGCCCTAGATCAGCTGCTTCAATCTGTAACCTGGGCTCAGTTCATGTTTTCTTGCTCCTTGTGGTCACATTTCTTTCTTTTATCCACATTATTGAATCGTGACATAATCCTGTCTTGGTTTCTTGGGTTTGCCCATGTTGCTGAACCTTAATCGCATTTGACAACATCAATTCATGCTACGTTATTACTAAAGCTTCATCTCGATTTATTCCCCATATCTTCCAATCCAAATATATCATTACCAAATCAACTTAAATGCATTTAGATTCAATTGTATCTTTCAGGTTAATTTTATATTGTTCCATATTCATATTCCATCTAGCAAATTTACTCAGATTTCAAACCGAGTGTTATATTATTTGCAATCTTATGGCCCTCATTTCTTTTGATTTAAAATCGATCAACTATATTTTTCTTTATGCGTTTCCATCTCCAAGAACGTCAACCAACATCAAGCAGCATTTTCATTATGCTTTCGTTGTTACCATGCAAATTTATTTTCACAAATCCATGTGAACATAAATTCTAAATATTTGCAACATTGGACAAAATATTTCTCTGAGTTGCTAAATTAAGCAACCCTGCTATCCGTGAAGCCAGTTAAAAGATACCTTAAAATTTAGCTAAAAAGAAACATTTGGCACTAGATCCAATGTTAAGTGAGTAGACCTGTTCATGAAGTTTGACTAATCATTATTTGTTTCAGAATCTATCCATAGCCCCTGCCCTTAATCTGATCTGAAAAGTTTGCTAATCTTCGACTGCGGATCTTGGGAGAGAACATATAAGGAGTATGAAAGATTGTGGTAAGGCTGGGAAAGTGATGAGAAGAATGTAAGATATAAACAGCTCAGATGGGAGGAATATGTTAATAGCTCAGCCTCTCATAACAGCCTCTTGGCCCAGACAACAAAAACCCTAGGAAGAAGAGATGCAAATTGTTCAGAAAGGCTCCATCTTAAGAAATTCACTAATAAATAAGGGCTGGAAGTTCCTATCACATGATATTACTTTAAGTTGCTAGACTTTATGAAAGTTAAAATAAAAAGTAGAAGCAGAACCTCAGCCACCACATGTATTTGTTAAAAGTAAATTCAATCTTAGTCTGCCCATATCCAATTAAAAAGAAAAATAAAAAAAAAACTGCAGAAGTAAAAAATCATCATGGGATTTATAATAAATGGAGCTGACTTAGCTTCTGAAAGTTATTCTTTCCTACTAATGAATAGCACTGATATGTTCTATGAAGTTGGGTCCAGGGACCTTGAAAGCAAAACTCGATTTCATTAGGTCTACCTCTGCTGGGGCTTCTTACAATGTTACTTTTTTTTTTTTAACTGATTGAACTGGAAAGCAAATTCATATGGCTTTTGTGTTTATGAGTGCCCAGAGTCATGTATTTGAGATGGGCAACTGTATAAATCGAAATAATAAATAATCAAACAATCCAGGCCAAAGTAACATTTGAGTCTTATTTTACGTAGTGTGGAAGAGGCTAGAATTGTATTCATGAACAAGTTGAAGGAAGAGGTACATTTTAATATCTGCAAATAAAAGCAAGGCTAAAAAAAAATCAGCAACAATTTTGGTAGACTTTACTAGAGGAAGGTATTTTTACAAAAAAAAAATGTGTTCTAACTTTATATTTAAGAACTTAGAAGAAAACAATTTCATCATTTCTGACACTTGATTGTTCTATGCTTTTTAAAACATTCTATTATCTCTGACTAGATAATTTATTAGTTTTCAAATGCATTCTGGAAAGTAATTTCAAATACTGATCTTAATGCAAAGAAATCATAAAACTGCTAGTGTCGTTTAAGGTAATACATTAACATAATATTTAATACAGCCTAAAGTAATGTGTAGCACTGACCTCTTGCTATAGTTAAATGATATTCTTATGCATTAAGTATTTTATTGAGAATATTTATTGTATCTAAGTTTATCAGAGGAAGATATTACACTTCATTCCTTGTACTTTCATTCTGAAAAAAAGTATAATCACTAATAAGTACATTTCAAATGTAGCAAATACTTTTAATTTAATTGAACACACTAATCTTGAAACTTTTGAAGCAGGTTTAGAAATTCTATGCAACTTTTCTTCATGCAACAGCCAAATTCTCTTTATTTTAAAATAAGTTACTCTGCTCATCTTCAAGTACATTTTTATATGGATTGCTGCATGATCTTAGATGCATTTGCATATAGTAATCAGCTCTAGTTTGAATATCCTAAGAAATTCAGAAAATGTATTTGATGTGATTTAGATCAAATCTTTAAATTGGAGCCAATTCAGTTTGGAACACTTCAGACAATTAACATTCATGTGTTCATACTGCATGCAAAAATATGAATTAATTCAAGCATGCTCAAGTCAATGATTAAACCTAATTCACTGATTTGAATCATAAAGGTATATGATGGTCAAAAGCAGTCCATATTAATTCAGAATGTCTAGTATGTTAGTTTGTCAATTTATTGTTTTTCATTTTGTTTGGGTTTTTTGAGGCGTATGGATTAGCAACTTAACTCTCTCTGTGCTTGGACTGATGTTGACCCTCTACTCATTCTATTATCCTACAGAATGTAAGAAAATCTAAAGCACTTGAGGCAACCATAACATTATTCAAAAACACTGAAGGCTACTACAGAAAAGATCAAAATCAATCACACTTGTATTGAATGAAAACAGAAATATCACCACCATCAATCACAGTTTATACATTTGATGAGCATACAGAGTTCAGGAGTAGATATTCTGAATCTGGTCATTGAAGCACATCAAAAAGTAGGTTTTAATAAAGTGTTGGCCTATAATTCCTATACCACTATACATTTCTACATAACTATTTCTTTTTTCTTTTTAACAAAGGAAACATTCAGGTATCATGCACCTGATTCTAATTTAAAAAACAACAACAACTAATCATATTGCAGCACTGTTCAAGAAAATTTGTTATTGTTGTTATTACTACTACTACATTGTGGAAAATACCCACTAAATTAAAAACCAAAACATCTGGAAATAATGCAGCAAAGTTATCATTTATTAGCATGCACAAACCTACAGTGATCACTGGGCTCCTGGGCAGAACAATGCCAAAGAGTTCTGAAGCCTACAAGGTTACAGATCATACACCCTTACCAGAAGATACAAAGAATCACAAATATAATGTAAATTAGTATACAACCTTTAGATCAGGAATGTTACATCAGATAAGGTGAGCGGGTGACTTTCTGGGGGTTGGGATGCTCTGATACTTTCAAATTTTGCATCTTCATAGATGACTTTTTCGCCACCCTCCCTTTCTGATACTACCACTAGTATAATAACATAACATAAACATTTGTTATTTATTATGCTTATTGGGTGACCCCTTTCATATTTAAAGACAACAGCCTACTTTATGTTATCAGTCTCCTTTCCATTCAGGACTATCCATCCCCAGAGTTTCATTTTTTTCCTTCTTATTTCAAAGACATTTATATTAGTCATTTTCACAAGAAGGGATCAAATATAATTACTATTATTATCATTAATACTACTGTTGTTATTATTATTATTATTATTTACCTTTGCATTATTCAAATCTCACCTATTCTTTTAGAAAAATTCAGACAACCCAAGCTCTTTACCCAGTGACTTTCTGTGATATTTTGAGATATAATATTTAAGAATATGCATATCTTTTTTAGGGGTGAAACATCACCTTTCCTATCCTATCCTAGCAATAGTCTGACAGTGGTGCTCATATTTTATCATGTTTGACTGGGAGATATTATTGTAGAATAGTGAGGAAAACACAGACACACACACGCAGAAGCATATAACATTTACTCTCAATATTATAGCTGATCTTTCACATCTATTTCCTCAGAAGATGTATCCTTCTAAAAGAAGCCACAGAAGTCTGTCTCTAAATTCTCCCCCACCAATTATTTAAGCCTAAACTTCAATAATTCTGCCAGTTATACAAAACTTAAGGGAAATAAAAATAAGATGGGTAACAGGATCATAAGTCTTTCTTCTCAGTTTCAGATAAAACTGATGTCTTTCCTACAAGAAAAGAAAAATGTGTTCACACAGCCAAGCCAAACCAGTATTTTTAAATCATGATTTGCTAACTAAGTGACCCAGTTTACTCATATTGCTACACCGTAATGCACTAGTAAAGCAAAATTAACAAGATACAGGTAATCTTTGCTTACCACTGGCTCATTTAGCGACCATTCAAAGTTAATGATAGTAAAGGTTAAGGTTTCCCTTGACATTAGGTCCAGTCATGTCCGACTCTAGGGGGTGGTGCTCATCTCCATTTCAAAGCCAAAGAGCCGGTGTTTGTCCGTAGAAACTTCTGTGGTCATGTGGCCGGCATGACACACGGAATGCCATTACCTGCCCGCCAAAGTTGTACCTATTAATCTACTCACATTTGCATGTTTTTGAACTTTGCAACCAATCCTTTCATTTATGACCATTGCAGCATCCAATGACCACAGAGATTCACTTAACAATGGAAGAGAACTGAGGTCATCAGTCTGGTGTGGTCAGAAGTCCGATGCAGTCATGTGTTGTTTCACTTAGCGATGGAGTTGCCAGTCCCAATTGTGGTCAGTAAGTGAGGTCTTTTGTTGTTGTTTATTCGTTTAGTCGCTTCCAACTCTTCGTGACTTCATGGACCAGCCCACGTCAGAGCTTCCTGTCAGTCAACACCCCCAGCTCCCCCAGGGACGAATCCATCACCTCGAGAACATCATCCATCCATCTTGCCCTTGGTCGGCCCCTCTTCCTTTTGCCTTCCACTCTCCCTAGCATCAGCATCTTCTCCAGGGTGTCCTGTCTTCTCATTATGTGGCCAAAGTATTTCAGTTTTGCCTTTAATATCATTCCCTCAAGTGAGCAGTCTGGCTTTATTTCCTGGAGGATTGATTGATTGGATCTTCTTGCAGTCCAAGGCACTCTCAGAATTTTCCTCCAATACCACAGTCCAAAAGCATCTATCTTCCTTCTCTCAGCCTTCCTTATGGTCCAACTCTCACAGCCATATGTTACTACGGGGAACACCATTGCTTTAACTATGCGGACCTTTGTTGTCAGTGTGATGTCTCTGCTCTTAACTATTTTATCGAGATTGGCCATTGCTCTTCTCCTAAGGATTAAGAGTCTTCTGATTTCCTGACTGCAGTCAGCATCTGCAGTAATCTTCGCAACTAGAAATACAAAGTCTTTCACTGCTTCTACATTTTCTCCCTCTATTTGCCAGTTATCAATCAAGCTGGTTGCCATAATCTTGGTTTTTTTGAGGTTTAGCTCCAAGCCAGCTTTTGCACTTTCTTCTTTCACCTTCATCATAAGGCTCCTCAGTTCCTCTTCGATTTCAGCCATCAAAGTGGTATCATCTGTATATCTGAGATTGTTAATGCTTCCTCCAGTGATTTTAACTCCAGCCTTGGATTCCTCAAGCCCAGCATGTCGCATGATGTGTTCTGCATACAAGTTGAATAGGTAGGGTGAGAGTATACAGCCCTGCCGTACTCCTTTCCCAATCTTAAACCAGTCCGTTGTTCCGTGGTCTGTTCTTACTGTTGCTACTTGGTCGTTATACAGATTCTTCAGGAGGCAGACAAGATGACTTGGTTTCCCCATACCACTAAGAACTTGCCACAATTTGTTATGGTCCACACAGTCAAAGGCTTTAGAATAGTCAATCAAACAGAAATAGATGTTTTTCTGAAACTCCCTGGCTTTTTCCATTATCCAGTGGATATTGGCAATTTGGTCCCTAGTTCCTCTGCCTTTTCTAAACCCAGTGTAAAGGTTGCCTATCCTAAAATACTCTCAGACTCACAAGCAAGAGCTTAATAAAATTTGGTTTATTTAAGAACAGTATGCAAGTACAAAGAAAGCTGAGAATGGGAAAAGCGCGCCAAATGCAATCTAAAAACCCCTTGGTACAACCAAGATCCCTCCCCCCAGAGAATCTTCCCAGGCTCACAATCCCAGGTGTTCCCAACGGCTTCTGATGATGCGGTGTAAAAGTCCTTGAGCCGAGCACATAACCCAAACACATTCCATTGAAACAAACATAGATACAGAGCTTGGCACAAGGTCTCCCAGCAGCTCCCTCCCAACAGCAACGCGCGTCAGCGCCGTGGCATGTGAAACGTTACAATGTACGGTGCACATTGAAACAGTGAACATGACACCCAGCTTGTACATCTGGCAATTCTCGCTCCATGAATTGCTGAACTCTACCTTGCAGGATCTTGAGCATTACCTTACTGGCATGTGAAATGAGTGCCACTGTTCGATAGTTTGAACATTCTTTAGTGTTTCCCTTTTTTGGTATGGGGATATAAGTTGATTTTTTCCAATCTGATGGCCATTCTTGTGTTTTCCAAATTTGCTGACATATAGCATGCATTACCTTGACAACATCATCTTGCAAGATTTTGAACAGTTCAGCTGGGATGCCATCGTCTCCTGCTGCCTTGTTATTAGCAATGCTTCTTAAGGCCCACTCAACCTCACTCTTCAGGATGTCTGGCTCTAGCTCACTGACCACACTGTCAAAGCTATCCCCGATATTGTTATCCTTCCTATACAGGTCTTCTGTATATTCTTGCCACCTTTTCTTGATATCTTCTTCTTCTGTTAGGTCCTTGCCATCTTTGTTTTTGATCATACCCATTTTTGCCTGGAATTTACCTCCAATGTTTCTCATTTTCTGGAAGAGGTCTCTCATCCTTCCTATTCTATTGTCTTCTTCCACTTCCATACATTGCTTGTTTAAAAATAATTCCTTCTCTCTTCTGGCTAACCTCTGGAATTTTGCATTTAATTGGTCATATCTCCCCCTATCACTGTTGCCTTTTGCTTTCCTTCTTTCTTGGGCTACTTCTAGTGTCTCAGCAGACAGCCATTTTGCCTTCTTGGTTTTCTCTTTCTTTGGGATGTATTTTGTTGCCACCTCCTGAACAATGTTGCAAACTTCTGTCCATAGTTCTTCTGGGACCCTATCTACTAAGTCCAGTCCCTTAAATCTATTCTTCACCTCCACTGCATATTCCTTAGGAATATTAGTGAGCTCATATCTAGCTGATCTTTGGGTCTTCCCTAATCTCTTTAGTTTGATACTAAATTGTGCAAGAAGATGTTCGTGATCGGAACTACAGTTAGCTCCAGGTCTTGTTTTTACCAACTGTATAGATGTCCGCCACCTTTGGCTGCAAAGGATGTAGTCAATCTGATTTCGGTGTTGTCCATCTGGGGAAGTCCATGTATAAAGCCGTCTCTCAGGTTGTTGGAAGACAGTGTTTGTTATGCAGAGTGAGTTGTCTTGGCAAAATTCTATCAGCCTATGTCCTGCTTCATTTTGTTCTCCCAGGTCATGCTTGTAATTCCAGGTGTCATTTGACTGCCCACCTTAGCATTCCAGTCTCCCGTGATGAAAATAATATCTCTTTTAGGCATGTTGTCCAGTAGGTGCTGCAGATCCTCATAGAACTGCTCTACTTATGCTACTTCAGCATCTGTTGTTGGGGCGTATATTTGGATCAGTGTGATGCTAGATGGCTTGCCCTGAATTCGAACTGAGATCCTTCTATCATTTTTTGGATTGTATCCAAGCACTGCTTTAGCCACTTTACTATTAATTATGAAGGCTACTCCATTTCTTCTGTGGTACTCTTGTCCACAGTAGTAGATCTGGTGGTCATCTGATGTGAAGTGGCCCATTCCAGTCAATTTCAGTTCACTGACACCCAAAATGTCTATCTTTAATCTTGACATCTCACCAATAACCACATCCAATTTGCCCTTGCTCATAGATCTTACATTCCAGGTTCCACTGGTGTGTTGATCCTTAGAACATCGGATTCGTCGTTCACCACCAGCACCGTCGGCTGCTAGCTGTCCTTTCGGCTTTGAGCTAGCTGCATCATCACGTCTGGGGCTCGTTGAACTCATCCTCTGTTCCTCCCCAGTAGCATTTTGACCATCTTCCAATTGGGGGTCTCATCTTCCGATGGTATACCGACATATCTCTGGTTGTACTGATCCACTGAGTTTTCACAGCAAGAATACTGGGGTGGGTTGCCATTACCTTCCCCAGGGATCGCATTTAGTCTGACCTCTCTGTCATGACCTTCCCATCTTGGGTGGCCCTTCACAGTTTAGCTCATGGCATCATTGAGGTGCTCAAGCTCCAGCACCACGACAAGGTAACAATCCTTTGCTGAAGAAGTGAGGTCTACCTGTACTTAATGACTTACTGTTTTGTATGAACCAGCGACAGTTCATTTGTCATGTTATAATGGCATAAAAGAGTTCCCCTGTCCGGGGGGAGATGGGCAATGATAGAAATTTGAACAATTAATAAATAAATAATGGTGTAATTATTATAATGATATAAACCAATATCTCTAAAACTTTTATAAAGGAAAGTTATTTTCTATTAGCAGTCCTGATAGAAGATCATTAGTGCTTCCCACAGAATTGCTAGAAAGAGATTTAATAATTAACCAATCAAAGCTCGTTTTAGAAGTGCAGTGAAATTTAAGAAAAGTTCTGCTCTTGTAGTCACCAGTCTTGGTACCACCAGTTCTTGGTAGAAGGAAGTAATGGTAACCTCACAATTTATGTTAGATGAAAACTCTTCATGATCCTCCAAATACCGTGAGACCAACCGTTTTTAAGATTCTAAAAATTAAAATTATGTGTATGCATAAGATTATTTGACTCATTCATTCATTCATTCATTCATAACTCATATTTATATTACATACTCACCTACTCATAATGACTCTGGTCAGTGTACAGTTAAAAACACCTCCAATAAAAAAAAGTGATAATCAGCACTAATATATCTAACACAATGAAATTTCTGTAAAGCTAGATCTCTAAAGCCTGTTTAAAGGACAGCACAACTTATACCTCCAGGGGGATACTGTACAGAAACAGCATGCCACCTAGTCCCATCAAATGGCACTGTGTTAGTGATCGGACTGGAACATATCTACTGAGTCTGATTTCACCACATGGGCAGAAGCAAAGGGAGAAAGGCTGTCCTCAAACAGCCAGCCCCTGTAGCATGAAGGGCTGAGTAGGTCACAGCCCACACTTTCAATTGCTCCTGGAAGCTTCCTGGCTAATGACTGCAACTTGTGTAGCAGAGGTATTATACGGGCATCTGAGTGTACCCATAATTGCCTGGGCTACCATGTTTAAGTCACAGAAAGATTCCTTCTTTGAATGTAACTCTCCTCTGTTAAAACCTAAGCTGATATATATACAACTTGTAAAATACATATTTGTATCCTTTTTTATGTGGCATGGTTTTAAATTTCAAAAGGGTTACCAGATGTCCAGCAAAAGGAAGACCTGTCCTCTTTTTTGTCCTCATGTCCTCGGTGAGGCAGGCATACACTCTGAATCAAATATTGTCTGGTTGTTTGAGGTTGTTTTTTTTTTTTATGTTTTCACAACAGTAGCCATTCAAACTTTCATGACTTGTCTGCTTCTTTTTTGCCCTCCGTCGACAAACTTGACAACCTAGATTTACATTACTTATTTCCTGATTCCAGCAGTCGGCTTCAATTCAGCCTCTTCAAATTAATGTCACTGTAATCTGTAGAATACATGACTCATCATACATTTTTATGGTGAAATTGGAAAAATGCTAGCATATGTTCTTGAAAATAAAGATTTGTGGAAGAATATTGCAATTGAAAAACCAGTCTTTCTGATGCTAGAAAAAGTAATTTCATATACATGTAGACCTAAGTACAGTACATTCTTTTAGCAATTTTTCACTGTAGACTACATAGACATATATTGTTCCATCTTCTCATTTTTACAATATAAAGATATTTCGAAAATTGGTAACACATCTCTTAAATCCACTCTTTAATATCAGGAGTGTACAGTTCTTTCCAGCTGTGTAAAATAATCTTGCTTTTTTTTTTTTGGTCAAACTCTAGGCTTAATAAAGGCAGAGTTCTTCATAAAATGTCAAATTCCAGCTTTTACTGTGACATGGTGGCAATTTAATAATGGTTATGATTGCTTGTTTGGGAATCAGCCTTGACTTTGGGCCAGCCTTTTACCCTAACATAGCTTAATGGATGGCTTAGAAACGAAAATTGGATGAAAACACCTGCATGCTAGTTTGAGCTTGCTTACAAATGCTGGGGGAGCTGTGCTGTTAATTATTGCTTCTCAGACCATTGTTCCCCATGTAGGTTGAGAGCTATAGGGTGGAGCAGTTTCTATGTTTAACAATAAAAATTAATTGTGCTTCTGGTCTATGTATATGCCTCCATTTTTGCAATGAAGGTGGAATATGCTGGGAGATCAGCAGGAAGTGTGGATCTACTCTCCAGTGCTACTGATAAGCAGTCAGAAATTATCTCCAAATAATCTCCAAACTGAAACTTGAGTCATTCCAGTGTTAAAATGCCTCCTCTTCAACACAATGAAGAGTCTGACATTTAGCCTTCTTCCTGGGATTCATGTGCAGAAAAGCTTTATTTTTATCTTGAAACCAACAGCTAGCTCTGAACAAAAGGGAGCTGTTCTTTTACCTGCATGTAGGGCCCAGATGTTTGTCATAAAAATAGAATTCACTACTCCTGTTTCAGCAAAGTCTAAAATATTGGATGAATTTATGAAATTACTGAGCTCATTTCTCAACAACAACATCAGTCATTGCACAGGGATTTCACAAATAAGTTGAACATCCTGGAGAAGGCATTACTGCCTATATCACAGAGCTGCATAATCTCTCTCAATGCTTCAGATTTGGGGATTTAGAAGAGATACTGAGGGATTGTCTTGCATGTGGGGTTTATAATGAACTCCACTGGATGTTCATGCCTGAGACAAATTTGTCATTTGAAACAGCTCAAGAAACTGCATTGCTACAAGTTACAGGAATCGAGGTAGCAGCTAATGTAAATGCTATCTATACCAAGCAGACTAAAAATTCTGCACAACAAGCAGAATGCAGGAAATGCACCATCCACAATTTCTTCAGAGGTGCCCAAATATATCTATCCCTGCTCAGTCTGTGGTGGGTTACATCAGTGCTCTGTGTGTGGATTTAAAGGTGTGGAAAACAGATTTTAAGAAAATGGGCCAATTAAGTAAGTAAACAACCAAGGAACTGAAGCAAGGAATCACACCCCTTAACTTTCACAAGAAGTTGACTGTTCACAGGATTATGAAAACCAGCACATCGTTTCAAACCTGTTTCAAACCTGTGACAAGAAGTCTATAAGTGATGCAGTGTTAGCAGTAGTATTTGTTAATGCCAATTCTGCGTCTGGACTATACATAATCAAGGATAATACTTGTTATTGTATTTTTTCATTGGAGCTGTCTGGAGTGTAGTATGTTTTCTCCATGACGATAACAAAAAGAATGTTGTTCTTGCTGGAAGGTGAAATGATGATACAAGGACAGCTTTTTCCAAGGAAAGCTTCTAATCATCACTACAGAAAGGAAAATCAAAAACACATTATGAAAAAAACCGGTTCTCACCACTAGAAATTAGTACCCAAAGAATTCAGACCATTATGTAAAGACTTCATACTGACTTTGCTTGACAAATCAAGGAAATAACTTTTTAATTGTGGTAGATTCATACTAAATGGGTATGAAGCAAACAACATATTATGTTGTGTTAGCATAACCTATTGCTCAACAAGAAGTAACTTTTACAGATAGTCCTCACTTAATGACCGTTTGTTTAATGATGGCCTGAAGTTATGATGGCCTTGGAAAAAGTGCTTTATGACCTGTACTCGCACTTACGACCATCACAAACTGTCACATCACTCCCACGGTCACGTGGTTACAATTTGGGCACTTGGTAGCCGGTTCTCATTTACAGTATGACCAATTACAATGTCCTGCAGTCACATGACTGAGATTTGCAACCTTTTTTGCTGGTTTCTAGCAAAAAAATCCATTGGGGAAGCTGAATTCATTCTACCACCACAGTAATTTGCTTAATGACCATCGTGAAAATGGTTGTAAAATTAGGGCCAGTCATGTGGCGATTCACTTACTGACCATACCACTTAACCAATTTTCTGGTCTCTATTGTGGTCATTAAGTGAGGACTACCTGTACTGAGTTACTTATGTGTCAGCCAAACATTTGACTTGACTATCTCCATCAGGATTTAATTAGGGACTTTCAGGACAAACAGGGATGTTTGCTACTGCTACTCTGTCACCATCTACGCTCCATTCATTTATGCCATTTGGTTTCCCCTCCTTTTTGGGGGGAGGAGGGGGGCATGGAACTATGGATCTGGACCCAGGAAGCTTCCCTCTTTTATCTTTCAATCACTGGATCTGTTTAACTCCAATATACAGATGGGCCACCATGGCGTCACTATATCAATTAAAAACATGTTCTTCTCAAACTGAGCTAGTTCTGTCCTGAATTTTATTATGCAGTGATTTCTAAACTAACTACAGAGCTCAGTTTGCAAACCTCCACATAAAACTTGCAAGTTTTTTAATAGCCGTGCTTTTATGAAAGTCCATTTATTTGATAAAATTTCTCCCCCCGCAACACCTGGGTTTTTTGCCCATAGGGTAAAAACATATAAAGGAACAAATGAAAGCTATAGGAGTATAATACATACAGTGCTGAATAAAATGAACCCCATTGCCTTGTCTTTGTAAGTAATGATTCAATTAGAAGAGCATTTTTCTTATGCCATGAAATTCTATACTCGGTACAAATGGAACGGAGACCTTAAAAATAGCAATGGGTCCAATTATATTTGAAGGCTGACAGATAACTGCAACTTTTCAGGGATGAAACAATTAGTGGAGCAGCACTTTGCACAAATGTGCTGTGGTGCCTTTCAAAAAAAGTATCTGAAAGAGCCTTGAAGATTCTTTAAAAAAGGTAATTAATAGGTCTTAGTCTCTTTTTTTCTTTCTTTTTTTGAAGAATACATTAGTTTCAGCTTTGACCAATGGGAAAAATAATGCACTTTAATTGCCAGAGCACAACATAAGAATTTAATTACATTGATTCTGAAAATCTTTGGCAAAGGGCAAACTAAGACTTACCTTTGTTTCATACTGTTTACACGCAACCATAACATGCAATGATACTAAAAGCAATTAACTATGCCAGGCCCAAGTTCTTAGGTCAGCTTCAGGTAATGTGCATTAAAATCTTCTTCTAGCCATGACAACTCTGATAGAAGACAGAACTCTCCACCCATCTGGTTGAGAGGCCAATCACGCTTGCCTTGAATGGCTATTCCATCTGTTACAAGTAGAATAAAAGATGGGATAATAAAGTCCTCTCCATGAGCTCGTTGAGAAACTGACTCCATCTGATTCCTTCTCTTCCTAAATTGTTTCCACCAGGCTGGTCATTAAAATAATCTTATAATGCTTTATAATGTTAATGATTCTGTTTGTTTTCATTTTCATTTCCCATCCATTTTTTTTTTATTTTTCATAAAATTTATCAGATTGTAAAATGAAGCAAAGACTGTCTTGTTTCTTCTTTTAAGTGCACAGAACTCTAGTTGTTGTTGCTGTTGTTGTTTGCTGAAAAGGGGAAAACCATAAAATCAGTGTGACCTGTAACAGCTCCCTATGACTTAGGATGCATCCAAAATTAACTTCTTTATTCCTCATGTTCCCAAAGTAAGGTCAAAGGTAGCTTATCATGGAGAAGGTCCAAGCAGTACAGATCAGTCTGAAAAGCTGTCTATAATGTAGTCCAAGCAGAGAGCAGTACATAAATTGAATGCTCAGTTCTGCTTAAAAATACTGTATCTAACCTAGACTTATTTCAAGGACAGTTCTACCAGACATGTGCAACAAGACTATGCAGCATTTCTGATTTCAAGACAAAGCATTTAGGAGAATGCAGGAACTGTTACATACCATTAGTCTTCAGTTCTCTGAAGCAGGTGTATTTTTCCCTGGCTTGGGTGGCTTCCCTTTACAAGCCACTGCATTATCCTAGGAAATGTCACACTTGGTTCAAGTAGCTGGTGACAGTACTATATGCATTACCTGGTACTCCAAAGTACCTTTATAGTTCTGAAGTGCTGCAGTGTCGAGTTAACATATCTGGTGGAATTGTCCTTTAAGTGAATGCAGGATTCTAATCTGAGATGAACTAATACAAGTGCCAAGACCTCTTTACTACAGAAGGGAAAGAGCCCTAAGTCACGTTAAAGGCTAACACAATATTACTTTTCTGGAATACAATCAGTTTTTTACCAAATGATTGAAGGGCTATCCTGACAGGGAAGAATATATACATCCACAGTTGTGAAGAAGATAAATAATAAAAGGAGAAGCTGTATGGCAATAAAATGTTGGAAGTGCAAACAGTAAATTACCTATAGAAAGGAGACATTTACAAAGTTGTTCAGGGTAATAGAGCCACTTCTGTCCTGAACAGCTGGTTATTGTATTTTTATACTGCTGGACTGGGGAAAAAAAGATAAAAAACACCCCTGGCAGTTTAAATAATTAAAAAACAAACAAACATAAAACATTATTGAGAACAATATAAAATCAAAACACAGCAATCAAATGCAAAACACAATGACAGTTTCATTTCCCAAATATTCTCTGGAACAATTCAGTTTTCAAGGGTTTCCAGAAGGCCGGAGTGAGGATGCTAGCCTAACTTTAAGGAGACCATTCCATAAAATTGGGGACACGACTGAAAAAAACATTGCCTGTGCTCCCACCCCTTACAGGACTGGGGGCTCACTGAAAGCTTGTACAAGCTGTATGCACTGGACAGAGTGGACAGAAGTACTCAGAAGGGCTGGCTTGGACCTATATAGACCAATATGGCTTGGCAATTAGGTATGTACCACACAGAAGTGCGGCACATACAGAAGTGTGGTACATACCTAATTGCCAAGCCATATTGACCTATATAGTTCCAAGCCAGCCCTTTGAATTGCTTGTGGAAACCTATTGGTAGCCAATGAAAAGTCCATAAACCAAATGTTATATGACTATGGTAATTATGGTTCACAAATGCATGCTAATTATTTATGATAATATATAATTTAATGATTTAGTTTACAATAATGATTTATGATTTACATATATTTTCATGCATTTACACATCACAGTAAACCATGGTTCTAGCCAAAGTTTTTGTGTAAGACATAATAGCCTATCTATAGGGGTTCGCAAGCTGAGACAGTACAGGGCATGAAATGTTGAGATTGTGACATTGGGGAGTCACTTCTCAGGCTCCAGTGCTGATTTACCTCCTAAAGAGGAATAGCATTACACTGTACATTAGGATGTCTGCAGCTCTTGTTCTGAATAGCCATTGATTTTCTTTGTTGATTTCAGTAGATGTTATGTGTGGGTAAAAAGGTGATGGTTTTAGCCTTGTAACATAAAGCAATCCAGCAATGAAATGTTATCCTGGCCATGAACCCTAAAATATTTCTATCCTGAGGGCAGCTCACCTTCTGTTATTAAAAAATGACAAGCCCTGGGCATTTTAAAGGTTAAGATATAGGTCAGGTGATATTATTCAGGTCTCAGGCTGAGTACTTCAAGCGAAACAGGTGTCTGAATTTTAATGACCAGTGTAATGATAATTTTAATAAGCAACACACTGACAAACTGACTCAGAAAATAAATGCATATATTTTCATGCATTGGGCAAGGAGTCAAGACATAGTAATGTGAAATATGAGTGAAATCATAAATCAGATATATCTCATCTAATAGTCTAGCTGGTTAATTTGTTTCATAAAATATAATGAATTAGCTTTTCACATTCAGTAGAACACATACTGGGTTAAGTTACTGCCCCTGCAGTAATGAGATGCTCTGCAGAGTTCTGAGCTCCCTCTCTCGATTTCTTGTTTTAAACTGCATTTTCAAAATTACTAATTCAAATACCTTATTTTCCAATTAGCAAGAATATTCTGCCTGACTAAAGTCTTTACTCACAATTTAGCAGGAGAAACACTTTCAGACATGCAAGATGCTGTTATTGAAACCTTATAATAAAGGTAATATTAATACCCATGGTTTGTGCTTCTTGTCTGGACAACCTCAAACAGCTCACAGAATCTGGCTTTTTTCTTAGAAGCAACATGATTTATTCTCCATTTTTATTTTAAATCAGTTTCATTTCTATCCCCCTTGCCTCCGCTGCAGACACTCTGGGGATTACAAAAGCAGAACTAGGAAGTGTATGTAGTCTCTGGGCTATGAGTTCCTTGCTCTGTTCTAGATTATCCGAATTCAAGAATGTAGCATCCAGATTTTAGGCAATGATAACTGATTTCAAAAATATTCAGTAAATGGGGGGAAAAAACCCTCTTGTTTTAATGATCCTGGATTGTGTACCTTCTGAATAAAATTTGCTAAGCAAAAGACTCACCTGATCTGAAGTATCTGGAAGCAAAGGGAATGAACACTGGAAGGTTGCTGTGAAGTTATATACTTGTATAGCCGTAGTTCCTGCAACACTAAGGAAGGGAGCAACCTAAGTAAGTATGGGCAGGGAGAGTGATGACAACTGGAAGAACCAGCTTTAGCCAGTGCGGTGTGAAAAACTGTCTGTTAGGAAAGTGAATGGCTTAGCAAAGATGTCAGGAAAGTTTGCTTACGTGAGAATGAATGAAAGATGTGGAGTCAAACTTGAAGGCAGGTGGAATAAATTCTCTGAATGTCCTCCTTGTGGAATTGTCCTCCCACTGTTTTTTTAACTATGGGCCTCTTAATGTCAGCCTATTGGATGCAATAAACAAGTGCATAACCTTTTTGCAAGCCAGCTTGGCTTCTGTCCTAAGGGCTATCGGGGTCATGTCAGATGATAAAGAAACATGCTTCCAGAAGGGGCCAGAACTGGAAAAAAAAATGGTCCTGGTTTCAGGTTTTTCGTTTTTTTTTAGTTTTGGAGAATTAAAGGGACAATTTCGCTTCACAGAGGACTTCCATACCAATTATGTAGCACCTTATTTTAATTGTTTGAGCTCAACATTGCACTACATGAATCCAGCCATTTTGCTGCTAAATTTTTGGTATGTTTTGGGGGATGAGTTGGACCTTTCCAAGTCTCAGAAGTCTTATACACTTAACTCTACCCATATTTTTATCAGTTTCAAATGCATAATTAAGATGCTAAAAAGCAGCCATTTCCTGCCAATGTTGATATCACAATCTCAGGGTGCCCTGGGAACTGCAAATGAGGTGGGATGAAGCCTGCAGGCTACAGGTTTTCTATACCTGATATATCTGATCTACCTTCCCCAAGCCTGCACCTTCTAGCCTGGTTGGGTAAATTAGCTTGTAGAGACTTTATCAGCTGAATATCATGGTGAGATAGACAAAACCAGGATCCCCGCAACCCCTGGCTGACAAGGATTTTCAGACTTACCTTTCACTATGGATGGATTCTACCATGTGAAGCTTTTGACACTCCGCCTTTGTCAACATCCACAGACAGTGAAAGGTAACAGCAGGAAGTTCATTTTCCCTCCATTGCCATGCCAGAGCCATTGACAGTTTCTTCTCACAGATTGTCCCATGGCTTTTTTTTTGCACACCAGCAACTCTGTCTCCAATAGTCAGCTGATTTCATTTATTAGACAGAAACAGAGGCAGAGCAAAAGCACCTCCAGAACAACAACAACAACAACGGGCCACACCTGACAGTTGACAGTATCAAGGGACCAGGAATAGAATGTAGGTACAAAAGGGAAGAATTGCTATAGAAAGTCATCTGAAAAAGGAGGGGAAAAGGGAGCTGAACAGTATAGTAATTAATTCTCTTCTCTGTGCCATTAATACCACATGAAGAACCCTCAAGGACACCACGAATAATAGAAAAAGCAATTAATTTGAGCTTTATTCCCATTACATTCCTATAATTACATTCTGAAGATGAAATGTATTTATATGAGGGTCAAGCCATTATATCTGAGGCACAGTGGTCTCCTGATTCTTTACCACTGGAACTATCTGTTTCATCCTGAGAAGGGAGAGGGGACAGGAAGCAAAACTAACCATTTCAAAACACGAACAAAAGACATATACCTTAAAAAAAAAAAAAAAAACAGAGGAGGAGGGAGAGAAATCACCTGCAAATGAACCTAAGCCTTCAGGTGCTGCACATTTCAAAGGACTCACAGGCAAAGGTATCATTTCTGAACTTCTGAATTTCATTAGCATCCATTACATTCATAACAGAAGAAAAAGAAAGGCAAAATACATCCAAGTGAGGGAGAAAAAAGAGAGTGTGAAATGGTACTAATTCGAAAGATAATACATTTGCTGTTCCCAGTATCAGGCTGTACTTCAAAATTCAAAAGATGGGAAGACACTATTGAACTTTAAAAAAAAAAAAGTAAATTTCAGCTGGAGGAATAGGACTTACAAATGGAAGGCTTGGTATAAATGGAATAGAATTACTGAAGGGGCATTACTACCTGACAATGGTGAACAAAAGTGAATCAGTTTCAGGTAAATTAATCTTATCTGTCATTAAATCTTAGTAAGAGTTGAGAGAGCTCCATCCTTCTGGGGTGGGGGGAGAGGAAATAGCCCAGAACAGCAGGTGCCATCAACTCACTGCTAATGACACTGAAGACCTACTTAATTTCAGCCTCTGAGAGGAACTTGCATCTGTTAAAGGCTACCCCATATAGGAGATTTAATAACAATCACTCAGGAAATGCAGAATAACCTTCCTACAATATCTATCTATCATCTATCTAATTTGAATGTTACCCGACTCTACAATTCATATCGTATTGGTTAAACTTACACAAATAAATAAGATTTCCATCAAATACTTTATGAATACGATACCCCCCAGGAGCCTAAATTGTATAGACCTCTTCAGATATTTGGATATTTATCTATAGTGCTGCTAAACAGGGATGATAACCTTGATCATACACTCCTTCTCAATTTAAAATTCCAATATATTTTTGCTGGGTTCCCCCCTCTCCTCTCCTCCCCAACAAACATTTTGCACCAGTTCTGTTTGCAGTGTAATTACTATGGCTTCCCCCAAAAACCTAATTCAGTTAGAAAATCCTCACCACAACACTGAACAGCAGATCCCAGAATTCTCTAGGGAGATAAGTGCCTATAAAATGATCCCACTTCTAATTCACTGGTGTACACAATGAGAAGCTGTAAGCTGGTTCTGGTGAAGGTTGCAATGAAACACTTGCTCTTTCAAGTATACAGATGGCTGGGGAATTTGAGCTTCATGATTTCTGACCTGACCTAGTCCATCTCAAACGTCTATCAAAATATTTACAAAATAAATATATTTGGAAATTCATTTTTAGAGAATATATATTTAGCTTCATTTATCTTGGAAATCATATTGATATGAATCACATTGCTCTGCTAAAACATCTATTTTGAGTAGAAACAAAATCTTTTATACTTGTATAATACACCTTTCATGTTAAGTATGGGGATTATTTTCAAAATTATCTTCATAAAAAAATTCTTAGTGAAGAAGTGTGAGTTGTCTGGAAGAAGAGGTCTCATCCTTCTGTAAATAGGTAAATACAACTACACAATTTTATCTGTCATTTGATACTTTTTTAATTTTAGGGACAGATTCTTTTATTTCCTTTAAAGTGTTTGCTTTGATATTGATTGCATGCTGGCAAGAAATAATTAAGTTCAACAGAGAACAACATGTTCTTAAACACTTGTCACAACTCAATCAAAATAAATGATACCAAGTTTGCTTTAAAATTCATTTTAGTGTGAACATAGTTTTCTCTGTGTATTAAGTATCAAAAATATCTGGGTTGCTCAAAAGTCCTCTGCTTGGAAGCCCTGAAATTTTGCATTAACCCTGCTAGATTGTCATTCCATCTTTAAAGATTAAACTAACATTTCAGACTGAAAGGCAACATTGTTTGCAGTGCCTCATAATGTAAAAACGATTACTTTAAGACATGACTGACTGACTGACTGAAAATAAGAAAGAAAAAAGAGATTATTTTAGTAAATTAATCCATAAACAGCAATTTTCCAAAAGTTGAGTTTCTGGCATTGAGAGAATGTCATAGAGCTGATATGAAGTAACTATTGATGCAAACAAGGACTACAAAATTAGGAAGAGGCAGATGCTGGGGCATGTGCTATTTTGGGGAAACAAGTATAATTGCATATTGAATAATTGCAAACATGATCTCAGAGAAACCTCCTCCAATTATTTTTTAAATTTCAAGGATTGCATACAGGATTAAATTCTGATCCTATTATCCCAGACTGTTCAAGGCTTTACAACACAAGGACTTTTTTTGTTATTTGAATGGGGCACAGATAACCAATACAGCCTTGAGCATTTTGTGCTCAGCCTGACCTTGTTAAAAGTTCGGGTCTTGTTTTCAGAACCACTTCCAACTTCCAAACACTTTCCATAGTCAGACCCTAATTTAGTTTTTTTTTTTTTTTTAATTATTATTATGTTTAATGATTGTGTAATTGACTATTCAATATGTCAGAATTCAAAATAGCATTTTAAGGAAAATATTTTATCTAATCACTGTATTAGAATATCAGTGATGAAGAGCACAAATTAATACATATCCTATGTACTACAAATATGAATGGAGATATAAGCATACTCAACTGAAAGGAAGAGGAGGTTGTATTATTCATCCTTCTTCTAATATGGACATCAATCTTTGATGGCTAAATATATTGTCATCTATAGAAGAACATTGATCCATCTTACAGATAAATCTGAGAAATAACTCTCTTTCTAAAAGCAACATTAGCATAAAATGGGAAACTAACTGAATAAGGAAAGAAACCAGAAATAAGCTTTAAAAACTGAACCTAAATAATATATACACTAATCAAAGAAACCCAAATCTGTATGATATATATCCAACACAACAATAAAGATGATAAGGGATGGCCTTTGCAATTTAATTTCTGGTGAAATAATCCCATTAACAATCACACAAAAAGGATTAAAATAGTAAATTATAATTTGAGAAATAAATTCCACAGGAAATCTTCTGTAATAGATGAACCCAAAACTCTACTTGAACCATATCAAAAGTTTTTTCCTTGTCTAATAATGCTAATGCTACAGCTTCACTTGCATCAGCATACAAGGTTATTGTATCAACCAAGAGTCTTATCTGAAGCTTGACACCCTTTCATGAAACTAGATTGTACCGGATGAATTATTGCTGGTAATATATTCTCAATGTTCTAGCTAATGTAGCTGTTAAAATGTTAGCATCAACATTTAACACAGGTATTGAGTGATAACTTGATACATCTACCAGCCTTCAAGATTACAGTGATATAAGAGCCTCATAGTATGAAGCTGGCAGGAATTCAGTTTCATAAGATCTCAGACACATCTCCAGAAGTATAAAAACTTCTTTTTCCTTAAACTATTCTATTGTTATTCCATCTGTTCTAGTGGCCTTTCCAGACTATATCAGTTTCATAGATTTCCTTTTAAAGGTGCAGCCAACTAAAATTGTATATCTGAAATTTCTGGAAGAATTATTGTATTTTCAAAAGGATTTATAATCTCACTTGTTATGAGTGAAATACCTATATTTTATTGATTTTATTATAATTTCTCTAATTGTTGTGAGCCACCCAGAGTAACTGGGAGTTGGGCAGCATATAATTTATTAAATTATTGCTGTTATTATTAAAATACCTTTGTGTATGTGTGTGTGTGTGTAGGATTAATTTCATTATAATTGGTTTACTTTGTTCCTAAGGAATCTTACCTTGTTGCATATTCTTCAGATGAGAGGGCCAGTTATTTCTTAGGGTTTTCTCCCAATATATTTGTTTCATTTGTTAAATAAATATTCCTTGTCAAAAGCATATTATTGTCAGGACCAGGACTGCCTCTGACTCGGATTCAGTTTCACTTTCCGAGTCAGAGGAGGAATTAGAAACCTATCATGCTGGAGTTGGAGAAACGAAACTCCAGCATGACTTAGCAAGGCAGGAAGAATCCACGGCGCTGATTGGGCAAGATCCGGAGGGGGATTTGAATACGCCAATCAGCGCGCGCCAGAGACATGCTGAAAAGCATGCAAAGGAAAAAGCAGCCCCATTGGCTGCAGGAGACTCCAAGCACACCAAGGAATGGGATAAATGGCAGCAGTGCAGACAGCGTGCTGCCAGAGACAACTGATCCTCTAGACCTGCAGCTTTGGAAGAAGATTCCCTACCAAAAACATAAGTGGTATCTGTGATCGACAAAGAAGCAGCACCAGCCTTGGAATCTGAAGAAGGGATCTTTGCGCCCACTGCATCTGAGGAACCAGCATTGCCCGAGCCTGGCAGCCAGTGTCTCACCTCCAACCTTGAGAGCTCACATTGCCTTCAGCAGAGCAACCGAGTCAAGGGTTTTTTGCATCGCCACCCATCAGCAGTTTACTGCAGCCACTCTTCACAAACTCCTGCAAATTTTGGGGAAGGTTGCTCGCCTTGCTCAGGATCTGAGTTTGTGGCACACATGGTGCTTCCAGCAGAACCCACCCTAGTTCCGAGTTCCAAACCTTGCTCCAAGTTTCCTGCCCAGAAAATCCAGCCTAGTCCAGGGCTTCCAGCTCAGTCCAGCCTAGTTCCGAGTTCCAAGCCTTGCTCCAAGATTCCTGCCCAGCGAATCCAGCCTAGTCTGGGGCTTCCAGAGAAGTCCAGCCTAGTTCCAAGTTCCAAGCCTTGCTCCAAGTCTCCTTCGCAGCGAATCCAGCCTAGTCCAGGGCTTCCAGCCAAGTTCAGCCTAGTTCCGAGTTCCAAGCCTTGCTCCAAGTCTCCTTCGCAGCGAATCCAGCCTAGTCCAGGGCTTCCAGCCAAGTTCAGCCTAGTTCCGAGTTTCAAGCCTTGCTCCGAGTCTCTTGCTCAGAGAATCCAGCCTAGTCTGGGGCTTCCAGCCGAGTCCAGACTAGTCCTGAGTTCCAAGCCTTGTTCCAGGTCTCCTGTCTAGCAATTCCAGCCCAGTCCAGGACTCCCACCTATGTCTAGCCCAGTGCTAAGTTCTGAGTCCATCTCCTGCCGTCTTCTCCAGAGATCCAGTCCAGTCCAGTGATTTCAGCTGAGTCCAGCCTTGCCCTGAGTTTGAATCCTGTGCCCAAGATTCCATGTTATTCAGTTTGCTGACCATAGCATGCATCCTGATCCACTGACTGGGCCATTCAGTGTTGTGTTGTTCTAGAATTACTCCAGTTTGAGATCTGCTGCCTCCAGTCCTTGTGTTCCAGTGGGATCCAGTCTTACTTCCAGATAATACCTACAGTAGTGCTGCCTTGTTACATTGTCTAACCTTGATTACTCCAGTCTCCTTATTCTAAGGACTTATTGCTTGTAAATAGTTCTTAATAAAGAGTTTTACTGAGAATTGATCTGGTGCATGATCTGAACAGGACAATTATTAGTCCATCTTCAGCTTAGTAAATCTGAGAGTGTGATATGTTTCTGAATCTGTTTTGTTTTATATTATTTCAATATTTCTTTTTCTTCTAATTGAAGTTTTCTACTTTGTGATTCAAATTTCCTCCATTGTAATGTCTTGCAATGAATAAATGTTTTAAATGTATGCCAAACTATCCCCAAATTAAGTGAACTTCTATTTATTAGGAATATATCTATATATAGATATAGATATATAGATATATGTATCTGTGTCTGTATCTTTGTTGTTTTGTTTGTTTGTTTTACAAACTCTAAATCTTCCAACAAAGAAGTATTAAAATGTCATCCCCTGCCAACTAGATTTTTTTTCCAAATAAAATTATAATTTTTATTTATTTATTTATTTATTTAATAAATTTATTCACTGCCCATCTCTCCCCAATGGGGGGACTCTGGGCAGCTTACAATAAAATGAGATTGAAATATAAAACTATTACAATTACAAAATACAATAAAAATATAAATATAATTATAATAATCAGAAAGTAAAGCTGAACCAATGTTACATATTTCAACTACATTAACTATTGAGGATGATTTTTTTTAAAAAAATCACTCTTGGACATTTTATTTACTTAATTATAGCATTTATATGATTGCCCAACTCAACAAAGTGGCTCTGGATGGCATATAAAAAGTCAACTACAAATACACATACAGAAAGACACACAATACATGAAAAAGCAACTAAAAACATAAAATGGTGATCACACTTAAATGTATTGCAACTTGCACAATAGATGTGCCATGTGGGGTCAATAAAAATAAATACTTGCATGCTGAGATTAAGCAGTCTTCATATGTCATTAAATTTAATTTCTGAATTAAAAAAAGTTAAAATATCCAGCAGTTGTTATTTGAGCTCTCTGTAACCCAAAAAGATAAGCAACACAATTATCTAAAACACTTGATTTATCTTTTCTCTTCTCCAACTACAAAGTTAGAAGGTGTTTTCACTGAAATTGCCGTTGTTCTGGCAGATGTTGAATTTCCACTTGTATAAATCTGTGTAATCCATTTCTTGCTAAAAGCTTTTTCTCATTTGAAAGTACATGCATTTCTTATCAAAAACAAAAACAAAACCCTGTGTGTGTATCTGTGCATATGTGTATTTCCTTTATTTATTTATTTATTTCCTTCCTTCCTTTATTTATTTATTTATTTTTCAAATTTCTATTACCACCCATCTCCCCCAAAAAGGGGGACTCTGGGTGGTTTACAGTAAAATCAACCTTTTAGCTGTTTCTCTCCACCTTTTAATTTTCCATGACACAAAACTGGTGATGATAGATAGATAGATAGATAGATAGATAGATAGATAGATAGAGACAGACAGACAGACAGACAGACAGACAGACAGACAGACAGACAAGGACCAGAAGACAGCAGTGGTGATAGATGTAGTAGTGCTAAGTAATAGCAAAGTCAGGAAGAAGGGGTATGAGAAGCTGGAGAAGTAACTGGGCCTGAAGGAAGAACCAGAGAGATGTGGAAAGTTAAGGCCAAAGTGGTCCCCATGTTAGTAGGAGCACTCAGAGCTGTGACTCCTTAGCTGGGAAAGTGTCTCCAACAGATCAGCATCAGAGCATTTTGTCAAGAAGAGTACAGTGCTAAGAACAGCTAAGTGTAATGGTTGCCTATTCTAAAACACTATCAGACTCATGAGCAGGAATTCAAAGATATCTGATTTATTAAAGAATAGTATGCAGGATCACAGAGAAAGCTGAGAATGATGAAAGTGCGCCAAATTCAAACTAAAAACCCTTGGTGCAAATGAAATCCCCCCCCCCCCATAGAATCTTCTCAAGTTCACAATCCCAGGTGCTCCTAACAGTTTCTGATGGTCTGTGGGAAAAGGCTTGGAACAGATAACATAACCCAAACACATTCCATTGTACTGTTTTCACATACAGGGCTTGGTACAAGGTCTCACAGCAGCTCCCTCCCAAACAGAAATGCGCGTCAGCACCATGGCATGTGAAATGTTACGATGTATAAGCTACATTGAATTAGTGAACATGACATACTGCCCCCCCCCAAAAGAAAGATTACATTAAGCAGCAGGCTTTAAAGGATAAGCAAGGTGGAAACAGTTAACTAAATCAGGAGCATTAACATGGTGAGCAGACACCCATTCAGGATGAGGAAAATGTTTCCATCGGATGAGATACTGCAGGGTGCCTCGAAGTTTGCGGGAATCAACAATGTCCTTGACTTCAAAGTGTTGTTGGCCGTCAATCATGATTGGAGCAGGAGGAGGAGGTTGAGGGTGCCAGCGTGAGGAGTGGTGCATAGGTTTAAGCAAGCTGCAATGGAAAACAGGGTGCAAGCATTTCAAATTGTGAGGCAGGTCCAATTTAACAGTAACTGGATTGATAAGCTGAACAATAGGAAAGGGACCAATTAATTTGGGAGCAAGTTTTTTAGAGGGTTGAGGTGATTTGATAAATTTAGTAGATAGATACACCTGATCCCCAACTTTGAAGTCGTGTTGTAAGGAACAATGCTTATCAGCTTGCAGCTTGTAAGCAGCCTGGGCATCAGCCAAAGCTTGTTGAATTACTGGCCAGGAATCAGACAGTTTAACAGCCCAGTCAGATGCAGAACATGTTTGGGAAGGGGGCTGTGGCAGTTCAGGTATGGGAACAAAGTTGTGACCAGAAACCACGCAAAAAGGGGTTTGTCCGGTACTTTGATGGACAGCATTGTTGTAAGCAACTTCAGCAAAAGCTAATAACTCCACCCAATTGTCCTGATGGTAGTTAATGTATGCTCTAAGAAACTGTTCAAGAGTGGAGTTCAAAATCTCAGTAGAACCATCAGTCTGAGGATGGCACGAAGTGGACAGTGCTTGTTTGGTGCCAATCAATTTTAAAAATGATTGCCAAAATTGGTAAGTAAACTGTGTCCCATGGTCACTGACCAAATGGGAGGGGCTACCGTGGAGGTGGTAGATATGGAGGAGAAATAGGCATGCCAATTGTGGGGCTGGCGGGATGGATGCACATGGAATAAAATGTGCTTGCTTGGAGAAAAAATCTTTTACAACCCAAATAACATTTTTTTTCTGACTGGGAGGAAGATCCACAATAAAATCCATAGAAATCTCATCCCAAGGACAGGTAGGACTGGCCATTGGCTGTAAAAGCCCCTGTGGTTTCCCTCCTTTACATTTTGACATGGCACAAACAGGACAGGAAGCGACATAGTCTTTTACGTCACGTCTCAAGGTTGGCCACCAAAATTGGCGGTGAACCAAATGCAAGGTTTTGACAAAACCAAAGTGTCCAGCAAGTTTATCATCATGGGAACGGTGCATGATTACTTCCTCAGCATCGGCTGTACCTTTGGCTGCTGTCATCCGCCATGAGGGGGGGTGATTTGGCCAGCGGCTTCCCCGCTTGCTCTCCAGCTTTGGCTTTTGAGCAATCAGCTGCTTGGTGGCCCTCCTTTCTGCATCGGAGACACTGACCCCTCTCGTAGCGCTGATCTCTCTCCTCATCCCAAGCTCTATAGCTTGGCTGGGCAGCAGTCATAGCGCTTCGGGGTCCCCTCATGGTGGCAGGTGGCCTTTCGAATTTCCAGTTTGCATGAAAGTATGCTGAGCATGCTCAGCCTTGCCTGCCAGACAGATCCAGTCACACAATGACTCTGGGTCGTCTCTACACAACGCCCACCATAGGACATCCTGGTTGAGTCCCTCTTTAAACCATTCTATTAGGGTTGACTGAGATCAGTCAGAGATTTTCCCAGCTAGAGCCTTAAACTCTAGGGCTCTATCAGCTATGGACATTTGGCCCTGGGTAAGATCCTTCAGCACCTTCTTAGCTCTTGCCTTGGCCAGAGGATCCTCAAAATGCAGCTTTAATGCCCACATGAAATCATCGAAATAATCAAGTGCAGGGGAGTCAGCATCACTTAATTGAACATACCAATCAGCCACTCAACCCTTCAACTTGGTGGCAATGGCAGTTATCTTAGCCTCTTCGGAAGGGAAGTATGCTCCAAACTGCCTCATGTAACTTTTAGCATTAGTTAAAAAGAAATATAACTTTGTTGGATCCCCATCAAACCTGACAGAAAAGTCTCTCACCCCCACTCCAGTTGGAGTGGAATCGGCAGCTACTTGAGTGGTTGGGCCCCAGGTTACAGTAGCTTTCCCTCTTTGAGGTGGGGACACTGGTGATCAAGCCCTGTGGGGTGGGGATTCTTCCCGGAGCCGTCTCCAGCCCCGCTCTACCAGCAGTCCAGATGGGAGGATGGGGGATGGTTGCGGGAAGCTGGGATCTCCTCTGCACCTCCTCTGCCCCTCCAATGACAGAGACAGGTTTCTTAGCATGTACTCTATCGATTCTATTTTGGCCTCCATCACTCTTAGCCTTTCAGGGGTTTGAGAGTCCTCCCTCCCTCACATGTTTGGCTTTCTCTCTGTTGACACCATAGTAGATTCTTTGTCTGGGGTTAGCGGGAAGTGATACTTCCAGGATGCACCCGATGTCCCTGGCTGGGGTTCCTCTACTTCATCCAAGGTGATCAACCCTGTGAGCAATTTGCTGGGTGCCGGTTGCTCTGGCTCTTCCCCATAGTTAGATTCCTCCACATCAGAACTGGAACTTGATCCATCCCAGGAGTCTGAAGGTTCTGGGGTGAGGTTCAGTTCTCCGCTCTTGACCATCGACTTGGGCATCAAGCCAGCCGTCTCCTCAAGTCCCCCGGTCGTGAGTTTGGACTCAGCCATCATTAACTATTTTCCCTAGCAAGAAACTGATCTTGGTAGGAGCTAATGGTACAACTTTGGGGATTCCCAGTTTTATGTAATGGTTGCCTATTCTAAAACAGTATCAGACTCATGAACAGGAATTCAAAGATATCTGATTTATTAAAGAATATTATGCAGGATCACAGAGAAAGCTGAGAATGATGAAAGTGCGCCAAATTCAAACTAAAAACCCTCGGTGCAAATGAAATCCCTCCCCCGCCCCCCGCCCCATAGAATATTCTCAAGTCCACAATCCCAGGTACTCCTAACGGTTTCTGATGGTCTGCGGGAAAAGGCCTTGAACAGATAACATAACCCAAACACATTCCATTGTACTGATTTCACATACAGAGCTTGGTACAAGGTTTCACAGCAGCTCCCTCCCAAACAGAAGCACGTGTCAGCACCATGGCATGTGAAACATTACGATGTATAAACTACATTGAATCAGTGAACATGACACTAAGATACTGTGCAGAACCCTCAAATTCCCAGGCCTCTCGTAGAGGACCCAAGGTTGAGGAAGACACAGACCACCCATAAGGGTGAGAAGGGATTTTTTTTTCTTACTACTGTGGCAATTAGACTAGATCCCAGGCGTAAATTACAAGAAACCAAAACATTAAAAAGTGGAGCCTTCCTAAACATTAGCTGAATTTCAATCTGTAAATATTGCTTTGAAAATGCAATATTAATAATAGCATCTTAAAATGCAAAGTGAACTAGAAGTATTGTTCCCTATTCTTATTATAGGAACATTTGTGATTAATGTTATGGTCAGTGTTTCCTTTCTGTTTTCTTTTCTATACTTCCTTTCAGGTTGTTGAAAAAGGATTCCCTACCCCCAGCCCCACCACAAGGGAGCAGAAAATATTAGTGGCATTCTCATTGGTGGAATACAATCTTATAAGATAGCCAAGGGATGTGCAGTATCTGAGTGTTCTGTCTTTAATATTATTCTCTCCCATAGACTGCAGACTTCTTGGATTCTCGTGCTTCAATTTAACCTTATGAGATGACTTCATGAATGAACTTCTATGGTATTTTTCAGAAAGCATAGGTGTTTTGGGAAGTAGTTGAGTCATAGAGATATGTTCCAAATGATCAGGTGCTGACATTTTATCAGCCAACAGCCACTTTATCAGCCTAGCAGCCACATTTTGTTTGTTCATACCCTGTTTAGGGGGAACAGTAAAGTGGGGAGAGAGCAGTAACATTAGTGGACTGGGTAAGGCTGAAATTTTGGATCCATTTGGTAATCTTTACATTAGGAGCTACTCAGGGGAAGAAGGGGTGAGGGAAAATCCCCATATGTAATCTTTTCTGCTGATAGTTCTCTGTTCAAAGTATAAATGAGTGCATCAGCCTAAATTTGATCCATGCCAATATCAGATATATTTAATTACTTGTTGGGGAAAAAAAAAAAAAAACCTTTCTTCTTAACACCTGGTAACCCTAACCCTAACCCTAAAGATTGTCACCTCAATTAGAATCTTCCAGTTCATTTATTGGAGCCTATATTTAGCAGAGCAAACATATGAATAAGCCAAACCCTTCAGGATTAACTAGACACAGATGTTTAAGATTCAAAAGGACAAACTAAATGCACATGTTCTACTGTAAGCTTTCTGTCCTTATGGCAGGGTTGAAGGGGAAAAGAATGGAAGTGTTCTGTCCTTCCTGTAGGAAGCAGCTGAAGGGGAAAGTTGCTTGCTACCTTAATTTCTAATGATCAACAGGATAAAAGGCACAAAGGATTGATGGTTCTTGGCCTGTATGTTGGGCATAGTATAAACTTTTCTTAAATGAATGCTGTGTCCTTAAATTATTAGGGTCCTCAACATGATACTTGGTACAGCACTTGGCACTCACCAGATTTCTTGTGCACTGGACTTTTTTAATGACAAGATGGCACACTGCAAAACAAACTATAGCCTTCAGTCCTGGAAATCATTTCTGGACCTGCATAGACTCACTGCCATTCATGTGTGGATACAGCTTAGGGCTTTATTTGGAAACACTCCTGCCTGCCTAGAAAAAAGGAGTAAAAGAAAAATCAGGAGTAATAAAGATCATCAGGAAATGCCAGGGCTGTAGGTAAGAGTAGGAGGCAAAAGGAAGGTGGCAGCAGTGGCAAATTGTTCTGTATTATTGCCAAGAACACTGCATGGTTGTGTTTATGCAGTTTCCAGGAGTAAGCTCAGCTTGAAAGAGATTTGACATTCATTCATTCATTCATTCATTCATTCATTCATTCATTCATTCTTCATTTTCATTGACATTTATTGGCCGCCCAACTCCAGTGAACTCTTTTACTTGTACTCTTTTACTTTTACTTGTAACTAGAAGCCTATGTTAATCTTTTTTTGTTTGTTTGTTTAATCCCCTTACCACCTTCTTTTTTTGTGTAAGGAGGAAGTAAAGTACTCAGACTTGGTTGAGTGGAGGGATCTATCAGCACTTTAAGCAAAAAGAAGATGCACAATTACAATTACTGAATGTGCTAAGGATGAACTTCATTTCTTATATGATATTTCTCACAATACTTTCTTGCTTCTAAAACACCTTGCTCCTCCTCCTTTTTGTCTTCTCTTTGTTTTCTAAATAACTCATCACATAATACATTCATAGCCTGTCATGAGTGCCGTTGAGCTAAAGTAATCAGCGCAATGGCACTCATGACAATGACAAGGAAATAGGTGAAGGGGTACAAGTTAAGTAGCCATCAACCCACAACGACTAACGGCTAACAAACAATAGATAAACGGATCACGGAGCCACCCAAGCCATCAGCAGCAATACCACGGGGATCGCCCAGCTGAAAGCAATCAGCAGAAGAATGAAAACCTGAGGATGGGCGATCCCAGAAACCCTCAACCAATGGCAGGGCAACGCATGGGACAAAGGGGGGTGACGTGACCGAGAGCGAGGGGGCGCTGACCGGCGCGGGGTATTTAAACCCCGCACCGGCGCGCTCCTGTCACTCTCAGCTTTTTCTAACAACGTTGTACCTATCCTGAAATAAACCAGAGCCTGCTTTGCAACCCAGTGTCTGAACGTTATTCGGAGGTAGGCAGCGCATGACATAAAGCTGAGAGTCATAAACTCAGCCTCGCCGAGCCCCACCGGACGACAACGAGCCGCGGGAGGAGTAGACGGCGAGAAGACCAGCAAGATGAGGCCGGAACGGCGCGGGCAAGGAGGGCGAGCCGCGCGGCAAGAGACAGAGGAGGACCGACCGAGGCCAGAGGCACCGCGGACTCCCGGAGCCATGGACGCCCGCCCCACCTGACCCGAGCCTCAGCTCCAACCCCAAGGGGAGATGGCGACGGAGGCAACCCGACCGCGGGAGGGAGCAGCACGACTTCCGAAACCAGCGGAGGACCCCGCGCCCCACATCGCACCCCAGCAACGGGCGTGGAGCGACAGCCCCACGGTGCTCGACACGGAGGAGGACGACGGAGACACCCATCAGACGGAGGAGGAAGCGGACCCGCGGCGGAGGGACGATGAACCCCCCCCCCCCGAGGACGCGCCAACGGAACCGGCCCCAGCGGCGGTGCGGGCTGTGGACGAGGAGGCACGAGCTGAACTCGCGGCCATGCGGGCTCAGCTGACGGAACTCCGGACCATGCTCCAGGCGCTTATGCCCCCCGCGCCACCCAATGACGTCCCCGCACAAGCCCACACCCCGAGCGAAGCACCGAACCCACACGAGCCAGCGGAAAGCCAGCAGACGGCACAGGCGGCCGACACCACATCCCGGGAAGCGAGAGGCGGGGCCGCGCAAAACGCCCGGGCCCCAAAGGACTTCCCCATCTTCTTCGATGGGACCCCCTCAAAACTCTCGTTTTTCGTCACCAACGCTAGGGAGTTCATGGGGAGGCACGGACACTCCTATGACTCCGAGGCCGACAAGATCGGCGCCGTGGCAATCAAACTCCAAGACAGGGCGGCGGACTGGTACGTCCAACTGTACGAGTCCAGCTCCCCCGCCCTCGCCACCTTCCCTGCTTTCATCAACGAGATGAAAAACTATTTCGAAGACCCCCTAGCCAAAGTACGGGCGAAAAGCGCACTCCAGAGACTTAAACAGGGCGCACGCACGGTCCCTGACTACGCCCTGGAGTTCAAAGCCCTCGCGGGAAAGGTCTGCGACTGGTCTGAGACCACCCTGCTGGAAATCTTCAAAAAGGGGCTCAACCGCGACGTTCTCCAATGGGCCCTCTACCGCGACGACCCAGAAACGTTACACGGGTGGATCCACCTCGCGGGGAAAGCCGAACACGCGCACCGCACCTTCCTTATGACAACCACGGAAGACACAAACTACGTCGGGAAAAAGGTACCCGCACCACACGGGGGGATGGCCGGCCCCATATACCCTAAAAAGAAGTTCAACCGGGAGCCCTGCGGGAGGTGTGGCAAATTAGGGCACAAGACGGCGGACTGCTTCGCCAACCGACCGCCGACCAGCGCGCCCAAGCCCGCCCCGAAAATTAGCCCCAAACCACCCAACCCGGGGCCGCCCCCTCACCGCCGAATGACCGTGGCCACAGCGACACCGGAAGAGGGCTGGGACGCTTACTGGGGAGAAGAGGACAATACCGACCCCGACCAGCCGGCGGGAAATGCTCCCCGCTTGCCCTGAAACGCGTGGCGAGGCAGGCGGCGGGACAGCAACGCGAACCACCTCAACGAAACGACAAAAGCTCCGTAATATTGGCAGCAATTCAACTCTCTGCCGGCAACGGAGCCACCACGGCCGCGGCACTAGTGGACTCGGGGTGCTCAAAAAACCTTATCCACCCCGACCTAGTCGCCAAACTCGAACTCCGCTGCTTCCCCCTCCCCACGCCGCTGGCATTCCACCAGCTGGACGGCTCCACAGCGGGGGGGAAACCAGCCACGCTACAAACCGAGCCGGTCACCCTGCAAATGGGCACTCACACCGAGCGCACATCGTTCGTAGTCACGCCCATCGGACGGCCCATTGCAGTCCTGGGGATGCCATGGCTCGCGAAAAACAACCCGCGGATCAACTGGGCGACCCGCACCTTCACATTCGGCGACGGCGAGTATCGAGCACCAGTACCAGCTGGCAAAAGCAACCCCACGGTAGGACGAGCGGAGGCGACCACACAAGACAACGCCGCTACCACTGCAGACCTACCGGAACAATACGCCGACTTCTCCGAGGTCTTCGGAGAAGCAGAGGCAGACCAACTACCCCCCCACCGCAAGACGGATTGCCGAATCGACCTACTGCCCGACGTCCCCCTACCTAGACCAAAGATCTATTCGATGACCCCGAAGGAGATGGCAACCCTCCGGGAGTTCATCGATAAAAACCTAGACAGGGGATTTATAGAGCCAGCATGCTCACCGGTCGGAGCCCCCGTCCTATTCCGGGAGAAGAAAGACGGGACCCTACGGCTCTGTACCGACTACCGGGGCCTAAACGCGGCTTCCCTGTCCAACAAATACCCCTTACCCCTGGTGAAGGACATGCTCGCCCACCTGTCCACGGGCAAAGTCTTTTCCAAATTGGACCTGCGCGAGGCGTACTATCGCATCCGAATCAGGGAGGGGGACGAATGGAAGACGGCGTTCAACTGCCCCCTAGGCGCTTTCCAGTACAAGGTACTGCCCTTCGGACTCGCGGGGGCCCCTGGGGTGTTCATGCAGCTCATCAATGAGGTACTGCATGAACATCTGTTTAAAGGGGTCCTGGTCTACATCGACGACGTCCTTATTTACACAAAAACATACGAGGAACACGTAACCTTAGTCAGGCAAGTCCTCGACAAGCTCAGAAGGGCGCAGCTCTATGCAAAGCCCACAAAGTGCGAGTTTCACAAAGACCGCCTAGACTATTTGGGGTATCGAATCTCCGGGGACGGCATCGAGATGGACCCCGCAAAAGTCGAAGCGGTACTAAACTGGGAGCGGCCCCGCAACAGACGGCAACTACAGAGCTTCCTGGGATTCGCGAATTTCTACAGGTCCTTCGCCCGGGGGTTCGCTGAGATAGCCCTACCCTTAACGGACCTCCTCAAAACCAAAGGGGTGGGGGACACCAGACGCGCCAAGAACCCAGGCACAGTGCTGAATTGGACTCCCGCGTGCCAGACCGCATTCGACAAGCTGAAAGCGCTGTTCACGACGGAGCCAATCCTCGCGCACCCGGACCCAGAACGGCCGTTCGTGGTCCAAGCCGACGCCTCAGACTTCTCCCTGGGAGCCATCCTCCTACAAAAAGACTCCACGGGGCTCCTGAAACCATGCGCCTACCTGTCAAGGAAGTTCTCCGAGACAGAGAGGCGATGGCACGTCTGGGAGAAAGAAGCCTTTGCGGTGAAATCGGCACTAGAAACATGGCGTCACCTACTCGAGGGAGCCACCCAACCATTCGAGGTCTGGACGGACCACCGGAACCTCGAGGCCCTACGAACGCCTAGACGCCTTAGCCCAAAACAGGTCCGATGGGCACAATTCTTCAGCCGCTTTGATTTCCAGTTGAAGTTCATGCCGGGCAAGAAGAACTTCCTGGCCGACGCCCTCTCCCGGCTGCCCCAAGACGAAGAGCCCGCCCCAGACACCATTGGGACGGTCCTATCCGCCTCGCAACTGGGGATGGCCGTGACCACCCGAAGCGGCGCACGGAGGCAGCTCGACGCTACGGCGCAGCCGACGGCGGGACAACCGGCGACGGAAAGAAGGCAACCGCAACTACCAGGGGGAATGCGCACGGACCTCGCCGCCGCCCTCAAAACCGACCCCTGGTTCCTGGCAAACCCCGACAAGGTAACGATGGCGCAAGACCTAGCATGGGGGGAAGGCAGAATCTACGTCCCGGACTCGCAACGCCAGGCGATCTTGCATAGGTCACACGACGCCAAGCAAGCGGGACACTTTGGGTTCCTCAAGACCCTACACCTAACACGGCGGCAATTCTGGTGGCCCGCGCTCAGGCGAGACGTAAAAACCTACGTGGCGTCCTGCCCAACGTGCGCTCGGGCCAAACGGGCACCAGGCAAACCCGCGGGGCTATTGCAACGGGTGGCAGAACCCTCCCGCCCATGGGAGGAAATCTCTATGGATTTTATAGTGGACCTCCCACCCAGCCAGAAGAAAACGGCCATTTGGGTGGTGAAGGACTACTTCTCAAAGCAGGCCCACTTCATCCCCTGCACGTCAGTCCCATCCTCACAACAACTAGCCAAACTCTTCCTCATCCACGTGTACAGGCTACACGGATGTCCCGCACGTGTGGTGACCGACAGGGGCACACAGTTCACCTCCAAATTCTGGCGGGCCTTCTTGAAGCTGACGGGGACCCAACAGGCCCTGTCTACGGCTTGGCATCCGCAGACGGACGGAGCCACTGAGGTTCTTAATGCCACCTTAGAGCAATTTATACGATCCTATACGAACTACCACCAGGACGACTGGGCTGAACTGCTCCCGTTCGCCGAAGTCGCATACAACAACGCCGTCCACACGAGCACGGGAAAAACCCCGTTCGAAGTAGTCTCGGGGCGCGACTTCGTCCCCATACCGGAGCTACCTCAACCCCCGGAACCCCAGGTGGACGCCAGCGACTGGGGACGGAAGATCGCGGAAGCATGGCCAGTAATCACGGCGGCGCTGAAGGAGGCACAGGCTGCTTACAAAGAGCAGGCCGACAAGCACCGGCGCCAACAACCGACGTTCCAGGCGGGGGACATGGCCTATCTCTCCACCAAGTTCCTAAAGTCAACCCAACCCTCGAAAAAACTGGGGCCTAAGTACATCGGGCCGTTCCGAGTCACGCAAATAGTGAACCCGGTAGCAATACGCCTGGACCTGCCACACAACCTCCGGAGGCTCCACCCGGTGTTCCACACCAGCCTCCTAAAACCGGCAACCACCTCCCGATGGCACCCAAGCACGCCTCAGCCCGCACCGCTTATGATCGACGGGCAACACCACTTCGAGATAAGGGACATCCTCGACTCACGCAAGCAACGAGGAACCCTACACTATCTGGTCAGGTGGAAACACTTCCCCCACCCGGAATGGGTGGCGGCGCACAACGTTAAAGCGCCTGACCTGACCAGAGCATTCCACCGGGCATACCCCGACAAACCGCAATCAAGGTCAGCAAAACCAACCCCCCCCCCCGCAGGCCTCCCCCCGCCTCCCGTGCCCCAAGGGAAGGGGCCCCCCCCAAGCCCGCGACTTGGGTGGACCTTCCCCCCCCCGGGACTCACTCCCCCCGCCCCGGGCCCACGGGGTGGTGACAAACGATCGCCAGCACCCTCCCCCCGCCCCCTGGCCGCGGGGGAGTGGCAAGCAAGTCAACAGGGCAACCTGGGGGCAACGCCCAGGAGACACAACAAAGGCGACGCACTCCAAATAAGCAAAAAAGGGCCCTACCTGGAGCTGAGCAGCACCCGACCAGCCACGCCTCTCGCCTCGCCGAACTGAGCCAAACAAACAGGGTGTGGTTGGAGCATGCGCACGCCAGGTCAGAACCCGAGCATGCGCACCATGGACACACCCTGGGAAGGCACGTGGTAGAGGGAGGAGCAAAGGGAGGGGCGACAACTACTCCGGCGGGAACTTTGAAAAAAAAAAAAAAAAAAAAAAAAAAAAAATGGCGTTTTGACAGCTCCATGGGGGAAACCCAGAAACCCGGGGGAGAACACTATTCGGAAAGGGGGCAGTATGTCATGAGTGCCGTTGAGCTAAAGTAATCAGCGCAATGGCACTCATGACAATGACAAGGAAATAGGTGAAGGGGTACAAGTTAAGTAGCCATCAACCCACAACGACTAACGGCTAACAAACAATAGATAAACGGATCACGGAGCCACCCAAGCCATCAGCAGCAATACCACGGGGATCGCCCAGCTGAAAGCAATCAGCAGAAGAATGAAAACCTGAGGATGGGCGATCCCAGAAACCCTCAACCAATGGCAGGGCAACGCATGGGACAAAGGGGGGTGACGTGACCGAGAGCGAGGGGGCGCTGACCGGCGCGGGGTATTTAAACCCCGCACCGGCGCGCTCCTGTCACTCTCAGCTTTTTCTAACAACGTTGTACCTATCCTGAAATAAACCAGAGCCTGCTTTGCAACCCAGTGTCTGAACGTTATTCGGAGGTAGGCAGCGCATGACATAGCCTTTCAGGAACAATGTCTCTCTCACATGCAAACCCTCTCAATGGTACTGTTTTTAAACTAATGAAGACAGCTACTCTCAATTTATAATAATGGTGGGTGGGGGTTGCACTAAATAATATCTGCAGTCAGTGGGGCTATGAAGCCAAATGGGAAAGTCAGATGATATATTTGGGAGGAACCAGCAATTTTTCTGGTTTTAGGGAGAGGGATTGTCTTTGTTTTTAAAAGTACATTAAGCCTCATACTAACAGTTTAATGCATTTTCCATCTCAAAATTGTTCAATTATAGAGATGGGATTCTGTAAAAAAAAAAAGTTGGAAGTAAGGTTGCTGTATCTGGAACCAGTAATCACTACATGGGATTTCTGTCTTCCTTCTGGCCTAGATATGCCAAGGCTAGTTGAAGGTCACAAATAGCCCTGGTGCCCCAAACTGCTCAGTCCAGATTTATAGAAAAGCAGTTGAGAAAACTAACTTTGCATCCCTCTTCTGAATCCTAACTGAGTGACTTTGCCTCTGGCTGGAAACCACAGTATATAGATAAAGTATAAAAAGGATTACAAAGGTAACATTGAGAAAAAGGATAAAAACAGTATACATTTATAAAATATGTTTGCGTACATACAGAGAAAAGTATGAGCTGGATAGAAATGTTAGCTAAGGAAACAAGAGCCCAAACACCCCATTTTATGCACCATAGAAAGTGCTGCTTACTCATATATATCAGCAGTGTAGCCTCTCCCATAAGATTCAGCTAATGTGCTTCATTTGTCAACATCATTTGTCAGTATAAAGGCAAAAGAACATTGCCAAATTCCATCACCTTGGCTTCATTGTATATAACCTCTTTGCTGAATGTTCTAACAAGCATTGTAAAGTCACAAAGTTCATGGATATACCACAAAGTTCATGGATATATTTCCATACTGATTTTGAACTTCATTTTACCAGGTGCTTTTCTTTATATAATGATGAGCTAAGACTGCATGGCAACTGTTACCATTCCTAGACTCAAAGTACATATCAATTGTGTTTGTATAATACAGTTGATCCAGTTAGCTATTCTCTAAGTTAATACACTCACCTTTATGCATTGGCAGTGCACAGTCTCTAGTGCCATCCAATGGAGAGTGGCCATTTCTCCTAGTTTTCCATGGTATTGTCAATATTTTGTTTTGTTTTTCTTTCTAGAGTAGGAGAAGAAATCAGCAATGGTCCAAGCAAGGCCATCTCCACTATGGAGAAAATTGAATTAAATTGAATTGAATTGAATTGAAGAAACTGACCTGACAGCCCTTTGAATTAGGCCAAGTCAGGAAACAGACTCCACAAGTTTGACTGAAACTATTCTTTATTGACATTTGTTTTTTGTTTAATATAGCAGCCTATCTCACATATGTGACTGTAGGTGGCTTACAATCAAATACATAAAATGCACCAAATAAAAACTAAAACTAAACCACATACAGCCAGGAGATGAGCTCCATCACATGCCCAGGGCCCAGGCTCAGGAACAAAACCTAGTTTTCAAGGCCTTACAGAAGGTCAAGAGGGACAGGGCCATTCTAAACTCAGTAGACATGATGTTCCAAAGGGTAGGCACCACAGCAGAAAAGGCTCTCCTTCTGGACCCTGCTAGATGACACTCCTTGGCTGATGGTACCCAGAGCATGCCCCTTCTGCCAGATTGGGTAGGGTGGGAGAGACAACTGGGGAGAGATGGTCTCAAGCACCTTGAATTGCACCTGGAAACACACTGGAAGCCAATATAGCTCACAAAGCAGTGATGTCACATGAGCCAAGACAACATCCAAGATTATTTAGAAGAAAATAACATCCTTCCAGTAGAACAGAAAGGAATTTTTTAAAAAGCAGAGATACAAAAGAACAACTTTTGATAAAATGGTTTTGGAGAATTGAAGGCTGAAATGGTCTGGATTGATTATAAAAAGGCATTTGATTCATCAAATGTCTGGAAACAAGTGGTGTCAGTAAAAACATTAAAATGTTTATAGAAAAAATAATGAAGCAGTAGAAGGCAGAATTGGTGGCTGGAAATGAAAAATATGGGCTTGTCAAAATTAGGAGAGGTATCTTCCAGGGTGACTCATTATCACCCTTATTATTTGTAATTACTAAGATCCAACTTTCAGTAATTTTGAAGAAAACAAATCTTGGCTATCAAACAGCAAAAAATGCTAATAAAATCTCACATTTGCTTTATATGGATGACCTGAAGCTTCATAGAAAATCAGAAATTGAAATCCAGTCATTGACAAATACTGTAAGATTTTTTAGCACAGATACAGCAATGGAATTTGGCCTAGAGAAATGTCCTACAGTAGCAATAAATTGGGATAAAATCACAAACAGTAATGGAATTGAAATGCAAAATGGCCAAACCTCAGGAGCCATCAGGATGACGCCTATAAGTATCTGGGCATTTTACAGTTGGATAACATCAAACATGGACAAGTTAAAATGTGATTAGTAAACAATACATCTAAAGAGTGAGAAAAGTGCTAAAGACAAAATTGAACAGTAGAAACACCATCAAAGCCATCAATACCTGGGCCGTACCTGTGATACAATACCCTGCTGAAATTGTTAACTGGACACAAGCTGAACTGGAAAGTTTGGACTGAAAAACAAGAAAACCGATGACTATTCACTATGCATCACATCCCCATAGTGATATTGATAGATTGTACCTGCCCTGCAGAAAAGGAGGCAGAGGTTTACTTCAAGTCAAACAAACTGTCAAAGAAGAAAAGCATGCATTGGCTGATTATGCAAAAGACAAGCAACAACAAACACTGATGAACGTTAAAAATTGGAACATCCTGAATGTACAGGAAACAAAACATGAATATCGAAATGGTGTAATAAAAACATGAACAGAATGCTGGCAAGGAAAAGCATTACATGGTCAGTTTCTACAAAAGATCAAGGGGAAAGTGGATAAAGATAAAACCTGGCAATGGCTTACAAATGGAACATAAAAAAAAGAAACTGAAGGCTTGATTTTGACTGCTCAAGAGTAAGCTATTCAAACTAATGCAATCAAGGCCAGAACTGAAAAATCATCAAATGATTCAAAGTGCAGATTGTGCAAAGAAGCAGAAGAAATAGTAGATCGTATACTTAGCTCATGCAAGAAGATTGCACAAACTGATTATAAACAATGACAACACAGTCGCCAGAATGATTCACTGGAACATCTGTAAAAATTATCATGTGCCAGTAATGAAAAATTGGTGGGAAAATATAGTTGAAAAAGTAGTCAAAAATGAGCAGGTTAAAATATTGTGGGATTTCTGAATACAAACTGATAAAGTCTTGGCACATAACACATCAGATTTAACTGTGGTTGAAAAGAAAAAAGTGTGTATAATTGATGTGGCAATACCAAGGTATAATAGAATAGAAGACAAAAAATTAGAGAAGATCACAAAGTATCACAATCTGTAAATCAAAGTTAAAAGATTATAGTATAAACCAGTTGTGGTGGTTCCAGTGGTTATCAGCACACTGGGTACCATACCCAAAAAACTTGGACAGCACTTAGAAAATCTGTGCATCAACAAAATTTGTATATATAGTACTCTGATACATTACGACATCCTAGAAGAACTTGATGCAAATGAAGGCCAACCCCAGCTAACGAACTGGCAGCTGCGATTTCACATTGTTCTGTATATTATTATTATTATTATTATTATTATTATTATTATTATTATTATTATTAAAATTTATATGTCATCTGAATCCTAGCAACTCTAGGCAGTTTATTCTGCACATATAGGATTACTAGAAGGAAATGCTTACCAATTCTTTCTTCTACTGACAGCTATATAGTCTGCAAATGTGTGGGGGGAGGGGGGTAGAATAGTGAAAGAATTTAAGTTAAAATTCTCAGAAAGATAGCAATATTTACCTCCTTTCTCCTTTTCCCAGCAGAATATATCTATTGGCCCAAACCTCATTTATGAATGAAAGGAATTATTCTCTTGATGGAGGGTTATATTTAGATTAATCTAGCATTTTAGAAGTATATAAAAATGGTCAATATTTAAAAAAAAAAATGTTTACCAGTTTTGAAACTGTTTAATATGTAACAGAACCTGGAATATATTTGACTGCTAAATGTGTTGCCAGGGGGGAAAGGAAATCAATTAAAGTGGCACTTTCTAATCCACTTAAAGGATGGAAGTGCCAATGTGCAGAAGTTTACTCAGGAGATATTCCTGCCATCACAATATCTCAGCCAGCATGACTGACATCTCTAAATACAGATACATGGGGTTCCAATATATGATTCAGTCTGAGGATCATGTCCATGTGAAGCCATTGCAAATATTATGTGAATATTGTAAACATTGATATATATGGAGAGAGAATTGAAAGCTTCATAAGAAGAATCAATGAACAAAGAGAAGATGCAAATTCCTTGAATAAATCATTCACCATGAATTGCTTGCTTAGTGTTTATGAGTGTTATGTATATTGCAGTCTTGCCAGCTCACTAACAAGATTTCCTTAGACAGAAATGCCTTTAAAATATCATCAAAGATTTCAAAGACATGTTGAACTGTGATCTATTGCAGTGTCACTATAAATAGTGGATAACATTTGGTGGTGGTTTCTTAATCACTATTGAATACTAGAAAGATAAATGTAGCCTTTGCTGGATTGCTACTGCAGTTGGCTGTGGCCACAATTCTTTATCATCATTGTCACTAGATTTTGATCCTTCTCTCTAGAGATGATTACAAGTAGCCTGCCTCCTATCACACTTGTTGAATTTGTATTACTAATCAATACATTAGTGATGACCTCCCAAATGCATTGAGCCACTGGAGCCTTGTCAATGAGTGTTCTTCCTTAAAATGTTTACTTGCTAAGAGTGCTTACTTCTTAAGGAAATACTATAGTTTTTTTTTTCCTCTGTCTTTCTTTGGTAAACACAATGCCACAAAATATCAGAAAATAGCCCAAATCTGCAAGAATGGGATCAGGAAGGCTAAGGGTCAGCATGAGCTAAGGCTTCCTATGAATGCCAAAAAATACCCTTCCCCAAAAGAGGCTGTTTGGGTACATATGAAACAAGAGGAAAGTCAAGAAACTGTTGGCCCACTGGTTGGAGGAGGTGGAAAGTTGGTGACAGGCAACTGCAAAAAGATTGAACGGCTTAATTCCTACCTTGTATCTGTCTTTTTGATAAAGGAAAAATCACTTAAGGCCTGGGTGGGCCCGGGGGGTGTGGGAGTTCAATTTCCCTTCTCAGAAATGTGCCCACCTGGGTTTTGGGTTTGGTATCAGCCAAGAACTCAGGGGAAGGCAGGTGAGATGGTTATTGTCATCTATGAGTCACTTGGGTTGCTTAGAGGCTCTGTTCCACAGATAACCAGATGTGAGACCCTCTGGTTAAAGTTGGGCCTTTGGGAACAGCTGGAATTGTTGCTTGTGTACTGCCCTCCCTGCTGTGCAGCTTCATACATTCTTGAGCTGCTAGATTCCATTGCTGGGTTGGTGGTAGAGTCTATAAGACTGTTGGTCCGTGAGGACTTTAACCTGCCACCTGGGTCCAGGGTGTATGTTTTTGACTGTTGTTATTGTTTTGTATTTGCATTTGTAAACTTCCCAGAGTCTCTGGGAGTGGCTGTAATGGTATGGTATAGTATGGTATGGTGTATGGTATGGTATTGGTATGGTATGGTATGGTATGGTATGGTATGGTATGGTATGGCATGGCATGGCATGGAATGGCATGGCATGGTATGGTATGGTATGGTATGGTATGGTATGGTATGGTATTGGTATGGTATGGCATGGCATGGCATGGCATGGTATATATTGATAGACTTGAACATTGGGCTCTATTCATTGTTCAGTGGTGAGAAATGTAAGGTTCTGCACTTAAGCAAGAAAAAAACAGATGCACAGGTACAGGTTAGGTGGTATCTGGCTTAGTAGTAGTACTTGCAAGAAGGATATGGGTATTGTGGTAGATCACAGATTAAGCATGAGCCAGAAATATGCTGCAGTTGCCAAAACAACCAATGAAGTTTTGGGATGCATCAACAGAGATTTAGTGTCAAGATCACTAGAAGTGATAGTACTGCTCCATGATACACTGGTCAGATCACAGCTGGAAAACTGAGTCTAATTCTGGTCACCACAAAACAAAAAAGACACTAAGGAACTGGAAATAGTGCCAAAAAGAACAACAAAGATGATCATGTGCTTGGAGGCTAAACCCTACGAAAAGCAGGTAAAGGAACTTGGTAAGTTTTTTCCTAAAGAAGAGAAGGCTAAGGAGAGGCATGATAGCAGTCTTCTGATACATAAAGGTATATTACACAGCAGTGTGTGTGGATTTATTCTCCATAGCAGCTGAGGGTAAGACAAGAACCATTGGGTGGAAGTTTTACAGAGGGAGATCCAAACTTGAAATAAGGAGTAAGTTCCTGACTGTGATTGCTATAAACAATCTAAATCAGCTTCTCTCCTGAAATCATGCATGCTTCATCACTGCAGGTTTTTCAAGAAAAGATTGGAGAGCCATTTGTCCAGGATGGTATGAAGAGTCCTGCATAGGGCAGGCAGTTGGATTAGAAGATCACTAAGGATCTCTAAGAAGAAAAGAAGAAGAAAGAATTAGTAGAATCATAGTGTTGGATTCTACTAATTCTTTCTTCTTTTTTTCTTCCTACCTCCCTCCCTCCATCCCAATATTTATGCAAATTAGTTAGATTGTTATTGAAGAAATAGCTATATCTGTTGAAACACCCCTTGGTTTGCTAATTTCTCTACTATATAAATATCTCTTTAAAAATAGAGATGTTCTGATTTCTATCTTATTCAATCTTATCTTCTTCAATCTTATTTGGTAACTAAGACATTTCCATTTTTCTTTTAAAAACGTTTTAATTAAAAAAAATCCTCATAAGCTACAATTCATGGAACAGTTTAACAATATTATGATGCTATATGACATCACATCTTTTAAAAAATGTTAAAATAATGAAATCCCCCCCCCAATAAGAGTTTACATTAAATGGTGATTACATAGGGAAAGAAAAAAAGAACCCAGAATTTGTTATAGTAATTAAAATTAACTAAAAATAATAAACATAATAAACATAAGGAAAGATCTCTATTAAAAAATATAAATATCAATATTAAATTAATTCAGTCATTAAGCTCATAATTAAATCTAGGCTATATAGCAACATACTGTGTCATCTTCTCACTTTTAGAATACAAACTCTTTTCAAAAATAGATAACAAACTCATATCCTATATTCATTCCTTAAAATCAACAGAGTGACTTTCTTTTCAGTAACAGAGAATTATCTTTTTTGCCATACTTCAGGTTCAACAGAACCAAAGCTCTTCATGAAATGACAAATTCCATGTTTTAGGAATATACAGTAGTTCCACATCACATTGAAATCCTTAAATATTATATTTCTTCTCAAAATTTTATTGGATTACACATAGATTTGAAATACAGACTATACTCAGGACCAACTCATATGAGTTAAAGAATCTTCAGATTTCTTAAATTTCCAACATATGAAATCTAATGTCAATCTTTTCATTAAAAAAAACAATGTTGAGGGGTTCAATAGACCTTAAATAATGTTTTATGATGAAACAATTTCATTTTTAAATCATAAGAGGTATATTTCATATTCTTTAATACCTGGACCCATGGTGTGGGAGGTTTTTTGAAGAAAAGCTGAAATTTTTGAGGGGAGCAGTTGGGCTGTGATTTTTTTAAAGAGAAAAGCTCTGTGCACATTGTGGGGATATGTAAATGTTCTGGTTTATTTTGAAGTGGGATAAGGGTTAAAGAATGTTTATCTGGATTGCTTTTAGGGTTTGACTGACGTTATTGCTTTTAAGGATTTGGATTAAGATAGATAGATATTGGGATGGTTTTAAGGATTTGATTTAAGGCTGCCATTTTGAATTGTTTTTGGGTTTATTAAGATTTTTAAAACTGTTGTACTATTAAGTATAATGGCAGACAATGTATGTGCCTTTTAGTTTGATTTTTATTATAGTAGACAGAAATATATAGAATAGTAGTAGGAAGGGAATAATTAAATAAGTGTTACCTTTTGGGGGAAAAAGTTGTTTAAGGGGTCTATATGATTTTTTTCTTTATTTTAATATGGGGGGAGTAACTGTACTTAGTGATTTTTATAATATGCTAAAGTGGAATGATTTATAGAAATAATGTGGTTTTTGTTTAATATAGAGTAAGATATTGATTATGGAAATTTTTGTATATCCTTGCTGTAAAGGTTGGAAGTCACGTCTTTATGTAATTTTGGAAGAAAAAAAAATCTCTTGTGTTTCCCACATTTTAGTTCTTTTTTTGTAGGTTTTTTTTTGTTCATTTCTTCATAGCTTTTAACCTTGTCTTGATACTTAATAAAATTGTTTATATATATATATATATATATATATACATACATACATACATACATACATACTTGGACCCATTCATTTTCCAAAATTGGATATTCCAGTTCTTCCTTCCAATCAAATATATAACTGATATTAACTGTCATTTCACCTTTTAATATTTTTTTTAAAATTAAATTGTCAGCTTCTGTTCAAGCACAGCATTTCTTAAATACAATAGAATTACATCCTTTGTACTACAGTTTAGTTTATGCATGCTTCTGTTGTATATATTACCAAATATAAAGCTATATGATCTCACATCAATCCAAAGGCACTCTAGAAAAAAGAATGGAGAGCAGAAAGCTATGACAAAAGTTTTATGCTGTCCTCAGGGATTCAATTTCCTAGATTCTAAGAAGGAATCATGTGATGTTTCATGAAATGACATTCCAGGAAGTTTGGTGCTTGGAATCTGTGCAGAAAGTTTTGCACCATTGTGTTAATTCAGAACTTTTTGCCCCTATGTTATTGACTAACAAACTAAAAATATTCTGTTCATCCCTCCCCCAATGAATTATCATGGGAATTTGTAGACTACATTAGTTAAAATAGTATATCATTATATATAGTTAAGAAAAGTCCAATTGTTCTTCATCTGTTTTGTTCTGATTAATTTTCTCATCCAGTCATTCTTTTTTAAAGTTATTGAATGATGCATATTATTGGGGAAAAAGTGATGGAAGGAAGAGCAAAAATGATGAGATGTGACAGTAACTGACCAAGGAAAATATACACTTTATCATCCTTTTCATTTGTCCATCCTCCTTAACAGTGCAATTATAAGGAACATTAGAACTGCATGTCCTTTACGTATATTGTAAGAATAAATATATACATATTTTTTCATCAGTTGTCACTGGCTATACATGTCTGTTTTCCTTTCTATTTTTCTCCTTCCCTCTCATGAGCTAGAATTTCAGTTTCATTCACATTCCTTAAAATGTAACTTTAAAGCTTTCAAAGAATTTAGCATGGTCCGTGGATCAGAAAGGCATGTGCAAAATCAATTTGTTACTGAAGCTAAACAGCAGGTGCTGAAAAAGAGCAATGGGAGAGATGGACTTAGGGATGTGGGTCACTGGAAAGTGTTTGATCTTAAGTGATGAGATGGGATGCTGGTGAAGAAATGCACTTGAAAGTCAATGAATTGCCAAAGTACAGTAACGAGAGAAGCTGCAATTGAGCAGATATAAAACCATCATGTGGCTTTCAAATAGCATTGCTGTTCCAGATGGAACAATATTTTGTCCCAATCACAAAGATCAGTCTTTATACATCTTGGAATACTTTGATGACATGCCTCAAAGTGAGATATTTATCCAGAGCTTATCGCGACTGTCCAGAATTCAATCAGTTCTTCATGAATGCACCACTTGAGGGTTTGTTTGTTTGTTTTTTCCCCCTGGCATAAGCTGTAAACTTGAAAGAAAGAGAAAATAATCTTTCTGGCACTTAAATATGCAAGAGTCATAGCCTATGCTTTTGTGACACTGCTGAGAAATAAGGAGGCAGAGACAAACACAAGGAAAATTTGAGCCATCACTTTATTGATTTAGAAAAAAAGTGAACCTACAATGGCTGGTTGTAAAGTGATGCTAATTTATTTGTTGTTTAAATGGTTTACATAGCTGCCCATCTCATGACAGTGGCTCTGGCTGGTGTAAAAGAATTAACGCAACAGCTACAACCAATAGCCCATGACACCAAAGGTACAATTGATCTCATTCATGAAAAACCACATCAGCAGTAGATCGTCATCATCACATCATCGCCTAACCTCCTGGTTCAAACACTTGGAGAAATAGCCAGGCCTTCAAAATCTTCTGAAAGGCTTACAGGTTCAGGCCATCCAGATCTCCAGGGGGATGCTGGCTTTGAGTTCTAGAGGTGTTTTATGTTGGGGACTGATCTTTTGAGCCACTTTCCTTTGAATCTCTTCATTCTTCATCTCTTCATTCTAAAAATCTGGCCTGTTCAGTCCCCAAAGCAATTCCTTTCTCTGACTGGAGTCCAGCATCCCACTGAACACTTTTCCCTGTAGGACATATTCACAGTCCTACATTTTATCTGTGACCAATGTATCTGACCAGCTGCTTTACCTATTAAGAATCCCATACAGAACAATTCTAAATTGACAATTATATTATATTTTATATGTATATTTATTGATATGATTCTGATTTTATTGTATTTTATACTGTTTTATTGTGAACTGCCCAGGGTCCCCTGAGTGGGGGAGATGGGCAGTGATAAAAATATGATTAATAAATAAATAAATACATCTTGGCCAGTCTGGCAAGCCAGAATTCCTTCTTGATTCCAAATGTCTCCAGTTAAGTGACTGATTGCATGCCAGCCAAATGGTGCTCAGTGGGGGCAGAGTTTGGTCATTGTAGCCATTGAAGGCATCTCTCCACCCATACACATACAGCAACCGGTATTTTCTGACAACAGACACAATGGTTTTTCCCACACCAGTTTCAGTGTAGGGGAAGGGTCCAGGTAAACTTCCCTTTGGTTTACATCTAATATTGTATAGGGTTATAAGCTATATGCTGTTCTAGGTTTCTTATTGTTATTACATTTGAGGTTGCTAGGAGACCAAAGATAATATAACTGATGTTCTTTGTAATGATATAGATGACTCAGTAACATTTTTATCAAGCAACCTTTTTTTGGTCAGCACTGACTCCTGGCTACTGCCCAGACAAGTCCCTGCAGTTTTCTTGGCACGATTTCAGAAGTGGTTTACTGTTGCTTTCTTCCTAGGGCTGAGAGAAAGTGACTGTCCCAAGGCCACCCAGCTGGCTTTGTGCCTAAGGTGGGACTAGAACTCACAGTCTCCCAGTTTCTAGCCTGGTACCTAAACCACTACACCAAACTGGTTCTTCAAGCCACTATACCTGAGCAAATGTTAGCAGCCATCTGTCTATGTTTGATATAGCTGCACTAGTTTATAAAGCCCACACACTCATACGATGCCCACTAAGTAATGAATGGGCTACAGATGGCTGTTCATGCAGGGATTGCTATTTTTGTATGTCTGATCCAGGCTTAGGTGGCTTGTGCACTTACATAGCATGCTAATCAATGGACAGGATCAGCTAGGAGTTCATTGGCATTGAGCTAGAATGTGACATTCTGAGCTTTTCATTCAAAGTCAAATGAACAGGGATTTATATATTCACATATGCACAGAAGGGAGTAGAACACATGGCATCAAGGTCTACCTCTACCATCTGCAAATGCATTTGAACCACTGCAGTATGCCTATTTGAAAGCTTTTGCAGTATCTATGATACAGTATATGTATAATGTATATTTATATAATATACACTATACATATACATATACATATACGGCATGCAGCTGTATAGTGCACAAAGGTCTTGCTTCCAGAAACTCACTTTTCACTATAAACCAATTTTGTATCCATATAGGGTCATGTGCTTTCAGTAAATGTTAGTGTTCTCTATTCTGTCCTGTTTGCAATGTTCATCCCATTTTAGATATTCTTAAAATCCCCCTAAAATCCTCTCTCTTACTATTTTTGCTGAATGCCTTCTGAAATTTTTGTAATAATACAGAATAATTCTTGAAGACCACCTGGAAGCTTCACCTAGTCCAGAATGCAGCAGCGCAGGAAGTGATGGGCATGCCTCATAATGCCCATATAACACCTCTGCTTTGCGAGCTACACTGATTGCCAGTTTGCTTCTGGGTGTGATTCAGGGTGCTGGTAGCCACCTATAAAGCCCTACATGGCATCAGGCCTGGTTACTTGAGGGATCATTAGCCTCCCATAGTATCTGCCTGGCTGGTTTGATCTAGCAGGGTTGGCACACTCTGGGTTCCATTGATTAAAAAATGATGCCATCAGTCTGGACCCTGGATGCACACCTTATCTGAGGCAGTGCCTGCCTTCTGGAATGAGGTTCCCCCTAAAATTTGAACAGCTCCTACCCTACTGGTATTTCAAAGAGCCCTAAAGACCTGGCATTTCGCCCATGCCTTTGGCGATGATGACTGATGCCCCTTTCTTCCTTTTTGTTCCCCTCCAGGTTTGTTTTCTTTCCTGTTGTTGCTCTTTTGTCTTGTGCTATTTTTTGTGTTGTTTCTATTGTTATTTGTTTTTTAATGTTTTAACAATTGTAAATCATCCAGTGTCACTGAGAGTTGGGCAGCATATACATTTAATAAATTTATTATTATGGTTGGTCAAACAGTCAGCCAGATGTTTAGGCTGGATTTGCCATTTTTGTCCACCTATCAAGTCCTTCCCAAGGACCTGGGATAGGGAGATGTTGTTGTTCAATAATATTACAGGCACTGTCACAGGATGTAAGCTGTTCCAAGTAAAGCTGCCTTTTGCAATTGACTGATGGTGATTTTGTCAATGCTAATGGTGTTCAAGTGGTGCTCCAGATGTTTTAGAATTGCATCCAAGGTGCCTGTTACTGTTGGTACTATCTTTGCTTTATTTTGCCACAGTTGTCCTACTTCTATTTGCAGGTCTTTATATTTTGTGATTTTCTCCAGTTCTTTCTCTTCTCTTCTGCTGTCTCCAGATATTGCAATGTCCACTTCCAGACCTTTTTGTCTTTCTTACCAACAATTGTTTAGCCTGGGGTGTTGTGTGGCAGGTGCTTGTCTGTCTGAATTCCAAAGTCCCACAGCACTTTGGCTTCTTCATTTTCTATTACTTTGCCTATTTTGTGGTCCCGACAGTTCTTGCTTGCAGGCAGTTGGTATTTCTTGAAGATATTTCAGTACATCATTGTTGTTATTTGGTAATACCATTGTCTGTAATCAGTCTGTGAGATCTTCCTGCAACAGCTAACTAGGTGGTCCACTGTTTCTTCAGCTTTTTTTGCAGAGATGGCATTTGCTATCTGTTGCTGTCTTCTCAATTCTGGATTTATAATTTTGTGTTATTATTATTATTATTATTGGGGGCTGGAGGTGGGAAATTAAAATTTTGATGCCTAGATACATTTTTCAGTTAGCTAGACAAAGTCCTGCTATAATATTTTTTTCTAAATAAACTTTGGAGAAGTTACCAAGAATTCCCCAATACCTTTTCACTCAGTATCTTGATTATACAAGCAGTGAGTCAGAGGATAGCATCTTACTCAGAGCATATCTATAAACATATTCACTTGGTTCATGTTACGATAGGTGTGTGGTCATTTTTTCTTCAAGCTCATATAATTTGATAAAATCTAACAGTTATTTTAGCTGCTTCTGGAGAATGTGTGTGGGTGTGTATGATTGTGTGCATATGGTGTGTATATTTTGTGTATATGGTGTGTGCATGGTATGTATATGGTGTGTATATATATGATTTTCTGAAACAAACACAAAGGTTAAAAGTAATTAATTACCATTCACAATAAGACTGAAAACTGTGACTCTATTAATGTATATACCCAAGAAAGCAATCTTTACTTCATAAGGCAAATGTTTATTATCTTTTGATAATGAATGCATTTACAATTGCACACATTTTTTCACATACAGTAATATAAAATATATGAACATGTTTCTCTTCCAAGGAAAATGTTATATTATGAACAAAGGAAAATTAGCAAAAGCTGTACTTTCCAAGCTTATAACTTTGACTTTTTTTTAAAGGTTCTTTATCAGAAGGATTCCCACAGATAAAAGCCATTATTTTTTTGTTTTCTGCTTTTATCACACTTTAAAATACATATCTTTCTCCCCCCACCCCCAAAAAATGGCCTTCTAATACTTATACAAAGGAAAAGATCCATACATCCACTTCCACAACATAAATTCCTTTAGAGTTTCTGTTTGTATGGGAGCTTGACCTCTCACATTTAGCATATCAAAGGTTCCTGTTTGTTTGTTTGTTTGTTGAATCAAAAAGACCAGGATACTATTACGTTTTCCCCCAATTCAGTCTGATTTTTTTCCCCTTTCTTGTTCATTTTTGTTTTCTGCAGCTATTAGAAAAGTCTTCTTATATTTGAAGAAACCCTGTGTATATAAGTTTCAGGAATATACTATATGTTCAATCTTTGATCAGTTAGAGTTCATTGATCATCCTTGGTGAACAACATTATCACCAGTTAATAGTCTTATTACCATCTCTAAATTACCCCTTTCTCCAAAAAGAACAGAGCATTTTGATTTTCCCCTTCATTTACATTTTAAGACAGTGAGAAGTGACTACCATACTTCAATGTCACAGGCAGGGTCAATGATTGTTTTTTCTTCCCTTTATAGGTTCTTAGTTCTGATGCAAGACAATGATATTTCCATCTTCTCTTTTGGGTCTTTGAAGTCTTCTGTTAGAATGTGGCAGTAAACCAGGCTAGCAATAAAATAGTTACCTGAAAATAATTAGTTTCTGAAGGCTACTGGAAGGGAGTCATCACAACACGCAGCAATATGGATCTGGGTTCCCCATCTCCAAATCCAGCACACTCTTTATCATTACAATAATGTTGCCATTTATTTCTTTTGATTGTCAGTACTTGACATTTCCTACACTTCTACAGAAACAGCCATTAATATGACTGCATCTGTATACCCTTCCCTCACTAAGAAAAGAAGGCTTATTTCAGTCAGAATGGGACTACGTGCCACAACAGTTAAACATAATCCCAAAAACAATGGAGATCATCATCTCCAGCTCTAATACCAATTCCCAGTTTGGGTACAAAGTCATGTGCAGAAAGTCTTTGGTTCAACTCCTATTGTTTCCAGTTTGACTGAGTTTTAGGAAACCAGATGCTACCTGGAAAACTATTGCTAATCATAGCAGGATATATCAGGATAGTTATGGACAAATAAGTTCTTTTCATATGAGGCACATTGTTCTCCTGGGTACAGTGGAGGACTTTTCCCATTTTTGGGTGGAGCACAGGCCATCTGTCATTACTTGATTGATGGAAATAAAAGTGGGGACATAGTACTCTTCTTGATATACATTAAAAGCAATGTAACATGGGCAGCATCAATAGCCTGTATAAGTGTAAAAGTGTAAGGTGACAACATATTATCTCCTCTGTCTGTTACTGATCATCCCCCTAGGTAACTATACAAGTGTGGTCTGTGAACGTGATGTGCCATGTAGTTTTAGAAGAATTTTATAATCAGCATTGCATTTTAAATATTTCTTGTTTGAATGCTCTGTTTCAGATATGCCATGGTTTTTCTTTTTCAGTGTTAATTTCCCAGCAGATACTGGTTTGTGATGAGATTGAAATATATAACCCAGTGTGATGAGCCACATGAAATATTTACTGCTGTTCCCTATAGTTTCTGATAGGGTTCTTGTGTCATTAATGGTTCTCCCTTTATGATACAATCAAAATTTCTTGACTGACTTATGGCTTTCTAATCTGTCCCTCCCCAATTACCCCATTATCCAGTAGGTAATGAAAGTAAGAATCTTCTCCCAGATTAGACAGTATCAACCTAATTTCTGCAAGTGTTATTTAACAATGATTGTATTTTCCCATTTTTAATGCAGAGCAAATTCCCTGTGATCAATAGAGACATGCAGCAGGTAATGCTGAACATCTACAGCAGAGCTTTTAGAAGAACAACACAAAGAAAGACAGTAGATTGATACTTAGAGCAATAAAGCTTTTTTGCTTTGATCCCCACAAGGCAAGCTAATATCACTTTCCACATCTCCCTTGAAGAACCTACAAATATAATGTGCTCAAAGAAGTAGTAGTACAGAAAGCAAATGAAGGTAAGGCAGTTCTCTGTGATAACATCCAACAAAACAAGGTTGTAAAGGAGAGGACAGGAGAGGAGAGGAGAAGAGAGGAGAGGAGGATCTCCAGATCAGAAAAGGGCTTGTTGATGGCAGCAAACCAATTTTACCTTTGGGTTAATAGGATTGCACTTGATTTTTCAAGGAAAACTAAAAAGGACCCCCACAACAGAGAGTACTATGACAAGATGTAATGTGGAGATGAAAAACGGCATAATCACTTTAATATTTAAACAAAACAGCAAATTATTTTTTGTTAAATAGCTTAAAAACAGGTTTCCTTAATACAACAATACATATAATGAAATATGTATACATTTCCAAATTAAATAGAAGTTTCAAATTAAATGAGAAGCTTCTGTATCAATTTAGAGTTTAGTGCATCCAGACTTTTCTGAATTAAATTGATTTACTAATCAAATCCACTAGGTCTGAAGATTCAGTTCAGATCTGATGGTAATACACATGGATTTACAAATTAATTCTGAACACTGATTCAAATTGGATGGTAAATCTGAATGAAATAGGCAAGCTGAATCAGATTGTTTTCAGATTCATATACTCCTATCAAACATACCCCAAAATATGTTATTATAAATGAAGAGAAACACCAAATTTCATCCTAATACTTTTTTTTTCCAGCAAGAATCCAATCTTACCCCAACTTTTCTTTTATTAAGGGATGACATCTTCCTCATTAAAGAATAGTGTTATTATGCATATTCTGCATTTTTCTATTCAATTGCAATCATTACTGAATGGAAGAGGCATACTAGAATCAAAGGGAAGAGAATCAGTGCAAGGAGAGGAAATTCAAGTAGGCTTAGTAATAGCTATGTATATTCATTAGAAGAAAGAGAAATCTAATTTAGTTTACCAGGAGGAGGGTAATCACCTTACTATGCAGATGTTTGCAAAATCTTTTTGAGTTGCAGATTAAGCTCATCTATATTTAGCAAGGCCTGATAAATTCATCAAGCTTACACTTCAGGAGTCTGTGTCACACAGAGGGGGAAAAGAAGAGAGAATTAGTGCTAAACCTACAATCTAGGATGTGAATCTGTGTATGGCATAAAATTTTTGATGGACTACAAACCTGCCCAATGGATATGCTGTCTCATTTTTGGATTCTTTTTTGGGAGAAGAAATAATAGGTCCTCATTTCTCATTTTAAAACTTGATCATCACTGCCCATGCTGAAGTCCCTTATTGTCATTTGGCTGGTACATAGCAAAAAATCTATTTCTGTAAGCCACTGTGTTGGGTCACAAAAATAGCCCAAGATCCATAAGTACCTCTTTATGCATGTGGAGTTTTAAAAAGTTAGTTTCCAACATAGATTCAGTATTGGATTGTGATCAAGAATTCTTAGATTCCTGTTCTACTTTCAGTGGAAAAACAACAACAATGAAAGTTGGCATGCCTACTCAAAATGAGTCCCATTATATTCAGAGCTGGCCCTCTAAAGATGATTTTAGTATATAGGTAGCAGAATACAGGAAAGGATATCCCTTTAGATATTTTAGGTGTTAATCTTTGCATATCTGGGTGTTGATTGCTGGCGAGGAGGTGTTCTGGTCTTTTGGCTTTTCTATTGTCTCTTTTGAATGGTATGTAGATGTTCTTTACCTCTGTGTGTCTGTCGATGGCTGCTTTGTCTAAGTGCCAGGCTTCCAGGAATTCTCTGGTGTTTTTGGAAGTGGCTTGGTTTAGGATGCTCACAGTTTCCCAGTCTGAGAAACTGTAAGCATCCCAAACCAAGCCAAATCCAAAAACAACAATCAGCACCCAAATATGCAAAGATTAACACTAGGATTAACACCAGATGAACAACCAAACAGCACAATACACCTGAATCAAGGAACTATTAACTCAATCAATCAACCAAGCAGCAAACAACAGCCCAATCAAGGAACTCCAAAGGAAAGAACAACACCTCCACCAACACAAGCAGGACAAGCCATGGTATATAAACAGAGAGCAAACCCCACTCCCTGTTCGCACTGAAGAAGTTGCCTAGCCTGTCAATGAAACATCTGCAAGAAAACAACAAGGCTCAGAGAGCACCAAGGACTCCACAGTTAAACCCTGAGCTACAAATATTCGCTTTGATTGGTATAAGTTATGCCTTGCGGTTCATGTGTTTCTCCCTGCTTTTTTTCTCTGGAGTCTTCTAGAATAGGTAGCCATAACAGATGTAATAAATCAAAGAAAATTAAAATGTAACCTGCTTTCTGTTTCATTGCACCAGTTATCTGTTTCTGATATTTGTTGATGTTTATTAAATAAACATCCAGCTATGTGTTTGGCTAGTTGGACTGAGTGGTGCTTGGCTGAGCTCAATGTAGAGATTGAATGGAAATGCATAGTAAACTGTAAATTATCCAGTTATTCTTCAACCAATAGAATCAAGGCCAATATCTTCAAGCAAAAAACAAAACAAAACATGCAAGAGTCTGAGGTGGTGCTGTGGATTGCATTTGGGACACCCACGATCAAATACCAAAAAAATGACTTTTAAACAGATACTGCCTGCAAATGTTGTGTGTGTGTATTCACAAAGCTTTATCTGTAAAAGCTTTTTTATTTTTCATTTTATTATCAGTGTGTTTGGACCTTTCTAACAAATTTCCTTTCATTTTTTTAGCTTATTGTTCTGGAGGGGTATAGTGAAAGTTTCTGTGGTTGCTGACTTCCTTTGGTGTTTAAGTGAAAGGCGTGTATTGCTAGAGTTACAATGAAGGGTAGGCTTAGAAGACCAAAATGATGCTTAGCTACCCATGCATTTTTTTTCCTTATTTGAAAAAAAAAAAAGTGAAAGAAGTTTCTTTTTTTTTTTTAATTGAATGGGAATGCAAAAGGGATTTTCAGCACAGCAATTTAGTTATAGCACTCATAACAGTCTTGGGCAATTTTCTTTTTCTCACTCTAACACACAGAATGAATACGTAGAGCTAAATGGAATAGTGGATGTTGCCCTTTGCTGTTTGGAGAAACAGAAATATATACAATCTGGACATAATTACTGGAAAAATACTGAATTATTTTTCAAAATAAGTAGACGTCCTGGTCATCTATTGCAGCAGGAGAGGTCTCCAGCCGTAACAGTCCTCCATGTCACTGGATTAAGGTCTCTTATGCTGAGAGACTGGGACCATCCCTGTGCAATACCATTCCACTTAAAACTCCATCATGCACAGGTTTCTGTTGTGCAATTCATCTTCATCTACAATTCATCTGCAAATCATTCTCAGTCCAAATTTTATTCATGGAGCCCTGAGGCGATGGGGGAGTGGTGAAGACAAAGCTACCTGGTTGCATCCCAGATCCAAACACTGGCACCTAGCTGACTGTATCATATAATGTTAGCATGACCTTAAAGACGTCACCATCATCTGTGCCATGCAAGGTGCTAAGTGATGGACAGATCACAGGCTGGTTCAGTTGATCCTCAACCTACACATACCTCTTTTACATCATAAGCAACCAAGGATGCACAAAACCCAGTCCAATGCTTCCAAGATGTACTTAATGAAAAATTCTCCAGCGATTTACTGCTTTTAGGATCCTGTTCTGAAAAGTGGATGCCATTTAAATATGTCATCGTGTAGACTGCAACAACTGTACTCGGACTGAAAACCTGGGCGTATTAAGACAGGTTTGGTGAAAACCATGAGACCATTTCAGCAGCCCTCCAGGCCAAGAACAAGGCCTATACAGACTGCCAGAATGATTCATCATCTGTCTTAAAGAAAGACAAGCTTAAGCAGCTGCAGTCCAAAGTACAAGTGGAACTGCGGGAAATGCAGGACAAATGGTGGCTGAGAAAGGTTGAGCCAGTGGAGCACTATGCAGACATGCATAACCAAAGAGTTATTCAGCACTGTAAAGTCAGTTTATGGTCCTTCTAAATCAGGATGCTCACCCTTGCTGTCATCTGATGGGTCAAGCCTGATCAAAGACCATCAAGGACTTAAAAACCACTGGGCTGAACTTTTCCAACCTACTCAATAGGCCGTCCATAGTTGATAATGATATCTTACAGAAGATTCCTCAGCTGCCAGTCTTGGATGCCCTAGACCTGCCTCCCTCTACTGATGAGATCAAGAAAGTGATCTCACAGATGAACTCAAAATAAAGCAATAGGACAGGATGGCATTCCTGCTGAGATCTACAAAGCACTAGACCCAAACACTTTACAGGCATTCCAAGTCATCTTGGAGGACATTTGATCCATAGAAGAGATGCCTGATGACTTCTGTGATGCCCTCATTTTGGGTCTCTACAAAAATAAAGGAAGCAAATCAGACTGTGGAACCTACAGGGGTATCTCACTGCTGTCCATCGCAGGCAAGATCTTTGCCCACATTCTCCTGAACAGACTTGTCACTGTCTTGGAAAGGAACCTTCCAGAGGTGCAGTGTGGCTTTCATCCAGAATGGAGTACATCATGCATGATATGACATGAGGTAAGTCCAGGAGAAATGCATCAAGCAGAACAAGTCTCCTTACTCTGTCTTCATTGAGCTGACAAAGGCATTTGACACTGTAAGCAGGAAGGCTCTATGGATCATCCTGAGACATTATGGTCGCCTGAGGAAATTCGTGAAATTGATTCAGCTATTCCATGATGGAATGACAGGACAGGTTCTTTACAACAGTGATACATCAGCTGCATTTGCCATTTCCAAAGGGGTGAAACAGGTTTATGTGCTAGCCCCAGTCCTGTTCAATCTGTTCTTTGCTTGTATGTTGTCACATGTCCAGGGTCTGAAGGAGGGAATGTACATCAGGTACTGATTGGACAGCCATGTCTTTGACCTTTGCTGCTTGAATGCATGGACGAAGTGCCTCCATACAGTCATCCAAGAAACCCTCTTTGCTGATGACTGTGCACTCCTGGAACACAAAGACAATGATCTACAGTTGATGCTGAACAAATTCTCAGACCCTGCTATGCTTTTCAGCCTGACTATCAGCCTGAACAAGACTGAAGTACTTTACCAGCCCGTGCCAAATACCAACCCCATAGAACTAAAAATCACTGCTGATGACACCTAGCTGACAAATGTAAACAGCATCAAATATTTGGGAAACATAATCTTGAGCAATGGGTCTTTGGATAAAGAAATCGGTGAGCCCTGTGCTATGAAGCCTCCACTGGCTTTGAAGACAGGTGCCACCAAAAACTTTGAGAAAGCTGTGACCAGTATCACAGAATAATGCCCACAGTTGGACTTCCAGTGCCCCCATTGTGCTAGACTCTGCACTGCCAGTTTGGGATTATACAGCCACCTCCATGTCCACAGATGAATGGCAAAACAGCATGTCTTCTTTAAATGCAAAGGACTACCATACATTTAAAAAACCCTAGATTTTTATAAGACTAATTATGAATCAATTAAATTAAAAACTTAGCTATAAAGCTGAAAAGTGCAAAATGGATATAATTTCTTTAGGAACACAATCCAGTTTTAACATCCTAGTTGACGAAGGATGATTATAGGTAATGTTAAGCCCTTCAAGTAATTAATTGTCTCCCACTCCAGAAACTGGATAAAACAAGTAAACAAGAGAATGCGGAACAGAGGTGTGTAATGATTGCCTATCCTAAAACACCATCAGACTCATGAACAGGTTCATAAAGGTATCTGATTGATTAAAGAATAGTATGCAGGATCACAAAGAAAGCTGAGAATGATAAAAGTGCGCCAAATGCAAACTAAAAACCCTCGGTACAAATGAGATCAGGGGAGTCAGCCTCACTTAATTGAACATACCAGTCAGCCGCTCGTCCCTTCAGCTTGGTGGCAATGGCAGTTATTTTAGCCTCTTCGGAAGGGAAGTATGGTCCAAACTGCTTCATCTAACTTTTAGCATTAGTGAGAAAGAAAGACAACTTAGTTGGATCCCCATCAAACTTGACAGAAAAGTCTTTCACCTCTGCTCCTGTTGGAGCTGAATTAGCAGCTGCTTGAGTGGTTAGGCCCCAGGTTACAGTAGTTCTCCCTCCTTGGGGTGGGGACACTGATGGACGAACTCTGCGGGGTGGAGATTCATCCTGGCGCCATCTCCGGCCCCACTCTGCCGGCAGTCCGGGTGAGGGGATGGAGGATGATTGCGTGGAGCTGGAATCTCCTTTGTGCCTCGGCTGCCCCACCCCCATGACAGAGACAGGGCTTTTAGCATGTACTCCATCGATTCTAATTTGGCCTCTACCACTCTTAGCCTTTCAGGGGTTTGAGATTCCTCCCTCCCTCATGAGTTAGGCTGTTTCCCTGCTGATACCATGGTAGATTCTACATTTGGAACGTCCTTGGCTGGGGTTCTCCCATTTCATCCCAGGTGATCAGCTCTGCAGGCGATTTGCTGGGTGCCTGTTGCTCTGGTGCTCTCCCATCTTCGGATTCCACTCCCACAGGGCTGGAACTCGAATCCTGCCATAACCCTGAAGGTTCTGGGGTGAGGCTCAGTTCTCCACTCTTGACCGTCGACTTGGGCATCAAGCCAGTCGGTTCCTCAAGTCCCCCGGTCGTGAGCTTGGACTCGGCCATCGTTAACTATTTTCCCTCACAAGAAACTAATCTTGGTAGGAGCTAACAGTATAACTTCGGTGATTCTCAGCTTTATGTAATGATTTCCTATTCTAAACACCATCAGACTCATAAGCAGGATCACAAAGATATCTGATTTATTAAAGAATGGTATGCAGGTTCACAAAGAAAGCTGAGAATGGAAAAAGTGCACCAAATGCAAACTAAAAACCCTGGGTACAAACGAGATCCCTCCCCCCATAGAATCTTCCCAGGCTCACAATCCCAGGAGCTCCTAATGGCTTCTGATGGTCCGCAGGAAACGTCCTTGAGCAGAGCATATAACCCAAACACATTCCATTGAAACAAACACAGATACAGAGCTTGGCACAAGGATTCACAGCAGCTCTCTCCCAAACAGAAACACGTGTCAGTGCCATGGCATGTGAAACGTTACAATGTACAGTGCACATTGAAACAGTGAACATGACAAGGTGGTGCTATCCCAAGAGCTAAGGTCTAAAAAGTCAAACATATATAATTCAGAAGATAATTTTATTTATGTGTTGCTATTTGCTGTTATTTATGTATTTGCATTTGTATCCCACCTCATCTGGAAGCTTGGGGTAGCTCACATAGAGTGTTTCTGTAATCTTACATTTGTTGTTGTTGTTGTTTATTCGTTTAGTCGCTTCCGACTCTTCGTGACTTCATGGACCAGCCCACGCCAGAGCTTCCTGTCGGTCGTCAACACCCCCAGCTCCCTCAGGGACGATTCCGTCACCTCTAGAATATCAGTAATCTTACATGGCAACAGTAAATACAGCTTTAAAGCAAGGATCAAGGACATTCAAATAAGGATAGAATGGAAGGACAAATTTCTCTTTTTTAAAACAAACAAGAAATGAAGAAAGTATAGAAACATGCATTTCCCACTTTCCCATAAGTGTGTGTGTGTGTGAAAGAGAGAGAGAGAGAGCACACAAATACTTCAAAGTGTGAAGAGCATTACTTATACAGTATTCAGAAATGAAATGGGAGTATAGGCATCCTGATGAGAGCTTTATAAGCAATTGTCTTTTACTTCTGTCTCTCATTATGCATTGTATTTTTTTTAAAAGCTAGTTTCCATACTGTAAACATTCTTTGTGAACTTATATTCAAAGGACTCACTTGCTTTCAGGAATCTTAATGAAGGGCAATCTTTATAATCTGTCCACATACCACCCAAGGTAGAAAATATTCAGCTTTCAGCAATATTTTAAGCAACCCTCAGTCTCATTTCAAACTCCTTTTGCAAACTATCAGTTCAGGCCTCTAGTAACAGATTTCTCTCCCTTTTCGACTGCTGAGGAGAGAGAAAAGAAGGCATCAAACATACACAGAGATGGGGGTGGGAGCGAGGGAGGGTGGGAGCAGTCTCAGGCAGAGAAAATGAGGAAGCACCAGAGTTAACAAGGATGAAATAATTGGAAAAGATTCAGGAACTCTTAAATACATATTTTGCTGCACAGGATAGGATGTAGCATCAGGTTTCAGCCTAAAGGCATTTTAGTGACTGCACTACTAAAAGTTCAGTCACTGTAGTAGCTTGGGGGCAAAGAGTCAGATACATAGGCTAATCTGCTATAGTCCTCTCCAACACAATCTACTCCAAATAAACTACCTGCTGAGTGCTTTCAGGCACAGTGCAGGAATCAGCAGTAAATGTCATTCTGAATTCTGAAACACCCCCACATGCATGCACACACACCCATACCCTCACACAGAATATTTCAGTTATCATAATAGCATGTATAGATTTATGAAAGGAAAAAAAATAGTTGAGCCTTCTAACAAATTGCTGCTTCATAGAAACTTCAAGCATACGTATTTTGCGAATGGAATAGAATTTTGAATACTTGATATGACGCCTTTGGACATTCCTGTTTATCGGCTTAGTGAAGGAGAAAGTACATATCTAAAACAAGCAAAGTAATAGATTGTATCTATTATTTAACTTACATTGTTGGAACTGTTTCTGTATATTCATGGAGAAAGAGATTGGGTGTGCAGCGTGTGAAAAGAATTTAAAAATTTGCCGACCTATCTCTGTCTTTTGTCATCCCCAGATATAGTTAGTCACAGATATTTTTAATAAATTGCTTCTGGTTTGAAAAGGTGGTTCCTGAAAATGAAATTCTTCAGCATTCCCAGAATAGAATAATAGGATCACAGAGTTGTACATTTTGTATTCTATGTCCACTTAGCTGGTGGTAAATTGTATGGGATTTATTGGGTTTCATTTTTAGTAAATATGCCTTGAATAGATGGCTTCTATAAAAAGCTGAAGTATTTAGAACATCTACACTAGTACTACTCTGTTCTACAGCTTGCTGCTTGGGGAATCAGGAAAAAAAAGGAAAAAAAAATATTGTTAAGAATCTCAGAAAAACAAAAACAAGGAGACATCAGGGAGACATGTTTCCAAACACTTTTGGATGTGTCCCTCCACCCCAACTTTCTTTCAGGGTGCTTACCACATAGCTTCTAACATTCCTTGAGGGAACACAGAGCTGAGCAGAAAAAATGTTCATTCTTGGAATAAGAGATGACCAAGTTTCTTGAGGGTCAAAAGTATTTCAGCTCTGATTTTAATTGTTTGACTATTCCTAATAGGCTTGGCAATATTACCCATGTCTTTGCCAAGCTTTCACTTGAGCCAATATTTTCAAAGACAAGAGAAACTGTGAAATTTGAATTTAAAAGTCTCATTTCTTTCCATTCTCTCAGAATTGTTTCCAGGACAACTAGCAGGAGGTAGAACAGTGCTAACTCTCTCCATGCTTGATAATGGGAAAAAGATGGAGAGGACGGGAAAAACAGTTTATTTCTCACTATGTCAGCAATGACTGGCATTGTGAAGCTGGTGAAAGCTGCTAACTCCTATTGATTCCGAGGCACTCAGCAGCCTTTCAGACCTAAATAATTGTTGTCTTCAAGTTTAAATCAGTGCTTTTGGATAGCCCATTAGGGAAGCCTTTAAAGACTCATACAAGCCAATTGTATTAAAATAATAGCTTTGGAAAGGCAGTTAAGCTAACAGGGGATGTGAAGTAGTTGCCCTAGCAAAGGAAAATTGCCACCTGTCATTTCAGTGCAAAGTCTAAAAATCTATATAAGCCTTCACTTTGGTGTTTGTGTTGATATCAACTTCAGTTTACCACCCATTGGAATAAATGGACTTTATAGAATATTTCTGAATGGAAGGTAGGTTCGGAGATCAAAGTGGAAATAAAAACAATTGATTGGTATAGGAGACTGACAATAAAATTCAGTTTGTTGATTTCATTTCTTCATAAAGCTTAATTTGGCCTTACCTGCAATCAGTCTAAAGGAAGAGGGTTTCATATACGGCATTTCCTACAGAAAACATTTTAATGACATTTCCTGATACTATTGCAGGAAATGGTTGTTAATAATAATTCAGAATGGTCACATTCAGTGGGACTTGCCTATATCTGAAAGAAATCTTTCATTTGAGGAAGCACTCCTAGTTGAAGATGTTGCTTTCATCCATCAAAAGCTTCTGTGAACAGAGGTTGGAAGAAATGCTATTGCGGTTTTCTAATCCCTCCTACCATCCCTCCATGATATTCTTTACATTTTATTGAAGCAGCCATAGTCCTTTAGAACAGGTGTGTGTGTGTGTGTGTGTGTGTGCGGGTGCACGCTCAAAGTTGTTGTAGGGAGAAAATGGATGTGGTCCTTTCCAGAGATCTCTCAGGACTCTAGACCTCTTGTCCCTACTCCAGACTTGTGTGAAGCAGCTGGCTTCACCTCAGGGAGATGATTCACGTTGCAGAGGTAACTCAATCCTTGTTGTATTAAGGAAGCAAACAAAAGTGCTTGGTGTCATCTCAGAAAGCTGACCAGAAACCTGGAACTTTAAGATGTGAAGAACCGCACAAACGTCCCTTTGAAGTTTTGTGCAATGCTCACTTAATCCACCAGGTATATTAGGGATGTACAAAACCGGGTAATCTAATTTCAGATATTTGCTGGATGAAAATAACATATCCGGTAAGGCTGAATTAATTTCCAGGGGAAAAAAGGCACACCTTGCTGAAAACTCATTTTATATTAATTCTGGACTGAGTCAGACATTCACTAAAGAGTCCAAATGTTCTTGGTAAGTCCCACATCTGCAGACATCCTTCAAATAATATCACTTCCCCTTTAGAACAACAACAACAACAACAACAACATACATACATACACACATGTGCAGTGCAGAGCAAAAACTTTCACAAATTTATAGAAACATTTCATTATTCATACCCTGGCTTATACATGAGCAGCAAAAATGCTAGGCTTTCAGAGTTTTTGCTTATATGGAAGCCAATTAACATACAACTGCACATGCTTGGGTTTTTTCTGCATAGCCTGTGTGGATGTTCTGAAAGTGCTGATGTAAGTTGAATGATGCAGAAAGTGGGTAGGATCTGATAGTGCTCACATGGTGAATACTTGTCTTTTCTAACGTGGGCTTCTTACATTGTTACTTTGGATCAGCTCAGTTCCAGATTAAACAAACAAACAAGCTTGATTTACCTGACAGTACTTCTTGGCATTTTATTCAACTTAAGCATGCATTGCTGCTTCTGAAGTTAGAGGTTAGAGGTTCTGCAGAATTTACAGGGCTTTCCAAACTAATGTTTGTTGTTTATTCGTTCAGTCGCTTCCGACTCTTCGTGACTTCATGGACCAGCCTACGCCAGAGCTTCCAGTCTGTCGTCAACACCCCCAGCTCCCCCCAGGGATGAGTCGGTCACCTCTAGAACATCATCCATCCATTGCCCTTGGTCGGCCCCTCTTCCTTTTGCCCTCCACTCTCCCTAGCATCAGCATCTTCTCCAGGGTGTCCTGTCTTCTCATTATGTGGCCAAAGTATTTCAGTTTTGCCTTTAATATCATTCCCTCAAGTGAGCAGTCTGTCTTTATTTCCTGGAGGATGGACTGGTTGGATCTTCTTGCAGTCCAAGGTACTCTCAGAATTTTCCTCCAACACCACAGTTCAAAAGCATCTATCTTCCTTCGCTCAGCCTTCCTTATGGTCCAGCTCTCGCAGCCATATGTTACTATGGGGAACACCTTTAACTATGCGGACCTTTGTTGTCAGTGTGATGTCTCTGCTCTTAACTATTTTATCGAGATTTGTCATTGCTCTTCTCCCAAGGATTAAGCGTCTTCTGATTTCCTGACTGCAGTCAGCATCTGCAGTAATCTTTGTACCTAGAAATACAAAGTCTTTCACTGCTTCTACATTTTCTCCCTCTATTTGCCAGTTATCAGTCAAGCTGGTTGCCATAATCTTGGTTTTTTTCAGGTTTAGCTGCAAGCCAGCTTTTGCACTTTCTTCTTTCACCTTCATCATAAAACTCCTCAGTTCCTCTTCGCTTTCAGCCATCAAAGTGGTATCATCTGCATATCTGAGATTGTTAATGTTTCTTCCAGCGATTTTAACTCCAGCCTTGGATTCCTCAAGCCCAGCATGTCGCATGATGTGTTCTGTGTACAAGTTGAATAGGTAGGCTGAGAGTATACAGCCCTGCCATACTCCTTTCCCAATCTTAAACCAGTCCGTTGTTCCATGGTCTGTTCTTACTGTTGCTACTTGGTCGTTATACAGATTCCTCAGGAGGCATACAAGATGACTTGGTATCCCCATACCACTAAGAATGTGCCACAATTTGTTATGGTCCACATAGTCAAAGGCTTTAGAATAGTCAATAAAACAGAAATAGATGTTTTTCTGAAACTCCCTGGCTTTTTCCATTATCCAGCGGATATTGGCAATTTGGTCTCTAGTTCCTCTGCCTTTTCTAAACCCAGCTTGTACATCTGGCAATACTCACTCCATGAATTGCTGAAGTCTACCTTGCAGGATCTTGAGCATTACCTTATTGGCATGTGAAATGAGTGCCACTGTTCGATAGTTTGAACATTCTTTAGTGTTTCCCTTTTTTGGAATGGGGATATAAGTTGATTTTTTCCAATCTGATGGCCATTCTTGTGTTTTCCAAATTTGCTGGCATATAGCATGACAGCATCATCTCGCAAGATTTTGAACAGTTCCGCTGGGATGCCGTCGTCTCCTGCTGCCTTGTTATTAGCAATGCTTCTTAAGGCCCATTCAACCTCACTCTTCAGGATGCCTGGCTCTAGCTCACTGACCACACCGTCAAAGCTATCCCAAATATTGTTATCCTTCCTATACAGGTCTTCTGTATATTCTTGCCACCTTTTCTTGATCTCTTCTTCTTCTGTTAGGTCCTTGCCATCTTTGTTTTTGATCATACCCATTTTTGCCTGGAATTTACCTCCAATGTTTCTAATTTTCTGGAAGAGGTCTCTTGTCCTTCCTATTCTATTGTCTTCTTCCACTTCCATGCATTGCTTGTTTAAAAATAATTCCTTATCTCTTCTGGCTTACCTCTGGAATTTTGCATTTAATTGGGCATATCTCCCCCTATCACTGTTGCCTTTTGCTTTCCTTCTTTCTTGGGCTACTTCTAGTGTCTCAGCAGACAGCCATTTTGCCTTCTTGGTTTTCTCTTTCTTTGGGATGTATTTTGTTGCCGCCTCCTGGACAATGTTGCGAACTTCTGTCCAGAGTTCTTCTGGGACCCTGTCTACTAAGTCCAGTCCCTTAAATCGATTCTTCACCTCCACTGCATATTCCTTAGGGATATTAGTGAGCTCATATCTAGCTGATCTGTGGGTCTTGCCTAATCTCTTTAGTCTGATACTAAATCGTGCAAGAAGATGTTCGTGATCGGAACTACAGTCAGCTCCAGGTCTTGTTTTTACCGACTGTATAGATGTCCACCACCTTTGGCTGCAAAGGATGTAGTCAATCTGGTTTCGGTGTTGTCCATCTGGGGAAGTCCATGTATAAAGCCATCTCTTAGGTTGTTGGAAGAGAGTGTTTGTTATGCAGAGTGAGTTGTCTTGGCAAAATTCTATCAGCCTATGTTCTGCTTCGTTTTGTTCACCCAGGTCATGCTTACCTGTAATTCCAGGTGTCAATTGACTGCCCACCTTAGCATTCCAGTCTCCTGTGATGAAAATAACATCTCTTTTAGGCGTGTTGTCCAGTAGGTGTTGCAGATCCTCACAGAACAGCTCTACCTCAGCTTCTTCAGCATCTGTGGTTGGGGCGTATATTTGGATCACTGTGATGTTAGATGGCTTGCCCTGAATTCGAATTGAGATCATTATATATTTTTTTTGGATTGTATCCAAGCACTGCTTTAGCCACTTTACTATTAATTAGGAAGGCTACTCCATTTCTTCTGTGGTCCTCTTGTCCACAGTAGTAGATCTGGTGGTCATTTGATGTGAAGTGGCCCATTCCAGTCCATTTCAGTTCACTGACACCCAAAATGTCTATCTTTAATCTCGACATCTCACCAATAACCACATCCAATTTGCCCTGGCTCATAGCTCTTACATTCCGGGTTCCAATGGTGTGTTGATCCTTAGAACATCAGATTCGCCATTCACCACCAGCACCGTCGGCTGCTAGCTCTCCTTTCAGCTTTGAGCTAGCTGTGTCATCACGTCTTGGGCTAGTTGAACTCATCCTCTGTGCCTCCCCAGTAGCATTTTGACCATCTTCCGACCTGGGGGTCTCATCTTCTGATGGTATACCGACATATCTCTGGTTGTACTGATCCATTTAGTTTTCACGGCAAGAATACTGGGGTGGGTTGTCATTACTTTCCCCAGGGATCGCATTTAGTCTGACCTCTCTGTCATGACCTTCCTGTCTTGGATGGCCCTTCACGGTTTAGCTCATGGCATCATTGAGGTGCTCAAGCTCCAGCACCACGACAAGGTAACGATCCTTTGCTGAAGTCCAAACTAATACCTCTTCTTTATAGGAAGATGAAGGAAGTTGATGGAATGGTTAGGCAATGGGCTAGAATCCAGGATACTGCAAGTTCTATTCCTGCCTTAGGCATGAAAGCTGGCTGGTGACCTTGGGCCATCACTCTCTCAGCCCCAACTCACCTCACAGGGTTGTTGTTGTGGGGAAAATAGGAGGAGGAAGGAGTATTAGTTATGTCCACTGCCCTCAATTATTTATAAAAAAATAATAATAAAGGCAGGATAGAAAATAAATAATTAAAATAATTAAAAATAATAGAATCACAGAATCATGGAGTTCGAAAGGATCTCAAAGGTTACTGAGTCCAACAGCATGCTCCCTGCAATACCGCATTTTGGATGGATGGCCGTCCAGCCTGTTTGAAGATCTCCAATAAAGAGAAACATACCATTCCAAGAGGCAAGTCATTTCATTACTCGACAGCATCAGACAATTCCGTCTAATATGAAACCTGAATCTAGTTTCATCCCATTGGTTCAGGTCCTACTCTATGGAACAACAGAGAACAAATCCAATTCCTCCTCTATATGACAACCCTCTATATATCTAAAGGTTGCTGTTGTATTTCTCTTCAGTTATCTCTCTTGCTAGTTAAACACACACAGTTCCTTCTTTTTCTCCCCTTTAGATCTATGTATGTATGTATTAACAATGCTTACATATCATCCACATATCAAACTTCAAATCTGTCACAATAAATACTATACAACTGAGACCATGCATAACATATAATTCATCATTTTCATCATCCTTAAAACATAATCTGTCCCAGTAAAGTGGAGAATTAAAAAAAAAAATGAGAATTTGTAAAACAGCCCTGTACCCTAAATCCTGCTCCAAAAGAAGGTTGCAGGCTTATCATCAGTAGAATGCTCTGTAATGGGATAATAATAACTTATCAATAGTGCACTCTACAGTAATGTTCAATGTATCTTAGGGAGAAAACTCCTGAAATATTTCTCAAAGTATTTCCTTTACTCCAGTGAACAAAAAGGCACAAAGATAAAAATACTGCCAAGAAATACATAGTGCAATAAGAAGAAAGGAAAATGTCCAGGTTAAAAATAGCTGGTCTTTCTATCAAAACCATAAGTGTGCTTTCTGTGCAGGTTAGTACGCTCCAGGGCCTTCAACTGTCCATACTTCTCCTTCTCCATATTGTATCACTGATCACTTTCAACAGAGTGACACCTTCACCGGAGAGCTAGCTTATGTCCCTTTAAGCAATTTTATACAAAAGAAAACAGCTTTTGAGTTGGACCTTTGACAAAACGCAAACTGTCAAACTGATCAGGTATGTGATCATGGTGTCCTCATTTCATCACGTCTAACAATCTTGCCCTCAAAGAAATGCATCTTAGTGACTGGGTACGACATTTCCTTCTTCGAGGTCATCAGTGTTTTCTTGTCCACTAAAGACTTCCAAGCCTTTTCCCCTTAATTTGTTATTTTAAAAGACTTCAGGGTTTGTTTGTTTTTTACACAATGGAAGTTCAGAATGACTTCCCTTTCATTCTAAGGCACATGTTGAATCTTTTAACATTCAATTTCAGAAAAGACAATTTGATTAAAAAATAAGAATTAAAAAAAAAATCCTTCCTCCGCCCACCTTTGGCCCTTTTCAGCTCTTCTTAGGTTGCTCTATCTATCTATCTATCTATCTATCTATCTATCTATCTATCTATCTATCTATCTATCTATCTATCATCTTTCTAATTTAGTCACCACTGATCTCACTCAGAGAGCAACTCTAGGCAGTTGATGCATGTCTTTACAGTCTGAAGTTCAAACTAGTTTACCATTTGTTTTAGGTGCTCAAATAATGCCATCAAATTATGGTGGTGATCATTATTTATATCTGGTGTATCTGTGCAATCCTGATTATTTCATGTTTAGAAAGAGCAAAAATGTGATATCCTCCTTGTTTTTGGATTGTCTAAGCCTAAAGATGATTGGTTCTTCTAACTACCAAACCACTGCTCTTTAAGAATACTGTACGTACATGGAGTAAAAAATAATATATTAAATTATTGATATGAGGATTCTTGAAGTCACTGCTGTGACTGATCATTTTTCATTTATTCTTCCTTCTTTCCTACTGTAATCAGCTCCTAGTAATCTCAGCATTTGTAATATCATTCTGAAATGTTGATCATCTCTGGGGAAGGATCACTTTTCTATCGTTACCATGTAGGCTAAGACCAAACAAACAAACAAACAGTACTCTAAGAATTCAGCATTATCACAACGAAGTAGTAACTCTGAAAAATATAAGTAACTTTTTTCATATATATTTTTTTCATATTCTAAGTGAATTTACAGAGAAAACTCTCACTTTTTTTGTCTTTGCCTCTAAAAGGGCAAAGGTTCCTAACTGGTTATACTGGTATCATGCAATGGTACTTCAGATTTTCTTGCTTGAATGCTAAATGCCTAACAAAACAAGCTACTACTGTTTGTTTGGTTGGTTGGTTTAAAAAAGGTGATTGTGCAAGTCACCATTCAGTATTATTGCTGAGCAAAATCTCAGCCCATCAGGATTAAACCTGTGCTGAAAATACTGATAAATCTCCAATCCAAGTGGTGAAAGTAAGGAGATTGTCTTGCAAAGTGCCTGAATGAGAAGTAACCGGTGTGAGTCACTTGTAAAACTTTCTGATCTCTTTGGAAGGTCTGCAGGCTGGAAGGAAATAAATAAATAAAATGTCTGTATTTTTACTATGCCATAACATAGCAATCTCCAATAGATATACTCAAGGGACCATGAAATATTGCTCCTGGAATACAATTCTGACACTTACTGTTTCTGAAACAACAGTCTTCTGTAAGATTCCAAGCACATTAACCTAACATCTGTTTGAAATTCCCAATTTTCCTACAACTGTAGCTCTTTATCATCTTGTTGTGTCTCATCTGTAAACAGAGAACATAGAATGATCAGATATGTGGGCAAATACTAATGCCTGATTATTAAATTATAGTCTGCTGATTATCTTGAACTGAGAAGCCAATTATTAATTACTGTAGCATATTTTTAGATGGTGTTTGTGACCTTGGATACATTCTGTTTTTGAAGAGATGAATAAACAAAAACTTGACTGAGCGTAAAGGTGTTAAAGGAAATTGAAATGTGTTCAAGGTCATAAACACCCATCTATACAACCATGTTGCTTTAGGGCCAGCTGATTGTCTCAATAAATATTTGGTTAGAAATTAAATACAAAAAAGATTACAGGGATTTTAAAAAATAAAAATAAACTAAGTTCTCAATACTATTTTATTTCACAATTAATCTGGGATACCACTAGTATTTATTTACATACTTAAAAATAACAAGATTTAGAATTTATTTTATGAGATGGATTGGACCTGCCCATGTGCAGTTGGCTGTTTCTTGAACATGACAATAATCAGCAGTAATTTATTCTATATCAGAACAATTGAACCACATTGCTAAAATTTGAGAGGATTTTAGCAACCGCAACAACTCAATTTCTTTATTTTTGCTTCGAATTAGAAATACAGTCAAGCATTACACAGGCTGTGCCACTTCCTTTACCCATGTATATGAAGTTTCCATCGTCCCTCCCTCCCTCCCTCCCTCCCTCCCTCCCTTCCTTCCTTCCTTCCTTCCTTCCTTTCCTGTTATTGACAATTTGTCTCTGTAGACTTATTGGGCATGTTTCTGTAATTGGATTTGCTGTGTATCCCATCGCCATTGATGTGTTATAATGTTTGAAGCCGTTCTTGGCTTCTGAAAGTCGTTGTTATTTTATCCCATGTTGTTTATATATAACTCAAGGGGGCAAATGACTCCTGCCTCCTGTTTCCCCCACAATGACGACCCTGTGAGGTGAGTTGGGCTGAGAGAGAGTGAATGGCCCAAGGTCACCCAGCCAACTTTCATGCCTAAGTGAGCCTAGAACTCACAGACTCCTGGTTTCTAGCCCAGAACTTTAACCACTACATCATTATTATCATTACATGGCAGTCGAGAATGTCTTTTATGGAAGGACATGAAGCACTTCCTGCAGGGAAAAGTACTTATTCCATCTCGTCCTCGTCCTCCTCCTCCTCCTCCTCCTCCTCCTCCTCCTCCTCCTCCTCCTCCTCCTCCTCCTCCTCCTCCTTTTTGCAAATATGTACATGTATTCAATAGACATTGAAATGAAAAGTGCTGAAACTAGAAAGAATAACTGATCCAAGTAATTTGTGAGACTGATTTTGGTGGCTCTCAAAATGGAAAAGTACATTTCTTGTTAGATTTATATGCCACTTTTTCTCCAAAAGCTCAAGATGGCTTATGTGAAGATTTCCCTTCATTTTATCCTCAGACCAGCATTAACATACTGTATGTCAGGCTGGGCTGAGGCAGAGTGACCACCCAACACCTCCTTTTGAGATTGTATATTTGAGGGAGGACTTGAGAATGGTTCTAAATCTGGATTTACCCAGTCCTACTCCTGCATCTTAACCAATATACCACCTTGGCTCTTGTATATTGAGAGCCAGTTTGGTCTATTTGTTAAGGCACCAGGCTAGAAACCAGGAGACTAAGAGTTCTAGTCCCACCTTAGGCATGAAAGCCAGCTGGGTGACCATGGGCCAGTCACTTTCTCTCAGCCCAACTCACCTCACAGGGCTGTTGTGGGAAAAATAGAAGGAGGAAGGAGCAATAGGTATGTTCCTCACCTCAAGTTATTTATAAAAATAATAAAGGTATGATAGTAAATTAAAAATATATATATTTCTTCTGTATTTCCTCAGAATAGATTTACTCTTCTTCTATAGGAAAGAGATCCTAAGCATTTTGATATGAATTTGGGACTCTCATAAAGGATGATTTCTTAGAGGTTCAATCTCCCGTTAAATGGAGAAACTCACTGGGTGACTTTGAGTCAGTCAGTGTCTCCCAGCCTAATCTATTTCACATGGTTATTATTGTGGGATAAAATGATGAGATATTTTTTTTTAAAGCTGCCCTGAATCCCTGGAGAAAAGGTGGGATCTTGTAGAAAAACAAATATATAGACTGAGGAGGAAAGAGTCCCTTCATGTAAATAGATGTCCACCTGGAAATCTCTCTATGATTTGTGTAGTCAATAGTGACCACCTGGATTCCCTATTTCGATTGGATAAACTAAGTCCAACCTTCTCAGAGGAAATAAATAATATCAAAGCTTTAGGATGTCTTATTTGGGGGTAGTGTATATGAATAGCCTTGAACAAGCAGATCACTCCCTTTCTTTACAATGGGCAAAATGATCCCACGTCACATGATTCTTGAGTGATTAAGTACAAAAAAGAGTAAAGTGCTGCATCCATGGGCAGGGTTATGTAATGTCAGGTAATCCAGGCTTGATCAAAATAAGAAAATGTGATGAAATTAATCAGGCACTTGTATTTTCAATTCAGAGTTGTACATTTTATAGCTATTTATTTAAATATTAATTATTTCATCCAGACATATAACTCTTTTTTTCTCTTAAAAATGAAGGGAAAAGCTCATTAAAATATAGTAATATGAGCATCATTTTATCTTTGTTGGAATCATGCAATATCTTTCATCACGTTAATACTCCAGTTCAATTTGGGCTGCTCCCATTAGACAAGGCTACAAGTGGACTGAAAAAAAAAAATAGACAAGTACTGTTGTGTTGTTGTGGCTGATGGCTTTTAACTTGGATGTTTATGTTCAAATAGCTTGTCTGTGTGTCTGTGTGTTTCTGCTGAATGCTTGACATGGAGTTAAACAATCTACTGTCTCTTTTTCTCAGCCCAACATTAACTATGTCAGGATAATAAAGCTAGCCTACTTTATAGCATTTTAATAAGGATTAAAAATATAATAATAATGAATATTAAGATATTGCATAAATTATCAGCAAACCATGCTTTATCTTATTATTATTTTTAATTAATGCATTCTAGAGACATTCATCTGTATTTAGCATTTCAAAGTCATTTTTTGTATGTGTGCCTTCAAGTAAGTGTTGACTCCTGATGACTGCCTGGACAAGTCCCTGCAGTTTTCTTGGCAATATTTCAGATGTGGTTTGCCATTGTGGCCTTCCTAGGGCTGACAGAGTGACTGGCTCAAGGTCACTAGAACTCATGGTTTCCTGGTTTCTAGCCTGATGCCTTAACCCCTACACCAAACTAGCTCTTATTTCTATGGATAAGCAGAACAGGAACCTGCAGGCACATATATGAAGCTTGAATATCACATGTGCATAAAGTTTGTATTGAAAGGACTGTTACACATTGGATGGATAGTTATTAGTTTACTTACTTATTTATTTATTTATTATTCAAATTTAATTACTGCCCATCTCCCCCAAGAGAGGGACTAGTTGCTATCATAGCATTGTAGCATATGCATATTTCACAAATTCATTAGCACCTTGGCTTCTGTTTTGCCCCGACTTGACTGACATTTAGCATGCTAAATTACCTTAGGTTTTTTAGACCATCTCAGACTGACTGTAGCCTTGAGACAAAACAGGATAAATGACTGTGCTCTAATTTTCAGGAGTAAACATTCTGATCATCAAAAGAATCTTCTTTTTATGCTGCCTGAGATCAGTAGCATTACTAAACTGCTTTTAAATTAGACTGGGAAATTTAAAATATATAGGCATATGAAAACTCTCTGGTTTCATGTTTGAAATTATGTATAACATTTCTTTCTATGTCACTTACTTTGTTTCAAGTCTATTCATATTTCTGTGTCTCTGACAAGTGTCAATTCCCAAACAACCCTGCCTGCAGAAAACCGTGCTTTTTCAAATATATTTCTAGGCAGATTTAATTAAGATGTTAGGAAGCAAATAGAAACCCAGCACAGCTGTCCTGAAGAAGAAGCCAGCATGTGACCTCCCTTTCCAGTTTCAGAATGACACTGTGAGCAGAACTCCAATCTGTTATATTCACCATAAATCACCTTGCTCTAAAAGGTGACAAAGAGTCAAAATTAAGCAATAGATTGATATGACTTCCAGAATTTTAAAATGCCTTGATCTGCCTGAACTGGGAATGTGTTAAGACCAGATTACATAAACCTAGATTTAAAAAAGCAATAAACTTTTAAAGTGACTCTTAGATGATTAGAGAAACATTCAGAAGATCAAGATCTAACTAAATTATTCTACAATTCATAGTCCTCCAAGCTATTGTGCCCAGGGTTATTACCTCTCTGGGTTTGACCCATAGACTTGGGTTTTAACTCCTCATATCTGGGCTCCATATCTAGATTTAATGGATGATATCTGTTAAATCCAAAATGAACTTTTGCATATGTATAAAATTTTTGTCTGCCATTTTGCACATGCATAAAACCATGCATCAGACTTCATTCTTTCAAGCCAGTGTGAATTTGTACAATCTGCCCCCCGCATGCACAAAAAAAATGCCTAAAAGGCATTGTCAATTGCCAGTGGAGTCTAAGGAAAGAAAAAGATGGGTGTATTTAGTGGAAGCAACAGGAAAGAGCACAAAGAGTGCCCTGTCCTGTTACTATCCCATCTCTGTTACTGTGATAATGGTAGGTTCTCAGTAAAGCACTTTCTTGCAGCCGTGCAAAGCCACAGGCACTAATATCCTTTCTTTGCTCCTTCCTAGCCTTATGCTAGAAAGCCAGTGGCCAAGAAATGGCAGAGGAGATGCAGGGTTGCAACTCAGGACTGTGTCACCTGGGGCAAACATGGATTCTACACCCATTTTGGCACCCCCCCAGTGCTCATTTTGGCACACCCCCAGCACGATGCCCAAGACACATGCCCCTCTTGCCCCCCCTAGTTGTGGCCCTGAGGAGACGGCTGCAGAAAATGCAACCTGCTCCTTTCCTTCTTCGCTGAGCCTCAATCTTCCTGCCACCAATCTCATAGGACAGCACATCGTACTGGTCCACCCACCCTTGATCTTCCCAGTGCCTTACTATTGAACTTCCTGCTGGCCTGCCCACCCTCCATCTTCCCACACCTTCCTAGAAATATCAACAAAACATTGATTTGATTGACTTTGTCCATTATTTGGGGGAAGATATCCAGGTCATTTGCCCATTTCATCTGAAGTCCATTAAATCGAAGCCCACTAACTTGAGAGTTTACTGCTCTGAAACTTGTAGGATAAACTTAAGTGGTGGTGTCACAATTGCCTTCCCTTGATAAGGGTTGAGAAAACAAATTGAAAATCTTCCTTCCTTCCTAACTTCTCAATGGTTGCTAACAAACGACCTGATACTGAATCAGCCCATTAGCAAAACACAAGAGAGATGGAAATTACTACTTCTGCAAAAAAAAAAAAAAGAGTGACTTCTAGCCTGATATATCACATGAGTGGGAGAAAGCAGCACAAGAATTTAAATTTTGATCTCACTATTAATAGAATTTGTATTTGATACACAGCAGTCCCTATAATTCACTTGTAATGGCTTCATTAACTTTGTCACAATAAATCTACTTACAACTTCAGTGTCATTGGAAGTCCATTCTTGCCATTTCTTGCCTAACTGACCAAGGGAAGCTTTCCTCTCCCCTCCCCTCCCCTCCCCTTCCCTCCCCTCCCCTTTCTATCCTACTTCTTCATCTTCTTTTGCTGTTTCTACTTGGACAATGTGTGCATATATACTTGAGTATTCCTGTGTAAGAGAGTAGTTTGTATGTGTCAGAGAAAATAGTTTATGCAGTTAGGTGATCAATTAGTTCATAAACAGGGTACCTTATTTTATAGGCAATATATTTTCATTAGTTGTTCCACTCAATATAAATCATTAGCTGTTTTTCTTCTCCTCCTGGCTTTGAACTTTCTTGGAGGCTTGCTTCTAGTATGTGTTTGTATCTGTACATGTCTTTGTACATGTACACACACATACACACATGCATATATATTGTCATACTCACACATTTGTCGAGGGATGGGTGGAATCTGTAGGATTGTTTTCAGCTGAAAACAGCAACCCTATGTTGACATGACTAAAAGCTGAGCTCTACACAGGATTTTTGCCTGTCTTTATAATTTTGAGACTGGTTCATCTTAAATTCAGGGTCATCTTCCTTTCAAGTAAAAACAGTAGCCAGTTTAGAATTGAAAAATATGAAATAAAAATTTGATATTTTAACAGAACACGAGGACCTGCCCTGCAAATTCAAGGCCAGAAATTGGTACTGATCAGGTTGAGAAAATGAATAATTCAACAGAGGAAATCTATCTATCTATCTATCTGTCTGTCTGTCTGTCTGTCTGTCTGTCTGTCTGTCTATCATCTATCATCTGTGTATCTATCTTCTGTGCCTGCCCATCTGAACATATGACCCTGGGCAGCTAACACCAATTTAAAGCACCAACAAAAACAACCTTAAATAAAATAACCATGACAACCATCAACACAATCCAAAGGGTTTCCAACATAGAAAACATACAAATTAAGTGGTCTTAACATCCAAGCCTAAGGCTTGAGGAAACAGCCAACAGGATCAGGATTTTTTGGATCCTGGGCAGAGATCTGAGATGGAATGAGTTACAGCAACTTGTAACATTTAATCTAAAGCAAGAAAATCATTACACACAATCACACACACACACTATATACATATACATATACATATACATATTATATAGAGAGTATATATATACTGTATATATATAATAACAGAGGGCAGCAGTAATATTGAGGGATCAAGGAAATTCTGAGATGCAGGAGCACAGCAGGAAAACATAAAATCAGAGGAGGATCATGTGCAACATTGTTGAATGGCCAGATTGTGATTCTGAACTGATTCTGTAATAATTTGATCACTCAGTTGACTCAATATACTATTATGAAAGTCTAGAAAGTCTATAACGAAAAAGCTCACACATTGACCTCTCAGAAAAATACAGAAATTGATGGTGCTGCAGTTAAATTATTGATGAAAGATATACAGGAGGAGAAGGAAAACAAGGCTTGTCATAATAAATATGAATAGGAAATTCATTAACATTGAAAATAGGTGGGGAAAAACTGTGAAGTTTATCTTTGTGTCTGGTAACACTGTTCTTTCAGAAATATGTTTTGTTCTTCAGATTCTGCAGTATTTGGGGTATAAAGTAGATGAGATGTTTAAGGAAAAACACTATCATGTTTAGAGCAGTCATCTGGAAGGTATTGTGTTATTTTCAAGCCCAGGTATCAAATCTTGGAAATCTTAATTAAACGTTTTGTCCAGTTTCGTGTTATGATTAACAGAAATAGAGGTAGGTTTTTTTTCCACTAACAAATGAACCCACATTTGTTTTTTTATGCAGTTAAAACATACATATTTTTGCTTATCTTTCCTTGCGTAAACTTTTTTCATATAAGTGTTGAACTGATCACTTCATTACAAAACATGGAAAACTGTATAATATGAAGGACGACTGTATTCCAAGCTGTTTATTATTCCAGAAAAGAGTATTTAGATCAGAAAAATGTGGATGTAATGTTATTTTCCATAGATATGTGGTTACATACACACAAACACACACACACACACACACAACTATCTTCTGAATCTCTTTGTATCACTTTGCCTATATTCCTTATATCTTTACAACAGTTATCTTTCCAATAATTTCAAATGAGACCTTTACCCAATGAATCCATGATTGAATTAATAGACGCATAAAATATTCCTTTAAAATATAGATAAAAATATCCCTATCACTTAGTTTCATCCCAGGATCCTAAAACCAACAAAAGTAAAATGGATTTCCAATGCTTTTGAAAAAGGTCTTTCATAAACATAAACCTTATCCCAAAGCAATATGCACTGAACATTAGAATCAATCTAAACATTATTCCATTTGTATTTTCTTATCTCCTGAGAACAGGAAGGCAATATTCATTTACAGAACTAATGATAAAAGGAGACACCATCAGCCTCCTAAAGGAATACAAGGTATTAGAAGGAAAAACTTCAGATTTCATGGACTGAAGCAATGGCATGTTAAAATAAAGGTAGGCAGGTGATATGAAGAAAGTTAATATCCAGCAACATTTCATATCAGTCTTGCGAGATTAATAAAACCAGGAATGTTGAACACTGACCTCTATGAATGATTGCTCAACGAAGCCAGCAAATTCCCATTTCAATCTGCCCTTAGTCAGTAGGCAATAAATACGATCTCCCTGTCCCTCAAAGAAATGCATTCCAGCTGTATTGTCTTCTGCTGACAAGAAGCCAGTGGGTTTAGCTGAGGGTTAAGCAATGTGCTGGAAACTATTAAATTGCACCCATCCTGGGGCTGCAAAGCTATTTTCAACAAAAGCCCGAGCTTTGTACATCGGTCCAGCTATGCACAAGGGACAGTGTTTGCCTTTTTTTTAAAAAAATGTCCTTGTAGTCATTTTGAATTCTAAACTACATCAAAACAGCTATGCTGGCATAGATGTAAATATTATACCTTCCTAGGTGCTAGGTTGAATTTCTAAGTGCTTGGTAAATGTTTGCACATTGGTTTTCAGTTTTTATCTGTTTAGGTCTACTTTCCAGCCATAGACAAGCATGGGACTCTAAGGAGAATAAATAGGGAAAAAAAATAGCCCAGGTGCTCCTATCCCCCACCCCACCATTTTAAAAAAAAACTTTTAAACATCTTTGTAAAATGTTCAGGGACCGAGTTCATGCTTTCAGGTATATCCATATTTTTCCCTTTGCTGACTCCTTCTTTCAGGCCAGATTAAACATAATGTTAAATGCATTTAAGGTTGTTTTTTTTTTTTTTTCCAAACACTTCCAGCAAATTTTATGTCACAGCACATGGTGATATGAGAATTTAACCCCTTGACAGCCATGAAAACTTGCCTCAGATCTACTACTTTGTCAATCTACTACTTTGTCAAAGAATGTCTTCTAGCATTTTCCGTTCTTTCTTTTTTTTTAATCATTCTGCTTCAGTACTTTTGGAAGTGGAGGGATTTAGTGAATTTCTCATGAATGGAGGGTGATTTTTTTGCCCTTATTTACCTATGTGTTAAAAGAGGAGTATGAATCAATGTCCAGTCTTTCATTTTACAATTAGGATTACAGTTAGGGTTATATTATACCATTTCCTCAGTGGTCTGTAGCCTCCTGGGCTGCCTGCACTTTAATTAGAGTCCAAGGAAAGATATCATAACAAACTTTACTTCATGAGCATATTATCATCAGGAAGATATGTATGGCCAGGGAGGTTGCAGAGTGATGGATAGATCTGTAGGAGAAACATGCCTCCCTACCCCAGAACAATAAAGTAAACTTAGAAAGAAGTTCATTGGGTTTTTCTGGGCCATACCTTCTTTCTCAGTTGAACCTACCTCATAGAGGAGACTGTGCAGATCAGTGAATGGGTTCTTCACTTTAACAAAGATTTGAGTGAGGTGCCCCATTTAAAGCATTCCTGGGAAGCGGTGAAGTAATCCTGTTTCTGACTCGTGGAAAATATATGAGGCTTCTCTTCATGCATTGCACATGTACAGAATCCACTTCCGTCAAAGTAAAATGAATATGCAATACAATATGTGCGTTCTAATATCCCTTAAACTTTTAAGAGACTTTTTTCAGTTCTTTCCTCTTTTTGCCATTCTCTGTGTGTTACACTTGGAGCTGTTCTTCTCATAAGATAAAATAAAAGGGATCATGGGGCTGAGGAGGAGACAAACAGATGACACAACAGTGATTTCAGGGCAGCAATTTATATTAGGAAAAGCTTTCTAAGTATAAAATGATGCCTTAAATCAATGCATGATCCAAGTTGTAGATTTATGTTGGCATGGTGTTCAGATTAACTGATAAGTATCTCCTATTCACACTGGCACCTTTTGCTACATAGCATCCGTAAGGATTGACAATCAATGTAAAGCTCAATATCTATCTTTCTCTCCCCCACCCGCTTTTCAACGAGTCCTCTAATTTATCTTTAGAAATAGAACCACAAGGAAAGAAGAAGGAAAAAAAAAACATTCTCATAATTCTATATATACCTTTTTTTTTCAACAGCTGTTTAAAGTCTTTGTATAGCATCATTTAGTGTCATCAGGCATATTCAGGGCCTGGGAAAGACTCTGCTAACCTGCTTTTTGCCTCTCTGAACCTTTAAATACATTTACATCATCAATGACACCCAAGGTCAGATAATTCTCTGCAGGCTATTCCTTGACAGTCTTTTTTCAAACTGTTCTGACAGCTGAGAGTACAGCAGAGAGACTCACACCTAGTAGCGTAATTTGAAGTGTTAATTGAGGAACACCTCACTGACCTTGGTGGCCCTCATCTTCTACTAGTGACAGAAGAGAGCCTGAAGATGAGCTGATAGAAGAAGGCAAAGGATAAATGTGATGAGCCTGGATGCCTTTTTCAGAAAGAAAATATATTTTAAAAATATATTGGTCTGGATTTATCTGTTTCTTACAAATATGAGGAGCCTTGATTAATTCCAAAGGAACCATGAGCTCTGCGTTCTCAAAGGCTGGAATCTCAAAAGTCATTCTATAATAATGGTTTATTTCCTACCAAGGTCGATCAAACCTTTTTCATTCTGAACTTCCACCAAGTTCCATCCCTAGGATGTTTCTTCAGAGCTCTGGGGAGTTATAATGGACAGCGCTTGGCAGGAGGAGGAGGAGGAGGAGGAGGAGGAGGAGGAATACAAGAGTAGTGGTAGCTGGTTTGCGTCGCTGGTAAGAAATAGGAGGAGAAGTATTGGCTTGTGTGACTGGCACATCTGCCCCCAAATCATCATGATCCTTGTGAAACATTGGCTACATCAGTCACAGCATCTTAGATCCTAGTGAGTTCTGGAGGTTAAAAGCTATTCTTAAATGGCTAAGCAACTGATTTATTTTATGGGAAAGATTGGTGAATAATTCCTTGCTTTTCTACCTCAACTCCTCACAGTTAGCTCCATCTCATCCAGGAAAGATGATGATGACTCCCCTTTCGCCCCATGGCCACTCTCTGTGAAATTTCTCATGGATTTTCCCCAAATATGGATATTACAATCTAACATTTCATTACATTTGGCCCAAATCATCACAGTTATGAGCATATAAAATCAATAAATAAAAAAGTATAATTCAAAATGTCCTGCATTGATTTGTATGGGGTTTTTTTCCTGATGTATTCACTCACAAAGATCTAATTAGCAAATATTACAGGTGGTCCTGCTTACCAACCACTAGTTCAGCAACTGTTCAAAGTTATGATGGCACTGGAAAAGGAGACTGGTCCTCAAAGTTGCGGCCATCACAACGTCCCTGCAGTCATGTGATCACAATTCAGGCACTTGGCAACCAGTGCATATTTATGACAGTTGCAGCATCCTTCAGTCATGTGATTGCTATTTGTGACCTTCACAGCCAGCTTCTGACAAACAGAGTCAATGAGGAAGCCAGCAGGAAGTCGCAAGTTGTGGTCACATGACATTGCACTTAATGACCCACAGTGATCTGCTTAATGACTGCAGCCAGAACTGATATTGTAAATTGATGCAGTCATGTGATGTTTCACTTTACAACCTTATCACTTAGTGACAGAGATTCCAGTCCCAACTGTAGCTGGTAAGTGAGGACTACCTGTATATCACTCTGGGGAAAAAGAACATTTGTTTTTGTATTTTTACATGTTTTATTATGGTAGAAGAAAGCTCTGCTTTTCTGATTCTTACTCCACATTAGCAAATCATGGTGGTAAGCAATTGGTGCCTCTGTGCCATCTGACGGTCTGTGACTAACTAATGTAGCTCTTCAACCTACATGAGCTGCACAGTGCAAAGAGCAACCCTAGCATACATAACAGAGTGCCTCTTATTTTTGCGAAGTTTTGTACTATTTCTCTCCTGTAAGGGCTTTTCCCATGTGCCGTAATTCTCAGTATATTTGCTTTTTTGGTAGGCATCTGGCTCAGGATACATTTGAAGTTTTATTTTATTTTATTTATTATTCAAATTTCCATCACCACCCATCTCCCCCCCAAAAAGGGGAACTCTTTTCAGATTCAGTTCCAGATTAGATTCCTGAACAGATCAGATGATTTCTACACACACACACACAGACACCTGTATACATGTTACTCTCATTCACCTACAAAGCACTAAAATAGTTCTTTCGTCATTCTTTCACCTGGATGTCATGCCAAGTCATTTCATCCCCCTTTATTCTTAGTTCTCTTCCCCCTGATAGAGGCTCCTGATTTAGCTCTCTTCACCCCTTTCCATTTGTTTTGTCCAATCAAAATTGGTCTGCCATTTTCATTTTGGCAGCAATCAATCTCTTAAATACATTTTACCTCACCCACCGCTCTTTTCATTTCCTAAGTCCACAAACTATCCTTTTTCATACTTTCCATTAGCATAACTCCACATACTTCTGTGGCACCCTGTAATGCAATAGTTTTCATACCTTGTTCTAAACAGTTTCCACATTTTCCTTCCTTATGCCCACTTTCCATTCATTGGTTTGGGAGGGTAATCTATCTTCTAATAAATTTTCATACAGGACTTATATTTCCTCTTCCTGCATTCAATCGGCTTTCAATCTCATTTCTTCCACTTTTACTTTTCCCCATGTCCATAGTTTCTAAAGTACACTCTTAACACAACCAAAAGTATGGTCTGTCCCATATTCAGAACCCCATATCTCTCTTGTATTCTTTAGTATTCAGTCATTCATCATAACCAATCAAATCAGTCATCCTTTTGTTGTGTGTAGCATGAAAGAAGCAAATAACAGTTATTGAAAACAATTAATCCTTTCTATCTCTCAGTAATTTAGCCCTGGGTAGGGCCAGAGAATCTGATCTATCCTGAATATTCTCTTGTTTTCTCTCTCTCTTTCTCCCTGTCCAACTTAAACCCTTTCTTTACCTTATTACATTACCAGTTGGATCATGAACCCACTGATTGCAAAACAGAGTGCCAGATACTACACTATAAAGATAACTACCATTCCATTTGCTGCCACATGTTCAGATATATAAGCTTTTAACATGCCTTAATCCTAAACAGCAGAAAGTTCACCAAGGAGTTTGCCAATATAATTCCCCATGATTTGTCCCAGAGAACTTCTTTTGTTGCAGGTCAATAATGGTAGAATACAGGAGTATACATCCTTCTGTAAATAATTCATTTAATTAATCTGCAGAATTCTGGTCACTGACAGAAATAATAATAATAATAATAATAATAATAATAATAATAATAATAATAATATACATGTATATCTATGCATGTTCTAAATTACTTATAACATTCTTTAATTTTGACATAATCATAAACAAATTTTGAGTGTGTCTTTTTCATAAAGTTCCTAAAAGCTGGGATGCAGATATATATAGAATAGGGTGAGCATGTTAAGAATAAAACTGTTCTGCTCTGCTCATCCTGGCCAACACGTTCCAAAACTGACTCCTTACTGTTAGCAAGGAATGCTGCAATGACACAGGTACAATAAGTCTGGTAACCTACTTCTGTATCTTACTACAAAGTGTTATGTGTTACCTTGACTGAGCAAAGCCATGAGGGGACGATGGAAGTCAATATCTATGAGCCTATCTGGTGCCATCTACTGTATATCTATGGAAGATGGTGATTTGGAATGTAAGGGGAGTAAATAGAGAATGAATTAAAAGATGGAACAAAAGAACAAAAAGTAGATATGTTGTGTCAGTGAAACAGAGAAAGAAGAATGTAATCAATTTGAATTAAACATTCTGTGAAATAGAGTTGATGAATACATTCAGATAGTGAAGATATAGATTTAATTATAAATGAAGGGTCTAAAATGTATGTCAGAAATTAAGAATTGTTATGGGTGCATAAGGAAGTAGAAATCCATAGGCTGATGATGATTGTATGCTCTAGAAAATGGTGATAGTGGTGCTAGTTTAGGGGATTTTTTTTTCCTAAAATGGAACAGTTACTCAACATTTCTGAATTAAGTTAATGCTTGTAGCAAGCTGCTCAGAGTCACTCGATGAGATGGGCAGCTATAGAAATCAAATAAATCAATAAATATATAAATAAATTCCCCAAGCTCTCAGAATGAAATGATGAGCAGAACATCATCATGAGCAGGCCCATGGTTTGTTATTGAGAACAGCTGAAGAAAACAAGCAAGTCTGAAAGGCAGGTTGGTGATAATACATAGAAGCAAAGAATAGCAGAAGAATATAACTTTCAGTAATAAATTGTCCAAACTGCAGATGTTCAGTGGGCCTTGAAGCTTGAGTAGCAGGCAGTGGGATGAAACGTAAATTAAGAGGGTGTTATATAGGAACTATATTACTAAAGTATAAAGTATATCCACTGGGATATCGAAATTTTTAAAGGTTCAGAGTGTGTGTGCGTGCATGTGTGTATTTGTTTACAATTTGTGTATGCTTGTTGCAGTTTTTGTTTGCTTTTCATAGTTGACAGAATTTGGTCTAACTGTGAGAAGTATGGAAAGTGCACAACCATATACAAGAATCCAAATGTTTGCCCAACTCCAGTTGTATGCATTTTCATCTGATTTGTTTTAAATTGTGCAACAAGGAAATTATTTGGATTAGCACAGCTGGTGACTCTCCTGCTTGGTGTTATACTTTAAGTTAAAGACTTCATTTTTTTCAGTGCTAAGCTGTTGAAAGCTGGAGTTTATAGAACAAGCTGAATAAATTTTGCACACGAAAGAGGTTTTCAAACACCCATTAGCATTTATTTTAGGTCTCTCATTTAGCAAAAACAAATCTGAGTTTTTGTAAAACCCCTCCAACACCAAACATCTCTCTCTTTCTCTCTTTTTCTCTCCCTCTCTTTCTCTCCTACCCCCTCCCATCCCATAACTTTTTATTACATGGTTGCATTTAAATTATTGAAGTTGCAAATATACATAGAAGTTAGTTGCAATTGGCAGCACAAGTTCATCCCCTCTTTCTATAATTGGTTGTAGAAAATAGGACTATTCTATTTCTTTGCAATTTAGGAACTGTGATTCATGTCCCCAAAAAATTGAGAAATAAGTCTCCTTCCCCTCCCCTTCCCCTTCATCTTTTCATTATTGAAAAATCACTGGAAATCCTACCAAGCATCTTTTGCACTAAAGCAGCAGAGGTGAACGTAGACTTGACTACTTTTGTTTCCCAGAAATCTTCTGAAAAGGAAAGAATGTGGTGTTGAGAGCTTTATTTCTCTCTAATTCCAACTGCAGAACATTTTTTATTCGATCACTTTTTAATTGATGTAGTGGTCTGTTACTGTTAAGCTTGGTGACATTTTCCTTTATTTTATATTTTTAATTGATATAATGCTGCAATTTTGTGCATTCCTTTGCTCTATGTTGTAATGTGATTTTTCCCCCTATGTTCTCTATTTTACTGCATTTAAAGAAAAATATGGTTGCATTTTTGAATGGGTTCTTCTTTTTTTATCTTATAAATTGCCCAAATAACTTCTCTTGAAGGACTTACAAGAAAAAGTACATTTGTTACATATTTGCGGAAAAATACAAAGCTCTTTTAAAGAGAAAGTACAAGGACAAAGACCAATATAGAGATATTTTCCATTGGGGAAACAGAAACATTAGAGGAACAGAAGTGCTAGGGTTAGTTTAGAATTTGGATCCCTCTTTGACTTGCAAGATGGGATCTGTAAGCTGTGCTGTGGCTGTCTACAGATTCCCAGTCATTGTGCAAGACCCTGGCTTGTACATCCCAGATGTTGTCTTCGGTGCCTAAAAATTAGGGGGGGGGGCATTGTTTGAATCATTTTCCCAAATTATTTTCTTGGCCTGGGCTCAAGTTTCATTTATCTGATTGTTGCCTTGATAGCAGATCTTCCCTCTGTCCTTCAAGGCCATCCTATCTTTTCACTTTATAAACTGGACAATTCCAATCAGGATGATCTCCCTAATTTTTAAAAAGAAATTAATGACATTGAACTACTACCATTTCACTAGTTGGTCAATACTGCTAGGCCTCTCAGTCCAACACTGTTGCCCTTTTCTTTCCACTATGTTGCAACAGAGGCCATGCGATGAATATGAGTAGATTCAATTGTTCAGTCACAAACGCCTTTGAAAATTTTGCGACATGGAGCATGGTACTGAGAATGTGTTCTTTATTTCTATTCCTTTTAAACTAAATTCACAGGTGTAGTAGCCTCTTGTAAGGGGATAAAATCTGTGCATTCTCATCTAAATAAATAATGCAGTTATATTAGACACTAGTAGTAACAATCACAAATTCATGTTGTTCCTCTCCTTACCCTGATGTTTCATTTTTATTAAGTGTTTGGACAGAAATATATCCATCTTGGAATTCACACTGATTTAGTTTTGAGGAAGTAAAGATGTCTAAATTCTTTTTTGTTTGTTTGTTTATTCCATTTATACTCCACCTTTCTAAGTATCTACTCAACTCTACCAAATTGTCTTTACAATCATATTAAAAAAAAAAAAATAATAATACCAGGTAAAGGATTTCCTGAATCTAGTGTGCATTATTATTGCTGATAGTGAATCCTGGATAACAAAAAGGATTCTGTTTTAAATGTGGCAGAAAAATGCCATTGCCATCAATTGTGTGTATATATTTGCCATTAAGAATGAAGTGATTAGGGCTGTTTAGACTCCACTCAAAATTATTCCCTTAGTTTCAGTTGTAAGAGTTGTAGACCCTCCTTAGTGGGCAATCTTACTTGACTTGTCTTTTTATTTGCCAATTACCATGCTTGGCTTTTTTAGAAACTATTCTCTCCATCCATCCCTAAAATTGTGAATTCTAAGTACAGGAATTCAAATACATATAAAGTGATCTTTACTTGGTATCCTGGAGATTGCACATTACTATTTTAAAGTAACTGATGATGTTTTCAAACAAACATTATATTATATAAAATTGTTGCTGGGATTTAGCTGAGCACCAAAGAGCTTTAGATAAATCTTTGGATAATTAATACAAAGGATTGCAATGTACCATTACACACCGTTGCATATTCATTATCCTGAAATTCTATAAACAGAGTTTTATGTCACCAAAATACATTCCTTCTTCTTGGATTTGTTATTCATTTAATAAAGATGAACATATGAGCTCCATTTGCCTTATGAAGCTTTCTATTGGGATGTTACTCAAAAACAGTTACTGGCAGGAGCTAGCTCAACTGTGAGAATTTCCAGGGGCCTAAATAAATAAGTTGCTAATAGAATTCAGTCAAATATCTGGATCTGAATTCATTAAAAGCAAACGAAAACCAAAAGCCACAATGATTATATTGGCATGCTGGCCTAGAACTGAAGAGACCCAACTTGAAATCACTACTCACTTGTGTGGTTGATGCCTTGCAAATATTCTTGACTGGTGCTGTAATACTCAGATCAAGTTGGGTTTTACCAGTCTGCCTACTGTCATTGTGGAATGCTCCTCCCAGGAAGTTTATGAGACCTCTTCCCCGACCTTTTTTAAAAGTAAAAAAAAAAAAAAAATCCAAAGCAAGTGGTTGGATATTACAGTATCAGTTTTAGATTTATTTCTTCCTGTTGGTTTCCTACTGTATGCTTTATTACCCTTTGAATTAATTATTGATATTAAATTTTATTGTTAGGATATGAGCCATTTTGAGGATTGTTGATATCTGATATTTAGATATTTAGCTTCTGGAAGCTAAATATAGACACAGGGAACGAATATACATTTTGCATGATAGGTTTTGTTTTAAGACACACTTTAGAGTATTTCTCAAACAAGTAGTCAAGGCAGATTGTTAAATGATGCAGTACTCTCAACATATAGATATTTCCTAGAAAGAATAGTGAATTCACTGGAACAAATTGAATAGTCTTGATTGGTAACTAAAGTATTCTTAATTAGTTGGTAATAAAGTAGTGCCTTTGTTCAAGTGGCATAGACAGCAGAGAATAGAATAAGTGTTTTGTAAACAGAGAATATAGAGAATAGGGTAGGCCTAGCAAAAGCCTCCCAAGGACACAGAGGCTCCTTCCATCAGCAAGAAATTTTCAAACCAGTGAAGCTTTCCTGTTGACTGAAAAGAGGAGAAAGCATTTTTGTCCTCTCATGTCTCCACAAAATATGGTCTCTAGAACATAGGGAGAAATGACATTAAAACTTCCCAGTGCATGCTGAAGATGTTATGGCTCTGCTGGAGTTGTCTTCTGATGAAGAGGAGGATGAAGAACAGCCAGAGGCTTCTAGGGATAATAGTCCTGGAGGAGGTGATTGAATCAGTGTTAAAGCCAATAACTCCACTCTGGCTGAGGCAAATCCAGCAAGTCCCTAGGACTCCCTGCCTGCACCCACTGACAGTCTCTCAGACTCTGAAGTTTACCCACCCAGTTCCAAGCAGAAGCATTCTATATATATAAGATATCTAATCTAGAGACTACCTTGCAAACCAACATATTGTCCCCTGCATCCCAGCTTTTAGGAACTTTATGAATAAGACACACTCAAAATTTGTTTATGATTATGTCAAGTTTAAAGAATGTTGTAAGTAATTTAGAACATGCATAGATATACATGTATAGTATTATTATTATTATTATTTCTGTCAGTGACCAGAATTCTGCAGATTAATTAAATGAATTATTTACAGAAGGATGTATACTCCTGTATTCTACCATTATTGACCTGCAACAAAAGAAGTTCTCTGGGACAAATCATGGGGAATTATATTGGCAAACTCCTTGGTGAACTTTCTGCTGTTTAGGATTAAGGCATGTTAAAAGCTTATATATCTGAACATGTGGCAGCAAATGGAATGGTAGTTATCTTTATAGTGTAGTATCTGGCACTCTGTTTTGCAATCAGTGGGTTCATGATCCAACTGGTAATGTAATAAGGTAAAGAAAGGGTTTAAGTTGGACAGGGAGAAAGAGAGAGAGAAAACAAGAGAATATTCAGGATAGATCAGATTCTCTGGCCCTACCCAGGGCTAAATTACTGAGAGATAGAAAGGATTAATTGTTTTCAATAACTGTTATTTGCTTTGTTGACCTAAAATGAGAAGACAGAATGACAGTGAAGTTACTTTAAAGAGTGTTCATTATCTTGTTTCTGAAACAATTAATTCATCACTAAAAGGGTAATTGCATTGAAAATCTTCTTTCTCTTTAGTGACAACCAGAAAAGACTCAATCATTCTGTTTGTAAGGGAAAGAGAGAGGAAGCACTATCTGCATAACGTAGGTTGGAGGAAAATATTAGTGAAACACAATGTCTCTTAATTAAAAAGTCATGCATAGAAAGGCCAGATCAGATTACAAATTGAATGCTGGAAAGAAAAAGTTAATGGATAACTTGTCAGAAACTTGTTCCCTAGTTCTTGTCATCTGGTAACAATAGATCAATAAAAACAGGAAGCAGCAATAAAAAGAATGGAGTGTTAAAAATATAAAATCATTGTCTGTGTGTTTAGCTAATCTGAGATCCAGAAAATGGAGCATTATATTATAAAAGAAGACACTACATGGATGTTCCAAAGTTTGGAATAGCTAGGTTACTTTATTGCAAGTAATTAAAGGTATTTGACATAAGGATATTTCATGATTCAGCAGCAAAAATGGCCTTGTCTGACCTTGTCTGATCTCAGAAATGTTGGGCCTGATTAGTACTTGGATGGGAGTTGTCCCAGTAAACTAGACTGGGAAGCTAGGGAAACATCCCAGGACGTAGCAATATATTATTTATTTTATTTTATTTTAATTATTTTAATATTATTTAAATTTATTATAGCCTCCCATCCCCATAGACTTCTGGCGGCTTACAAATATAATACGTTCATGGCTAAGGAAACTGTAAAAACATGTCCATGAAATCATCAGGAGTCAAACTGGACTTGAGAAAGACTCTATCTTCACCCAGCCCTCCTTTGGACATGCTGAGCAGTTCTAGACTATCTGTATCATGTTTAAAGCTTACTGCATCTTGCAGAAGAAAAATACCTCATCAGCTCCTTAAGTAACAGTGTATTAATCTGAACTTGTTGTAAACCGCCCAAAGTACCCCCTTTGGGGAGAGATGGGCGGTGGCTAAATTTAATAAACAAACAAACAAACAAATGTGCTATAATAAGTAACAAGGAAAGCAATCTAGGAATGGTATTTCACAGTTAATCCCTGAAAGATTTTAATACTTAGAATGGATAGTGAAAGTAACAGTACAGTACTGCTGGTGCATACATGGTGTACAAAAATGTCTAGACTGAAGTACGACTGATTAGACTGATTGCTCCAGTCCCACATAATTATTTATTTATGATTTATGTACTTATGATTATATAATTATACTTTATATAATTATGATTAACTCATGCATATTCAAACTGTAAGCCAGCTGAAGGGGAAATGAGGATTTGGGAAGCGAGGAGGTAAACAGGATTAATTACTGTCAAGTCACTGACTGAAGCCTTTGTGCAAATAAATGAAACCAGCAGATTCTGCCTCTAAAATGTTTTGAGAGAGAGTAGGATGAATAAATTTGGCTCTAGCCAAGCTCTTGGGTGGTTTATACATTTGAATGTATACCCTTAAGTTGTTTAGGAAACTTTTGAAGACCTAGTGGTCCCCCCAAGCCTTGGGAACAGGGTGATTGTGGAATGCCCTGCCCCTTTATTCATTTATTGATTGATTGATTGATTGATTGCCTGAAAAAGAAAATTGGTTTGATTTGTCTTAGCTTTGTTTTTGTAATTTGCTCTTCTGGTCTGTTGTGTTTGTCTTTTAATAAGTAGCTTTTTAGTTGTAAGCTGCCAGAGTCATCTGGGAATTTGACCGGCTAAAAATAAATAATAAAATAAAATAAAATAAAATAAAATAATGTTTAAGCCACTGTTGTTATTAGAATCATCAGGGTTAATATGAGTGAGCCTCTTGGTAGGCTGATTATCCTGGTATCTTCAAGGCAGATCCTAAAACAATTCAGAACTATTGTAGACAATATCGTTTTTGTCTTTCCCACATCAATGAGATTAGTATGGATTTGTTTGATTTATATTTTATTATGCACACTTTTTCACATGTATACATGTTGTTAAGAAGGGTTTTAATGTTGTTGTTTTTAAGAGGCATAACTGCATAAACAAACATGCATATTAAGCACTGTGTGCACAAAATGCAAAGATTAATACAAATATTGCGGACAAATGCATTGGATCTGAAATTACATTAAAATATGCATATTGGGAAAAGTAAGTATAAAACGTGCATTAGTAGAAACATGCAAAAATGCAAATACTTCTTTTACTTGAAGTCTACAATCTGATCCAGAAATGGAATAAAATGTTTATGGTTGTTGTTTTTTTAAAGTGAAATAATTGGACAGAGTTATTTATCTCTTTCCTTGTAAAGGTCATAGGTTTGCTATGCAAGTTAGAATTCTGCCATGCAGAATAAGCCCATTTCAGGTAATTCTGAAAGGATGCCATGATTTTCAAGGGAATCAACTTCTCAAAGTAAGAGAAGGCTGATTCCCACAATTGTTCTGACATTTTTCACCCCACTGGTGTCATTATTTGAATTTTAAATTATCTCTCTCTCCCTCCCTCCCAGCAAGAGCAAGTAAAAACCTGCAAGCACCCATTTGGAAAAAGCACTGCAGAATACATGTCTACAGCAAGCACTCTTTAGGCAAACTTTGCATAGATGATTCCTTGCACTCATTTGTTTGATTGTGTTTGGTGACAAAATTACATGTGAACTAGATTCTTCAGACTGAGCTTGTTACAAGGAAGATAATTTGCACTGTGATTGGGGAAGGTTGGATGACACTGTAGTTAAATAACTCTGATAGTTGCTCTTAGACTCCAGTGTTTTTGCTATCTATCTCTGAGAAGATTTTGCAAAGTAATTCCAAGAAAATTGACATAATAGGACTTTTCTCCTCTGTACATTCAATTGACCTTGTCTGTGGAGGTGAATTTAAAATTGCTTGAAAGTTTCTCATGATAGGAGTGTGGCCCTATACAGCCAGTCCCTGTTGGCTGATGTGTTATCATGCAGAATAAATCACATCACTGAAAGAAAAACTTTCAACAGTTCTCAAAGAGGCAAAGAAATGTATTACGCATCACTGTGTTCTTTCTAATTGTTTTTATGTTACAGACAACCTATCCTTGTTTTGCTGCATAGATAAAATGAAGCAGTAAATAAAAGTACAAACTGCACTTCATTTCTTCTATTAATATGTCAGTTGAAAGAAGTAACATAGTACAATATCAGTCGACATATTAGTAACTTTTAATATACTTGTAAATATGATTTGTAACACCATGGGGCAATGAAATATGAATTCAATCCTAACACTGTACTTTAGGTACATATCACATCTAGATTTCTTGACTTAGTAAAGAATGTTCACATCCTTTTTACAGCTATCATAATAGAATGTGAGTAATTTATTAGAATTACAATTCTAAGGCTTCTTAGAATTTATAATTAGATCATTGAGGGCTGGATATTTGCTTAGCTTTCTGAAAATTTCAAGGCTTGTCAAACACAAATCCACTGTATATGGTTCCATCCAAATAGAGAAACATGAATTTCAGTGCATAAACACACAGAACACACATACGCTATAATACAAGAGTTACAGAAACATGAACATTAAAAAAAACATATAAAATTTTATAAGTATTAATGCTGTGGGAATGGGACTGTCACTGTGAGCACCTTTTCTTCAAAATTTACCATCAGACAAACCTTTTTAATGGAGGATGTTCTCACATAGAAGACTGCTTGTGGTATCCCTTGAAACAGATAATTATCTTCTAAGGATATATGGGCCCTTATGCCCAAAGTAATCAGCTCCAAGTTTTATGAGTATTCATAACATTCTAGGAAAATGATAAAGCTCTGCCTCTTCAATCCCCACCCCCTAAATAATGTCTGCAAGAACATGACCAATGGCAGGACCATGGTCAAGTCATTGTGGATTTGTTTCAGTACCCTGGAGCAGAAGGCTTCCTAGATTATTCTGGTAATAACTGATAGCCAAATGAAAGCTTAAGTAGCTCTTATTACAGGTTGGCATTGCTCATTCTGAGAATACTGTTAAGAGTTATTAGCGACCTGCTCTATTCTCTAGTTGCAGCCCATTGGTCTAGAAGAAACAATGAACTGCCCTTCCATATAGCAAAAGGATACTCTACCATTCTGTGGAGAATTGTAAGTGGGAGAGTAGAGGTAAGGATGTCTCTGAAGAGCATGCCAAGGCAATACTGCACAAAGTTTTCTCAAGGGGAAATTTCTGCACAATCTCTCCCCACTCATTACTTATATCTGCCTGAATAATAGGAGTCTGAGCCCAAGGCATAATATGTGCATGAAGATTTGCATGAAAATAGAGTCCTGGTGAGTATGTAATTCCCCCACACCCTTTATGGTTTCCTTTCACTTTCCACTGGATAATTTATTTTACAGATTTCCTAAGAATCTGTAGACTCTGACGCTCCTCACAGCATCTGTAAAAAAGGATTTAAAAAACTTCTTAAAGCAAGGAAAATAATACCTTTAATAAGATTAAAATAGGAAAAAAAAAACATTTTAAAAAGACACTATCCAGTATAGGGGGGGGGGGGAAGTGGGGGAGAATCCTGGTTCTGAACATGTATTAGACAAAGCCCCAACTCCTTTTGCATCACTTCCCAACCATTGTACAGTACTTCTTGCCCAAAACAATTCATGTTGCTTACCCAAGATTGGCAGGTAGCTTTGGTGGCCTCTGGCATGGCAATCCTGCAATGCTGTATACATTTCCCCCCCTAGAACTCTTCCTTCTTCAGTAAGCAGATTTCTTTCATTTTCTCATCAGGAAATGCAGAGATGAGTGGAACTGACTCCATGGGAAGCTGCCATATTGAGACAACAGTTCCTCAATTTTGTCCATCCATCTGCAGCAGCAGTTCCTGTGGCTTGGACCATCTTTCAGTTTTCCGGATGGCAAAGACAAGGGTAGATCAAGCCAGCTTCAGAGGCAAGAACTTCAAGACTTCTTAAGACCCTGAAGCCTAGCTTTGGGGGGGTTGCACTTCCTTTGATTTTCTTTTTCTTTTTTTCCTGTTGATTCCACAGTTAGGGGAAAGGTGAGGAAAGGACAAGCTCATTGAACAGTTGTTGTTCAAAGTACTTGAAGGGACAATTCTCTGGGGATTCTCTGCATCTTCACCTTTTCAGCTGAGAAAAGGAGAGAAGGTGGTACTTTGAAACAACACTTCATGGAACTTCACCTGTTTCATCTTTCCCAGTACATGAATCCATTCCTTGAGAATATCCAACAGCTGTGAATCTGTGCGGTTTTAGTTTCCCTGTCAGGAAAATATTAAAAATTAAATGTAGCTACTTGAGAGTTGGTGCTTCAAAGTATACCATGAGCCCTGAAGGCTGCCTTTCTTAGACTATTTCTATCCTGTTGGAGAAAACAAATGCAATTCCTCATGGGTCATTCCCTGTACCTAAGGATAATGTTAATGAGCAGGGGATCAGGAAAGATTTCAGAAAGGATGATTCCCATTCCATGATGTCATTATTCCTTGATGGTGTTGTGAAAAATGTAAGTTTTCAGATGAACGGTCCCATTTAAACCAAATTGAAACATAAAGGAATGTTGGAAGCTTGGAAGCTATCTCACACCAGCTTCTGCAGCTTTTGCTAACTTTTATCAGGACATTCCCATAGCAACCCATGAATCTCTCTATTCAAGAAGTTTTCTCCCTCCCTTCTTCCCACTAAGACAATGGATTTCTTCAGAGTAGATAAGTAGGGCAGAAAGTAACTTGAGATCTATTGCTTATGAATATGTATGTATGTCTGCATCATCATATGAATATGTATGCTTACATCAATTCCTTTTCCTGTAATGTATAAATATCAATGCATTCCTTCTGCCTGGAGGCACCCACCATCTTGTTGAGAACCTCAGCAGTGTGCACTGTTTAATAAATACTGCAGTTCAGCCTTGATTATTTGCTTTGGGTTCTGTGTTTGATTCCACAGTGTCTTCTACCTGGTTTAGCTTTACCACTCCTTGTCTAAATCTTTACAAGGATATATGAACAATGGTTTACTGATACAACAGCACTGTGATCTGAGAATCCTGGGTGGACAATTGTTATCAAAATGTTATTCATAATACTAAATTTTCTATCAGAAAATAAATTACTTCATCCTTGGGATGCAGCTTCTTATATATAGTCTTAAAGAATTATTAGCATGTTTGTAATATTGGTAAATATGCCTCCATGTCAAGGAATATCTTTTCCTGATCTAAATAATCCCTTAAAGACCATTTGATTTGTTTTAAGTGTTGCAGCTGTTATTAAAAGCAAGCCTTGCATGCTGCAATATTCAAATATTTGCACTATGCTAGCATATACTGTAGATTTAAATGAAAGTAGAATTAGTTTTTCATATAAAGCACACTTTAACACTTTTTACAACAGCTGATAAAGTTTACTAATGTTTTTCAAACCTTAATTTGTTTATAACTGCAGATAAAATGTAATCAATCTTGCTTCTATGTCCATGTGACTAAAATATCTTGTCTCTCCTCAGACAGGGGTAGTCTTCATATTATAGAAAATTATACTTCTCATCTTTATTATGATTTGGGCTTCACTGACCTCATGGAGGAAATCCAATAGTAATATAATTCATTGGCCTTGCTCAAATATGAGGATTATGTGGGCATGCCTGTTCAGTCTTCTTACATTTAGTCTCCTATCTGGTATCCTACATCTCCTATCTGGATTGGAACTGCATGAAAGGAAAACAAAGAACATGTGTTGAAAGTTGAATTGGATTTTGTGTTCGCAGTCTGCTCTAATAAGTACTTTATTCATATACAATTTCTTGCATCATGAAATTTATGATGCATGAAAGTGTTATAAGGAAATGTTTATTAAAGTGTGGTCCAAGGACTACTGGGGTTCCCCCAAGACTCTCTCAGGAGCCCACAAAATCAACAGTATTTGCCAGATATTGAAGATATTTGCAAACATTTAAGACAAAGTTACTCTTCTCATTATTTTTTATTTGTAAAAAAGTTTTTTTTTCCATGAAAAATATTTTATTTATGTTAATATCTAAAGGGTGTAATAGCATTATTTTTTATGATTCAATAAATACATATTCTACAGATATGTCCATTGTAATTTTAACATGCTAAATATTGATAAATATAATCAATACAAACAAAAGCTTTTTTGGTATCCGCCATAATTTTTAAAAATGGGAAGGGGTCCTGAGAGCAAAAAGCTTAAGAAACACTGTTCTAAGGAATATAGCAAACCTACATGTATTAAGTAAGATCTGCAGTTCAGATGATAATTTCCTATTTGGCTGGGGAATGTTTTTCCTTACATTGCATAAGGGTTAGAAAGAATGAACAGCTGTTAATGCTGAACTAAATTTTTGCCTTTTCCCCCCATCTCTGCTCTATCCAGCTGGATCTGTCCCATTCCTAACTCGGTCTTTCCTTTTCTGGTTTTTCCCCACATACAAAATTTGGCCTCACTTTTCAGAAAGTTATTTTGCTGATGGAAAAGTTCCCAGACCCTTTCCATATTTCCTTTTCCACTTCTTGTTGGATGGCAGAGAATGTAAAGTCACCCTGAGAACAACAATTTTCTCCATGCCTTGATTTCTGTCAAACATGTCAACATTTTCTTTAGATTAGCAGACTTTGACAACTTTGATTTAATACCTATGATAACTGAATCCCTTAACCACTCATTTGTGGGTTTTGGTGATTTCATAGTATGCTTTCTTTTATATAGCATTGAAAATAAACCTGGATAAGCGGGGCCCAGTATTGCTGCAAGCTGAATTTATATTCCAAACTCTAACATTCTGTTCTATCATTATGGGCCCCCTAGTTTTGTTTTTATCTAAACTGGAAATGTCTTTGTACCCAAAAAACCTAATAATGGAATATAACATCTAAGGGATTGGGGAAGGAAAAGCTGCAATCTCAAATTAACTGTTTTAAATTCTATTTATTTCTGAGTTAATCTAATCTTTAAATCTGTTATTAAAATGACAGCAGCTCCAGTTCTGTTGATGTTAGTTTAATATCCCCCCTGAGAGTTATGAATGGATTTGGGCAACAGGCTATGTCACTTGCCTGTGAATTAGATAAATCTTAGATTTTATTTCCCCTCTCTATACTTAGCTTTTGCAGTTACCCCATAGCCATTAATCTACCAAAAGGAGAAGATATCATCTTTCAGGAAAAATGTGTCATAAATATTTTGATAAAATATTTTTAATCCTTGGAGACAGATGGCTGTTCCATAAAGGTTGTCAGCTGAGCAGGTTTTGCTGACAGAAACATATTAAACAACTGTAGTTGAAGGAGGGGTATCTCCTGTCACTATTAGATGCATTCCACTATTAATCAATCACAGCTGGTTAGTCATCTGACAGCTAGAACATCCTGGACCTAATTTGATTGTCTTGCACTATTTCTAACTAATAAATCCTGCATAAGATATGATTTGATAGAGAGGGGAAAAAAGAAATTGGTTCACTGAGCAGGAAATAGGGACAGATAATTTGAGTAGGCCTTGCTCACATATGAATGTGCACACACCATTTGTATGTTCTTCTGCTCAGGAGACATACAAGCCTTTTTAAGTAGTAGAACAATGCTATCAAAGAGTTTACAATTCCATTTATGAGAGGGAATCAATGCCTCAGTTTATATTCCTCCCTTTTTATCCAGATGGTCAATGGGGGCAAGTATGGGCTATGTAACGATAACCTAGAGATTCCTAATTATGTATGAACATAGACAGCCATTCTGAGAGAAGCTGCCATCTGGAAAGACCTAACTTTTAATGTTAACATTTAATTACCTTGGAACAGATAAAAAGGGTAGGACAAACTGACTTTGATAACATTACACAAAATGAGAGAAAACCAACTTCCCCAAGAGGTGGGAAATTCCAGGGTACTTATTAGTGGACCACATTTTCTTTGGTGACTTTGAAAAATGTATAATACATTTATTATACATTATTATGATTGAGCAAATTGGATCTATTGCAGGTTGAAGCATCTATTCTAGCTAGGCTGATCTCAGAAGAAATTTGACAGGGACCGACTTGGCTAGTATTTGGATGTAAGACCATCAAGATATTTCAGGGCTGAAAACTAGTTCAGAAAATCAAGAAAAAAACACTCAGAAGACTATCATGGCAAATCACCTCCATATTGTTGCCAAGAGAATAATATGGTTTTATCCATGCAGTCACCAGCAGTTAAGCTTGAATAGAGGGGGACCTTTATACTTTTAATGGGGTGGACCCCACATGTTTAGGAAGCTGGGACTCTATGGAAATTTGGCTAGCATGGTATACTTACATTTTATACAAGATGGTTTTACACACTTTAATATCTTCCCATTCTCTTTTTACAAGCAAACAGTGTCTTTCTCCCTATTTTTATTAAAGCACATGTTTACTACCTGTTTTAACAGAGCGCAGTGGTATCAAATGATAACAAAAGCTTAATCAAATCACTAATACATTTCTATATCAACATTTATAAAAAACTGCTTATTAGATCTGTCACAGACACAAACAAGAGACAATAAGGTTTCATTTCTAGAATGATGAAATGGATTCTGCATGAATTCTATTTTTTATAATTGAATTATTTATTTAATACTTAATGTCTCATGGGCAGAGAATCTAGCATATCATTCTTCCCCTAAAGACAAAACATCTTTGTTTCCAGCATTTTTATCAGAGTAAACATTGAGTAGATTAGTGTAGGTAAACCCACATACTCACAAAATTTATATTTCTCTGCATTGCTTTCTATCATTCCATTTTTTCCTGTCTACATTCTAAGAATCACACAATGAATTAATTGTCTTTGACATTCTCCTTTTTATGGTCATCCTATATTTGCATTCATTGATACATGATCACTGAATGTCAATTTAAAAAAAAAAAAAATGCAGGAAGCTTTCTGTCAAATTCAGTGTTACAATTCTGCCAGGAATTTTTCCTGCACTTATTGTGCAGGAAAACATATTTGGCTTATATGACAAAATACTATTTTCTTGGAAATTATGGAATTATTTCCATATAATTATGGAAATTATATCCGCTAATATTCTCATCCAAATCAAACAATCCTGTCTCTATCACTCCTAAACTTGGCTACACTTTGAAAATGGCAGTATAATTCCTGGGAATATTCCTATATGATGACATAGTGATTCTAGTCACATTTTCATATCAAGCAGCAGCTGGACTAGACTGTTAAGCATGCAGCCAAGCAACGGCTTGGGTTCTTTGAATGAAAACTGGAGGAAAGATTTAAAACTGACATATCAGCTGCAATTTCAATCTCCCTGATTGAAAAGCCAAATGACTTTACAGATGTTCCCAAATTTCACTCTACTTTATTGGGAAGAATGTTTGGCAGGGTTGAATAAGTAGAGAACTACAACTATGGCATTATGTGATGTCATAATGTTATGTGATGGACAATTGTACTGGTATTAAGATATTGACCCAAATTACCCCAACTCAGAACTGACTATGGGTGACATACAATGAAAAAACAATACAGTACCAAATAGAATAAACAGAAAAGACAGAATAAACAGAAAAGTAACTTCACATAACCTGGGGAAATACATATCACAACCAAAACAGACAATGCACATCAAATGGGCATGCCATGAACCTATCCCAGAACCTGGGGAAAAAGCCAAGTTTTAAAAAATTGTCTGAAAGGTTGCAGGATCAAGTCCGAAGCTCCAGAGGTTTGCTATTCCAAGGCAAGTGCACCAGTAAGAGAAGGCTTCCTAAGCCCCATCATATGATATTGTTTTTATTGTTTTTATTGTTTTTATTGTTTTTATTATTTACATTTCTATCACCGCCCATCTCCCCCTAAAAGGTGGACTCTGGGCGGTTTACAATAAAATTCACCTTAAAACCTCAACATCATAAAATCACCGAGTCAACACCTACAATACTAAAATAATAAATAAATATAAATATGGAATCCAAGTGGGAAATTTCCATTCGGCAGGGAGAACTCTACATTACCAGCCACCCCCAGGAAGAGCTGTTGCCCTTCCCATCCCAAGCGAGGCGGCAGAACCAGGTCTTCAAACCCTTCCAGAAGGTCGGGAGCAAAGGGGCCTGCCTCACCTCGGGGGGTAGAATGTTCCACAGGGCGGGCGCCACTGCAGAGAAGGCCCGCCTCCTGGAGCCTGCCAGATGAAATTCTCTTACAGACGGGGTCCACAACATGCCCTCTCTGCGTGATCGGGTGGGGCGGGCTGATGTTATGGGGATGAGACGGTCCCTCAGGTAACCTGGCCCCATGCCATGTAGGGCTTTAAAGGTGATAACCAACACCTTGAATTGGACCCAGAAGCAAACTGGTACCCAATGCAGCTCACGCAGTAAGGGTGTTACATGTGCTGATCTTGGAGCACTCATCAATGTTTGTGCGGCCGCATTTTGGACCAACTGAAGCTTCTGGATACTCTTCAAGGGTAGCCCCATGTAGACCGCATTGCAGTAGTCATATGGGAGATGACCAGGGCATGAGTGACTGTCCAGAGGGCATCTTGATCCAGGAAAGGGCGTAACTGGCTCACAACCTGTGCAAAGGCCCTCCAGGCCATGACTGCCACCTGCTCTTTGAGCAGGAGTCGTGAGTCCAGGAGGATCCCCAAGTTGCAACCCCATCCAGAACTAAATATGACAACTTCCCGGATACTGAGGAGCCATCAACCCACAGCCACTCCATCTTAGCAGGGTTCAGCTGAAGCCTATTGTTCCTCATCCAGACCCCCACAGCCCCCAGACACTGAGAAAGGGCAGCCACTGCATCACTTACTTCACCCAGGATGGAGATATATATCTGAGTATCATCAGCATACTGATGGTACCTCATCCCATGGTGACGGATGATCTTACCCAGTGGTTTCATGTAGATGTTAAATAGGAGAGGGGAGAGAACTGAACCCTGTGGCACCCTGCACAGCAGGGGGTGAGGGCCAGATCTCTCATCTCCTATCACCACTGACTGGGACCAGCCCTGGAGGAAGGAGATGAACCAGCACAAAACCATGCCGCCCACCCCCAACTCCCACCAGATATCATCCATGAGCGTGACCAATACAGTCTCTGTCCCATATCCGGGCCTGAAACCTGACTGAAAGGGGTCCAGATAATTTGTTTCCTCCAGAATCCTCTAGAGTTGTAATGCTACCACCTTCTCAACCACCTTCCCTAAAAAGGGGAGGTGGGAGACTGGATGAAAATTGTCCAGAACGGTAGGGTCCAGCGATGGCTTTTTGAGGAGGGGGTGTACCAGTGCCTCTTTAAAGGCAACCAGAACCACTCCCTCCCTCAAAGATGCATTAACCATTGCCTGGACCCAACCACATGTCACCTCCTGGGCTGCTTTCACAAGCCAGGAAGGGCATGGATCTAGATGACATGTGGTGGCATTGACAGTCCAGAGGATCCTGTCCACTTCCTCAGGCCCAACAGGATCAAATTGTTCCCAGATAACAGGGTAAGTACATTCCCTCAGCATCTCCCCAGACTCTGTCCCACTCTTAGAGTCCAACTTGGACCGAATCTGAGCGATTTTGTCCTGCAGATGCTCAGCAAACTCCTCCACACTGCCCTGTAGGTGGGAGACAGAGCCCCCACCCCACCTAATAACGATCACGTAATTTTAAACAGGGCCGTCGGGTGGCATTGTGCGGATGCAATAAGAGCGGAGACATATTGGCATTTCACCGCCCTTACCACCACAAGGTAGGCCTTAATAGCGGCTCTAGCTTGTGTTTGGTTTTTAATGGATGGCCTCCCCTCCCAATTGTGGACCAGCTCTGAATGGAGAAGGGCAACTGCATTTAGAACTAAGGTTGGAAGATCATCAATATCAGAAGAAGCATGAGCCCATAGCCACATAATTTTGTCAGAGTTAAGTTTCAGCTGGTTCTTCCCTATTCAAATTAAATCAGCTTCCAGCCTCTGACACATGATCTTGACGGCATCACACGGTCAACTGGAGATAACCAGTCAACCGCATACAGTATGCTAATGATACTCGATACAGCTGAGTATCATTAGCATACTGACTCCATGTTGCTTGATGACCTTACTCAGTGGTTTCATATAGATGTTAAAAAGGATATGTGAGAGCACTGACCCCCAAGGCACGCTGCAGTCCAAGAGCTTTGGGTTAGACCTCTCCTCATCTGTTAACACTAACTGGAACAGGCCACAGAGAAAGAAGAAAAACCACTGCAACACCATGCCTCTCCTTCCCAGATTCCCATAGCCAGTCCAGAAGGATACCATGACCAATGATATCAAAAGCCTTGAGAGATCAAGAAGAACCAGGCCAGTCACACACCTTCGATCCCAGCTCTGCTAGCAGTCACCAACAAGTACATTGTTATCTCTGTGCCATGCCCCAGCCTGTAACCTGATTGTAACTCAGTCCATTACCTTCAGTATCCTTTGGAGTTCTAGTTCATTTACTCTCTAAACAACCTAACCTGAAATGGGAAAGTTGGAAACTGGATGAAATTGTTCAGAGCCACTGAGTCTAACAATGGCTTCCTGAGAAAGATGCACACCACTGCCTCCTTCAAGGCTGATAAAATCACCCTCTCTCAAGGATGAATTTACTATTGTATGAATATAACCACAAACCTCTTCCCAGGAGACCTTAACCATCCAGGAGGGACATAGATCTAAAACATAGGTGGGAGGACTAACAGACCCAAAGATCCTGTCTACTTCTTCAGGCCTCACAGAATCAAACACTTCCCAAGTAAAAAGACAAGACCACACCTTCAATAGAGGCCTTCAGTACTGAACGCCATAAGTTTTTGCTCCCATCTACTGGTTATCTGGATTTTTGCAGCTCAGATCTTAAAGCCCTACTTATTCTAAAATGGCCTGGACTGCATAGATTGGACTGCATACAGGCATAGCAAGTAGATTACATTTCAAATTCTCTGAGTTCATGCATCTAACACTAGCACATCATTTTGAGATTTCCCCAAACCATGAGACATTGCACAAAGATTAGGACACAAGCAGGCAACTTCAGGAACAATCTTTCACCTTTTAAAATGAAATGCCCCTAAGTAGAAATGCTGAGCTTATATAAGGTTTAGCACATCTATTTTGAGTAAATATAACCCAAATAAAACCTGAAAGGCACCCCACAAGGCAAAATCTTGGTCCACCACCTTGTGCTATCATCACATTACTATCATGTTTCTTGTGGCCCTTTGAAAGAAAAAAAATAACCATAAGACCAGGACCAAAAAAAACACATTATTGTTCTCTTGGTGTGTGTGTGTGTGGTGGGGGGGGAGTCATTTGTACATAGAATTATTTCATTTCATATATCTTGTTTGTCAGACCCCCCTGCTGGGACATTTACCCCAAATGTATGTGCTAGTTTAATGCTAATAATTCATTCTGTTTCTTTAGCATTCAGCTCAGGGTAGTGTTGTGTGTGTCCCACCCATGGGATCTATTAATAAGATTGAGTCTACTTGCTGCTGCTAGTTCAATTGGTGATTTGCCTTTCCTAATTTAATTTCCAACAATGTTAATTTGTGTCTCACATGACTGTGCTGCACCAATATCCAAATGAAGGAGGAAGCTTCAGAAGAACATGTTTTATTAGCCTCGCAACTGAAACCAACTCCCTGCTGGGTATTTTTTGCCAGTGGGTACAAGCAATGTATAGCCCAGTCATTTGCAGTTTGTCACACAACATGGATGTGAATATCAAGGCCATGTAGAATCTTTTACATAATGGTAAAACAATGTGTTTCAGCTGTACTACAGCCTGATCAGGAAAGAAATAGAATTCTTTTTCAGATAGATTTACTATCAGATAAATCTTCCTATACTTTTGCAGAAATACAAGAGGAAAAAACAAACAGGTAGTATATATTTATTTTTGCCAACTTTAGTAAGGGTAACTGCTACTAATTAACTCTGAATAATAACTTATTTACCCAGGTAGGTTAACAGTGTTGAAAATTTCAGATGCTTCATTAAGTATCCAAATTCAGCACACTCAGCAGTGAGCTGTGCAACCATTCCTACAGCAGTCTTTGCTGTATAAAGTTGTCCTATTATTTGTCCCACTTGCCCTGAATTTTATGTGAGCCCTATGCAGCTAGGGGCAATACAGGGGCTATCCCCACACGTGTAAACTGCTATCTGCTCAGCTCTGAGGCAGCCAAAAACTATGACATTTGCAATCTGGCTGCTGATCCCAATTTTGTTTATGTTGCCCCTGTTCTGAATCATTGCCAAATTTGTGTGTGTGTGATGTAGTGGGCAAAGCAATTGATGGATTCCTCCAGCTTTGCTGTCCTCTTTCTATGCATATCACTACCAGAAAAATAGCCACCAATCTCAACACTGCAGCAGAAATGGGGAAGGTTAGGCTGTAAAATTCTGTCATCCTTAGGTTCTTTCTGGTTCCTCCTCTTCATCCAAGATCTGATTCTTATATTAACCTGAGATGAATAACAATTAAGAGGGAGAGGGAGGGAGGGAGGGAGAGAGATTGAACTCATGAAGGAAACTTGATAGAACCAGAATCCTGTTACCTATAAATTCTTAAATAAAATGTTTTTCTCCCCTTCCTTTCTTTTCTTTACATTAACACTGAATGTCAACATCCAGATTCACAAATGCTCTATCTGGGAGGCAACAGGGGAGGGCTGCTCCCATCAGATCAGTATTACATTATCTTGCCTCTGGATAGTATTTCAGTGTTATACCACTTTGAAATTGCTCTGTTCCACAGCTATACCACTTGACTACTATATTATAACATTTCAAGCCCTGAAAGGTACAGTAGCAACAATCCCAACTGAACCCTAGAGCCCAACTTAAAAAATAGGCTGTCACACTTGGTGATCTGTGGAGCAGTGCCTCTGAAGGCCACCCAAGTGTCTCAGATGACAATTGCTACACCTCCACCTCTACCCTTGGATCTCAGCTGATGCCACACCCAAAACCCAGCTGGGCAGATCTCCGAGAGAAGGTAATATATGGCAAGTCAACCCTCTCATCCATGATTAAATCACAGATGAGGGTGACATTATTAGTAGATCAACCTGGTATTTAGTAGCAGCAAACGAGAGCCTGGGCCCTTGAAGGTCTGCTGACTGGGACCCTGAACTGAGATTAGGAAGCACAGGAAAAACTTGCCTAGGGCGCATTCCCCAAAAACAGCCTGCCATCTCCCATGATACAGTGATCAGGATGCAACCACTGCCAAGCCTAATACATTTTACATATTTTGGAGCTGCTGTTGGATGTTGTAGGTTTAAGGGCGAAAATAACATTACTTCAGCCCTGGTGTAGTTAGACTACATAAGAGTTTCTCACTGGTGGGATAGAGATGAGATGAAAGCAATGTCATGGACATGTTTGTACCATGGTTAGGTGCAAGTGGAAAAAGATGAACAGCACAATCTCACTGGCTGAAATCGCCACAAAATAGATTCATTGAGGAAGAAAATACCAATGTTTCATTAAATGTAAATTATCCTTCAAGTAAAGGATAACTAAGTTTATTCAGGAGTCTTTGGTTAAAAAAAAAACATCAAATATTTTTTAACAGTCCTATCATTATAAGCACTAAGAGAAGAGAGATTGGTAAAGATAAAAGAGAAAAAGACACCAACACTTTAATCTTCTATAGAGTTGGTGGATAGTATAGCAGGATGATTTTCTTGCATAACTAAAATTCAAGCTGGGAAATAATTCAAGTTATAGTGTTAACCTGCTGTTAAATTATCATTACAAGACACCAAGACACTCAAATTTTAATGAGATACATCATTTCACATTCGTTGATTATGGCCTTTCTTTCTTTTCCTTTTGTTTTCTCCCTAGTCACATGGTCTGAGTTGGGTAGCCATATACAGCCACTCCTTATTTAGCAACTACTTCATTTAGTGACTGTTCATAAATATGATGGTAATAAACAGTAATAAAAAAATCATATTCTTACCAATGTGCCATTTAGGACCGAAGTTCCTGCCCTTGACAAAAGCCTTCAGTATGAAACTGATTAAGGATGTGTCAGTTTCAGGCAGCCTCAAGGAGGGTTCTAATCAGCTAATTAAGGTCACAGAGCTGAGCTTGTTGACTTGCAGTTAGCAGTTAGCCCTCGTGGTTAGCACTTAGGGCAGTGCTGCACTGCAGAGAAAAGCACTCAGGAAGACACAGCTAGTTTAAGCAATCTCTCCACCCTGCAAGGGGAAAAAAAAAAGGGTGGGGGGAAATGGGTCAGGCACAAGACAGTGTACAAGAGAACTTTATCTGAATGAGACATCAGTAACTATTGATCTTTGCAGCATCTCTCTCAGTCACATGTTCACTTAGCAACCATTTCACTTAATGACCATTTCACTTCAGTCACTAAATGAGGAGAGGGTGTAATTGCTTAAATAGATAAATAATCCAGAGCTTAGTTCTGGAGATTTATCATAAAGTAATGATAAAATGGGATCCTTTGGGCACATGAGGAGTACATGAATCAGCTTTTCCATGTGCATCCCTATTTAGAGGACATCACTTCCAAGACAGAAGATGTGAGTTTCAGATGGTTTTGAACATATCTCTCACTTTTGTACAAAATACTAGGGCTGTGCAGAGCTCTGAAGGACTACTTCAGTTCAAAGAAGCTTCATTCAAGTCACCCCATCAAATAGATTTAAGATTCAAAGCAGGAATCTGCTCTGAAGAGCAAATTGGATCAGGTTGCTTCCAAGTGCTTCATAGCTTTTCAAAGTGCTTCTCAATTTGAAGCCTTTTCTATTGCTTTTGGGGTTGCTACAGATGATATAAAGTATTGTGACTTCAATTCAATAAGCAGAGAATGCTGGTGGGGTTTAAATGGTGTGATGGGTTCTCTGATAGTGACATGAGTAGGCAACCAATCATTTCAGTATCACATTAAATGCTCTGCCTATCACATTTTTTGGGGTAGGAAGTCTGATTTGGAACTCTGAATCAAGCTACATTCATTTTCTCAGCTCTTAGTTTCTTTAACACAGCCAGCCACAATCATTAATTATACTTTCACTTGTACTAATGGAATGGTTGACTTCTACGCTGGTTTTGCCAAATTGACTTGGAGCAAAATTCAGTTCTTGCCAACCATCTATGCCAATCTTCCTGGCACCCCAGAAATCCCAGTGTTCAGAAGCAGCAAAACTACCCAACCTTAGAAGGGAAGTCAGCAGTTATTTTTCTGAGTCTATCCCAGAACAAACAAATTTACCCAGCCTTACACCCTAACAAAGCCAGTGATAAGGGCCAAACTAGCCAAAGAGATATGTCACCTCTCCTGATATCCAAAACTTAGCCAAGCAAATTTCAGACTGAGGTACCTCTGAATCATTGTCAATCTAAATCTTGGAGATACATACCAAGTCTGCTTTCTCCTATGCTTCCAGGTTATGGAGTAGCAAGGTCTGCCTAACACTACAACAATCCTTCCCCTACATCTCCAGCCCACCAACAACCTACCTTTCCCATTTCCAACCTAGCCACCATGATTTTCCAGATATAGCAATGACAGGCTTAGCAGGTCCTTGAACAATGGCCATCTTCCAGCCACTTTCTCCTCCTTCACACCCCATTCTATTTTTCCACCCACCATTCTTACCTCCTCTAACATAGAGCTTAGTTTGAGACTTGTCATCAGTCTATATTTTCTTCATATGCTACTTTAGAGTTTTTCTGTGAATTCCACCTTCCAGATCTCTTGTTCTTCCTTTCTCTTTCCCTTTTCTTCTCTCTTCCAACTTCCATGTTGTTCCAGCTTCCATCATCAGTCCATTCTGGGCATGCCTACCTTCTCTACCACCATTATCTATCTCTACCATTACCCTCTCTTCTCTTTCCTCTCATAACACCTATACAGTTTTCCATTTCACCGCTTTCTAATTCTAGTTGTTTTTTAATCTATTCCTGATCCACACTCTCCACTATATAAACAGAACGTGTTCTGTCTCTCTTTCACAGCTGTCCTTCCTGGACCACTCTCTGTATTGCTTTACAGGGCTCCTATCCCTTTGCTGTCTGCCACAGGCAGCCCATCAGGATCTCTGATCCAAGCCTCTATTCACCACATGCTTTCATAAGTCTTGCAAAAAAGCAGAGGATACTAAAATGCCACATCCAAAAAGAGCTTAAAGATAGGTGTCTGCTTTATCACCACCACGCAGGAAAAATCCAGTTAGCATAGCAATATGATTTTCCTTTTCTTCTCATTACTGATGACCTCTGATTTTGAAACGTCATTTCCTGGAAACTCTTTGTCCATTGGCTAATGTGAAAATTGCAGCTACTTTTGGGTCACTTTGTACTGACTCTTAAGATCTTTGTGTACATATTTTAGTTTATAATAACATCATGTAATGTCAGTGATAAATCTCATATTACTATCAGTAGGTGTTTGATTTAGAACTAACCTCATTTGGGAGTTGCTGACACCAGAGAATAATCAATTAAACTAAAGCAGAACAAAACTAGGTAGAACATCTCTGCATAGGTTGGCTACCAGCCACCAGAATAACAAAGCAATAATTTTATAGCTTGCAAAAATGCAACAGAAAAATGGTGGATGAAAGGGGACTTGATTTCACCAGCGGATTAGGCGGCTGATACATCTGACAAAGGTAGGAAAGGAAAACGAAGAAAGTATAGAAAAAGTTATGTATTGCCCATTGTACAGATTAAATCTGTGTATCTTTTAAAATGATTCAAAGGAAGTATCTTGGACCTCAAGCAAGTGCAGTACCACTATCCTACTCACTAAAGCAGCCCAACTTTTAGAAGGATTCCATATATGCCTGAAAAAAAAAAGATGATAGTGCTTTAAGGAATCTACTCATTAAAGTTAGTGCAACTCTTAAAGCAGCAACATTATTTTCTGGATCATGCAGAAACCTGAAAAAAGTCTTCTTTAACTAGGGGGAAGGGAAGGGGAGCAGGCACTATCAGGTGCAAGGAACCTCTTCTAAAGCCCTTCTAAATACACACAGCCTAATGCAGATGTGGGGATTTCAGTCAGTAATGTTTTCATGTTACAGTAACTATGTGCAAAATCATCATGAAATCTCAGTACAATGTCTACCTGCACATTCATTACATACAGTAGTGATGGATTAGAAATAGTATGGATTGTATAACTAAAATTCATAGATAGAGTCAACATGTTTCAGAATATAATATATTTTTGTGTATACTGCTAGCTAGATCAAACTTATTCTCAAGCATTCACTTAAGAATATCAAAGACACAAGTTGGAAAGACTTCAGCCTAGTAATGCTAATACACGTTGATAATACATACCTACATAAACCTTTAATGTGATAATAAGGAGTAATAATTGGCTGGAAAATGCATACACACACATACACACACAGAGACATTTGAGATCTAGAAAATAATTATAGTGTCCAAGAGAAGAGTTAGGAATCTGTGTTTTTCAGCTACAATTCCCAGCATCCTTCACCATTGCCAACATGGATGGTAACTGCTAATAATTCTAATTCACTAGAATCTGAAAGACCAGCTCTTTTGATGTTATTTGAATCCTGAAAACAAATTACAAAACATTTTTTAGCCATCAATTAGAAACTGTTTTTTTTTTTTTGGAGGAGGAGGAGGAGGAGGAGGGATTGCAGTCTGAATATTCATATGTGGGAGTAGAGGAATTTCAATCAATTTATTATTCCTTTAGCTAGCAAAAGAATAGAGAAATCAAAATAGCTGAGAGAAAAACAGGTATAGGTGTTTTTGTTGATCATCTCATTGCATTTATATCTGAGATTTTGGAAAAACATGGCAAGCCATTCCCTTGATTCCAGAATGAAATATATTACCCTGAGCCTCCAAGCTGTGCCAAACTGCTGTAAGAAGCAATGAAAAGTAGTCTTTTCTTACAGCTAGAACTGGTTGAAGAATTCATTATTATGTGATTTAGACCTCTAGGGAAAAGATATGTAGTTAAACATCCCTATTAATTGGATCTGAGACTTCATCAAATGATGGGGTATAATTCTCACAAAAAGGCATTTCAGAATTTGAAATTAAATATATTTGCTTGTATGCACATATGTATATGTATATTGGCATATGTGACTAGAAATGATAATTTTAGGAGTAAACCCAGCAGCAGATGATTTTTTCTTCAGATTTCTTTTTTAAAAAATGTTAATTCAAAAGTTATGTCATTCAAATGAGGAAAAAAATACTGGAAATCATGTCCAGGTATAATCACATTTTTTTCCTTTCTTTTTTTCTAAGTATGTGTCAAATTGATTATTTTAATTATTAATTGCATAACATTTTATACTGTTAAAATACAAATATTTTATTTGTGTATTATCCCCAGCAAAGTATTTCTTTGCTTAGGAGACAACAGCACCTCCAGATATACCATTTCATTACTTTTATACACACACACACACACACCATTTGCTTAAAATGATTTATTCTTGGGCCTAAGCTATGACTCTTTGGCTGTGAACTGCCTTAAGTCAAGCTCAGGGTTTAATACTCAACCACAGCCTTTGTGGACGATCTAGCTGGTTTTCTACACAGCCTGGGCTTATTCCTTTCCTCTCAGTCGTGCTACAAACATCAAAAGTCAGTGCTGGGGCCAGCCATGGAACTAAACAGAATGGCTAGACTTTACAACAGAATCTTGGATAATCATCACGGTGTAGATCTAATCAATGGCTAGGAGCCAATTAGTAAAAAAAAAAATACTGCCATACATGTAGCTGCTTTTAAATACATTCTACTTGTGATCATGTCCTTCTAAAGTAGTTAACTGTGCAGGATCCAATCTTTTCAAAATCTACTAGCTGTTGGATTTTTATTTTTTTAAAAAAAATGGATGCAGTGACAAAACGAATGAGTTTTGATGAGTTCTTATAGAAATTATATGAATGAAATTTTCATCAATTATATTGGGCAAATTCAATTTAAAAAAAAAATCTATGCACAACATGATGAAGACTGTATTGTCTCTGGCCAAAGGAGGGGGAAATGAGTATCACACACTACCACAAACATGATCAAATAGCACAGAGATGTATAGCCTGACACTTAAAAGTGTTTGTGTGAATGCTAAATCTGTTCGTGCTGTTTCTCTTGTCTTCATATTATTTAAATTTTAAGTGTTTTATTCCTGTTTAAGAATCATTTTGCATGTACTGGAAGCTTCTTATCAAAGGATGACTTGAATGATGTTCTTCTCCCTAGTCTCTGGAAGGTGCTCACAGAAGGAGCACAAATTACAGCAGTTTATATTTTCTTCTCCTAGGGTACTTAACTTACTCGTTCTTGGGGAAAAGTGTCATCATTTATTTATTTATTTAGAATGTTTATCCTGCCTTTATTATTTTTATAAATAATTCAAGGCAGTGAACATACCTAATACTCCTTCCTCCTCCTATTTTCCCCACAACAGCAACCCTGTGAGGTTTGTTGGGCTGAGAGAGAGTGACTGGCCCAAAGTCACCCAGCCGGCTTTCATGCCTAAATTGGGACTAGAACTCACAGTCTCCTGGTTTCTAGCCTGGTGCCATAACCACTATACCAGATTGGCTCCATTCTGCTATTCTTCAATTCATTTTCAAAATCTAAATGTAGTTCTGTATTCCACCCCCCCCCCCAAATGTAAACATCCATTATTTTAAACATTTTAGATGTGTAAAAATGAGGCTGGACATTTATTTATTTATTTATTTGTAATAAATAGCCATTTCTGTTGCCATATGCAAATTATCTTCTTGGAATTTAAAGAACAAGGGGATGTTTAAAAAGGAAAGAACATGATAAGACAGCTGCACATTATACATATAAAGATGGATTTTACTTTTCTATCTGGAACCTGCATAATTCATACCCTAAACACACATTCAGCTGTACTATATACTTTGCGCTGTTCTGGTCTACTGCATGCTATAATTAACATATATTTTCTTTGCAGAGTGGCTTTTAATTCCTTCAGAAGATAATGGGAAAAAACCCTCTAACTCTATAACCTAAACCCAAACGTTTGACATAACTTTTGAGTTCAATGAGTGGTCCTAAGATGACAATGGAAGATCAAGTGCAATAACTTATTGAAGCCTTCTTCAATCTTGGGTCTCCAAATGGTGTTACTGTATAAGCCCTGTTATTATCATCACTAACTAATTGGCAATTCTGCCAATTTTGTTTTTGCTGTACTTTTATTCTTGGCTGTTTACAAGTTTTCTAGAAGGAATTCGCTTAAATATTCACACACATGTTTGTGTACTTTTATCCTAATGTGTGCATTGTTATGTATACTTTTCCCTCCACACACATTTTGCAATTTTCCATAAAAATGCATTTTATGCATATTTAAAAATGTGTAGGTGTTTGCTTCCAGGGTGCCACAAGCACTACTGTTTTTAATGCAATAGATTAACATAGCAACTCCTTTTAGAACTTGTTCCTGTTGTCTCCTTCAACACAAACAGTCTGAGTAATAATTTCCTCATGCATTTTGCTGAGAAGGTAATTGAAATTGGTTCTGAATATCGCTTGGGAAAGAAATTCTGCCAGGCATGTCCTTAGAAGTTCCTATGAAACTTTGCCCTTCAGAGGATTGAGGAAGGCACAAGACAATTGACTATCCTTGGCTTGATATCAAGAACAAAGACCTAGGAGAGGAAATTGAAGTAGCAGGAAAATTGGGAAAAAATCATGTTGTAATGCTGAAACTTCTGACTTTAAGGAAACTGGATTTCAATGCATATTTTGTACTTCCAGAAAAGGTCAATTTCAATAAGCTTAGATCAGTGATAAGTAGGACACCATGACCAGAGAAGCTAATGGGAAAGGAATTCAAGATGGGTGGGAGTTCCTGAAAAAGAAAATACTAAAAACATAACTCCAGTGAGGAAGGGAAAAGAAGAGGAGAAGAAGGCCATATGGTTACACAAAAGATAACAGAACAAAACAATGATGGCTATCAAGTCAGGTCACCAAGGAAAAATACATGTATGTAGTCTAAAATGCTTCAGCAAAGGATCATTACCTTGTCGTGGTGCTGGAGCTTGAGCACCTCAATGATGCCATGAGCTAAACCGTAAAGGGCCACCCAAGACGGGAAGGTCATGACAGAGAGGTCAGACTAAATGCGATCCCTGGGGAAGGTAATGGCAACCCACCCCAGTATTCTTGCCGTGAAAACTAAATGGATCTCCAGGCAAAAATGGGTATGATCAAAAACAAAGATGGCAAGGACCTAACAGAAGAAGAAGAGATCAAGAAAAGGTGGCAAGAATATACAGAAGACCTGTATAGGAAGGATAACAATATCGGGGATAGCTTTGATGGTGTGGTCAGTGAGCTAGAGCCAGACATCCTGAAGAGTGAGGTTGAGTGGGCCTTAAGAAGCATTGCTAATAACAAGGCAGCAGGAGACGACGGCATCCCAGCTGAACTGTTCAAAATCTTGCAAGATGATGCTGTCAAGGTAATGCATGCTATATGCCAGCAAATTTGGAAAACACAAGAATGGCCATCAGACTGGAAAAAATCAACTTATATCCCCATACCAAAAAAGGGAAACACTAAAGAATGTTCAAACTATCGAACAGTGGCACTCATTTCACATGCCAGTAAGGTAATGCTCAAGATCCTGCAAGGTAGACTTCAGCAGTTCATGGAGCGAGAATTGCCAGATGTACAAGCTGGGTTTAGAAAAGGCAGAGGAACTAGGGACCAAATTGCCAATATCCGCTGGAGAATGGAAAAAGCCAGGGAGTTTCAGAAAAACATCTATTTCTGTTTTATTGACTATTCTAAAGCCTTTGACTGTGTGGACCATAACAAACTGTGGCAAGTTCTTAGTGGTATGGGGATACCAAGTCATCTTGTATGCCTCCTGAAGAATCTGTATAACGACCAAGTAGCAACAGTAAGAACAGACCACGGAACAACTGACTGGTTTAGGATTGGGAAAGGAGTATGGCAGGGCTGTATACTCTCACCCTACTTATTCAACTTGTATGCAGAACACATCATGCGACAAGCTGGCCTTGAGGAATCCAAGGCTGGGGTTAAAATGTCTGGAAGAAACATTAACAATCTCAGATATGCAGATGATACCACTTTGATGGCTGAAAGCGAAGAGGAACTGAGGAGCCTTATGATGAAGGTGAAAGAAGAAAGTGCAAAAGCTGGCTTGCAGCTAAACCTCAAAAAAACCAAGATTATGGCAACCAGCTTGATTGATAACTGGCAAATAGAGGGAGAAAATGTAGAAGCAGTGAAAGACTTTGTATTTCTAGGTGCGAAGATTACTGCAGATGCTGACTGCAGTCAGGAAATCAGAAGACGCTTAATCCTTGGGAGAAGAGCAATGACAAATCTCGATAAAATAGTTAAGAGCAGAGACATCACACTGGCAACAAAGGTCCGCATAGTTAAAGCAATGGTGTTCCCTGTAGTAACATATGACTGCAAGAGCTGGACCATAAGGAAGGCTGAGCGAAGGAAGATCGATGCTTTTGAACTGTGGTGTTGGAGGAAAATTCTGAGAGTGCCTTGGACTGCAGGAAGATCAAACCAGTCCATCCTCCAGGAAATAAAGCCAGACTGCTCACTTAAGGGAATGATATTAAAGGCAAAACTGAAATACTTTGGCCACATCATGAGAAGACAGGACACCCTGGAGAAGATGCTGATGCTAGGGAGAGTGGAAGGCAAAAGGAAGAGGGGCCGACCAAGGGCAAGATGGATGGATGATATTCTAGAGGTGACGGACTCGTCCCTGGGGGAGCTGGGGGTGTTGACGACCGACAGGAAGCTCTGGCGTGGGCTGGTCCATGAAGTCACAAAGAGTCGGAAGTGACTAAATGAATAAACAACAACAAAAGTCTAAAATGGTGCAGAGGGTAACAGGAGAGCAAAAAGTCAGAACGAGTAGAGGTTGGGAAAGGAAGTGTTAATAACAATTAAAAACAAAAACAAAACCTGCTTTAGTTTGTACAAAAGGAGAAGAGAGAGGAAAAAAGCCACTATATTATCTGTTCAATGAAAAAAGCAATGACCAATTTCTTTTGCTTCTTTCATTTATCTGGAAGTCTGAAGCATTTGGAGCCATAACAATAGAGGACTCTTCACTAAAGAACTATCTGAAAATAGTGGAAAGAAGCTCGGTACTTTGAAGGCCAGTGAATTTTGTTTGGAAATGTCCATAGATTTCAAATGAGGATATGCAAACATTCAGTTAGCAGATTTGATTTCAAGATTCAACTGAACTTCCAAACCAGATCAGTTTTGGGGATCAAAATGTTGAAATAGTTACATACACATGTTACTGTTGTTGTTACAATTGTTATTATTCTATTTTTCTTTACAGTAGGTGCCCATTAACATGAGTTCTCTGGCTCCGTCAGAAGACATATCTTGAAGCTATTTAAACATTTAAGTGTTTGAATGGAATGTGGAGAATAAGTTATTTAACTAGCTTGAGGGAACAGGGGAAAAAAAAATACCACAAGGATGGCTTTAAGGAAAACCAAGCAGATTATTCCTATGTTGGGGGCCATTATTAAAACAGCCCTCTTCTTAGTAGTTATATGACTCATTTTATTTAGAAGATTTAGGGTGCTTAGTGTTTTGCAGTACATAAGAGGATATGCCCTAGGTTTCTTGAGAAAATGTGAAAAGTCCAGTAGGTAACATGTGGAAAGCCCTCTGGGCTGGGACTTCCAAGATGAGTGAAGGTGATATTTGAGGTTATAAAGATATAATCAAGCTCAGAGAGAAATTTCTCTACAAGAAGCAGTTGCATGACTTCACCCTTTGATTCACTATAGAGAGAATTGTGTATACTTTACTGCACCACTGGGGCTGTTGAAATATCACAGGCTGACACATTGATGCAAGATCTCAAAGTGTTAAAGAAAAATTGTTTCTGGCAGAGAAATAATAAAAGGTGAAGAGACCATTTGTTTGGTTCCTCAAACAGGAAGAGGAAAAATCTATACAGTTCAGCTGGTTGGACTACTTCTGTAACTGAATCGTATGTATATTTGTTTGACAATCCTTTTATCTCCTGCATAGACCATAATTGCAGAATTTAAGAGTTTCAGCAAGATTACCATGTGGCTGTATTCATCAAAAATTATAGCTTTCTTTCTGATGGAAAAATAGCCACTGAATGCTGTCTCCCCATGTTGAAATACTAATTAAAGCAAGTCTTCTATACCCCCTGGTGAATTCAAAAGGATTTATGTTCATTATATTCCTCGTGACTTTTTAACATCAAAACGCATTTCAAACTGTTTGGAACATTAGAATGCCAGCATGAACTCTGTTTTTTTAATCCTATACATTTGAAAACATCAACCTCCTGTTTGGACTACTGTGGCATACTCCATATGGGGCTGCCATTGGAGAATATTCAGAAGGTATAGCTGGTGCAGAATGGGGCAGCCCAGACAGTGATGGGTATATCCCAAAATGCTTAGGTAACCCTGCTGTTTTAGGAGTTGCCTCAGTAACCAGCTGGCTTCTGGGTGCAATTCAAGGTGCTGTTTTTCACCTTTAAGGCCATATACAGCTCTGGATCTGGTTATCTGAGGGACCACTCCTTTTATATGAATCTGCCTCTCCAACCAGATCAAATATGGTCAACTTCCCCCATCCCTACAGGATTGTCACCTGATGGGAGAGAGGAGGTGGGCATTCTTGGTGGCTGCCTCTACTCTTTAGAACTCCCTCCCAGTAGAAATATGGTCAACTTCACCCTTCCTAAGCGTCAGGAAAAAAAATGAAGATGTGTCCCCTCTTGCACAGGAGAAGGGTATTTTGTGATTTGATGCTGGGGCTGCAGACACATAGAGTTTATATTTGTGGGTGTTTCTGATATGGAATGTGTTCCTGCAAGGGGGGGGGGGATGTAGTGGAGTCCAGAGCTGCTGCTCCTTCCCAACAGGGGTGTGTGTGTGTGTGTGTGTGTGTGTGCATTCCAGGTTGATAAAAGATTGCACAGTCTGGATTCCTCTGGTGGGAAAGTTAAGAGGTTCAAGTAACTCCACCTTAGAGCCATCACTGAATATTTAACCATAGTTCAGTTAGAGTACCAAGATTCTGTTTTATAGTAAGAACAATAAAGAACTAGAGTTGGAATATTGGCTCAGCATGGTTCTTCACCCGATTCCCTGACAGTTTCTTCAAAAAAAATTGATATTTACACATATTTGGGGTTTTCTGAAGTATTTTCATGCTTTCATTGTTAGCACCTAAAGTCTGGGGGAATGGATCGCTAAATCAATCAATCAATCCACCCCAGTAGTCCATGAGGTATGACATTAGGTATGGATATTAAGAGGTAAGCCTCATTATGTCAACGTTTCATCCATTCAGTTCAATGGATCTTACTCCCAATGAGGTTATATATGATGGCACCCAGACCTTACTATCACATGGTGATAAATCCTGTACAGGTAGTAGAGAAAATTGTACCCTTTCCCCACGTTTCCTACCTTTATTTTCCTTATTTCTTCTGTCATCTCACCACTCAAGAGTTCTGAAAATTCTCAAGGCAAGGATCTCTTATGCACTGCAAAATGCTATGTACCCTCAACAATTTGTTATCATCATTAATCTTTGTCGCCTCAATGAAAACTTGTCATGTAGGAACAAGTTTAAAAGGCATTAGTACCAATAGAGTACTACAGTAAAGCTCCCTGGGGGGAATCCACTATTTATATTTTCCATTGTGAGAATTGGGCATTTATTCTTCATCTCTAATTTCAGAAAAAGGATTTCTCTACTTATTCCATTACTGATTAAATTGTCCAGCATGCAATTTTGGACAATGGGCACAAATTCTAAGATGCATTAGTATCTACATAGTCCCTGGAGGCTGTTTCTAAGGACAGTGCATGTTCATTCCCATATATAAAGCAATTTACACTTTTTACATGTTGGAAATGCAGGTTGTTTTGAGTAAATGCAGACAACAAAAAGGGCATCTTTAGTACAGAATCTTATAAAAGCTTTCAGATGAATCCCCTTATTCACATAGCTTTTTCTTTCATATGAGTGGTTTACAGAATTGTCCCTAATATCATGTTCTGATTCCTTAAGGCAGCTGAAGCAGAAAAGGATGAGAAAGAAATATGTTCTGCCTGTCAAATGGCAAATGACTGCCTGTCCCTTGTACTGTAAATGTTCTCTGATTGTAACCAAACTTTGAATGGTTCATTCAGATGAATATTTCATTTCAATGGTGTGCAAATTATATTTGGAATGTTACTCTGTCACTTACATTGTTACTTTTAGGTGTTAGAATTAAGTAGCAATTGCAATTTCAGATGCCACATATCTACAACAAAGATGGTGTGGCTTTGTGATGATTAATTTTATTTTTGTTTCTATTATTATTATTTTTTCAGTCTAACCAATTTTGAGAGGGTTGTATAAGCACTTACAAATGGCACAGAGATATGTAAACTAGCTAAATAAATAACATATCATTAGAAACACTGTCAACAATGATTGACTTTGTCGTTATTGCTGTTATTGCTGCTGCTGCTGCTGTTGTTACGTCTATTATTTTTATGTAGATACAGAAGTTTAAAAGTCAGTTTGGTGTAAGGGTTAAGGCATCAGGCTAGAAGAAAGCTGGGGCAAACCTCTTCCAAAAATCTTGCCAAGAAAGCTGCAGGGATTAGTTCAGGCAGTCACCAGGAGTCCACACAGACTCAAAGGTACATGCATGCATACATGCAAGCACACACACACAGAGAGACATACAAACACATAAGGTGTGGGACTGGCACTGGAAAGACTGGGGTTCTAATCCACCTCAGCCACAAGAGCTCACTGGATGACTTTGGGCCAGTCGCTCTCTCTCACCTCAACCAACCTCACAGGATTGCTGTTGTGAGCAAAAATGGAAGGAGGGAGACCTGTTTAGGAGATCAAGGAGGCACACACAGGTCTCCCTCCTTCTGTTTTTGTCCTGGATGGATATGAATCTGATCATAAATAAATAAATATTAAGGCTTTGGACTAGAGGTGGGAAAACCTGCCTTAAGCATGGAAGCCAGATGAGTGACATTGGGTCAGTCACCTTCAAGACCAATTTGAACACAGAAACACACGCAAACACACACACACAAAGTAAAAAAAATAAAAGAGTAAATTCTGCTTTCCTCCAGGAACTCTAGGTGCTGTATGTACCATTCCATCCTCCAAACCAACAACTCATAAAATAGATTGCGCTGGCACCATCATTCAGTACTGTAATCTTCTATAACTGAATGGGTTTGAACCTGGGTCTTCCTGGTCCCAATCCAACACCTTAACTGTTATATGCACTGGCTGTCTACTTATTAGCATGTGTTGGTGCCTTTAATGACAAGGAAAAACTAGGCGCTTGCCCCTAAGAATGTCTAGATACTCTACATTGCAGATATAGAATGCAGAAGAATACTTTTAACTATATAGATAACCATTGGGAAGATTTGCTGTCAAGTTCAACGTTATCTTACAACATTCAAAACTCTTGAGGTCAACATCCAAGAGTACATGGCTTAGAATAATGGCCATGACTTTCTTTGTACCATTTATCGATGTGTTACATGGTTAAAAAAAAAGTATTTTCATCCAAGCCATATTCTTCCCCAAGTTGTATAATCTTCCCTGAAAAGAAGAGGATATATAAAAATAACTTTAGATAGACCAGTGAGGGACCCTGGCACAGGAAGGGTATGGCCTAGGAATATTCTGTAGGATCCTCCTGAAAGGCCTGGACATCTATGTTTGGTCCATAAATTGAAGCTTCTACTCTCAGTATAGATCTTTAGTGTGCTCAGATGACATCAAATATGTCTTATATTCTACCTTACAAAGTTCCATATGATAAGTCCATATTATTAGCCCAATATTAGAATACAGAAGTTACGTGTATGGACCACTATGAGATAATAACTTGTCCTAGGCCAGCTAATAAGTTTATAGCAATGGAAGGATTGAATGAAGTCACCCTAATTTATTCTTCATTCTCAGGTGAAAGTGACAGGGATTGAGCTCTAAAGTGTATTTAACACGTTTTCTCCATTTTTCTCTGTGGAATACACTGTATTGTACATGATGTGAATAAATCTGTGTTCCTGAGAAGGGAAAAGGGACTAACTGAGGCATGGGTAATTGTTGTCTGTTGAGGCCTGTATCCCAATTGGCAGGTAGGGCTGAAACCATCCATTCTCTGTTCCCAGAATAGCATCCTTTTTCCCCCTTCATCACCCACTTTCCCTTTCTCCCTCTCTCTCTGCACCTGCAATTTCTTTTCTTTCTTTTTCTCCTAGCGCAGCAGACTAACATGGAAAGAAATGTCAATTCTGCCTGAGGTCTGAATGACTATTAGAAATTACACCAAGTTATACATCTCTGGATTAATGTATAATTTAAATTCAAGCTTGCACATGGAAACTCTTTTTAAACATAAGATTACATATGTAAACATCTATATATGGGCAACCATTTGAAATTAAATACCACCATATCCTTTGAGAACATGTGGGAGAAGACATTCCCACAGATGTTGATCCAAATTACCTCTGTGTAAACAACTTTTTATGTGTTACTATTATATCTGCCCCATTGTTGTTTCCTTCACAAATATTATTTTCATGTGTCTAAAAAAAGGGACATGCCCTGTCTGCTACACATATACTTTTCCCCTGACATTTGCCGATTTCTGATCTAAATAATAATAAATAAATAAATAAATAAATAAATAATAAGATTTGGAGAAAGTGTTTACCATATATCTCATTAGTCCTTTACTTTGGTTTAATGACTTTATTATCAATATGTAAGCTTTCTCATTGGCTGGAGACCAGAAAGAATTTACTGAAATTGGTTGTATTGCTCTCTTCTATAAGTGCACCTTGTCAGTTGCACTGTAATTCACTGAAAAGGGTAGTAGATTTGCTACATTGTAGATGGCAGTGGATATGCAAAATGAAAAGGAAGTCGATAAAGGTCTGTCTTGCATAAAATAATATAGAAAATACAAGCTACTTCAGAAAGAACTCATTTTATTTATTTCATTTTATTTATTATTTCATTTTATTTTTATCACGCCTTTATTATTTTAGGGGTGTGTGGTGGCTCAGTGGTTAAGACGCCAGGCTTGTGGACCAGAAGGTTGCAAGTTTGGTGGTTCAAGACCCGAGTGTCACGCAGCAGAGTAAGCCTACACACTCTCCCCAGCTCTTGCCCACCTAGCAATTCAAAAGCATGCAAATGCGAGTAGAAAAATAAGTACTGTTTTGGCGGGAAGGTAAAAGCATTTCCATGATTGTCATGCTGGCTACATGACATGGAAGTGTCCTTCGACAACGCTGGCTCTTTGGCCATGGAAACGGAGATGAGCATCATCCCCTAGTGTGTCATTAGACATGACTAAACAGGAATCTTTACCTTTTTTTTACCTTATCATTTTTATAAGTAACTCAAGGTGGTGAACATACCTAATACTCCTTCCTCCTCCTATTTTCCCCACAACAACCCTGTGAGGTGAGTTGGGCTGAGAGCGTGTGACTGGCCCAAGGTCACCCACCCAGCTTTCGCACTGGAGGGTGGCCTAGAACTCACAGTCTCCTGGTTTCTAGCCCAGCACCTTAACCACTAGACCAAACTGGCTCTTTTATAGGATTTCTTTCATACATGGTCAGGCTTAAAACTGGCTTAAAAATGTATCCAGTGGAAAATGTACTCTTTGTCATTTAGTGAACCACTAAATTCAAGTTCAGTGGGACTTGTTTAGCAATAAATAAACATAGGGATTTAGTAGTTACTGGTAAAATACATGGTTGCATATCACTGATGTTCTTTGATTTCATTTTCTAGGCTCTGTTTCATCTGATACCTTCATTTGACCAAAAAAAGTCAGAATGCTATAATTTGTATAATTATGCAGATGCAAATCATGGATATATATGCAAAGTTCTAAAGTTCTTCTCACACAAAAAAGTATCTCTCTGATTTATTATTTTTTCAAAGTTCTTTTAAGCTTCTACTTTTTATTTCATTTAATTAAAATCAGTCTACACTTCTTAAATTGTGCAGTGTGCAGTAAAGAAGAGCACCTTTCTTCTTTCAGTCCTGAGAAAAAGCAGTGGATTACTTTTTGTTCAACTTTTCCACTTATTAAGGCTTCAGCCTTGGCTGCTACTGTCTTCTAACAGTAAGTTCACATAAATCATGTGGTCACTGAAAGAAAGAGTGGATATCTACTTTTGCTGTTTGGTGCCTAGATAACCTCCAAGAAGTTACTAGTTTATGTAATAATTTTATAAGGAAATCTATTGTGCAATTATTTTTATAAATTATCTGAGCATCTTCTTAAGCAGTAGAAATGATCTTTTCAGCTTTACAGAAGTAATTGGCACCATCATATCACATATCAGTGAGAGAAGAAATATATTCTACCTGTGCATTCCCAACAATTGTTGACTGAAAATCTCAAGGATCCAGTTAAATGTGCAGCAATGCAGGCAGTGGAGTCAATTGTTCATCATAATTTTATCATGCTTTACAAGGTAGATAAAAGGAAAAATACACAGTAGCATCCCACACAATCAACTAAATGGGTTGCATCCAATATCACACAAGTTGACTTTTGCTTATGTCAAGAAGTTAACTCTTTGCACATTTCCCAGATCTGCTCTAGTGGTTCTCCCACCTATCGGGGGGGGGGGGGGAAATGGAGGGTGCATAGCTAAAGTCTGAGGGAGAATCAAATCTGCCAATGATGTCCATTCTGCCAATAGATCAACACCCTGAGTAATGTGATCTTACTATCAAAAGCTAGCATTATGAAAAATCATTAGACAACAAAAATACTACACTAAACCTTTGTGTTTTAAATTTAATAAAGCATCAATTAAGAATAACATCTATAAATAATATATCAAGCAAGGCATTAATAAAAGGTTGCTGGCTGTCATGTTCCCCGTTGCAAGGCATAAGTGCATCACAACGGGGAACATGCACATCAGGAAAGAGGAAGGGATAACCATTGTCCCATCAACCACACACATAATCCCTTAAGCACACATAATCCAAAACCCATCATTGCATAATAGAAGAGCAACTCAAACAGGACATGGAAACCATCAACAGATCGGGGGAACTCCCACCCATTACCCCGGGGGACGCACCTGCACCGGACGGAGGCAAGGAAACAAAGAGAAGACATTGGAGATAGCCCGGAAAGCCCATCAGAGAGTGATACCGGTGCTAAGCACCATCCGGACCCGGCTTTGGGACAATGAGGGGTGGAGGAGAGCAAGGCCCGCCACTAAAGTATAAATGGGGCACCCAGCCACCACACCCCCATTCCCGTCTTTTTTCTCCATATGCATTCTACCTCAATAAACTCGGAAATCCTTAGACCCTCTAAGTGAGTCCATGTCTTATTTGAGGTAAGGGCTACCCTGACACTGGGTTTTTGACACTGCAGCTCATTTCTACATGAATGCTGAGATATCCAATTTACAGATGAATATGTGTTTGTTCATGCTGAAGCATTGGAACTTCAAGGCGAACATATTTATATTACAACATTGCATAGACACTTAAGTTATGTATTTAACTTGTGCTTTTCAGATAAAGTCATCCAAATTTTTCTTAACTCAATACATTTAGCAATGTTTATCTCCAGTTCTGATACTTGTTTTGTACCCCAATACAATAAACATATCTGCAATATTACGCTGATACAATTTGCATTAATTAATATGGCTTGTATTTATATATTTTTTTCTGCTTTCAAGTCAGTCTGGATTCCAGGGAGAGAGAGAGAGAGATACTTTTTGTGAGCCCCGAATCATCAGAAAGCTGGCCCATCAGTCTTGTTTAGTTCTTCTTCCAAAGCTCAAATTAAGTTTTTTTGTTTTGTTTTGTTTTGTTTAATATAGCAAACCCCATACAACTTTAAACTCTTGAAAGCATTATACATTAACTACCTTGTCCTAATTTTCTCAAATTCTACTTAAATTTCTATTGGATGTTGTTGTGGTGCTACAATGCTAAAACAGCAGTAGCAACAACAATTACAATTCACCGAAACCAAACTGTCTCCAGACTGACTTCTGGTTTTATTGGGGGAGGGATACTCTAAAGATGTTTGTTATGATACTGAAAACAATAGAAACATATTCAGGATTAGTTATAGTAAAATACCATCTGGTTTCTGATTAACTATGGCAGCCAATGGAAGCACATTTATTTCTTAGTGCCGAATCACAGCTGGGTGTTGATGTACAGATGCTACAGTAAATGGAAAAAGCAGGGTCAAAGGAAAATGCTTCTACCAAAACAATATTGTGGTTTGGATGCAGATCATACAGTTATCTATGTAAGAGAATGGGAAGACTGTAACACTGAATCACACTAGCATTGAACTTTATATAGTTTAATGCAGAATCTATATGGTTGATTGAATTGGAGAATCCCTGATTAAGGCTAATGAAAGACCTCCCAAAGCAGTTGTTCCTTTCTTACTGTTTAGTGAAACTCTGCTTCTCTGAGTATCTATCACTGGTGCTAAACCTCTTCTATGGAGCAACAATCTTCTCTAAGTTACCCTTCAGGTAATTAATGGCTGCTATTAAATCTTCTTTAATCTTTGCTTCTTTGGGTCGAACATACATAGCTCTTTCGAACATTCCTCGCAGGACTTGCTATACAACTTATCAAGCAGGTTTTTCTCTCTGCGCACACTCGGTTCACTGATGTCCAGAACTTGATGCAGAATTCCAGATGTAGTTTGATTAGCAGCATCTGTGGGGATGTGGCAAGGCAGAGCAAATGGTGAAAACAGCATTGCACTGATAGAACACAAGCTCTGCTCCTTTGGAATTGTGCTATCATGTGCATGCACAACATAGGTGAAGTTTGCTTTACAATGGTATGATGCTGCTTTTGTTATTTCAGTGAAAGCAGCGGATTCTGACAATACAGAATAGAGCAATGATACAGACTGATGCAATAGAGCACTGATACAGAATAGAGAAAAATATATATTAATTCTCATAACCTGTACAATATGATTGTTCGTAAAGCCTAAGATTGCATGCCATTAATTTTTAACTGACAAATTACACTGCTTGTTTGTGTTGGCTTAAGATATCTAGATCATTTTAATAAGTGCTGCTGCCATGCCTCCCTCAACCCCATATTTGTCCCTCAAATTCTGTGAGAATCAAGCCTGTCTCTGACTCAGAAATCAAAACTCTTTCTGAGTCAGAGGAGGAAATAGAAACTTACTGGGCTGAAACCAGGAAACCGAAAATAGAAGATGAGTCAGCAGCATGGGAAGAACCTAAGGTGCTGATTGGCCAAGATTCGGTGGAGGATTTGAATCCTCTAATCAGCAAGTGCCAACGATGGGCAGAAAAGCGCACGAAGGAGAAGGCAGCCCAACTGGCTGCAGAAGAGTCCAGGCACGTGAAGGATCAATATAAAAGGCAGACATGCGAGGAGCTAGCTGCCAGAGACAACTGATCCTACAAGCCTGCAGCATTCGCAGAAGAGTCCCTACCAACATTGGAGACAGCGTCTGTTGCCGAAGAGGAATCAGCGCAACTGCTCTCCACTGAAGAGGACTTAAATCCTACTTTTGCTGCCATCAAAGATCCTCTTATTGCCAAGCCCAGCAACCTCAGCCTTGCTTCCAGTATTGGCCCTCCGCAGTCATCGTGTGTGCATTCCAGGCACATTTCTCTCCCGGTTTCGGGATTCTGGCCGAGCCCAGCATCTCCATTCCCACCTTGTCATGCCTCCAGTCTGCAGTTCCACCCTGAAATTCCAGTGCAGCCTTGCAACATTTCTAGATCGCTGGTTAGCTCCAGGTCTTCCATGCAGTTTTGGTGTGCCTTGGATCTCCAGCCTCACCATGGATCTTCAGTCCAGTTTAACCGTGTTTCGATTGCTCAACCTTGCTCAGGAGTTTCACACCTATCCTCTTGTGAAACCGAACTGCTGCCTAGTCCAGGGCTTCCAGCTCAGTCCAGCCTTGCTCCAAATTCCCAGCCTTGCTCTGAGTTCCTAGTCCAGAGTTTCTAGCCAAATCTAGCCTTGCTCTGAGTTCTAAGCCTGACTCCAAGTTCCCCCAGCCTTGCTTCGAGCCTCCAGCTCCCAGTATCCAGTCCAGCCCAAGTCCAGTCCAGTCTGGTCCTTAGTCCGTAGAAGAGTCCAGGGGGCTCCAGTCAGTCTCATCCGGTGTCCCAGCGTCAGCTTAATTTGAGTAATGTTCCAGATCAAGATCTGCTGTCTTCAGCTGGAGTAGCATCCTGCACTCCAGTCTCTTCCAGCCTCCCAGTCTTCACTGGGGAGTCTGGTTCCATTACGTTGTTGCCGGCTCCTCCTGCAATTTTGCCGGTTGCCTTGCTGCTGCCTAGTTGGTCTTGATTGAACCAGTTCTTCCTCAATTCAAAGGACTTATTTATTGTAAATAGTTATTTAATAAAAAGTATTTTTGATATTTATCTGCCTGGTCTCCTTTAGTCTGAACAGAACAGATTCCTTGAATCTAAGTACTGGTCTTTAGATAGGTTTCTGTTTGGCTTCATCCTCTTGGTTATGTTACAACAGTTGGTAACACTTTAAATCTTGATTCTATTTTTTGTATTAACTTGTCTTTCCAGCTTAATTCCCTCTGCAAATGTATAAGCAGTCACTGGATAATCACATCCCAGTATTTCACCACAGGTATATAACACTGCTCTCTTTCCTTCCCAGCAATTAAGTGATGCAATCCAAAGCTAATACAGTCAATGCTCAGCCACATACTACCTCCTCCCACAGAAATAATATGTACAGACACTAGATTTACATTGACAAAATAATGTTAGAATAAAGTACACACCGCCTTGTAGTTTCTGCTTCTTGGTGCTATGGGCTCAGTGTAATACTAATTCCTAAGCACTGCTACAATACAATTCTCTATTGTTTTCACTGTGTAGCACTTACTGCTTTGGGAGAACAAACCAAAACTTGGGTGCAAAATAAACCAGGAAGCACTTTTGCTGATATGCACATTTATACACTATAGTTAACATGCTTACAGATTGGCAACCAGAGGAGAAACTCTAAATACTCTAAAGGTAGAACCCAACGTCTTGCTTCCAAAATGGTTCTGTTCAGCATCTTGGGTACTATGAAGATTAGCAACCACCCAGAGTCGCTCTTTGGGTGAGATGGGTGGTGACTAAATTTGAAATATAAAATAAATGAATTTGTCATGATTCTGAACTAGCTAGTGAATCTCATAAGAAGGTAGTTACAGGGAGTCAGGGAAGGTAACCCCCCTTTACCCAACAGGTAATCCAGGACTAAACTTTATGCAATGCACCTTTCTTAATTCAGGAAAAAGAAAAAGGGGAAAAAAGTGCTTAAATCTATCCAATATAAGTATCAGCAACAGTTGTTGTTTCTAAAAATATGACCAAAAAGTAATTGTCCTTTAATTCTTAAACAAAAAAAAAAAAAAAAAAACAGGCCTACATGTTAAAACCTTTGAACTTTGAGATCTATTTTGGATCTTGAGATGATTTCACCAGAGCTGGGCTTCTTTCCAATGTAGTGTCAATTGCTTCTGGCTATATTTCGTTATCCCTTCCTCTACCTCTACCTCTAACATCTAATTCATCACATACAAGGGAGACTTTCCTGTGCTTTCAGGAAAGTCCTAATTTGTTCTCAGAGTCTCAGTGACTAAACCTAGCAGTGGCATTATCCTGCTGCAAACTGGTCTGCTGTTTTATCTCCTTTATCTAAAACAGGATTGTCTGTGAATTTGGAGAATTAATTCTAACTGAAGTGTGCATAACTCCCAAAGCAGCTGCATCATTTTCTTGGACAAAGCTGCCTGACAATCTGAGAATTCTAATTTAATAAAGGGATTCTTGTCATAGGCACTATCTATCCAATCAGCTTCTCCAAATATAAATATTTACTGCAACGGTGCAGATGCGTGCCTGTATAAAAACATTCCATTCTAAATAGAAGACAGAAATACCAGTGGAAGAATAATGAAATAAGATGTGCATGTTTCTAATGTCTTACCAAGCATGACAAATCAGGGAAACCAATTTTATTTTTCTGTCTGTGCTTTTCTGCACAATTTCCCCAGAATCCCAAGAAGGTGATCTCCATAGCAGAGGCAGATGGAGCTTGAAAATTAGTCTTCAACACATGGCTCATAGCACAGACTAAGGGACTAGAATCACTTTTTGTTAAACTACTCAGTCCCATGAGTCACTATCTCTTTGGTCTTATTTTGCATCATACTAAAGGATTCAAATCTTCAGACAGTGACAGCTCTAAGAAATCAGGTGAAAGAAAAGTTGGATGGACATACCTTTATTTCTCTTCATATAAAATGAAAATAAAGTTTCCCACTGTCAACAAAATGTTTCTAATGGAGGAAGGGAGGTAGGGGGGAGGCAGGCAGGCAGGTAGGCAGGCATGCTTTTATTGTTTCTCTTACTTTTAATAAAATAAAACTTCAGATATTATTAATATTTCAGTGGACAAATCTTTTAAGTACTCAGCATACTTGATCTGAGTTTTACCATACAGCAGATGGCTTGTGATCAGAAGCTAGGGGACATTGTGATCTGTATTTCATCATGGCCAGATCACTCTCTGGTCAGCTTGTGGCTCACTGATACCACTGGTCTCTGCAAGAGTGGGAGATCAAATAAGATGTTTCTCCTCAGATGCTTAATGGACCCACTTGGTTCTCAGCATTTGCTTCAAAACATTTCAAGCAATATGTTGGGCAGATCTGCCATGAGACTATTTCTCTGGAATATGGAGACAATGAGAAAATTGCAAGTGATTGCCTCTAAGCAGTCTTTCTCCAATCATAAAACCATGTAGGTTCATGGTTTAATGAGGAGCTCCAGTACATAAGCATCAGCATAGATACCATGAGTGAGGTACTGAGGGGAGTGAATATGATTGAACATACTACAATCTCAGGTTTGGGCCTACATTGTGGTGATGTTCCAGGGTCAACCACAATGCAATGAAATCTGGACCCACTGACTAAATCGTGGAGACTACTTAAAGGATAGGCATTTCCAACAGTATTATGACTTGTACCATAATAGATGTTGCAAAATTATAAAAAAAACTTTTCATAAGCAGAGTTTGAAACACCCTATCTGAACAAAGATGACAATAGCAGTTTATAGAAACTTGTAAGAAATAATTAGCCACAGTAATAATTATAGGTGTGTCTTTCTTATGTTTTCTCATGTTTTCTCATGGGTAGAGTTGTGATGATGGTGATGGTGATGGCGATGGTGATGATCTTTCTCCTTCCTCCCAAGAGAAACCATATTATTATGGATGATATATGCATTGAACTTGTTATAAGGATCCTTAAGACATAGATCATAAGGGACAAATAGTGCTTTTTAGAAGTCAAAATATAACTCATAAAGTTTCTTAATAATTGTCAGTGATTGGAGCTGGTTAAAAACATGAACTCTAGAAACATCTGGAGAGCCAAAGGTTATACATAGTTATCCTCAGCTGTTAGAAGCATATTTCTTTGAAATACATCATAAAAGTCAAAAAATATTTCAGAAAGAACTAAGTCATCCATGAAGACTTCTGAATGAAAGTTCATGAAATCTTCATCTAAAATAACAACAACAACAACAACAACAGCAATCTTGTGAATTAAAACTCTCAGTCTCTTTTATGAGCATCACCACCAAGTCTACAAGGAACACAGGCTGTGTCCATGCAAAGTTATAGTGATTAGATAGTGAAAAGCTTCAGACAAATGGTAATCATTAAGAAGAGAATGTAAGATATTTTTAGTGCTTATCAGTTAAGTCAGAATAGAAAATTTCGTTAGAAAACTAGAAGTGCAACTCCTACAATGTTACATGGAGAATTCTGAGCTTATAATTAATCTGAGACTTAGGCCGATTCCTGTTAAAAAGTGAGAAGCAATAGGATCTTGTAAGCTTTTGGATGTATTTTGTGGGTGGTGCTGAAAGAACTGTAGACCAGTGGAAATATAATGAGAGGGGAAGAACATGAATGGAAATATTATCAGCTTGACCTTCACAATGTTCAGTTTGCAAACTTCCCTCTATATCTCTATATGACAGTGAATGCTAGTAGATTATCATCAGACAATTTAAGGTCCATTATTAAATATACTAGGGCTGTGCAGATCTTTGAAAGGATGCTTTGCTTCATTGGAGCTTTGAAATGCTCCTTCAAAGGGAAGCAGTGAGGTGAAGCAGTATCTTGCTTCCAATAGTTGGAGTACAGTGGCCATACTGCTTTGATCTGATCAATAACAGGGGTTTTCACACATGTGCGGAAACCTCTGTTATCAAAGCAATTAAATTCAATTGGTCCCATTTGGATGCGTCATTGAAGCATGCATTGATACACCAAGATGGAAAAACTCACTTCCACAAAGCAAAGAGCTTCTATGAGGCAGACTGTGAACGATTGTTATAGACATAGTGACATACATATAAATACAAATGTCTCTGACCAAGGTACTAAAAAACTGAACTATAAAAACAAAGTTGCTATTCTGAAGAGTGCATCTGTGACTCCTTCAGTCAGAAGATATATCATCCATTTAGAAAACAGTGTAGTTTCAAATTCTGTTTCTGATCTTGGTATTTTTTTGGGGGGAAGGGGGGTTTCTTACTGTGCTGACTGCCATTATTTGGAAATTTTGATGCTTGCTATGAGAGCTTGACACTTTGAAGCCTAAGTATTCTTAGGGAAGTCCAGCAGAGAACAATTGATGAAAATGATTTTAATTATCCTTGCATATTTCCTGTACTCTAAATGGAAACTGCCATCAGTGAGTTATAGAACAAATGTCATTTGAGCCAAAATGCTTGCAAACATTAACTAATCCTCTCACTAACACTTGTAACGGAATAAAACTGTGCATAATGAAGAAATGGCTGATTTATTTATATTTCAAATTTTATCACCACCCATCTCACTCAAAGAGCAATTAATTTTTCAGTCACATTGTTGTCTGAGGAACATCTTCAATAGTCAAAGCAATAGGCTTATACCAGGGGGAATGCCAAAAAGGTTTTATTAAATACAGATTAAGAAAGTTACAGAGGAAAAATAAAATACACCAGACCATGTCTCTTCAGCTTGTCAGGAATCCCTCAAATGTCAGCACGCTGACAGCCTGAAGCCAGCGGGCTGCTGCATATCTTTCCAGGTCTTAGGTCTACATCAAGGTTCAAAATGTCTGGGATCTTTTGTTATATTTTTTTCAGTATAAATAATAGGGATAGGGAGTATAAATAATAGAACTTCTGGAGATGGCTTGGTGGTACATCCAATCAGTGACTTGGTCATAACTCAAGCTGTTGAACTTCTACTAAAGATATTGTAAGTGAGTGAGACATCATTCCTAGCATGCTGCTGCTCATTCTCCTTTCTGCAGGTGTCAGACTAGGGAGCACCTTGTTTTCTTTCTCTTAATTGTCGCAAATGGTAATACAGATAAAAGGCTCAACAGTGCGAGTGATCGCATAAAAATAATAATAAAAAAACTTATTAAGTACTTTTAAAGGATGAATGTCGGTTATCTGAGAGATAGTGTGGTTAAAGGCTTTGGACTAGAAACTTGGGGATTGTAACTTCTAGTCCTGCCTTAGGCACAAAGCCGGCTGGTTGACCTTGGGCCAGTCACTCTCTCTCAGCCCTAGGAAGAAGGCAATGGCAAATAGTTGCCAAAAATGTCATGTCCCATTTAACACTGTTCTACAGCCTACATGTATTCCTCACACAATTACTATGGCTGCACAAAGCTCTCCTCATTCTCTTTCTCCTTCTCCACCATGTTCAATTATGTAGGCCTAAACTTCCTTATAAACGTAAGCTGATTTAACTGTTGCTCCTCTTGTGATGGAATGCTGGTAATTTTAGGGGGAAAGAGAAATATCTGACATAGAAATATAAGTGCCTCGTTAAATGCAAGCAGTCCTAGTATACTGATCCGGTAAGATGACATTGCTTAAGCAGTGGGACCCAGAACATATCCACTCAAGCTGATGTCACCAGAATTCGGTACCTCAGCAATATCCAAGAATACAACACACAGGATATACCTATAGCTATTTATTTTATGCAGTAAAGAAGAAGCAGGATCTGCATTTGTACACTATAGAGCAATGAGCTGTAGTTAAGTGTGTGTATGTATATGTATATGTATATGTATATGTATATGTATATGTATATGTATATGTATATGTATATTCTACATAATTGGCTTATGATTTATATGTGAATGTCTGTACTTCACTATGAAATATTGAGGTACAGCTACCCTCAGAAACCTTAGAAAATAGCTGAATATGAAGCAATTCTAGGAAGTACATGCTTTGAAGTTCTAAATTAAGGATACATCGCACAGTAATACCCATGGCTAAAATTCAACTGAATTTTTCGGAATATCAGAACCCAGATGTAATAGAGATGTAAGAATCTGATTCCTGTGAGCCTAAAATAATCTAGAGTACAAAGGCCCATTGAATTAACTTTTCAGAGGAGGAGCAGCAGCAGCAGCAGCAGCAGCGGCGGCGGCGGCATAATATAAACACCAGGGCGGTGCACATCTTCAAAGAAGTGGTTTAATTTGACAAAGCTTAGATTGAATTACCTCATTGTAGCAAGTTGAAGCAAGGATCTACTTTGAAGCAGCTGATCATATCAGATGGCTTAGAAGTACTTTCCAGGAGGCACTGAAGATTGTCGCTTGCACCCTTGTCATTTCTCATTTGGACTACTTTAAGTTGCTTTACCTGGGGCTGCCTCTGAGGACCATGTGAATGCTTTAACATGTGCAAAATGCAGCAACCTGTGTGCTTGCTGGACAGTCTTGACACTGCCCTACAAAACTGCTGCTATGAGAACAGTATTTGCTACAGGCAGTCCTCACTTGACAACCATTTGCTTAGTGATGGTTCAGACTTACAACAGTGTTGAAAAAAATGACTTACGACCAGTTCTCACACTTATGACTGTCACAGCATCCCCACGGTCACGTGATCACGATTTGGGTGCTTGGCAACCAGTTCACATTTATGACCATCGTAGCATCACATGGTCATGTGATCACCATTTTCAACCTTCCCAAATGGCTTCTGGCAAGCAAAATCAATGGCAAACCATGTGATTCACTTAATGACCACATGGTTCACTTAACACCTGTGGTGATTCACTTAATGACCACCACAAAAAAGGTTGTAAAATCAGGTTGGATTTTCTTAATGACTGCTTCTCTTAGCAACCAAAATTCCAGTCCCAACTGTGGTCATTAAGTGAGGACTAGCTGTATTGAGGTGTTTCCAAGGGCAATTCAAGATGCAGGTTATTACTTATAAAGCCTTGTATGATTTAGTGCCTAGGCATCTGTGGAACTGCCTTTCCCAGATAGGTTCTGCTCAGGTCTGGGCACACACAGGGCACCTGTTGAAGATCCCCACCTACTGAGAGATACAACAGGAACTAACATGAAAATAGACCTTCTCTGTAGGAGGCCCTCTTCTCTGAAATCTCTTCCCCCACCCCCAAGATGGGGGTTACTCCTATGGTCATAGCTTTCTGGAGGCTTGTTAAAACTTGGAAATTGAGCCATAGCGGAGCTATTGGTTTCAGATAGATAAATACAACAATGTTTTGTTGATTATGATTTAATACTGCATTGTATTATATTATTAGAGAGCCAGTTTGGTGTAGTGGTTAAGGCACTGGGCTAGAAATTGGGAGACTATAAGTTCTAGTCCCATCTTAGGCACAAAGCCAGCTGGGTGACCTTGGGCCAGTCACTATCTTTCAGCACTAGGAAGGAGTCAATGGCAAACCACTTTTGAAAACCCTTGTCAAGAAAACTGCAGGGACCTGTCCAGAGACATCACACTGACAACAAAGGTCTGCATAGTTAAAGCAGTGGTGTTCCCCATAGTAACATATGGCTGTGAGAGCTGGACCATAAGGAAGGCTGAGAGAAGGAAGATAGATGCTTTTGAACTGTGGTGCTGGAGGAAAATTCTGAGAGTGCCTTGGACTGCAAGAAGATCAAACCAGTCCATCCTCCAGGAAATAAAGCCAGACTGCTCACTTGAGGGAATGATATTAAAGGCAAAGCTGAAATACTTTGGCCACATAATGAGAAGACAGGATAACCTGGAGAAGGTGCTGATGCTAGGGAGAGTGGAAGGCAAAAGGGAGAGGGGCTGACCAAGGGCAAGAAGGATGGAAGATATTTTAGAGGTGACAGATTCAACCTTGGGAGAGCTGGGGGTGGCGACGACTGACAGCAAGATCTGGCATGGGCTGGTCCATGAAGTCATGAAGAGTCGAAAGCAGCTGAATGAATAAACAACAACATGTGTATATGTATACAGTATGTATATGTGTTTGTGTGTGTATATATATGTGTGTGTGTGTGTGTGTGTGTGTGTATACTGTTAGCATTAGTTTTGTATTGTGGTTGTGCTTGGAGTTTCTTCAAATTAAAGCAAGACGTGTTCAATTAATTGATGAATTAACCCTATAATTTTTCTGCAATTTCTGATGTTACTAACAATGTACAGTATCATATATTATTTATTTATGTATTTATTTTCTATCCTGCCTTTATTATTTTTATAAATAACTCAAGGTGGGGAACATACCTAATACTCCTTCCTCCTCCTATTTTCCGCACAACAGCAAATCTGTGAAGTGGGTTGGGCTGAGAGGGAGTGACTGGCCCAAGGTCACCCAGCCGGCTTTCAGGCCTAAGGCGGGACTAGAACTCTCAGTCTCCTGCTTTCTAGCCTGTTGCCTTAACCACTAGACCCAACTGGCTCTCTATATATGCTAAGAAGTGGTTAAGTATTGTGATGAAGTCTATAGTATTGACATGAGAAGCCAACCAATGAATTTCACCATTTTGTTAAACACTGTGACCTTTGGAGCAGTTTTCGATAATTAAGCTAATACTACTTGGGGCTTTATTAGTTTTCTCTGCTCTCAGCTTCTTGAATGTGTCCAGTCCCAAGCCTTAACTCTTCTCTCTTGCATGCTGATAGAATGTCATTCTTCCGTGCTGAGTCTGCTAATGCAGCTGAGAGCAAAGCTAAGCTCTTTGAATGTGGACTCAAGGATGATTAGCCCAGTACATGTTCTGGGTCAAACCTTATTTTTAATTCTGCAGGCTGACTGGGTACCAGCTAACATGTACAGGCACTGGCATAAACTTTTTTATGAGGGACAAAATTTTTTAGGGGGACATATTGTTGATGCTGCTTTTTGTGCCAGACTCTTTGACTGTCCCCTGCCTATTTCTGTATCACTGTAATTTGTCAACCTGTTTGTTCTGCCTCTATTGATTAACCAATGTAGAATATTGTCAGCAAGCCACAACTGTGATACAACTGAGTTCCTGAAAGTGATAAGAAATGGCCAAGCTTCCCAAGCAAGCTATGCCAACCCTCTTGCTCTCCAATAAAACCTACTGATCAGAGGTAGAAAAGTTATATCATACCACAAGTGCAACTCAATAATCATTCTTTCTAGCTCTGTTCAGAAGAGGCCAAGGATTACCAGTGTGCCCTGATAAACCTACGAAGCCTATGATGAGAGGGCCCTTTGCAGTGTTGGCTAAGTTTGCCAACCTGCTAAGCCAGCCCACCTTGCACTTCAGAACACCCAGTGATAAGAGGCATGAAAATCAACCGCTACACAATGGGAAGTCAGTAGTTATTCCTCATACCCAGCTAGGTATGAAGAAAAAGAAAAGAGCTGACCTTTTAAACAGCCTTTAAAAGGTTGTCACAGGACAATTCCTGCTTTGTTTCAGAGCAGCTTAGTCTTGAAAGACATTTTGGAGGCTCCTGTGCTTTCCTCATCACTGTTATTTCTGTCTTAAAAAGTGAAGGGCAAAATATTGCAAAGTCGTAGTAATGAAATGCATGACATTATCGGCAATTTAGGGGTCAAAATCCTCTAAAGAGTCTACCATCCCTGCTATTTGTTCCATTCTGCCAAAAATGGGTGGTGTTTTGATGCTTGCTCATTATATCTAATGGTTAAATTTTTTAAACCCAAATGCAGATCTCTAAGTGGTTGAATCAAGTTGGTGTAGCTCTTAAATCTTGAATTACCAGTTTAAATGGAATCAGGATTGATTTGAGCAATTCATTGCCAAAATGCAATTATGTGACAGCCCAATAGCTCTCATTAGCTGAGATGTCTGGTTATCTGACTTTTTTCCCTAAATGCAGAGCAAAGCTCCACAAATAGATCAGGCAGTGCAATCAATTGCCCTCAGTCTATATACATATATGTATACATATACATATACCACCCAGAGTCCCCTTTTCAGGAGAGATGGGCGGTGATAGCAATTTGAAATCTAAATAGATAGATAGATAGATAGATAGATAGATAGATAGATAGATAGATAGATAGATAAGCAAGCAAGCAAGCAAGCAAGCAAGCAAGCAAGCAAGCAAGCAAGCAAGCAAGCAAGCATACATATTCTCTTGTTGCTTTGATGGTCCCTGGTCTTTACAAGTAGCACTAATTGTTTTGGTGTTTCTGTTCTGTTCTGTTCTGATAGATGTTCCATTTATATGTCCATTGCTCAGCAAAGTTCAATTGTTTTTTAATATTGTTTTCAGACTTTTAAACCATTCTATGTACTATTCCTCAGCTGCAAGAGAACACAAACATAATATGAATAATGTACATTCAGCAAAACAGTATAGTGATACCTGCAAAATGATAGGTACAGAGGTACAATAATATGAATTTAGCAAAATAATGTGTTAATCTAGTCAGCAGGTTGAGTTCAGCAATATGCCCATACATACAAAATATTTTAAAAACATTAAATGTGATTAGTTTTACTTCCTTTTTAAATTAGATGTTGAGTTGTATCCAGGTAAGTGTACAAATCAGGGTTGGCAGACTGCCATCTTCACCACGACAGCTACCAGACTCACCAGAGTGTTCCAGTAAGGATTTGGAGAGCCAATTATATGGGTTTGGCTGTCCTGGAGAGTGCAGAAAAGGAGTAAGATCAAATTGGGAAGAAACACTTTTTGGGCAAAAATACCAATTGTTAAACTGCTTTGCCTGATTTCAGGGATCTGCCTTCCTGCCAGGCCACCATGCATTTACTCACTGTATTCAGAAAGGTCCCCTAATTTAGTGGAGCACTTTGGGAGTTTCATGAGGAAAAGGGAGAGAGATATCAGCTTCCATTAGCTTGTTTATATAAATATCTACTTTGGATCCTGTGTTCTTCAGGCCTTCCTTCAGCTCAGTTTGTGGTCTGTTGTTGTTGTTTTTTTGGCTACTGGAGCGGCTGAATTTGGAGAAGATTTTGAAGAGTGAATTATAGTTTTGCAGAGTAGCAGAGTTGGCAAGAAACTGGCTGCTGGGCTATATAGAGTGAGTTCCTGAAAGAGAATCAAGATGTAAAAATCAGGAGCCCTAACAAAAACTCAGAACTTTAAGATCCATGGCTGCACACACTGATTACAACATGTTCAAATCCAAAACCAACAAAAAGAAAATTAAGTTCTGGCTCTTCCATTCCTTCACTGAAATCCCCCTGCTGGTAATTAAAAGCATGACTTGCTTTAATCTGTCTTTGATACAAGCTGCATGTTTTGCCACCTCCTGTCTCCCCATAAATGTGAAATGTGGGTACTTTACTTCTTCTGAGCTCTCAATTGGGCATTCAAGATAAGTGAATCTAAAATGATAGCTGGAACTAAAAGTAGTTTTTTGTTATTCTGACTGAGATAATTTCTATATATCCATTTCTCTCCCTCTCTCTCCATCTGGAAAAAAGACCCTTGGAGCAGAACTATCTACTCCACTTGCTTTAATTTGTTGTTTTAACAGTGTAATTTTATTGACTAAGGCTGCAGTCCTAAACCTGCTCACTGGGAATAAGTACTGCTGAGCTCAATTAAACTTATTCCTAAGTAGAATGTATAGATTGCACTCCTTATTATGTTGTTAATAAATAATGTAATACTATTTATCATGGTTGTGTTGATTAAACCTTGTATTATAAACTGCCTTAGGCTGGGATAAATATTATGAAAAGCGCTATAGAAGTATTGCAAACAAATTGGGGGGTCCATCTAACTTCCTATTTAATTGGTGGGCTATCCAAACCTCTCTGGAATAAGCTAGAAAATGGTGAGTATGACAGAAGAGGGAAATGATTAAATGGACAGGAAACAATCGTATGAATGCTATAATTATTGATAAAGGTTACATTTGGGGAAATATCTGAAGTAGGGGAGGGAAGGAGGAGGAGGAGAATACTGGAGGCACCAATATTTTCTACAAAAGCCCTATAGTCTTTTCCCTACTAGGGGACAAGGAAATACATTTCCCACTACCCCTAGTCAAGGAGGTTTTTATTTGTTTCAGCTATAAACAAGGACAGAATACAGATTCCCTTTTTATAGGAATCTATTTGTTACAGTTTTGTTTTGTTTTTTTAATCATTCTCAGAATCTAGGCCACAGACTTGAAACATACAGAGTCAATGCGCGTCTATCTTTTCAACTCTTTGTCAAAATTTTGAAATAATGTTAAAAGGAAGGCAATATTACCTCAATAAGTGGTCAAGGTAAAACTCAAGTTGTGGAGGAAAACCTACTTCTAAAGTATTAATGTTCAAACAAATAAAGTATATTAAAATGAAACACTTATCTAGAGTTAATGTGAAGAACACAAACATGAACACCATGAAAGTAATTCTGGCATTATGTTTTTGCTGTTCTGTTGGGAAATAGGACAAGAGGTAAAAAGGTTAGAATTTCTGCCCAAGGACACAGGACCATTTTTACTGTATCAGCTAGGCATTTACATAACAAATAATAGAGTGTCAAAAAGAGAGATCTTACCGCAAATAATTCAGCTCTGATTTATTCTATAATGGATGGTAGAAGAAAAAAGACAGTGCTTTTTAAAAAAAAGCATTAAAAACAGCAATCAAGGCCATTACTGATAACGGTTTTTATAGCTTCAGAAAGGAAGTTAATTTAGTGCAAAACTTTGGGCCACTTGGCAAGAATTGGAAGCCAATCATGCTGTAGGAAGAATGACTATACTTTGAAATAATTTATAAATGGTGATCTAAACGGCTTTGGCCTAAATAGAATTATTAAATCCAGATCCCAAAATTACTGAGCAGATCCCAAAATTACCAAGTACCATGATATCAAAGTTATGACTTTTATCACACGATTCACTATTCCTAAAGATGTGTGGATTCTTTAAAGCATTTTTAAATACTGTATATGGACTGAAATATAATGGGCACTCAGAGACATCTAGTGAGCTTCCATAGCTAAGAATCAGCTTGAACATAGGTCTGTCTGTTCATAGTCCAACACCTTAATTGCACCAGATTGAGCCAATTCCAGTTCCCCTGGAATTTAAAGAGACTATGAACAGAAGTTATTCCCTAAACTCAGAATCATCTTAGCAGTTATCAGCTTTTTCATAAATGTTCTGAGGGAAACATTATTTATCTCCTGAGAATGAAGTCCCAACATGCATAATTTTACCATACACTCTCTGACAAGCCCCACACATCTGGGCATCATCAAGGAAGCAAGATGTACACACATTTCAGGAAGGCATCTTTCATGCTAATCTGGGGTAAATATGGAATCTATAAGAAGAATTTCCCAGCCTCATTTATATTGAGTGAGTTAAGGTGGACTCCCTCTTTGAATTATTTGAAACACTTCTTCCCATATTTCTCTTCACCTGGGCTAAATTGCTGTTTATGAGATGTCAGCTGACTAGCCTGCTACCTCTTGATTGCTTATGTCTGCTCTCTCTTCCATTCCTTTCCCAGCCTTCCCACAGTCTCTAACATTTTCTTATAATCTTTGCAATTCCTTTTTATTAGATTCTCCAGAACCAGCCCTGGGGGAGAAAAATCACAGTCATCACCCACAGCCTCAAAACAAACATATCAGAGAGCAGAAGAGGGTTTTAAATCTGTGGTAAAGAAACAAGCATGTTAATTAATATCAGGAAAATAGAAGAGTACTCACTGAAGAATGTTCAAGCAATCAATGAGAGTTACATCACTAATGTGTTGTGCAAATGCATCTGTTGCGAATGGTTTGCTAAATACTGATAACAGATGCATAGTCGTTTTAATGTCTGAACTGGACCAACAACAACAACAAAAACAACAAATCCTGATTGGGGGAAAAGGGAGGAGATGGAGAATATATTATGATGCTGAGTGAGAGTTGTCCCTTGTTTTTTCCAACATGATTATCATCATAATAAAACATGATGGATAGGTTTCTGTATACTTTGAAAAGCTATATTTATTGAATTTGGATGACAGAGATTTTTTTTAAAAAAATATTCAGTCTGTTTTGGATAAGAATTTACTAAAATTCATAAACTTTTTAATAATCAGGATAGGAAGCCCCTGGTCCACACCTCTTCAAGCTGCCAACGTTGAGAAACACTGGTCTAAAGTGATGCAGAAAATCAAGGAAATATTTCTTATATCAAAACCAGTATTTTGCTTTAATCCATTTGACTAGGATTTCTGGGAAATGGTGCCCTAATTTATACTTGCTCCCCAAAGGGATGCATATTTGATTCAGAAAACCCCAACACCAAGACAAAATGGGATAGTTTAAACTGATATTTTTTTCTACCCTGGAGCAAAGCACCATCAACCCAAACATGCTTCACTTGGGATCTGGGCCTCCTCAAAGCTCTGTTCCTGATCTCTGTTTTGATTCACTGAAGATTATGATGAGACAGCAACAGTAGAAAGGATAGCAAGAAAAAAAAGGGGGGGAGGGATGACTCTTTTTTGCTATCAATTATTTTGATCCTCCATGGTTTCTACCTATCCTGTCCATGTTGACAGAGTTAGCATGCTCTGGGTCCCATCCATTAAGAAGTACCATTTGATGGGATCCTGGAAGCATGCCTTCTCAGTTGCAGCACTTGCCTTCTGGAACTGATCCCCATATGACCTCTATGCTGCTTTCCTTCAAGCAAGCCCTGAAGTCCTGGCTCTTCCCCAAGGCCTTGGGTTAGGGTGAGTTGGGGGCTTCTCAGGGTTGGTGGTACCCAAGACCAGTTGCGGGCTATTCCCTTCACATGAACCATTGTTTTTTCCTTGATGCATGGCTTTTTATATTCTGCTTTTTGTTATTTGAGTTCTCTGGAGTTGGAAGGCCTTGCAAATAGGGACGGAGGGAGAGAGAGAACTGCTTTCCCTCCTCACCAGTAGTTTTGTATGTCTGCCATTCTGCCATGTTTTTGATCCCATGGTGTGATCTCTGTGATCAAAGGCCTGGTGGGAAAAAAGACACTATGGAGTAGGTAGCATGCTGAAGTAAGAAAGACCTTGCTTCATTATATGTCCCATCCAATTCCTGTCACCTTATTTGGGGGAGAGCTATTTTTAAACAAGGATCTCTTGCTCTTCAACAAAGTATTAAACTTATTTTGAAATCATGCCCATTCTTTGTATCTTACCAGGAAAACAGTAAAGCATCTATCCCCATGGCAATCATCTGAAGAAGAGAGGTTTTGCTCAGTTTCGCAGGAGATCATCACCTGTTTTACTGAGCAGACCTCCTCTCCTTCCTCAGACCCTCCCATCTTGTGTATCAGCTACCTTGGGACCAGATTTTGAGAGATGGTTATACCCATAAGTCTAGCCATGTGACAAGTCTTCCATCCTCCCTATTGCTATTAAAAGTTGCTTTCCCCAGGGTAGATGATACCGGGCGAATCTACTGATTACTTTCCTTAAGTTGCCCTGCATCAAATCTTTGAGAACAGCATCAGAACTAGTAATGGATCTCACTGCTGAGGCAAAATAGTGTCAACAATGAAGGCAGCACACAATACTTTCTTTTGTGCCACTTCATGGATAGGAGGGAAATATATTCATATAGTTGTGAGGAAGAACCTGGAGTTTAATAAGCATAGCTTTGAATCAGAGTATATTGTGTGATCAGGCAAACAGGGTGCACCCAACCTAACTCCAGGAATGGAATGTGATCCCTTTTCTTATGATTTGCTCCAAATGCCTCTGTTCATTCTCAGCAGGTTCATACAAGGAAGTCCTGCTGCCTGAAGCCGGCTGGTAGCTGTTCTAGATTGCGGAATTTAATTATTTGTTTTTGCTTCTGAATAATATCTAATGCTCAAATTATTTCATATGATTTCATGGTTTCCTCTATAGTTTTATTTATTTCCATATCAGTTTTTTTTTGGTCTTCTCTGTCTTATATAGTATACTTTGTGCTTTGCTGTTATCCCAAAGAAATCATAAATATTCTGATTTTTATGTATTTATTTGTGCATTCAGATCCATCACTGTTAGGAAGGAGCATAATCACTCTTTCCAGATATCCCTTTTTATTGCACAAACCCCTTCACACAAACAAGGGTTTTTATCATTGCAAATATGATATTTCCAGAAGAGGTGAAAGCAGAGGAAGAGGAGAAGGAGAAGGAGAAGGAGAAGGAGAATCCAGTGACCAATTTCTAGGAAATTCCCCTTCATAGAATTCTAACTTTATGAACTTCTTTATTTAAGCTTGTAAATTTCACTCATTTATGCTGAAACAAAATATTAAAGCATTTATATTTTTCCCTGCTGGATAAAAGGATAATGAAAACTTCATTTTAAGACTCTGTCACATATTTGGCAAATTTCAAAGCAAAATGCTATTGTATGGTTGACAGCAAATACAGGCATTCAGAGCTTAGCATCCAGCCTCTGAGCCAAATCTTCTGGTTGGAGAGCAGTGTAATTTTCATTCCCATGCACTGGCATCACATGTTTAAAATACTTAACTGAAATGTCAAGTTTGTTCTTTTGGGAATGCAATTTGAGTCATTGCTGAATTTCTTATGCAATGCAGGACAGAGGTAGAATGTTTTCAGAACAATTTTGCAGTCCTATCACTGTTTGGAGAGTCTTAAACTTGCACTAGGATTCATTCACAACTTTTTAGACACATCCACCACAGAGAATATACTTTCCTTTTATTATTGAAGTGGAAAAATACATATATTTATGGTCTCCTTATTTTGACGGAAGCTGTGTAACAGCTTTCTACCTTCTGCACTGTTTATTACATATGCATGTATTCTCTGCAGCATCAGAAAAAAACATGCCAATAGACAGAATTTGCAATATGTGTGTGGCAACTGCTTCTATGTCCATCATTAGCCCCCATTTTTCATAGTAAAATGAAGAATCAACTCTTCTAGTACATTGCAAGGTTTGTTTTTTATTATATGAACATGATGAAAAATTGTAAAATTAAGTAGATGGTATACAAGGAAGTTATAATGTGAAGTAAAGATTATGGGAGTAAATGATTCAATTCTGTCAAAGTCAGTAACTAGAAAAGCATACATAAATATGAAAAATGTTTACCGTTGTCACATATGTACATACTGTACAATGAATTACTTTATATCATATTTGCTCCAAGTCTGTAATATTTATACATTTTCCATAATAAATTAATCCTCAGTAATAAGCAGATTTTAATATATATATTTTTTTTTATCTCAGCTCACTCAATGGGATGGCAACTTGGCACATGAAATGAGACAACTGAAAAATGGGATTTTGGAATGCGCTTATTGATTATAAGTGACACAGATTTATTGACCTGCTGTTGTGTTAGTTCAATGAAGATTTTTCTGGACTCTAAAATGCCCCTTAGATTTCCTTCCTTAAAATGCTCATAGAAAAAGAATTAAAAACTAGAGTTAGTCTTGTAATTCTGCAATCTCTTTGTTATTTTCCCCCAGTTCTCTTAGACTTCACTGGGTTAGCTGGGGAGGCTAAGTTACATGACAGCTCCAGATTAAGAAACCTGATAGGCAGTTTTATTCAATAATTACATACATAAATCAGATTGTCCCTAAAGCTATTAATAATCCTCTTCCATTGGAATAACTGGCATCATAGGATGTCACTGAATGTGTAAATCTGTTAATGTCAGTTTCCCAAACAAGTTTTTTTTTTTTCCCCCTAGCCCTTTTTTGCTTTTTCAAGTCAATACAGTTCCACATATGGTTTCACACGGTGATAAATATACATACTTCCAGTTCAGAAGAATCTCAGTTAATTCTCATTGCTGATTTGATATTCAATGCCAATTTGTTACTGGAATGAGAATGAGAATGAGGATAAACATATTCTACGCAGTTCTTTCTTAGTGTGAAAAATACCTTGGGAATTTAAAGAAAGGCACTTAATCTTTAGTTTTTTTAATAAAATCTCAGAACAGTCAAGAAGATGACTTGTAGCATTGTAGCCTGTTAATATGCCTGAAATTAGCAGCTTCAGCTCAACATCTAGAAGTAGTTTCTGTACTGTTGCAGAAAGGGAAATATAGACCTGTAAGAAATCTAGACAGATGATTTGTTGATATTGAGAGGAAGGTTATTTTATAGGAAAGATCAGAGGTGAAATTTCCTAGATTGGATACAGAGAAAAGTAGATGTGGTAGTGCTCAGAGGAGAAGGTATCACCATAAAAGGGGAAAAAGTCCTCAGGAGTGCATGCCTTGGAAAGCACAGTGGAGGCTTGGGACTTGGGCCTAAAGATAGGCATCGAAATTGGATGTAGGAGGTAACCAAGCCAAGACCTTTCTGAAAACAGAAGCCTCCTTAATCAAAATGAAAGTGGTGAGACCATGCCAATAATATTTTGGTTGCACATGGGCTAGGTATCCCTGATACCTTATTTTTATTTATGCATAGCAAAGTACAAGAAATTGGGATTTTCAGTTCCACAGCAATTTCCCATAACACTAATAGATCAAACGTCTGAACAGTATGTAAATTCCATCTTTATGGGAAAAAAAAGCAAATTTTGATATTGTATTATTTGTGAGTTTTTTTAGCTAGCATAGTAATGATTTTCCCATTGTCCCCCTCTACATTTTTTCCCCTCTATCTTTTCAATCCACAATATTTTTCCAACTTTCATGTGTAAAATAAGATGAGCTTCACTTACAATGTGTTCTTCTCATTGATTTAAATAAAAATGCAAAGCAGTTGCTGAACTTTGCAACATTTATCTGTTGGTTCTGTGTTTAAGAATACAAATTAAGAAGAAGTGGAGGTGAATATCTGTCATTATGCTGACATGAAATTTAAAAGTTATTTCTTTTTTAAAATAGATTTTCTTAGATAAGATTTGATTCTTTCTACTTCAGTCATGTTTCTGCTGTTAGTAGAAACTACTACATGTTTCTACATGTTTCTACTGTTAGTAGAAACTTGTATAAAACTAAGGAAGTTGTTGCAATCAGGATGCCCTTTGATACTGTAATTTAGTTTGGAAGTGAGCCCACGGAAGAAGCACAAGGCAGATAACAAGATTATTCGAGGAGAAGTGTGAAAAAGGGTCAGCTTATCATAAAATAGACATAAATGCTTGTCCTTTGGGTTAAGAAATATGGGTCAGGGTTGACAGCACAATTCAGGTACCAGCTTCAAGGCTAAGTCTGAATGATTGTCTTATTGCCAATAAAGAGTTGGGGGCTTTTCCTGTCTATGTAATGTAATTAATTATTCATAACTGATGACGAACCTTTTCTATCTCCTATATCAGTGTTTCTCAACCTTGGCAACTTTAAGATGTGGACTTCAATTCCCAGAATTCCCCAGCCAGCATGGCTGTCCTATATAATCCTTTGCCAATGTACTGTTGGGGCTCTCTGTACCTCTTCTTGGCTGGAAGTCCAGTCATCACTGTCACAGGCTATTTTAGTAAAGAAACTTTGTTTGAGATCTCCTTTGCTTTGGTACATGTTTCAGTGGATTGTTAGTTTTCGACAACACCAGTATCATGTATTCAGACAGAAGGGGGCACATGCTGAAATGTCCGTAGTACAATGGATATAAGAGATCAACCAAAGCACTTTAAGGGCAAAGACTGACCTTTGCAAAGGTCCACCGTCTGTGCCCCTTGCTCCTTTTCCTCAGTTGGTAGGCCCTTCAGATGGTGACTTATGACCTAGTATCCTCATGATTGGACTACTGCAAGATGCTCTACATGGGGCTGCCCTTGATGGACATCTAAACGCTACAGTTGGTTCAAAATGTAGTGGTGTGAACAGTAATAGGCACTTCTCACTGCTTTGTGAAGTACTTCGGCTATTGTCAGTTTCTGGGTGCAATTCAAGGAGCTGGTCATCACCTACAAAGCCCTTCATTTTTTCAGTGTCACCTTCATGTACCTTTTTTTTTCTTCTTTATTTGCTGATTGTTTCAACTTAAGTGCTGCCATTCATGTCACAACGTTTGCAAATCTTGTCCCACAGAATTTCATATGGATTTCTTTTACATCTCTACCCCAGACCAAGACCTAGGCCAGCATCCCATTCTCCAAAATGCCCAGTCAGATACCAAGGGAAATCTCACATGAAGCATACAGCCCTGAAACTAGAACTTACATAAAACCATGAATATTAGTGGCTATTGATAAATGCTTTTTCCTCTCTGCATTTATTTTATACCCATGCAATGTTAAAAAACTACAACAACAACGTAAAGATGAGATATTGAAGAATTGCCATCCAATAAATTCATTTCTAACTGAGGATATTTTTTTTTAATATCATACACTGAAGTTTTGAGGTTTTCATATAAACTTCTACTCTAGGTAAAAGTTTAGTAGAAGTAGTTGCATTTTTAGATCCAATGATTTTACGTTCAATGTTGCCAAGGTTTAGGAAAATGAACACATACAATCCATATCACAAACTCAAAAGCCTTGCCCTAAGGGTTACATTTTTCTTCATTATCTTTCATATATACGGGTGTTGGTGGTCATCTAGAAATTTTCCCCTATTTAAGTTTTATTTTAGACACTTAAAAGCAAGACCAGAAAAAAGAAAGAGAACATGAGAAAAGGAAGAAGAAAAATGAAAGAAGAAAAAGAAATGAAGAAAGGGATTCACGAATGTAAAAAATAAATAAGCATTTACAAAATATTAAGAAAGAAGAGGAACATTCCTACTAGTAACATTAAATTGGTATAATATACAGAGGTAACCATATAGCAGTTTGGTATTTTAAACAATATTAATAAAATCAAGTTAACAAAAACAGCCAAAACAATAAGGGCTAACAAGAATTTCTAATCTGAGAGAATCCGTCCTTGACTCTTTGACTAATCAGACAAAATCTAGGGCTTTAAACCAGTAAATTTCAAACACCTTTAGAAATCAGAGATTTCAGATTTGGCCACCAGATTTCACAATGAGGCTAAGAGATGGGTGTGATGCCAATGCTCAGCCATCAGTATGTAAAGGAAAGGACATCTGTAAAGAGAAGGACATGATGGTATGAAGTGTCTGTTCCTGTATCCACAATTTATTCACTTAACTGGAGATCTGTACAACCGCATTCCTCCAATGAATACACTCTCTTATGTAGGTGTGGGTATAGACTACTAAAATGAAGGATTGCTGACCTGCTGGCAATCCATTAATTATAGCTTTACTACTCCTAGTGGTATGTCTATAATTAAATATAATTACAGCATATTAACATAACAGAAAACACTCAATTACAGTTCTGAATTTAATTAAAATCTCCCATTTCTCTAGATAAAAATTTGAATTGACAACTATCTTTCATAAATTTGAACCCTAACTAGGCTCATTTTGCTTGTTATTTACCCCATCTTGAAGGTGGGCATTTGATTATGTTAGATAATGTATATTAAAATAAATGGCATATTCTTTTGAGAGGTGCAGTTTTGCTTAAAGTAGCTGTAATTTACTTATACTGTCAGTATTTGAAGAAGGCACTTTTGTATGTTTAGCCAACAGATATGAACCATATTTTAATTGACAACACCAGGTTTGTGTGTGTGTGTATTTTGTACCAGCCCAGTGCTGGCTCAAGTGTATATGGCACTCCTAAACCACATTGACTGATGGTGCCACCTCCCACTGATGCAAAGATTGGCATTTTTAGAATGATTCAGAAGGAGAGGTGGCATTGGTTTCCCCTAATTTTGGCACTCTAGGTCAGTGCCTACTCAGCCTTAGCTTAAAGCTGGCCCTGAACCAATTAGAAATACATTCTGTTTTTATGAGAATGTTATACCATTTTACACAAGAGTGCACACAAATACATATACAGAAAGAGAATTCCAAATTCCGACTCTTAGTTAAGAAAACTAACTCAGATTTCTCTTATCCAGTTTTTGTCTTGACTAGTATTTCCTCCATTCATGGTGGTTGTGGTTCCTGGGCTGGAAAAAAAAAGCCAGTTCATCCCATTTATTCCAATGAATCACTAAAGTAGGTTATTTATTTATTTATTTATTTCTCACATTTATATGGCCGCCCATCTCACACAAGGCAACTCTGAGTGGCATACAACTATAAGATAAAAACAGTAAATAAATAAGAAAATCAATATAAAAAAATGATTATTAAAAAGAACATTATTGCAAAATTTAAAATATGCTAACCCCATGGAGAGAGCAAGAATGTCAGTCATAATGGAGCCATCTAAGAATGCGTCCTGTTCCCAAAGATCCCCAAGACCTGATAACCAGGTCTTGAGGGACTTCCTAAACAATAGCAGGGAAGGAACAAGTCTAATTTCAGGGGGGAGAATGTTCCACAAGGAGGGAGCCACAGCAGAGAAGGTCCATCTCCTAGGACCCACTAAATGAACATCCCTGGCGGATAGTCCCTGGTCCTGTAACATGCCTTCCCTGCTTGATCTAATGGGATGGCTGATGTAATCAGGAACAGGCAGTGCCACAGATATCTCAGTCCCATGCCATGAAGGGCTTTAAAGGTCAAAACCAGCACCTTGAATTGGACCTGGAAGCATACTGGCAGCCAGTGCAGTTCACGAAGCAGAGACATAATATGGGCTCTTCTAGGGGCACACGTAACTGCCCATGCCACTGCATTCTGTACCACTTAAAGCTTACGGATACTCTTCAAGAGCAGCCCCATGTAGAGTGTGTTACAATAGATCAATCTGGAGGTCACTAAGGCATGAGTGACAGTAAGCAGAGCCTCCTGAACCAGGAAGGGGCACAACTGGCACACAACACCAAGCTGTGCAAAGGCCCTCCTAGCCACAACTGCCGCCTGCTCCTAGAGCAGGAGTCATGAATCTAGGAGGACTCCCAGATTGTGCACTGGGTCTGTTTTGGGCAGTGCAACCTCATCCAGCACCAAGCATGGCATAGTCCCAGAAGCGGCAGGACCCAAAACCCAAAGCCACTCAGTCTTGCCAGGGTTCAGCTGAAGCCTGTTGTTCCCCATACAGACCCTCACAGTCTCCAGGCACTGGGATAAGGCATCCATGGCATCATTTAATTTGCCAGGGGCAGAGATATATAGTTGGGTATCATCAGTGTACTGATGATACCACACCCCATGGCCATGGATGAGCTCACCCAGCACCTCATGTAGATATTAAATAGGAGAGGGGACCCCATGTTAATATATTGTTTTCTACTACAGATTGGGGTTACTATGGTAACTAATCATTTTGGCCCGATGCAGAGGTTGAATCCAACTGTCCCCTTTTCAGATGTTGATTTTTGCACCTGGGGGGAGGAACTTGCCTGGACTTGTTTTAGTTTCTGTTTCCTTTCTGTGCAGGCATGTAGAGAGTCAAGCTGCTCTCACTGAGAGCCAAGCCTTTTAAATATGTTTTGCTTTCTGTAAATAAATTATTCTTATAGAAATGCCTGGTGTGTGACTTTGCTGATCTCTCCTGGGCTAACGGCTTCCCTAGCAATCTGCCAACAGGTTATGTGCCCAGTAAACAGCCCAGTAAGCCCAGTAAAACCCAGAGAGAATAGAGAGATCAGCTCCACACCTCATGCACAATTTAAAGGCAGGTAGCAAAGACCTGTGAAGATTTTATTTGGAGCCACCTGGGGATTTTCCAGCAACTGCTGGTCTACAGGACAAAGAAGCCACCTGAGGTGACTTGCAAAAGAAGGAAGAAGCCATGGCTACCTCCCAGCCCTCAGCGATGCCTCTGGAGCGCCTATCAGAGACCAACTATATGAATTGGGCCCTGAAGATGGAGATGTATCTTCGCAGAGATAATCTTTGGCTACCAATTGGTGAGCAAAACCCCCAAAATCCCAATGCTGAATGGTTTAGACAGGATGAGTGGGCTAGAGCCACCATTATCCTGGGAGCTGAGGACAATCAGCTAGTCCACATGCGAGGCATGCAGTCTGCAAAGCAACTTCAGGACACTTTAAGAGACTTGTATGTAAAGGCAACAGCAGGGAGTAAAGTTACCCTGACAAAAAAGCTGTACAAAGCCTACCTTGCAGAAGGAGATAGCCTTCCTGAACACCTGCATTATATTCAGCAGCTGTTCGTTGAGCTGCAGGAGAGAGGAATGGAATTTATACCTCACAAAATCATATATCCTCCTGTCCTCACTAAATGAAACGTGGGACACACTGATTTGTACCCTGGAGGCTATGCCTGAAGCAAACCTCACCCCATTGTATGTTACACAGTGCTTACTCACTGAATGGGAGAAGAGAGAGGAAAGATCCCCCCCCATCTCTTCTGGAAAGCTGCAGTACCAGAAAACAAGGGAAAAGAAGGGAAAGGAAGCTGAGGCCACAGCGCTAGCCAGCCAGCAATGCTTCACCTGTGGTTCAGCTGGACATTTGCAGAAAGACTGTGCCTTGAGACCCAGGAGTAGAAAGACAGAGAAGAACACAAGGGTAACACAGAAGAAGGCTCTTCAGACAACCCAAATTGCACAGGTTGCTGAGAAGGGTAATTCTGATGTATGGGTGTTAGATTCTGGGGCCAATTGTCATTTATGTAATTGTAAAAGCTCTTTTGTGTCACTGTCTAAAACTGAAAGACAAAGTGTATCTTTGGCTGATGGGTCTGTGACCAAAATTATGGGACAAGGTGACTTGTATTTATCCTGCTTGGGAGAAAATGTAAAAGGTGTGTTGTATGTGCCAAATTTACAATCAAACCTTTTATCTGTGGCACAATTGGCTGCAACAGGGTATGTCATAACATTTAAGAAAAATGGTTGTGAGATACGTAAACATGGAAAACTGTGTGCTACTGGTATATTGAAAGACTCCTTGTACGTTGTGCAAAATGCAAGGAAGCCAAGCTGCAAGGCTGCATTTGGCAACATGCCATATCATGACCAATGTGTACACCTGATGCACAGGAGATTTGGTCATGCTAATTTCAAGTATATAGCACAAATGCCACAGCTGTGTGCTGACCTAAAGATAAAACCCTGTGATAAATACTTAGACTGTGTAGTTTGCAAAGAATGCAAAACACTAAAAGCTCCTGTGAGCAAGCACAGTGACAGAGTTACAACTAGACCTTTGGAAATTGTACACTCTGACATTATTGGTCCTTTTGCTCCAAGTCTTGGACAAGCAAGGTATGCAATGACCATCAATGATGATTTCTCAAGATACACATTTATCTACATCTTAAAACATAAAGATGAGGCATTTGAGAAATTTAAAAGTTTTGTGACATGGGCAAATAGAAAATTCCCTAGGCCTGTATCTGCACTCCAATGTGATAGAGGTGGAGAATACCTTTCTCACAAATTCAGAAGGTTCCTAGTGGAAAAGGGTATAGAACAAATTCTTTCTAACCCATACACCCCTCAGCAAAATGGTGTTGCTGAAAGAAAGGGCAGAACCTTGCAAAATGCGATGGAATGCATGCTTAAAGATTCTCATTTATGTTTTAAGTATTGGGGAGAGGCAATATCTACTGCCTGTTATGTACAAAACAGTTCCACTCCACTCCATTTGTTTTATGGTGTGAAACCAAAGGTAAACCATCTGAGAGTGTTTGGTAGCATTGCTTGGGTTCATATTCCAAAACAACAGAGAAGGAAAGGAGGCCCCACAACAAAGAAAGCCATCTTTGTTGGCTATGAACAAAGCCAAAGGAGCTACAGATTCATAATGGGAGAGAAATTAACAATTAGCAAAAGTGCTTCTTTTGCTGAACAAAACTGGGGGAGATTAAACTCTAGCTCTCCAGTTGATCTGACCACCACAAGAGAACAACAAGGACTTGCTGATGGTGATCGTTTACCTGATGAGGACATTAAACCAGAAAAGCAAACTGAAGATCTGTCTGATGAGACAGATGCTTCTCAGAAAAGTGATAGGAGTCAAAATTTAAGCCCTGTATTACCTCGCAGATCTCAGAGAAGTAATAAAGGTATTCCTCCATGACATTTTCAGGCTGAAATGGTAAAGGCTTTTCACATATTCACAGAACCTGAGTCTTTAGAACAAGTGAATGCTTTACCACCTGAGATTGCACAAAATTGGCATTCTGCCATGCAACAGGAGTTAGCATCCTTGAACGAAAATAAAACATGGAAACTGGTAAATCTACCTCCCAATGAACGCTGTCTAGGTTGTAGATGGGTTTTCAAACTGAAAAGGGATGCTGATGGCAAAATCCAAAAATATAAAGCAAGGTTAGTTGCAAAAGGGTTCACTCAAAGGAAAGATTCAGACTTTGACAAGACTTTTGCACCAGTTACTAAAGGTGAATCAATTAGATTACTGTTAAAAATTGCTGCACTCAAAGGAATGTCAGTTCACCACTATGACATTCAAACTGCATTTCTCTATGGTGATTTAGACCACAAATTATACATGCAGCAACCCCCTGGCTATGAAAAAGGGGAGAATCTAGACTGAACTGCAGAAGTCAATCTATGGGTTAAAACAAGCTGCTAGATCCTGGAACCAAAAATTAGATGAAAAACTGCAGAATTTTGGTTTTGAAAAGGGAAAAGCAAGTCCATGTGTATATATGAAGAAAGACAAACAAGGCTGTATGTATCTGTGCATTTATGTTGATGATTTGCTGCTGTTCACACCAACAGAAAAACAAAGGCTTGATTTTGAAGCCTGCATGATAAAATTCATTTTATCTTACACTGGAGAGCAGTGTAAGATAAAATGAATTTAGCTCCTCCTGGCAGAATCCAGGGTAGAAGGAAGTGACTTACAATGGCACCTCTTACTTTCTACTTAAAAATTTGTGATCCGCAATATTGCCAGTAATACCTTAGGGTAGGATCACTATCAACCTGAAGTTAATCAGAGTCCAAGCCCTGGGTTATTTGGCATGCAAAAATATTACTAAAGGATGCCAAAGTCATGCTCAAAGGCTTTTGACAAGACAACATGCTGCAGTGTGGTGCTATTTACATTGCAAGCAGCACTGATTTGGGGTTTTAGGTAATTAGAATGCATTGTCTGTAATGGTGCAGTAGCAGTTTTATCAGGAGAAGACATTATGGAGATAAACAATTTAAAGGCAAAAATTCATTGCTGCTGCCTGACACCTTTCCCTTGCTTCCTTTCCTAGTATTTCTGGGCCTGCAAGGCTATAAAATATATATGAAAAGCAGAGATGAGAGTGATTTTGGTCGCTGTGGGAACTGAGATGTGCTCAGGCTAAATGGAAGCCATCAAGTTCGGAAAACTCCAAACCTTAAGTGTTATTGTTGTTGTTTTTTAAAACCTTCCTACTGTCGTGATACTTTATTCCCTCCAGATATCAATGTATTCCACAGAGTTCTGTGTTTTGCTTGCCCATGCCCACTGCAGGGATTTGTAGTGTGGGCAATTGGGATTCTCTGCATCATATCCTTGCTTCCTTCAAGGCTCTGATGACAGAGGGGAAGCTAAATGAAGCACTCCGGTGATTTCAAGGGTTCTCTAACAATAGGAGGGCTGAGAAAGCTGGACATATACAGGCAGTGGGATACATTTACTCCATCCTGTGTAAGTAATGAAATCAAGTCATCTTCTGTCAGCAGGGCAAAGAAGTCAAAGTCATGGTTAGTCATTTAAAGGCAAGGCAGGCAGGAAGAATAATGACTCCCTACACCTTTAGTTATTTCCTTTGCACTTGAACAAGCAACACCTCCTGATCATATTTCTGACCTTGTTTGCAGAAGTTCCTCACTGTCAATGCCAATCCTGAAATGTTTTCTTGTTATGATTTGCAATATTCCAGGCCCTTCAGCTTTTCAGACTCATGATAAAAAGCAGGTGACCAACTAGCTCCCAAGATGTAATCTTCTGAAGTACCTGAGTAGGGACAGAGATAAATTTGGGGATTCTGAGAACATACAGTGAGTGCTCTCATAAAATGGCAGCTGTGTAGTATTGCCTATTCCCCAAATGGTTGTGTGATTAGTCACAGAACTGTCATTTGTCCAAAGGCAGACTACTAGTCACCTCTCTTGTTTTCTTTTCTCAGAATGTTCCCTATAATATTGGTTTAGATTACTCTTTTTCCTAGGCAGAGGGAACACATTTCCAGACCAAACTCATACCAATCTGATTGTGTGAAAACTGGCTATTGGGCCTTTCTGGGTCCAAAAGGGTTCCTGTAGATAAAGATGAGGCAAGAAGCTGACACTTCGTTTTGCACTATGTTTTGCACTTTCCTTCTTCTTTTAATTACAAGAAGATACAATTGCCATTCTCATGCGACCCCTAAGGGACATTAAGGGAGGTGTCTGTGGTCAAGTACTTCACATTGTGAACCTGAAGCTGTTAGTGATAGGTCTGGACTTCAGAATTCAAGAGATATGTACTGTATGATCTGAATAAAATTGCACTCTCTCTTAAGGAACAGTTGAGAGCCTGGATCCAGTACTGAAAGTGGACAACCCTGTAGCAAACTTGTGGCAAGTTGGTTTTACCAATTTTGGCTGATAAATGATGTGCATCTGTTATACCTGCTGCTCCCAGGTTCAGCTTATGGTCATTCACTCACGCTCACAGCCTGTTGAGGCACACAGAACTTGTCAGCTCCCCTTGCTTTCTACCTGGGTTTTCCAGATAGGTGCAGCTTGAGCAGGCAAGATACACAGCCCTGGTCCACAGCCAGGAAATAATTTGGGACACACACAAATAACTTCCAACCAAACACTAAGGCACAACAGGTTCTTTGTAATACACAGTGACCCAGTGAATTTAAAGTAACAACAAAACTTTACTGGTTGCAAGGTACATTTGCTCTTTCTCACACGCACATGCACACACACACACATGCTCATCAACACTTACCATGTCCTTTTCAACTAGGATGCCAGGCACTAGCTAGAGGGATGGAAGCTGCCAAGTCTGGATCCAAAGACGACTCAAGGAGTGGACGGACTTTGGGACCCCTTTTGTCCCCTAAAGTCCTTGCTTTGTTGATTCACAAGTAGTTGTTGATGGGATTGGGGTGGGGGTTTCCATTTGCTCAGGCTCAACTTCCTTTGTCTGGTTCAGCTGACATTTTTTCCTTAACGACTTGCTTCCTTCTTGTCTACCTTCCTGAAGCGATCTTTTAGACAAGATTCTTGGCTTTTGTCCTCTCATCCCTTTTCGGCTTCAGTGACTCATGTACTAGTAACTTCAAGGAAGTACTGGTGTAATGTAACTTTGTGGGGCAGGTCTTACAGGTGGCCCAGTATGTAACAGTATAGGTGGTATGCAATCTGCTTCTTATACATTTCATGTAGGATTATCCACTCAGGAAGTGGGAGCAGCAGCTTTCATTAAGTTGGACTGCCCGCCTATCCCTGGAGACTTTTGATCATTATTTGGAGGATTTTGGCTTGAGAGGTTTTGCATTTTTCATCTACAGTCTGATGAGATTGAATTGGATGAGGTGATCAAATACAGTGGGCCTTCAGCTGCTGCTATTAAATGCCAAATCACTCAGTAATAAAGCCTCCCCCCATAATAAAAGTGTGTGTGTGTGTGTGTGTGTATACATGCAGAAAGATGGTTCATCCAATAATCCAGCCCTGTGTCATGAAAGACTTTATAGATGCCAATCAGCACCTTGAAATGCACCTGAAAGCCTACTGGAAGCCAATGAGGTTTGTAAAACAAGACTGCAACATGGTCATATCTTTTTCGCACTGAAGATATTGCCTAGTCTGGCAATAAAATGTCTGCAAGAAAACAACAAGGCTCAGAGAGCATCAAGGACTCCACACTTCAACCCTGAGCTAAAAATATTCGCTTCGATGGTCATAACTAGATATACCCATAATTGCTCATGCTGCCACATTCTGAACCAATTGTATCTTCCATATGTTCTTCAAGGGCAGCTTTATGTAAAAAAGCATTGCAGTAGTCCACATGGGAGGTGGCCAATGCATGAGTTACCATACACAATGCCCCCTGGTCCAGGAAGGGGTGCAACTGTTACATAATATGAAGCTGTGCATGAGCCTTCTTGCCACAGCTACCATCTAATCTTCAAACAGGAACCATGAAAGACTTCCTCATTGTATACTGGTTCTGTCTGGGTAGTGCCACCCCATACAGAACCAAAGATGGGACATCCCTGGCACCCACAGCTACTCAGTCTTGCTAAGGTTGAGTGAAGCCTGATCTTTTCCATCCAGACCCCCACAGACTACAGACATTGAGACAGAACTTCCACAGCATCATTTGGTTGGCCCAGGGCAGAGATGGAAGGGACAAATGGGGAATTCCATGACTAGTTGGAAACTGAGAAATCTGTTTCCGTGCCTGTTGCATATAACAGTATTGTTCTCTATTACAAACATCTGGAGAAAATCAGAGTAAAAGTTAATGATTGCAGGACCACTTCTGCAAATCCAGTTCTTGCTGGTCTTGGAACCCATGATGTTATACTTGCTTTCAGTGATACACTGGTGGGGAGAGGAAAGAGATTAAGTGGGAATGCTAGATTTATACTTGGAACACAGATCCATCATCAAATAATGCAGTGATCTAACTTGGAAATTCCTCCTCTGAGTGCTATGAAAGTTGATATGTATCATCTTCTTGTGGTAGTTTAGTTTTGCTGTAAAAACTTCATGGGAATTTAAACAGACTATCATTTAAAGTGGTCTCATTTTAAAAACTGCTTTGAGTTCTATGAAATTTAGTTTCCTTCCTTCTTTCTTATTTTGTTATCCTGTAACAGAGGGAGGGAGAGAGGGAGGTGTGGGAGCTGCTATACGTATAAATGTTTTCCTTGCTAAATAATGAAAAGATGGAACTCTGGTTTTCCTGAATAATGTTCCAAAATCAGTATGAATTAAAGCTAGCTATCTCCTCCCCAGACTAACACAAGGTAAGTCTCACTACTTGGGAGGTAAAGATCCAGCTACAAAGAAGAGCTTTGTGAGTATAGTATTCAGATGTAATTCCTTTTATACCTTATTTAACCATCTATACTGGGTAAAATCCTGCAATGTTCCATCTTGACCTCTACACTTTTTAATGTCTCTTTAAAGTTGTGTCAGATTAGTAGAGATTTGGAATAAAACACCAGTATAGCAAACAAATTCTGAAAGAGATCCATTTGTCACCATTTTGCTTCTGAGCCCAATTTCAGGTGTTGCACATACAGTATATGACATAAAGTAGCTTGGTACACAAATACCTAAAAGGCCATTTCCGCTTCCCATTATACAGGAACCATAATTAAAATGACTTCTCAACTGAACCTTGTCTAGCGTCAACCCCGCTATCATTTTGGTAGCAAGTTAAAAATGTATGGCATTGAGGAGGCATTTTGAACTGTTATGTTAATAACTATTTCGTTTTCCCTGATGGTGTGATGATTCTTAGTTGTTTAGGATGACAGTGCTTTATTATTGTATTCTATGGAATTGTGGCATATTAGATCTTGTCTTAGAACAGGACTTCTCAAAGGGCTTTTAATAGTAAATACATTCTGAAAGGTATTTTATAGGATCAAAATGAATTCTCCCAGTTCTTACATATAGTCCATGAACTTCTTGTTCTTGATAATGTTTTCCAATATTCAGTGCAGAAAAATTGAAACTGTAGTCGACTATCTTAAAAGAAAAGAAATCTAAATAGCATTCACTCTTTAGGAGTGCTTTCCCTGGGTGGCAGAACAGAAGCAAAACACACAACTGTAACATTCACCATATGGGCAGGGAAGTGATCCAAATTCTGATACACTAAATGCATTGACTTTGCCTTCAGGCTTGTTTATTACCATATAAACAACAATGGCATTTATAGCCTTGTGAGAAGATATTTAACCCAATACAACTAAACTTATAGTAAACACATCATTTCTTCCTGCAACTGTTATAGAATCCTATCTATCATCTGAACACATTGTCACTTACAGCACTGGAGGGATTTCAGTAGTGTGCATTGCAGGGTGTTTCAACCCAGTGAATGGTAAGAAATATTGGCAATGATATGCCTATAGAGCGCAGGAATAATAATAACAATAATGATAATAATAATAATAATAATAATAATAATAATAATAATAATTTCCTTTCTCACTCCTGTGGGTGGTATCTTTTCCTCAACCTCAGGCCCTCTACCAGAGGCCTGGGAGTTTGAGGGTTCTGTGCAGTATCTTAGCTGTTCCTAGCATTGCACTGTTCTAGACAGAGAGCTCTGATGTTGCTCCTGGGATTTGTTGAAGCCACTTTCCAGCTTAGGAGTCACAGGCCTGAGTGCTCTACTACCACTGGGACCACTTAGCCTTCACTTTCCACATTCTTTCTAGTTCCTCTTTCTGGTACTTCTCCAGCTTCTCGTCCACTTCTTTCTGATGTTGCTGTCATTTGGCACTGCTACATCTATCACCACCGCTGTCTTCTGGTCCTTGTCTACTACCACAGTGTCTGGTTGACTGACTGGTAGGTGCCTGTCTGTCTGGATCTGGAAGTCCCACAGGATCTTAGCCCTGTTATACTCTGCAACCTTCTGTGGAATCTCCCATCTGGACTTGCGAGGGTCCGGCCCACACTCTGTGCAGATGTTCCTGTATACAATGCCACCAACTTGGTTGTGTCGTTCAGTGTATGCTGTTCCTGCCTGCATCTTACACCCTGCCACTATGTGTTGGACTGTCTCTGAGGCCTCTCTGCACAGTCTGCACCTCAGGTCCTGTCTAGTATGGTAGACCCCTGCTTCTAAGGATCTGGTGCTTAGTGCCTGTACACGCACACACACACTTTTTTTTTTTTTTGGTACCTTCAAGTTAGTGTTGACTCCTGTTGACTGCCTGAACAAATCCCTGCAGTTTTCTTGGCAAGATTTTTCAGAAGCAGTTTGCCATTGCCTCCTTCTTAGGGCTGAATGAGAGTAACTGGCCCAAGGTTACCCAGCTGGCTTTGTTCCTAAGGTAGGACTAAAACTCATGGTCTCCCAGTTTCTTGGCCAGTGCCTTAACCATTACACCAAACTGGCTCTCATATATCTCTATCTCTAATCTCTAGCGCCTTCTAATAGCAGTTGCAAATGAAATAAATCTCAATATATTGATAGTAAACACTGCATAATATCAGTTTATTTTTATATAGTAATTTTATTAAAGATTATAATTACAACAGTAAAAACTAATACAAACTGAAAAAAATAGAAGAATAAAAAAAGTGTAGAAGGTGCAGAAAAGAAAACAAAGGAAAAAATAGAAAGAGAAATAGGGGAAAAAATAAGAATAGAGTGAGAAATATTCCATTTGCAAAGCACCACCACAATCAGAAAGCAAATCAGCAATTGTTCAAAACCAGTACTCAGTATTTACAAACAGGGGTGTCAGGGGGAAGGAGAGTTTTCCAAAAACTTAAATGGCAGCTGTCATCATGCAATTAAAGTCTGATCCACTTTGCGTGCGCACTGCACACACATACAAGGTGCAGGGCTTCAATCACACAGTTGCAATCACCATCTTGATTTTTTGACACACAATCCAGATGCCCCTGTTCACACACATACCTTTTGCATGCTGGAACTGAGTATGAGCCACCCAAGGCCACCAAGTTACTTAGAAATACAGGTAGAAAAAACCCAGAGTTTCCTCTCTGGAGCACAGATGTATAGACATTGTCTTTGCATGTGTGGCTTCATTCTTGACTTCAGTAATGATTCTAATCTAGCCAGGTCATGTCCACGAGTCTTCTACTGTGGAAGCCTACCCTTGAATAACTGTCTGGAGAACCAAGATTGAAGCTGATCTATACTAGGGCTGTGCATGCTTTGAACATGATTGGAAAGAAGTGCTTCAGATCTTGTGTAAACACAAGCAGAGTACCTCTTGGCCATTCATAAAAGGAACTTAACCTTTTCCAGGCTTCTGTGTAAACCTCAAAGAAAGGTGCTCCTGCTTTAAGAGTCTCCTCAGCATTAATGAATTGATTTCTTACAACAGCAGCAGCAGCATTTTATTCAGGCTCACAAGGAAGTGTGGAAAGAGTCAATCTCTTTTATTAAATAGAAGACAGCAGGGGTGTCTGCAGTGGGGGTCAAAAAAGTCAAGATGGTAGAATGCATGGGAAAAATGGTATTTTCTCTCCTTAAATACTTGCCCACTGACATCATTTGGCCCAGTGGGCATTGAAACTGGGCTCAAAATTGGATTTATTGTTTCCTCCACCAGGGTCAATGTGAGCACACTCTTACTGCAGTTCTATGTAAAGGATACTCCTTCCAAGATGGTAGCTGCAACTGCATAATCAAAGCCCTACCTCTTTTGTATGTGCAGCATGACATGCACAAACCAAGCAATGGGGCTTTGATTGCACAGTTGTGGGTATTTGACTTTTTTTGACACCCCCCCACCCAACATCCCTGGAAGAGGGATACTGTACTTAGGAACTATACTGTACCCTCTTGAGCCTCCATTTTTTTGGAGGGTGAGGAGAAATATCCCATTCTTAGCTAAGTTTTCAAAAGATGTCCTTTACAGGAAGAGAATCTGGGATTAAGTTTCTTTGTCAATACTGTTGTATCCAACCTGACCACAGTGAAAAAAAATGAAAGGCTTTGTTTTTATTTTATATCTAGGTTTTCCATATTACCTGTGAAATCCCTAGTTTCCTAATTTGTTAACTTTAATTCCCCTCTTGCCATGATTTTCTCAGTCTTTGTACCACTTTTGTGCCCAAATCTGATGCCTACCAGAATTCATAGACCAATCTTTCTCAGCCTTGGTGGCTTTAAGGTGGGTGGACTTCAACTCCCAAAATTCCCTAGCTAGCATGGAGTTAAAGTCCACCTATCTTAGAGCTGCCAAGGTTGAGAAACCCTGTCCTAGACAGTGAAGTCAGTAGCCATGCTTTTTATGTATTCTGGGAGATGCTATTTCAAAGCACAGGGAGTTTTGTAATTTCTCCATCTAGAGTGAAATAGGCAATGTAATAGCTGCCTGATTGGGTTACTGTTTCCTATTCTTTATTAAAATTGAATATCTTATAGTAAAACTTAATATCATTTGATCTAATATTTTGTTTCCATTTATTACCTAAAATGCCACCAGGTATAAATGTGAAGTTCTATTTCCTAGCATTACACCTGTTGATAGGACCACAGTGAATAGGTATACTGTATGTGGCAGTTGGTTATATGTGCATATTTACATAACAGGGCCTATCTGTGCTTGGGAACAGGTGGGAAGAGAGAAATGTTCAACTAAGTGCCTCTTCCAAGAACAGCAACAACAACAGTAATAAACTGCATACTATTTTCATTCTACGAATTTATTCAGATGTTAATTACGGTGTTCTGGAAAGCACTATTAAAAGGCTTTTTCTACCATTCTTTAATTCTTCTTCCTACTGTATCTCTCAACTTATCCTGGCATCTAAATATGATAACCATACGGTGGACATAGTGGCACATGTCCCACAGCCAAGGACACCTGCAGATGGGATGAAAAAGCAAGTGTTATAGAAAAACAGCAGGAATCACTTAATGAGGATAGATAGCAGAAGGTCAGGACACCCTAATGAAAAAAAGTTTTCCACCACAATGAAATCTAAAGAAGGAAAACATGGAAAACTGGCATGAAATCTCTTTGAAAAAGCTACCTGTGATTTTAATTAAACTTAGTTTTCACTCACATGAAATATTCAACCTTTATACAAAATCCCCAAGTGTATTTGGTATATCAGTGTAAATACCCTTCCATGCTGGAAGCTGCAAGAATGCCCCACATTTGTAAACTAAATTGTAGAGGCAATAAATCAAATTTAGTGATTCATGAAAACAACCACTAAAATGTTTATAATATCTGCTTTGGGGAGATTCATCGTAATTTGCTTGAGATTAAAGTCTAATGAGCCAAAACAGAGTTCCAGGTTATTACATTAGAACAGTTATGATTAGAACATTTTCTTTTCTTTTTGGACCCAGGGTTTTGAGGAATTGGGGGTGGGGGGGGGGAGCCAAGAGCAATATCCACAATCCCGAGATGCATTAAGAATACCAGAATTTAAATTGAATCCAAAATTGGAAAGCTCATGCTACAGTGAATATAAAACTGTTCTCCCCTTTTCGAAAATAAACTTAACAGGCAAAAACTGTCTGAGTTTTAATCCTAGAAAATTAAGTGCTCTCCCATAGGCATCTACAAGGACAGAAGGGGGTAAGTCTCTCTATCATTCATACAAGTTACAGAATTTGTGACATTTGCATAATTATGTCATGACCCACATGACACCATCGTGGCTTGTACTGGATGCTATATCTCCTACCCCACCCCAAGTGTTACTTCTGACTATACAGTCAACTCTAGATAAACTTAGAAAACTGAGCATACATTTTCCTAAAAATGCACATTTTAAATGAATTTTAATCCATTTTGAAATAAAAAAATGTGACTTTTGGAAAAATGCAAAATCAAATGGAAATTTGTACAGTAGTCTGAAAGCTACCAATCTGATTGATTTGAATTCAGATTCACAAAAATAGGTTTATCATGTTATTTGAAGTTAGAAAGCAAAATTATTTTAGTGTTCATGGGAAAAAAATAATGAACGGGTTTCCCTTTTTCATGTTTTTAATGCCACATTGACTATAACTCAAGGGTAGGCATTGAACCAGTCCAAAGCCCACATTCTCTTCATTTTTTAATCTTACCCTCCAGAAGGCCCTAGTTCCCATCTTTTTCTCCAAAGATCTGCTGCATTGTACATATTCTCCATGCACATACTTCTAACTATAATTCTGTCAACTGTAACTTCTTATGATTTTGTATTCATATATCATGCCTAATGTATTTACAAGAATGTGTACAAAGTATCTAAACTTTCTACATTCTAATGTAGAGCAAATACCTACATTTTCTGCATAACCTTGCAACTGTAAAAAGCTCTTTATCAATCATAAACATAATCATAATCATGGCATAATGCCTTTGAAGAATCTTGTGATATAAATAGATAACTTGGTGTTAGGAAATGCTTTAACTATAGGTACATCAAGATGTTTTTATAATACAGCTCCACTTGGCACAGCTGGACTCAAATGTAGCTCATCCATATATATTCTGGAAAAAGCAAGCATTACCATTAGAATTCTGCACTGCTAACATCAATTCTATCTTGTGAGTATTTACTAAGTTGGAAAGAGTGGAAAGAGTGGTTTTTTTCATTGCTGTATGGATGTCTAGAAATATTAAATATCAAGCTGTTCTCCTCAATGCACTGAATATCTCCCTAGCTGTTAAGGTCAGTTGCTATGGAAAATCTCCCAAACAGAAGCAAGGGAAAATGATTGCAGATGATATTGTGTCTCGGCATGTTACCTTTCAGAGGATGGAAAGAAAACCTGTCTCTTCTAAACAGAAAAACAAAAACAGTAATTCTGATTCAAGTTATATTTTTAGAGACCAAGGAATAGGACTATGGTGATTTTCAATGACCCTTTGAAGTGCTTATTTTCTATTCTTCTCTTGCTTCTGCCTCTGCATGCTTTGTTGTCTGAAAATGAGCCATTCATATGAATGACTTAAAGATTGGAAGAAATAGCACATTGGCACATGCTGATATTGGCAAAACTTATGAGCGGCTCTTGAGATGCACCTGTAATCTTTGCCTATTAACTTTGTTAGGAATTTCTGTGAAAGAAAAACCAAGACATACATTTGGACATACTTTCATGGCCTCTTCATTAAATGAACATTAGCATTTGAAGAGAAGTATATTTACATTCTTGCATTCAGAAGCAGGCTGTGTTGGTTGTGGAAGGGTCTTGCTTCTATCTTAAATATTTATTGATTGGTTTCAATTTAATGTGTGTGTTACTTTTCCATAATAAACTCACAATGTCTGAAATGAAGATTAACTTATCAAAATACGTAGCTTTATGAAGGAAGAAACATACAAAGCATAAAAAATAAGTTCAAATAAACATAGGATAAATGCAATGGATTAAAGTAGACTCAATGAATCACAGGGAAGAATGAAATTAACAAAAGAGAAAGAAAAATACAGTACATCTAATTCATGCCACTATGTCTAACCTATGCATTTCAGAGAGCCACACCAGCTTGGCTTAAATATAATTCAGAAAAAACAGGGTTTTCTCACTAAGCTAAATGTTTCACAAATGCCCTTTATGAAACAGCTAAACTCCTGTACATTTTTTAATCTCCAGAACACTATTAAGAACATTCTGTGTTATAGTAAATATTGGCCAAAGTTTCCCATACAGGTATCTGTCCAGCTGTTTTAGATATCATTGGCCTCATGTAGGTGAGCAATGGCCAGTAAAATTGGTCTGTGCTGGGCCTATCTCAGATAGAATTTTCTTCCCACAGCGACTAACTCAAAGCATAAAGGAACCTCAAAAATGCCACATGAAACAGCACCTTCCTGCTAATGTTCCCTAGCAAACTGAATGTTATTTTGCCTATGATGTTAGAAGCTTTTGCAGTAGTTATAATAGGAGCTATAAACCTGATAGGGAATTTCAGTGATTCCTCCAACGCTCTTTTGAAGCCATCCAAGCTGGTAGCACAATTCCATAAGTGAAGTGTGAGCTAAGTGAAGAAATGTTTCTTTTCACCCATTTTGAATTTCCCAGTTTTCAGCTCCAGAGATGAAAAGATTTTTCTTTTTCTAATATTTTCAAAAAGGGTGGGGGAAATAAGTCTCCCACCCATACATATCTGCAGAAAACACAATGGCCTCCTAGTTTAGAGTTTGAAGGGGAAAAAAAAAAAAAAGATGGAGTTTGGCACAACACTAAAATTGCCCAAAGCCAGGCAAATACCTCCAGTTTATTCTCTCAATCTACTCTTATTTTAGATTTGTACATATTATTTTCTCCTTTCTTGGTTATCCAGGGAAAAAGAGAAGAACATAATAAAGAAGATTCATTAATGTAACGTGTGCTGGATTAATGCCAAAAGAATTAATAGGGAATTGAATTGCTAGGGAATAGGCATTAATGAGATTTTTTATGTCTTTGGTACTGATTCATGCTTTCCTCCCACCTGCTCACCTGTTTTCCTTTTACCAAGTATATATACAACTCTTAGGGAATGGATGCTGGACAGAAATACAAATGTTTTGCCTTCCACAGTGACATCACCTCTTGTGGGCTTAATCCATCCCCATCTGGATATTAAAAAAAAAAAAAAAACTTTTATCCAGAACATGGGGCATTATTGAAACAAGAGTGAAAGAAAAGAAAATTAACATTACCGTAACACATAACTACAAAACATATAACATAAACTGGACTGTTTATGAAATATACTAGAACCATTTCAGGGACTTTGTGCTCTTGTCTTAGTTTTCACAGGCATAGAAATCTCTTTTGTATGATTCAGACCTGCTGAGTTATGCAATTACTCCTTCCTACCTTACACCACTACAAACTGGAAATGATAATCACATTTCAGAATACTGCTCCCAATAAAAATAAAAATGGGTTCTTGCTCAATCTTACATTCAAAGGCGACTTACGCTCTCAGGGAAGAGGACACAAAAGTGCTTATGCCTAGACACACACACACACACACACACACAATTTCATCAGAAGAGAAAGCCTCTCTAGCCAAATCAGTTGCCTTGAAATAGATGTGGCCCCACAGAAGCACTTGTGAGAGTGAATGGTGAGCAAGCAGGGACAGTCAGAAGTACTTGTTACTGTTCCTTGCTTCTGACATAGAATTGCCTTTTCTTCACCTTCTGGCTTAAATATACATCCATTACATAATTAAGATATCTGCTTGTTAGCATTTTAACATCTTAGATGGCATTAAATGCTGTAATTTGGACTACTGTAATTCATTTTACATGGGACTGCCCTTGAAGACCACTCAAACCTGTAACAAAATGCACAGTGTCTCAGTGTTGCCATAAAACAGTCCTATTCCCTGGGTTGTCTGTTCTTGCAGATATCTATGTTTATATTAAGTAAATATTACATATATTAATTATCTCACTCATGTGTTAGACTGGGTCTGTGTTTAGGATCTAAACCAGTGTTTCTCAACCTTAGCAATGTTAAGATGTATGAACTTCAATTCCCAGAATTCCCTGGGGAATTCTGGGAGTTGAAGTTCATACATCTTAAAGTTGCCAAGGTTGAGAAATACTGATCTAAACAGAGGTTGGGCATAATAAACTGAGCTGGACTGAGGAAGATGCATTTTGTGCCAGAGGATCTATTGTGGTTGTGCTCGGGTATCATTGGTGGCTTACCTGCACTGGCTTTGCAGTGTAATGATGCCAAGTAGTCTTGTGGCCCATCAATCCAGGGACAGATTACATTCATCAGAGCATCCCAGGAATACTGTAGGCACAGTATGTGGTTGCAGTGGGTGGGGAGAGGTATGAGTAGATGAGGATTGGGGAATAAGATTGAATAATTCTCTTCCATTTCTGTGTTCAACCTTTTCAGTACTAAGTCACACTTCCCTGACTATGCAGGCTTTCCAGAATGGGAAGAGCCCCAATTAGTATTAGTTTTTTTTTTATAGAGAAGGGCACTTTTCCATGGAAAGTTTGACTTTACCATTAGGCAGCCACAACACTTGCTAAGGGTTTAACACAAGAGATGATGGAGGATCAGTGTATGTGTGACACTGCCTGCTTTACATGCCCTGTATTAGCCTGTTGCTTCAAGTATGTTGTTCCATTGGAAGAAGAAATAATATTCATTTGCAAATTTTGATTGTGCATATATTGACCATATATTATAGGGAAAGGGGATGGTGTAATCTTCTCCCACACCTGAGGCTGCAAAATGCCTATTCTCAGGCCTATTCTGAGGGGGGGAAAAGGCACTTTGAAAATGTTACCCTTAATTGGAAAAATAAAATAAAAAATGTGTGACTTATCTTGTTACTGAAGTTTTGATTGCACTATCCGTGCTAATCCAGGCTCTGAACTAGCAGACTTTTTGAAGAAGGATCATTGTAATCTCTGATGATCTTTCAAAGGCCTAGTGTAGTGCAGCGACATGGAGTAAAAGTAGAGAATTAAATTTAGCAGAGATAAAAGCAAAGTTCTTCACTTAGGAAAAACAGTTCATATGCATAGATAGGATAAGGGATATTTAGCCTGGAAACAAGAGAGGGGAGGGGAGGGGAGGGGAGGGGAGGAGAAGAATATGAGCCAGCAATGTGGTGGCAGCTGCACATGCAAACACAATTTTAAAGTGTATCAACAAAACCATTATTTTGAAATAATGGCAAGTAATGTTCCATTTCCTTCTGCTTCAAATAGACCCCCATCTTGAATATTGTGTCCAGTTCTGGGGCACCATTCTCTGGAACAATTCCAAGAAATTGGAATAGGTTCTGAGATGAGCATTTCCACTGAGAATGCCTTCAGGGAAGATTCTAGAAAATAGATCCTGTGAGACAGACTGGAAGAGCCAAATATGTCGAGTCTTGAAAAAGGACAACCAAGAAGGGATTATATAGCACCCTTCAAATTCTTAAAAGGATTTCCACAGAAGAAGATCCAGATGCATTCTCTTTTGTTTCAGATAGCAAGACACAAAGTAATGGGTTTTTTTATTTACAGGAAAACAACTTCCAACTGAATTTTACTTAACAGTAAGAACAGTTCAAAAGTGAAACCAATTACACAGGTACAGCAGGTGTTCACAAGGTGTGGTCAAAATGGTGGCCACAATGATGCAATTGCAGCTCTGCCCATTTTTTATGTGCAATGTCCATAAAAATAAAAAAAAAGAGCTTCAATCTCACCACTGTGGCTGCCATCCTGAATTTTTTGACCACACCATGCAGACACCCCTACATGGATAATACTCTTTCCAACTCTTTGTTTCTATGTAGTGTATATCTCCATGAAACATGCATGTGCACACACACATACACACACACACAAAAGCTTCTATCTGGAAGCAGACAAACTGATTTATTGTGGCTTAGTTTTTCAGAGGTGGCAATCTTCTTCATCAGTGGCATGCAGAAAAGATAGGAGAATGGGTTGGACCCAGAGAATAAAAAGCCCTAATTGTCTCCCGTCATTTGAGTTCCTTTTGTATGGCTATTGTAGAAATTATTCATTTTATGCCAAAGCAGGGAGAAAGTTTCCAGAAAATAACATGTAGATTATCATTGATTTCACAGATTCTTGCTGCTACTTTGAGATTTTTATGCTTTCAAGCAAAACTGATGGGAAACACACTGTGCAGGACATTCTCACAATACCAGACCAGTTTCAAAGTCTATTAAAATGCTCTTTGAGAAACTCCTAGATTTGAAATTTGGGTCCTCATGAGAGAACAATAATTCAGTTCTGTATTAACAAACAATTCTGCCAACATTTTTTCCCATCTACTAACGTAACAACAGTTTGCTTTTTCATTCTTTCCTCTTTTTTAAAAAAAATTCTCTCCCAAAAAGTATTTGGAAATATCTTAGGTACAACATGGAAAAGGACTTTGGAAATTACATAGAAAGAGGCAAGTTATTTCTTTCCTCAGCCTTTGCCACTGGGTACTCTACTGGATTGGATTCTGCTCATATCTTTAGTAATGTTAAAGATTCCCTGGAGCTTTGTTCAACTCCCAGAGAAAGTTCATGAATATATTTACATAGTTTTCTTGACAACAGTTTAGAAATGGTCAACCACTACTTTTTCATGGCTCCCCAGTTTATCTACATTCCTGGTATCTCCTGATGATCCTCATCCAAGTGCTTACCTGTTCAACCCTGCTTATTGTTTTTTTTAGGATGAGCCATCATTGGCTAGATGCTGTCACCAGCTGAGGCTTAAATGCTTATTCCTAGATCCAAATCAAGAGTAGCTTGGCAGTAGCACTACTGGTTGCCTTTCTCTTCTTTATGTCCACATTAACTTCTGATTCTTTATTTCTAGGTCTGGTGAATACTAAGTCTTTTCTCCTTCAACTTACATGAATGAAATCAGTTGTTAAGTATACAAGGTACTGTATCTATCCTGAAATAAAAATGGACAAAGGAAGTAGGGGAAAACATGGATTCTGCCTATAATTTTCCAAGAAAGGGAGTGGGCAGTGAAGATTATTAAAACTTGTCCAGGTATAGAGTTCTAATTTCTCTCCTAGCTTTCTACTGCTGCTTCTCTTACTTGAAAATTATAAGGTATCAAGTTCAATCCTCAGCTTTTCCAGGTAGGGCTGAAAAATACTAGACAGAAATTGCCAGTCAATATAAAAAATACTGAGGCTAAATAGACCAATAATGTGTTAGTCCAAGTACTTTGTGCCTATAGTGAACTATAGATGGCATGTGCCATTATTATAAATAAGACATGCCACCATCACATAGGAATCATGTAAGAGAGAAGGAGTAAGGAAGCTGCATTGCTGGGCTACTGGCAGCTATGAATTAAGCATGAAGTTTTGCTGGAGATGGCCTTCACCTAGGCTTCCAAAAGTTGGAGATTTGCAGGATAAAATATTACTCAGAGGTGTGGTAAATGTCCTTCTGGCTAACCTTCATGTAACAAGATGAGTTTGGGGAAGAGTAGAATTGGGAATACTTCTGCTAGAGCAAAACCAGCATTTTTTGTATACATAGAAGGCTCACCAGTGTGGCATCCAACTGCCTAACAGCAGGAAAGACAATAAGCCAGATGTTTCTCTCACATGGCAAGCATCTGCAATTGATATTATCATGCATTCATTGTGTATGTATTAAACAGCCTTTTAATTCAGCAGTGTTATTAACACTGAACCTATCTCATCAAGCCAAACCTTAGGTTAATGGAATGATTCTGCTCTAAAGGGACAATCAGAAGCACAACACAGAGGTCCAGTTAGTTACAGCTCCATAAGAATCTCTGCCATCACATAATGTTTTTCTTTGGTTTTATTTTTTTAATAACATGTTAATGCAATGACTGTGTGTCCTGACTTCAATAAAGATGGCAATGCATATATATATACATACATACATACATACATATATATATACACATACATACATATACATATACATATACATATGCACATACATACATACACACACACACACATACATACACACACACACATACATACATACATACACATACACATACACGCACACACACACACACACATACATACATACATACAAGAAATAAAATACACAGCTGCTGGAGAATCATAAATAAGCCTCAACATAGCCAAGAATCTGGCTCCATCCCATATTTGGAGGCCAAGCTTGGGCACAGAACCACATCTTCAAAGTATTATGGAAGGCCAGCAGGGTGGGAGCCAAACTAATCTCAGGTGGAATGATGTTCTAGAGGGCATGTGCCACTGCAGAAAAGGCTGTTCTTCAGGACCGTCCCAACCAACATTCCTTGGCTGACAGTACCTGCAGCATGCCTCTCTTGCCGGATCAGATAGGATGGGTAGAGACAACTGGGAAGAGACAGACCCAGCCCCAAGCCTTATAGGGCTTTATAGGTGACTACCAGCACCTTGAATGGCACCTGGAAGCAAACTGGTAGCCAATGCAACTTGCAGAGCAGTGGTGTCACATGCACCAAATAACTGGCACCATTAACTGCGTGTGCTTCTCCATTCTGCAACAGCTGAAGCTTCCAAATGCTGTTCAAGGCATAAACTTAAGAATTTCAAACCAAACAAATATGGCCTGTTGCAATGCCATGCCACCAGCCTGACACTACCTTCATATGTGGGCACTCGTATAATTTTATATATACATTTTTAAGCTCATATGATTCAAATACAAAATATTTTCACATGAATTATTTAATTGAATACACCCAGAATTTACACTCCATGTTTCACAGGTTTTTCATTTACATTTTGAGGGCTGTGTCACAGTTCTGAGTCAAGATATTTAGACAGAAGCAAAGCCAGAATAGGAGCATCCACACCAAGGTTAACAAAGGTGTTCCACTATTCTTCATTTCTCAGGTTTTCATTAATTGAATATTGCCAGATAAACTAGTTAGAAAATTCTACTAATTGCATTCTTCCCATTTTATTTATTGATTAATTACAATTACATTTTCTTTTTTATTTATATTTATTAAGATTGTTTTCATACAATAAAAGACAAATCAAAAGAAAAACAAGGAAAGAAATTAAAAGAGAAGAAATTAAAAAGTGTAAGAAAAGAAAAAGAATAAGTCTAAAGTGAAGAAATGTATGAATGACTTCTGACCTTCTTTTCAACAGATGATTACAATCTTATTGTCCCTCCTCCCTCTTAAATGTTATACAAGTCTCTTCAGTCCACATATTTCTTAATCTTCAGATCCATAAATCATCAATTCATTTTCTTCTTCTTTCAGCAAAAAATCCATAAAGGATTTCCAGTCTTTCAGAAAAGTTTTTTATTGTTTTTTTCTCTGACCAAATTTCAATTTCTATGGCTGCCCACTCACCAATGAAAATTTTCATTCCTTCATCTCCCATTTTCCACAGAGTGCCTGTTTTGCATTAATTTTGAATATGTGTGCTGAATAGGTTATGCTATTGTATGCTGGATAGCTAGGAATATCTGTGCACATACAGCACATTATCTGTTTATTCACTTAGCCCAATATTTTGGGCTTTCATGACACAATGCATCATAAGTGATGGACTGCCTTTACATAATTATATGGGCAGAATTTTGGTTGTCTAGTTTATGTCCCAGTGTGCTGTGTGAGCATGTTCTTTGTGACAGAAGCTTAAAAACTGTACCTTGAATTTCACTGATGAGGAACTTTGAACAGTAGATTGTAATTGCAAATCTAGATATCCATCAAAGCTCTTGATCTGTTTTACCAAAAGACTGATAACATAAAACTCTATCAAATATATCGTGGTCTGAACATCACACTTCTGTACTTGAAAGAGAGTTCTACCCTTCGATGTCTTGTGTTGAGGGTGCCATAGTGTATATGTTTAATTTAATTTTATTTTCTTATCAAGTAAATTGTCTTAACACTTAATAATTTAATTCTATGAAAGTATATGAATATATACCTGGGGCTAACTTTAGGTTAGTGTATAAAAGAACTATCCAACTTCTGTCCTTTTATGGGTTGTGTTGGTTTTGATGTGACATGCCAAGTGTTCATGCTCCCCAAATGGCTGACTTTTTGATTTTAGCAAGGAAGCCAACCTGGAGAAGACAGTACTGAGAGGTTGGAGGAGAGTAGGCAAGCTGAGAAGGCTTAGGCAGGTAGAAAAATCTGCTTCACTAATCACTGCTCAGGTGAGATTCCCACTCCCAGGTGTTGTCATGCCCACACACTGAATGCTTCAACTTTCAACAGATTCTCTGTCTTGGAATAGCAACAGCAGTGTTGGCATTGCAAGGTATTTAAGGGCTGTCTGACTGATATGATTTGGTCATGTCCATCCATACCTCTTACATAGGTCAAATTAACTTTGGGGAAAATCACAGGAAATGAAAGTGATGAACTGAATTCATCATACTGAATTTGGCATTTTATGAAAAACTCTAACTCTATTGAGCCTGGACTTCAGCAAAGAGGATAGGTGGAACAAAATTTACAGTCCTGATATCAAAGAGTGGATTCAAGAGATGCATTCCCATCAACTTCTGAAATATCTTTATACTGTAAAACTGAGAAGATGAAGCAGTATGTTTTTTACATGTTCTAGACTTAGTAATAGTTGAATGATTGAGCTAGTTTTATATTTATATTATATGAATTCCTTTCTGAGGTTTTGGTGTTTATGTGTGTGTTGCTCTTGTTGTTTTGTGTGTGTTGCTCTTAAGTTTGTTGTTTTGTACTATCATGGGACACTATTTAAAGCTCTTTTACCTCCCTACCAAGTTTTGCTAAATTCAACCGACTGGATTCAGTAGGCTTATTGAGATATTCTGCTAACACTCTATACTCAACTGATTTCTGAATCCAAAAGGATTTTTTTCCCGTTCTGAATCCATTCTAGAACACATCCATACAGTTGCTTTGCCATGTTCCCTTCCCAGAGCAGCAGAAAATTATGTCACCCTAAATTTTGCTGTCCTCATAGTACAAGCTTGCCACACACCCAGAATGAGTCATTGCTGTGCTGCTGTTGACACAGCCTTAACCTGCAACAACCCAAGGACTGTAGTTCCCTCAGCTAAAATTCCAACCCCAGTGAACATCATCCACTGCATGAAAAGCCTCCTCAAATTTGAATAATGCTTTGGTTTTGTTCATGCACTGCTTTTTTTTTTTTAATCCTGTATGTTGTGTATAAAACTTGTTCATAAATTGCAAGTAACATCAGGTCTTCAATCCACTGAGTAACTGGGGCCATAGACATAGATTATATATGGACAGTTATAATGATAAGTGGTTATCCTATACTGCAACTGTTGTGGAAAACTCAATATATACCTGTGTGTGTGTGTGTCTGTATGTCTCTCTGTTTGTGTTTAAAACACTGATTGATTATGTGCCATCTAGTCAATGTCAACTCTTAGCAACCACATAGATAGATTTTTCTCCATGGTGATCTGTTCCTAGCCTGGTCCTTCAGGTCTTCCAGAGGTATACTCATTGCTACCCTAACTGAGCCCATCCACATTAGAGCCTTCTCCAGAGAGTTGGGTCTTCACATAATGTGTCCAAAGTATGATCATTTGAGCCTTGTCATTTATGCCAACAGTGAGAACTCTGGGTTGATTTGTTTGATGTTCCATTTGTTTGTTTCTTGCTGCCCATGGTATTCTCAGGAGTTTTCACCAATATATAAACCACAAGAAATTCCACAAAATTCACAATTAGCTGATAAGAACATGAAATATGGAGATGTTGCAAAAGTTACTTAATACTGTTGAAAGGTTCCTTAAGGGAGATTAACTTCCCTGACTTTCTAGTTCTTGTTCCTTCACCTGTGAAGGATACAAGAACTTCTAGCACATTTGATGAATGGTTTCAAAGCTTGACTTCTTCGGGTTCTTCATAGTTCTCTGTTGAGATGGCAGATGCTCCCTTTGAGAAATGTTCCTGTACTGAATCAAGGCAGCTAATCCTTCAACTGATACTATTAAAACACTTTTAGGATAATTTTACTCTGTCTCCCTCTCTCTCTCCCTCTCTCTCTCTCACACACACACACACAAACACACATCAGTTGCATAAATATTACTGCTGTTGCCTATAGAAAGGCCAAAATATGGGAGAAATTCTTGAAGAATGTGGACAATAAAATGAAAAAATTCCCATAGATAGGAATCCATTGATTATATTTGGTATGATTAAGCCTAAAGATGCAGAGCATTCTAGATTTTGTATTGTGCTTAACTGAATACTTGACTCTGAGGATTGACAGTCAGCTTGTAAAAAAGAAAAAGAAAAAAACAAGGGATAGATTTCTTTTCAAATGGAATTCAAATGGAATTGCTTGTTACCTGAATGGGCATACAAATAGGCATACAACTCAGAGTCTATTACCACTGATGAAAATATCCTTGCAGACCAAAAAAATGATATTTTGTACATGTTTGTGTATGTGTGTGAGTCTGTATAGAGGGAGAGAGAAAGAGAGGGAGAGAGAGGGAGAGAGAGATATGGTATATGTTTGGGAAAAATGCATACAAAATGTGTATATTCTAGAAATGGATATATGACAATAATGGTTCCTTTGCTTAAAACAAAATCACAGAACGTTTAACAGAATGGACTAATGAGCAGAATGCATGCCATAGCAACAGACTGGATTGATACTTGTCTGCCCATACCAATGTAAGAGTTCCTCAGTGATAAAACAAAGCAGCTCCCATGTTCACTGACATGAGGGCTCCAGAGGAAAAAGTAAATACAGAATCAAGAAATAAATAAAATGTTACCTAATCTCCCGAACACAAAGTTCTCTCACATTAAATTGCAACAGTTCTTTTACAGCTTTTGATTTAGAAACAGAGAAACACAGGGGTGAATATTGGTGCCTGGCCCAAGCTTAGCTAGCAAAACAAGGACAGACTTAGTAACAGAAGCAAAGAGTTTGGCATTCTAATCTTCAGCTCAGCACTGACCAATAAATCACCAACCAGGTGGAACAGAAGACAAAAAGCAAAGCCTATTATTGCCTGTCTTGCACACACTTTACTGAGCATTGCATTTTAAAGGGCAGGCATGTCAAACTCCACAGCCTTTTCCAAAGCCTAAAATGTTTTCTTTGTTCTTGCACATTTGGCACCTGAATTTCTTGATGGGAAATTGTAGCAAGCCCAGAAAATAGCAGCATGCTGCTCCATTTGTGTCACAATGCAAGTGGTACGCAATCCAGACCGGTTTCTCTTGTAATCTTCAAAGCATGTAATTTTACCTATCAGCTCCAAAGACACTGTCCACATTGGTTATCTCACCTCTGAACCAGGAACAGGAAATGAATGACATCTAATTTCCCAGGTAATGGAGAAAAAGCAAAAATGCCCAATTCTTTCCAGACCTATTGAGTGATTCAAGTGAATAGTTATGAAAGGGAGTATTTCACTTCTTTCTCTGAAAACCTATTTGCTTATTCATTTGTTTGTGCACTGCTTGCCTTGCTCCTTATTTGTAAATCTGTTTTTTAGTCAAAGAGAAATGGAACTTTGTTTTACTAAGGAGAACAGATAAGAAGATACAGAACTAAAGCCTCAAAGAAATCCTTAGTGCTTTGTTAGGTTATTAAGCTAAAAATGCTGCTCTGAGTTTTACATTGGCTGGACCCAGAGGTGACACAGAAGCTGGTCCAGAGTCTGAGAGCCGATTCCCACAGATATTGTCCAACCAGGATCCCCAACAACTACTTTTAAAAAGCCTGCTGCCAATTTTTTCCACTAGTAGCAGGACTCTAAAGAGTGATTTCTCTTCTTTCTAGGACATCCAATAATAATAATAATAAAATCCTACCTCTGCTGTTGAATTGTTGCAGCTCTATTTATATCATCAGGGAACAGAATACAGACACATAAGCTACTGTACATAGACTAACATAGACATTTTAAACAACACTAAGCTATTGAATTTACTGGGTGAATCTCCCAGTCCATTGATTTGTCTTCTTCACACAATAGACTGAGCATTGTCCTCAAAAATGCAATATTTTTCTAGAACACAGCACATACTTTAACAACCCATCACTCCCTGCTGCCTTGGCAGATGTGCTCACTGTAACTATTTTTGCAGAAAGTTTCATGCACCATTTCGCCTCTCAATCTTTTCCTGGCTTCCACTTCATGGCTAGATCTCCAATTTGCTTCTCTTGGCTCTTAGCTTCTGTAGATCTCCTACTCCTCTAGCAGATCTTTCTGCCAACCAATCGTTATGAATTAATTGCACCCTCCACCCTGGGGAATGGAATCCCTACTGGTAAAGTGCTCAATCTAATTTCTGGGGAGATGCTGTTCCAGAGAAGGAGAGAAATATCTGACTAGGCTTGATTCTGCAGATACCTGAAGGTGATGCTCCTTAGGGGTAGAAATGCTATAGTGGAGCCTGCTCTTCTGGTCCTTAATGGATTGGCAGGAACCACTGTGACTAGGGAGTCCCAAAGGTTACCAAGGTGATTACTAGCATTTTGAATTGCACCTGGAATCAAACTGGCAACCAGCAGTGTTACATGGACAAACTAGTTCATGTCCATAACTCCTTAAACTACCACATTAAAGTCCAACTGAATCTTCTGTCTGGTCTTCAAAGGCAGTCCCCTGCAGAGTCCAGACATTATCTCCCTGATCTACCTCATGACAACACAAACTTGTAATCTTTATGTTTCAAAGCTAACTTGCTTTCTTTTCTCACAATGAATCTCTTTCCTCCATTACACATGTACAAAAAGAGTGGACTTTGTTACTCCACTTGAAGAGCAGGTGGAATCTGTGGCCAAGGGTTCCTTTGCACAGCTCTAACTGGTGTGTCAGTTGAGCCCTTTCTTGCATCAAGAGGCTTTCTAACCTTTTCAGACCCTTGTGGCCTTGTTACCTCATGACTCGACTACTGCAACATTCTGTACATGGGTCTCTCATTGAAGACCATGCAGAAGCTTCAATTGGTCTAGAACGCAGAGGCACAAGCGGTGATGGGCTTGCCTTGGCAGGTCCATGTGATATCTCTGCTCTGCTAGCTGCATTAGTTGCCAGTGTGTTTTCAGATGAGATTCAGGGTGCTGGTTATCACTTATAAAGCTCTACATAGTATAGGGCCTGGCTATTTGCTGGTCTGCTTTCCACAGTCTCTGACCATCTGGTATCATCTGGTAAAGCAAGCATGCTCAAGCTCCCCTCAATTAAACAGTGTTTCAGCGAAGGAAGGGCACCTTCTCTGTAGTGGTACCTGCCTTCTGGGATGAGGTCTCCCCAGAGATTGATATAGTTCCCACCCTGATGATATCCTGGAAGATCTTGAAAACCTTGCTATTTACTGAGGCCTTGGGGTAGGACAGATGGGACTCCCCTGTTTGTGGTGTTTTCTGGTTGTTGTTGTTTTTTTTTGTTTGTTTGTTTAGATTGCCATCTTGTAATTGTTTTGCAATTACTTTGTACTCATTTTGGTTAGTAGTAGTAGTAGTAGTAGTATTTTGTTATTTTTATGTTATTCTATTGTTGTGAGACACCCAGAGTAAGTTGGATTCAGGGGGCATGCAAAGTGAATGAATGAATAAACAAAAAAACAAACAAACAAAATTCTTGTTCAATCATCAGAAACTATCATGAGTTCATATGTTTCCACAATAAATGTGTCCTTATTTAACACTCTGATAGAAGGAGTTCCTGAACTGTGTTTGTGTTCACAAAGACAATAAATTATTATTGTTCCATTTTAAATATGACAAATTGTATGAGGTGAGGGTGAATGAGGATTTATGTATAGATTTACTTCATTTATATACACCAGAACTGTATGACTTCATTTTATCATATTAAAGGTGACTGGCATTCTAATGTTCAAAAAAGAAGACAAACAAAAAGGAAGACAAACTTTATAGAGATTCAGATAATAGTTCCTAGCTCTATGAAATAATTTCCTTAATTTGGATCAACAGTGAATAAAAATAAGTTGAATCTTCAGTATAATAAAACTGAAAAGATTTACCTCTTACACTCCCTACTGCTAATGTTTGCAAATAAAGGTAAATGGTAAAAGAATCATACAATGGAATTTTTTTAGTGTACTTTTTAAAAAAATGAGCATAAGACATGGAATCGTTCCCAAACTTGGTTTAATATAAGTAAATAAAAGATGCTTTGTTACAGAGACTTTGAATTACACTGTTCATTTACCACCACTGTGTTCCTTTCTTTTCATGCTTCATTCAGTCTTCCTTCTAAGAAGCATCAGTAGACACCCTGAAAGATTGCATTGCTATTGGCAGTGTTCAGTTATGAATGCATGATTAAAAGTTCAGCAACAGAGGGATTATAAGAATGATACAGAATGATATATTTGGTTGAAGTTCTATTTCCCTCAGCTCAGTGATCACTTGACCTGCTAATATCTTTACACTTGGTCTCTTTTTTTATAAGTAACTGTCTAAATATCAGAATCTGATGTGGTGCTTAATGATGGAGTTGGCACGAGGCACCTTTGAAAGGTCTCATGACATGAAAATTAGCAAGCAGAAGGCCACATTCTGTTTCACCAATTTAATGTAATTATAAACACAAATAGTTTAATGCTACATTCATTAAAAAGTGAATAGACTATATATATATATATATATATATATATATATATATATATATATATATATATATATATATATATATATGATAGCAACACCCTTCACTAAGTGAAATCAAAAGATAATGCCATAAGTCAAGCAAAGGCTGTAAGTCTGCTTGGGTGGCCAGCCTTTGGGGAAGTGTGACACAAGTGTTACACAGTTCAAGATGACTTTCTCCCACAATGTGCAGTAGTTGCAGTGGCTCAAAGACACAATAATTACAGTGACCATATTTTCTTGGAAAAAAATAAGGGACAAACCTGAAAAAGGGGCAAATCTGAAAGAGATTCATAAGGGGGAAAAATGTTTATGTTTATAACTTTGCTTATAATTCAAGAGCAAAATCAAGAAAAGCTTTACAAAAACACATATTCTAATAAAAATATCTAAAATCAAACACTATACGTAAACTTATTTTAAAAAGACAATTTAATTTCCATATTTTTCACATGCATGTGGAAGACTGCATTAAGTGGTACCATTTGTATGGTAAAAGTTAAATGACCAAAATAAAAGTGAGTTTTTGAAAAATAAATAAATCTAAAGGATAGCTCTCTGAAATAAAGGACTGTCCTTTATAATAAAGGATGTATGGTCACTGTAACGATAATGCCATATTAAGGCCCTTACAACATCTTCTAGAGATGGAACCCAGAACAGACTTCTACCAGAACAATTAAGAAAGCTTTGTGTTTTTGATGACCCCAGAAGGTGGACTTTGCAAGCACAGGACCTCACTAAATGGTCTGCCCAGACCTATTAACCCACGGTCAACATAACACTTGACAGCTGGCAACATTTTCACATATTTATAGTATAAAATCACCATTTATCAATTAATAAAACCTCTGATAAAATATTTATAAAAACAGACTCTGCTACACTGCAGTAAATACAGAGACATTATAAATATGTAATACATTTTCTCCTATAAGAGGAGAAATTCAGAGAGCTTGGTATGTTTGCCCTCAGAAAATGAAGCAAATCTGTTCACTGCTATCCTTGTAGTTCTAAATTACAGAAAAGCCAATTCCAGTTGAATTTTAGGAAAAAATAATTCCTAATGGTAAGAACAGTTTGACAATGAGACTTTGGGTGGTCCCCAGCAAAGGTGTTTGCAGAATCTCATCCTTTTGTCAAAATGGTGAAAGCAGCACTGCACTGGTGTCATGCAAGCACCTCCCCTTTCATATGTGGGTGCAATATCACAACACATATATAAAAGGAGTGGAGCTTGCATCACAATAGCTCTGCTTTTGTTGTTTCCCCCCTTGACCCAACTTGTGGATGTCTCTAGTGGTAGGTATGAATCTTTTTCACTGAATGTGTTTAAGCAGATAGTTGATAGACATTTGCAAGGGAAGCATTAATTTGGATTCCAGAACTGAGCAGGACTCCTTCCAATTAAAATAGGGTGGGGGAAAAACAAATGTAATCAATCTCCTCTCCTCTCTTTGGCTTCATGTGCCCTAAATCATGCTATTCCTGAAAAGGAAACAGAAAAACCAGTAAAACAAAAACAAAAAAAACACACCTTTCTTCTCTCCTTTCCTGAAAAAGAACTTTTTCTAATTAGAACAGAGCTGTGCGTATGACTAATTGTCCAGCTGAATATCTGTGGAGACAAAACAGAACAAAACAAAACACATCACACCTATCTACAGTATATCACACCAGATATGACAGTTACAAGAATACAGACCTGATGCAAGTAAAATAGCCAGTGGTTTGGGAGTACTACAATTGACACTAAATACATCCTCTTAAACACTTTTTTTTTTCCTTATAATTCAACATTTATTGAACTTTTAATCATCGGTGTATAACAAAATGTTTTTATTCAAAATTTCTGTTCAAAACAAGAACATGGGTAAGGAATAGAATATTAACAAATTTGATAACATTTGACAAAATTTTAAAAGCTTTTTTCATCTTTTGGCAAACCCATCTTTGAGTGAGAAGGAAACAAGTATAAAAAGAGAGAGACTTCTAGTTAAGATGGCAACATACAGTATAAGAAAGCTATCACTGAATACACCATGAAACTTCTGCCATGAAGTTTATTTTCCATGGCAGAACTCTATTAAACTGCATCTACTTCATTTCAGGTACCAAGGCCAAATTATCCAACTATGCAAATGCTGATTATTGTTTGTTTGTTTGTTTGTTTGTTTCAGAGAATACTGCAAGTTGTTCAGTATCAGCTTCTTCTGCATCTGTAGCAGGAGCATAAATTTGCATCACAATAATATTGAAACGCGTGCCTTGAACTCAGATTGACATAATCCTGTTTATGGGCTGTATCCAAATGCAGCTTTTAGCACTCTTTTCTTGACAATGGTAGCTATTCCATTTCTTCTGTGATTTTCTTGTCCACAGTAGATCTGTCTTGTGTCCTTCTGATGTGAAGTGACCCATTCCAGTCCATTTCAGTTGCTGATTATGAGAATGTCCATGTTCACTCTTGACAATTCTGCTTTGACAACATCAAGTTTGCATTGACTCATGGGTCTGACATTTCACATACCAATGGTACATACAGTAAGTATCTTTGCAACATCGCACTTTGTGTGGGGTGGACTCATCACCTGGACATCCAGTCCTATCATAAACATGAGCAGTGTTACTCATATTTGCCCTCTGCCCTTCCCTAGTAGCTGATTGGATACCTTCCAACTACAGGGGCTAATCTTTGTGTATTATATAGACACTGTCCTGGTTGTAAATATCCATTTGGTTTTCTTGGCAGAATAACAGAGTAGATTGCCATTTCCTTGCCCAACAAATTGTACTGATGTCAGGAACGAAGCTTCCAAAGCTTTGTATCCAAACGCTGAATCAGCTTTACCGGCTTTGCCTCCAAGTGCTGAATCAGCTTCGCCTCCAAACGCTGAATACGTTGAGAGTTGGTTGGAAGGAAGACAGGAACAGCAGGGACAGAGGCAGCCAAAGGGAGAAGAGGAAAGTCCCAAATTGCAGCCGAAGGAAGAAGAGGAAAGTCAAGAATTGCCTCCACCTCCCAGCGCGCGCAAAAGACGAGCAGAAAGACGCGCAGAGCAAAGGAGAAAGAGGGAAATCCTCGTGCGCCAGGAGAAATGTCAAAAAGAACGCGCATGTGCACGTAAGGGGGAGAGTCTATGCAAGGAGAGCCCTGACTGTGAAGAGGTTGTCAGGGACAACCGATCCATTGATGCAACGCCACCTGGCTTTGAAACTGAAGAAAACACTCACTGCCTTAAACCGTCCTTGAGTAGTGAAAAGGTTTAAAAAGGGAAACAAAAGAGTCGATATTACTTTAGCCAAACCATTTCAGAATGTTCAATTCTGGTGGTGTTGGTGGATTTGAGAAGTTTTATGAGGTAAAGTGTTTCAGTTTTATGGTTGTTAAATACAATTCATTGAAGTTTATTCCTGATTAAAGTGCATCAGCTGGGACAGGACAACTGAGCCTGATCCCTCTTCAATTATTACTGGCCCTTCTGGACGTGTGTACTCTCTGTGGTGTAGCTACCAGCATTACCAGAATATACAAGTCTCTTTATCATTACAAAGTAATGATACATGAAGAGGGAATATAAAGCATAGCACGCTGAAAAACTCTTTGCACTTCACAGAGTGACCCTTCATACCAATATTGTAGCTGCATTCAACATAACTCACCACCAGTGTCCTGTTTCTTACTCGGCCAGTGTTTAAGGAGATAAAAGATTTGCTGTCCAAGAGAAATGACTCATCTTTTTACCTTTCTGAATGTTTCTATTGAAAGAATATTTGAACAGTATATCTAAAAATATTTTGATATCCTCCACACTGGGAACACCATGATTAAAGGACTTTTCTCAGAAAGCCTATGAAAGAGTTGAATAAATAAATCCAAAAAAGGCCAAAAATCATATTTCACCCACAATTAAAAGGAAGAAAATGAAAGTCAACCAAAGGAATACATGGTTTTGTACAACATTTAAAAGTGTATCTGCATAGAACTAGTCTTAAAAGTGACTAGAAAGAATGACAGCTGACTCAACAGGAGATGAGCCTTTTGAAAGGCAGAAAACCCTGAGACACTGGTGTCTGATCTCCTTAGTGCTTCGCATCTATTTTTTTTTTCCATTGATATCTACCCCAGGGAGAAAAGCTCATATCAAAGCATCCCCCTCTAAGTTAAATTTGGAATTGTTAGCATAGAACATCTTAGAATTCTAATTGTTACGGGTTGCCACAGTGTTAGTGTAAAGAGCCAAGCATAACAAAAAAGAGAAGAGATGTACAGAGCACCTCATTAATTTATACACTGCCCAGTGCTTTATTCTGGTCTTTTTCGATCAATGAATTTCTACTTCCACAGCCTTCATTCAAAAAATGAGGGATGGGAGAAACAAGTATGGGTTTAAATTATTGCTAAAGAAACCATGTTGTGTCTGCCTCTAACTTTTGGATGCCTTCTAACTCGAGGGGCTCAAGTAAGAGTAGGCACTTCCCATGGCAGTGCATTTCGTCTTTCTTTGTCTCCAAATTAAACCTCTCTGGGAGACAACTGTACTGCTGTGCTGTTCTTGCTGGTGCATTTATTTAACTAGACTTCAGTCTTCCAAGGAAAAGGTAGTCCTATTAAAACACACCTTTGATATATATAGAAAGTCATTTCAAATTGGGAAATAATAGCTTCTCTCTGTCTCTGTCTCTGTCTCTGTCTGTCTCTCTCTCTCTCTCTCGCAGTGTCATTTACCAGGACTTAGGAACCATGCCTTTTCTGTTGTGGTCCTTACCTTTGGAATAGCATCCCCCAGAGATTCATATGGATCCCACCTTACAGCTGTTCCACAAGTCTTTGAAAATGTGGCTCTGCTCCCAGGCTTGGGGTTTAAATGGTTGCTAAATGGATGCTGAGCCTTTTTTTACTTTCCTTTTGATTTACTGGATTGTTTGTTTCAGATGTATGTGACTTTTTTCCTTTCATTTTATTAGTTCCTACTTTTAGAGATGCAAGCCACCCAGAGTCACTGGGAGTTGGGCAGCCTCTAAATCTAATAAAATAAAATCCAGTAAAATATATCAAAATGTCCAAAACCCATCTGTTGATTCTTTATAAAAAATACTTAAGTACTGATATACGAAAAGCATTACACACTTAACTGCACTGATTCCTCAACGATGGAAATTAATTGTTTTAAAATTGTATTGCTAATTATTGTGCCATCAGAAATTTCTTTTGGTATATGAATGACTTTGGACTTGGTCACATATGTATTTATTTTATTTGTATTTATTTATTATTAAATTTATACACCACACGTCTCACTATAAAAGTGACTCTGGGCAGCTTACAGATAATAATAATAATAAAAAAAGTATGTATGTTTTTCACATGAAACACAGCAGCAATAAATAATGTTGAGTTGCTATCAATATTTTAAAGGGCACAGAGACATTATCATATTAAATACAGTTTTTTACAATGGAACCAAATAACATATTTAATTGCTAGGCAGCAATTTCTTAATAAAGGAAATGCATTGCCACATTAAGAAGCAGGGTGAATTGTTAGGGGGTGGCCTGGCACAGCACTACTGAGCCACTGAATCCTAATCCTAGAGCATGGACACTACCTTTATATTGATTTTACATAACATCAAGTTTACCCTTACAGTGTATGTCTGAACAGTCCTTGAGCATTTTAAATAATATTGAGGAAGTAAATAAACTTCTGATTTTTAATTCTGTATTCTGTAAATAATCTACAAGGGAATGAAGAAACAGGACTGAATGCAAGAATAAAAGGGAAGTTTAATCAAAACAATTTATTGGCCAATAAAAGTTGAATATTAATACTGTTCCTCTGGGGCAACTTTAATTTAGGTTTACATCACATGGTTAAAAATAAACCCAGACACAGTTCTTCTTGGATAAAACAATAAATATTAAATCAAATCTATGACTTGAATGAGTCTGCTGTAAATAGGGCTGAGTCCAGATTTCTCAAGGTCTGTCAGATCTTTCCTCGAGATCTGAGAACACCTAACATTACTTGGGATTGAAGAAGGTGCAGAATAAATCTGCTTTGCTACAGAGCTGTATCTCCTCTCAGTGAGATAATACTTTCCTACCTGCCACAATTAACTGCTGTTATGAATCAACTATACAAATTTATTACATCAAATTTGTAAAATCAGATGTAAGGCATTATGTATATTTAAGCTTGTATGTATGCATGTATATATTCCGTATTGGGATATATACTATGAGTGGCAGATTTTGTAAAATACCACAAAGATGTCACTTTTCTATTTGTTTATTAAGAATACTATTTTTGAATGGGAACATTTGTACACGATAGGAAAGTTAATTCAATGTAGATCAACACTGAACCTACTCAATCTGGCTAATAGAGGTTGCTATGGATACCTACCCCTAGAAAGTGATGGAAAACTAGAAAATGGCATTCTCAGTGGCAGATACCTCACTGTGGAACAGTTTGTCCTCTGGGATTAGGCTGGCCACCCCTTCAACCTCCGGAACACCATTCCAACAGAAATTTGCAGTTTCCATCCTGGCCCTGTTTAGATGAGCCCTAAACCTTTAGAGGATGCCCAAGGCCCTGAGTCAGAGTGGGTGATGTACCCCTTGGTTTAAACTTTTTTAGTCTTAATGTACCCCTTGTTTTAGTCTTTTGAATGATTGTTGATTTTCTGAGTGGTTGTTGATTTTTCCAGATGTTCTTTTCTGATTATTTAATTCTATGGTTTAATCTTGATTAGATTTATTTATTTATTTATTTATCAATCAAATTTGTCACCGCCCATCTCCTCCCACCGGAGGGACTCTGGGTGGTTTACAACAAAACACTCAGTAAAACAATGAATATATAAAATACATTATAAAATTACATATTATTAATAATATAAATAAAAATAAAGTCCAGATGGCTGTATCTCATTCAGTCTTCACGTGGAAGGGGTACTTCAAGGCACTAGCCAGCCCCAGGCATGACTCCTCTCCTCCCTACCCCAGGCCAGCTGGCAGAGTCAGGTCTTCAAGTTTCTCCGAAAGGCCAGGAGCGATGGGGCTAGCCTCACCTCTGGGGGCAAGATGTTCCAAAGGGTGGGCACTACTGCAGAGAAGGCCCGCCTCCTGGACCCCGCCAGATGGAATTTTCTTACTGACAGGGTACTCAGCATGCCCTCTCTGCAAGATCAGGTGGGGCGGGTAGATGTAACGGGGAGGAGGTGGTCCCTAAGATAACCTGAACCCGATGTCATGAGTACTGATGGTGAGCAGGAGGGGGCCACTATCCAGGGGCAAAAATGCATGCCTAGTTTAGAGCTGTCATTCAAAGAGACACAGAACAGACCCGCCTTGACTTTTGGGATTTATCTGTCTGGGTTTTCCCATGCTTCTTCAGTTTGGTAGGATTTTCTGTCTACTATAGCAATAATAAAGCACTAGAGATTTCTTCCTTGTTTTGGAATGGTTCTTGCTTAGTCAGGATATCCATGCCATGTAGGGCTTTAAAGGTGATAACCAACACCTTGAATTGGACCCAGAAGCAAACTTGTACCTAGTGCAGCTTGCACAGCAAAGGTGTTATATGCGCCCTTCTAGGTGCGCCATAAATAGCCCACACGGCTGCATTTTGGACCAGCTGAAGCTTCCAGATACTCTTCAAGGGTAGCCCCATTTAGACCGCATTGCAGTAGTCAATATGGGAGATAACAAGGGCATGAGTGACCATTTGAAGGGCTTCCCCATCCAGGAAAGGGCATAACTGGTGCACAACACGAAGCTGCACAAAGGCCCTCCTGGCCACGGCTGCCACCTGCTCTTTGAGCAGGAGCCATAAGTCCAAGAGGACCTCCAAGTTATGCACTGGGTCTGTCTGGGGCAGTTCCCATCCAGAACCAAAGAGGACAAAGTCCCAGATACGGAAGAGCCCTTAACCCACAGCCACTCCATCTTACCAGGGATCAGCTGAAGCCTGTTGTTCCCCATCCAGGCCCCCACAGCCTCCAGGCACCTGAAGAGGGCAGTCACAGCATCACTTACTTCACCTGGGATGGAGATATACAGTTGAGTATCATCAGCATACTGATGGTACCTTATCCCATTGTGACGGATGATCTCACCCAGTGGTTTCATGTAGATGTTGAATAGGAGAGGAGAGAGAACTGAACCCTGTGGCACCCCACAATGGAGGGGTCAAGGGTTGGATCTCTCCCACCCTATCACCACTGACTGGGACTGGCTCTGGAGGAAGGAGGTGAACCAGCGCAAAACCACACCGCCCACCCCCAACTCCCTGAGCTGCCCCAAAAGGATACCATGGTCGATGGTATCAAAAGCCGCTGAGAGATCAAGAAGAGCAAGGATAGATGCACTGCCACCATCCCACTCCCGCCAGAGATCATCCATAAGTGCGACCAATGACGTTTCCATCCCATATCGGGCCTGAAACCTGACTGAAAGGAGTTTCAGTCTTTATTTATCTTTATTATTGTTGTTGTTGTTGTTGTATTTTGTAAGTCACCCAGAGTTACAGCTTGGTAAATTATATAAATAAATCCTTTAGGAAGTAATTAAGATCTTCCTCTTCTACAGGGCTTTTGTGTAGTGAGTTGGAAAATAGCACTTAAAAAAAAAGACTCTAATATTTTAATTATTATTAATTATATTAATTATATTAATTACTTATTAATTATAATATGTATTATATATAATTGTATATGTAATTAAATTATAATTATATTAATAATGAATAATGAATTAATAATAGTCATATATACTCCTAGAGTACATATGGCACAGCCATTCAAAAAAGATGTGAATTCATTTTGTAGAAATGTGAGCTGCATGGACAGTAACTCTCTGCAGAAAACATGTTTTAAATGCTGTCTCCACAGTTTAATATAGTAAAAAAAAATATGATATGATGATGCAGAAACCGTAAATATAAAACAGTACTTGCCTGATGAATTACAATTTAAACAGTGACTCGTGTATCAATTTTGTCCAAAGCTACTACTAATGGTGCACCATCGAGATAAAGCCACACACTGATACATCATACAGTAGTTTGGCAGTACCACATATGTAAATAATAGCCTATCACTCTGTTAGCTTATCAGTCAAAGCACACTGCCAGCGTACTTAGAGACAGATTTCAGTAGAAGTCTGACTTGGCATTAACAATCCTTGATTATTTCATCTGCAGAAACAGGAAAGGAATGGATGAAAGAGAAAATGAACTTTTCTCACATTTTTTTTCCAGTTTTTATGTGTATCTGGACCATCCTTTGAGAATCTTCAGTAAAGAAGCTGCATATATATAAAACAAGCTACTTCCTGGTAGCCAGAGATCAAAGTGGTATTGGTAATAGAAAGCCTCTGTTAGGCTTCCACTCATCATTTAGCATTTGTTCATTGATTGTAAACTATGCTGTTTTAACATGCCCAGGTTCTTTACCTAATAATACACTTAACAATGTACAGATTAATCTAAAGCTCCCCATTCCCTAGTGGAGCTCCCCTTCCATTCTGGTTGAAGCCATTCTCTGAATAAAAACATCACCCTCATCTTCTGAAACCACAGAATCAGGAGAGAGAAAAGTTTCCTTTTTGTCCGCAAAAGAAGTACCAGACAGCGGGTCTTTGACAATCTGATTGTCTGGACGGGCAGTGTATCCAAACCAGAATCCTTTTCTCCAAGGTCTGCCAGAGAAGCAGATGGAAGAGTTTACATGCCAGCTATAGAATCAGGGGAAAAGAGAGGAGCATCCAAGTCAGCTTTAAAGTCATCCCCTCCCCCATGTGTCTGTTTTAAGAATGCAGGCTGGAAAAGGACATGGTTTGTAAAACAGTCAACCCCCACCCCGCCTTGAAGTCTCAAATTATTGTACTCCCTGTCAGAGTCCATGGGTACATTGGATGGCCTTGCTCTAATGTAGCATTTGTCCTTTCTGTCTCCCTATCATATTGTGTATCATATGCCAAAGACAAATGAAGTTTAACATCCAAGGGAAGAAAAACAGCCTTTAAAAAACTAGCTTTGAACTGAACCATACAATCTGAGATAAAATGCCGAAGCATGTTTCTAGAGTGGAATACAGGTTCGAATAACATCTGAGCCTGTTTTGGCCAGAGGGAAGACCCATAGACCAATAACATGGTGTCAGGACTTTCGATCCATGACAGGTTCATATTAAACTCCAGCAAAGCTTTTCCCAAGGTCTTTTTTGGTGAGGGAAGAAGGGTGCAACAGAATGGCTGATTTAGTTATTGAAGTCTTACCTCTAATGATAGCAGGTGTGAGAATAACAAGGGCTTTAACATTTGCCCTGATACAGGATCACTAAATCCCCTCCTCCCAAGCAGAACATGAGTAGTTTTATCCTCCGCCACCACAAAAAAAAAAAAAAAAGTACTTTGCAGGTTTACTATTATGGCAAAGTGTAAATGCTTCCTCCCTGAGAAAAAGTGGGACATACAGCCAGCCATTATGGCACAATGAATAATAGTGCTGACTTTTTTTTTTCCTTACAACATTGGAATGTGTTGATGCTTCTCTGAGTAACTGCAAAGTCTGAAGATGTTCCAGGTTCTTGTGATCAGTCTAGACTTGAATAGGGTATGCTGCTCCTTCTAAGTGTCTCAAAGGTGAAAGACATCAATTACTCATAAGAGATTCTTGCTAAAAAAAATCTAACTCTTGAATAAAAGGAACAAGGCAAAATAACTTGCCTGAAATCATCAGCTGCTTGGACGACAATAGCTCTGAGTGCAAAATCAAAAGCATCCATTTGAACAACAAAGGGACAAATGGAGTCTGAATAACGAGGAGGGGTTGAAAGGTGAATTCTTATTTTAATGCCACAAATGTCTGCTGTACATCAAAACTTCATTTTAATGGGATTCCCTAGGGGATTTTTTGGAGGGAGGAGTTTAAAATTGTACTGCAAGTTACAGCAATTAGAAGCAAAACCCCAATAAAGTTACAAAATCTCCAAAATACTGTATCTCTGACATTTCTTGAAGGGTGTCAGAATAGGTTACATTCTACTTTAGCATGGCTCATCTGGATGCCAGCAGAAGAAATGTGATATTCCACCAAATCTAATATGGGAGGATCAAAGGTATTTCTCTCCAGTTTAACATTCAGCTTGTGCAGATGACAATCCTTACATGTTTAATGAGTGTAGCTGGATTTTCAGAATAAATAAAAATATCACCAAAGGAAGGAACTACAAAAGAGCCTGAACTATCATGCAGAATCTTATCCATAAATCTCATCAAGATTGAAGAGGCTGTGAACCAAGCCAAAACACATCTTGCTACACTCACTTTCCATAATGTGTGTCAAAAGTAGTTAAATATTCATGACCCTCTTCCATATTCATGACCCTCAAATTGTAAGCCTTTATTGGATTTAGTTTAATAATAATAATTTTAAAAACCTTGCTTGTTGCAGCCATTCCAAAAATTCAGTCTAGTAGGTTCTAACCTTCTGGAATCAAGTTGATAGCACAGTCATAAAAATGATATGGGGAGGAACAACATGTGTACTTCCTTTATAAAAATGTCAGCAAAATCAGAATATTTCGCAAGTAAAACAAGAGAAGCATCTTGGTAATCAATAGGAAACAGCACATGGGAACTTATGTCCTGCAGCTACTGCTTTTAGCATTTCTGGGAGTTGAATGCATTGTTTCTTATTTCAGTGAATCTCTGAATTATGAGTTTGGAGCCAGTCCATCTCCAAGCCTATGGGACACACAAGGAAAAAACTTTAAATGGAATTGTAAAGTTTCCTGAAGAATGGAGATTGTAAGGTGAAGGGGAGCAGTATGCTGAATAATAGAGCTACAGAGCAAGGCCCTTTCATCAAGGCCTATATTCACATCAGTGGATCTATTATCTAAGTGGGCAAGGCATATTTCCATGGAAAAATCATGCAATGAAATCGGCCATGGTTCCAGAATCCAGGTGAGCAGAACAATGTACAGTATATTTGAGCCTGATTGAGATAAAAAATAAAATGTTATTAGCCTGCTTTGCACATTTGAGCTTCCCTAAATTATTGAGGATCCCCCTTTCTGAGTTTTTTTGTTAATAATTTTATTGACATTTTTAACATAGTAAAAAGTAATGCATACTAACTAGAAGAAAAAAGAAAAAGTCCAGCAGGTGCAGAAAAACAAAAAAAAGTAGAAGAGAAAAGGAAAAAAGCAACAAAGAAAACAAAGACAATAATAAAAAAGCAGCTTCCAACCTTCATCACACCAAGCATAAGCTAATATACTAACTTTTCACCCTCTTTTATAGTTACAAAACAAAAAACAAAAACCTCTTATCCACATAGCCTAACTTTTATCTATACACAATCCAGAAATCATCATCTTTTCAATCTTAGTTCAGCAAAAAAGTCCATTAGGAGTTACCAGAAATATCAAACAAATAGTTTATCCCTGGTCAAATAGTCCAACTTTATATTCCTTCTTTTTTCTCTGCACAATCTTGACCTTTAAATCCTCCCTATGGCATTGCAGGATTTGATCTTTCATCAATCTTTGGCATTTAAAAGGAGTCTTCAAAGCTTTCACCAGCCTACTTTGTAAATCCCATAAAGAGGCATCATCCAGAATTTCTTATCACAATTGTTCCATGTCCAGTTCCTTTTCTTCTCATAAAGAGGCAATATCCAGAATTTCTTGTAGTGGCTCTTCCATGTACATATCCTTTTCTTGATTTGTCCTTTGTGTTCCAATTCTGGTGATCTCAATTTGTTGTCTTCCATACCTTCAAACTCTATAATGTCTATGTCAGGCAAACATTTTTTAAAGTTTTTCTCATCATATTCTAAAAGTTTATCCACTGAAATCTGTATTTTTTCTGAGATATTAGTTATTAATATTTCAGTCCATGCCTCAAAAAATTCTTTAAGATAAAAAAAAGCTATTGCCAGCTTAGCCATTTTAACTCTTTTCTGCCTGGTCCTCTGGTTCCCCCTAGTGTCCATTTGAAACCTGCATCAAGCCTCAGTTCCTAATATGATTTTAGTTCTGTTTTAGTAGTTTCCATGAGTATATTATTTAATTATATACTTTTTTTTTTCAAATCTTACAGCAGAAATAACCAATATTCCAAATCTCTTCAGTCTCCCAATCCATTTAAAACTTTCTTAAATCAAAATTCTTTTTTTGTTTGTTTTGCTTTTTGCCAATTCTATATAATTTTAAATGTCTCTGCTTAAAATTTCTTAAATCCAAAGAAGAAAGTCAAACTCACCAGGTGTCAAATTCACCTTGCCATTTTGAAGGTCTCTAATCTCCATAAATTGGTTAAATTGAACATTTCTGAATGTGATTAGAAAATGAGTTCGTCCGGCTTTGTCTCCTTATGAAAGGCTCCACTGCTATTGAGAACAAAGATGTTGTCTCCCTCAGCTCTTGGTGCTCAAACCCACAGGAGACTGCTGTTTTATGGTCTCATCATGAGGAGCTTCCATGCAGAGGACTTGTGGGTGATCTCCCAATCTCTCCTTCTCTGGAAAGATTCAAAGGACCAGTCTACTCACTGTTCTTTCATTCTTCACAGCAGTCATTGTCTCCACTCATTCACGAAGACATCTTCAGTCAGCTATAACTTACACCAGAAGCTCCCTTTTCTGAGTTTTTGAAAGAAAGCCTAGCTCATTTCCCAAGAAATCTAATCTGATAGAATCAGGGCACTTACTTCCAAAATGGTCTTTAGTTCCACAAGAACAAGATATCACCATGGACTCAGGGAAGGGAACTTTAACAGGGGAAAAAAGTGCAAAACATTGAGAAACACTACCATACAAAGACCAAGCATGTATCTGCATTGTTTTCCTGAGGCTCACAGTGACAGTCTACTTGTTCCTAATTGGATCTCTCTGACTTTTGAAGGATCCAAAGAGCCACAGGAGGAAAAGAGTGAAATTTCATCCCTTTCCCATCTCATATCTGTTTCAGTTCTTTTAGCTTTCCATCTATAGTTATGCGGCACTGGTACAACTCCTGCATTGTGTGTGATTTGTTGTCAAACTAGCTCATTCCACAGTTCATTTGAGAGGCCCTCTTTAAATTGGTTGTACTCTGCATTTATTTTGATGCAATCTGAAAATTTCACAATTAGCAGTTGTTCTTCTGGTGGAATAATCAAAAGCTGATATCAGTGGATAACTGGCACAATTATCCAGAACAGGATCATTACTGCTGTTATTTGAACTCTCCATTTGGCAGCTCCATGTGTCAAAATCCAAGTATAAATCCTACCCAGGAAGGATCCATGGAAAATTCAGTCAGTCTCAAGGAGATCTATTTACAGTATGTTCATACTGAATGAAGTGGTGAGACCCCTGAAGTTCTCTGAAATCCCATTGTATTTATCAAGCAAGGAACCAGGAGATCAAAGCAGTGTAGCTGCAGAAATAGGAGCAGCAAGAGATGCAGCAGCAGCAACTAGTATCTGAACTTAACTGCTGTGTCACCTGGCTGACTGCTTGACCTAGGTGGTCAATTTGGGTATCCACCTGTTCTAGTATAGGTCTACTTAATTTTTATACTGGAATAAAACATTGGCACTTGCTCAGCAATCAGTGGAGTTCCAAGAGGTCAGTGATCATGGCTTAGGTCTACAAACTCAAGGCAAGTTTGCCTGCCTAATGGAGGGAATAAGGACTAACTGAAATTAATGTCAGACTTGTCTAACAGCAATCAGGAATGGAAATGAGCAATCCAAGAAGTGAGTTCTCTGAGCTCAGATTAGTAAGAATTATTAAGGAAAAGATTAGCATGACACAAGAGTTCTGGCAAGTACTTTTATTTTAAAATGAGAAATTTATAAATAGGCAATTCAAAGCAGCTAGAATGTAATTTTCATTTTGTGCTTTTCAAATGCAAGGGAGAAGATACCTGTCTCTTTTGAGAAAGAGAAACAGCCTGAAGCTGCAAATTGTTTTGGAAATGGCTGCTAACTTCCTTATCTGTGTGTGAACCAGTTCTCACAGGAGATTTCTCTAGCATAGCTACTACAAGATCAGATTTCAAATATTTGATATTTTTTTTTGCTCCAGTGTGTAACCTTGAATGCTGGAGTTTTATTTTCCATTTATGTAGTTGTTAAGAAGCTTTTGATCTCTTTGTAACTAGTCTGGCATTCATGGTCCTTATCAGGACCATGAATCAGGATCATTTGTAAACACAAGTAGCACATGTCCCAATTGCTACTTTCTTCCTTCTGTTATCATAATTGTTTATTCATGCCAATGTCTCTTTGCTATATTTGTTGTAGTATTTTATACAGAAACTGTATATTATTTTCACTGTTACAGAAATTAGGGAAACATTAGCATTTCACAAGAGACAGAAAGATAATTGCCAGATAAAGCCTTTAAGGAAGCAAAAACAAGTGGACTGCTGTGGTGATTTTTAATCTACATAGCATTTTTTCCTCTCTCTCTCTTGTGAATAAGATGAAGAAATATTAAAAATTTAATATGTTGCTTCATATTACACTATGTTGTTCACTAGTCTGCAAATGTTCATTAATATGAGTGGTTCATTATTCCGTTTAACCCACATGTAGGTGCAGAGAATTTATATTGCTTGTCCATGTTTTGATAAGCTTCCGGGTTAGGCATTCACTGAGTAGGTGTGTTGGATGAGGATCAGGCAAATGTGCAGTTTATTTATTTCACTTCTGAACAGGTTTGACAGACAATATTTTGTAGGAAAAATATATAAAAAAACTCTATGATGTGCCTGTAGTTGCCATGACATTTTGCCAGCTTATCACATAGATGTACTTTAATGCATACTTTCATACCTAAACAAATGTTTACTGCTAGTTAGTGTAGGAGAGTAGAGATAATTTAGTTCACATAGAAATGGTTCTCATAGGACAGAAAGGAAGAGCGAGAGATGGGCTGGCTTTGGAAGTGGGCTCTTAAGAAATCATTAGAGAGAATTCTGGCAAGTAGTATGGAAGAAAACTGGAATGGAAGTAAAAGCTGGCAACTAATATGGACTGACACAGACTCTGACATTAAAAATCTGTGAGCTTAATAAAGAACAATTGGGCTGATATACTGTACCTGAACTGCATTGGGCAGTGTTTATTAGTTCAAGGGCATATCTCTGTAATTCTTTCCTTAAAACTAACTTACAAAATAGATATGGCTGGGAATAAGAGTAGAACAATGGGTGGAGATCTCTCAAGAAGTCTATGGGGTTGGAAAAGGTAGAAGGAAAGAGAAAAAGATAATGACCAGCAGCAAGGTGGATGAACTCAATTACAGCAGCAACGGGTACACTGTTGAAAGACCTGAAGGACCAGGCTGGAGACAGATCTATGTGGTCACTCAGAGTCAACCTCAACCTGATGGCACATAATCATAATTGGGTAGAGGGGGAAAATGCATATATGGCTTTGCAAAAGGAGTTAGAGGGTTATGGCATAGATTGTTGGAGTTACATGTCAAATGAATGATGGAGGAAAGAGTACTTCAGCCATTCTTGCAAGTACTTCCAGGTTATAGATCTAGGAACACCATCCTAACTCAATGTGGAGCTGAACAATTACTTAGCTGCCCAAAAAGCCAAAAACACCAGCAAAGGTATTGTTCAGTTTGGCAAAAAGCCCACAGTTGAGGATGCAATTCCCAAGGAGAAAGCCAAAATTCAAAAAGTGAATTGTCTTAAAGTGGTAGCACAAGAAAAAGGTGAGAATGAAGAAACCCCAAAACAAAACGCAAAGGAGAGTGAGAAAGTAACAAGAGAGAAAATTGTGACAAAACTAGATGTTGGCCTAAAGGCTGTCCCAGAAAGTGTCCAAGTCTACTACCTTATCGCTCCAGCAAAATTCCAAGCAGTCTGTAGGAATAGTACTGATAGACTTCAGTGGCCAGGAGGCAGAATAACTTCTGGATATTGGCAGTGGGAGAACTTAAGTGAGGCCACATTTGGTTAAAAATGAGCTTGGTTAGAAAAGATGAAAGATTTTTATTTATTTATTTATTTATTTATTTATTTATCTATCTATCTATCTATCTATTTATTTATTTATTGAATTTGTCACCGCCCATCTCCTCCAAGCAGAGGAACTTTTACTGAAGACTTACACTCTGGTGCATTATGTTGAAGTTCTACAAATTGATTGTGCAGCATCAGTCAGGAAAAAGCACCAAGCTGCTGGTTTTCTCTCTAGAGAAGGTTCTGACTCAAAGATTGCTAGGCGAAACACAGACAACAAGCACACTTTTGATAGGCATGGGGCAGTTGAATCTTTTCTACCTTTTTCCCCAAAAAAGGGGAAGGGAAGGGAAACATGCCTGAGATCACTATGCTTTTTGCCAGCCAATCACATATCGCCTATCAAATCTTGAGAACTCATAGCATGCCCCAGTTACTCAAGATTGGTAACCGGAACAGCAAACTGTCTCTTCCTGGTATCAAATCAATGTAGTAGCAGATTGGCAGAAGTAGAAGGATAAACATGATTTCATAATCCAGTTTATAAGAAGTGCCTGCACTTACTCCAAGCATCACAGTCTCTACTGCACATTCTACTATTAGAGGCCCCCTGTGCTGTGGCTTGGCCACATATGTCTATGCTAGGCAGTTACAAATCATTCCATCCAGGTGCTTTGTGGAAGCAACACGATTAGCCTTACTGAGGCTGTATGATGCTGCAATTCATCTTGTCAAGTTGCTTTGCCTCCCTCTTACAGACCTCTCAGCACTTCCAGTCACTGCTGTGTTTGTGTTGCACATGCATCAAAGTCTCTTCCGGGGCAGTAGCTTTTGCTGTGCCTATTGGAAGTAGGAAGTGGCACTGCTTTGTGAAGCAGCCTCCAAGTGGGGCTTTGCTCATAGCAGTGTTCAAAGCCTTGCACAGCCTATTGGTCATTTTGCAGGTAGACATTTACATTTGCCTTGATAGGGGACAAAAACTGCCCTGAAAGCCTTACTATTTGGTTGGAAGGAAAATCACATGTTGGATTAGAAATTCAGTGTCATTTTACTCTTGATTAAAGCAAAGTGCCATAATAAGGATAATACTGATAACATGAACGACATAAAAGGCTCAATACTCTTTAACTGAAAAAGAATTGGATTAGAAATGTCACATATTACTGGAATTAAAATCACTCTGCACCGTCCTCCTACCTGTTTTCCCCTCAGCCACTCAGAAGTAGTTCTAGATCTGATTCAGTTTTATTTTTTTGCCTCTTCTACATATTTGGTATTAATATTACATGGCCTTGAAGTCCCTCTAGGCCATTTCAGTACAAATGAACACCTACATGCTTATCAAATTCAGAGGGTTTGGTCTCTGTCTTTGAATTTGATCAGAGTGGGTATTAGCTGGGATTACAACTAGAAAGTAATGCTGTTGGCAAGAGGTAAAAGGTTTGAAGATTTAGATATGTCTAAATTAGAACTACTAGACATTTTATCCTAAAATCTCTTCTGGTTCATTCTCTTTTAGGTTTTTATTTTTTAGATTTTATGTATGGTGCCCAGAGTCTCTATAAAATGGGTTGGATATAAATGTTTCTAGCCAGTTAGCTAGCTAGCTAGCTAGATAAATAAATAAATAAGGAAACAATAAACAAATGTGCCTCTGGGTTGAGGGAATGGGGATTGGATGCAATCTCTGTAAACACTATCACATTTTTACCACTAAAAAGTGGCATGCGATTTGGGTACTTAAAAAAGAGTTGGTTGAACCTTTATAACTACCTGGAAGGTGGTACAGAAGTTGCAGCAAAAAAAGGAATCATAACAAATCTTTGCCATGCCCATTATGAGTGATCAAAGTCCCTGCTAGATAGCAGTACACTGAGTCAACAGGATACCTGTTGTGTACAACCATAAAACATTATTGTTACATTTTGAATTAATGTCACTTACTAGTTCTGCTTTGATAATATTTGTATAATCAGTTTCCAAACAAAAAGTCAAAGGAAATCCCTAGGAAGGGGAAATTCAGAATGTTAAAATGAATATATTACTTTCATATTTTCTGAATATAATAGAATAGAAAAAATTATTTTGAGAACATGGGCTGTGAGAATGTAAGACTAGGTTGAAGTTGACATAACCTAAAAATGGAGCAGGCATGTACTCAGAAAACCAGGAATTTTGTCAAAAATATCCCTTTGGGGGATAAATAAGAAGGAACCAAGTCATTAAATGTCAAAGGAGAAATGTCACCAGAAGGCAGACAAAGGAGGCTGGGCACTGAATACAGAAACCCACCTCCCAATTCTATCAGTAGCTACCAGACATTTGAATCAACAAGACAAGAAAAAGCTACCAGCTTTGTGAATCAATAAAGCAAGTGGTTTTAGGGATAAAAAGGGGTTCTGAAGCCCACCTACTCTTTGATTTTAAGGTATTGATTCTTTTTTTGGCCCAAGCATTCCAGTTTTCAAATTTGGATATTCCACAATGTCAGTTTCTTTTGTGATTAAGGAACAAAATTTAATCACTGTCCTATTTATAGCCAGCTTTCAAGGCTGGAAACAAAGACACATATTTAATATACTTGGACCCTAACCTTCAAGTTGCTGGCCAAAAAACATTTATTAGCAGCTCAGACAATGACCTCAGTATATGACTAAGTGATTGCCAGTAATAATAAAGTAGACAAAGGCTGAATTATTGGAAAACCAAGAGTAACAAATAACATACCATAAATGTTCTGGGCAGGGAAACTGCAAAGAAAATGTAGCTATAATGGAGGTTGGGAAGGAAAAGCAGACAGTAAGGGGTTTGGGAATGAGAACCTGGCCATCCCCTCCCAACCAGCCCTGAGATGGCAAAGAGCTGTTAGGGTCCCTCCAGAGTGAGTGAAGGACTCCCTCCCAGGGGTGAGACATGAGGGGGGGAGTCCAGGAACATGAGATTGTATAAAAGAGCACTCACTTCCTGAGTGAGAGACTGGGGTGAGTGAGGAGTGGATGAGTTGTCCCCCCTGCAGACCAGTGAAAGAGGCTGAGTGGGGCACAGTGAATGGGTGGGTGATGGTCGATGTCCTGATTACCAGGAAACACACTGAGGCGAGGACTTGGTCTCTAATATTTATTAGTAGTACTTAACAAGAATCCTAACAAACTGAGAAAGCGTGGGAAAACCCAGCCATATAAACCCCAGAGGTTAAGGCGGTCCCGATCTGTGTCTCTTTGAATGGCTGAACAGTTCCTCAGTGCTACGCATGCGCTTGACAGTCTGGGTGAGAGCCCCCTGCTCGCCATCCTTACTCATGACAGTCGGGCTCTGACAGTGCTGAGAGTGGAAGCTGGTGTGCCGGAGGGCCTACCATTGCCCTGTAGGTAATTGAGAGTGTGTGAGGATGTATGAGTGGATGGAGGGAGCCCTATTTCAAACTAGGAACTCCCGAGGTCCAGGATTACGGGAAAATGGATTAGGAGTCTCTGGGGGCTGTAGGGCAGGTCATATCATTGAGGTGGTGATGGGTAGGGCATGCTATGGTGAGAGCCGGAGGGCAGGGTGCCCCTTTCAGAAATGTGCCCAGCCGGGTTTATGGTATGGCACCAGCCGAGACCCCAGGGCAGAGGGGGAGGGGTGGCTGTTTTCATCTGAGAGTCTCTAGAGGCCTTCAGGGGTGCTGCTCCACAAGTGGCTGGCTGTGAGATCCTATTTTTCAAGCTGTGTTCCCAAGAACAGTTGGGAGTGTTGCTACTGTACCACCCTCCCTGCTGCATGGCAACATCCCTGCCTGAGCTCTGGAGGCCATGTCGGGGTTGGTGGTAGAGTTTCCCAGACTTATGGTTTTGCGGGAATTCAACCTGCCATCCCTGGGATGTGCCTCCAAGGTGGCTTGGGAGTTGTGTGTCCTGACTTAAGCAAAAAACCATACTGAGACAAGGAATTAGTCTCTAGTGTTTATCTGCTCTAGTAGACAGAAAATCCTACCAAACTGGAGGAGTGTGGGAAACCCACACAGATAAACCCCAAAGCGGGTCTGCTCTGAGTTTCTTTGAAAGACAGTTGAAAGCCTCTAAGCTATATATGTGTTTTCTCCCCTGGATAGGGGCCTCCTCCTGCTCACCATCTGTACTCATGACACCATGACCCTGTCCCAGATTATTCGAGACCAAACTCAAGACACCCCAGATTTGGTTTTCTTGTCAGAGCAGTGGCAATGTGATCTGAGGGAAGAGTTACAGCTGTCCCCATTGTCATGGTCAGACCACGCCCTGGTGGCCCTGAGATTCTCTTATGCCACCCCGCTCTGCAGGGAGGCAGGACCAATTCCCCAGGCCCCCAGCAACTGATAGACCCAGCAGGGTTTCAGAGGGAGCTGGGGGTTAAACCCAAGGACCTGCTGCACAGTCCAGCAAAGGCCCTGGTGCTGCTTGGAATAGAGAGGCAGCTGGAGCCTTGGATAGGACCTTGCCATATCGAACCTGACATGTGGTTTACAGAGGAGTTGAGGGTTCTGAAGAGGATTAAGAGACTTCTAGAGCACTGCTGGAGGAAGATGAGGACTGAATCCGACTGAACACAGGTTATTAAGGCCTACCTTGTGGTGATAAGAGCGGCAAAGCATCAATACTTCTCTGTTATCGCATCCGTAGAATGCCATCCGACAGCCCTGTTTAAAATTACTCGATCTCTTTTGGGGAAGGTGGGCTCAGTGACCCACCTGCAGGGCCATGCAGAGGAGTTTGTTGAGCATCTGCAGGTCAAAATCGCTCGGATCTGCTCTAAGTTAGACTCTAAGCATGAGGCATTGTCTGGGGAGATACCGGGAGAACGTACTTTCCTAGTTATCTGAGAACAGTTTGATCCTGTTGGACCTGAGGAAGTGGAGGGGATCCTACAGACAGTAAATGCCACCACTTGCCATCTAGATCCATGCCCCTCCTGGCTAGTGAAGGCAGCCCTAAAGGTGAATTGTGGTTGAGTCCACGTGATGCTTAATACATCCTTGAGAGAGGGGGTGTTCCTGGCTGCCTTTAAAAAGGCATTGGTGCACCCCCTCCTCAAGAAACCATCACTGGACCCTACTGTACTGGACAATTTTCATCCAGGCTCCCACCTCACCTTCTTCGGGAAAGTGGTTGAGAAAGTGGTGGCTTTTCAGCTCCACAGGGTTCTGGAGGAAACGGATTATCTGGACCCCATTCAGTCAGATTTCAGGCCCAGATATGGGACAAAAATGCCATTGGTCACACTTATGGATTACCTCTGGCAGGAGCAGGATGGAGGCAGTGTTAATATGTTTTCTACTACAGATTAAGGTTACTATGGTAACTAATCATTTTGGCCGGATGAAGAGGTTGAATTTAATTGTCCTCTTTTCGGATGTTAATTTTTGCACCTGGGGGGAAGAACTTGCCTGGACTTGTTTCAGTTTTCAGTTTCCCTTCTGTGTAGGCATGTAGAGAGTTAAGCAGCTCTCACTGAGAGCCTATAAATATGTTTGCTTTCTGTAAATAAAATTATTTTTATAGAAATGCCTGGTGTGTGACTTTTCTGATCTCTTCTGGGCCAAAGGCTTTCCTAGCAATCTGCCAACAGGTTATGGGCCCAGTAAGCAGCCCAGTAAACCCAGTAAGCCCAGTAAAACCCAGAGAGAATAGAGAGATCAGCTCCACACCTCATGCACAATTTAAAGGCAGGTAGCAAAGACCTGTGAAGATTTTCTTTGGAGCCACCTGGAGATTTTCCAGCAACTGCCAGTCTACAGGACAAAGAAGCCACCTGAGGTGACTTGCAAAAGAAGGAAGAAGCCATGGCTACCTCCCAGCCCTCAGCAATGCCTCCGGAGAGCCTATCAGAGACCAACTATTTGAATTGGGCCCTGAAGATGGAGATGTATCTTCGCAGAGAGAATCTTTGGCTGCCAATTGGTGAGCAACCCCCCAAAATCCCAGTGCTGAATGGCTGAGATAGGGTGAGTGGGCTAGAGCCACCATTATCCTGGGAGTTGAGGACAATCAGCTAGTCCACGTGCGAGGTATACAGTCTGCAAAGCAACTTTGGGATGCTTTGAGAGACTTGTATGTAAAGGCAACAGCAGGGAGTAAAGTTATCCTGACAAAAAAGCTGTACAAAGCCTACCTTGCAGAAGGAGATAGCCTTCCTGAGCACCTGCATTATATTGAGCAGCTGTTTGTTGAGTTGCAGGAGAGAGGAATGGAATTTACACCTCTCACAAAATCCTATATCCTCCTGTCCTCACTGAATGAAACGTGGGACACCCTGATTTGTACCCTGGAGGCTATGCCTGAAGCAGACCTCACCCAATCGTATTTTACACAGCAATTACTCACTGAATGGGAGAAGAGAGAGGAAAGATCCTCCCCCCATCTCTTCTAGAAAGCTGCAATACCAGAAAACAAGGGAAAAGAAGGGAAAGGAAGCTGAGGCCACAGCACTAGCCAGCCAGCGATGCTTCACTTGTGGTTCAGCTGGACATTTGCAGAAAGACTGTGCCTTGAGACCCAAGAGTAGAAAGACAGAGAAGGAAAACACAAGGGCAACACAGAAGAAGGCTTGTCAGACAACCCAAATTGCACAGGTTGCTGAGAAGGGTAATTCTGATGTATGGGTGTTAGATTCTGGGGCCAATTGTCATTTATGTAATTGTAAAAGCTCTTTTGTGTCACTGTCTAAAACTGAAAGACAAAGTGTATCTTTGGCTGATGGGTCTGTGACCAAAATTATGGGACAAGGTGACTTGTATTTATCCCTCTTGGGAAAAACTGTAAAAGGTGTGTTGTATGTGCCAAATTTACAATCAAACCTTTTATCTCTGCAACACTTGGCTGCAACAGGGTATGTCATAACATTTAAGAAAAATGATTGTGAGATACGCAAAAATGGAAGATTGTGTGCTACTGGTATATTAAAAGACTCCTTGTACATTGTGCAAAATGCAAGAACAAATTCTTTCTAACCCTTACACCCCTCAGCAAAATGGTGTTGCTGAAAGAGAGAGCAGAACCTTGCAAAATGCAATGGAATGCATGCTGAAAGATTCACATTTATCATTTCAGTATTGGGGAGAGGCAATATCTACTGCCTGTTATGTACAGAACAGATTATATAACTCTGTGATTCAAGACACTCCATTCCATTTGTTTTATGGTGTGAAACCAAAAGGTAAACCATCTGAGAGTGTTTGGTAGCACTGCATGGGTTCATATTCCAAAACAACAGAGAAGGAAAGGAGGCCCCACAACAAAGACAACCATCTTTGTTGGCTATGAACAAAGCCAAAGGAGCTACAGATTCATAATGGGAGAGAAATTAATAATTAGCAAAAGCACTTCTTTTGCTGAACAAAACTGGGGGAGATTAAACTCTAGCTCTCCAGTTGATCTGACCACCACAAGAGAACAGCAAGGACTTGCTGATGGTGATCTTTTGCCTGATGGGGACATTAAACCAGAAAAACAAACTGAAGATCTGTTTGATGAGACAGATGCTTCTCAGGAAAGTGATAGGAATCAAAATTTAAGCCGTGTATTACCTTGCAGATCTCAGAGGAGTAATAAAGGCATTCCTCCATCACGTTTTCAGGCTGAAACAGTAAAGGCTTTTCACATATTCACAGAACCTGAGTCTTTAGAACAAGTGAATGCTTTACCACCTGAGACTGCACAAAATGGGCATTCTGCCATGCAACAGGAGTTAGCATCCTTGAAAGAAAATAAAACATGGAAACTGGTCAATCTACCTCCCAATGAACGCTGTCTAGGTTGTAGGTGGGTTTTCAAATTGAAAAGGGATGCTGATGGCAAAATCCAAAAATATAAAGCAAGGTTAGTTGCAAAAAAAGTTTCACTCAAAGGAAAGATTTAGACTTTGACAAGACTTTTGCACCAGTTACTAAAGGCGAATCAATTAGATTACTGTTAAAAATTGCTGCACTCAAAGGAATGTCAGTTCACCACTATGACATTCAAATTGCATTTCTCTATGGTGATTTAGACCACAAATTATACATGCAGCAACCCCCTGGCTATGAAAAAGGGGAGAATCTAGTCTGTGAACTGCAGAAGTCAATCTATGGGTTAAAACAAGCTGCTAGATCCTGGAACCAAAAAGTAGATGAAAAACTGCAGAATTTTGGTTTTGAAATGTGTATATATGAAGAAAGACAAACAAGGCTGTATGTATCTGTGCATTTATGTTGATGATTTGCTGCTGTTCACACCAATGGAAAAAACAAAGGCTTGATTTTGAAGCCTGCATGAAAAGCCATTTCACATGAAAAAGCCTTGGAACTGTAACCAATTACCTAGGTTTGGAAATACACAGGGAGAAGGATGGTAGCTTTCTGTTAAACCAACGTAGTAAAATTCAAAAGCTCCTAGAGGATTTTAATATGCAAGACTGTAAACCAGTCTCTACTCCAATGATAACAGATTTTCAGAAAGATATAGGAGAAACTCAATTAACTGAGGCAGAGAAATATAGATCTGCAATTGGAAGTTTACTGTACATTTCAAATCACTCTTGCCCAGATATCTCAAATTCTGTGGCCATTTTAAGTAGACAGGTAGAGAAGTCCACATCTACTGGAAAAGCAGCATTGAAGAGGTTAATGAGGTATTTGCAAGGAACAAAGAATTATTGCCTGAAGCTAATGCTTCTGGAATCGAGAAATTGCAGGCTTTTGCCAATTCTGACTGGGGAGCAGATGTCAGTGACAGGAAATCCACTTCTAGGATTTTAATTCAATTTGCTGGATCTAGCTTAGCCTAGCATTCTAGAAAGCAAACACTTGTTGCTCTTTCCACTGCAGAAGCAGAGTTTTATTCTCTAACACAAACCTGTAATGAGGTTATATGGTTTAAACATTTGTTAAAAGACATAGGCATGGAAGTGAACTGTAACTACAAACTATAACTGTTTATGAGGATAATCAAGCTTGCATTGCTATGGCAAAATCTGAAGCCTGCAAAATAGGACAAAACATATCGATATTAGATATCAATATATCAAAGATATGATAAGCAAGGGAGAAATAATGTTGAAATATTGTGAATCAAAAGACATGATTGCTGATATTTTAACCAAACCTCTTGCTGTACCAAGACACAAAGAGTTAACAAAGCAAATTGGTTTGCATCTTATTCTGTAGTATAAAAAGGGGAGTGTTAATATGTTTTCTACTACAGATTAAGGTTATTATGGTAACTAATCAATTTAATTGTCCTCTTTTTGGATGTTAATTTTTGCACCTGGGGGGAAGAACGTGCCTGGACTTGTTTTAGTTTTCAGTTTCCCTTCTGTGTAGGCATGTAGGGAGTTAAGCAGCTCTCACTGACAGCCTGTAAATATGTTTGTTTTCTGTAAATAAAATTATTTTTATAGAAATGCCTGGTGTGTGACTTTTCTGATCTCTCCTGGGCCAAAGGCTTTCCTAGCAATCTGCCAACAGGCAGTGCTTCCATCCTTGCTCTTCTTGACCTCTCAGTGGCTTTCGATACCATCGACCATGGTATCCTTTTGGGGAAGTTCAGGGAGTTGGGGGTGGGCGGCGCGGTCTTGTGCTGGTTCACCTCCTTCCTCCAGGGCCAGTCCCAATTGGTGGTGATAGGGAACGAGAGGTCTGACCCTCAGCCCCTCCTTTGTGGGGTGCCACAGGGTTCAGTTCTCTCTCCGCTCCTCTTTAACATTTACATGAAACCACTGGGTGAGATCATCCATTGCCAAAGGATGGGGTAACATCAATATGCTGATGATACCCAATTATGCATCTCTGTCCCAGGTGATGTAAGTGATGCCATGACTGCCCTCTCTCGGTGCCTGAGGGCTGTAGGGGTCTGGATTGGGTACAACAGGATTCAGCTGAACCCTGAAAATAGTAGCAGCTCTTGTATTTTGCATCTGAACAGGTTACATTAACTTTTAAATGCACTACCCTGGTCCTTGATGATTATCAGAATGAAAAGTTTTCTAAGAAGATTTTAAATTACTCCTGTTTAGATTTTTAAAATGTACTATATCTGCCCTTTACTGATGTACAAAAATCAATTTATAGCTGTGGGAGAGGTCTGTTGATGCAAGAGTGCAAGTTCATAACACTGATAATCAGCTGGAGATAAGATGCCAAGCTTTTGCTCTCAAGGCCAAATTCTGCTAAATTCTCCACTGAACAGAGAATGGAGGGCAGGAGAGAAGAAGAATTAGAAAATGTTGATGCAGATGACAACATAATCCAATCCTTTATATTCTTACCACAACCTGGACACAAAGAAATTGTATACAAACTGGGATATTAAAGACTATGCAGGCACTAGCTGCTTAAACTATAGATTTTCAGTACTAACAAAAAGTGAAGAAAAATGAGTAGTGCTTGATTCATTAAATACTTCAATCATGGATTTTATGTCAGGACTGGCCCAGGCCCTAATAAGAAACAAAAGGAGGCATAACAGTCCAATATAAGATGGTAGGAAATCAGACAATGGGCATATTAATATGGTACAAGACACAAGGCAGCAATTAACAGTGACATGGTCTTACCCAGTGCCTAGTGAAGAATAGTGCCTAGTGTTTATAGATTTGACAACCTTATTAGTTAATATTGGCCATAAAAATGATTATCTTATAACTAAAACAAAAGGATGTAATAATCTACCGCAAGACAGCAAGCTATTGGAAGACCATCTTTGAGTCCTGCCAATAGGACCATCAACTGAAGTTTAGAAGAAAAGGTAAGACATCCCAATTTGTTTGAACATTTGCTAGAGAAAACCGTTCAGATAGCCTGACTGTCTAGCTAGCATGCTGATGACAGTGAAAGCAATAATAAGGGAGTTGAAGTCTCAATGGATTTTCAGGAAAATTATAAAGTTAGAGTTAGAAAGAAACCCACACGCCCACATTGTTGAAGGTGCCTCATTACAAGAGTTACAGGTGCCATTGCATCTGCTGCAGCCCAGTTGGATCACAGCTACAGCAACCACGTAACACTCCTTGTGGTGTATTATTGAAGCTATATTCATTAGTAACAGAAAGTGACTCATATCAATTGATCTCAAAATTCCTAGCAACCCAACATATTCGTTTCTCAGGATACACTATGGACAGCCCCAATAGGAGCATCAACTGCAATTTAGAAGACAAGTGTTAAGACACCCCAAACTGAGCTATAATATTACAGGTTAGCCCTGCAGTTGCAGGAAAGGCCATTTCTAAACATCATTTTAAAATACGGAATCAGTAAACCTGTCAATTAATTGCTACTTGTCAATTGTTTTAGCTCACTTTCATTGCAAGCACTTCATTTATTTATTTATACAGAACAGTTTGCCCATGGCAATCCATTTTAGACATGATACCTATTAGTAATTAACAGCTATTAAGTAAACCAGTCTTCACACATCAGGTCTGAACTGTTGTCTGAACAGGAAGCCCTTTTCACAAATCTTTTTGTTCTCCTTTCCCAGGTGCATATATAATAGTAGCAGGCAGTTTCTATGCTAGATTAAGCCTAGGTAAACCACTCAATATCCTACATATTAGGATTGCCCATCCAACTCTGAAGCAGATGCCCTTCACTTGATGAAGCTTTTGAAGGACAAAAATGACACAAGATGTTTTGGCTCATATGATTTTGGCGGTTACCCTATTTACTCTAAACGGCTCCACTGAAAACAATCACTCAACCAATTAGGCTGGAATTAAAAGGAGTCCTATTGATTATTTTATCATCTTGGGTAATTTGCTCCATTTTTAAAACTGTTTAGAAGTTACCTCTCAATTTGACAGTGACCACGTTCCAATCTCATTAAGCTGAGCAGCTTCAGATGGAGAATCTTTATCAACCACATGTCTTCCTTCATTACAGTCAGCAGTCCCTTCAGTTAGACAATGTAATAATGGAACAACTTTCCACAGAGCAATTACAATGAATGGATTTTCCCTTCATATTTTCGGAACTTCTCATTCTGATTGTTAAGAATTATGATAATTTACTGCAGGAATTACAAAAATATGTAGAAGAATAGAGATCAACATAAGCAATATTGGTACATTCTAAACCATGGTTCAATTCAAGAAGTGTGAAAGTCAAGAGAAGGAGGAATAAGAAGAAGCAGGAGGAGGAAGAGGACATTTACTGATGGTCATGAAATCCACAAAGCTAATTACAGCAAAATTCCAGTGCAGGACTTTTCTAAGTAGAAGTGGCACTAAATATAAGAAAAATTCTGCTATGAAAGATGCCTGGACTTTTCAGGCCCAAACAGTAAGAAACAAAAATTCTGCTCTTTTTCACTATTTTACAGTGGATCATTCTAAAAACAGCCTACTCCATTGTAGCATTCCATCTAAGGCACAGAAAGACATTCTAGAGTATTGTATAAAGATGAAATTGTGGATACAAAAAAGCTACTGGTGTATTATGGAGGACCTACCAGTTTGACAGCCAGTAATATTCCTCTTCCGCATTACATCAACCCACCCCACCTGATCATGCAGAGAGGGCATGTTGCAGAACTGTCAGTTAGAATTCCATCTGGCAGGGTCCAGGAGGTGTGCCTTCTCTGCAGTAGCTCCCACCCTCTGGAACATCAGCCCCTGGAGGTGAGGTTAGCCCCATCATTCCTGGCCTTCCGGAGGAATGTGAAGTCCTGGCTCTGCCACCTGTCCTGGGGCAGGGAAGGGAACACTTATGGCTGATGATGGCAAGTGCCCTAAAGTGCTCATCCCGCACAAGGACTGAATTAGATCATTGCCATCTGGACTTTATTTTTATCTATATTATTGTCTATTAACTGTATATACTGTATTTTTTATATGTTGTTGTTTATTCATTTAGTCACTTCCAATTCTTCGTGACTTCATGGACCAGCCCACACCAGAGCTTCCTGTCGGTCGTCAACAACCCCAGCTCCCCCAGGGACGAATCCATCACCTCTAGAATATCATATATCCATCTTGCCCTTGATCAACCCGTCTTCCTTTTGCCTTCCACTCTCCCTAGCATCAGCATCTTCTCCAGGGTGTCCTGTCTTCTCATTATGTGGCCAAAGTATTTCAGTTTTGCCTTTAATATTGTTCCCTCAAGTGAGCAGTCTGGCTTTATTTCCTGGAGTATGGACTGGTTGGATCTTCTTGCAGTCCAAGGCACTCTCAGAATTTTCCTCCAACACCACAGTTCAAAAGCATCTATCTTCCTTCTCTCAGCCTTCCTTATGGTCCAGTTCTCACAGCCATATGTTACTATGGGGAACACCATTGCTTTAACCATGAGGACCTTTGTTGTCAGTGTGATGTCTCTGCTCTTAACTATTTTATCGAGATTTGTCATTGCTCTTCTCCCAAGGATTAAGTGCCTTCTGATTTCCTGACTGCAGTCAGCCCTGCCGTACTCCTTTCCCAATCGTAAACCAGTCCGTTGTCCCATGGTCTGTTCTTACTGTTGCTACTTGGTCGTTATACAGATTCTTCAGGAGGCAGATAAGATCACTTGGTATTCCCATACCACTAAGAACTTGCCACAATTTGTTATGATCCACACAGTCAAAGGCTTTAGAATAGTCAATAAAACAGAAATAGATGTTTTTCTGAAACTCCCTGGCTTTTTCCATTATCCAGCGGATATTGGCAATTTGGTCCCTAGTTCCTCTGCCTTTTCTAAACCCAGCTTGTACCTCTGGCAATTCTCGCTCCATGAATTGCTGAAGTCTACCTTGCAGGATCTTGAGCATTACCTTACTGAATTGTGAAATAAGTGCCACTGTTCGATAGTTTGAACATTCTTTAGTGTTTCCCTGTTTTGGTATGGGGATATAAGTTGATTTTTTTCCAATCTGATGGCCATTCTTGTGTTTTCCAAATTTGCTGGCATATAGCATGCATTACCTTGACAGCATCATCTTGCAAGATTTTGAACAGTTCAACTGGGATGCCGTCGTCTCCTGCTGCCTTGTTATTATCAATGCTTCTTAAGGCCCATTCAACCTCACTCTTCAGGATGTCTGTCTCTAGCTCACTGACCACACCGTCAAAGCTATCCCCGATATTGTTATCCTTCCTATACAGATCTTCTGTATATTCTTGCCACCTTTTCTTGATCTCTTCTTCTTCTGTTAGGTCCTTGCCATCTTTGTTTTTGATCATACCCATTTTTGCCTGGAATTTACCTCCAATGTTTCTAATTTTCTGGAAGAGGTCTCTTGTCCTTCCTATTCGATTGTCTTCTTCCACTTCTGTGCATTGCTTGTTTAAAAATAATTCCTTATCTCTTCTGGCTAACCTCTGGAATTTTGCATTTAATTGGGCATATCTCCCCCTATCACTGTTGCCTTTTGCTTTCCTTCTTTCTTGGGCTACTTCTAGTGTCTCAGCAGACAGCCATTTTGCCTTCTTGGTTTTCTCTTTCTTTGGGATGTATTTTGTTGCCGCCTCCTGAACAATGTTGCTGTCATGAGTACTGATGGTGAGCAGGAGGGGGCCTCTATCCAGGGGGAAAAACGCATGCATAGTACTGAGGAATTAAGCAGCCATTCAAAGAGATACAGATCAAACCCGCCTTAACTTTTGGGGTTTATCTGTCTGGGTTTTTCCCACACTTCTTCAGATTGTTAGGATTTTCTGTCTTATGTAGCAGCAATAAACACTAGAGACCTCTTCCTCATCTCAGCGTGATTCCTGACTGTTAGGACATCAATCCTAACAATCTCCTACTCCCATTGAAAGAGGGAGGAACAAAGAAAAATAAAGGAGAGACATTTGGGAAAATGTCTTCGGAAAACCAGGAAATTCAGCAAGCCATCCAACAATTGGCAGCAGCCCTGCAACAACGCCACCAAGAAGTAGATCTCCAGATCAAAACAGATAGATTAGATCTACAGTAGATCTACAGGTCAACACATTACAAGCTGCCATGCTACAACAGTTACAACAACCAGCTCCAATTAACCCACAACCAGTGCCAGCAGCAGCAGCAGCTCCGCCAGTAGTCTTGAGATCCCAGGGCAGTCTACCAGAGACGTTTGGAGGAGAAGCAGGACAGTTGAGAACTTTTATCACACAGTGCACAATGTTTTTCAACAGCAGACCGGCAGAGTTTCCCACAGACAGAACCAGAGTCACCTTCATACTAAGTCTGCTAAAGGGCTCAGCAGCCAAATGGGCTATTCCCATGGTGGAGAACAACGACCCAATTCTCAACGACTACCAGAATTTTCTGGCAGGGTTCCGAGCACACTTTGACAACCTGATCAGAGAGGTCACTGCCAGCCAGGAAATTCAGATGCTCAAGCAAGGCAACAAGAGAGTGGGAATCTACATTGCTGGTTTCAAGCTGTTAGCAGGAGATCTGGACTGGAATGAGAGTGCCTTGAAAGACCAATTCAAACAGGGACTGGATGTGGAAATTAAAAATGAATTAGTGAGCCAGGAAACACCAGCTACCCTAGAAGGTTTATATCAGTTGTCTGTGGTCATAGATTCCAGGCTAGAAGAGCTCAGACAGATGCAGCTGGGGAGAGGCAGGGGCCTCAGGGTGCTTCCAGGATTTCCAGCTCTCTCTGCAGCATCTCCTTACTCAGGACCAGAGGAGCCGATGCAGATCAGGGCAAGCAGGAGGCTCATTTCCGAGGCTGAGAGACAGAGAAGGAGAGAGAGAGCCCTCTGTTTCTACTGCGGAGTCCAGGGGCACATGGTGAGAGCTTGCCCAGTGAGAAGCCAAGCAAATTCTGTAAGAGCCCCAGGGCAAGCAGCAGAACCAAGAGCCACCTCCGCCTCTACTTCCAACCAGGGAAACTCCATTGGTCTCCCTCCACAGAGCTCAGCAGGGAGACCATCAATCAATTAAGAAGGGCTCATTCCAAGGATTCCAGGCAATCCTTTTACTACTTATCAGTCATAATGCATGCAAGCCCAGAGCACCATGTCAAGCTAGAGGCCCTCGTGGATTCCGGAGCTTCCACAAATTTTATTGATGTGCAGACCATACAAGACTTCAACATTCTGACCAGAGAATTGCCATGTCCCATAGAAGTGGAAACCATTGATGGCCAGCCCCTCAAGGCAGGGCCAATTAGAAGGTTCACAGAACCTTTCCAACTAACAACAGGAGACAACACTGAGTGGATCCAACTTTATGTTACGGCATCACTTAACGTGCCTATAGTCCTGAACACACCTTGGCTGAAGATCCACAACCCATTGTTGAACTGGACTATGGGAGCAATCTCCTTCCCAGCTAAGGAATGCCAGCACCACAAGATTCAAGCCGCTCTTCTCTCTCAAACGACCAATGCAGTCACGGAAGCAGGGGGTGTCTAGTTGCCAGCCAAGTATGCAGATTTCGCAGATGTTTTCAGTGAACAAGAAGCCACAGCACTACCCCCCCCCCCTAGGGACTGTGATTGCACCATTGTGTTGATACCAGGAGCCAAGATTCCAGCAAGGAAACAATATCCCATGTCCCCCAAGGACATGGATTCTAATCTCCAAAAGGGGTTCATCTGATCATCTACTTCCCCAGCATCTGCTCCTACCTCCTTCGTACCAAAGAAGCCTGACCCATTGGGACCAGCAAACCAGGAAGCACCCATGAGAGTGGTACACGATTTCAGTTCCCTCAATAAACTCACGATAAAAGAAAATTATCCCCTCCCGCTAATATCTGATCTGCTGGATCGCTTACAGAAAGCACACATTTTTACTAGGTTGGACCTCAGGAATGCATACAATCTGATCTGGATGAAAGAGGGGCATGAATATCTGACTGTCTTCGATACCAGGTTTGGTAAATTTGAGTACCTTGTTTTGCCCTTTGGCTTGTCTAATGCAGGAACCGTATTTTCCCGATTTATGAATCAAATTTTCTCTGATTTACTAGATAAGTATCTGGTCATTTATCTAGATGACATATTAATATTTTCTGATGATGCTATAACTCATGTAACCCATGTACGTAATGTCTTACAAAGATTGAGAGAGAAAAGCTGTTTGCCAAGCTAGAGAAGTGTGCCTTTGATTTAACTGAATTACATTTCCTGGGCTATAAAGTATCAACAGAAGGCATATCCATGGATCCTTCTAAGGTCCAGGAAATTCTCTCTTGGCAACCCCCCCAAAATGTGAAAGAGGTACAAAGATTTCTAGGGTTTTGCAATTTTTACAGGAGATTCATAAATAAATTTAGTGACAGGGCTAAACCCCTCACACAACTTTTGAAGAAAGGATCAAAATTCATTTGGGGGGAGAGAGAGCAAGCAGCCTTCCAAGAATTTAAGCAACTCTTTGCATCCCAGCTGCTTTTAAAGCACCCTGATCCTACAAAGCAATTCATAAGGCATTCAGATGCTTCCGATATTGCCATCGGGGCGGTGTTATTGCAATATCCAAACAAAACCGAGAATACGTTGCTTCCTTGTGCCTTTTTTTCACACATGCTCTCACCAGCAGAGACAAACTATGATGTTTTTAACAAGGAGTTGCTAGCAATTAAAGCAGCATTTCAAGAGTGGAGGCACTGGCTAGAAGGTGCAACCTTTCCTGTGAAAGTTTGCACTGATCACAAGAATTTACAGCTTCTACAGAACACCAGATCCCTCACCCCATGCCAAATCAGATGGAGCCAGTTATTTTGTTATTTCTTATGTGCCCAGGGTGCAGAACTGTTTGGCAGATGCCCTCTCTCAATCCATTCAGGCAACCCCTGCTACTCACCAGGAGGTACAGGCTACTATATTACAACCTCACAACTTTGATCAGTCTATGAGGGGGAACCAAACAGAGATTTTAGCAGCAGGCAGACAAGCAGAGGACCTATTTACAAGAGTCAGAGCTCAGCAGCAACAGGACCCGTATGCCAGGGCCAGGATGAATGACCTCCAGAGGGGCCTGCAAAACACTGCCTCCCCCTTTAATGTGGAGGCAGGAATCCTCTGGCATAGTGGGCAGTTATACATTCCCCCCTCATTGAGGGAAGAAGTACTGATACTTTGCCATGACCATCAAATGGCCGGGCACGGAGGTGTTTTCAAAACTCTCCATAGAGCTCTGAGAGACTACTGGTGGCCCAGGATGACTGCAGACATAAAGGGCTACATGGCTTCTTGTCATACCTGTAGACGAGCCAAGCCTCTTCCAAGGAAGCCCACAGGACTCTTGCAACCCCTACCCACCCCCAGTAGGCCTTGGGATACAATCTCCATGGATTTCATCACTGATTTACCCCCGGTCCAGGGGCTGATTTCCATACTAGTGGTGGTGGACCTTTTCACTAAAATGGCACATTTTATTCCTTGCAAGGGCTTCCCATCTGCGCAAGCCACAGCACAGTTGTTCATGGACCATGTTTTTAGGTATAGAGGCATGGTGAATCACTTGGTGAGTGACAGAGGCCCTCAGTTCAGTTCCAGGTTCTGGAGGGCACTTTTCCAGTCATTAGGGGTCCAGATCCACCTATCATTATCGCATCATCCAGCTAGTAATGGGCAAGCTGAGAAAATTAACCAATGGTTACAGCAGTATCTCAGGTGTTACACCACTTATCAGCGAGATATTTGGCCAGCCCTGCTCCCCATGGCAGAATTTACTTATAAAATCTCGGTCCAATCCTCGACCAAGATGTCTCCTTTCCAAGCACTCTACGGGGTTAACCCTCAGGTGTTGCCCACCTCCTCCCAGCAGGGAACTGTTCCAGCCGCAGCTGATTTTCTTAAAGAGCAACAAGCTGCACAGGAGTTGTTAAAGGAACAGCTGAACAGGGCAAAGAGTGCTTATAAGAGAGCTGCAGATACTCACAGACAAGAGGGGCCAGCAATTGTGGTAGGAGACAAAGTGTGGCTCTCTACCAAGTTTTTGACCTCTACCAGGCCCTCTAAGAAGTTGGACTCTAAGTTTGTGGGCCTTTTCACTGTGGTACAACAGATAATTCCAGTGGCTTATCACTTAAAGCTACCAGCATCCATGAAAATCCATCCAGTCTTTCACAGAGACTTGCTAGCCAAAGACCCTCCCCCAAGTACCTTACAATCACAAATGCCCCCCCCTCCAGTAATTGTGGAGGGGGAGGAGGAATACGAAGTCGGGGAAATTCTGGACTCTCAGAGGAGGGGAAGGGGCATCCAATATTTAATACACTGGAAAGGGTACCCTGAGGAAGACCGCACGTGGGAGAATGCCAGAGATGTACATGCACCAATGCTGGTTCATCGATTCCATCTGCTTTTCCCTCACAAACCCAGGCCACGCACTCTACCAGAGATTCCTCACTTGGCTGAGCAAGCAGAGGAATCCCAAGCAGAGGAGTTCAAAAGTTTGCAGCCTCCACCCCCGCCTGAAGCCTTGAGGCCAGAAACAGAGGAGGAGGGAGAGCCGTAGCCCTCCACCTCCGGCTTGCATTTCCCAGGGGGGAGGGGGGACGACTCTTCTAATTATTTAGCTATTTTCCAGCAGCAGCCACCTGAGCCAGAAGCATTATCAGACCTGGAGAGCAGCACCGATTCGTCCTTGGAGGAGTTTTCCTTTGAAGAATTTCCATCATTGCCCAGTTCCCATGGGAGCTTGGAGGGAGAGATGGACTCTTATCAGACCTCTGGAAGGTCTGAAATGGAATGTGAATCTGGAGGGGAGGGTGATGTCATGAGTACTGATGGCGAGCAGGAGGGGGCCTCTATCCAGGGGGGAAAACACATGCGTAGTACTGAGGAATTAAGCAGCCATTCAAAAAGAGACAGATCAGACCCGCCTTAACTTTTGGGGTTTATCTGTCTGGGTTTTTCTCACACTTCTTCAGATTGTTAGGATTTTCTGTCTTATGTAGTAGCAATAAACACTAGAGACCTATTCCTCGTCTCAGCGTGATTCCTGACTGTTAGGACAGTTGCGAACTTCTGTTCATAGTGATTTTGAAATGCTTTAATTTCCCTAATATTCACAAGGTCACCAGGTTGTACCAATCAGGCTAGATCTGTTTACTGCTATAATCCCTCCATGATACATAACATTACCATACCTTGGGTGGCAATGTACAATTCATGAGGAATTGGCTACTAGCAAAATCCAGTAGACCAGATGAAGATCATTTCCATATCTTACATACTTGTACTATTATTACTATTATTTAATTTTAGTTGTTTGGCCAGTATACTAGTTTGTATACTATAGTGTATTTTTTAGAGTTAATGCAATAAAAATTTAGTTAATACTATTATTATTAATTAGAGTTTCTATATAAAAACCTTGTGGTATTGTAGCATTATATTATGCTGGTTTATGATTAAAATAAAGATTTGATCTGAGTGATGAGTGATGCTGAAAGCAACAATCAGGCTGAATAGTCTTGATTTATTATATCTAAGAAACAGGCAAGATGGCTTATATGAATTGGGTTATCTTTTTTTGTCTGACTTATTCTTCTCTTACCAGCTGGAGTTCAGCTGAGAAAAAAAAACAGTGGAGAAGAGACTTGTGTCTTCTCTACTGATTAAACAAAAGACACTAGAGTCAAGAGTAGGTTTTTTTTCTTTTCTTTGTTCCTGCTGCTTGCTTTATTCAAGCATCTAATTACAGTGATTCTGCAAGAATATAAATATATAGGCAGGCCAAACTAATAAAGCAACAGTACTAGAATACAGGCATGCTTAATCTACCAATGGGAATAATAACCTACAGAACAATGATGATTCCAGTGGCAGAGTAGTGGTGGCGGTAAAGAAGCTTTCTTGTCATTTATTAAAACAAACAAACCTTTCTGCAAACATGGATGCATCACATCTAATTTTGCTCTTAAAACCAGACAGGTTATTCAAGGTTAGTGAAATTTCAGCATTGTGCTCATTCCAGTTTTTGGACTAGAAATAAGGTGGTACAATTTGCCAGCTATTCCAAATACCTTATTACTTTTTCAGCTTTTAATCTAGAAGTGGAATTTATTTCTTTAACATTCTTTTAAGATGCCTGAAATTTCCCTGAATAGCCAAAAGCAGGAATGTTTAAATTACCTTTAATTTCCTTGCCCATAAATATGACTTTAGGAAAAATCCAGAGAAGAGAAATTGAATGGACACCTAGAGATGTGTGGAACTTTAATGAGAACTTTTGCTAGTATTTATATTCTTTAAATCAAGGTTTTATTATCTATCAAAGTCCTGTTATATAAACATTCAAATAAAGATCTCAGGATTTGAGCCTCTATCACTGGTCTTCTGAAAGTTGTAACTAGTTGAAGATGATGACTTCCCCTTAGAAGACTTTTCTGCACAAGATAAAAATTAGACATGTAAGAAAACTAACAGGAAAACCTAAACCTCCAGGTTTGTTTCAGAGACTTCTTCACAGCCAGAACATAGTCATCTTATTGTCTCAGGTTATTCCTGCAGACGACACTATGGGCAAAGATTTTCCTGCCAATGATAGATCTCATATGATTAATTAATTAATTAATTAATTAGTTAGTTAATTATATTCCACTTCCTCCTAGAGAATTCCTGAGCTGTTCACAAGGAGAGAAAAAAATATTGAATACACTCCCACAATAAAAGCTATAGTGCTTAAAAACAATAAAGACAAACTGATAGGGCTGAACCAATATGGCAAAAGCTTGGAGGTCAAAATTTCTCTCCATCTCTTTGCTATAGCAACTTGGCAGTTACTATAGCCATCACTTATCTCCAAGGGAGCACATCATTTGGCATTGTCCCCTAATCCTGAAATTTGAGAAAAATAGGGCTCCAACAACTTGTACATTAGTAATAAAAGGGGAAAACAATAAATATGAAATTCTATCATGATGGTTCCTGACTGACTGGGTCTAGCACTGAGGTGTTTGTCTAGTAAAATCAGCTTTTCTTACCCCTCCTCCTTGGGAGATAAACCATCTCACAAGAGGAAAATAAAACCAAACTATTTTTAAAAAGAAAAGAAAGGGGGAAATGTAAACATTCCTTTTTTGTATTATTATAACACAACAATGTTCAGTGGTCAAGGAGATAACATATAAGGTTGTTCAAGTCACAGACAGCATCTTAAAAGAACCTTCAATAGAGAAATATAAAGGCAAATATAAGACTCTTGAGACAAAATAAGATGACTCCAGTCTTCTCCTCCACAGATGAATTATGTGCCACTTAATTTTCTCTTCCCCTATTTCAGGTAATTTTCATAATCTGCTTTAAAAGTAGTCCTTGCTTTCATTTCTCCAGGCAATGAAATGCTGACCAGTGTATTTTAAAAAAAAAAATCATAATGTCCCGCAGGTGGTTTTCAAACATGCAGGTGTTGTTGAAAATAAACCCCAAATTTCAACAACAACAAAACCATCAAGAAAAATGAAATAAAGAGATAATGCAACAGAGCAACAAAACAAAACAAAACATGCAACAAAAAAGAAGCACTAACATTCTCAATACTAAGTAAGCAGCCCTTAATAACAAGATTTTTTGTCGGCTGGATTAGGCTATTTTCAAGTACAGTTGTTCTAAAATGTTTTCCTCCTGTATCATTCAAGATGCTACCTTCATTGGAGCACTTAAGGAGCAACTATGATAAACTTCACCAGTTTCAATTTCTGCTTGGAGCAGCCAGTCCTATAAAAGTCATTGTGTGATTTAATAGTGCTGATGGGGCAATGTGATGCTTTGGGCAGTAAGGCACTAAATTGCTTTGAGTTCTTTGGATGGGAATGCAGGGATATAAGCAAAGCTTCCTTTCCTGAACTTACTGTTCCTATTAATTATTTCCTACATGGTTCTGAATGCAGGATGAAGGAGAACTTATAGAACCCTGTTTTGTATTTCATTTTTATTAAATAAAAAATCTATTGAAAGTATAATAATTATTATAATAAAATGTTGTTTTATAAATAAAAAAAACCCAAAATATTACTGATTTAGCAGTGTAGTCCTACACCTACTTAACTGGGAGTAATTCCTGTTGAACTCAGTGCTTCATTTTTGAGTGGATATTATCAGATAGCTCTGCCCGTCTCCATCTTATACTAAAGTGAATATTTTACTGCTTTTCAGTCTCTGTATCTGCTAGTCCTTCCTATTTGGAAGACACTCATAGGAAGGATCATTTTGCTATGCCTTCAACTCTGATTACTGAAGCACCAAACACTAGTGTAGCTACACCCTAGAGGAGAAAATAGCATAGATAGGGCACTTATCCACCCTTTGGTCCACTAATTAATGTGCTAATGTGTAGCTATGAGCATTTCACCAAGAATTTCTTCCTTTTCACTTTTTTTTTCTCCCAACATCCATTTATTTTAATCTCAAAGTAACTGAGAACAACTGGAAAAATGCAGAAGACATGTTTGGCACAGGACTGGAAAGAAAAAGTTTATCAGCTGGACTACAACTTCCATAATTTCAGGGAACATATTTGGAGGGATCCATATTGGGTAAAATAAGTTTTAAATAATCATCTGCTGTAAAATAATATTCCTGTTGATTTGTTGAATTAAACATTCCAGAAGTTAACATTTATGAAATGGTTCAAATTCTTTTGGAGAAGATCCTGATATATGAATAGAGATTTCTAATAGCTCAAGATTTCTAAGGAGGATTTTAGTTTGTTAATTTTAGCATGTCTGTTAAATCTGCATAGACTTTAATATTTAATATTATTGTAAATCTGTACATGCTTGATTCAATGAACAGAAGAAGAATTACTTCTGAATAAACATGCATAAGCTTTTGTTTATTTATAGCTATTTGTTAGGGCTGTGCAAATCATTCAGAAGGGTACTTTCCAAAGAGAACTGTCATGCTGCCACATCTTCTCAGTCTGAACTCTCAGAGACCCCAATCAATTGAAGAGCCTTTCTTCACAATATTGTCCCTAATAAATACCCTGGATCACTAATGTTGGGTAGCTTCCTTTACTTATCTCCAGATTTGCAACTACCGGACAGCAGTGCCAGAATATACTGTACGTTGTGATGGAAGGCACACATGACCAACAAGTGCATTCCAACCAGTCCCTCGGGTGTTCTTTAAATGTGTGGGCATTGTAGAAAGGCAAAAAGAATATAAATTTATCTAGTTTACAGCAAGTTCATTGTATAACATATACTTTGGTATATACTTATTCAGAAGTAAATGCAAAGTAATAGCAAATATGGATAGAAAGTTACTCTTTCCCTCCAAAATAGTCTCCCTTATGGCACTTAGACTCATGGTAGTTGTATAATTAGATAAAAGGGATAGAGGTGAATACAGGGCATTTTTCTTTGTGTATCTGCATATACAAAAATATACATACCCCTTGCATAAATACCATTGAACTGAGGTCCCCACAGAATCTGACAGTTTTGTCATAATGACAAACAAGCATCACAATGTCACACTGTAAGCTCCTCCCATTGTGTGTGACATTGAGATCCTTGTACAAAATGGGCTGAGCTTGCACCATCATTTGTCTTCCTTGCCAATTCCTGTGAATGCCTCTGCCAGTGAGAATATTTCTTGCACAAAAGGACTGAAGAAATGTGCAATTTGTAAAAGAAGAAGAAATATTTTCCACTTGTATCAAGAGTAATGTTGAGCTTACATATCTCCCCCTTGTACTATCCCATATTCTTCATCACTGGTGATACTGATCTCAATAATCCCACGTTTTCAAACTGAGCCAGATGATTCAAGCTCACACGGAAATAGTCTTTCTTCCAGGAATTGTACATTTCATCGAATGCAAGTTGTAATGGCTTCTTTTCTCACACCATCAGTTCATGAGGACAAGTCTGCAGGTGAATTATTGGACTAGACAGAAGTGACATCTTAAGGGAGAAAGGGGGCTCAATGCAACCCCTGTGTTAATATTGTAGAATATAATGCTCAAGTAGTAAAACATGAATAGATGAGAGAGAGAGAGATTGGTTGAGATTCTCACAAAATGAAAGCTGGGCTTCTAAGACTGCATAAAGCAGAAATTTTAACTTTGATTACAAAAAGTATCTTCAATTGTTCCATGACATCAAACTGCCTGTAACTTCCATCCTTTTTTTTTCTTTCTGTGAGAATTCCCTCACGTTTTCCAAGCAATCTTGTCCTCCATTTAGGTCTGCTGGGTGAAATACAAAAAATTGCTTCTAACCTCCATGAAGTCTAAATAAATAGTATTTCTTTATAACTGTTTGCAGTGGAATTGGAAAACAAAAGTAAACTAAACCAGTAGCCAAAATATGATGGCACTGTTCCAGCTGACAAGCATATGTTACAGCGGCAGCTTTGGCTATGCAACTCATGGGCTAAAAATCAGTGTGCAGTGTTACCTCCCTCTCATTTTTTATAATGTTCAGTGTGACTTAGGTAATGTAAAAAACTCTTTAGAATTAAGCTTAGCTCCTGCTAATTTCATGTATATAGTTTTCTGGGGAATAATAAAGAAGTGGATTGTTCTTTTTCAGGATTTTATTTTATTTCCCATTTAGCCCTGACATTTCCTAGAGGTTCCAAATACTAACCAAGCCAGCTACTACTTATCTCATAAGCCCAGACTGAGCCAGCCGGGTATGGCCACCTGTTAGGACCTTATGGTTTGGGTATGCCACTCAAATAAATATCTGTGAATCATAGGCTTCCATTCAGAGGTGTCCATAATTGGGATGAGCAATGGGGCTAAGATGGCAGGTGTGTTATTAAAGCCCTGCCCCTCTATCCATGAGTCAACATCATACACACATACAAAAGAGCAGGGCTTTGATCAATAGGACCACAAATCTTAGGTCCTTCCAAAACACATATACAGTATGTGCATACTATACCTATGTTGAGAAGGAACAGCACGTGGAACAAAAAGATGACTTAATAGATTATAAATACAGTGGAAGTAGCATGTGCCCTCTACTGTAGGGATATACCCGCTGGCCAAAGACAGTATCAGAAGTAGACCCATGTTAACACATGTATATAACTGCTGTTAATGCCACTATGACATTGCACTGAAAAATTCTTCTGTGTAGGAGAAGAGAACTTACAAATGGTAAAGGTAAACATTCTTGAAGTTTAGTTCAATTTCTGTTGATTTTATGTCCATGCTCATGTTGCTTTCTGGTGATGTCCCATCCAATTATTAACCAGGAACAACTTTACTTACCTTTCTAAATTGAGCCATGGTCAATTATATTCTGCCATGTAGCTAGACAGGGGGAAAAAAAATGGAAACGGCATATTTTTTTAACACATACACACATTAGCTTTTATTTGAAGATTTTTATTAGTCATTTCTTCTGGAAGGGGAAAATGAGTTTTCTGTTGCCATAGTTTAGTAACATGCTGCATTGCTCGTAGTCTTAATTCATTCTACCAAAGCCTGAATTTAGTAATTTAAGGAAATTAAAATAGATAGACTTGCTTGCTTGCTTATCTCTCTCTCTCTCTCTCTCTCTCTCTCTCTCTCTCTCTCTCATCTATCTATTCAATTTATATGGCCACCCATCTCACAGAAAGTGACTCTTGGTGGTGTACAATTAATTAAAACAATAAATATGTAAAAACAACCATTTTTTAAAAATGTAAAAAAAAAAAAAAAACACCACAAGGCACAAGAGAGAATTACTGTTAATCACAGTAATGGAGCCACCTCAATATCTCACCAGTCCCCTGGGAGCCCCTGGCCTGATGTCATAGCCAGGTCTTGAGGGACTTCTGAAACAAGACAGGACTAACTGAGGACTAACCAACCATTTCCAGTAAGATGGCAGAGAGAGTAGGAGCCATAGAGCCACTGTCCTCATGATTGTATGGGCATGTGTGTTGAAGGATGTTTCTAGGGTGGCACTTAACTGGGTGGAAGTTAGACTTTTGGATATGCTCAGGCTATTTTGGATATGTTTGGGCTGGAGGAAAGGACTGGAAGATGGGCTATGTTAGAGGACAGCCACACCTGCTGTCTTGCACCTCTGACCATGCCTACCTAGCAGACCACATTTGTCACGTTTGAGGACTTGGCAGTGTGTGTGTGTGTGTGTGTATGTATGTGTGTGTGTTTTAACTTGGCAGCAGATTTCTCAGACTGGCTTGGCTTCTCTTGGAGGACCACCTGTAGGAGCAGACTGAGGAATGGGCCAGAGGATGGGTCACACTGGAGGTCGGGCTGCTATTTTTCTCCTGCTGCACCTGCCATACCACCCACACTTGTGGACTCAGCAGTGCTTGTGGACCCTAAGGCAGTTGTGGAGATGGTCCCTTCTTGCACCATCTTTTTTTGGTCCTGGGTACTGGGGCTTTGTAGATGTGGGTGGTGGCCAGGCAGGGAGGTATTACAATAGAGTACTGTGGACCCCCTTCTCCATGGAGGGCATTTTGCCTTCCTTCCTGGTAGCCCCAAGGACAGGCCCGCAACTAGGGTGTCACCCAGGGCAAATATGGATTCCGCGTCCCCCCATGGGTTGGTGATGGAGGTGTTAGTAAGTTTTATTATTCTATTATACATTAAATTAATAAAACATTCAGTATACAAATACGATTTTGTCATTTTGGCACCCCCCCCAGTGCGGCGCCTGGGGCACATGCTCCGCTTGCCCCCACCCCCCCAGTTGCAGCCCTGCCCAAGGAGGAAGAAAATGCTGGAGCTCCATCTGATGGGTAAGTGCCTGAGTGCTGGACTGTGGGTTTCCCACAGTGGACTGAAGATAGACTCCTTCCTCTGGGTGAGAGCTAGAGGAGAATTGGTGTGGGGTGAATGGGAAGGGAGCCCTCTATAAGCTGGTGGGAACAGCAGGGGAGGGTTCCTGTGAGTGCAAGTGTGTATGAGTGTGTTGTAGTGAAGTGGGGAGGTGGTTGCTGGGTACCCTGATGGTGCTGAGAACTAGTGAAGCTACAGCGCCTTGGGGTGTCTGGCTTCCCCTTCTACGGATGGTTGGAGAGGTTCCTGGTCTTGGGAATTATGATAAATCCAAGTAAGGATGTTTGTGCTTGTGAAGTTCACAGATTTAAGTGAACTGACCCAACATGTATTTCTAAGATTAATACCTAGATCAGAAAACAGTCTTCTTTCAGTTCACACACTTCTCTAATTTTGCAAGATGGCTCCTAGCTCAAAATGTGAAAATTGGGATTAAATATACATTTTTAAAATGTAATATATTATTAATACTGAGACAGGAGAGTACCAACTCAATAACAATTGGTTGTGAAACTGACATGGGCAGGCAAAATTGAGATCCATCAAACCTGTTCCAAATGTATTGAGCTTGTCAATCCATTCTTTTAAATGATAATTTGTTTTTCATAAGTTTCTACTGGATAAATACTTTGAATAATTAATACAGCATCAGGTACAGATTTCCCAGCTATTTAATGCCATCTTTACTCACAAATTGTTGTTTAATATAAAATGAGAGGCTCATTTTCTCCAGATCTCTCACAAATCCCCCCCCCCCCGTTTATGTCCACTATCAGCAGTTCTTCAAAATCAAAATATGTTAGGAAGGGAAGGGCAACTAGAGTTCAAGTCTAATTACAATAGATGAGCTAGAGGTTTGATTGCTTCTTGCAAAAGAAAACTGTTTTACCATTATTATCTCAGTAATTCTGAGAAATGAAATTGTGTGTTTGGGTGCTGTAACAATTATTTTTATTTAGTGATGAGGCAGTTTCTCAAAGAACTCCAAAATGCCATTTTAACTATTCGGGTGTGGGTATGATAGAATAATAATTGGATAGATTATTAACTTTCCATCTTCTAACACAGAAAAGTAAAGATTCGGTTTTGAATATACTTCAGGATTACCAAATAACTCATCTTAAGATCATGTCTTGTTTATGTCTTTAAAAAGGCTCTCCATAATGTTGATCAATTATTCTGAAAAAGAAAGTTTGTGAGGAAAGCTACCTTTATGAACCCGCATCCCTACATAATTGCAGCAACAGAAACATGAAGAATGATTTGTAGGGGCCTGGACATTGAAAGAGGTCTCCAAGGATGGCATGCAGCCTGCATATTTTCCACATGAAAATAGGTTGATCAGTTAAGAACATTTAACCTTGGTCCTATCCAGTTTCTTATTAAGGCAGATCATGGTGAAACATTAAATATTGGTCAAAGTTATCCATATTTTAAAGAAAAGTGGTTTTGGCATGACCTTGTGGCACATATGTTCATTAAGCTGTTTATCATAATTTGTACCGAAGCCCTGAGTTACAAAGATATAGAAAAATAAAGAAGATAAAGAAGGAGAATCACCAATACGATAGCAAAACATGGAATCTCTAAGATCCACAACAACAGAAATAAATTCTGTAACTTTCGCCATCTTAGTCCATTTTCCTTTTCTTGCTTTTGATATCCACATGAGGTCTGAAATATGTGTGGTTGTTGGTTGTGATGTGGAGAGAATTCTCTCTTGGTTGCATTAAATATCATCCCAAAAGAACACTGAATGCCAGTTACTAGGGAACATGAACGGAATGGGGCTTGTGATGCTTGGCCACTGGGAAGAAAATGTTGCCCTAGATGGGCCTTTTGTCTGAACCAGCAGAACCCTTCTGTTGTTCATCCTTACTGTTGCAAAGGCATATTTACTAGTAATAAGTTACTATTATTTATTAACAAGCAGGAGAAAAAGGCCATGGTGCTACTTATTTTTTCCCCCAGAAACTTGACATAGAAATATAATGAGAATTGGGCTGTAATTGGCTCAGGAGGAAGGGCTCTCATAACAGATACAAACTTTTCAACAGGGAACAGATAAAAGCATATGAGAGGTGGGGAAAAATTGAATAGCTGAGATTCTTGAAACAAGATGCTGAGTACTACATATATGCTGGGATTTCTAAGTGCTCTTCCTCTAATTTTTTTCTTTATTAATAAAATATGAATTCTTTGAGATTTTACAAGTGTTTTGTAATCCAGCACAGTGAGCTATTATTAGGGGAGGAAAGATATGAAGAGCCCTATTTACATGCTTGTTTGTCATCATATTTACTCAAAGAAATAGTTGGAACTACTACCATGGTTCCAATCGAAGGGAACTGTCAAGGAGAAAACCACATCCCCAGCAACACTGGCAGGGCAAGCCACTGCATATGAACAGGGAGCAAACCCCACATTCACTTGCACTGATGATGCTACCTAGTCAGGTAATGAAATGTCTGCAAGCAAACAACCAAGCTCAGAGAGCACCAAGGCCTCCACAGTTCAACCATCATGCCTTAATAGGTTTTTAGCATATCTATGGTATCAAAAAGGTATGTTAAACCTTGAATCTTAAGAAGGATTAGGAATAGATAAACAAAAAGATGGATAATGAGAAAATATCATGAAGGAAGAATTGTGAGCTATTTAACATAAATTAAAATTCCAAGACAAATTTGCAGTATCTTTGCAGACAAAATATCCAAAGACATTTGAAGAAAGCAAATGAGTAGGTGTGTGATTCTGTTAATCCAACAAATGCCAAGAAGTTTTGAACTAAATAAACATTTGTAGGGATCTAAGAGAAACAACGGCAGTCTTGATAAAACTATTAATATTCTTCAGGAGTCCTCTATTCAATCCAGAGAAACAACTTATTCAATGCAAATCACTACTAGCACATGAGAGTTATTAATTTAAAGAATGTGTTGTTGTTTAATTTTTTTTTAATGAGTTCTCATTAACAGAAGCACAGGGAATACATTGCTTTGTATATTGCAATATTCATGGAATTCCAAGGGAAGAAAAGGAATCATGATAAAAAAAAAAACTTTTTTTTTTCAATTCCTTAGGAGTGTTCTGCAGGTTTGTAGAGCTGTAAAAATACTATTAGCCTATTAGATTAATTAATTTAAGCAACAAAATAAAACTGCTGCTGCTAGGTTTTTAAACTGAGTTGTTAAATGAGAACTATTAAAAAAAAACCTCTTAAACAATACTTTAAATAAAGTAACTCTGGCTTGTCTTTGAAAGCAAAGATAGCAGTAAAGAATTCCATCATCTTTCCCTCACTCTTCTAAGTGATATGATGCATTAATCAGACAAAAAGGAGTTAACAGCATAGAATGCAGGAAAATATATATTTTCTAAAAACATTAATAAAGATTGCTATTGGTTCTGCCAGTGATAAAGATAGGTCTACTTCAGAGATAACCTACGACTGCCTGAATGTGTTGGTGTGTGTGTGTGTGTGCGTGTGTGCACACATAGATAAACATAATGTGGCCTTATTATAAAAAAAGTATAAATAGTTTTAAATGTATTCTATCACCAAACTATTCTCAGAGACGGAAGAAGAGTAATTGTTTTGACTACAGGATAATAATACTTTCACAGCATAAAAGGTGCATTTTACCACTTATAAAGCCCTACATGGCATTCCGCCTAGTTATTTGCAGGACTTCCTGTCTTCTGTAGCATCTGCCCATTCTATGCACTCCAACAGTTACCCTGTTTTGGGGCCCAGTCATTAAAAAATGTCATGTAGCAGGACCCAGGAGACAGGCCTTCTGTATCACTACCTCTGCCTCTTGGAACAGCATCTCTGCAGAGATTTGTATGGCCTCCACCTTTCCCATGTTCAAGTGATCCTTAAAATCTGGATTTTCCTCCAGGTTTCAGGTAGGAGGGCTGGGCAGGCCCTTTAAACTGAAAAAATGTGGAAGGATGGTTTGTGCCTCCCTCAGACAGTTGTTTTATATATGGTGGTTGTTTTTATGAAACATCGTTCTTGTAACTTTGTGAAGCCACTCAGAGTCCTTTTGAAGTTTGGTTGCCTAGAAATGAAATAAATAAATAAGTCTTTGCTATTTCTCACTTCCTTGTTTGTGCCAGAAATTTTATGACTTCAGCTATAACTTGATGCATTGTTTCTGATGGAGTCAACTGATTTTGTTGGGGGGATTGTGGGAAAGAAGGACTTTCATATGAAGGATGTATGCAACAGTCTTATTCTAGCTCATGCAGGCCATGCATTCAGACAGAGTCCTTAAGACCCCACAGTGGCAGGAAGTAAGAATTAAATGATTGCTCACATGTTTTATTTTTGTATTTAGGTTTTGTTACCACTCTACCATCTGCTATTCTTCAGATCCTAAGAGCTGCTTGCCCTAAGATAGAAAGAAAAGATAGAAGTAAGAGGAATTGCACTTTTCTCTTATCCTGGTTTGTTCTATTTCTGTAGTAGGAATAGGTGGCCAAGTCCAGTAGCTCAATTCACAAATTTCCACATTCAGTCACCAACATTTTCAGATAAGGCTTTCCGAAATCACAAACCGCTGCTTCCAGTCAGTGTAAACCAGGGTTGTACAACAGGAGGCCACAAAACTACATGAAGACATGATAGCATTGGGTGAGTTGTGTTAAATTACAAATTTTAGTATGATAGAGAATGAATACACACACACACACACAGTACAGTACAGTACCTGGGAACTATTTCAATTAAATTAGACTTTTTCCTTGGTCCTGGCACCAGTCCTTTTGTTCTAGCACCCTTTAAGGAAGGGATCCCTAAATGTGATCCCTCACAGCCTGGAAATAATAGTGAGCTAAATGAACAAATACTGTGACCGAATGTAAGGGGGCATTTATAAGAGAGCATATTTACAAACAAACCAGGTATCTCTGTTCTCCAGCTAAAATTTGCTTGAACAATTTGACTCAATAAGCATGGCTCATTTCAAGAGACAGTATTTCTAAGTTTTTTTAAGGAGTGGGAATTGACAAGTCAGGAACCCCTAAGAAAAAGAAGTAGACTTGTTAAATGCCAACTGATTTATGTCTTGTGCCATGTTCAAATACCAGCTAACGTTTATTAAGTGAAACAAACAGTACACACACATTCTCAACAATGCATGAGTCATTAACCTTTACAGCCTGCCTAGAGATAATATTTTATGGCTGATTTTAAAGTATTCAAGTACTTGAACAAACAATCTCTCCTGTTTATATAGGATAAGTTTGAATTACAGTGATCTGTTGAGATATTTGGAGATGAGAGTTTGGAAGACAAGGAAAATTGAATTCTTGTCATACCTACTCTAATCTTTCCTCTGAAGCTCTGAAGGATAAAAGCAGAAGTTATTCACTGTGATGCTGCCAACATTTACAAATCCAACACTGATTTCTAGCTACCTTGTAAATCCTGTATTGGCATTCTTCCTAGTTAGCTGTGCTAAGCTGGCATTCACAGTAGTCCAGATAAATAGACATAAGAAACCCAAGTAAAAATAAAATGTATATTCTTAAAATCAACTTTGCAATCACAGCAACACAGACATTGCTATTTATTTGTTTGGAACCAGCTGGCCCTTTTTTAAAAAAAAAAATGTTTCCTTGCAGGAGGGGAATTTTCCGTCTTTGATGTCACTGCTATAATGAAATCCTTGTGTGAATAAAATCATCATGAAGTAATTAAAGAAATGTCACATCCATATGATAAATAGTCAAGAATACCAGAATATCAAATAAGGATTTAAGATAATATGTCAAGTGAAGGAATATTTATATATTACTGTATATAATCTTTGTACTTTCATTTGCATAAGACATAGTATTAGTGGAAAAGACAGTAAAATATTTATCTAGATTCTGTTTTGTGAATCTATGAGCACTTTTTTATGGTTACCGTACTGATTAAAACTGGATTTCATAAAGTACATTTAATGCATTTGATTTTAATGCTGCTTTGATGTATTGATAAAAATCTCGTTTTACTTGTTATTTTTGCATCTATATTTTGTATACATTGTTCCTGCTTTGGTTATACATTAGCTATAATATTTATGCACATAATCTTCTTTAGAGCCAATATGATGTATATCTTTTAGTCCAAGAACTGTGCCCAAACTTTCAAGAAGTGCAAAACTAAATGAATAACTATAACCTGATCTATATATTAGTCTGTGTCAGGGTAGCCTTACTCCCAATAAGACACAGACTCACTTAGACGGTCTAAGGATTTCCGGTTTATTGAAAGCAGATTGCATATGTAGAAAAAAGATGGGAATGCAGGCATGGTATCAGGGTACCCCGTTTATACCCACATGGTGGACCTTGTCCTCCTCCATCCCCCATTGTCCCACAAGCTGGATCCGGATGGGCGATCTGCAGCGGTATGGGTCTGTCGATGGGCGATTTGGGTGATCTCCGCTGGTCTCCTTTGTCTTCTCATCCTTGTCAGGTGCAGGTGCGTCCCCCGGGGTAATGTGTGGAAGTTCCCCCGGTCTGTTAATGGTTCTTAGGTCCAGGCAGAGGTGTGCCTCTATTGTGCTGGTGATTGTTTTAGGTGTTTGTGTGCTTAAAGGATAATGGTTATCCCTTCCTCCTTCCTGATAGGCATGTTCCCCGTTGTGATGCACATATGCCTTGCAATGGGGGACATGACATACTGCCCCCCCAAGAAAACTCTAAGGTGCCGGTTTGTCCGGGTATGCTTCGTGGAAGCGTTTGACAAGCTGCTTTGCTAACACCTCTTGCGCTTGTACCCACTCAGGGTGGGGAAAATGTTTCCATCTGACGAGGTACTGTAAGGTGCCCCTTAGCCTCCTGGAGTCTAGTACTTCCTTAATTTCAAAATGTTGTTGTCCATCTATCATGAGGGGTGGGGGCGGGGGGGTTGTTGTGCCATTTTGAAGGGGTGACTGGTTTTAGTAGGGCACAATGGAACACTGGGTGTATGCGCCTCAAGTTGTGTGGTAGCTCCAACTTGAAAGTCACTGGGTTGATGATTTCCATGATTGGGAACGAACCAATGAATTTGGGTGCCAGTTTCTTCGAGGGCTGTGGGGACTTGATGAACTTAGTGGAGAGGTAGACCCTATCTCCCACTTTGAAGTTCGGCTGCGCCGCCCTGTGGTTGTCTGCACACTTTTTGTATGTTGCTTGAGCGTCTGAGAGAGCCAGCTGGATGACGGGCCAAACCATAGCCAGTTGCGCCACCCAGTCATCTGGGGAACAGGGCGGGGTGTCTGGCTGGGGCAGTTCTGGGATCGGAACAAAGTCTCTACCGTAAACCACTTTGAATGGGGTGTGACCTGTGCTCTGGTGCACTGCATTGTTGTAGGCCACCTCGACAAAGGGTAGCAGGTCTACCCAGTTGTCCTGTTGATAGTTTATAAATGATCGTAGGAATTGCTCCAGGGTGGAGTTAAGAATCTCCGTAGAGCCATCTGTGTGGGGGTGCCAAGCCGTGGACAGTGCTTGCTTGGTACCAATTAGTTTTAAAAATGCCTTCCAGAATCTGGAGGTAAATTGTGTGCCCCTATCAGTCACCAAACGGGAGGGGGCACCGTGGAGTTTATAGATGTGATTTAAAAAGAGGCGTGCCAGCTGTTGCGCAGAGGGGATGGAAGCGCAGGGTATAAAGTGTGCCTGCTTGGAGAAATAGTCTTTTACCACCCAGATGACCGTTTTTCTTTGGCTGGGTGGTAGATCTACAATAAAGTCCATCGAGATTTCCTCCCAGGGGTGGGAGGGGCTTGCTACTGGCTGCAACAGTCCTTGGGGCTTCCCCACTTTTCGTTTTGACATGGCACATGTGGGGCAAGCAGCGACATATTCTTTAACGTCCTTCCTAAGAGTAGGCCACCAGAATTGTCGCCTGATTAAATGCAGCATTTTGACAAACCCAAAGTGCCCAGCCGTCTTGTCATTGTGTGACCTGCTCAGAACTTCCGCTCGCAACTGTTCTGGCACATACAAGTTATTCTGTTTCCAAGCTAGGCTGTTCGTAAAAGATACATTGTATAGGTTATTTTGTAACCATGTGTCTGTTTCGATGGCTTGAACGAACTGTTGTTGCAAGTTCGGTGAAATTGACATGTGTCTCCCTCCGTCCACGGGTGTTTGTGCTGGGGTACGTTGGGTTCTTGTTTGGCTGTGCGTGGCGGCAGGGCAGCCCAGATGTGTGTCGGTCCACACAGTACCCACAATGTCTGATGCCTGACTGGCATCCTGAGGCCGCCTGGAAAGAGCATCTGCTAGGAAGTTCTTCCTCCCCGGTATGAACTTTAATTTAAAGTCAAATTGGCTGAAGAACTGCGCCCAGCATACTTGCTTGGGGCTGAGGTGTTTTGGAGTGCTGAGAGCCTCTAGGTTTTTGTGGTCTGTCCAGACCTCAAAGGGGCAGGTGGCCTCTTCCAGGAGGTGCCTCCATGTCTCTAGGGTGGCTTTGACTGCGAACGCCTCCTTTTCCCACATGTGCCATCTCCGTTCCATTTCGGAGAACTTGCGGGAAAGGTATGCGCAGGGCTTCAGCTGATTGTCAGAATCCCGCTGAAGCAGGAGTGCCCCAATGGAGAAGTTGGATGTGTCGACTTGTACGACGAAAGGCTTGGTGGGGTTCAGGTGTTGCAACACTGGCTCTGCTGTAAAGAGGCTTTTGGGGTGATCAAAAGCCCTTTGACAGTCAGTAGTCCAGTTCAGGAGTGCTCCCGGGTTCCGTGACCTTCGTGTGTCTCCCAAGCCCTTTGTACGGAGTAGGTTAATTAGAGGCAACACAATTTCCACCAGCCCCTGGATAAAACCCCTGTAAAAATTCGTAAAACTGAGGAAACTTTGTAGTTCCCTCCTCGTGCATGGGCACTCCCATGCCAGGATGGCTTGGACCTTACTTGGGTCCATCTCGATGCCCCTCGCCGAGATTCTGTAACCCAGGTAGTCCATTTGTGATTTTTGAAACTCGCACTTGGAGAGCTTGGCGAATAGCTCTGCCTTGCGGAGTTTCCTGAGCACTTGCTTCACTAAGCATTCGTGCTCTTCTTCCATCTCTGAATATATTAAAACATCATCTAGGTAGACAAGTACCCCCTTGAATAAGTGGTCGTGCAAGACCTTGTTAATTAACTGCATAAACACTCCTGGTGCACCCGCCAACCCAAATGGTAAAACTTTATATTGAAATGACCCCAGCGGGCAATTGAAAGCCGTCTTCCACTCATCCCCCTCCTGTATTCGTATTTGGAAATAGGCTTCCCTCAGGTCCAGCTTTGAGAATATCTTGCCCTTCGCCAGGTGTGCGAGTATGTCCTTGATTAAGGGTAAGGGGTATTTATTTGAGATGGAAGTGGCATTCAAACCGCAGTAGTCCATACAGAGCCTCAGTGACCCATCCTTTTTTTCCCTAAAGAGGACTGGGGCTCCGACTGGTGAGTTTGCAGGCTCGATAAAGCCCCGCGCTAAATTTTTGTCTACGAACTCCCATAATGCTGCCAGCTCCTTCTGGGTCAACGCATACATTTTGGGCTTTGGTAAGGGTGTGTTGGGGACCAGTTCTATAGTGCAGTCCATTTTTCTGTGGGGTGGGAGTTTGTCTGCCTCTGTTTCGCCAAACACATTGGCAAACTCTGCGTATCTGGCTGGCAGGCCATCCAGGGTTGCTGCCTCCAGATGCATCGATGTAGTCGCCGCCCTCCCCATTGCAGCACGGGGAACCCGATTCCCTGTGGGTGCTCGATAGCGCCCATTCGAAAACGTAATTTCCCTGGTTTTCCAGTTTATTTGTGGGTAGTGTTGTACTAGCCACGGGATCCCCAGGATGATTAGGGGTTGGCCCACTGGTGCCATGACGAACCGCAGTCTTTCTCTGTGGCTGCTGAGCTGCAGCGCAACTTTGTCAGTGTATTGGGTGACCGGGCCCCCTCCCGCTGCTGATCCATCCAATTGTGTAAACACAATGTTGTGCTGAAGTGGATAGCAGCGGAGGTTTAAAGCGGCCACCAGGTCCGGGTGCATCAGGCACTTGGAGCAGCCGGAGTCAATTAGAGCCCAAACTTCTGCCGATTCTCCACCATGGGTTAGGGTGACTTTCACGTACAGGGTGGGACAATTAGCACTCACCCCTAAGTTGTTGCGCCCCTTGCTTTCTTCCACCTGTCCTCTGGCGCTCCTCAGGGCAGGTGGCTGGCATTTCCCGCCGGTTCTTCTTGGTCGCTTTCCTCTTCTTTGATGGAGTAAGGGAAGTCCTTTGCTGCGGTTTCACCCATCACGACTGGCATTTTCCTGGGTGCTGGGGTTGGCTTGGTTGACACCTTCCACGAGCTGTCCCTCGCCTTCGCTGTCGGGCATGCCACCGCTTTGTGGTCCTCCTTCCCGCACCGAAGGCACTGACCCTTGGTGAACCATCACTCCCTTTCTTCTTTCCAGGGCTGGGGTCTTGACCTCGCCGGTCCTGCTGCTGTTTGGGGTCCTCTCACCGGCTCTGCATGCTGTGCCTCCCTCTTTGCCTGGAGGAAGGTGTCCTGGGCGTCCTCTGCCTCTCCAGCCAGCAGGATCCACTCCACCAGAGTGTTGGGGTTGCTCCTGCACAATGCCCACCTTAGGACGTTCAGGTTTAGACCCTCCTTGAACTGTTCAATGAGGGTGGACTGCGACCAGACTTCGACCTTCCTGGCCAGGGCTTGGAACTCCATGGCATAATCTGCCATGGAGCGCTGTCCTTGTTTGAGGGTTTTCAGGGCTCTTTTCGCCCTCTCCCTTTCCAGGGGGTCCCTGAAGTGCAGGTCTATTGCCCAGAGGAACTCGTCGCAGTTCTTGAGTTCTGGGGCACCTGTCTGGCATAACTGGACATACCAGTCAGCCGCCCGTCCTTTTAATTTGATTGTGATGGCATTTATTTTGCCCTTTTCCGTTTGGAAGCAGGGACCCCATTCCTCCATATAGTTCCTCGCATTTGTGAGGAAAAAGGAGAGTTTTGTGGGGTCCCCGTCGAACTTGACCCCGAAGTCCTTTATCGCCGGTCTCGGTGGGCTCCAAGCCGCATCTGGGCACCTAGGTGTGCTTCAGGCAGTTGGGGCTCTTTGGTCTCGACGTGGGGATTCCCTCCGCCGGGCTTCGGGTGGTGTTGGTCCCATCTCATGCCGGCTCCAGCATCGTTCCAGCTCTCTCACCATCGGGGGGGGGAGGGGGGGAGTAGCCCATCTGGCGAGTTCTTGGAAGCGGACTCTGCCTGGTGCTATGTCATCCTCCAGATGTCTCCTCCCTCTCTCCGGCTGGCGCGTCTCCAAGGGGGGGGTAAGGGGTGTCAGGCTTCTGGTGCCTGGCCCCTCCGCACCCCAGCTGTGGGATTCGTACACCTCTGCTAACCTCAGGAGCAGCTGCTGCATTGCCTCCAGCTTGTCCTCGACTGCGCTCAGCCTTGCCGCTGTTTGCGAGCCCTTCTTGGTGCGGTTGCCCCACCACTCCCCTTCGGTTCCCGACGCTGTGGGTGATGGGACATCTCGTGGTTCCTCCTAGGCTCCGGGTGATCCGGGCGAGGATTCCTCCATCTGGTCGATGGTGACCCACGTGCCTTGGGATTCACGGGTGACGTTTGCCATCACTTCTCCCTCCGAGCTCTATCCCAAGCTCTCCTGGACCTCGCGCCGTCAGGGCATTGGGCATCTGCCGTTCATGGGGTTGGGTGTTCTGTTGCCGGTCACTGGGTAGCCGCCTCGTTGTGGGATGAGTTCTTCCATTACTAGCTTGGTTCCCTCACAGATTGGATCTGGAATGGTGCTAGTGGAAAAAAAAAAATTTGATTCCCATCTTTATGTCAGGGTAGCCTTACTCCCAATAAGACACGGACTCACTTAGAGGGTCTAAGGATTTCCGGTTTATTGAAAGCAGATTGCATACATAGAAAAAAGACGGGAATGTGGGCGTGGTAGCGGGGTACCCCGTTTATACCTGCGTGGCAGACCTTGTCCTCCTCCACCCCCCATTGTCCCACAAACTGGATCTGGATGGGCGATCTGCAGCGGTATGGGTCTGTCGATGGGTGATTTGGGTGATCTCCGCTGGTCTCCTTTGTCTTCTCATCCTTGTCAGGTGCAGGTGCGTCCCCCGGGGTAATGTGTGGAAGTTCCCCCGGTCTGTTAATGGTTCTTAGGTCTGGGCAGAGGTGTGCCTCTATTGTGCTGGTGATTGTTTTAGGTGTTTGTGTGCTTAAAGGATAATGGTTATCCCTTCCTCCTTCCTGATAGGCATGTTCCCCATTGTGATGCACATATGCCTTGCAATGGGGGACATGACAGTCTGGGACATGCAGATCAGTTCTGTACATATTTAAATTAATCATGATTTAATTAATCAAGTAGCTGTAGAATGTACCACACAGATGTAGCTTATATGCTGAAAAGCTGTATTGGGGTACAGGATAGACATGTGCCATGTAAAATACCCCTGAATATGCTGATATTTTTTTCCCTTGGAGGGCTGAATTGGCTAGAATTGATTTAGTAAATTACTTCGTTGCTAATAATTCCAACTGAATCAAGTTATCTTTTCTTATCTTCTTGGATATAGAAGTTTGATCTAGTGGTTAACGTGCTGGGCTAGAAACCAGGAGTCTGTGAGTTCTAATCCCACTTTAGGCATGAAAGCCGGCTGGGTGACCTTGGGCCAGTCACTCTCTCTCAGCCCAACTCACCTCATAGGGTTGTTGTTGTGGGAAAAATAGGAGGAGGAAGGAGTGTTAGGTATGTTCGTCACCTTGAGTTATTTATAAAAATAAGAAGGCGGGATAAAAATTAAATAAATAAAAGTAAATATAGACTTGTACATCTGTGTGAGTTAGCAGAGACATTTAAATCTGGTTTTGTATTTATTAGTATCAGTGGATCTTAATTGACTGATTAAGGAAAATATAGAGGAAAGGGCATTAGTGGCAATGAGTGTAATTATTTCCAAAAATGAAAACATTCCTAGCACAAAAAGAGAAGGAATGTAAAGGCAATATTAATAGACAGAGTGACTAGTGGAATGAAGACAGAAGATTAAGAGATGAATTAAGGAAGGCTGAAAGAAATGTTATTCACAGTTAAGAGCATTAGCTGAGCAAGTACATTATCTTTGCTACCATTGATTTTTAATGTAATGAAATGAAAACTGTAATGAAATCTTTCAAAAAAAAAAAAATCCAAGCTTTTTTTTTTTCCAGAAAAGAATTATGTTTCAAACAGAACGAATAAAGTTATAGAAAATTTGTTTGGGTGTGAGTGCTTATCTCTATGATAGCAGAAATTCAGGTCTAAGACCAAATCAGTTTCACTTGTGCTTATAAACATAGGTTGGCGAATCAGATTAAGAAAAGGACATGCAAAAATAAAGTAGCTTTGATGTAACTACTCAACTGTTATAAGTAAGATTCTTTCAGATAAGTCTTCTAGCATAGTAGTCAAAATATGTTATGCATAACCATTTTCAAAGAAATGCAAGCATACATTTTGGGTGGATGGATGGATGGATGGATGGATGATAGGGCCTTTGGGTCAGGTTTTGTCTCCTAGCCCTGCCTGAACAAGCCTGCAGTTTTCTTAGCCAGGTTTTTCAGAAGTGGTTTGCCATTGCCTCCTTCCTAGGGCTGAAAGAGAGTGACTGGCCCAAGGTCACCCAGCTGGCCTTGTGCTCAAGGTGGGACTAGAACTCCCAGTCTCCCAGTTTCTAGCCCGATGCCTTAACCATTACACCAAACTGATCCTCATGCATTATATACAGTGTGACAAAAAAGAAAGCTGGCAGCTCAGAAAACAGTACTCGCTGCAATCTATATATTAAAAATATTTCAACTTTCAGCCAGTTGTCCAAAGGTCCATTGAAACAAGATCACTTCAAGGGCTTTCCTGAATTAGAACAAGGAAGGAGTCAAACGTACTTCCAGGGCAGCATGTTCCATAGAGCAGGAGCTAGTACCAAGAAGGCATAACATCTAGCTCAACCCATTTAACCGTACAAAGTTATAGGATTTTTAGCAGGCCTTTCCTAATATTATTCTCTAGTGCTATGCCATAAAGAGCTTTCAAGTGATAAGCAGCCCAGAAGCTTCTTGGTAACCAGTTGTGAGCTCCATCATTGAATATTCCTTTTTATTTATTGTACTTTTAAATATTCTGAATTGAATTGTTGTAGTGGCACAAGAACAGCCTCGTGTGGCGCAGAGTGGTAGGCAGCAGTATTGCAACCGAAATATTCCCCACGACCCGAGTTCTATCCCAGTGGAGGCTGGATTCTCGGGTAGCCGGCTCAGGTCGACTCAGCTTTCCATCCTTCCGAGGTCAGTAAAATGAGTACCCGGCTTGCTGGGGAAGGTGACGACTGGGGAAGGCAATGGCAAACCACCCCGCTCTATAGTCGGCCAAGAAAACGTCACAAAAGTGGTGTCCCCCAAAAGGGTCAGACATGACTCGGTGCTTGCACAGGGGACCTTTCACCTTTCATAGTGCACAAGGGAGGAGCGTTATCCCAGAAAGCATAAGTCCTTGTACCTGGCGTGTGAGCCCAATGAACACACAAGATGGTGGAAAGAGTAAAGACTTTTATTTGCAAATAAAAGGTTGCCCAGGAGTGAATTCCAAAGTGAGCACACCCCCTCTTGGAGTGAACCCCATTTATACAATCTGAACAATGTACAAAACCATAAACCAATCAAAAGCATACATTACTACAAACCAATCATCGAAAGCAATGTCATTTATGCATTCTCAGTAGTTAAAGTAACACAGCTCAACTAAAGGTAAAAGGTCAGACTTATAACATTCCTACACATTCCTGAGTAACTTGGTATCAGGGTCAGGGCACTTCCGATAGGTACAAAACATCATGGCTACTTCTACATGCTCAATAATAATCAATACATGATTAAAAGTGGTTCATCAATACATGAATAAAATACATAGTATAAACTGGGTTAAAATAGACTGTCTTATCAGGAGGACCTAGCCTATCCCCTGCATAATTTTATCAATAATATTTTTCTCCTTTGGAAAAAGGCTGTAGCACCCTTCACTTGAGGAAAAGTAGCAGAGAAATAATTGAGAGAGAATAGGATAAATATATTACATGAGGCTATTTATGCAAACTTTAGCAAAGTAACTACTCCAATTTTATGGTGTACTTAGTTAACAGGATTTTAATTGGCAAAGAGTGGCATGCTGAATATCAAAAACACTGTCCCAAAACCAGAACAAATCATTCCAGCCTGGCCAGTGGGCAACGTTAATCCAGAGCAGTACCAAGGACTGATTTGTTCCCTTCAGTTGGTCCTTGCCTGGAGGAAAGACATTTGAGTGGTGCTCTCCTAAGAAAATCCAAGTATGCCATTTAGCTGCAGGAAAATTATGATATCAAAGAATATGACACTGTAAATCCTTTGTTGTATATATATTTTTTCTGCTTGTCTATTTATTGTTTGTTTTACAATGCTTACAATCTGCCAAAATCCCAAAGGACACAAGACACTATATAGCAACAAAACAATTTATCAAACTGTTATTGTGGTCAAATGAAAGTGTAGTATTACATGCATTGGCTCTCCTGGACTATTTTTTTTTTTTTTAAATTATGAGTCCTTAGCCTTATCTCAGTACTACTTTATGCATTATTAGGTAATAAATCTAAAAATAGAAGACCTCCTTTTTATACTTGTATAATTTTTCGAACATTTAAGTTTTCTAAAAGTGTCTTAGCTTGTAACTGACTCTCAATATTATATGCAATCATAGAAGCTGCCAGTGGTAGTCTAGATATTCATCTACAACAGAGATAATAAGAAATGGAGAAAAAAAACTTTCTTTTATCTAGGGATTATCTTTCCCACATGGAAAGGTTACAGCTAGGATTGCTGAGAAATTCTTCCAATTTGAACTTTCAAACTAATCACAAATATGTTATTATTCTTTACTTTCCTCATTTCTCTACATTTGGTATGGACTGTTAAGCATGTGAGGGAAAAGTACATCCCAAAGCAGTTCTGCAACCTCATGAAGTGATGGGAAGAAAGAGATTTAAGGTCAGGGGAGGGAGGAACTGAGTAAAACTAATGTGATGCATTTGTTCATTCCCCATTAGAACATTTGAGGTTTTATATCCAGAAAGAGAGACAACAAAAAGAGATTTATCCAGTTAGGAACATGTGGAGGAACTGGTTAAATGGATTGGCAGCTGTCAGTATATAAAAAGATGATAGCTCAGAAGGTTTCGATAGATTGTATAAAAGGTCATTCCAAAGCCTACCCAGATTCAGTTTACACATTGTAAACTGCCTAGAGTCAAATTGGATTGAGGAAGTGTATAAAGCTCAAATAAACAAATTCATACATCAGAATTCATTATGACAAATTGTTGGCTGATTTTCCTAGGCCAGAAAGAATGACAAAGTGGACACTGTTTGATATTATCATCTTTGGTGGAAATTCATTTTCACTTTCACCAGTATAATCTAGAAATGTTCCAGTTTAGATAAGCACTGATAGATAGGCATTGCTGGATTAGATGGGCACCTCTGGATTATTCTGCAGAAATTTGCTGAAATAGGTTTAAAAGAAATTCTGTGCCCGAAAGAATTCCAGAGAGATATATTCATAATTGCCACTGCACTGTGACCAGAGGAAAAATGATTAACTGTTTAGCCAAGTACTTTTCCGGGTGACAAGCTAGGGGAGAATAACACATTCCTATTCACTCTTCCTGAAAGTTAAACATTCCAGGTCAGATCACCTGTGGCCAATCTCTGTTCTAGACATCTACACGGGTAGGTAGTTGCAGACCAAACAAGAAGTGTAGATATGGAACTGTGGGTCTAACCTAGCTTGCTCAGCCCAACTGCCAAGTCCTTGCATTCTCCCCTTCCTATGGAGCTTGTGATGTGAGCACCAGGTTTCTCCACATAATGCTGCCCAGAAAAGTATTTCTTGCAATAACTCCATGACATCCATTGGGCCTTTGACTCTATAAGACAGTCAGTTCCAAACCAGATCTACTCTTTATTGTAAGTTAATGAGGCAAACTGCTATAACTTAGTTTGGCTGAAATCTAGCCACTGTATGATACACATTTTCATGAGAAAATGGTCATGACTATAATGGGCAAAATCTGGCTCAAAGTGTTCTTGCGAGACCACCTGATAAGTGAGAACAGAGTGGTGAACAATAAAAGAAACATTTATGTAAATGGGATTCCCACAGCTCCATCATTACATGATAGAATCTTCCATAATGGCATGGCAGCCTAATGATGCCAGGAATACATCAAGTAACTACCAGAATGCATAATCTGCAGGGATATAGTAAGCTTTCTTAAAATGGTTTCTTAAAAACAAAAATTGCAACCACACTCCCGAGTTAGCTATTTTATTTACACAGGACACAAGATTGTTTTCCTCCTGCTTCGTTTTTCTGCTTTTGAGAAAATATGGCAAAAACTCATCATTAGCTGACTGTAAAACCATAGAACATTACTTTTTATTTCCTTGATTGTTGTGCAAATTAATTCTACAAAAACTGTGAATCCATGGACTACCATGATTTCTCCATGGCCTATGGTATAACAATTTTCCAGAAAGGATAGATGGGCATCCTTCAATCCACAACCTCTTTTTGTAGCCAGGTGATAAAGGGACAGGTCTTCTTCAGGGCAGGGGCATCCACATGATGTGATACTTTCATCAAAATGACAAAACAAATATTGTGCATGATATCTACCCCTTTTGGACATGTTTGCAATATCATGATACATACACAAAAAGGTTGGAGATTGCATTGTGTGACAGTGTGACACTTACTTAATTGTTCCTATCCCCATCCCTCATGAATGTCTCCATTTCTAGAGATGAAAGGTAGAAGGAGGAAGGAAGCTGAAAATTCTTAAGCAAAATAGTAGGAAATATTCTAATTTTCTAATTCTAATTGAAGAAGTATTCTTTTAAAAATTGATATATTTTAATATTAACCCCCTTATTGTGGAGTTCTTGGTGCTCTCTGAGCTTGGTTGTTTGCTTGCAGGCATTTCACTACCTGACTAGGTAACATCATCAATGCCCTTAGTATATCTGGCTAGATGAGGTGTGTTGTGTAGTATTACTGCCGTGGATTCTTTTGCTAGTTCTGCATCTAGGGATGTCAAGAGTGCTGTGACATTGAATGAAACCATACTTTCATCTTCTACTTTTAGGTCTTTGATTTTCTGGAGGCACTGTAGTAGGGAGTTGATAGAATACATACTCTCCTCTGTGAGATGTCCAAGGCTTTTTGTAAGTTCTTTGGTGATGTTGTATGTGGGGGTCCCTGGTAACAATACAATTGGACAAAGATGTATGTCAGGCTTGTGTATTTTTGGGCATCCATAGAAGTGTGGGAGGATGGGTCCACTGTTCTTCATCAGCCACTGTTCTTCTTTTGTGATTGATCTTTCTTGCTTAGGTAATTGAGGGTTATCTTGATCAGGTTGTTCTGTATTGGGTTGGTGTTTACTGGAATGTAGGTTTCTTTGTCCTCCCATAATTCTTTGGCTTTTTGTATGTATTGTGTTCTGTCCATGGTACCCTTTGTCTGCTGGGAGGATGGTGATGTTTGGTCCTTCTTTAGGTTTTTGAGGGCTGCTTGGTCCTCTGCTTTGAGTTGGTTCTGATTCTGTGTTCTTCTAGCCTGTGGTATGATTGTCTGCCTTGTGTTTTCTTGAGTCTCTGTGGTAAGTCCTGTAGTTTACACTGCTGCTTCTAATGCTGAAAAGAATTCTAACTGATTAGAATCATCTGTTAGTTGAGGCCTTTCTGGAGGATATGCAGATAGTGTGGTGGATAGTGGGTAGCTGGATGATAGTACTTTGATGATGTTACCTAGTCCAGTAATAAGATGTCTTCAAGCAAACAACCAAGCTCAGAGAGCACCAAGGACTCCACGGTTCAACCCTGAGCTACAAATATTCGCTGCGATTGATCCATTATTCTTGATAAAAATATAATGAATGATTGTAAACATTATGAAAAGTATAAAGCCATAGAATCATGCAAACAAAGAGTTGGAAGGGACAATAAAGGCCATCTAATCCAATTCCCTGCTCAGTGATAGACATACCAGAATATCTCTGACAGATGACTATGCAGCACCTGACTGTAGACCTCTAGCAAAGAACTCCCATGCTATGTGGAAACCTGTTCCACCAGTTGACAGCTCATACAGTTTCTCCTGATGTCTAGCCCAAATCTACTTCCTTGAACATCTAAACTATTGGTTCTAATCCTGCCTCCTAGAGCAATAGAGAGTAAGACCACTTCAGCTTCTATGTATTAACAGTTCTGATATTTGAAAACTAGTATCATATCTCCCTTGGTTGTTTTTATTGAAGGCTAAACATACTAAGATCCTTCAGCCATTCCTTAGAGAGCTTGGTTTCCAGCCTTGGCAGCTCTCCTCTGAACCTACTCTAATTTGTCACTGTCCTTTTTGAACTGTGGTACCCAGGACAAAGTAGAGTGGAACAATTATTTCCATGATCTGTCTGGATTCTGCTCCTGGTAATGTACTCCAAAGTTGCATTTGCATTTTTAGGAGCTGTATCACATTGCTAGCTGATGTTCAAACTGTGATCAAGTAGGACACCTAGAACCCCTTCACATGCAGTACTGCCAAATTAGGCTTCCCCCATCTTATATATGATTACATTTTTCCTGGCCAGTTTCAGAACTTTACATTTTGCTTGTTAAATGCTATCCTATTCATTTCAGCCCATTGCTCAAGCCTGTCTAGATCTTTTTTTAAATCTTATTTCTTTCATCTAAAGTATCAGACAACTCTCCCAATTTTATATTGTCTGCAAATTTTATATCCCATCCATTAATTTATCCAAATCATTGATATGCAGTACATGTTGAACAACCCAGAACCCAAGGCACTGCCCTCTGGCACTCCACTTAATATGAGCCAGTGAAGTGGAGGCATTAATGAGCACTCTTTGGTAGGCTCATTCAACCAACTGTAAGTCCATATGTAGTATCATCTAGCTGATACATTACCATTTTATTAGGGATACTATCATGAGGCACTCTGCCAAAATCTTTGTTGGAGTCCAGGTTTACTATATCTATGGTATTCCCCTGATCTACTAAGCTGGTAACTCTGTCAAAGAAGATAAAGTTATTCTGATATAATTTGTTTGTGACAAAGTGTGCCATCTCCTGTTAAGTGTTGCATGTACATCCAAGTGCTCACAGACTGATAATCTATTTGAAGACCTTTCCTGGTATAGACATCAAGCCTGCAGGTCTGTAGTTTCCTGTGATGTGAAAGGTCCCCTGTGCAAGCACCAAGTATTGTCTGACCCTTTGGGGGGCCGCCACTTTCGCGACATTTCCTTGGCAGACTATAGTGGAGTGGTTTGTCATTGCAGTGGGGAGAGTTTCGGTTGCAATACTGCCGCCTGCCACTCTGCGCTACATGAGGCTGTAGTTACGAGCAGGTAGTTTCCTAGGTTGTCCCTTTCCCCCTTTCTGAAGATACGGATGATATTTCTTCTCCTCCAGGAGTTCTCAAAGCTTACCAAGAGTGATTCTGCAATCACCTCTGTTAGATTACAATCCAGGATACTGAAGAAACTATTTGGCCTTAAAGCCCTGAATTAATTTAAATTGGCCAAGTTCTCTCCTACCATTTCATTGTCTATCCTAAGCTGCAGTTCCCTCCTTTCCCTAGTGGCACAACCATGATAAACTGGACAACAGACTGTACTCTTTTCATGAAGGTAACATAGACCATTGTAACAGAATTCAAACCTTTCTTGGTGACACCACTCGGATAGCCACTTGATGACTCCCAGGATCCTTTCCCATTTTTGCACTCTGACTGGAAGGACTGATGCCCCCAGTTCCTTTTCCATCTCTCCCAAAGTCTTATAATCTCCAGAAATTCTTTTAGTTATTCATTGCCATATGGATCAAGAGGACCGGATGATTGTTGATATGTTGGAATAACCTTGGTAATCTCTATATCATATATCTCCATATTTATATAGAAATCTATATGTCTATATCACATATCCAGACAGCTGAAAGATAACATACCTCTCATGACTCCATACCATGTCTTCATGCAGCTGTCTTGACAGAGATCACCCATTGCCATAGCATCACCACCTTTCTTGCCCAGTAAGGAAACAGACTTGCACCTGCAGCATTGATAGATTGGATCCTCTTCAGGCAGGAAGACAAACATTGCGCACACTTTGAAGGTAATGATGATGCTTCCCTTAATGTTGTTTGCAGCTTCCTTTCTAGCCTCCCTGGCCAAGCTGCCATGCACACCATTCCTGTTTCTTGTTCTGGCTGCAAGGTCCCAGAAGCTGCCTCTATAGACAAGGACTAGACTGGTCTGAAATAAAGATGGAAAAGAAGGGGAAAAAAAGAGGAAAAAATTACTCATACTGTGATTTACTTTACAAACTGCAGGAAAATGTACTATGACAAGTATAATGACAGGGAATAATAGTTACAAATGCATGTGCACACACACAGACACACAATACCCATTAGTAAAAGGCAATGTTGAAAATGGCTCACTTCAATGGCATTTTACAAAAGCTTTTAATGACATTGCAATGATCCACATAAAAGATTGGGAATAGATGCAATAGCGTACAGTTATGTGTTATAGTTGAGAATCCAGTAGGATACTGAAGCTAATCAAGAGGAAATTTCTAAACAAAAAATATGCTTAACACAATGTGTTCATTTCTCTCTTCTTCCATGTTGCTTTGAACATGGAACTTGTCTTAGAGCAATTGTTATTCATTACTATATAAGTAAAAGAATAGGATTGTTGGAAAAATGTATTACAAGGCAATGCAGCAAGAATGGGAATTCAAAATATACAATGCATTCTGAGTGGTTTTGTGGTGATAGACTGCTGAGCTCATCCATCAAAGAACAATTTTATAAATAAGTTATATTGATGCCCAACGGAGGAACATTGTAATGCAAACAAAAGAGTATATCTTTGGAAGTCTTCATTTTACACAGAGTGTTTGTTAGCCACTTTGCATCTACAGATCATCTTATAATAACAATTCTCTGCTGTTATAGCAGGAACATAATGGCATCTTTCATGATCTCTAATCTAACTTTCTTGTGCCCCTATAAATTCAGTATTTTTCCAGGTGTGAGAAATGAAAGGGAGAAAGTACAGCTGTAACGTGAAGACCACCAGTGGTTTTTCCTTGCACCAATAAAATATGAGCTGAATTAGAAAGGCAAACATTCATTTGACTTCAGGAAGTCTATGATTCTATTTATAGAGTTCTGATTCATCCTCTTAAAAATAACTGCAAAATAGTCCCTTTTGCGTGCACTTGGACAAAAACTGACTTTCTTGATACATATTTTAATTGTGTTTAATGGAATTACAATATTTCCGATTTGCTGAAGCAGGTACGGTATTACACTCCCTTAGGAGCAAAGATGTGTTAGTCATCTATCTGAGCAATTTGCATTATCAGAGTCTAGCCTATGAAGGGAGAAGAGTGCTTGATCATACCAAGAGGCTCTGTGTTTCTTTCCCTTTCTTCTTTTAGCCTGGCAGATGAAGTAGCTTTGGATCCTCAGATCCCTTCAACCTTTGTGGGGCATGACGATTTGTGACTGTTTGCCTCCCAATCACAGATAGATGTGCTCTGGGATAGAGATCTGGCCTTATTTGAACTAGCCATGTATCCAGCCATTTACTTGTTTCATTTTTTTTTTAAAGAGGGGGGAGCACGGAGATATTTATGACAACTCCTCTTCAGGTTTAAAGGAAAATAGTGAGGCAAGCAGGCACCATCACTTCATCATGCTGTAAGGCCCCAAATTGTTTTACATATTACAGGAAAGGGGGGGGGAGCCAGGGGAATTGACTTATCCACAGGGAAGCTTTGGGAAAGACAGATGATTACTGCTAGGCCTTGCTTAACAGATCTGAAGGAAAAAGCAGGAGGAAGCAGCTTTTTGGAATCATTTCCTATAGCTGGGCCTCGCTAGAAAGAATGGAAACTCTAAGATAGGGTTAAGAGAAGAGAAGAGGTAGCAAAGGTGGTGAGTGAACAGAAGTATGTACTTGGGGCAGATGAAAAGCTATGTAGAATTACTCAAGTTGATTTCTGCATAGGTTTAGTCATGGGACACCCTACAAATAGTGGCGCAACAATCCTTTGTGATGGGAATTTGATCATTACAATTTCTGGCTTGAATACATGATGCCCATCAAAGGAGCATCTGCGCTCTCTCAAATTTCGGATTGAGCTGCCTCCATTTTCTGATATCTTGGAGATCAAACCATGGGGGGGGGGGAAATAAATTGTATTGTTCCTTCCAAGACAACAAGCAGTCAAAATAATAATAATAATAATAATAATAATAATAATAATAATAGTAATAGAATAATTTATTAAACTTGTATGCTGCCCAACTCCCAATGACTCTGGGTAGGTCACGACAATCAAAACAAAGAAATTATCATAAAACCAATAAAAGGACAAAAGATAAAAGATGGCAAGAATGACAGACTGGATGGAATGAAGTGAGGGGTCTCACTGTCCCTTGCCAAAGGCCTGGGAGAAGAACCAGATGACACTGTTTAATTGAAGGAACCCAGAGTGCACCAACCCTGCAAGACTGAATTGGCCAGGCAGATACTATGAGAGACAGGCAGTCAATCAAGTCACCAGGCCTGATGCAAGAGGCAAGGGCCAAAAGTCAAAGCAGAAATATGCTTGTTCCTACCTACTTAAAAATTCTAGTTTGGGCAGCCATTTCAAGCCCTAATTTCATCTGGGGCTTCCTAAATATCCCCAAGTTCTGAATCAGCAGCATGAATAACACTCCAGGCAACAGTGGCTTCTATTATGGCAAATTTCACCTCCACTGACACTTCTAGATGTTAGTAAGTATGGAAAGGTAGAACTCGGAACATTTTCTTGTCAAAAGCCTAGAGAGATGCTATGTGTAGAAATAGAACTCTGCAGAAACTTTCTCACTGATGAAATCAATATTGTTGCAGAAGAAGAACTCCTTTGTTTTCCTTTATTTGGGAAATAAACTAAATTCTGAGGCAGACAGTTTTACACAGCCGCAAGTAAAGCTATTGACCAATCAAACATAAAAGACAAAGAATGTTAAGAGGGTGACTGATGTTATTTACCAGCACCTTAGAATTAGGAAAAGTTATATAAAGCAAGTGGGACATTGTATGTTAAGATTTTTTTTTCCTCCCATTTTCTTTTTTGAAAGGAACAAAAAAGAATAATTAAGCATTCTCCAAGAACTGAAAACATCATGCTAGAGCAATGAAAGAATATCTTTTAATTATGTTTATTTCACACAATGTAATTGATTGGGCTCAAACTACCATTAGTTGCAGGAGACAATGCTATCCTTTGTGTATATCTCCTTTCTACCTTTACCCTATATAAAGATTTTTTTTTTTTTTAAGTTGAAGCTATGATATTATCCCACTATACAAATGAATGCTAAGCAAGGACAGACTGAATAAAGAACTAACTAATAAATAGTTATAGCTGTGAGGCCCAAATTTTGGGTGTAGCCACAGCAGCTTTCTAATTTGTTACCAAATTGTACTTTTGGAGTTGATAGAAATTATGATATGTAGGAACTTTGTAGCAATCATATCAATATTAGTTACATTAATTTAAACTTTAAAAAGTGTTCCCATTCACTTTTTATGCCATCATCAACTCCCAAAAGTTGTATGCCTTTTGGAGACAAAAAAATTACTTTCACCCTTGGTCTTGCACATCAAATACTTGTATTCATTTTATTTCCTCAACTAACGTGATAGAAAAGAGAGAATATCTAAGTGTTCTGAAACTTGGAGCACAAGATATCCTGATTGTTGGATTACTTTAAAGCCTTGTACAACTACTCATTCCAGATTTAAAAAAAAAAAAATCTTTCAAAGAATTGGGTTGTTCGTCAGTCATTTGCTTCTGATTCTTTGATGGACAACAGCTCAGCATGTCAGTAACTTGTGTTCTTATAAGTTCATGATCATATCTAGTCATCTTGCCTTCTGCTGGCTTCTAATGCCTTCAGTTTTTCCAAGCATCATTTTTCACCATTCTTCAATGACTGTTGTTTGCATATTATGTGCTCAAAATATTTAAACGTTAACTTCATTATTAGAGCTCCTAGTAAGTTGTCTCAGTTTTACTCACTCAATTATTGAATTATTTGTTGTTGTTACCTGAGGTATTTTCCAACACCACAATTCAAAAAGCCAAAATTTTTCTACATTTGTTCATTTTATGGCCCAGCTTTTACAGTCATACATTACACTTAGGAAGTCTGTGGCCTTGAAAACATGTACCTTTGAAGTCTTTATATTTAAATATTTTCTCTAGGTTTGTCATTTTGCTATAAATGATTATTAGTCATTAGTCTCTCAATGTTAAAAGGTACTGATAAGCTCTTGGCCTGAACACGTGTCCCTTCACTGAACTGGTACATGAGGTAGCTGTATGTAACATTTAGTTTTACCTTCATTGTTTATTCATTCTTTGATTTATCTGTACTTGTTAAAACAAATTCAGACTTCAGACTCAAGCCTGAAATAAATAAATGAATAAATAAATAAGCAAACAAGCAAGCAAGCCAGTTTGGTGTAGTGGTTGAAAGCATCTATATTCTCTTCACATGATGTTGGAGTAGCCTTATAATCTGTAATAGTCTGAATACCCTGCCACATGTGCCTGGTGTTTGTAGGATCGTAAAAAAAATTCTGAACTTTCTGGTTAGAAACCAGGAGACTGAGAGTTCCAGCCCCACCTTAGGCACAAAACCAGCTGGTTGATCTTGGGCCAGTCACTCCCTCTCAGCCCTAGGAAGAAGGCAATAGCAAACAACTTTCAAAATCTTGCCAAAAAAACTGCAGCGACTTGTCCAGACAGTTGCCAGTAGTCAACACTGGCTCAAAAGCATAGATAGATGTTATAGATTAAAGATAAAGATAAAGATGATGAAGATAAATTCCTCTCAAATGAATTAAGTAATAATATAATTGGTATGGGTTTTCAGTGCCAAACACTGATTGTACCTGTGAATGTAAAAGCAAAGTCAGTATTCCAAACCCACTAGAAATCAGGTAAGCTAATTTTACACACAGACTCATGAGTGTCTTCCTTTCTATAGTATGATAATTATATGAAAATAATAGAAAAACTGAGCCTTAAAACCAATGTTGGCCCACTTTCTTTTCTGTTATTGCAGAATTGACTACAGTACTTGATTAATAAAGCAGTAATCCCAGTCTCAGATTTCCTGAGTGTTCAGAAGAAAGCTCACTTGATCATGACTCCTTTTTTAAAACTACAACAGTGGCTTTGCTTGTTGATATTCTTAATTTTGAATACATTTGATGTTAGCCACAGCACTGACATGCACAAGCATATACACAAAAATACAATAGGAAGGCCAGGGATAGATTTATAAGGGGAAAAAAAAAGGAAAAAAAAAAGATTACAGATTCCTGTAGAAATAGAAATGTCCCCAGGAAGTGTTCTAACTCCAGTTCTTTTGAAAACAAATAAATCCATTTATCAAAGAGAAGCAGAAAAGATTACTCACTTTAGGAAGAGCTTTTACAAAAGAGGATAGTTTGATTGTAGTCATAATTCTCATGTCTGCAGTTTAAACATACCCACACCCACACACAAATGAGGTAAAGTGTGAAGAAGCAAACACAACAAACCAAAAACTTGCTAAGGATAAGAGTTCAACCAACTTCATACTTAGTACAGAGTACTAAGAGCACCAGAAGTTATTTCAAAGAAACTGAAAAGGCTCTTAGGAACAGGATAAGCAAACACAAAATTATTTGAGAGAGTAAGAACATTTTCTGGAAATTGAAAGAGAGAATTTCTATGAGTTGTTTGAAAATCATGCAGGTAAGAAACCTGGAAAACTTCAGCTTGTAGACAATGACATTTAATTGTTCCCTCTTTAGCTTTTTTTTTATTATTATCAGTATATAAACACAAATTTATCTTGGTCTTCAACCTGAAGTTTTCAGTGAAGGGAGGGTTTCATGGTTAGTACTATTATCTGCAAATCTTATGTTCTCTTCCAAATCTTTCTATATCACCTCAATTAAGTATTGGATTTGACACTGGGTTGCATCTGATGAGCACAATGCTAGCAAGTTTTGATAATGACATTTGAAAATAATAGTAATAAAAAAAGACAGGCAGTTCAATATATTGCCTCGCCAACTTTGTTTAGAATAGTGGTGCTCTATGTGGCCAAAGTTATGAGAATCAATATAATTTTCATATGCTTGACATATAAGAGGGTCACATCAGAAAAAAGAGAATACCAAAATGTACTCTGATGACATTTCAATAATAGAATAGTGAACAATAAGACTAGACAGAATAAGATTGTTTAGATCACACTTTTGAAATATGGCTATGTTAAAAAAAATATGTAACAAGTTATTGCCTATTCACAAAAATTATTTTTGAATCTCAGAATGTTTTCACAGCATCAGATGCAACTGATATGTAGCCGGCTATGGCTGCATAACAGAAATATTGCTGAATTCTCCCCAATTCTATTCACTAGAAAATGTTCCAGCTGTGTGAAGGTCTTCATCTAGCATCCTAATGATAAGCTAAACTCACTCTGTGAATGGCAGTTGACAAAGGATGGGCAGCACAGTAAGGAATTCATTATCAGCTACAGTTATATAGTGAGCAATGTAAGCTTTTAAGGAAATCTCGAAATATGTCACCATTATCTTTTTTAAATATCCAAGGATGAAGGCTCCTGGAGATATTTTGTGACATTTCTTTTAATTTCATCAGCTAAGCTTCAGCTCTTTATCATGTCATTGTTGTCACCTTGGCTTTTGCCATTTTAGCTTTAGAGGAAAGAAAATAAAGGAATTTATCTAAATTATATTCTTTAAGAATGTAAGATTTCTTTAATACATTTTGCACTAAGGTTAACTGAAATGTAGTCCTCTTTTCCAAAAGTAATTCTCAGTCATTCTCTCGCTTGCTTCCACATGAGTAAAGTAAAAGAAGGGTGGGAAATTAAGGGGGAAATTGGAGTTGGAACTTGTTTCTCCTTGGAGATTTAGCAAGTTGGGGAGAATATGCAGAACATATCCTTTTCAACATTTTAATAGCAGCTCCACTCTGAGTCACAAAACTGGGGAAGGAGTAAAGGATGGCTTAAATGAGAGGAGTCAGAAACTGCTTGTCCCAGGAGCATGCATTGGAAGAATTTTTCTGGAACTTTTTCTCTAGCCTGGTCTGGCCCATTTTTCACACTTGATCTTTGTTTTTCTGGCTTCTCCCCCATATTGAATTTGGTCTCATTCTGTCCATTTGGTCTTCATTCTGTTCGTTGACAGGCTGACAGATAGCCTGGATTCCCTTTATGTAATTTATTTCCCTTCCAAGGAAGAGAAAACATGGAAGATGATTTCTGGAATTCTTTCCAAGCAGTGACCATAGGACATGTCTGCATTTTGATTCTGTGTAAAAACGTAATACATACTCTGTGTGTGCATTTCTGCTTTCCCCTTATGTTGCATCTATGTGTAGTGATTCATTGGAAAACAGAGAGCTGGCTGCATATAGTCTGCTCTGGGTCATGTGGCTAGGAAGGAGATGTGCTTAGAATGGAGAAATCAACATCATTCTAAGTCACTGCCTGACTGCCTCTTCCATAGGGATGCACTGGGCTTTTTTCTGCATATTTTCTCTGCAGCTTCTGACTGGATTCAGCCCATTTTCTTCTGCAGCTCCAGATGCACTACTCGAGAGATGCTGGCAACATCTCTTTGGATCATGCCAGCCTTCTCCCAAGGAGCAGCTTTCTGGAGTACAGATGAATGATCTCACGGCTTATCCTTTGTCCGGGGAAGCATCATTCGTTTGGGTGTAAGCCCAGCTGCCAGCTGGTTCCTCAGCATTGTCTCCACTGTTAGGCAAAGGCATGTTATCCCACCATTGTTCTACCCAGAAGTCCAAGCTGAAAAAGATGAGAATTAAATAAGGGGCTGGAGGGATTTCTAGAATAGTAAAGGGAGAGGGGGAGATGATGATTTTGTTAATATCTGTTGAAAAGAAAGTGAGAAGTCATCTACTTTAGTCTCATTAGTTATTTCTCTTTCTTTTGTTTTTCTTTGCACTTTATTATCTTTCTTTTTTCTTTCCTTTTTTTTTCTTTGACTTGCTTTTTACTTATTAAAACATCTTTAATAAAAAATAATTAAAAAGAAGAATATGGATTTAGCCCATTTTCAAATCTGATCTTTCTTTGGCTGGTTTCTCTTGCCACACCGACTTTGGTCCAGTTCCATTCAGGTTTTGGAAAGTTACACTGCTGATGGACAGAGGGTCCTGAGACCTTTTATACAAATTGTTTCAATTCCCATTTAGGAAAGAATAGAAAGCCCACAACTCTGCCATGATCTTGTCTGGCTAAGATATTAAGTATTGGAGACAGTGATGTCAGTCTCCCAACAGTTTCTACAGCTGTATCCCTCCACTGGAGTACTGAGTTGTATTGAGACATGGGCTCTCTCTCTCCTTGTCCCTAAATAAACATATTGTCTTAGGCCCAGTATATATACCAGTGACAGAGCTGAAACAAAAGTCAACTGCTTCTCCAATCAGCATATGTTTTCTTTCTTTGCATCAAAATATAGTTGGCCGATGCTGGAAGTTTTCTAAGTAAGTTTCAGTAAAGCTCTATAACACTTCTAGTTTGCACTCTTGGGCCTGGAAGAAATCCAAGGCAAAAAAAGACCCCGTAGGATATGAAGGCAGTGATTAAATGTGACAGGGCATTTAGCTGCTGAAAATTAATAAATTCCCCACCTATTGAAGAAAGGGAATTCCAATTATGATTGAATAGTGGAGAAACTATGGAAAATCAGTTCCAGAAACTTTAGATTTCAGCCTGCTTAGCATTTCCAAAATAGTCTTTCATACAGCAACATACAAGATTTCCTAAGTGAAAACACAGAAAAACACTGGATTTGTTTTACCTTCTATTGACTTTTCTTTTTCCCCCTGGCTCCCTTGCGGAGCTCTGAAGCCTTCCAAAGCTGCTCAAATCCTTACATATTCCAACTGTGCACTTAACATTTTATAAATCCTAAACCTGTTTTTTTTTTTTTTTTTTTTTAATGTTCTCTTTTCATATAAAAGACAAGAGCCCAGAAACAAACAAAACAGCCACAGGTTTTGGCAGCTGTGAGTACAACTGCTAGAGATAATTTTGCACTTTTGATTTTCATGATCCATGAGGACTTTGTCAAATGTTTCAAAATGTGCAAGGAACATTTCATGGGTACCATTTCTTTCAAACAGTATTAAGGATAAGAGTCTCTCTCTCTCTCTCTCTCCCTCTCCCTATCTCATGGGAGGTGAGGCCAAGTACAGAAAACATTACTGTAGACCTGTTAACCACATACATTTATGCCTATCCAACAAGCTATTCCTTTTGAGTAAGCAACAACATGCACAACACAGAAAAGGAGTAGAGAATAGGAAGTCAAAGAAATTAAAGAAGCAAAAGAAAAAGGAAACATACCTAAATCTAATTTACAGCATGACTATTCTGGGTACCTCTCCATACCGTTCTATCTTCGTAAAACTTACTTCCAGAGCATCCATACTTCTTTATTCATTGTCTTTTGGTCTTTAAACTTCCTATCACTTTCTGAGGATTTAATCAACACCACTTAGTCACAACTTTTTTCAACCTTCCACTTCTCCTTCATGTATGTGCTTTGATTGGCTTCCTTTATAGTTATTGTTCTAAAATTTGACCCTCATTCATTGTTCCTACATAATCAAACCACCTCAATGTACTTTTTTTTTTTTGTATTCATTCCACATTCAACATCCATCCATTCTTGGCCCCATGTCTTCTTGTTTTACCACACAAACATCTTAAATACTGCCATTCCTACAACATTCAGCTTACTTTCATGTTTCTCCTGAAATACTCCACTCTCATTCTGAGATAGCACAGTGAACAGAAATATTCCCTTTTACTCAATCAATTTTTACTCTTATCAACAAATGTCATTCCTCAGAACAGACCATATTCTATCTAGCACCTTTCTACCAGTATCTGCAAAACATTATCTATTTTCCTATCTTTAGTAAACTTTTTACCAAGATACAGAAATTCATCCACCTGTCCTAGTTTTTATAATTTATGTATAATTTGCAATTGTTTATTTCATTTTCCCTGTCAAACACAACTGCATTAGTTTTTGATACACTTGTTTCCAGATCTATATTCTTTGTTGTGGTATATAATCTGTCTAACATTCACTGCAATATCATTTAGGCTCTCAGCCAACAAAACAGCAGACCGAAATGTATGTACGTTCATACCCAAAACTAACGTGTTCCTAATATGACCACATGCATTTCTTATTTATCAGTAAATTCATTTAACAACCAAGCACATATCCTTGCCTTACTCTTTGGTCAATTCTGAACCATACACCATGCATATCATTTACTGTTATGTATGCTTTATTCCCATCATATACCATTCTTACTGCATTCAGTGGTTTTTAGCTTCATGAAAAATATTCCATAATTCAAGCCTATTCTCATTATCATAGACTTTCTCTAAACCCAGAATTGTGCGATGAGTGTCCTCACTTTCATTTATTTCTCAATGAAACACTGAAGAACAAAAATCTGGTCTGTATATCCCTTGCCCAGCATAAAGCATATTAAGTTATGTTTAAGTTAAAAATGGTAGAGTGTCATTAACAGCTGTATTTAAGCTTGGAAGCAAGTACTGAGTGGACTGCCACTGGGCTCTTCCTGGGCCTGTGCTGCTTAGCATTTTAACAATGTATGATGGGGTTGAGGGACACTTATCAAATTTGCAGATTACACAAAGCTAGGAGGGGATAGATATTATCTTAGATGAAAGAAGATTCAAACAATTCTCAAACAGACTCAATCCCAACAAGACAGAGTGATTCCACAATTATTTCATTTCTGATTCTGCATGGGGACACATCTCCCCATGCAGAGTTGACCTGCACTCTGAGAGTCCTCCTGGACTACCTGCTTCTGAGCTGAAGACAGCTGTGATGAGTAGGGCCTTTGCATAATTCCATCTCGTGTGACATTACAGAACTTTTTGGATTGGAAGACTTTACTCATGCCTTGATCACCTGTATTTATTATTGGAATGTGCTGTACATGTGGTTACCCTTGCAGAATGCACAGATGCTTTAGTTGGTCCAGAATTCAGCAGCCCAAGCAGTTATGGAAAGTAGTCAGTTTGACCATGTAACACCTCTGCTTCAAAACGTGCACCAGTAAAAATGTGCTTAATGGTGAAATTCAAGGTGCTGGTGGTTATTTTTTAAAGCCCCGCACAGTTCAGGATCTGGTTATCCATGGAACTGCCTAATCCCAGCAGTTTCTGCCCATCCATTTAGGTTGGAAGAGAAGGCTCTCTCCAGACTCCAACCCTCAGGGAGAGTCATCTACAGAATCTCAGGATCAGACCTTCTCTATTGCTGCCCCTGTTCTCTGGAATAACATTCCCCATGACATCATCATCCAATTCTTCTGGCCTTCCATGAATGCTTCTGGAATAGCATTCACACTGACATCAGCAGGGTCCAACTCTGCTGGCCTTCCACAAAGGTTTGGTTTTTCAGTGGGGTTTGGATTCTGGGGGGGTTGTATTTGTGTTGTTTCCTTCTGGTGAGTGAATGTACATACTTGTGGGTTAATCCTCAGTATTGGATGGGATTTTGTTATGAATACTGTTGTATATTGTTTAAACTTTATAATTGTTTGTAGGTTGTAAGCCACTCAGAATCAGCTGTGTTTGGAGCAGCATATAACACTGGTGAATAAGCAAGCAAGCAAGGAGGTCAATCTAGATAGGCTTCAGCAGTGGGCTGAAATGAATTGGATGGAAGTTAATGGGGGGAACTGTTCATTTCTGCATCTGGACAGGAAAAATGAAAGGTGCTAAAAGGCAATGCTATCTTGCAGTGCATTGACCAGAACACAGAATCCAGATCACAGGAAGTAATTGTTCTGGTCTACTCTGTTCTGAAATGTTGTGTCCAGATTGGGTGCTGTCATTCAAAAAGGACAGTGACAAATTGGAGTGAGTTTCAAAGGAGGGCCAGGAAGATGGTTTGGAAACCAAGTTCTATGAGGACCAGTTAAAAGGTCTGGATATGTTTAGTCTGTAGGAGAGACTATTAAGGAAAGCTGTGATAGCAGTCTCCAAATATATGAAAAGTTCTCATGCAGAAGAGGGAGTGGATATATTCCGTACTGCTGCAGAGGGCAGGACCAGATTCAGTGACTTAGAACTGCAAGGATCAAGCTGGAGGCCAAGAAGAACTTTTTTGCTCTATAAGCTGCCAGCCAGTAGAGCAAACTGCCACATTAAGTCCTAGTCATTAGAGATCTGAAGACAGAGGCTAGGTAGCCATCTGTCTATAGTGCTTTAACAGATCCTGCACCAAGGAGGGGTTTGGTACCTTCCAAGTATAGATTAAGTCCTCCTCTTTTTTTGTAGATTTAGGACTCAGAAAGAGGAAGAAGTGTTCATCAGTCATTCTGCTCCATTCATCAAGAAAATATGGAAGTACTGTATATGCCTTGCTTCCTTTCTAGCTGTAGCATCTAATAGCTAGTGAGCACTGTTTTGACCTCTCTTCAACACGTACTGTACCTGTTTCTTTCTCCCACACAGCACTGAAAGCAGTTGAAATCAGTTTGGAGGTTGAAAACAAAAAGGCAAAGACTGAAACCTAAAACAATCTTAAAAATGCATCCTGCAGAACTCAGTGCAGCTTATTTCTGAGAGATATGCACAGAGTTGTACTAAAATGTGGTCATAGTGTTCCTTTTGTTCTTTCCCATTTGAGGTTGCAGCCCACTAGAGGTTGTTTCTTTAGGAAGAGCAAGTAGTAGAAGAAATGTTTGTAATATTGGGTCTACAGACATATAGGTAACATATAGGTAACATATAGGTGTTTTACTTGAAAAAGCAAAAAATGTTGGACAACATTATCAAGCATAATTTGACCCTGAATCACAGACTACAAAAGAACATCCTCATTTTGATTTGAACTTTAGAGAGCCCAAATTTTATTATTATTGCCTAGTGAATCATCTCCTCTGTACATACTTCAAGTATCCAAATCTCAGATGGCCACAGTGAACTTATTACCCTGAAAAGCAGGGACATATGAAAGCAAAGCTTTGCACTTCCCCATAAAGCTTATAAGATGACTGAAACAACCAACAGGGAGAGAGTGATTTTCTACCAAAGGATTTTATGATCCTTCTCTCTAATTGAGCCACTGCACAGATGGTTGTAAGTGATATTACGAGTCCTGTGAGAAATCCCTGGCAGTGACTGAGGTGGAGAATCACTGGGCTAACTATTGTTAGTTAACTTAACACCAACAACTCTCTCTTGAGAATAACTGTTCCTTTGGCATTCCCAAGAGAGTAATCAAAGTATACTGTCATTTCCTATGGTTCTGGGGTACAGAATTCAACATCATCACAGGTTTTCATCTCACCCTGTTCTCTTTGTAACTGAACCCACATGATTACTTCTTTCCTCAGAACATTAACGCATTACATGATACAAAGGGGCAATTCCAAGAATGTTTAAGTTCACCATCTCAGGATACAAAGCTCAGTTATGCTGATTGCTAAACTCTTTTACCTGAAGTGAGTATATCTTCAAGCAGTCAAAGGATATTGGTGGTGGGCCTGGTTATTCTAAAATGGCTGTTCAGAATAATATGAGCATGATACTTTACATACTTCCCTGGAGACAAGAACCTTTTGATACAGTACACAGTCTAGCTGTGCAGGTCAGGTCTGACTTTCAGAAGAGCTGATGAAGAAAACTCACCATGCATGGTACCTCATTCTGTGTGATGGCCCAAAAGTATACCCACTTCTATTGCTTCTGGCAAGGATTGGCTTTATATTTTCCTGCTTGAGGGTGATCACCTAGTCCAGTTCACCTGAGAACCACCTCTTATTAAGTCATCTTAGATGTCTTCACCATGTTTTCTTTTTTTCCCTACATGCTGCATAACTTGAAATCTACCAGACCAAACACTTCTGTCTCCATAAGCCTTCCATTTTTCATGCATGTGCTTTCACACAAATATTTAGTACAAGGTACATGATATATATTCAAAATAAGCAATTACAAATTAATGTACAATATAACGACTTAATAACACTGGAACCAATATGGTAACAGAGACTTGTATCCAAGGATGGGATTTAAATTTGCATTTTTTAAGCAACTCAATTTGCTACTCCCTAACTAATATGAAGAACAAAGCATAATTATTTTTCATATTATATGATACTTTAAATATTGCAGTACAATTCTCAGGTTCAAAATAGCTCCACAAAGCAAATCAGGAAAAAGTTGAATGAATGAATGAATGAATGAATAAAAGTATATGATAATATATGTGAACACACTCTAAGAAAATGGAATGAAAATAAATGCATTTTATATAAAATAAATCATCCATACCTTACTTGCATTTCATAAAAGGTCTTTAACTCTTTGTCTTTCCGGTACCCAAGCATTTCCTTTGTTGGTGTTACTCTATTCTTTCTTTGACAGCCATGCATATTCTTGTTTTATATTCTTTTGAAGACTTTTGTGTTCCTTCAAAGGAGTTTTTCATATTGGTCCTATCCAATACATTTTTGGAACATGGCCCCCAGCATTCCACTAGAAGGCCATGTGTAGTCTTTGATGTAAAACACACACACACAAACACACACACATTACAATAGGTGTGGGAACTTGTCACTTAATCCTGTTCCCCATGGCTGGCTGGGGAATTCTGGTAGTTGAAGTCCACAAATCTTGCTGAGGTTGAGAAACACTGGGTTACACAGACATCAACTTATTGAATACAAATTACTTACAAATTACGCTTTCTGAGAATTTTGAGAATAATCATTCATACCATATTTAACGTAAGTATCTGCAAAAAACAGATTTGTTAAGTTAGATAAGTTTCTTTGGTGAGTTGTTTTGCTTTGTTTTGATTTGTTCTCAACACAACCCAGTTAAGAATGCCACTCAGTTCAGGATATTTTGCTGGCACCTGTGGCTATGTACAAATAAATTGCAAGCCAATTTTAAAACACAACATGACCTCCCATATGGATAGCCTAAAGAAAAAGAAAATAAGCAGAATAATAGTGTTTCATTATTGGGAATAGCCTCTAGAAGGAAATTGTCTCACATTCATAGCTAATTTCAAAGCATTCTTAGCACTTCAGTTTATGAATACCTTCTCAATAGGGAAAAGAATGTAATGTAATGGTCATAGGAGAGTTTTGAAAGTTGTATTTTCAGGATAAGTGTATACATTTATCTAACACCTGAAGAATTATGTCCTTTTTCTCTGGGTACTTGTGCATTTAATAGCAATCTGTGAAGCGGAATTTCAACAGGTGAAGCCACCAAGTTGATGTCAGTGTTGCCTTTGTTCATTCATTATTCTGTCCATTCCATCCTCTTTTTTTACCAATTGTTTTACAAATCATACACAAAAAATCAGATTTGTATTCTCTTACAACTCCTCCTTAATACACACACTTTGAATGTAACATGAATCTCCCTAATCAATACTATTTTGTTATTGCAGCTAGTATAACATATTATCTTTTACTGAGAGTTTCTTACAATACACAGTTTAATCAACTATTTATCATACATAGCTTTCACAATATGTACATTTCTTTTTGTATGCCTCTTTTTCAACTGTATGCTGTTTTGTTCAAAACTGTTGAATCAATCATGATAACATCAAGGCAAAAATATTATTCTTGGTAGGCTTATAACACACCAAAAGATATACTGGAATCAAAAGGTAATTATAGTTTCTGTAAGTTCTAGAAAATGAGAACAAAAGAGTGCTTTGAAAGAAAAAAAAGATAATTAATTACTTAATTTCCTTTATTATAGCAAGGAAGACAATACAAAGGTGAGATGAAGAAAAATAACCAAGGTACTTGGATATGAAATAGGCCTGCCAAGAAGGCCATGAGATAGAAGAATAGGAAGATAATAATGAACACCAAAAATAAGAGAAAGGACTAAACTAGGAATTAGTATACTAAAAAGAAATCTAATACTTTCCCTGTAGAAGGCAATTGCCATTGTAGGAGGGGTAAAATAGAAAAAAGTTGTTAAGATCCCTTCCCCCTTGGAAACTCCAAGTGTTGATCGACTCACAAAATGCAGTTTCCCAAGCTCTGACATTTGCAGACAATACCAGGGGAAGGACATATTGTTATAGGCTATTGAATTGATGTATCAGATTAGCAAAAGTTGTGTCCTTACTTAGGTTTTGAAACAGTAACACATCTACAATGAGCAATCTGAACAGTGTCATGAAAATGCCTAGAGTTCTCACCATTTCCTATTTTCCTGATTGTCATTGTCACAGAAATAGATTCAAACTGTATCCTTATCTGTTCTTATTATTATCTTTGTCACAGGAATGAGGTATCTGAATGTTAATACCCAACACTGTCTGGAAACATAGCAGACTGCTATATGGCGTTAACCTTTTCAATATTTGAGATTTGATTGTTTTGCTGTTCGGATGCTCTCACACACTTGCAATCTGGACAGAAATATGAAGATAGCCACTCAAAAGAGTGATCTTCCAAAAGGCTGAAGGTGTTTGTTTGTTTGTTTTAATCTCTTGGAACTGAAATAAATTATCAAGCAAAAGAAAGCTATGGACACAGTGCTATGGATACTGCAGCTCCAGGGTGATTTATTCTAGTTAACTAAGACAATTTTGTGGATAGATTATACCATGCCACTTTCCCTGCACCATTTCAACATTTCTCTTCCTCCTCCCCATGCACATACAGAGGTGCCAGTTTCTTGACCTCGCCCTTTCTGCTTAAGTTGGATTCAGTCAGTATTTTCATTTGGAAATACAGTAAGGAATGTATTAGGAAGAGGTCACATAGACTAAATAAATCAGTTAGGAAAAGGCTTCTAGAAAAAAAAATATTGCTAAATATATTGATATAAGTGGCTTTGCCACATCTAGTGGTAAAACTACTACTGGGCTTGTATTGAATAATGTAGGGTTTAGAAATGATTTACAATAAGTAGAATATCTTGTAACCGGGAAATGCTGGCTGTATTCCTCACAAGGGCAACTGCAGGGGCCAAAGAGGCAAGTAATGTCACATGTGTCATGATATCATCAGACAAATTACATAATTTACATTATTGTGATGACATCAGGACCTGCATTATGTCATCATGTGTGCCAATTGTTTATAATTCCTATGCTGAAATCGAGAGAATCTGTTATTGTAATATGTGAATTCAAGTTCCCAATTAGTGTGTAGAACAGGTATTATAGCTGAAAAAGCTAGCTACAAGGTCATAGGCATACCAAACCTGTGTAATGATTTTTTCCCCCTCCATGGGAATAACATCCTCTCTATATATATACACACACTTGTTGAGGTCTTTTCTAAGGAATTAATAATTGACTCCATAATTTCCTGAAAAGTAGCTTTTTCAATGGATAAGAATATTGTGGAATTCATTGTCCAGAGACGCTCACCAAATGTATCAATATTATCAATTTGTTCTCTTTCATAAAATGGAAGAGGGACGGTTACTTAAGTCTCCTACATCCTAGCCCCATGCTTTGTTACATTCAGAAATAAATCCCACTCTCTTAAATGAGTTTCATTCCTGCTAATTTCTACTGGAATATACTGTTTTGTTCAGCAGGATTTTACTCAGCAACATAAACACTCCAAAGATGTAATAAATTTTCCCATATTTATTTCATCAAAAGAAAGCTAGCATCCAGCTTGCTATCCCCCATCCCCCACCCCAATCTATTTATTTCCTGGTATAATTCTTGATCACTATAAAGTAAAATAAAAATACAGATTTACAAAACAAGGTTATCAAAAGGGGCCAGATTTAACAAGTTATAGTTTGAACCAGTTAGCTATAGCCATATTATACTACATTGTATTTTGCAGGAGGGGGTGTTGGGGAATGGAGGTTAGAAAAGTTAAATTCTTATATATATTTAAGACCACATATAAGGAATACTTTTGTTTCAAACTGCTCTGTTATAGGCAAAGTTACACCTGATCAACAGAAATAAAGCTCTAGCCCAAGGAACAAGCATAGAGTGTCCAAAAAGAAAACAAGCAGAGGACTGGTTAATGGATACTGTTCCAACAACTGGTTTCTAAAATGTGCAGGCTATTAAAGCTGAGTTCTCAGAGACCCAAATTTCAGCTGCAGGCCATCAGCTGAGCATCTTTGTTGAGGGGAACTCTGTATTAGGTAGGAATCCTTTATGCTGTGCTATGCTTTTGTATTAATTACTCTGTCTATAGGAAACAAACTATGAGAAAGCAGGAACAAGTGGACAGGCCTTGAGCAATATCCTTGTTCTAGTAAAGAACATATAGATCTGCCTGGTCTACAAATAAATGGCAGGTGCAATTGTTAAGAGACCCTGTATGGTTGAAGTTGATCTGTGCATGTGTGACCTTTCAACAGAGACCTTTGACTTGATTTTGAGGAAGTAAGCTAAAATAACGTGTGAATGCTGAACACATACACATGGCTAGGTATGTGCAGCTGCTTAACAAGCTAATTAGGGTGGAAACACCAAAATCATATAAATAGAAAAACCTGTTACTTGAAGCAGGACAAAAGCAGAGTATTTTATTCGAACAATCCAACTCCTCATCCTCCCTTGGTAGAGAAGCTCAGCCACAGATGTCTTGCAATTTTTTTCTTTCTGTCTCCTCTTGGCAACCTCCTCCTTGAATCATCTCCTTTCTGGCCCATGTGAATCCCATCTGATCCTCTTCCTCTTGGCCATGAACCTCCCCCAACCAACACATACTGTGGGAATGCTTTGCTGGCGAAACTTGCCAGCCTATTATCCCATTGGCAGTGTGTGCCAACTGATCTAAATCCATTGCACACCACAAGTGGTATGTCCCCCTTGTAGGTACAAGGAGGCAAGCCAGCAGAGGTCAGTACTGCAGAGAGAAAAGCCTCATGCTTTCTTCCTTTTACCCCTTTCAGTTTCTCCCTTTGTCTCATATCTTCCTTTATTTCCTTAAGCTGCCTCTTACTTATGAAAAAAATATTTTGCTCTCTCTTGCTTTAAAGCTTTGGTTCTTTTTATCTCCTTAAGCTACATTTTACTTGAGGCTAACTATTTCCTTTTCTTTTTCCTAGCCATGCCTTTAGGCTATTCTTCTCTTCTTTCTTTGCATTATGTCTATCTGGGTCAAAGCTGCTGCCACAAAAATGGGGTTCTTGTGCTGCCTTGCACCCAGTTTTGTATACGCTTTTCCAAACTCTGAGTTTTATTTTTCCCCTCTGTATTCTTTCAGGACCACCTCCCTTTCCTTACTGGAAGTCCCCTATTCTGATTATCTGAATAGATTTGCAGTCTACTAAGAAATCCCTTATCTCTTTCTGTAAGTACTTCTACAATCTGTTTACTTCTATCTTGTCCTATTTATTCATAGCATTTCTGATTTGCTCTAGTCCTGACTCTTTCCAGTTACAGTACTGTACAATCAGATTCCTGGTACCCAAGTTGATTTCCTTGCTTCTCATGACAAACTTCTACCAGTTTGCACCAGATTCATTCATTTCTCACTCCGGTTCTCTGGGTCACATGTAAAAGCAGGTTGGATATACAGAAAAAGAATCATAGAGTAAAGCAAATGCTTATGTCCTTAGAATTCTGAATACCGGTCATATCTCCTGTGTTGTACTCAATATGCTCCAGTTTTAATCTGTGAAACACTGGAGGGTATGAATCTGCATGAAGTTAGAATTGTAAATATAAGTGATAAAAAGTCAAAATAAATATATGAAAAAGCAATTTAGTAAACCAAGAAAAAAAGCACAATGCTGTGGTTGTTGGATATGTAAACTGTTTCAAATTTAAGGGGCAGAAAGAAAAATCAGAGAAATAGAGGAAAATGTAACTGAAGACATTTACATCTGGAGAGTACCAAAATATATTTGGAAAGTATGGCTCAGAGACTTTCAAGGAGGATGAAGAGACTGACATTTTGGAAGCAAAATTACTTCCCAAAAATAGAGTGCAGACATTCAAAGCCAGTTCAGAGTTCAGCACTCTGTGAAAATTTGCAGACTACTCCCAAAAGCTCAAGATAAACAGCACTTGCAATCTTTATTATCCTTCCTTATGAATTGGGTTACCTTGTCTCACCTCCCCAGCCCTACTTTGGTGACATGAGGTCAACTAATCCTTCTGTAGACAGAAGTCTTGGAAAGCTAAGAATATGACTTCCATGAAACTATTCTTCTGAGGATTTTGAAGGGCACTTTCCATACTTTTCCTTCATGACATTTTGTGCATCTTTAGCAGAAAATGTAAAGTGGAATCATCTTCCCCAGGGCCTATATTTATGGTATTTAAATCTTATTATTTTATATAGCTCCTCTATTAAATACCTTATGTTGGCTCACAAACAAATAAAACTCTAAAAGTAATAAATTTAAAATAATAGTAATAACAACAACAACAACAATAATATCCAGGTTTGAAACTGAGAAAGCTAAATTAACAATTGGCATTTCCTGGCAATAGAAAATAATAAAGATGATTAAGTTATGGGAGACTATTCCATGATTGGGGTGATACCACCAAAAGACTTTCTTCCTAATAGTCACCTGCCTCAAATTACTTAATTCAAATTGGTTCATGCTTAGAAAAAGCTGCTTATTCAGCATCAAGGTGTACAAATAACCAAGCTCTGTGAATGCAAGCCACTATCTACTCTACCCCATCCAATCACCATCTGCACTCAAGACCTTGCAGGATCAATGCCCTTTAACAGAAAGAAGAGACTCTTAAGCTTTTAGCTAGCACTAAAGATGGATAATAGGGCTTCTTCTGAAAATCAGGAAGAAGCTTCCCACATCTAAGGTGGACAATCTAATAACCTTGAGAAAAGGAGAAGAACTAGCAGCTCATGGCAGTCAGGAAAGAGATAGAACCAAGATATAGGTCCGGGAGACAAAATATCATGAATGTATTCCCTCAAAAGGGAAACAGAGATACAAGAATAGGCAACCAGTGCTGTAGCCAACTGGAAAAGAAGACAAAGCTATATCCGGTAAAGTTTGGATGATTTATTTGGCAAGCAGTAGATTGTTTCCACCAAGAAACCAGTTCAGGGCTCTTCAAAGCATGAAGAAATCAGGTGAGTTAAAAGGAATGGTCTCTTTTACCTTGGTAATGGAAAGCTGAAAGTAGAATAAACCCTGCTGGTGACTTCTGGACCAAGATGACGATGACCAGATTTGTATGCCAGAGGCATTTTCTTACTTAATCTAATTGAAAGAACTATTGCGCATCTTCAGGAAATGAACTTGTGAGCAATGCCACTCCATCCTGGGAAATGTGTGAGAGAGCAACCAGCTTATATGAAATCTCTTTCAAGGGCATTAAAATGTTCCTTTTAAATTGAATTCTATGCACTGTATGTCATTCCTCTTCACGCCAATTGTCAATTTTACTGAAGCAGAGGAAAGGAAAGTCATCTAAAAAGTCAAAGCACATAAAAGAAAAGTCACTGATTATATATACCCTTTTTATTTTAAAAAAGGCATTTTATAAAAAATAGGCATTTTATCTTTAGCTTAATTAAAGAAAGAAAAAAAAAGGACTGAAGCAGGAGACCTCCTCCAGGAGCAGCAAATTATGGGTATCCTGTTTTACGTGCTGTGATAAATGCGATGATCTTCAAAGGCTGTAATTTTCAAACAATAAGCATAAAATGTAACCAGACAGAATAGAACATGAATATCCACAGGGAAGTGCAAATGGACAAGAAAATAGAAGGCTGAAGAGGTGCAAAAGCAATAAAAGAAGTTCTTTGCTAATACCAGAAGTCTTTAAAAATGCTTGTAGGAAAGCAAAACAGTGGACAAATGTGTACATTTGTACGAATAAATTCCAACATTTTGAGGTATTCTGGGATTTTATCAGGAATCCCGTAAATATTTCAGGGATCAACTATATAGCCAATTCATAGGAACTGGGTCCTTATGAGAGAATTCTATATTTTTATATTAGAAATTGCTGCTTGCTGAAATTTCAGAATATATAGAATTTAGATACTTAGATGCCTTCCTTCCAGCAAAGGCATTAATTCCATCTGAGCTATTATCAGTGTTTATGTCACCATACCTAATAGCCCAAACTGAGCCTTACAGTGTAATTAAAATGACAGTTTGTTTGAGAAAGTTTGAGAAAAATGTCAACACTTTGAGGACTATAATGTTCATTAAGTTCCCCCTTTTTAGTATGTATCTTTCTTAACAACAACCACAGAATCACTCAAATAACTGAATCATATTTATGAAAAATAGGCATGTCTTATCCTGCTAATTCAAATCTCAAGCAGCTGCAATCTCCCTGCATCTTTCCACTGATTCTTTCATACTTTTTTTTAATCAAGCCAAAACAAAAGGCAACCAAAAACTGTTAAGGAGGGCTTCTACCAATAATTGATATTACCAGGCCCTTCATTTGGAGGGATTTCTGGCAAGATGGAGATTTGCTGTACCACCATTTTGTTTTTGTTTTTCCCCTCCTCCATGAGATATAGAAATAAAGCTGGATAGTTTGTGACGAAAATGAGTAAGTAGAAATAATAATTATATTCTGTTTTGGATTGGGGGGGTGGAAAAGATAAAATACATCATAAACGCAAAAAACAGATTTCTCCTCTCCTCCTCCAACAGCCTGTTAGTTCCAAACAATCTGCTCTCTTTCCACCTTTGAAAGAAGCTATTGCAAAACTAGAGAGTGTGTCTTTGAGTAAGAAATTTACTACCCCTTCTCATTAGGTAGAAACTCCAGGCTGAAGCTCCAGTTCAAATAGGAGATACAGAGAGAACATTTCTCTAGAAGTTTCTTCTGACACTGCAGCCAGAGATTTCACAGACAGTGGCTTCTGGGGTAGGGCAGGACAATAACATGGACAGGATGGTGGACTTTCATGTGTGTGATTTTTTTAAAAAAATATTATTCTTTTTTTAATTAAAGAAATTTGTATAGCCACCCATCTACCAGAGGAACTCTGGGAGGTGACAGAAATAAAAACACAAACCATGCAAGATATAATTTTGTAAAGGTTCTCTTGGCCACAGCTCCCCCTTCTCCTTAAGCAGGAGCATCAAGGCCTTGAGACTCCCCAGACTGCACACCAACTCTGCCTGGGTGGGTGTTACCCCATCCAGAGGTCATGATGGCAAAACACTAGATATAGCCACTCAGTCTTGTCAAGGTTGAGCCAAAGCCACTCTTCCCCCATCCAGACCCACACAGCCTCTAGGCACAGAGAAAGCCGCTCAACAGTGTAACTTAGTTATCCCAGGGCAGTGATGTATAACTGAATATCATTAGTGTACTCACGACAGTTGACCCCATACTATAAGTACTCTAGAAAAATAGAGAAATGCGATATTATATTATTGTAGGGTCTTTCCTATCTTTTTTCTTTGTTTTGCTTAACTTTGGGTTTTTGCTTAACTTTTACTTTAAGCTTTCCCCTTTTTCTTCTCTCTCTCTTTAATGTATGTTATAGTTTTCAATGTACAGCTTCCTTTTAAATAATTTAGAAAGAAATAGATAGGTTTTATTTTAGTTCTTATTTGTATTCTTTATAAAGCTCAATATATGTCCTTAGATCACACAAACACAGACACACACACAAACACTTATTAGAATATAAGATGCTATGAAAGTGACCCTACAAGATCAGTTTTATTAAAAAAAAAAAAAATGGTTAACAATAAAGAGGATAACCACTACCATCACCATCATCTTTCAAACAAGTTACTAAAGTAATAGCACTGGTAAGTATACATTGACAGCCTTGGGTTGTGCAGAGTGGTAGGTGGCAGTATTGCAACCAAAACTCTCCCCACGACCCAAGTTCGATCCCAGGGGAAGCTGGACTCTCAGGTAGCCAGCTCAGGTCGACTCAGCCTTCCATCCTTCGAAGGTCGGTAAAATGAGTACCCAGCTTGCTGGGGAGGGTGACGACTGGGGAAGGCAATGGCAAATCACCCTGCTATAGTCTGCCAGGAAAACGTCATAAAAGCGGTATCCCCCGAAAGGGTCAGACATGACTCGATGCTTGCACAGGAGACCTTCCACCTTTCACAATTATATATTACATAATCAAAGACATATTGTTGTTTATTCGTTTAGTCGCTTCCGACTCTTCATGACTTCATGGAACAGCCCATGCCAGAGTTTCCTGTCGGTCAACACCCCCAGCTCCCCCAGGGACAAATCCATCACCTCTAGAATATCATCCATCCACCTTGCCCTTGGTTGGTCCCTCTTCCTTTTGCCCTCCACTCTCCCTAGCATCAGCATCTTCTCCAGGGTGTCCTGTCTTCTCATTGTGTGGCCAAAGTATTTCAGTTTTGCCTTTAATATCATTCCCTCAAGTGAGCAGTCTGGCTTTATTACTGGAGGATGGACTGGTTGGATCTTCTTGCAGTCCAAGGCACTCTCAGAATTTTTCTCCAACACCACAGTTCAAAAGCATCGATCTTCCTTTGCTCAGCCTTCCTTATGGTCCAGCTCTCGCAGCCATATGTTACTACGGGGAACACCATTGCTTTAATTATGTGGGCCTTTGTTGTCAGTGTGATGTCTCTGCTCTTAACTATTTTATCGAGATTTGTCATTGCTCTTCTCCCAAGGGTTAAGTGTCTTCTGATTTCCTGACTGCAGTCAGCATCTGCAGTAATCTTCGCACCTAGAAATACAAAGTCTTTCACTGGTTCTACATTTTCTCCCTCTATTTGCCAGTTATCAATCAAGCTGGTTGCCATAATCTTGGTTTTTTTTGAGGTTTAGCTGCAAGCCAGCTTTTGCACTTTCTTCTTTCACCTTCATCATAAGGCTCCTCAGTTCCTCTTCGCTTTCAGCCATCAAAGTGGTATCATCTGCATATCTGAGATTGTTAATGTTTCTTCCAGCATTTTAACTCCAGCCTTGGATTCCTCAAGCCCAGCATGTTGCATGATGTGTTCTGCGTACAAGTTCAATAGGTAGGGTGAGAGTATACAGCCCTGCCGTACTCCTTTCCCAATCTTAAACCAGTCCGTTCTTCTGTGGTCTGTTCTTACTGTTGCTACTTGGTCGTTATACAGATTCTTCAGGAGGCATACAAGATGACTTGGTATCCCCATACCACTGAGAACTTGTCACAATTTGTTATGGTCCACACAGTCAAAGGCTTTAGAATAGTCAATAAAACAGAAATAGATGTTTTTCTGAAACTCCCTGGCTTTTTCCATTCTCCAGCGGATATTGGATACTGCCTTTCTAAACCCAGCTTGTACATCTGGCAATTCTTGCTCCATGAATTGCTGAAGTCTACCTTGCAGGATCTTGAGCATTACCTTGCTGGCATGTAAAATGAGTGCCACTGTTCGATAGTTTGAACATTCTTTAGTGTTTCCCTTTTTTGGTATGGGGATATAAGTTGATTTTTTCCAGTCTGATGGCCATTCTTGTGTTTTCCAAATTTGCTGGCATATAGCATGCATTACCTTGACAACATCATCTTGCAAGATTTTGAACAGTTCAGCAGGGATGGCATCATCTCCTACTGCCTTGTTATTAGCAATGCTTCTTAAGGCCCATTCAACCTCACTCTTCAGGATGTCTGGCTATAGCTCACTGACCACACCGTCAAAGCTATCCCCAATATTGTTATCCTTCCTATACAGGTCTTCCGTATATTCCTGCCACCTTTTCTTGATCTCTTCTTCTTCTGTTAGGTCCTTGCCATCTTTGTTTTTGATCATACCCATTTTTGCCTGGAATTTACCTCCAATGTTTCTAATTTTCTGGAAGAGGTCTCTTGTCCTTCCTATTCTATTGTCTTCTTCCATTTCTGCGCATTGCTTGTTTAAAAAATAATTCCTTATTTCTTCTGGCTAACCTCTGGAATTTTGCATTTAATTGGGCATATCTCCCCCTACCACTGTTGCCTTTTGCTTTCCTTCTTTCTTGGGCTACTTCTAGTGTCTCAGCAGACAGCCATTTTGCCTTCTTGGTTTTCTCTTTCTTTGGGATGTATTTTGTTGCCACCTCCTGAACAATGTTGCCAACTTCTGTCCATAGTTCTTCTGGGACCCTATCTACTAAGTCCAGTCCCTTAAATCTATTCTTCACCTCCACTGCATATTCCTTAGGAATATTAGTGAGCTCATATCTAGCTGATCTGTGGGTCTTCCCTAATCTCTTTAGTCTGATCCTAAATTGTGCAATAAGAAGTTTGTGATTGGAGCTACAGTCAGCTCCAGGTCCTGTTTTTACTGACTGTATAGATGTCCACCACCTTTGGCTGCAAAGGATGTAGTCAATCTGATTTCGGTGTTGTCCATCTGGTGAAGTCTATGTATAAAGCCATCTCTTAGGTTGTTGGAAGAGAGTGTTCATTATGCAGAGTGAGTTGTCTTGGCAAAATTCTATCAACCTATGTCCTGCTTCATTTTGTTCTCCCAGGCCATGCTTACCTGTAATTCCAGGTGTCATTTGACTGCCCACCTTAGCATTCCAGTCTCCCATGATGAAAATAACATCTCTTTTAGGCATGTTGTCCAGTAGGTGCTGCAGATCCTCATAGAACTGCTCTACTTCAGCTTCTTCAGCATCTGTGGTTGGGGCGTATATTTGGATCACTGTGATGTTAGATGGCTTGCCCTGAATTCAAATTGAGATCATTCTATCGTTTTTTGGATTGTATCCAAGCACTGCTTTAGCCACTTGACTATTAATTATGAAGGCTACTCCATTTCTTCTGTGGTCCTCTTGTCCACAGTAGTAGATCTGGTGGTCATTTGATGTGAAGTGGCCCATTCCAGTCCATTTCAGTTCACTGATGCCCAAAATGTCTATCTTTAATCTTGACATCTCACCAATAACCACATCCAATGTGCCCTGGCTCATAGATCTTACATTCCAGGTTCCAATGGTGTGTTGATTCTTAGAACATCAGATTCGTCGTTCACCACCAGCACCGCGGCCACTAGCCGTCCTTTTGGCTTTGAGCTAGCTGCGTCATCACGTCTGGGGCTAGCTGAACTCATCCTCTGTTCCTCCCCGGTAGCATTTTGACCATCTTCCAACCTGGGGGTCTCATCTTCCAATGGTATACCGACATATCTCTGGTTGTACTGATCCATTTAGTTTTCATGGCAAGAATACTGGGGTGGGTTGCCATTACCTTCCCCAGGGATCGCATTTAGTCTGATCTTCCCATCTTGGGTGGCCCTTCACGGTTTAGCTCCTGGCATCATTGAGGTGCTCAGGCTCCAGCACCACGACAAGGTAACGATCCTTTGCTGAAAGTCCAAGACATATAACTTTTAATTTTTTAAAAAAAAAATGTAATGTAAACATATAAAGAAAATCATTTGGAATAAATGCCATTGAAATTATTCTTATTTTGTTTTATATTCATAACAGTGTTATGAATGAGGAAATAAGAACTAGATTGTATTCTGACATAGGGTGAAGGTGAAATCTGGGATGAATCCAGGTTTTATTTGATTAAGGCAGAGGAAGTTCTATCCTATTCTGCCTCATTGTGCCAAAAATGGAACGTTTCCATAAAATGCCTTGAGTAATATTCGATTCAAGGGGCAACAGGTTCACTCTCAAATCAGAGTGAACCTTAAAATAGAACATTAGCTGATACAATCACAACTTATGAGAATAAAGGTGAGATCACAGAAATCTTGACCATTGACTAAACAGCTCAGGAGACTGACCAGAGAGATTAAGAAATGGCTGAACTGGGGATGGGTCTCAGTTCAACTGTGCTCTCAAAGGGTTACTGGAAAGTTTGGAAAATCTGGAAAAATGTTCAGAGGAAGGGGTTCTTTTGATCAACCCCCCCATTCCCATCCCAAGACAGTATGAGATACCTATGAAAGATTGTGCCAGTCTTCTTTTATCTCTTCTTTTATCCTGCCGCAGACAAGCACAGTTCTGCAAATGAAGAGTCCTGCCTCCCTCTAGAAAGTTGGAGTGGGCCCTGCATGGCCATGTAAAGGAAGCAGCTTCTGTAATCCAAGGCAGAATTTTCCTAGATAATTTTTGAGCAGGTGGCTGCCCAGCAGGATGGATATAAAAAGGGAGTTGGTTTCCATACAGCAGATGGGCTATGACCACTTTCTCAGTGAAAGATTTGAGAACTCTGAAATGGATTGGGTGTGTGTGCCTGTTGTAATGATATAAAGAGAACCCACTTAGAAATGACAGAGCTCAGAGACTGAGGATACATTTGCCTGGATGGAGAGGAGGAGGCACCAGAGCCTCCAACCTAGCCATTGAAATGTGTTTCTGCAGAACCCCCCCAAAAGTACACAACATAATTTTATGAGGCCATAAGGGAAAAAAAAAAAAAAGTGCCAGAAACATTTATCATCAAACAAAATGATGAAAGGAAAATAATCCACAGTATCCTAGAAATAATCATAACATTGCCAGATTGTATAAAAATATATACATCAGAAAATCCACCTACAGGGAAAATAGAACAACCAATATTTTATAAAGGGAAAAAAAAACCTTAAGCTCCATGTGTGTTATCTCTGCTCCCATTGTTACACCACCCAAACCATTATAGACAAAACAAATATTTAAAAAGGGAAGGAAAAATATTGTATGGGTTAGCAATTTTTCATATTAATAAAAAGTAATTACCCCAATAAATATAGAGTCATCAACTGGTTGCAATATATTTGAAAGCAGATGTATCAAAATTATTTCATATGTAACAACTATATCTAGAGTCAAGTACTTTATATGGTGTAGCGTACGCCATTTATATCTTATTATTATACATGACTGAGCCATAAGGGACTCTTGTGGATTTCAGAATTTAAAAATTAAAACTTTTTTTTTTTTGCATTTTTTAATGTATAAACATATTTATGATATGAAAGTTATAAATGCTATCCATAAATGAGATTAAAGAATTACACAGTCCTGGACAACTTTATAAATCTGTATGAGAATATCTCAAAATTAAATGTTATTGTCCATGTGGTACAATTAATTCAGTGTGGTAATCTGAATAAAATCAAGATAAAGTAATTTCATATAGAATAGGGATGAGGTCAGTAATGCTGCAGATCAATATCTACTTGTAACCTTTAGGGAATCTCAATATTATCCCACAATACAATAATGTCTTCAGTCATATCAACTCATGTGACTTCACAGGAAACAGAAGACCTAAGGGATTCTTAGAACAGATTGCAATGCTTGTGTTTTGTTTACAGCTAGTAAAGTTTACAGTCTTTTACAGCAAAACAGGATGAAAGTAATCAAAAGCAGAAATTAACAGACCATGGTTATTTTTAAAGAGACTGACAAACCAGTATAGATTGATAGGTTGGAATTATGGAGCACAGGCCTACAGCAAAAGGTTAAAATTATCTGCAAATTGCTACATAGTTTGGAGTCAGTATTTCCATTTCTGTCTTTATGGACAATAAAGTATGTGTTGTATTGATCTGCATCCTATCTTCAACCCAATTTTGCATTCTTACATTGCATAATTATTCTGTTTCTTCTTTTCCCCCTTTCTGAACATTCTACTATTTGTACAGCTTGTACAGTTAAAGAACATTCCTTTTAGAATATGAAACCCAGTATATATGAAACCCTGGGACTTCTCTAGAAACATGCTAAATTTGGGGAGAATTGGATGATTTGGCTAAAATATGATAGATTTAATAAATGAGATCAGTGGGAACTGGATGGAGGTCAAGAATTCAGATTTGCCACTGGATTTAGATATTTGTTTATATTTTGGGCCATTTAGTCAAGTGCAATTGTAAAAAAATCTGAATTTGACCATATTCAAGGTGTTCTACAGTTTAGTGGGTATTCCACATTCCTTTATATACCACAAATTCCCAAGGGTTTTCAAAAGCCATTTTGCAATGAAACAATAATGAATGCAGACTTGCAGAATTGTTAATTAATTATACTAGGTAACTTAATTAGGAGACCCATGCAAGAACATCAGTGTGTTCTGTCTACTGCCTACTATTTTCTGAATCTGTTCTGTTAATCATCCACAGGCAAACATAAAACTCATTTTCATGATATTTTGTATTCTGAAAGTATGCATTAATCAAAATCCAACAGTTACATATCTTCATAGTTGTTCTGAATGGATTAGGATCTGTGGAATTTCTGGATGGCCAAATAGTAAAGTAATAGAAATGTATTATAATAATGAGAATTGGGACAACGTAATCTGTCTGAAATTCACAAGGTTTACTTCTGGGAAGGGACAGATTGGGGACCAGTTCAATTTCCCCTTACTGTCATTGGTGGACTTTTGCCTAGTACACAAGCAATAGACATTAGATCTCTGCAAAGCTTCAAAGGAGCACTTGACTTTGACAAAACTTTTCATGAAGTCAATTTTGTCTACTTCAAAGTCCCTTTCAGATTTCTCCTGCAGAGCTCACTGTACAAGAAGGCTGAAAGAAGCCTTCAATGAGTGCTGTAGAAGATGGTGGACAGAAACCTATTCCTGTGAGGTATGGCTCCAGCATGGACAGGGTAAATCCCACAACGTTTATTGCCCAAAGTCCCCTAGCCCTCTCAGAGCATTTGTCAGGAGGCCTGAGGAAAGACAGGCCAGCTGCTTGTAACCCCCTCCCACCATCATCTAGCTGGGACAATAGATTAATCATTACTCTGGTCTTGTCCTTACTATGCCATGCTGTGCATCATCTCATCAGGAGAAATGCAGTACTGATCCTCATCTCATATTCTTCTGTGCTTTGTGGTAGATAGTCTTTACTTAGGCCATTGCTTTTATTTTACGCTCTTCTACATGTCTTCATTTTTCTACATTTTCTAAGCCTATTTCTTACCATTTCCTGAAAGGTTGTAGGCTTTGGGAATGATGACCTTTGAGTTTTATTTATTTATTTGTTTGTTTATTTTCCTGAGCAGTATTTTACATTTTGTTGTGTCATCAGCTTGTACTTCAACAACATTACTGCAGTTGACTTTCCTTATTTTCTCATGACAGTGTCCTCAGGGTTGATAAATGGCTGCACTTTCTGTAAAAGGGGAATGTATTTATTTGGGGGCTATATATGAGTTTCTGAAATCATCTTCTTGTTATGGGAGCAAGCAAGCACTCCATTTAACCCTTGCCTCCTTTATTATGTTACAATTTCCTTCTATTAAGCCATTGAAATTAGGGATCAGTCTTTGCCCATTTGATGGGGTGTTAATATATATTTGCAATGAATGTTGGCATTAAAGATTTAATAACTATTAGCTAGATGAACTCAGAATCCATATAACAGAAAGTGTCTTCTGCTGTGTTCTCAGATTATGTACTGCACTCCCTTGAGAAGTGGCTCCTCATTCTCCAGCTTTGCAAGAAGTTAAGACAGATAGCTTTGTATCTCATATTAGTGTTTTATATTTTCTTATTGTTGTTGGCTGCCTTGAGTGTTCAGCTGAATAGACAGTTAGGATATAAATGGATATAAAATATTTTGTGTTGTGTTGATGAGATCCAATCTTCGTAAGAAATGTTTTCCTTCTAGACACAGCCTGCAGATAAATGAAAACTATGAGATATTGCAGCATTGTGATGGATGTCTAAATAAAATTGCATTCATATTGATATATCCAAAAACAGGAAATGGAAATTTTCTTCAGTCTGCTACCTCCCATGTGTGATGGCTTTCAGTTTCCACAATCCCAGCCAAACATAGCCAATGACTGTGATGTTAGAAATTATAATACTTTAGGTCTAATACATCTGAAAGAAACATATACAGTAGATGTTGGAAGTACCATGTATGTACAAGTTTCATATATTATAATATTAATTATAAAGTATTAATGAAATGTATTATTATTATTACAAGTGAATCATCACTGTTCATATGTTTATAAATCTCAACTATGCCAATCACTACAGACATTTACTATGTCATATCTTTAACATACTAATTAATTCTGGAAAGCATAGACAAATGTTTGAAAGCAAATAAATAAATAAATCTAGAAGAATTCTTGCTTACATGGGCAATAATCAGCTCAAAGTAAGAGCTCCAAGTCAGCAAGATGCACACTGTGCAACAAGCCTGCCTTTAAAATTCCATCCCATTGTTTCCATTGCAAAAGCTTACTAGCATAAGCCAGCTCTTTACATTTCCAGAGAGGCAGCCAAACCAGCTTTCCTGAAATTAAATCTGTATCAGTGTGTTCCAGTGAAATGAACTCAGCAAGAATTCTGCTGCCTTTTTAGAGATGCTGAAAACCTGACCCTTTGAAGATTTGGTTGAGAGCCCAGTTTTGTCAAAGTGATTTCCTCTTTGAGCATGCAGTTTCCATCTCCATGAAGTGGAACCAATGAAATCAAAACTCATAACAGAGCAAGACAAGTCAATTCTGCTGATCATAATAATTATAATAATTATTTGCATTCAGTGACTCTAAGCAAAGCCTAGGTGGTGATTACTGATTCTGCACCAGATGCATTTTTATTATCAGGTCTTCTTCAAACATAAATGAATAAGGATTGTTGTTGTTGTTGTTGTTGTTGTTATTTGTGGTGTCATTTTACTGTGTACATTAATTGGGTTTCATACCATATGTTACCCAGGGGGTTATTTGTTCATAAATGGAGAAATGTTGAGCAAAATCCCTCTTATCAAGTGCGTTAATGAAATTAAAACAGCAGTAAATAAATTGAAGCTGTTTGCTGCTGAACATAAATAGCTATATCACTGTTGCTGGAAAGCCTTTCTTGCTATCCTGCTGAGCCTCAAAGGGGCAGGTTTGTTTTAGAAGAATCTAAGCAGAAACATAAGTAATTAAATCTCCTTGAATAACTTCAGGTACACTGTACTCTGCTATTTTGTGCTTGTAATACAAACCTAAAAAGTTCACTCATTCGTGCTTGCAACCATGTTGCTTCCGAGAGACACAGAATGTTTCAGGCAATTCCTTTAAAATCTGTGGGATGGTACAATCCTCCAGCCTCCCTTTTTATTGTGTGACATAATGTCCTTCCTTAGTGCTTTAGGCAGTGGGTTTTCCAAGATTTATCCTTTATCACTTGAGTCAAAAAAAAACATCAGAAGAAATCAGCTAGTTAACTGTTCACCCTGATCAGCACCCCACATCTAGGATTCCTCTGGGAAGAGTAAGGACAGGAAAGTAACTCACTATTGTATCAATAGAGGGTGATTTATCTTATCATTTGGGTTCATTGAACAGTAATGCCTACTTATCTATGTTAAAATCAATCATCTTATATCTCTTTTGTAACTAGAAACTTGATCTCTCCCTTTTTCTCTTTGTATATGTGTATTTGTGTGTATGTTTATATGCAAACATACACATGCATGTGCACACACACTTATATAGGTGCAGATACTTCTGAGCACATGTATAGATATGCTGCTCATAGGAATGATCAGTCTTGTTTTCCCTAGAGTACAAAATGATTTATTTTTTCTTTACTTACCATATTCCTCTGTTGTTGAGTAACAAAGATATCTGAGCAGCTCAAAAGAATAACATAAAGACCTAATCTAATTACCAGTTTCAATTCCAATGGGAAATATTCTTTCTCTCCCTTAGGCATAAACACATACCCTCACAAGCATAAAATCTGGGAATGTTTTGTTAGATGTCAATAACTCAGCACAGAATAAAACTCAAGAATGATTCCTAATATTTTAGGACAGAGGAAGCAGTCAACTAATTCTGATGTTTACTATCATACCAACTAATATTTTGATGAGAGTCCATATTTCACATACTGCATATGACTATCTGATACATATTTTGGTGTATCTAATGAAGAAATTTCAGGTCAATAATCTGTATGTCTGGAGAAAGACATTTAACCCAAAGTCTACACATTCGAATTAGGAAATAATTATTTTTGGACGTGTGCTAGTTTCTAGCTATGATTTTTTTTTCTGTTTCTAGAACATATAATTCAGAGCAACAACAATGATAAATGAATGACAGAAGAATATGTATTACTACTTTACAATTGCCTTCCTGGTCACTGCATCCAGATAGCACATCAAGTCATAACTAGTAGTCAGAAAGTACATGAAATGGTGCCAGGCAGTAGAAATCCTGAATCAGGAAGAACAGCGTTATCATACGAAACTTGTAAATATTTATTCCGGCCTAGGTATACCAAATCAATAGCCTGGCTAAATAAGCGTATTAAATCTTGAGAATATTTAGCACCCAGGCATTGGAATTGGGATATTAAAATGGAGGTTCTGGCATGGATGCATGTGATTAGTGGCTTTCTGGTTTTACTGAGCCTCAATATGGTTTAATTTGTTCTTTTGGTCTAATGGAATTTTCTTTCTTTACCTTGTCCTAGTCCAGAGTTTCTTGGATAGATGGGTGGCCAAATACAGATCGGATAACTAACTAACTACTGTAGTTTTGTGAATCACCAAACTGCAGCACACAGGATTCACAATGCAGGATAAATGTACATAAATATGAGAGCTTGAAGTTCTACATTAACGTAAAGATGGGAATATTAGATACACAATCCCCATCCACCAGTTATTGTTTTTTTTTTCCCTTTAATGATGCACAATAGAGGAGAGATCACCTGGTATCCTGCTTTCCATCTACTGCTGTGTACACTAAAGCTGGTACAACCAAAAGCTCGCATGAGAGTACCCACACTAATCACACACCGTTTTGTTTCCAGGGGCTATGTAAAGTTCTATGTCCATTGTGATATATAGATTAATGCTGACTGTTGTTTATGTCTCTCTCCCTCTCCCTATTTTCTGCCTGCCTTTTATCTTGTTTTGCCAGTTAACCATTTTTAATCTTTGCTGTTGTACTAAATAGACGTCAAGCTAAAAAAAAAAAATCCCTTCTCACCCTTATGGGTGGCATGTGTCTTCCTCAACCTCAGGTCCTCCTGCACTCTTCTGGACAGAGAGCTCTGATGTTGTTTCTGGGACATACATACATACACACACACACACACACACACATACACATATACATACATCTGGTTAAACTGATACACACACACACACACACACACACACACACATGCACACACACACACACACACACACAGTAGTTTGTGTGCTTGCTGTAATCTGGATAGAGGTATTGACTGGAAGTGTGCTTGTTCAGACTAAACTGGAAATTGTCCACAGTGATTTTCCAATTATAATGGTATGTGGGAATGACCTTGGGAGACCAGGCAAAGAGATGCTGCCTAGGCAACGGTCAGATGAGAGGGAGCGTAGCCCACAGTTGCATAGTGGGTGGAATAGCTCTGCCTACTATGCCACAGTGGACTATGCTCCCTCTCATCTGACCGTTGCCTAGGCAGCATCTCTTCCCCAGTCTCCCAAGGTCATTCCCACGTACCATTACACCAATAGTAATGACATAGTTCCTTTTGTAGCAAAGCGATTTTCTTACTGTGAATCCAACAGGAATATGGATGCCAGGTTCAAATTGGCAGTGTTCATTCTGATCCATTCCTTAATTTGATTTTGCCTAGACACTTACAGTGTTCTCCACTGAGCCTCTATCATTTAGTATCAGATAGAATCATATATTTGGAGAATCTTCCATACTTATTTCAAACCACCTGCCATGAAGTTATTAAGCTCTTTTTTTTTTTTGTCCCCAGCCATATGCTACACAGGAAATTATGACAATATAACAAAATCTCAGATATACACCCATGAGAATAGTATGTTGTAAGCATCTGCAAGGAATACATTCCAAGTCTTGCTTCATTTAGCAGAAAGAACCCTGGGAAAACATTTTCTCCATCCTAATTAAAACTTACGATTGATTCATGTTATTCTGATTGCTCATTGAAAAGCAGTCTGGGCAATCAATAAAGTACTGCTTGCTAAGGACAGATTACATATCACATGAGGTTTAAAGTAGTAGAGTTTGCCTGCATGTGGCTGACTTTGTGTATTATATATCCAAAGGAATGGGGAATTTATGTTCATTTCCTATGTTCATTTTCTACTAAACACCAGGATTCCACAAAGCTGTGATTGTTTCTAAAAATGCTGTTTGCTGCTAGTACATTTAGAGGTGAATAGCAGCTTGGGAGAAAATTTTGGTGAGAAAATATCAAGAGGTAGAGGATTAAAATTCTTTAAATAACTAATTTCAAATCACAGGTGCTAGCAAAAAGCAACTGCCTTCAGTAGGGATGTTGGGAGAGAGGAAAACAATGGTTTCCCCTTCTCCCGCAGGACCCTGATGAGGATGCCATCTTCCCCACTTCCATTTGTGTCAAAACAGTGGTATTCAACTAAAATAACTTCTGTTGCAATGTTCAGTGACTACAAAGAAACATTACAAATATTTTACTGACTCACCTGCCAAAGAATGCATACATAAACAGATTACATAAGGAATGGGTAGGCAACATTTTCAGACACGTGCACAAACTCTGTCTCATACACGTACCACCACCTCTGCTTCCTCCATTTGAGCTCCATTATTTCCAGCGACTTGGCAACAGAAAACTTCAATTATTTCAAATGGTCGCCAGGAGGAGATGAAAGCCTCACTGCTTCCCACTTTCTTCAGTGAACATGTTTAAAAGCATTGTAATGTTTCTAGTAATTTGGAGCATCATCACTGATATGACTGTAGGAAGCAACAAAGCTTTCCATGCCTTCCCAGTGAACCTCCTGATGATTACTGATTTCTACCTTAGTTCAGTACAATCTTTGGAAGGGATGGAACCCTTTGTTTGATGTGTGTGTTGTTTATGTGCCTAACCCTGAGAAGTAAACAGCTGGATCTAAAAGGTGGTCCTCCCATGCCCTATGGAAACTGAGTGAAGATTATTTTGTAGATGTTGCATTTGCAGGAGAGATCAGTGGTTTGGGGCATTTTTTTCCTGATCTTTTCAGATGATTACTGAACATATGGAGTGAGGACCACATCCTCTAGCTTTTCTCATATTAGCCAAGGACATTCTGAAATTCTGAACACAACCAAAGAAAGGCAAAGCCTATGAGCTAAGCTAGAATCTTCAAAAGCTCATGTGGTCCATATTGGATTTTTCTGGCAGCAGTGGGGGCATGGATTGACATTGTCTTCTTCTGTGAATTATTTATTTATTTATCTGTCTATTTATTTATTGACTCCTAGTCTGGCCTGCAGGTCTTTCATCCAAATATGAACAAGGCTCAACCCTACTTGGCTTCCAACTCAGACAGGTGAGACAGTTACTGCCATCTGCTGCACAAGTTATATGTGTCAAAACAGCTAGGAACCCTTCAAGGCACACCTGCCTTGGGGCAGTTTCTTCTAACAGCTCTTCTCTTATGACAGTGGGAATACTAGTGGCCTTGCTTATGCTGTTTGGAGACCTATAACACAAGATTAAGTCAATGGCAATGTGGGAATTAAAATGATACCAATAATGTGTTGAAAGTGGAGCCCAGAGCCCATCACTGCTAAGCTAGGCCTGAAAGTTTCCCAAGATGTTTAAGTGAATGTAGTCAATGTGGGCCTGCTACAAAGAACAGTGTGTAGATCTGATCATAGGAGCAAAGTTGTTATGATACTTCAGGCCTTCTTTTCAGACAACTGCTCAGATCATCAAATGAACATGTGGAAGTTGACAGTAGATATAACAAGCACCATTCTTAGTCCTCTCTCTGGGGACAGTGGCTTTTACTATAATACTGTTCTTCTGTGTGTCATCCAAGGGTTTTGCTAAGTGTCATAAACAGTATGTAGTGTCACCCTATACTATATAAAAAGGGCTTTGGGAGAAGGTATGTTTTATGTGTTTATTTGTATTCTCATCAAGGAATTACCTGTTTCTGAAAAATTCAAGAATTCTTAAAAACAGTGTTTGAAAAAAACAATGTTTTATATGATCAGGGAGGAAGAAACTTTCATCAAAGTAACGACAAAACAGCTTCAGAATAGATTATAGTTTTTAAAAAGGCAGCAGGCATTCTCTTAGAGGTAATCTTATCTCATAATGGCACTTTCCATGCTCTTCAGAGCACCAGCATCCATTTGCTAGATGTTGTAAGAAAGAATTGGGTTTAAAGGAAAAGAATATCCATATCCCATTCTGGAATATCTTCTATGAAATGCACAGTAGGGAAGCCACTCAAAACCAGAAAAATCAGTATATGGGACATTAAATGAAAAGCAGTACTTAACTAAAAGCTGAGAGAGAGAGAGAGAGAGAGAGAGAAGATGAGACTCTGATGTCCACCTCAGTCAACTTCTTTCATCCAAAAGCATTTTAAAAGAATGAGTTAATGCTGGTATCAGTAGCATGTGTACCTGAATATAATAAAAAGCAGCAAAAACTATAAAACAAAAAATTATCAGATAAAATTAATCTGCACATTAGGAGATGCCAGTCCTTCCATAACAGCAGAATCAACTGCATGTCTATTCATCAGTAGGGAGGAAATCCATCATGGTTTTCTTTTCAAGCAAAACTGTATGATCCATTCAAAAGGAATGTGTCATAAATAGTCATATAAATAATATACTCCACTACAGCCTGCCCCTAAATTATTTATTTATATATATATATATATAAAAGATCATATAAAATAAAAGTATTTGGTCAACCAACTGGTTATTATCTCCCAAACTATCTTCATCTGTCATTTGTTTTCTTTTCCTCCTTTCCTTTCTTCTCCTTCCCTCCCTTCCTTTTGGTGCATCTGTTCATATAACTCCCAATCAACCAAATGAACAGCTTGATTTACTTTTGATCTGTTTCTGATTTCCAATTACTTGTCATGAAGAGTACAAAATAGTTGCCAGTCTTCCACCAGCTGCCAAGGAATGTGTTGAGAAGACACACAGCACTACTGGTTAGACAAATTTGCTAGCTTTTCACATATTGCTTTTGTTCCAGATTTGACAAATTGATATTTTTCATAAGTGTATCAAAAGGATAATGGAAATGTTTCATATGATAAATATAGAAAAAAAAGGCCTGAACTATGGATACAGTGTATAGAATTTTCTGAGAATGCAGAACTAACCTCGCAAGGGGTAGGTTATTTTGGATTTTTTTCCTCATACACACACCAAGCATTTTGTTCTTTTTTTTCAGGGAGTCTATGGTGGTTGCTTCTTTTTAACATATAGAAATACTTAATATGTTTATCCTGATGTAAAGAATTAAGAATTAAGAATTAATTTGTTCTTCTACATCAGGATTCTATCACTGTGATATTTTCTCCAGAAAGAATCAGCATTTCTTATTTTATAAAAAAGTAACAATTATGTAGCAAAGATTAAATCTATTATGCTGGGAGCTCTCCCTTGAGCTGACAGCTCTTTCTAGAATGATCTATCTATAGAGGGAAAAAAAATTGAGGTAATACTGGTTGGAATCCTTCAGTTCATTCATGCATGGCATTTGAGCAGAACCAAGCATATTAAGAATATCTAGAGACAGATTCTTAAGGCCCTAAAGGGCAAGTAAAATCTATTAAGGAAGACTGCATCTCTGGGCTTTCTGTCCACTTGGGAGGGAAAAGAAGAAAGAAACAAGTATCTATTCTTCTTGTAGGAAGCAGACTGATGATGAGTATCTTGGAGTATCATTTTGCAATCAAGGGAAAGCAGAGCAGAAAAAGAGTAGAGCAAATGAATCCTTGCTTGTTAGCTTGACTCCTAATGCTGTGGCAGTCAAAGGATAAAACGTGCAAAGAGCTGATGATTCTGGAACTCCACTTCATGTACTGTCTAGGCTATCCAATAAGTCTTACATCATTCTTATTGTCATAACAACATACTTTCAGAATACAAGGAAAGAGATGTTTCTATTCCCATAACCATTTCAGATTTAGCAATGTGCTAAATATTCCTTCTGCAGTCCCCCACCCCCACCCCACCAATGGGGAAAAGCTTTCTTTTTCTTTTCCAGGGAAAATATACATTTGAAAGAAATAATCATGGCTTGGGTTAATTATGAGATATATGCAACTTTCCTTGCTTCCTATGCTCAACTGAATCTCCAGGGAAGATGTGTATGGGAAACAAATCTTTATGAACAGGAAGAATTGGATGAAGAAGTTAAGACTGGAACATTGGGAGAAAGTGACACCATGTTATTGGGAGATTAAATAAAGAAGAATTACACATGTATACTCTGATTGCAGAAGAGTGAAATCCAATCCAAATCTGATTTATTACAGATAGTAAATCAGATCCAACGGCCCCAAATCCTGAAGGAGAAAAAGGTGCAGGAAGGATGGGAAATCCTCTGAAATGAGATATTAATGGCAGAGACACAAACAATTCCTACTAAGAGAAAATACGGCAGAAAACTAAAGAGATCAGTATAGATGGATGCACAAATAGAATTCTAAAATACTGAAAAGAAAAAGGGATATGTATAGCAAATGGAAAGAGGGAGCATATAATCAAAAAAAGATACAGTGCAGTTGCTGGAAATTATAGGAATTATGTCAGAAAGGCTAAAGCTCAGAATAAGCTAAGGCTTGTGAGAAATGCCCAAAGCACCAACAAAGCTGTTGTTCTTTTCCTGGGTACATCAGAAACAAAAGGAAAGGCAAAGAGGGTTAAGTCTCTTGGATGAAGAAATAGTAAATTGGTAAATTGGTTATTATGGTTGGTCGCACAGTCAGCCAGATGTTCTGGCTGGATGGTTGTTTTTTGTTTTTGTTGTTGTTATTTGTATGCCACCCACCTCTCAAAGACAACAATCAAATGAAGAAATTATAATAAAACCAATGAAACACAAAAGATAAAGATAAAAGATGGCAAGCATGACAGGCCAGATGGAATGGAGTGAGGGATCTCCCTCTCCCTCACCAAAGGCCTGAGTGAAGGGCCAAGTCTTCATGGCTCTTCTAAACCATAGCAGAGTGGGGGCCATCCAGATCTCAGGGTGATGAGTGGTGGTGAGAAGGAATAATGTCTTAACTTTTATTCTATGTCTGATTTATTTCCGAAAGGATATAAAGCTATAGCTGCTGCCATTGCACCACTAGTGGAAGGAGGTAGTTGTAGCTCAGAACAGACAAGGGCAGTTAGTAATTTAAATGAATTCAAGATTCAAGGCCAGATGAATTGCATCCTAGCAACTGAAGGGACTGAGAGCCAGTTCAGTAGAGTGGGTAAAGGCACCTGGCTAGAAACCAAGAGTGTGAGTTCTAGTTCGACCTCAGGCATGAAGCCAGCTGGGTGACTTTGGGCCAATCCCTCTCTCACAGCTCCAGGAAGGAGACAATGGCAAACCATTTCTGAAACTGTTGCCAAGAAAAATGCAGGGACTTATCAACAATAAGTCAAAGCACCCTCCTTAAAAAAAAAGTTTTGATATTAAAATGATAAATGGCTTTGTGTTAGGTTCTCACTACATTTAAACAGTCTCAAAATATATGATGGAAGAAGTATGAAAATTGGCATGAGATTTCTGCCAGTCACTAGGAATCAAAACTAAAAGGCAATTCTTCTATCTACCCCCCACCCTCCAAAAATATCCCCCCAAATGAAGGAAGTAGTGGAGGTGATCACAGAATCATTCTTGATAATCTTTGAGAACTCCTGGAGGACTGGCAAGGCCCCAGAATACTATCTATATCTAACTGTAAGAAATACGTGGATCATTTAGAAGGGTGTTCAGTAGCAATCCCAGAGGGATTTTTATTTTTATTTTTTGCATGCACACACAGTTCAGTGAACTGTGAGATCTCAAAGCCCTTGAAAAGACATGGATTCTCAAATTTTGAGCAACAACCTGGGGCAGTCACTTCAGATGTTAATGAAATGTTCTTCCCCTACTAAATAAATGCAACCTATTATTCTAGAGTTGGAGATAATTGAGCATTCATCTATAATGGGAAAAAACCATTTGTTGTTCTAAGCCTTTTTTTCTAAGCAAGCTGAGGTATCTAGTCAGTCATACCCTCACAAGCATCCAGTTGGTAAAACAGAAAAAGACTTGCTTACTTAACTTTTTGTTTTGACAGCATGAGAATGGAAATCTCACAAGAATATCTTGTGATATTTCAGAGTTTCTCTACATCTGATTGTGCCCAGGAACAAATGGTGCTTTAGCATTTACATATCTTCACCTTCTGAGAAATATAAATAGCACAGAAATGTTAAAAACACAATAAAATGAAGAAAAAGCCATTTTGAGCAAAATATATTATATTGGAGCTTGAAAATCAATTTTTAAAGTAATTGTGCTTTATTCCCCACCTAGGATTTCATGGAAGATTAGTGGGAAGGAAATAAACAGTGACTCTCACATTTAAATATACCACAGAAGGAAGGTATTTAAGAAATAAGAAGTAATGTCTGATAGAGGTAGGCATCCACCACTATCCAAACATTCAGAGTTTCAACCTAGTGCTATAATCTAGGCCATGTTATTAAGCTTTTTCCTTAAAATGTATGTAGATGCAGTACATATTTTTAATATATCTGCTATGGAATTATGCTGGTTAAAGACCATAATAAACTACCTATTGAATGTCAACTCCTTCTTTGCTTTTCAAAGAAAATAAAGATAAAAAGCTGAGATACAAATATTCTCAGTTCTTGCATGAGATTCCTGTAGTACTCTTTATGCAGAACCATACCAAGTTATCTTCCGCAACTGCAGCATTAGATGCTACCAGACCATGTAATGGAGTCAAGCTCAAAATATATACAGAGATTTTGTTGGCAGTTAGAAGATTATCCATTAAAATGTTGTTTACTTCTTCTTGACTTAAAATAACAATATGAGACTATCAATAAGACAAAAATATTTATCAAACTGGTTATCCTTCCTCATAAGTAGGACATGGTAAGAAGGTAATAAACATATCATGTGAGAAAGAGATTTTCTTTCATGGTTGATGGGTAAGTTAAACTTCATTCTAAACTGTCCATGTTCATAATTATCACTCTGTCTAGCTAATAAACAAACTGGAATATTTTCATATTGGAAAGAAATAGAAGTAGCTTGTCATCGGCTTTTGCCAGGATTTTTTTCAAACTATCAGGCTAGTATGTAGCCCTGGGATTCCATGGTGGTCTTCATTCTAAATTACTAAACAGATTTAACTCTGATTAACACACACTTAATGTATTAAAATATAATGTATTAATATATTAATTGTCAGCCTAGGTAGATAGACCAGACCAGGAAATCAACTCCACAGGAAGGCTAAAATTACATTTATTGTGATTTGTCCTTCTTAAAATTCAGTGAATTAGGGAGATGTCTATCTCAGCTGCTTATGAATGTTAGATAAATGTTTCAGCCCATTGTGCCTAGGCAGCAGCAGCTTCTTATCTCTGTTAAGGTCATCTTTCTTACTAACTGGAAGCTGAATATTAAATAATTGGTTGTACTATTAAAATACTAAACAGAAAACAACCACAAGTTACAGATACTTTTTCCAGGAATAAAGCTTAAAAGGAAAAGAAAAAAGTGCTTCTCCAATTCTTTCTTGAGGGAGACCTTCCAGAGTTACTCCACTGACTCATTTAAGAGGAGAAATATGTGTGTGTGTGTGTGTGTGTGTGTGTGTGTGTGTGTGTGTCGGTCTGTCCATCCATCCATTCCCTTCAGGCTTCCTAATTATAAACTGTCATGAGTACTGATGGTGAGCAGGAGGGGGCCCCTATCCAGGGGGGAAAATGCATGCGTAGTACTGAGGAGTTAAGCAGCCATTCAAAGAGACACAGATCAGACCCACCTTAACTTTTGGGGTTTATCTGTCTGGGTTTTCCCACGCTTCTTCAGTTTGTTAGGATTCTGTTTTATGTAGCAGTAATAAACACTAGAGACCTACTCCTTGTCTCAGTGTGATTTCTGACTGTTAGGACATAAACTGATGATTCATCAACTGAAGGTCTTTTCTAGTTCTAACTGCATCTGGTTTTATGAATGCTTTAATTCTGATGCAAATGTTCTGCAAAAACTGGGAGAGAACTTCTAGTCCAACAAAGTTTTGCTAGTTTTACAAACTGTTTTACAAACTATGGGATGTGTGAAGGAGATGGTAGAAGAATAGGGAACAGAGTTTGGCCTGGGAGAAAATGTCAAAGGGCTGGTCATTCCCTTCCTTTCAGGTTGCAATTTCACAACGAAGGCTTAGGTAACAGCAATGGTAGACCTTAAGAAGATCCTACATTTTAAGATTAGGCCACATAATATTAACCTGTTACCCAAAATTTAATCCTGGATGAAAGTGTAAACTGGCATGTACTATAGAGGAAGTAAAGAAGTTTCCCATATCATTAGGAGATTGCTCCCTTGTTAGCTTTACACTGGCTGCCATTAACCTCTACTGGGATAGAGGATCATTTAAAATGCCCCATTCCAGTTATCCGATAGATTCAGATGGTTTTCTGATTCCACGTGGGAAATTTTCCACCTCATATGTTGGTGATGCTGTCAAAGCTCTGACTGATATGTGATTGATTCCAAAGTACTGGAGTACAAATGGAGCAACTCTCATGATGAACTGGAGTCAGGCCTATATGAAATCTTATTACCTGCCGGTGCATGCAGCAGCCGGGTTCTTTTTTCTGTGCCTAAATTGCACCTGCACTGAACAAACCAACAATGTTTTTCCATGCTACATGGAACCAGCTTCATTAAGCTGCTGATGAACAGTAATTGTAATCGATGGAGGCTTGCTATGAGGCTTTTTCATCATTCATTGCAGATAATGCCAACTGAATTTGCCTCAAATTTTTGGATGCATTTCAACTGGGATTTTGTCAGGGATATTGTACATTGCCTGCCTGTACTGGAAGCACTATTGATAGTGCAATGAACTAATAGTAGTGATCTGTAAAGACCTTAACAGTTTAGGACCTGAATATTTGCAGAACTGTCTTTCCTGCTATGAATCCACTCTGCTACTTAGCTTAGTAGGAGACACTGTTTTGAAGATCCTCCAGCTGGTAGAAGCTCCAGTTCAGGTACATGAGGAAGAGCCTTCTTCAGCATGACTCTCTGGCTGTGGAATGCAGTCCTGAAGAAGGAGAATTTGGTTTGCTTGCTTGTTTACCAAATGTATACTCCATCTTCCTCCAGAATGTATGGGTAGACCCCATTCTCTAAATCAGTGCTTCTCAACATTGGAAAATTTAAAATGGGTGGACTTCAATTCCCAGAATTCCCTAGTAACACTGCTCTAAATATTTAAGGAAGATGGTAAAAACACATGTCTTCTTCCAGGCTTTTAATTGTTAATGTGTTTCCATGTTTAATTTTGATTTCAATTTCAAGTATAACATATACATTACAAATATTACAAATATTAAATATTACAAATATTACAAATATTACATACATACATTTGTTGTTGTTTATTCATTCAGTCACTTCCGACTCTTCGTGACTTCATGGACGAGCCCACGCCAGAGCTTCCTGTCGGTCGTCAACACACCCAGCTCCCCCAGGGACGGGTCCGTCACCTCTAGAATATCATCCATCCACCTTGCCCTTGGTCGGCCCCTCTTCCTTTTGTCCTCCACTCTTCCTAGCATCAGCATCTTCTCCAGGGTGTCCTGTCTTCTCATTGTGTGGCCAAAGTATTTCAGTTTTGCATTGAATATCATTCCCTCAAGTGAGCAGTCTGGCTTTATTTCCTGGAGGATGGACTGGTTTGATCTTCTGGCAGTCCAAGGCACTCTCAGAATTTTCCTCCAACAACACAGTTCAAAAGCATCGATCTTCCTTCTCTCAGCCTTCTTTATGGTCCAGCTCTCACAGCCATGTGTTACTACGGGGAACACCATTGCTTTAACAATGCGGACCTTTGTTGTCAGTGTGATGTCTCTGCTCTTAACTATTTTATCGAGATTTGTCATTGCTCTTCTCCCAAGGATTAAGCGTCTTCTGATTTCCTGACTGCAGTCAGCATCTGCAGTAATCTTTGCACCTAGAAATACAAAGTCTTTCACTGCTTCTACATTTTCTCCCTCTATTTGCCAGTTATCGATCAACCTGGTTGCCATAATCTTGGTTTTTTTGAGGTTTAGCTGCAAGCCAGCTTTTGCACTTTCTTCTTTCACCTTCATCATAAGGCTCCTCAGTTCCTCTTCGCTTTCAGCCATCAAAGTGGTATCATCTGCATATCTGAGATTGTTAATGTTCTTCCAGCGATTTTAACTCCAGCCTTGGATTCCTCAAGCCCAGCATGTTGCATGATGTGTTCTGTGTACAAGTTGAATAGGTAGGGTGAGAGTATGCAGCCCTGCCGTACTCCTTTCCCAATCTTAAACCAGTCCGTTGTTCCGTGGTCTGTTCTTACTGTTGCTACTTGGTCGTTATACAGATTCTTCAGGAGGCATACAAGATGACTTGGTATCCCCATACCACTAAGTACTTGCCACAATTTGTTATGGTCCACACAGTCAAAGGCTTTAGAATAGTCAATAAAACAGAAATAGATGTTTTCTGAAACTCCCTGGCTTTTTCCATTCTCCAGCGGATATTGGCAATTTGGTCCCTAGTTCCTCTGCCTTTTCTAAACCCAGCTTGTACATCTGGCAATTCTCGCTCCATGAATTGCTGAAGTCTACCTTGCAGGACCTTGAGCATTACCTTACTGGCATGTGAAATAAGTGTCACTATTCAATAGTTTGAACATTCTTTAGTGTTTCCCTTTTTTGGTATGGGGATGTAAGTTGATTTTTTCCAATCTGATGGCCATTCTTGTGTTTTCCAAATTTGCTGGCATATAGCATGTATTACCTTGACAGCATCATCTCGCAAAATTTTGAACAGTTCAGCTGGGATGCCGTCGTCTCCTGCTGCCTTGTTATTAGCAATGCTTCTTAAGGCCCATTCAACCTCACTCTTCAGGATATCTGGCTCTAGCTCACTGACCACACCGTCAAAGCTATCCCCGATATTGTTATCCTTCCTATACAGGTCTTCTGTATATTCTTGCCACCTTTTCTTGATCTCTTCTTCTTCTGTTAGGTCCTTGCCATCTTTATTTTTGATCATACACATTTTGGCCTGGAATTTACCTCCAATGTTTCTAATTTTCTGGAAGAGGTCTCTTGTCCTTCCTGTTCTATTGTCTTCTTCCACTGCTGTGGATTGCTTGTTTAAAAATAATTCCTTATCTCTTCTGGCTAACCTCTGGAATTTTGCATTTAGTTGGGCATATCTCCCCCTATCACTGTTGCCTTTTGCTTTCCTTCTTTCTTGGGCTACTTCTAGTGTCTCAGCAGACAGCCACTTTGCCGTCTTGGTTTTCTCTTTCTTTGGGATATATTTTGTTGCTGCCTCCTGAACAATGTTGCAAACTTCTGTCCAGAGTTCTTCCGGGACCCTATCTACTAAGTCCAGTCCCTTAAATTGATTCTTTGCCTCCACTGCATATTCCTGAGGGATATTAGTGAGCTCATATCTAGCTGATCTGTGGGTCTTCCCTAATTTCTTTAGTCTGATCCTAAATTGTGCAAGACGAAGTTCATGATCAGAACTACAGTCAGCTCCAGGTCTTGTTTTTACCGACTGTATAGATGACCGCCACCTTTGGCTGCAAAGGATGTAGTCAATCTGATTTCGGTGTTGTCCATCTGGTGAAGTCCATGTATAAAGCCGTCTCTTAGGTTGTTGGAAGAGAGTGTTTGTTATGCAGAGTGAGTTGTCTTGGCAAAATTCTATCAGCCTATGTCCTGCTTCATTTTGTTCTCCCAGGCCATGCTTACCTGTAATTCCAGGTGTCATTTGACTGCCCACCTTAGCATTCCAGTCTCCTGTGATGAAAATAACATCTCTTTTAGGCGTGTTGTCCAGTAGGTGCTGCAGATCCTCATAGAACTGCTCTACTTCAGCTTCTTCAGCATCTGTGGTTGGGGCGTATATTTGGATCACTGTGATGTTAGATGGCTTGCCCTGAATTCAAATTGAGATCATTCTATCGTTTTTTGGATTGTATCCAAGCACTGCTTTAGCCACTTGACTATTAATTATGAAGGCTACTCCATTTCTTCTGTGGTCCTCTTGTCCACAGTAGTAGATCTGGTGGTCATTTGATGTGAAGTGGCCCATTCCAGTCCATTTCAGTTCGGTGATGCCCAAAATGTCTATCTTTAATCTTGACATCTCACCAATAACCACATCCAGTTTGCCCTGGCTCATAGATCTTACATTCCAGGTTCCAATGGCATGTTGATCCTTAGAACATCAGATTCGCCGTTCAGCACCAGCACTGTCGGCCCCTAGGCGTCCTTTCGGCTTTGAGCTAGCTGCGTCATCACATCTGGGGCTAGTTAAACTCATCCTCTGTTCCTCCCCAGTAGCATTTTGACCATCTTCCATCCTGGGGGTCTCATCTTCCGATGGTATACCGACATATCTCTGGTTGTACTGATCCATTGAGTTTTCATGGCAAGAATACTGGGGTGGGTTGCCATTACCTTCCCCAGGGATCGCATTTAGTCTGACCTCTCTGTCATGACCTTCCCGTCTTGGGTGACCCTTCACGGTTTAGCTCATGGCATCATTGAGGTGCTCAAGCTCCAGCACCACGACAAGGTAACGATCCTTTGCTGAAGACATACATACATACATACATATTTGTAATGTTTTTATTATTATCAGCCACCATGTTTGTTGAAGAAATAGAAAAGGGAAGAGAAATATAACAAATAAATAACCTGCACATCAAAAAGAAGCATAAACATATGAAATATAGGACTTAGATTAGTAATCACTAAAGTCTTCTCTGACTTAGCTAGGCTAGATCCTAGCTGAAGTATCTGAGTAAGTAAATTTTCTGGATCTCCCAATAATGTTGTATCTGAAATCAAGTTGCACTCATTTTGCAAAACTTAATCAGGAAGAATTCTATTTTTGTAGAGGATTGTGGAAAACCAACTCAGGCAACATTCATAATATTGCAAAAAGTTTTGATTAGACAAATGGCATAAACGTGTCAAATTGATTGGAGCATTACTATTATGCTGCCTTAAAAGGGCACAGAAAAATCAAGGTCAGAACTGTTAGCTATTTTGTTCTGTGGCTTTCAATATTAACACAGGCATTTATTCATGTTTGTTGTGAATAGGGTCATTTAGAACATGGAACCTCATGTAAATAAGTAGAATCCTCTGAAGAAAGAATAGAATGCATTGATTCAGCAGAGGTCCAATGAACCAAACAAGGATTTTATTCCATTCTCAGCTTCTTGACAAATGCTGGTTAGACTGGAAGCATGCATTGTTTACACACATATTCAGTTCACAAACTGAAGCTTGCATATGTGATGGATTATAGCAAGCATCTTATTATGGAAAGAACAGTTACCATCGTTCACATATTACCTGGGCCTTTACACTAATGCATTGCCCCCTCTTCTAGTCACATAGATGTGGTAAGAATTGAATCAGGGATCTCTGAACAAACCTTCATGCTCTTTAGAAATTTTTGAAATTGTAGTTTCTGTAAGTCTAGATGAAACATAGTAGTAAATGTTCCTGTTAGCTCTGTGACAAAAAGACTAGGCATTGATAACTATAGATTGAAATTTCTGTCACTACAGTGTGTTCAGCATGTAGGGTCTCCCCCCCACCCCAGATTCTGGCCTTATTATGGCCAGGAAGAGGAAATCAATAAGCTGTTTGCCTAATATATATTTTAGATTTTTTTTTAGTTCTGTGCCTTTATAATTTTAAAGATGATGATGATGATGATGATGATGATGATGATGATGACACTTGTTTGTATATATTGTTTTTAGCTTTCTATATGCTGCCCAGAGTCACTTGTTTGTGAGATGGGCAGTCATATAAATATGATGGATAAATAAATAAATTAATTAAAAGATCATTCTGACAACTTTATGATGAATAGAATTGATCTGACTATCTGCTTAAAAATCTGTACATGGGTAAATGACAAAACAGTCAGCTGTAAAATGAAAATGATGGGAACATTTGAAACATTTAAAATAACCAAATCCATTTGAAGTGCACCAGCATAGCACAGTCAGTAATATTTCACATTGAATAATTTGTAATTGAAAGCTGAAAAACATGATTATTGTCTGGTAAGAAGAATACTTGTTCCATGGACTTAAAGCTATTGTTTTATTAAACAGGAGTATCTCTGAAATAAACATGCTGTCAGTACTTTTTAATTTCCAATATTCACATGGCTCATCACCCTGCTCTCAGTGAAAAATTGTTTATCACTAAGTAAACATCATATTTTTCCTCTCTGAAAGGCAGTTTTACAGAGCTTTAGGTTTGCAGCAGATAAATGAAAGTGATCCAGTTCAGGCAAAAACTGGAGCAGCATATCTTAGAATTCCATTTAAAATAACTGGAACTTTCATTCCATTATGTTTTATTGCCTTCTGACAAAGCCATCAATACCAATAGACACTTGCTGAACCGGTAGCTTTAAGTGTGTTATATTAACTCTGGATTTACATATATTACATCTTTGGCATAGCAGAAACACACACACACTTACACACACACACACACAAACGGGGGGGACCAGGTGCCAACTGGGCAAGGAGGTACTGAGGGAGCTTTCACAGGGCTGCTGTGAGAAATATTCTCAGAATCTGTTGGATAATGTTGCTCAACTTCATTTGGAGATGGATGTTTGCTGGGCAGCTCCATTCAAAGTGATGGGGGCATATCTGAGCTTGGTTATCTGAGAACAGTTTAAGTCAGTTATTCCCAAAGAAGTGGACAGGGTCCTTGAGGCTATGACCACTGCCACCTGTGCTTTGGACCCATGCCCTTCCTGGTTGGTCAAGGTCTCCTAGAAGGTGGCATGTGGTTGAGTTCAAGTGGTGATTAATGTCTCACTGTGGGATGAGGTGGTGATGAAGGAGGGAGTACTATGCCCCCTTCTCAAGAGGCCACACTTGGGCCTAACTGTGTTTGATAACTTCTGTTTGGTCTCCAACCTTCCCATTTTAGGCAAAGTTGGTGACAGTGTAGTAGGCACTTAGCTTCAGAGGACTCTGGGTAAAGCAGATTGTCTGGACCCTTTTCAGTCAGGGTTAAGGTCAGGTTACAACACTGAGACAGTGGGTGACCATGGAGGACTTGAGTTGGGGGTGGTGCATCTGTCCTGGCTCTCCTGGACCTCTCAGCAGCAAAATACCTTCATCCATGGTATCCTTCTGGACTGGCTCTGGGGATTGGGAGTTGGGGACACTGTTTGCAGTGGTGCTTCTCCTTTCTCTATGGCCAGTCCCAGTGGGGATAGATCAAGCCCTAGACCCCTGCAATGTGGGATGCCTCAGGGCTTGGGTCTTTTGCCACTCCTTTTAATATCTACATGAGACCACTGGAGAAGTCATCCAGTGGTATGGGGTGCAGTATCATCAATATGCTGATGATACCCAGTTATACATCCCCATCCCTGGCGAACCAAGTGACACTGTACCAGTGTTGGTCCAGTGCCTGGAGTCTGTAAGGGTATGGATGGGGAGGAACCAGCTTTGACTCAGCCCTAGCAAGACAGAGTGGCTCTGAGGTTTTGGTCCTCCTTGGTCTAGTGATATGTAATATTTGACTCTTGTCAGGATAGTACTGCCCCAGTCAGAGCTGATGCACAACTTGAGGATCTTCCTGGATTTGTGAAACCTGCTTGAGGGGCAGGTAGCAGCTGTGACTTGTTGGACCTTTGCACAGATCTATCTGATGTGCCAATTGCACCCATTACTGGACCAGGAGCCCTTGCTCACCGTCACTCACATCTGGGTCACTTCCTGGTTGGATTCCTGTAATTCACTCTTCATGGAATTCCCCTTGAAGATTTTATTTATGTATTTATCACATTTGTCACCACCCATCTCCTCCCACTGGAGGGGCTCTGGATGGTTTACAACAGAATACTCACTAGAAGAATACATATATCAGATGCCTTATAAGAATTACATCATCAAAAGATCATCTGGAAATTACAACTGTACCAGAATGTGGCAGCACACACGGTTCTGGACGCCCCATGGTTTTCACATGTCACACCACTGTTGTATGAGCTGCACTAAATTCCCGTTTCTTTCCAGTGCAATTCAAGGTGCTTGTTATGGGTCCAGGTTACTTGTGGGACCTCCTTTCCCTGAGGGAATATGCCTGTCCCTCCAGGTCACATAGGGTAGGTACACTCCAGATCCCCTCTCTTAAATGTTGTCATCTAGCAGGACCTAGGAAGTATGCTTCTTCACAGCTACCCCTGCCCTGTGGAATACCCTTCCCCCTGAGATCTGGCAAACCCCCCCCCCCCTTACCTTCTGGAGGGCCTTGAAAGCTGGCTTTTCTCACAAGTGTTGGGGTAAGATGAAGCTGATGCTATGTTGATCTGTGGGAGAGAGCTGTCAGCTCCAGTAGCATGAGATGAAATATTCTTGCCAACTTCTACATGTCAGGAAGTAAATACTGTTTTGAAAGAGAAAATCCTTGTTTCAGTACAACTCTCCCCTTTCTATTGGTAGAAAGGATCTAGGAGTGATAGCAAGTCCAATAAATTTTTTGTTGGTGGGATCCCTCACAACTGTGGCGAGACGGAGCTCAGGGAATACTTCAAGAAGTTTGGAGTGGTGAGTTCTTGTGATGGAATGCATTATTTCACGAAGCGGCTTTGTCTTTCTAACTCTTCAAAATGTCACTCTCAGACTTCTTTTTCATTGAGTTTGTAGTGAGGGTTTTTTTTTGTAATCACTTTTGGGGGAGGAGGAAGGGGATTGTTTTATTGTTTTGTGAGCTGCCCAGGGTTGTGGTAACAATATGGACAGCTATACAAATCTTTTAAATCAATCAATCAAACAAATTTTATTAATTAATATTACTTAAACATATGCTGTAAATTTAGATAAAAATACTCAAATGAACAAACTTTCACATACTTTCCAAATGTAAGAAAACTACTAGAATTACTAGTTTAGAGCTTTTTAAAATGTCAGACTAGTCTGAAATGTGGATGACCTTTGTTCTTTATTATGACTGTCTCTTTGAATAAATAAGCAATCATCTGGTTTGGGCTTGGATCAGCTATCCTGAATTTGATATTCTGAATGATAAAAGACAAGGATCTGTTCAAAAGAACAGCTTTCTATCTGCCAAACTGCTCAAAATAATAGCCCATCTGATTCTTTTGTATCTCCAGGTCAAATATCTGATTCTACATCCTTCTTCCTGAACATTGGGTCTGTGGTCAGGTGAGAATGCTTGCAGACTTTTAACATTATACTCCTTTAATTTATAAAGATGCTTTCAGTTGGCTTTACTCCCAAATTAGACTTAAAAACCTATATTTCCTTTCTGGAAGCAAGACCCATTGAACTCAGTGGAACTTACTTCTAAGTAAACATGACACTGGATTGATTTAAGAATATTGTTATTCAGAATTAAGTGATTTAAGAGTACTGTTACTGTCCTGGCTTAAGCAAAGACCATGCTGAGACAAGGAGAATGTCTCTAGTGTTTATTTAACTGCTATAGTAGACAGAAAATCCTACCAAACTGAAGGAGCATGGGAAAACCCAGACAGATAAACCCCGAAACTCAAGGTGGGTCTGTTCTGGGTTTCTTTGAATGACAGTTCAAAGCCACTAAACTATGCATGTGTTTTCGCCCCTGGATAGGGGCCCCCTCCTGCTCACCATCCATACTCATAACAGTTACTCAGAATTATGTGATTTAAAAATACTGTTACTCAAAATCAGGAGCATTCACAGGGGGAGGTCCAAAATGTCAAAATGGCAGCCCCACCCCTGATTCATGGGCATCACACACCTAATAAATGTAAAAAGGGGTGGGGCTTCAGTCATTCAGTTGCACCCACCGTCTTGACATTTTTAGCACCCCTTGCAGATATCCCTGTTCAGTATTATGAAATATAAAAAAAATTGTTAACCAGTAGTAAAAAGAGGAGTTAATTATCAAGAAATTCTGCATAGCATGATTTGAATAAAAATATAACTTACTTTGCAAAGTCAGCTCATTAAAGAGGAAATCAGGCTACAGAAATACATGTTGTAAACAACAAGTAGTACTTTATTTACCAAGTAGCACTGAAAGAGATTTGTGTGGCTTCATTATTGTTTGGTTCCAATGACAATTATTCTTATAAATCTTGACTTAAAAAAGGAAAAAAAAATCTGTTCTTCTTCAACCTATGGCTGTTGCTGCTACTTCTCATTTTGTGCTTCCTGGTGTCACTTTGATAATAAACTATTTTAAGTAGAAGGGAAAGGAACCCATACACTAATTAACCAGACCTCTGGCACATAATTTTCTACTCTAATGAAGATGTTATTGAAATTCTCGTCAAGACTAATGATCCCTCTTGTCAGCTAATATTAGAGGAAACAGTGTGATACAATTTTACACCATTCTGAGCTTTGTAGTTCTGTATGGTACTTTTCTCCCCTTTTTTTTCTTCTTCCTTTGTTTTTTTTGTTTTTGTTTTTGTTTTTTGCCTAAGGGTCATTTTCTTGTCTGTTACAGCAACCACATGGAGATCAGTTTGTGAGAGCATATTGCTATTGTGGAATAACCCATATTGTTATTGGGGAAAGGGAGAGAGGGGAAGGGAAGGGAAGGGAAGGGAAGGGAAGGGAAGGGAAGGGAAGGGTTTCACTGGACTTCATCTCATAAACACTCTTTTATGCATAGAATAGTTTCCATGGGACATTCTATAGACAGTGACAGAGTTCTCGTTGCCACAAGTCATCAGAAGTCTGGAAATAATTTTTAAAGTTTCCATTACAAATCACTATATGCTTCATGTGGGATGACATAAAACTTTGACCACAGCATTTGATTTATATGATGGTTCATGCACAACTGCAATCAACAAGTGATTAACATGCATGTATGACTCTGTTCCATGCTGTTGTGTTTCATGTGGTTGCCTTGCAGGTCAGTAAGGCATAAATGTATCATCTGGCTTTCTGTGGGAATACAAAATGTCTCTGGCCCTTTCCTGTCCTGTTAAATTTAGGCGCCATCTTCAAGCCCTGCATACTGAGACCTATTTCTCTATTACTGTTTGTTCTTTGCATGAATTGCATTACACATATTGCACTGTTGTGTGTTTGCGTAATTCTGTACCATCGGTCATGCTGGAGGTAGTTTATAGGGGCCATAATCCAAAATCAACATTTACAGCCCCCCAAATTTTCCAGATAAAGAAAGAAAATGCAAATGCTGCAGAAATTTTTATCCTTTCCTACATCCTCAAAGACCATGTTATAACCTGGTTCTGTTGCCTGAAACACACACACACACACAAACCAAAATGCAGTAATATTTGTGGCTGTTCTCAGACATATCTCAAAGATTATGCCATTTCAATTATTTAAAATCCATTTATAGAAGCTTGGTGTTACTCTGTGTGAACACATCCGTTCATTTGTATTACTTTTATGGGCACAAGGCTTAAGATTTTGTGATGTTTATAAGCATGAAATGCTGCAATAATTTGATATAGTCGAAGTCATTCTTTAATGAACAAAGATGTAACCTTTAGTTTGTTGTCATGGCAATATTTTCTCTCTCTCTCTCTCTGCTTCTTCCTTTTTTAACTTTTCATTTGTATTTACACTAGTTTCAGTAGTTGCTTTAAAAACCCAATAATTCAGTAACATAATTTAATTAATTTGATATTGTTCTATTTATTTTGCCAAGCCCAATAAAGTCAATGACATCTCTTAATGCTCAAAAAGTAACAAACTGAGCTCATCATTCTTTAATAGTTGATATGCATATGGTACAATGTATTTGAAAATTTAGTCTTTAAAATTAATATAAAATTCCATATCAAACAATACAAAAATTAGAGTTATTATCACTTTATTCTAAGCTGCAAAACATTCATGAACTGTAAAGTACTCTCTATGACTGAGTAAACTGATTTGACTAACAAAAGTTGCGTTAAGTCTGAAGTTCAGTTCAGTGCCTTTTTAAAGTCTCCTTAATTTAAAATGAAAGAATTGCTGATCAACTAGATGTCCTGAAACTATATCTGATTAACAGTCTTTTAATAAACTAATCTAAATGCATGCTTCTAGGCATCTTCCAAAGAAAAACCTTTTGGAAATAGATCAGGTGAGAAGGAATGGGAATGGGTAATGAACGGATTTGTTGGCTTCTGTTTCATAAATTATGGTTATAATGATAGGCTTAAATAAGAAAAATAGCAAAGAATTTCAGATGAGAGATCATTTCTTATCTCAATATTCCCATCAATCAGTCAGAACATTTGATTGATTGATTCTGTGCCATCAAGCCAGTGTCAACACTTAGTGACCACATATATTTTCTCCATGATGATCTGTCCCCAATCTGGTCCTTCAGGTTATTTCTCTCTTCCAACAGTGCACCCATCATCACTGCTGGTTGTCCCATTCATTCATTCATTCATTCATTCAATTTGTATGGCCACCCATCTCAGCAAGTGACTCTGGGTGATAAACAATCATAAAATAAATTTAAAACAAATTTCCATCACAGTACAAAAATTAACACACACACAGAAGCCAAGGAGAATGTTATAACCCAAGGTTGTTAACACAACCAGGAAACAGGACTTTCACACACTCAGGGCCCCAGACCCATGCACAAAACTATGTCTTTAGGGCCTTATGAAAGACCAGCAGGGTCAGGGCCATCCTAATCTCTGGAGGGAGAATAGGGCAGGTGCTGCAGAAGAAAAGGCACAGCTTTTAGGCCCCACCAACTGGCATTCCCTGGTTTATGGGACCCAGAGCATGCCCATTCTGCTGGACCAGATTGGAGGGGTAGAAACAACTGGGAAAAAATGGTCCCTAAGGTAACCCGGTCCCAGGCCATGAAGGGCTTTAAAAGTGGAAACCAGCACTTGAATTGCACCCAGAAGGACACTGGCAGCCAGTGCAGCTAATGGAGTAGCGGTGTTATATATGCTGAGTAATTCTATTCTATTTCCTTCTTTTCTCTTCCTTCTATTTGCTTCTCTTTTCCCAGCATTACATACTTTGCTAGAGAGGTAAGTCTTTACATAATATCTCCGAAGTATGATATTTGTGCCTTGAGTGAGATCTCTGGACTGATTTGTTTGATGTTCCATTTCTTTGTTTTTTTGGCTATCCGTGGCATTCTCAGGGGTCTTCTTCACCACCAAAGTTCAAAAAGTTTCAATATTCTTTCTATCCTACTTCTTCGAAGTCGAACTTTCACTTCCATAAACAGTCATAGGGAAAACCATTGCTTGCACCATTTTGATCTTTAGATTACTTCTAATACAGGGATAAGTTTAGGAATCTGCCTGGGATTTAGTATCAGTTTTTGAAGCCCTGTTATTTGTCCCACTGTATAAATAGTTTAGCTTGTGGAGGATCCACCAGGAAGAGATATTTCCTTTCACAGCACCATCACTCTAGAATTTCTATCTTAGAAAGGTTTGATTGGTCCTTTCTATATTATTCTTTATATGGTCTGAAAAAGGTAACATCAACCGAACACAGTCTTTAGATCATAAAAAGAAGAAAAAAGTCCATGCTGTCCTTTGTTACTCATGCTATATTTGGAGTATTGGGTTTAGTTTTAGGTATCACATTTTAAACAGAACACTGATGAAATGGACTGCACCCAGGGAAGAGAAACCAAAATGATAAGGATACTGGAAGTCTTCTTTTCTCTGATTTTGAGAACCAGAACATAAGCTTGGTGAGATACATCCACAGAACCAAAGTTTTTCTTGTAATTGATCATATAGTTCTGTTTGTTTGTTTGTTTTAATCTTATGTGTCAAAGATCTTCTTCATTCAGAGCACTTTCACACCGCTACCCTGTACACTTACTAGATCCTCAAGAAAAAAAATAAAAATGTGCTGTCCCATAAACATTCTTATCACTGTTGACTTTGCTAAAAAAGTGTTTTCTGTGGGCTGACCAACAGCCTTCCAGATGAAGAATGGGGATCACAGAAATTAGCATCCAGCCAGTGCCCTATTCATAACATAGCATGACTGCATTTGTTTTCATAATATGGTAACAAAAGTTACTCAATTTAAACGCATCCACACACGGGAACAGTGATGAGAAACACTGATTTCAATTGAAAGAGCTTCAGAGTACAGCAGCTATGAGTGTTCCAATTTCATAAATACAAAATGTCAGTCCCAGATCAGCATCAGTGAGTTGGATGGAAGGAATCTTATTTTCCATTTTTAGATAAAGGAAAATGTATTCATTTTTAAACTAATTAGTAATTATTTAAAAAATAATAATTTGATTTGAATTAGTGCATACTTGAAAATGCACAGAATCACATGTATTCAGTTATGTGTGTAGAGCCAGTACATGAAACTGTTAAACTCTCTGAATTTTTTCCAGCCTGACAAACAAACATGTGGTCAAGCAAATAAATGAATAGGCAGAGTATAACATAGATTAGACTAGGCTAATGTTTGCCTCTTAATAGCTTTGGTAATTTTTTCCAATCACTTGAATGTCTTATAGTTAATAGGTATCATTATATGCTCTTACTATTTTGATTGGCCTGGCATCATCCATTCCGCAAAAATATAGGATCTCTTACCAATAGGGAATCTGTCATATTTTTATCTTATTCAGATCTTCATTTCCTTACCAAAATATCTCATTTCAGCCCATTTCCAGATCGTTTTGCAACTTTTAACCAGTCTCACAATATTTGTACATACAGTATTGTACACATTTCTCATATCAATTTTTCTACATACTTTCCCCAGTGTACACACTGAGTTTCACAACATTCTGAAAAGTGTGAAATTTTATGTGCAAGTGTGTGTGTGTCTGTCTGTTGGTGTTTTCAGTGACATTGAGGAATAATGAAGGTCTGCCTGTTGGAATTATCATGGTTCTTTTACAAGAGAAGTTAGTCTCATCAAATCAATGTGGCCATCTGCCTGGATCTGATCTGGAAATATTTGCCCCTGTTCCCAGATAACACAGTTGGCCCTCTGATCTAAGCTTGCCTGTTCATTCAGGATGGAAATCCAACATGTGACACTAAAATGACAATGGCATAGTAGTGTCCCCCTCCCCCTTCTGGAATTAAGATTCATTCAGTCATCATGTTACATGAAGAATTCTGGTTCAATTCTCTTTTGTGCTATATCATTTGGTTCTCTGGTCTCCTTTCCTTTTACATTTAGCCAAATATTTAGAAGGCATTCTTAATAAACATAGGCTTTCCTGCATCTTCTCTTTATAAAGAGAAGCATATTTAGTTGTCTCAACAATAATGGAGCTAGTGGAATTGGGCTGCCTTTGATGGTAGTGCAGAGATAATGAAATTCATCAGGTTGAAAATTTAGATTCCATTCTCCTGCATTGCCAAACTGTAAAGACCTATTAAGTCAAGGGCAATGAGTGCAAAGACCATGTCTCAGATTTAATGACTGAAAAAAAAAAAAAAAGTCCTCATCACTTTTCCTTCACCTATCTTTAAGAACAACTGTTTTTGGGGGTGGTTGTTTGATTGTTTGTTTTAAGAAATAGTATTAGTGGAAGCAAATTCCACCTGCTATCATCTGGTAATGTAACAATATGGTTGGGAACACAGAGTTATCCTGCAAAGCCCCCATAATTTATTTAAACTGAAATTAGGAGAACATAGAGAATTTTGTCTATGGTTTAAATTTCTATGTCCCGCTGGTCCCTTTTACATATACTGATTCATTCCAGGATTGGGGCTTTTTTGTAATGGCATCATCAGCATGACCTCTCTTTGAAAGACATTATCAGAATAGCTTAAATGGGTAAAAATCTATGTATTTTGTCTTTTTAATCAAGAGTCTTGTCTAATTATTCTATGATAGATTCATACATTGTCTCCACTTTTCACTTAGCTCAGTGTGTGAACCCAGGCACTGTGATTTATAAACCATGGATTTATAAACCTTTGTGATTTATGTAGTAAGAAAATCATAGTTAAGCAAACTGTAATTGGCACCAGGTATAAAGCAAGTCTATATTTTACCCAAGCAACAGTAGGAAGTAAGAGAATATCTCATGGTTACTTATCCATTAACTCTACCATCTTTATCTTCCCATTTCCCATGCTGTATTGTATTCTTAGAACCTCTTCCAGACTTTCAGTGATGCTATAGAAATTAGGAACAGTAAAAGCAATAACAACTTACTGTACAATCTGTAGTGTCTTGTTCACAATCCCATCTGAGTATGTGGACCGATGACAAAGTAGCCGTGAAGTTTTCCAGAAAAATTCTTCCTTGAAATTGTCTGTCATTCCCCAAACACAAAACACACACATACGCACACACCAATCATACCATACCTAATGACTACTGAGCAAACTCAGGACCATATGCAAGTCAATCCACATTCAAATGCAATTGTGGTTTTTGTCTTTAATAGTTATTGAAAGAACTTGGTTGTCAGAACTGGAGTGGGATTAAGTATGAATGGAAATAAGGAGAATTCTCAGGATTCCAAAATATCATGCAGGGGCGCCTCTCCCCCTACCTCCATGCAGAGAGAAATCAGAAGACCTTATAGGAACGATAGCTAGGGCTTATTTTAAAAGAAGGGGAAAGAAGAGAAGAATTCATTGAATATCTCATTTGATATACTCTTTATATTTGAGAAAAACAGAAGGAAATGGAATCCAAAAGTCAGCTACAAGTGACCATCAATCCATTCTTTGCACCAAATGATTCTATTCATTTTGTTTTTGCTAAATTTCCTACCAACCAAAATGCTTTTTCTCGAAACCCTTGCTGCTTATAAAACGCTTCACATAAGTATTTCTTTTATGCACAAGTTTCCCTATGTGCCTATTTCAAATGTACACATCATTTTTCAATAGAGAAATGCATCTTGCTTCAGACATACTTTTCTGTAATGTAAGCCATTTTCTTAAGCCTTTTCTTTTCCCTTAAAATATGCATTTTTAACAAGTTGCAGGTCACCTCACAGAATTCTGAAAAACACAGATTTTAGCATCCACATTCTTTCTGTTAGGCAGGTTTTCAGTTCAAGCAAACATAAAATATTCCGATGAACTGAATTTCTCATCCATCACTTACCGTTGCATGTTATACAGAATTCTATTTCTTTTACTGTGTAACCGCTGCTTGGATGACCTCTGCAAGGGAAGAAAGTCGGTAATTCATTTGCCTTTTTCCCTCGGTCGTCCTTTATATATTTATACGTTTATATATTTATTTCTTTGTTTATGGTTTCCTGACATCCCCAGAGCTTCTATTTCCATTCTTTCAGCTTTCCTTAGCTTCTTTCAAAATTCCATCTGCAAGCTGTTTCAAGACTCTTGTATATAAATGGCCTGATCTTGTAGATTTAAAACTGTTCATGGTATCCAAGTGTTCCCTAACCATCTCTTCTTATCTTGAGCTGCCACACCCTCCTTATGACAATTGTTTTGCTTTGATCCAATTGGACCGGGTTCCTTTCAGGGAGAAGAGCAAAGGAAAATAGGCATTGAGGGGTTTTGCCCTCTCCCCATTACCCATTATTATCCCACAGTTTTTTCAGTCCACCCTTCTGGTGCAGATCTTTAGGATAAAATTGCTTTTAAAAGCCTCATTTCTTGGAAGTGTTTTAGTTACAGCCCATAACAGAAAGAGAAGCCAATATTCTCAGTCACCCACATTCCTCCTTTGCTTCCGTCTTTCATCTATCAGGATGCAGTCTCTCCGAAACAGGATCTAGCCTTCTGAGAAATGCTGGTTTGCAAATTGCCATGCATGCTGGTAAGTGCAATAAAAATAGAAGCCAACAAGAGGTATGTCTTGATATCTTTGACAGTTGTGAGACTTGGGATGTGGAATCAAGCTGCTGGGTCTCTTATTTGGTTTATTACATAGGTATCACTGTCAGATAAAGTTAAAGAAATTACAGTTGCCAGGGCAAACCATTTCAAAATGTTTACTCTCATGAACTGTAGCTTGTGTGAAGCCCACCTGTCTTTACTGGAAAGCTATGCAGCTACTCAGTCTTTGCAACCATAGTTGTATGCTGGGAATAAAATGTGCATGAACTGGTAGCATTTCATTGCTCTTCATTTGTTTCCATTATCCAAAGACCTCCATCTATACATCGTTGGATTGCTTTTTGTCTTCCTTCCTCTTACAAGCAAATTTAAACAATGAGGACCACGTCTTTTGGTTCTCATATGACGATAGTACTGTGACTTCAATGTCTGGATATGTTTGTGTATCACTAAATCAGAAATCCCTCTGCATGTTTAAAGTGGCACATTTTCATAACCTCTCCCTGTTGTTAATTTTCTATGAGCAATGTAATTTCAAACATGGAACTCTAGGAAAAAACTGATATGAGGGCTGATCCAACACCTGTCCCAAACATTCAATTGACTTTTTGATTAAAAAGCTGTATTGACAAGTACTGTTTTGTTCATTATCTGTATTGTGGAAGACAGTTCACTTAAGAACACTCCATTCCACACTGATGTACTATGTATAGGGTTTTAGAATGGTTCTGAGTCATATTCCATTTTATTTTTCTATCTTGTTCCATTATGTGTTGCTTGAATGGAAGTTTCTTCTGATACATTCGTCTACGTTGCTTCCATTATGCACTGCCTAAAGGCAGTTTACTTAACAGTGACTTCAGTGAAAGACTGCTTAATTAGTTAGTGGCATTTTCCCAATTTTTTTTTCAGTGATTTTTTTTCTGTCTCTCTCTGAGCAATCCTTATAAAGCTAAAGCAAAAATAAATATTTATTTCTGTTTCACTACATCTTTCATATGCATTACTATTGGTATTGTACCCACCCCCATTTCTTAAAGAATAGACATAGTTTCACACAGAATTAACATGATGATGATGTGCCATCAAGTCATTGTCAGCTCGTAGCAACTACATAGATAGATTTTCTCCATGATGATCTGTCCCTAACCTGGTACTTCAGCTATTCAGCTTCTGTAACAGTCTATCCACCCTTCTGCCAGTTGCCCTCTTCTAGCATACATGACTTAATTTTTAGTGCTTTGCCAAATCAAATTCCAATTATACCAAAAATGGCAGGCAGTTTAACGTCATTTGTATTCAGTATCTTTTGGATATATTTTAAATATATATATGACATACCAGATACATATTTAGACATCTTGGTTAATGTAAGTTATATATATATATATATATATATATATATATATATATATAATATCATTAGATCATTGTCTAATTGTGCTTTCACACATATTATTATTTGCTACCAGAAAGCTATGGAGTTGGGCCTCATGGCAGAATCCCTACAGTAGTCTATAATGCTCTCTCTCCATTACTTGCAGTGGTTGGTATTCATAGAGGCTTGAGTGGGGATACTTGAGAAGTTCTTTTGGTTCATATTTGGAAGTAAACAGCATGATTCATACCTCCCAAAATAATGTGCAGATCAGAATACAGTTATTCTTCCAATTTCACACTTCTCTGAATGTCATGATGCAGTTTTCAGCTAACAAAATGTTCCAAAAAGCACATGAACCCAAAAGCATAAACTTACCCACTTTCTGGTAAAAATGAATATAAAATATGTATGAATTCTCATGCAGATTATTTTCCAAAGATTCCTACTGACCAGAATAATGCAGAAACAAGATGGAATAGGCCTATCACTGAGGAGCTGTGCAACTAGCATGAAAAGTCAGTAGACTGATCCATGCATCTTAGGCTTAACAAAGTCTCATAGAATCATTGAAAATAATAATAATAATAATAATAATAATAATAATAATAATAATAATAATGCAGAAACCAGCAATAACATCAAAAATGTATCATTTTAAATGAGTACCATTAGAAAAAGGAGCCATTGAAACTGGATAGAACACATTCTCAGACCTATTCTTTTCACATAAATCTAAGTCCATAGGACATGCTTTTTCTAGCTTTTCAAAAGTAAATGTGCCTGGCAAACCTCCCATGAGCTTTCACACACACAAAAAAATTCCCATGAGCTTCCTTCCACACACATACAGGATATTCTTCAAGCAAAATCCCTAGCAAATAGTTCCTAATGATCGCCAACTGCTAGATGGCTTCATATATGAACAAATGGTTGGGAATATATAGTATTAGGTTAACATTGCAACCACATCACACAATATATTGAAAATATATGTTATCCTTTAATTCTTTCATTTGTTACATTTGTTGTTCAAAAATGACCAGGTTCTATACAATCGATCTAAACACCCCCACACAGCAAATCCCTGATATGCAATATCATTAATCTACAAAGCAAATCAAGAGTACAGAAATAATAATTTTATAATTAGCAATAAATATTCTGATTTCCTTTCTTCCATCGAATCTTAAAACTGCATATTATATGTAAGAAGAATATTGAAAAAGAATAAGCAAAAAAAGATAGATACCATCAAATTTTGAATCTGGAGATGGCAAAACTACAGGAAGAACCAATCAATCAATCTTGGACAAAGAAAGATTTCTTTGACAAAATATCAGGAAGCAACATATTTTGTACCAGTGATGTGAAAGTTGTTAGATTAAAAAAAAAAAAAAAATCCTATGCTTGGTGAGGTTGAAGGACATAAAATGAGGGACAATGGATAATGTAAATGGATGGGATCAAGGAAATTGCAGGACTGTCCTTGGAAGAGCTGTGGATTGTTGCTTGACAAAAAGCATTTGGTCTGCCTCACAGCTTACTAATTACCTTTTAAAGTACACAAAAATCAGGATCTGGTAGCACTTATTCAAACTAATAAATTTTATTAAAAGGTATGAGCTTTCATGAGCTGCAGCTTACTTCATCAGATGTACTGCATTATAACTTTGGACTTCATCTAATTCACTGTGGTTTGTTCAGTGCTATTTTAAATATGCGGGATGGGTAAATTACCTACCAAAATCACTTGGGTTGGACTAGTATTATGCTCCCTTAAATCTGAACATGGGTTCCCAAAAGCTCCATACCTTTATCCATGTCTACTGGTTAACATAGATTTTGTTAATCTTTAAAAGTGCTTTGTTTTATACAGAATCAAGCCAATGTTCTATCAAGTCTTATGATACTTTATGTCCTTAACTAATTGTGTCATGGGGAACAGAAGCATACCAAACTAGTACTAAGAAAACCCTAGATGAAAACTCCCTGTGGAAACACTCTATTTTATAGAACTGATTATTATCCTACATATATTGCCTCAAGAAGAAGCCAGACCACTATATGGGGGGAACTTCTGCCATGCAATTCATCTCCCAAACAATAATCCTATTGTTATTGTATGGGATGTATTCTTTACATTATGTGTACTGTTTGGGGGATGAATTGCATGGCAGAAGTTCCCTCCATACATGGATATAGTGGTCTGACTTCTTCTTGAGGCAATACATGTAGGATAATCATGTAGGGTTAAAACACATAAAATAAGTTTAAATGACATTCTTATTTCATTCTTACATATCAGTGAGTTAACTTTTACTCATCATGGATTTTTCCCCAGATTGGAAATAATTAGATCATAAGTAGAGCCCCTTTCAGTCTTTGAAAACGATACACACATGAGTTCTACTCATTCCCCATCCCTGCTGTTCCTGCTCCTAATGAAGCAGGAAGCCATGCCATCATTTACATGACTGCAAGAGTGGACTACTACTATGCCATGTACCATGAAGAGGACATCAATAGTTTGTGATTGTAGTGCAGATAGAGACAAAAACATGAAGTGGTTTATTTTTCCTCAGTATTACTCTTTCCCTGTATGATTCCACTGATTAGACCAGCAGCATAACTACCCTAGTAGTAAAGAGAAATAAATCATGTCCAAAAATTGGACAGTGATGTGAATGGTATTTGAGGCATGGGAAAGACTGGTGGGGATGGGAAGGGTTAAACTGTTATCTTCACAATTTAATTTCAGCTGGATAATAATGGTAATGCTCTCCTATCCTTTGAGAGGCATTTTCACATTCCATCTTTGGAAAACTTATTTTCTTCCAAGCAGTTCACATGAAAAAATAATTTTCTTCTCTTTTCCAATACTTTATTTTTCAATTTACCTCTTCTTCTCAGATAACTATTTTTTTTCCAGCCTAAATGTATTTAAGAGGAAAAAGGAATACATCAGTTAGCAAATGTAAGTAATAAAAGGGAAATTCAATATTAGGTCATGGGTTTCCATAAGAAGCCATCAAGGAAAGTGTCAGTCTTCTGATGAAGTAACTAGTGGGGGGAAAGAGAAAGTGGGGGGAGAAATACATCAAATATCTTTCATCTACAAGCAAATCCCATTCCAAAATTAAACTGACACCATCAAAAGTGTTGTGAACCCATTTCTGACAATCTATTTTTTACTCTTCCCATGCAAAGCCAGAAACATCTAAGACTAAATTAGGAGCTAAACTTCTATATCTGTGATGCTGAACGAGAATTCACAAATGCTTCACTACTGTGAATTTATTTCATGACAGGATTACAATTTTATTCCAAGAAATAAATAAGCAAAAAATAAAACAGAATAAAGAGCAGGAACACAATCTAAACTCTCAGCTATTTCAGAGCTTCCACATTGATATTTCAGGTTATAAATAATCAAGAATCTTCATATTATTCCTGATGTCAAGCATGAGTATTCATGAATACTTAAAAATCCACTGACACCCAGTAATGTCCAAAAGAAAAATTAATATTGTTTTTGTTACCTTTGGGCAGAAAGAGATCTAAAGAAAAAAAAATCCTCTGTATCTAGGACTGTGAATCTTTTATTTTATTTTCATTTTTATCCTCAGCACAGTGAACCAAAAAGGATAGTATATTGACAATCTCACCACATCAGCCCAGCTACAATGTGTAAGGATTGCCTATTCTAAAACACCATCAGACTCATAAGCAGGATCACAAAGATATCTGATTTATTAAAGAATAATATGCAGGATCACAAAGAAAGCTGAGAATGGAAAAAGCGCGCCAAATGCAAACTAAAAAACCCTCGGTACAAACGAGATCCCTCCGCCCGTAGAATCTTCCCAAGCTCACAATCCCAGGTGCTCCTAACGGCTTCTGATGGTCCGCGGGAAACGTCCTTGAGCAGAGCACAGAACCCAAACACATTCCATTGTAATGAACATAGATACAGAGCTTGGTACAAGGTTTCACAGCAGCTCCCTCCCAAACAGAAACACGCATCAGCACCATGGCATGTGAAACGTTACGATGTACAGTGCACATTGAAACAGTGAACATGACACAATGTATCTCTGACATTGAAACTAGGTGTATTCCAGGATTTCTTGATGATTTATCGGTTGGTTTATTGATCGAAGACAGACCACCTGACATTTTATTTTATAGCTTCATGCTGATTGACAGGTAAAGTTTGTTGTGCGGGTGTACATTATTTTCTTGATATTGCTGTGGGTGATATGTGTATTCCTTTTGAAAGTCTTGACAACCATCCTTCAGCATTAAACTATGAGAACCACAGAACTTTAGTTTTGCTGTATTGTATTATCTATTTTCTTATGTTCAAATTCATGATCTTTGTGTGATGTTGTATTCTGTTTGTATATATTTGCTTTCTCTGGTCACTCACTGAAAGAAAAAACATTATCCAACTTTCTTGAGAACTATTCCAGTTGTGATATATAATTAATTCCACACACATTTAATTCAAGGTATTGGAATCAAAAGAAAATCCCAAATGAATTAGAATAGTTGTCTAACTTTAGACAGTCAACATTCATGCACAATATTAGAAATGTAGTAGAGAGAGTATGTGTACAAGCACCACCTGAATTTCACCAGACACATGGGTCCATCTAATAATCTTCACACTTGAAATACTAGAGGGTGAAAAAGATTTACAAGCATGCTTAATTTTGTATACTTAAATTGTCCATACTGTGAGAACTCTGAAAAAAAGTAAGTTCTCACCTGCAGGAAAGCTTATGAGTGTGTGTAGATCACAGGAAATACCACCACTCTGGAGATATCAGGAGCAAGGCTCCCTTGGACGGCCTTGCCCCTTACAAATTTAATCCATTCAGGTTCATTCAAAACATGTGCTGAGGGCTAAATAATTAATCCAACTTATAAATTATTCCACACAAACCTATACAAATCTTTATAAAGGACTTAAATAATTGCTTTTCCTCTAGATAGCTAGTTGAAGTCATGTTATATATAAGATTCATTTGGTTAAACTTAAAGATCTAAACTAGCAGGTCATTTAAACAATTAGTTCTGCAAATGGCACATTGTTATATAAAGAAAAGGTAAAGATTCCCATTCAGTCATGTCTAATGACACACTAGGGGGCGGTGCTCTTCTCCATTTCCATGGCTGAAGAGCCAGCGCTGTCTAAGGACACTTCTGCATCATGTGGCCAGCATGACAATCATGAAAATGCTGTTACATTCCTGCCAAAGCGGTACCTATTTATCTACTAGTATTTGCATTCTTTCGAATTGCTAGGTTAGCAAGAGCTGGGGCAAGTGCGGGAGCTCACTCATGAAGCCATTTAGTGGCCAGCTAGAACCACATAATGGAGCAGAGTTAACACAGCGGAGGAGGCTGTGCACAGAAAAAGAATATTAACTTAGCTTTAATGAGCACGTCAAAGAAATGTGATCTTACACACTCAGCCCTCCCAAGCACAAAGAATTACACACTTAGACATAGTAGGTTCAAAGTAAAGTAAAAAAGAGTCTTACTGACTTTATTCTTTGGTCCAGTTACATTCATCTTTGGTCGAAAATGAAGTTACTTGTTTCTTCTGTTCTTTACCTATACTTGGTGATCTCTTAGCCCTACAGCTGCTAAGAGCTGTGTGTAGAAAGGGGAATTTGAGGCCCACTGCATGGTGCCCAGGGATGGAGCAGCACACAGCCATGTGCTTAGCTCCTGGTGGAAGAAGGAGGAAGAGAGAGAGAGAGAAGAAGTGGGAGTGGCAACAATCAGCTTCCTCAATAGCACAGAGAATTTGCATCCTAGAGCAACCATCCATATACTAATAAGGCATGCTGGATTTGCCAGGACTTTCCAACAACTCTGCCGCACAGCACTTGGGTCTCGAACTGCCGAACTTGCAAGCTTCCAGTTGACAAGCCTGGCATCTTAACCACTGAGCTACCATGCCCCCTTGCAATGGTATATAATGGCTATCTATTCAAAGCACCAAATTTACCTATCTTCTGTGGTGAAAACTGATCATTTAAAATTAGCTATAGAATTTTTGAATTTTTAAGATAATTTTCAGAGTTTCCCAATTACCGATGATTATGTGAGAATGCAGAAACATCCATCTATCCCAGAATCAATAATTTTCTTAGTGGATGAATTTTGATTCATTGATTACGTGCCATCAAATAATTGTGGACTTTCAGCAGCAACATAGACAGATTTTTCTCCATGACAATCTGTCCATAATCTGGTCTTTCAGGTCTTCCAACCTGGGGCATTCAGCACCACTGTAACTGAATCCATCCACCTTGCTGTTGGTTGTCCTCTTGTTCTCTTTCCTTCCACCTTTCCCAGCATACTGGAGAAGTACATTATAGTGTATATAAAACTAATTACATAGGGATTAATAATTATAGTGTTTAGCTCCAGTCAATGTGGTAGAAAGAAAGATTGTTTCAGTTTATTGTTCACTAAACCTAGTTGGCCTGCAACAGGAAGAAAATGCCAATATATACAAACTTTACATGCAGATAACAGATAATAAATCTTGCTTGAGCAACTGTAATATTTTTTATAGTGACAGCTTGATCTATAGGGTACCTATTTGGACAAGAGTTTCTGTAAAGGCAATTCTATTTTAATAGAGTAATAGATTATAGTGAAAATGTGGGACTTATGATTCCTGTACATATGAATGCTTCTGTCAGTGGCTCTGTTAGAGCAGCAGAAGTTTTATCTCAGCTTGTGCAGTGGTTTCAGAAGTGGTTCTTGCCTGTCTCCACAGAATAGGTCAAACAATCAGTAAATCAATCAGTTGTGGAGAGCTGCTGTGCCTGCAGAAAATCCAAAACATTTATCCTATAATATTTTCAAAGCATGCACAGCATTAATGTGCATGCATGTCTGCATAAAATCCTTTAAAATTCCATTCTGAATTTAGAAATGATCTAATTATTTTATTTATGTATTTATTTTTTTCTATCCTGCCTTTATTTTTATAGTGACGAACATACCTAATACTCCTTCCTCCTCCGATTTTCCCCACAACAACAACCCTGTGAGGTAAGTTGGGCTGAGAGAGAGAATGACTGGCCCAAAGTCACCCAGCCGGCTTTCATGCCTAAGGCAGGACTAGAACTCACAGTCTCCTAGTTTCTAGCCTGGTGCCTTAACCACTAAACCAAACTGGCTCTCCAGTTAGCTTTTTTTTCTGGGAAATCTGAAAAATACTGTTCTTAAATATGACATAATTGTCAGGGTAAATAAGTTATATTAATTTTTAATTATAAGCTTTGTGCTAAAGTATTTTGATTGTGGATGTCTGGTGACAAATTTATTTTTGTTAGAGGAAAAATTATAATTGTGGTGGAAATGGCTTTTGAATACACACCTGTACTAAAAGAAAGTTATGCTGTACTGAATTTAAGGTTATGCTACTGCTACATCTTTATCCTTAGAAATGTATACATTAAAAAAAAAAAGTTCACTTTTTTTTGCAATTTGTTTCTCTCTTCATTTTTTGCCTGTTGCTTGCCCCCCCCCACCCCCCTCCCAGATGTAGATTTGGCTAAACCTAGCTTATGATTTAATCTGGTTGTCTGATTTTTCCAGGTGGATCACAAATGAAGTGTGAAGCATATTTTAAAAGTTAGAACCATTTTTCTTCATTTCTTTCCTGGTGCAACATTAGGTGGCTTTTGAGTTGCCGTTCTGCAGCCACAGTAATGAAAATGAACAGGTCTTCAATTATTATGATGAGGTCGTTAATCAGAATTCCATATGTTTTGTTATATGAATATTTAAAGTATATTAAAATTAATCAGCATAGTTATAACAGATGACAGTAGCCTCATTCCATTTTAAGGTAGTGAATTCTGTTCATAAATACTGGATACTGAACAGATGCTAGGAAAGTAAATCCAAATAAATGCAATGATTGATGTTTGTATTTTGGAATAGATTCAGCTGATTCTGTAAAGAAATAAAATCAACTATACAGTGGTTTCAGTAATTCTTCTTACCTCAGATATTTTGTACAGAAAAGATCACAACAGCAGGGTCACAATTATTTGCTTAGATAGCTGTAGTAACATGTAGAAATAAATATGACCTTCGACTTTTGAATGCAGTCTTGCAAAGATGGAACCAGTACAAAAAGAGAGAGAGACTTGTTAACATACAGGTGATAAGGGTGTTGTTGTTGTTTATTCGTTTAGTCGCTTCCGACTCTTCGTGACTTCATGGACCAGCCCACGCCAGAGCTTCCTGTCGGTCGTCAATACCCCCAGCTCCCCCAGGGACGAGTCCGTCACCTCTAGAATATCATCCATCCATCTTGCCCTTGGTCGGCCCCTCTTCCTTTTGCCTTCCACTCTCCCTAGCATCAGCATCTTCTCCAGGGTGTCCTGTCTTCTCATTATGTGGCCAAAGTATTTCAGTTTTGCCTTTAATATCATTCCCTCAAGTGAGCAGTCTGGCTTTATTTCCTGGAGGATGGACTGGTTGGATCTTCTTGCAGTCCAGGGCACTCTCAGAATTTTCCTCCAACACCACAGTTCAAAAGCATCGATCTTCCTTCGCTCAGCCTTCCTTATGGTCCAGCTCTCGCAGCCATATGTTACTACAGGGAACACCATTGCTTTAACTATGCGGGCCTTTGTTGTCAGTGTGATGTCTCTGCTCTTAACTATTTTATCGAGATTTGTCATTGCTCTTCTTCCAAGGATTAAGCGTCTTCTGATTTCCTGACTGCAGTCAGCATCTGCAGTAATCTTTGCACCTAGGAATACAAAGTCTTTCACTGCTTCTACATTTTCTCCCTCTATTTGCCAGTTATCAATCAAGCTGGTTGCCATAATCTTGGTTTTTTTGAGGTTTAGCTGCAAGCCAGCTTTTGCACTTTCTTCTTTCACCTTCATCATAAGGCTCCTCAGTTCCTCTTCACTTTCAGCCATCAAAGTGGTATCATCTGCATATCTGAGATTGTTAATGTTTCTTCCAGAGATTTTAACTCCAGCCTTGGATTCCTCAAGCCCAGCTTGTCGCATGATGTGTTCTGCATACAAGTTGAATAGGTAGGGTGAGAGTATACAGCCCTGCCGTACTCCTTTCCCAATCTTAAACCAGTCTGTTGTTCCGTGGTCTGTTCTTACTGTTGCTACTTGGTCGTTATACAGATTCTTCAGGAGGCATACAAGATGACTTGGTATCCCCATACCACTAAGTACTTGCCACAATTTGTTATGGTCCACACAGTCAAAGGCTTTAGAATAGTCAATAAAACAGAAATAGATGTTTTTCTGAAACTCCCTGGCTTTTTCCATTATCCAGCGGATATTGGCAATTTGGTCTCTAGTTCCTCTGCCTTTTCTAAACCCAGCTTGTACATCTGGCAATTCTCGCTCCATGAACTGCTGAAGTCTACCTTGCAGGATCTTGAGCATTACCTTACTGGCATGTGAAATGAGTGCCACTGTTCGATAGTTTGAACATTCTTTAGTGTTTCCCTTTTTTGGTATGGGGATATAAGTTGATTTTTTCCAGTCTGATGGCCATTCTTGTGTTTTCCAAATTTGCTGGCATATAGCATGCATTACCTTGACAGCATCATCTTGCAAGATTTTGAACAGTTCAGCTGGGATGCCGTCGTCTCCTGTTGCCTTGTTATTAGCAATGCTTCTTAAGGCCCACTCAACCTCACTCTTCAGGATGTCTGGCTCTAGCTCACTGACCACACCGTCAAAGCTATCCCCGATATTGTTATCCTTCCTATACAGGTCTTCTGTATATTCTTGCCACCTTTTCTTGATCTCTTCTTCTTCTGTTAGGTCCTTGCCATCTTTGTTTTTGATCATACCCATTTTTGCCTGGAATTTACCTCCAATGTTTCTAATTTTCTGGAAGAGGTCTCTTGTCCTTCCTATTCTATTGTCTTCTTCCACTTCTGCGCATTGCTTGTTTAAAAATAATTCCTTATCTCTTCTGGCTAACCTCTGGAATTTTGCATTTAATTGGGCATATCTCCCCCTTTCACTGTTGCCTTTTGCTTTCCTTCTTTCTTGGGCTACTTCTAGTGTCTCAGCAGACAGCCATTTTGCCTTCTTGGTTTTCTCTTTCTTTGGGATGTGTTTTATTGCCGCCTCCTGAACAATGCTGCCAACTTCTGTCCAGAGTTCTTCCAGGACCCTATCTACTAAGTCCAGTCCCTTAAATCTATTCTTCACCTCCACTGCATATTCCTTAGGGATATTAGTGAGCTCATATCTAGCTGATCTGTGGGTCTTCCCTAATCTCTTGAGTCTGATCCTAAATTGTGCAAGAAGAAGTTCGTGATCTGAACTACAGTCAGCTCCAGGCCTTGTTTTTACCGACTGTACAGATGTCCGCCACCTTTGGCTGCAAAGGATGTAATCAATCTGATTTCGGTGTTGTCCATCTGGTGAAGTCCATGTATAAAGCCGTCTCTTAGGTTGTTGGAAGAGAGTGTTTGTTATGCAGAGTGAGTTGTCTTGGCAAAATTCTATCAGCCTGTGTCCTGCTTCATTTTGTTCTCCTAGGCCATACTTACCTGTAATTCGAGGTGTCATTTGACTGCCCACCTTAGCATTCCAGTCTCCTGTGATGAAAATAACATCTCTTTTAGGCGTGTTGTCCAGTAGGTGCTGCAGATCCTCATAGAACTGCTCTACTTCAGCTTCTTCAGCATTTGTGGTTGGGGCGTATATTTGGATCACTGTGATGTTAGATGGCTTGCCCTGAATTCGAATTGAGATCATTCTGTCGTTTTTTGGGTTGTATCCAAGCACTGCTTTAGCCACTTTACTATTAATTATGAAGGCTACTCCATTTCTTCTGTGGTCCTCTTGTCCGCAGTAGTAGATCTGGTGGTCATTTGATGTGAAGTGGCCCATTCCAGTCCATTTCAGTTCACTGACGCCCAGAATGTCTATCTTTAATCTTGACATCTCACCAATAACCACATCCAATTTGCCCTGGCTCATAGATCTTACATTCCAGGTTCCGATGGTGTGTTGATCCTTAGAACATCGGATTCGCCGTTCACCACCAGCACCGTCGGCCACTAGCCGTCCTTTCGGCTTTGAGCTAGCTGCGTCATCACGTCTGGGGCTAGTTGAGCTCATCCTCTGTTCCTCCCCAGTAGCATTTTGACCATCTTCCAACCTGGGGGTCTCATCTTCCGATGGTATACCGACATATCTCTGGTTGTACTGATCCATTTAGTTTTCATGGCAAGAATACTGAGGTGGGTTGCCATTACCTTCCCCAGGGATCGCATTTAGTCTGACCTCTCTGTCATGACCTTCCCGTCTTGGGTGGCCCTTCACGGTTTAGCTCATGGCATCATTGAGGTGCTCAAGCTCCAGCACCACGACAAGGTAACGATCCTTTGCTGAAGGTGATAAGGGTAGTGAAATACATAAAGGTACCTTACACCACACTGGACTGATGGTCCAGTTGACCAGTGTTGATCATATTAGCCCAGATAGCACTTCTGAGTTTCAGAGAGTAATTTCCAGCTCTGTTTAGGAGTGTTATGATTAAAGTGGGATCTTCAGAATTCAAAGCATATGTTTCAGTCTCTGAACTTTGAGCCCTCTCTGCAAGGATTTGCTGTTTGCCCATCTATGTCCTAATGTAATAGCTTGATAGTGTGACTACTTAATGGTAGAAAAGGCCCTGCTCTCTGAAACTAGCTTATAATTGGGCTACCATAATATGCAGCTAGTCCTACTAAAGTCATACTCAGAAAAACTATGACTATTATTTAAAGCCTTTTTTTTTTACCTTCCCACAATTTCTTCCTGCTGGTGGTGAGCAAAATAATTCTGCACTCTATTGCAAGTTGAACAAAGAAATTTGGCTAATAGGAAAGCCAGCCTGGTAGGTGCCTTAGAGTAATTCCCAGAGTTAGCTGCCTTTGGAGAATATATTACCCCTTCTGTCATATGTTTTTGTGTTAGAAGATGTAATGGAAGTGTCCTATGCATGGAGCTTCTGATTTTTGACATTTTATATTTGATCCATGCAATCTAAGTGCTCTGAACTCTTCCTGCATCCGTTTATGCTTTATTTTGTTTCCAGAGACAACAGAACAAACAGCAGCTTAATTTCAGTGCTATATCAGAAATAGTTTGTGCCCAAACTGAAAGGTAAATGCATTAAATGGATGTCACAAAACACATATGATGATAAAGACCAAAGAGGCACAGTAGTACAGAAGTCATGAATGTTCCTCTGTCATATCAATTAAAAAGTTATCCTTAAAATACAAACACCTCTTCAACAAGATGCAAAAGCAGCATGACACATTAGCTTCTCTTCAGCTTTGATAAATCACTCTCTGCACAGGAGTGGAAAACAAAGCATTATCCACAGAAATGTAACCTTTCACCTCTGACATTTTGCTCAATTAAAAACCAACATTAACAGAATCTTCTGCTGTCACTGTTGTTATTTAAATATAACAGAGAGGCAAAGCTATTTTAGCAATTGTACCTTCTCTCTGCGATGCCCTGCATCATTCCCTCATACTATTTTCAAGGATTTCATCAATCCCTATATACAGTACATATTTTGAACACCAGAGGTGGCTTTAAAGGGATGGGGAAATGCCCAGAAGTAAATTTCATCAACCTGTACCATTATTCCCACTAAGGCAAGTTTAAGCCTGCAATTATAAACTCTTTGGTTTCTGCAGCAGAATAGGCCCATCAGAAATTCACCCAAGGGGAAAGAAAGACACAATCCCTACCACCCAAAGGCTTTTAGAATTTTATATTGTTTTTGTTTCTTTAAAAATTAATAGGTGCCACTCTTTTTTAGGACAGACATGTAGTACTAAATATATTGTTCTAAAGCTCTGCTGAGTTCAGTAAGACTAACTTATATATAAATGTATGTTTCCTGACTAACAGTATCACGTCTGTCTAATTATAGACTTTGTAATATTTTTCCTTCCTTCCTTCCTTCCTTCCTTCCTTCCTTCCTTCCTTCCTTCCTTCCTTCCTTCCTTCCTTCCTTCCTTCCTTCCCTACTGAATTCATCCTGCCTGACAAAGCAGTGCATCTTGAATATTTTTCCCAATATTATAAGTATAAGCTATATATCAAAGTTGCTCTGGTCTTTTTCAAGCACATTGCTAATGCATACTTGTGAATAAAGGGGGGAAAAAAAACTACAGGATATAATCACTTATATGTAAATTTCCTATGCTCAATGAAAAGCTGAATGGAAAATAATAATAATGTATTAAAATTGTGAATGATAATCACGTGACAATATAATTCCATTAGTCAGAAGATCGCTATATTTGATATCACTTGAAATAGCAAAACAAGCTAAAGCCAAAGAACTCACTGTATTGTAGCCAAACTTTCAAATCTTGAAGAAAATGTATTGCTTGGCAAAGAAAAATTAAAGAAGTTCATATACATGTCCTAAGGTCAAAATTCTGATTGCTTGTGAAGCTACGACCATAGTATTTTCCAAGGGATTTGCAGTAAAAAATAAATCAAAGCTTCAGAGTAAAAAAAGAGACTGGAGTCCTGACTAAGAGTTGCCCTTTCTTTTTTTCTGATAGTCTCCTCAGATTTAGTAGCTTCGTGGGATGGAGATGCAAAATAACCCTTATCAGTAAAACACACACACACACTTTTGAATATAGTGGTACAGATAGTTTAGAATTTTGCTTGCTTCCTAGTTACTTTTCAATAAAAATTACATAAATGTGCCAAATTCTTCAGAATTGTTAGAGAATTTATTAACTTTATTAATTTATTAACTTTATTCCTGAATTAAACTGTTAAACTGCAGAAAGGGTATGTGACTCTCCAGGTTGAAGCAGGATCTCCTTTCTGATCAAAGGAACTGAATATGACCTTCCTGACTCATGAATCATGTTGCATTCCTTCAGGGAGCAGAATGGCAGACACTGTCAGCAAAATGGCCATTGTTTTACTCACTGACAGTGAGATATGCACTATACTATGATTCAATCGAGCATCAATAATCTAATATCACATATAGCTAATCATAGCATGCTTCTCAACCTCAAGGCCAAAGACATGACATTTCAACCGAAAGTCAGCCTAGTTAGTGACATTACAGTTAATGGCAATTTGGATGATATTTGAGTGGGTGGGAAAGCGGTGGAAAAATGATGAAAGTCATTTTTTTGTCAATTATATTTTCCCTATAAGAGGCCCAGAGGGGGGAATTCCCTCTTCCAGTTTTGTTTCCCTAAATATTACCTCAGGTCAACTGGAAATTTTATTTATTTATTTATTCACTTATTTTCTATCCTGCCTTTATTAGTTTTATAAGTAACTCAAGGCGGCGAATATACCTAATACTCCTTCCTCCTCCTATTTTCCCCACAACAACAACCCTGTGAGGTGACTTGGGCTGAGGGAGAGCGACTGTCCCAGGGTCACCCAGCTGGCTTTCATGCCTCAGGCAGGACTAGAATTCAGTCTGCTGATTTCTAGCCCATTGCCTTAACCACTAGAACAAATTATGACTTCAAGTCTGCTGCATAGCTGAAATTTATATAAACCTCTATCCTGTCTATCCTTTTTTTTATCCTGTTACCTTTTTTTCCCCCTATTGTATATGTGTGCACAAATTCCTTTTTGTAAATAATATGTGGCTATCCTAATCACATGTGGAGCAAGACTGGGATTCTGGATTACTTTGCTTGGAAATTCAGTGTTTTCTATTAGTAAATTCTGTGGTTTCTTTATGCATCAAAATATATGGACTGCAGAGTGTAAATTCATGCTCCAACTACAGTTTTTAAAAAGCCTACATTTTCACTTTGTGTGTGCATTCCCAATCATATATCACTTTTGTTATGTACATTTTACATAATCTCAGAGGCAGATTATATCTCTTTCTGGACAAGGTGGGATTCTTATTTTTATATGCCTTTTTGTATATTGCTCCCTTCAAGAGGGTTTATTTCCTTAAACATAAGATGACAGGAAAAAAAATTGCAAAGTTACAGTTACTCAAAAAACAAACACTTCAAATTGAAGGAATACATTTAATTTTGCATTGTAAAATCAAAATGGGTAGAAGAGCTAAAGAAATGCATAAAGTATAAAGGAAGTGATTTGCTCCTTTAATGACAAGTAATAGTTCTAACTGGTTGGGGGAAGATATCTCCCATGAAGGGTTTTTCTATATTGTGGTTTCCCCAAACCTATTATTACCACCCCTCAGTGTACTGGTGGGTCTTGATCGCCTTTAATGACTGCATATGGATGGTGCTAATTTCAATAATGTAAGGGATAAAACTTAGAAAAGTGAGGCCTTTAAAAGGTTATATAATATCTAATGAGAGTGACCTAAGAAATCCCATAGGCATTGTTTTCTGAAGTGCAATAATTAAAAACAAATGCCAGACTTGCTTCTGAAATAAAAAAAAAATCATGTAGGATAGCCCTGCAATATATTATGCTAAAATATAATATATATTTTATATAATATAATATATGCAGGACACACATATATGAATAATATGATGGAATATACAGTATAACATTGAAAAAACCAAAAAAGATTGGATCCAATGCTGTCATCCCTTAGTAAGTATCAGTTCTTTCAGTTTTCCAGAATCCCTTGCTCTGCTCCTATACCTCATTCAGGAAAATTCCTTTATTCTTGCCTTTATTTGTTTGTTTGTTTGTTTGATAATGAAAAAGTGAAAACAGGAAAAAAAAAAAAAGCCCAGAGAGAAAATAGAATAAAACACATTCAGCAAGATTCCATGAGCGGAAGGGAATCCTGCAAATTTCATCCCAAATGTGGAACAAAATGTGATTTAGACTTGCTTAAGGTTTGCTCAGATTAACACAGGTTCAGCAAAAATTGTTTCCCTTATTTAAAATGTATCTTTATTAAACAAATTTCAATATTTGAGAATATGTGAGTTATTGTAACAATAAACATGGTGGTATATACATAGCTTGTACCTCACTGGATCTAAGCTATATTTTTTTAGAAAAAAAATCATAATACTTTTCTTGAAAATTGAAATAACAGTGATTTACATTATGATGTCCATGGAGGGTCAAAATCTGCAAAATGGACAAAATCTGCAAAATGGACAGAATAGCACTGCATTTGAAGGCCCACCTCTTGGGTGTGACGTTGCCACGTGTGCAAAAGATGTGCGGCTTAAGTCGTGAATCAAACCTACCTTTTTTCACATATACATGTACCACAAAGCTACAGATTTATATCATTCATAGCTAATGAACCTACTAAACTGCAGTATGGACCCAGGATTTTTTCTTCAATATAACTTTTGTTATACAATGTTAAGGTACTTTAAATGAAGAAAAAAATGGGGGGGGGGAGGAATTGTTAATTTATTTAATTTTATATGAGGTAAACCCTAGTGAAGCAGTGCTCCTGAGAACACTCATCTCTGTTATCATTTTGCCCCTTCCACTGCATTTTTATCTCTCAGGCTAATTAACTAGAGATGGGCAATGAGATTAATTGGAAATAATTTTTAGCATAAACTGCTGATAAATGAACTGTGATTTCTACTATTGCTTTGTTGTTCAATGGATTTCAATATATAAGGAAAATGCATGTCTAAGTATATGGTAAGACCCATAAATTATTCTTAGAAAATCCTATTCTAAGGGGGGTTTTGCTGTTACTGGAGAATTAAACACAGAGATTACACTCTGTTCATTTGAACTGATTCTCACTAAAGTGAGAACCACATGTTACATGAAACGAAAATGTGCTGCTCAAAATGCCATCCCTGAGTTAATTTCTTTAACACTTTCTATTATTAGATGCATTTTTATTGTGTTTCAAATTACTGGCTGCAAATTGTTTATTGTGTTTTGGGATCATTTAATCATTGCCAGAGATCTTAATCTTGTTATGGATTTTCAAGCCCTAAAAATGTATTTATTGTCAAAATGGGAAAGTGATGAAAACTTATATGCAAGAATTTAATTTGAAGGATATCAAATCATCCTACAAAAGGGGACTATACCTTTATTTCCAACAGCCACAGACCTTGTTTTAGATTGGACTATTTTTTTTTATTTCTTCTTCTTTACTTGATAATGTTTTAGCTTCAAGAATTAACTCTGTTGTGATCTCAGCTGATGCTTGAGTTACATTAACATTTCATTTTAAAGATCTTCAGTTAGTTAAGGGTAGGTGGTATTTTGACATTTCTTTGATATGGGATGATGATTTTTCAAGTTAAGTTAAATGATTTTGTTGTTTATTCGTTCAGTTGCTTCTGACTCTTCATGACTTCATGGACCAGCCCACGCCAGAGCTTCCTGTCGGTCGTCAACACTCCCAGCTCCCCCAGGGATTAGTCCGTCACCTCTAGAATATCATCCATCCACCTTGCCCTTGGCCGGCCCCTCTTCCTTTTGCCTTCCACTCTCCCCAGCATCAGCATCTTCTCCAGGGTGTCCTGTCTTCTCATTATGTGGCCAAAGTATTTCAGTTTTGCCTTTAATATCATTCCCTCAAGTGAGCAGTCTGGCTTTATTTCCTGGAGGATGGACTGGTTGGATCTTCTTGCAGTCCAAGGCACTCTCAGAATTTTCCTCCAACACCACAGTTCAAAAGCATCTATCTTCCTTCTCTCAGCCTTCCTTATGGTCCGGCTCTCGCAGCCATATAAACACAATATTTGGGGAGAAGATAACCACAATTTTACTAGTCTATAGGTTACATCAGGTGCATATAAGGTTTGCATATATGGGTGTGTTATTGCTTATGCCTCTGCACAAAGAACTATAGAAATCTATGCAAAATTGAGTTAAAAAAATATTTCTGACATATGCAAGGAATTCCATGGAGCAGACTTATAATGAGTTTTATGTCAGCTAAGTTACAGATAGCTAACTTTTATGCTGATCAAGTTGAACGTTATTTGAAGAGACTGAAGTTAAAATATTGGGAATCTGGTGAAAAAGCAGAAAATTATTAGCATCAAAAAGAGCAAAATCTCTGATTTTTTTTACAAATTATGGGTTGAGAACTGCAGATATTAAATCTATTAATGTACACTGTTTTGAATTCTATCAACAATTGTACAAACCTGGTATGTTGGATCAACAGCAGATTTGGGGTGAGAGCAATATTCAACCATTATCACAGGACTGTATGGGTGTTTTCAAAGCACATTTGAAACAACAAGATATTAGAGACAATTCAATTGATTAAAAATGGGAAAGCCCCTAGACTCAATGTCTTTCCTTTTGACTGGTCTAAATCTTTTGTAGACTTGTGTTCCCAATATTACTACAGGTTATAATGAATTATTTAAATGAGCCATTTAAATTTATTTATTTTTACTCTTTTCTATTGTTATAAGTGTAAGCCTCCCAGAGCCATTCTGGAATTCTGCAGCTTCTAAATAATAATAATAATAATAATAATAATAATAATAATAATAATAATAATAATTTTCTGAAGCTAATACAGCATTGATTTTAAAACTGCGTAAAGATTCTCAGTTCTGCATAAGTTATGGACACATTTCTTAATGAAGATACTGATATTAACTGCTTTGCTGACTAGGCAATTGCAGAGAGTGTTACTATACACAATTCATCCAACTCAGTCTGGATTTATTAAAAGTAGACAAGTATCACATCATATATATTTATTAATAGACATTTTAGATACAGTTCAAGATAGATTGGATTCTACTGTATTAATACCTTTGGATGCTGAAAAAGCTTTTGACATAGTTCTGACATTAGATTAATTTTCTAAAGTACGTTATCCATAGCTGTGGATCCCATCTTTTCTTAAATGGATTGAAATTTACTGTCTGCAACAACAGCAAGCATAATAGCAAACTGATTATTTTTTGACCAACTGAGTTACAGTGTAGTATCCATCAAGGTTGCCCACTTTCTCCTTTGCTTTTTGACTTAATTCTTGAGCCATTAGGTATTAGTGTTAGGCAACCTCGTGATAGTATTATACTGCCAGATTCTGAGATTAAATTATTTCTATATGCTGGTAATATTTTGGCAATATTTGATAATTATACTACTTCATTTCCTAACTTGATACAGATGGTTCAACAACTGGTTGATATTCTGGTTATAAGATTAATTGGGCAAATGTAACTTTGTGATCTGGTATGTTAACAATAGCATCAATATAACATCAGCAGCATCAATATAAGATGCTGGGCTTTGTAATGTGTACAGAATAAATTAAATATTTAATAATATGTAGAACAAAAAATTCAGAATACATAGAAATTAATATGCTAAATGCTACAGATAGGGTTTATTTTATTTAAATAAAATTGTAACATAACTGTGGTGTTAAACTCACATTTAAAGAAATCCAAACAAATAAATATGGTGGTCACCAGGCTTGGAGCAAGCAATTCCAAGATCCCCCATATTGGATCAACACAAATCTGGCTTAGGTTAGATCATAATCTAAGGAGTTACATCAAATTCTAAGCAGTACAGGCTAATTAAATAATTGTTTTACAAACTTTCAAATATGGAAGCACCTGATTATTCAGAAAAGAGAATTTTAATACATAGGCAATAGCTTATCAAAGGCACAGATACCAATTATACATTACATACATATGAATCTACATGTAGAATTTAAACAACTGCAGACTATTATTTCAATCAGTGCTATCATATATCTATCACCTATCTATCTATCTATCTATCTATCTATCTATCTATCTATCTATCTATCTATCTATCTGCTACTAAAAAAAACTAATTACTACTACAGTTTACCATGTTATGTAATATTTGAGTACCTATCTGAGTACACATAATGACACACATATATCAATATCTAGTTGGTATTGGTATATGGTATTGGTATATGGTATTGGTATTAAGCCAGTATTTCTCAAGGAGTGGGATATGAAACAATGAATAAAAGGTCACAGGAGAGTGTCTTCTTTGTACTGTACTTTTTTTGAGCAGACTTACCAGTTTGATGCAAAAGTATGCTGAGTCCAAAGCAATGTAAAGGTTCCAGAGTACTGTATGAAATCCAAGTGTTTATTTTAGTTTAACACTGGGTTTACCTTGCCAAGAGGAGTAATCATACCTGCAGGGCTTCTGTCCAAAGTTCTGTCCATCTGACCTTCTACAGAGGAAATTACAATGGAGGAAAAACAAATGGGGTCAAGGGCTGTTATAATTATTTCAGTAGACTCAGTAGCCACAGAATCTGGTAATACCTTCAAGGCTAACCAACTTTGTTAGTGTATAAGACTTTGTGACCAAAGCTAATAGCTTAATAAAGTTGGTTAATCTTAAAGATGTTACCAGACTCTGGGTCTATTTTGATGCATAGACTGACATGTCTCTTCCTCCCAGCTCTATAATTATCTCAGTGCAGGTGTGTTGGGATAGACATCACCAAGAACAACTTACAGTTTGCAAATGTTTTGCAAGCTGCAGCATTTTAAGAGCATTTTAATAGAACCAATTTAAAGTAAGGAAATACCCTTTTGTTTTATTTTTTTTCCTGACTTTCATAATGAGAATGCCTGTCTTCAAAATCAAACCCAGATTTCAGGAATTATGCAAATATACTCAAGCTCATTGCTCACTACAATATTATTTCATTTTTTTTATTTATTGAATTTATTTATCTCCAGTTCCAATCAGACTCATGGTGACTTGCAAAGAAAACTTAAAATGTACATGATAAGTCATCAATATAAATGCAACCTGGAATTTCCCAGGAAATTGAGTGAAAGGCAAGAAAGGTTAGAGCTGCATCCTAAATAGGTAGATTAGAGAACGCAGGAAATGGGATCTTTAAGTTGTGAAAATAGGTTAAATTGGGGTATAGATTTTGGGAAATGATAGGATTGTTTTTTCTGCAAGGCATGCTATCACTAGATTATAGTTTAACTAGACCCAGCCCTAAAGAACAGGCAATGGGAGGGTGGATAGAAAGGATAAAAGGAAGCTAGTTGGAGGACAAAGAAAGAGCTAGCTCAGGACTATGTGTAAGGTTCTAATTTTGAGAGAGAGAGAGAGGGAGGGAGGGAGGAGAAAGAATATTTGAAGGTAGCAGGGTGAGGAAAGGCTGTGAGGAAAAGGAGAAGGAGAAAAGGCACAAGGTGTGGTGGAAAGAATACCAGAGCCATTCTTGACAGTTGAGTCAAGGTAATGTGAAATGTTGGAAGCTTCATCTATAACAAGAAGCTGAGGAGCAGCCTGGAGATCTATCACAAGGGGAGAAAGGATGAGAGGGAAAGAAGAAAAGAGGATTGAAGAACTGACCCATGAAGGTAGCAGACAGCAATCAGCTACAAGAAACATGGGCAGAGACAATCAGAGTGAGCACATTTTAGAAGGGTGGGGGAGAAGAATGGTTTGATTACTGGATTGCTCATTTAATAGCTTAGCATCACGTTCTTATTGTATCAGTGTGCATATCCCATATGCATGTACCTGTATGTGGTTTCCTAATGGTGTAAGTAAAAGCTGTAAAAAGTACACAGTGGCATATTCTTTTTTATTATGATTACTGGATGCCCCGGGTGGGGGAGAAATATTTTTCCTTTTGTTAGAAGTGGTGGTGGCAGGAAAGCAGGCTTCATTTGAATAAAATCTATAGTTCTTAGACGAGATTGTGCTTAGCAGATCTCTGGGGGATTCAGCTGCTGAACTCAGGCCTGGCTATTACAGCTGGGATTTTGTAAATAAGACATTCATGATTTCAAAATTTATTTTATTTTCCATATTTCCATGAAAAGGTTGTATTCTATAAGGTTGTATGTGTCTATCATAGGTTTATCTAAGTTATAAATTAATATTCAATTCTTAAAAGTAAATGGTACATTAATTTCTTACCCAATCCTAACCTGAATGAAATCATTAGCTTTATTCGTGGGGGAATTGCACAAATTCGCATTATCATTTTATGGGGTCACAGCATCACAAAATTTGAAAATGTCTGCCTTAAATCGAGATCACTCAATGCTTATTGAAAGCAACTTAATGAAAACAGCCAAATCATTTATACATCAAACAGAATTTCAACATTACTATTGTGCATTCAGCATTACTGTTAATTATGCTTCCAAAAGAAAAAAAAAGGTGCAACCTATTTTATTGCTTGTTAAAGGGTTGTCTGCTCTGTAATATACAGTATAATTGTATGTTTTAAGGTGAATTAAGAGGTCAAAATGTAAATTGCTAGTTTTACAGCAGCTTTAAATAATAATCATCCACTGTGTCAAGATTTAAGACTTGAGCAGATATTGTATTTAAGAAGCAATAGCACAAGTCATATTTTTATACTGGCTCAATATTTTCAGGGCTTGCAAAACGCATCATCCGTAACTCTAAATTATGTTCTGCAGCTGCACAGATTTTATATGACTTTAATGCAATTTCCAAGGCCTGTAACACAAGCTGGATTTACACATTTACCAGGTGGGAACACGTTACCCAAAGCCTCCACTGACATCAATGAAGATTTGTATAAAAGACTATCAAAGGGGGAGGATAAATGTTAAAGTGTGATGAAGCTGGGTTTTATTTGTATTTTAAAATTTTAGAAGATGAAAAAATCAGCTTCACGCTATGGGTTTACTGCAACATATAAGAACCTTGCAGAGCTGGAGGAACGGCGGGCAGGGTGGGAGAGGGGAATCGTATACACCAGAGAGAAGGCTCAGCCACTTGAAGACAAGACCATGTCCATGAGCCACAGTTTATACTTGCTGTCATCTTTCTGTTTTCCTCTGTCTCTGAATGACAGGAACAGCAAGAGCTGCAGATTAATTATGAAGCTGAGAGAACAAACATGCCAGCTAACCGTCCAGGCACTGCTGAGTGTGGGAAAATGCTGAGAGTGTGGTCTGGAATCGTGGATGCAATGAAAATGAGAAAAGTTATAAAGATGAAGGATAGAGACATGCAGGGGAGGGGGGTCTGAAGGTGGGGAAAAAGGAAAAAAAAAACAGGTAGTATAAATGGAAGGAAAAAAACAGTTTATCTTGTAAATAACTCCCAGATGTTATTTCTTAAAGAGAAACTTTGAGCTTGCTCTGTAATATTTAGTGGCAAATTTGCATAGTGTATACTACCCATTTGTCCTGTGGAATTGGAGCAGGGATTAGCAATAGGTGGGGGGAAAAAGAATGGTCCATAATCTATGTGTGCTGTGCCTGCCCAGAATCTGTGACAGCTACTAATTCAGATATCTTTTTTTTAAAAAAAAATAGTTTTTATTTAAATTTATCATATTTTAAAATATGAATGTATTCACTAGCAATAGGCAGTGCTCAGACACCAGCTTCCTTAATGTTTTATCTAGCACAGAAAATGCAATGGGCTTCACCCAACATTGCACAAGTGGAATTCTGTCTATTCCATTTGATTTTTTCTCTCTCTGCTTTTTTCTTTTTCCTTATCCTCTTCCTAGTATCTCCAAAATGTATTACGGAAAGTTTCCCAATAACATGGTGCAGAATGAGCAGATGAATTGGAGGATGCAAGACATAGGAAGGAAAAATCTGACATACTGGAAGATCCCTTTGTACTGGAAGATGTAATTCCACTTGTGGAATTATGCTACTGGTCAAATCATATGTACTCAAACTCCTTGCAATCTGCAGGCACTCTTCCAGGTTGGAGAGAGATGAACTACTTAGAACAGAAATGGTCACTGAACTGATCTCAAGTTAGAGTAGAACTTTCAAAGTTTTGTCCTCAATCCTTGCACTTGTCTGAGGAAAGGTGGAGAAAAAATACAATATCCACTGTAGTTCATGGATCTAATCCCTACTGAGATAATTAGAAACCAATGCCATCGCCTGTGCAAACTTGATTCTTCTCTTTTTGTTAAAGTATCCAACTTTCTTGTGATTGTCATATAAAAAGATGCATTAACTAAAGAAGACACTTATTAGAAAAAGAATTTAAAGTAACTTTTCCTGCTGAAAAACTTTATATCCAATCGCCCATGCCTACCAGGAGACAGGCTGTTCTGTGATCACTTTAATAGAAGGTATTGCACTTGGACATAATGTAACAGCAGTGAGATCCCCTCTTCCCTAGGTAGTCATACGAAGTGAAGACATCAAAATACCTCCCATCTGTTTCTGCTTCTGTTTTGTTTAGCACTAAGACTTAAAGGGGAAAATCTCCAAAGATTTTATCATTTACACTAAACTCCCTTTATATTTTCTTAAACTAGATGTAAATGAGTCTTTCAACTCAGTGAAAATATATAAACATTTATACAAAGACAATTTTTATTCTCTCTCAGTCACTCTATCATATATAGTGCATCATAACAGAGCTATGCCCAATCAAATATTTTAGAAGTATCTCCTTAGAAAAAGTATGTACATGGTAACTTGAATAGCTCTCTCTCTCTCTCTCTCTCTCTATTTTCTCTCTTTTTTTTAACCTAATAATTGTTTGTAATTGGCCTGGAGATTATTCTGGTGCATAACCAATTACTATAACTGCTAAATATTTGTTTGACCAGGTAACGTATAAAATAAAGGCTTGTTAGTCATGTATCTCTCCAGAACCACTCAGTTATCCTAGATCCAACTGATCATGTGGAAATAATCCACAGCACACTGATTTTATTTTCGTCACTGCTTTAGAATTAGCTTCCACAATACTTGGATTCTGAGATATTAGAGTGTCAGAAAAGGATATCTTATTTAAGGTCTCCTAATCTGTTACAGTAATGCTAGTAAAGAGATTATCTGCCAGGTTCTAAGATGACCAAATCTAGTGAACATTTAAATTTCCCACAATGCTTCCAAAGTAGCATTATTCTGCTGCATTGTGGGAAATGTAAATACCAAAGAGATCCAGCCACATGTTGTTATGAGAACATTGTGTCTCTTTCCTTTCATCATAGCATAAAGTCTAGCAGAACCTTTCAGAGGATGAAATACTGTATACTAGAAGGCATTTCACCAAGCAGCTCCTTGCCACTATTGTCAGCTTGATCTTGGTGATGGTACTTCCGCATGGTGAGGGCCTTATAACTGGATGGGCACAGAAATAATCCTCAAATTTATGTGTATCTCCAGCACTTGTCTACTGCTAGCACAAAGCTAATGCTATGCATGTATCTGCTTATGAAAATACTTTAATTGTATGGTTTGGGAGACTCCTGCTGCCTACTTATGAGGAATTTCAATATCAGAAGTCAGTCTGAAGGCTATACTCCAACTTTTTTTTCCTCTGCCAGGTGCTGATTTCTTGAGAGAGAGAGAGAGAGATGAAAAAATAGGCATAATTATGACATAACTGTGATGTAAAATGATACAGAACTAGTTTTTATTGCTTTTTAATTAATTAGCATGGGGGGAAAATGAAACTACAACTTCTCTTTCTTGTGGTCTTCCCTGTGTCATACAGTTAGAAACAAAATGCTAGGCTAGGCAGAACTTTGCTCTGATTTAGCAAGGCACTTGATATGTCTTATGCTCCTCCATGAATCATACGTTAATTGTTTTGGAAATGACAGTTCTTTAACAACTCTTTCCAGATTATTACATAAATGAAAGCACAGGGTTTTTTTTTAAATTACTATTATTATTCTATTGCAACTGGGGAAACAAGCTAAGGCAGATGGCAATCTTTTCCTGCTTTCTCCATTATAGCAATCTTTTACCACTATTTGTTCAAATATATTTGAAGCATAATCACGGATTTACAACTGATATAAAAGTGAATTGGCAGATTTTGCCCAGTGCTTAAAATCACAAGTGCGTTCAGAATATCAAAGCTGCTTATTCCATATAACTATATTTCCCCAAAGCCGCTCAGTGAGAACCTCAGAACCAGTGGTGATAATACAGAAACATAATCTGTGCTTGAGATCTAGTGCTTTCATGCAGATCTTTCATATGAGCTGCCAGTAATTATGATGAAGGTAATTTTCTTCCTATGGCTGACAGGAGTTACCCATTTTGAAAAGAATTGCTTTGACAGTTATGTTGGTCTGAAAATATCATTGGACCCTCTTTAGTTACATAGAGATATTAATTCATATATGTAATAATAATAATAATAATAAATATTAAATAATATGAATTTTGCTTCTCTGAAAGTTCATTTTTTACCCATGTATTGTGATGCTAAATTGGTAATTGTGATGATCGAGATAACATTCCAAAAGCATTCTGGATATTGCTTTATTCTCACCATAAATATGATGTTGGAACGCTCAGATGATATTAGACTTTTGAACCAAGTTGTCTTGATAATGCCAAGTAAACATCGGATACCAGAAAATGTGAACGGGGACCCTGCATCTGAAGTCCTTTGTAATATACACTGACCCCATTCCCTAACTTGGATACACATCTACACACAGACTTATGCAGAAAAGATCTCTTTATTTCCAGTCATGAGCTGAAGGAAAGTAAGTTTTTTTTATTTCCATGCTGGAAACAAATATTTACAACCTTCACTGGTGCAAAAACAGATTTTTTAAAAGATGAATTTCTTTGAACTATCATTTGGTGGTGTTTTACTGGGGAGTGAAGATTTCCCTTTCAAATCTCCCTCTCTCCTTAAATAATGGGTGGACTCAGGAACAAATAGAAGTTGTATTTTGTTTTGTCTGCTTTTTAAAGGCTTAGGTAGAATAGTGAAAGCTGAGAGAATGTTGACAATGCATCAAGAGGAAGTCAGCCAATGGCCCCTCAAATCCCCCTGTAGTTTAATTATACAGTACAGTACAGTTTTAAAACTATTTATGGGACCCAATGGCAAATTTAAAAGTTTCCACTAAGGAAAATTCTGAGTTTATACTGAAAATGAAAAGGCACTTTTATCTAATGAAAAAAACTGGATTTTGTTATTTTTGAGTGTTAATTTATAATATATTGGTCCTTGACTTCTATACATATGAAAACATTAAGGTAGGATATAACTATACTTTCATGAAGTAACAAAACATATAGAAATCCTGGCAAATTCAGTTTGCAAGCTGCAGCAGTTGAATGGACTTCTTGGGGGCTGAATTATATTGTCTAATAGCTTATGCTGTATTTTATTTTAAGAGAATTTTTAAGCAGTGCCCACTGAATACTAATACTGTAAATGTGGTATGCACATTAACAATCAGCTTACAACAATATAAATATAAAACAGTTATTTTTTCAGGGTAAAACATCCTGATGTTTGAAATCCTGAATTAATTTTTAAAAATCCTATTTTTAGAATAATCAAATTCTGAGTCAGCAACTGTTCCAGTCTGAATATCCCATAAGAACAACTTTGAAGCTCCAAGGTCAAGACTTCACGGGCAATTCAGTGCATCTTAGAAGTGTCAATGCAAGACTCAGCTAACACAATTCCCCACACACTTGGTGACTTCTCTTAATGTTTACAACACCTGTAAATGAGTTTTGATTTACATCATTTCACAGTAATAAATTCTCAGCACAGCAACAAAAGCTTTAGACCAGTGATCGACCATTCTGTTTCCTACAACAAATATACCTATTTTTGGTTCTAATGGTCACCAGAACAAATGTCCAGGAATCACTCAGATTGGACCAGACTAAAGAATGGCTCATTCACACCCAGGCTTAGTGGTGGGGTAGTAATTGGATGGGAGACAAAAATGAGAATGCAGCAACTGGCAATTTGGACTGGCTGCACATAATTTGCAAAAAAGTCGGGAGGCAGAGATTAAATTAGGCTTTGGATCAAGAAATTATATCCTGAAATAATAATGTTAAGAACTGAAGAAGATTGGAGCCAAGAAAAAGAAGGTATTCTTTACATGGTACATAAACTCTGAAACCCACTACTCAAATTGGCAAACTTAGGATAGCTTTAAAAGGCAATCAGATTAATTCATGGAAGATTGGTATATCAGTGTCTTTAAGGATAGATTTAAGGGACTGGACTTAGTAGATAGGGTCCCAGAAGAACTCTGGACAGAAGTTGGCAGCATTGTTCAGGAGGCGGCAACAAAATACATCCCAAAGAAAGAGAAAACCAAGAAGGCAAAATGGCTGTCTGCTAAGACACTAGAAGTAGCCCAAGAAAGAAGGAAAGCAAAAGGCAACAGTGATAGGGGGAGATATGCCCAATTAAATGCAAAATTCCAGAGGTTAGCCAGAAGAGATAAGGAATTATTTTTAAACAAGCAATGCGCGGAAGTGGAAGAAGACAATAGAATAGGAAGGACAAGAGACCTCTTCCAGAAAATTAGAAACATTGGAGGTAAATTCCAGGCCAAAATGGGTATGATCAAAAACAAAGATGGCAAGGACCTAACAGAAGAAGAAGAGATCAAGAAAAGGTGGCAAGAATATACAGAAGACCTGTATAGGAAGGATAACAATATCGGGGATAGCTTTGACGGTGTGGTCAGTGAGCTAGAGCCAGACATCCTGAAGAGTGAGGTTGAGTGGGCCTTAAGAAGCATTGCTAATAACAAGGCAGCAGGAGACAACGGCATCCCAGATTTTGAACTGTTCAAAATCTTGCAAGATGATGCTGTCAAGGTAATGCATGCTATATGCCAGCAAATTTGGAAAACACAAGAATGGCCATCAGACTGGAAAAAATCAACTTATATCCCCATACCAAAAAAGGGAAACACTAAAGAATGTTCAAACTATCGAACAGTTGCACTCATTTCACATGCCAGTAAGGTAATGCTCAAGATCCTGCAAGGTAGGCTTCAGCAGTTCATGGAGCGAGAATTGCCAGATGTACAAGCTGGGTTAGAAAAGGCAGAGGAACTAGAGACCAAATTGCCAATATCCGCTGGATAATGGAAAAAGCCAGGGAGTTTCAGAAAAACATCTATTTCTGTTTTATTGACTATTCTAAAGCCTTTGACTGTGTGGACCATAACAAATTGTGGCAAGTTCTTAGTGGTATGGGGATACCAAGTCATCTTGTATGCCTCCTGAAGAATCTGTATAATGACCAAGTAGCAACAGTAAGAACAGACCACGGAACAACGGACTGGTTTAAGATTGGGAAAGGAGTACGGCAGGGCTGTATACTCTCACCCTACCTATTCAACTTGTATGCAGAACACATCATGCGACAAGCTGGCCTTGAGGAATCCAAGGCTGGAGTTAAAATCTCTGGAAGAAACATTAACAATCTCAGATATGCAGATGATACCACTTTGATGGCTGAAAGTGAAGAGGAACTGAGGAGCCTTATGATGAAGGTGAAAGAAGAAAGTGCAAAAGCTGGTTTGCAGTTAAACCTCAAAAAAACCAAGATTATGGCAACCAGCTTGATTGATAACTGGCAAATAGAGGGAGAAAATGTAGAAGCAGTGAAAGACTTTGTATTCCTAGGTGCAAAGATTACTGCAGATGCTGACTGAAGTCAGGAAATCAGAAGACGCTTAATCCTTGGGAGAAGAGCAATGGCAAATCTCGATAAAATAGTTAAGAGCAGAGACATCACACTGACAACAAAGGCCCGCATAGTTAAAGCAATGGTGTTCCCTGTAGTAACATATGGCTGTGAGAGCTGGACCATAAGGAAGGCTGAGTGAAGGAAGATCGATGCTTTTGAACTGTGGTGTTGGAGGAAAATTCTGAGAGTGCCTTGGATTGCAAGAAGATCCAACCAGTCCATCCTCCAGGAAATAAAGCCAGACTGCTCACTTGAGGGAATGATATTAAAGGCAAAACTGAAATACTTTGGCCACATCATGAGAAGACAGGACACCCTGGAGAAGATGCTGATGCTAGGGAGAGTGGAAGGCAAAAGGAAGAGGGGCCGACCAAGGGCAAAATGGATGGATGATATTCTAGAGGTGACGGACTCGTCCCTGGGGGAGCTGGGAGTGTTGACGACCGACAGGAAGCTCTGGCGTGGGCTGGTCCATGAAGTCATGAAGAGTCGGAAGCGACTAAACGAATAAACAACAAAAGGATCAAAAGCAATATTCCCCTGAATATCAAATGCTGGAGAGCTCAAGGATCCCATAAGGTGACTACTGTGGAAACAGAAAGTTGAAGTAGATAGATCTTTGTTTGATTCGAAATTGCTTTTCATCTGTTTCAATGATCAGCCAATCACCAAGGAGAATGAAAAAGTTGACAAGGATCACCTTGACCCTGATGCAAAAATTCTGCCCACTTTTTGGTGTAAAAGGGGTTACATAGGCTAACAAGTTATAAATATCCCATTTATGACTGGAGTTTTACATTGGACTTAGCATTAATTACCATTAGCAGTTTGTGATATATAATTGAGAGTTCAGGGCATCCTCTCCTTACTGGGTTCCTTACTCTCTTCTGATGGAGAACCAACTGCCATAGATCCACTAAAACTGCTGCAGAAATATGATATGCAATAAGGAATGTTAGCAGGATTGTGTAAAGCTTCAAAGGTATGTTTTGCTCTGGTGATGCTTTGTTCAGCACACTCTCCTGAAGTTGTTTCATATGAAATACAGCCCTCCAGCACAGGGCAAGACAAAGTTGTCACATCCCTTTGCTTTGTGTCAACTGCCTCCTCCAGCATATCCAGTAGTCAAAAAAGATATCAGCATTTTCCACTGAGTCTCTTCTTTAGTGCAGCTCCTTTCCCATCTACCTTATTATTGCTCAACAGCTGGACTGTGCTGAACAGCAACTCTTCCTGCACAGATGATCTCCCATTTTACCTTATCTGCTCCTTCTGCCAGCCTGAAAAAGACTGCTTTGCCTTATTCTGCTGGATAAGAGAATCTAGCAGATTGCTCTAATCATTTGGAGTACTTTTCCCAACTTCTGAATCAATGTGTGTTTTCAAAAGACATTAGAAATATGTCTAAATTTTGGTGACCTGATGTATGGCAGAGAGAAGGTAACTGTAGAGGAGAAACGAAAGGTGACCTCCATGTCATCAGCAAATTTCTACAGGGGCAGCAGAGCCACTCATGAAGATAATAGGTATCTATGAAGCTAATATACTTTAGGTACCTATGGATATGCTATTGTACTGAAGCCTTTTATGGGGCTTTTAACCAAAGTTTAATATGTGCATAATAAAACTCCCTCATAAGTAACCCAGCCACTCTATATAATTTTACAGTTGTAGCCTCCAGAACCATCTAAAGAACATGTACAGTATATTAAGGTCAATCCAATACATGGATCCAAACAATTGTTATTTCATTCAAGAAGGCCACAGTTGTTATACCAGTCTGAACAGGTAGAACGTATCACCTGGACCTCAAATAACTATAATGGATCCAGGAGCCCCACTCCACACCCACCCCAACTATGATTCAGGGAAGTACAAAACTATCCAGGCAGGCAGTTCTCCTAATTCTTGCATTTTGGGAACTATTTATTCACAGTATCTTCATCTCGTTAGCTCTAGTTTTCATCCATAGCAAAGCATTGTTCTAGGTTATGTCAAAAGGAGCACAAGTCTTTGCTGTTTTGTTTTGTTTTGTTTTGTTATCAGTGTCAGTCTTTATCTCTCAAAGTTCCTGCTCCATATCTCTAATTACAATCTCTATTTGAGCTGCTAATAAGGTTGAATAGAGCTAATGACTTTGAAATGATTTCTATAAGATGACAACTCTCCACATTGGGTGTTGGATTTATGATGGCAATCCCCAGTCGGCAACTGTGCAACAAATTTCAACATCAGAAACAGAAGGGAAGGATTTTGTGCATGCTTACTTTAAAATTAATCAAATTTTGGGCAGTACATTTGTGATGTTTACCCAAAAGTAATGTCTGTTGGGACTGTATGGTCTTATTCTCCATATCATGATTTAGTATACAAAGAAATGTCATTTTACTCCATGACAGCAGCATGGCACAAGAATATTATCTAATTCCAAATATCATTGTAAGTGTAGAGCATTCCTGCATATGTAACACTTCTTATCAATTTCAAAAAGATGGGTAGCTTTGTACCTCCAAAGTGGATATGCATCTGTTTCAATATACTGTAGAAGCTGTTTCCCCTACAGAAGTTCTACATCTCCAATTGCAGGAGATCTTTATGTACACATGAGTATAGGAAATGAGCTGTAATATGTATTCATGGTTCCTTTGTGACCTAGGGTATAGATTTAATAAATAAATATGGCTTCAGCTCAGTTCAGTATATTCAGTGGTTGCTTTTTGATTGTCAAAAATAATCCAGATATGAAAGAAAAGGATCAAAGTCTAGATTGCTACTAACAAGCCAAGTTTATAAAATAATGTTATACTGATTACCACTCTATCTATATTATTGACACCATCCTTCCCCACATGGGCATCTCTGGAAGAATTCACCTGTTCTCCCTGCAGCCCACCAAAAAAACAACCCCCCCAGAGGAATTTCAGAGCCTAGGCTGGTGTTTCTCAACCCTGGCAACTTTAAGATGACTGTACTTCAACTCCCAGAATTCCCCAGCCAGCATGTCTGGCTGGGGAATTCTGGAAGTTGAAGTACAGTCATCTTAAAGTTGCCAAGGTTGAGAAACACTGGCCTAGGTCTTGGTCAATAGATTTTGGGAGAAGAGTGAAATCAGGAAGATTTTTCCCCTTTTTCTTTCATGTGGAAGAAACCAGTCCTGACTCAGATACTTCCAGGGATGGAAAATCATCACTTGTCAGTGAAAAAGTTTGTTAAATGGAGTTCAATTTCTTTTAAAATGTTGTGCTATCCCTTATCATGCTTGATAGTAAAAGCCCAACTGCATTACAAGAAATCCTCGAGGACAAGAAACTTTAGCCTTTCTGAGAACTGAATTAAATTTTAACTTGATTTTATATAGTTTAATCTATTCCTCTGACTCACATTTTCAACCAAATCTATTTTTATTCATTTTAATGAGAGTCTTATCATTTTTTGAGTCTAAGATTTAAAACACACCTGACAAATGACTTTTAACATATCTCTTGTCTTATTCTAGATATTTAAAAGAATTCAAATAGTGGATTTTCTGCTCTACAGAATAATTTAATAAAGCCCCACCTGGCTAATCTCAATTCTCTTTAGAGAGAGAGAATGAGAGAAAAGTTATCATATACAGTATATACTTAGACATAGGGAAGAAGTATGGTCAAGCAGCAATGAACAATACTGAGAGACATACACATCATCACTTAACTTTAGTGTGCATATGAACTCTGCGTTTGTCAAGAAAAAAATCTGCCAGTGAACTAAGGAATTTTTCATATTCCAGTATTCCCTGGTTCAGAAGGCAGCCAAATTCTGAACCTTCAGAACTGTGCACATCTAATGAAGCTCCAAGAAGCTTTGAACATGGACATCATTTTTAATATCTGCCTCACTTCAGATTAACCACTTGTTTGTTTTTTTATGGGAACTATAAGTGCAAAATTGATTCATTATGTGCCATCAAGTCTTGTTGACTCTTAGCAACCACATAAGTAGATTTTCTCCATGACCATCTGTCCCTTACCTGGTCTTTTATGTCTTCTAATGGTGCACCATTTGCCACTGTGACTGACTCCATCCATCTTGCTGCTGGCTGTCCTCTTCTTCTCTTTCCTTCCATTTTTCCCAGCATTAGAGCCTTCTCTAGAGAACTAGGTTTTCACATAATGTGTCTGAAGTAGGATAATTTGTCCCTGGTTATTCGTGCCTCAAGTGAAAACTCTGGGTTTATTTGTCTGATGATCCATTTCTTTGTTTTCTAGGGTGTCCACAGTAGTTTTGGGAGTCTTTGCCAACATCAAAAAAGCATCAATACTCTTCCTATCCTGCTTCTTCATAGTCTAACTTTTGCTTCCACAGAGTATCACAGAGAATATCATAGCTTGCACTCTTTTTAGGTATAGACATATCACAGCATCTGAATATCTTTTCCAAGGCCTTCATGGCTGCTCCACTATGGCTAGTCTGTGATGTATTTCTTGACTGCTTCTTCCTTTACTGTTGATGGTTGATCCTAAAAGGCAAAAGCTACCACTTCAATAGTTTCATTATCAATTCTAAGATTGGTTGCTGTATTTTTGTCATCAGATTGGTTTTCTTGTTATTTAATTTTAGTCCCATTTTTTCACTGTGCTCCTTGACTTTATTTACTAGACTGTGCAGATCCTTTACATTTTTTACTATTGGAGTAGTGTCAGTGGCATAGCACAGGTATATATGCAAAATACTTTAAACAAAATCATACTATACAATTTTATTGATGATATGATGCTTTTAACTCTAATACCTACTACATAGAAATACTCTATCAACATTTGTAAATAAATGCAACATGTGGAACTTTTTGGACCCTAAAAATCATTCCAAAAGTCAGGGCTACAAATTCCAGCTTCGTTTCCAGGTGTCCCAAGATCCCTTATCTCCATGCTGGTGATAAAAAAGGACAAAAAACAAAACAAAACCAAAGTGGAAAAAAAATAATAATTGGAGACTAAAAAATCTGGATATCACTTCTTACCATATCACCACTGTATTCCTGATTACCTTGGAGGCCAAAATGATGAAGAAAGACTGTCTGTCCCAACAAATAATATTGTCAGGCATGTTAAGTTCTAGTTCATAAATGTAGCTGCTTATAGCATCACATGTGTGCATTGTATATGGAATAGTTGCCCCTTCACACAGAAAACAAACATTCCCTGCTCTGTTTTCGTATTTTTATTTATTTATTTTATTGTCAAGTTAGCTTCCCTGAATCTTTACTTCCCTTCTCATCCTAAAAGGCACTCAGTTAGGTTAAATAATGTGAAATACTCTCTCCATTAAATGCTGAATATGTCAGCCTGTGGTGCAGCCAATTTAAATATGATTCCTTAAGAATGCATAAGAACCTGCAAAACCGTGCACTGTTATGAAATCACTAGTCTCATCAGTATCAGTTAAAATGTTACATAAGCGGCAATCATCAGATTATGGAAGGAAAAAAATGACCTTCATAAACCCTATATAAAAGCAGGAAGCTTTTTCATCTGTGACTCAATCTCAGTGCAGCTAAGATAATTATGCTTCTCTGATGAAAAATTAAAAGGCAGATGGGATATTAACAGCATGCATTTGATTAAGAATTCTCATAGATTTACCCTGATCCAAGAGCTTATTTGTTCTTTGTCATTTCTTATATTTTGTTATGATATGTAATTAACTTCTGATTATTCTTGAAAGATTCTCTAAAGAACCTTCCTTCCTTCCTTCCTTCCTTCCTTCCTTCCTTCCTTCCTTCCTTCCTTCCTTCCTTCCTTCCTTCCTTCCTTCCTTCCTTCCTTCCTTCCTTCCTTCCTACAAGCATTAAAGAAGAAAGAATTTCATGACCAATACCTTAAGGTACATTCAAATGTTATCAAGCTCTTTCCAGTCTCATCAGAAGAAGAGTTCAGCAATCCTTAGATCTATCTTACTGTAATCGATAACACTTAGAGTGGTTTATTATGGCTAGCTCATGCCTATGGTGCTCTTTGTCTTAGCTATTCTCCACTCTAGGGCTGAGCTGAACTAGAAAACCTGTTTTATAAAATCAGGGTCAGGGTCAGCATCTGGTAGCTTCAGGATACTAGTTGTGCTAGCAAACTGATAGGCCCCTTTTTGCCGTTTGCATTTCATGGTCTACCTGCCTGTCTGGGCAATATCTGAAGTGAGTCTAGTGCCATTTATATTTCATGCAATGAATCAGAGAAAGACTACCATGGATGTATTTCATGGGGGGGGGGGGAGGGAGGAATTAAATGTTTTTTTAAACATTGCCATTCTTCTACCAACACCAATGCCACCATCACCAAATAAGCTTGTGTAATGGTATGTGGGAATGACCTTGGAAGACGGAGAAAAGAGACGCTGCCTAGGGAACAGTCAGATAAGAGACAGCATAACCTACAGCTGGATAGTAGGTGGGGCAAGAGGCTCAGAAGGGACCCTCCCTGGTTTCTCAGGCTGTAAAGGAGACTGCGGGAGAACTGTACTTTCAGACTTGCAAGATTCTGTTAATGTAGCTTTACAATAAAGTAGAAGTAGCTCATCTGGTCATGTTTCCTGTCTGGTCTACCCCGTAAGGCTGACAGCTTGCCAGGATCCTCAAATAGAAGGGAAGGTTAAAACAGCATTTTGTCTACTACCTGTAAAATCTATATGCCCCTCAGTGTGAAATAAGAAAAGAAGTGAGTAAGAGGATCCCATGTATGTATTTATGCTTAATTCTTACCCATTATACTATTCCCTTTCAGGATAAGAACATTAATCTGCAGTGCAGAAAAGAAGTAAGTAATAACATGCCCCCCAAAATAATATCCTGCAATAAGAAACAAGAAAAGAAAAGAAAAGAAAAAGAAAAAGAAACCTAGGTGAAGCTTTCTATATGTGCAAACTATGCTTGTTTCCACCATGTTCACACCCCCAAAAGCATCTGCAGAATCCACTTCTTAAAGGAAAATAAAGAGACAACATTGTGCCATCATGACACATGCTTTGCTTGTTTTGTAAATATGTGCAAGTCATGAAGCACATACAAAAGATGTGGAACTTCTATTAATACAAAGCAATGCTGCTTTCATTATTTTCTTCCATTGCCCCCATATGTAAGACACTGCATGCCTAGTAAGATAATCTCCTTTAAAGTTCTTAGTTCCAATCATGTTTTTCTTTGTCCATCCACCCCATTTATTCTTCTTTCATATATTTGTTTTGTAATTTGGGTCTCACTCATTTTTTTTTTCTTTTTGACCAAACAATCTCAATGTTTGTTTGTTTTTTCATACTGTCACGTTCACTGTTTCAATGTGCACTGTACATCGTAACGTTGCACATGCCATGGTGCTGATGCACGTTTCTGTTTGGGAGGGAGCTGCTGTGAAACCTTGTGCCAAGCTCTGTATCTATGTTCATTTCAATGGAATGTGTTTGGGTTATGTGCTCTGCTCAAGGACTTTTCCCACAGACCATCAGAAGACCATCACAATCATGGGATTGTGAGCTTGGGAAGATTCTATGAGGGGAGGGATCTCATTTGTACCGAGGGTTTTTAGTTTGCATTTGGCGCACTTTTTTCATTCTCAGCTTTCTTTGTGATCCTGCATACTATTCTTTAATAAATCAGATATCTTTGTGATCCTGCTCATGAGTCTGATGGTGTTTTAGAATAGGCAATCTTTACATAAAGCTGAGAATCACCAAAGTTGTACCGTTAGCTCCTACCAAGATTAGTTTCTTGTGAGGGAAAATAGTTAACGATGGCCGAGTCCAAGCTCATGACCGGGGGACTTGAGGAACCGACTGGCTTGATGCCCGAGTCGACAGTCAAGAGTGGAGAACTGAGCCTCACCCCAGAACCTGAAGGTTTCTGGCAGGATTCGAGTTCCAGCCCTGAGGTGGAGGAATCCGACGATGGGAGAGAACCAGAGCAACCGGCACCCAGCGAATCGCCCGCAGAGTTGATCACCTGGGATGAAATGGGAGAACCTCAGCCAGGGATGTCCCAGGCATCCTGGAATTATTGGTTCCCACTGACCCCAAACGTAGAATCTACCACGGTATCAACAGGGAGACAGCCTAACATGCGAGGGGGGGAGGAATCTCAACCCTCTGAAAGGCTAAGAGTGGTGGAGACCAAAATAGAATCAATGGAGTACATGTTAAGAAACCTGTCTCTATCATGGGGGGGGTGGGGGGGGGCAGCTGAGGCACAAAGGAGATTCCAGCTCCATGCAATCATCCTCCATCCCCTCACCCAGACCGCCGGCAGACCGGGGCCAGAGATGGCACGGGGATGAATCTCCACCCCGCAGAGTTCAACCACCAGCATCCCCACCCCAAGGATGGAGAAGTACTGTAACCTGGGGCCCAACCACTCAAGCAGCTGCTGATTCAGCTCCAACAGGAGTGGGGGTGAAAAATTTTCCTGTCAAGTTTGATTGGGATCCAACCAAGTCATCTTTCTTTCTCACTAATGCTAAAAGTTACATGAGGCAGTTTGGACCATACTTCCCTTCCGAAGAGGCTAAAATAACTGCCATTGCCACCAAGTTGAAGGGTCGAGAGGCTGACTGGTATGTTCAATTAAGTGAGGCTGACTCCCCTGAGCTTGAGTATTTTGAGGACTTCATGTGGGCGTTAAAGCTGCATTTTGAGGATCCTCTAGCCAAGGTAAGACCTAAAAAGGCACTGAAGGATCTTACCCAGGGCCAACTGTCTGTAGCTGATTACGCCCTGGAGTTTAAGGCTTTAGCTGCGAAAATCCCCAACTGGTCTCAGTCAACCTTAATAGAACGGTTTAAAGAGGGACTCAACCAGGACATCCTGCGGTGGGCGTTGTGTAGAGACGACCCAGAGACATTGTATGTATGGATCTGTCTGGCCGGCAAGGCTGAGAACGCCCAGCATACCTTCATGCAAACCAAATGACCTGAAAAACAACCAGCCACCATGAGGGGACCCCGAAGTGGTGCAACTGCTGCCCGGCCAGGCTATAGAGACTGGGAAGAGGAGAGAGATTGGTGCTATGTGAGGGGTCAGTGTCTACGATGTGGAAAGGAAGGGCATCGAGCAGCTGATTGCCCAAAAGCCAAGGCTGGAGATCGAGCAGGCAAGCAGGCGGCCAAATCGCCGCCCTCCTCGCAGCAGATGACAGCAGCCAAGGGGGCAGTAAGTGTCCTACTTCTCAGGAGAGGCTGAAGATGGCTCTAAGGAGCCAGCAGGAAATGCCAGATACCTGCCATGAAGAGCGCCTGAGGGCAGGTGGAGGAGGATGGGTGCGAGGATGCTATGGTGAGTGCTGACTGTCCCACTTTAGCAGTAAAAGTGAAATTGGGCTCCCGCACAAAGACTACAGAGGTCTGGGCTTTAGTTGACTCTGGGTGTTCCAGGTGTCCGATTCACCCTGATCTGGTTGCTGCTTTGGACCTGCCTAGCTTCCCCCTCCAGCAGCCTTTGATCTTCACACAGTTGGATGGTTCAATGGCGGCGGGGTGTGTGTGACCCATTTCACTGGGACTGTCGCAATGCAAATGGGTAGCCACCGTGAGACTTTAAAATTTATAGTAGCACCTGTTGGCAACCCCTTGGTAATTCTGGGGATTCCCTGGTTGACCTATCGAAGCCCACATATAAATTAGGAACACAGAACTCTGACTTTTAAGAATGGGTTTTACCAAGCCGCTACCACAGAGAGAGCTTCAAGTGCGGGGGTGGGAAGGGCTGCAATTGCCATGCCATACCCTAGTTTGGCACATTTAGAAGGCTTGCCCAATCAATACCAAGACTTTGCAGACGTCTTTGGGGAAATGGAAGCAGATCAGCTACCCCCCTATCGGAAAACTGGTTCCCAACGCTCAATTGCCCAAGCCGAAAATTTATCCAATGACTCAGAAGGAGCTTGAGGCATTACGGGACTTTATTGACAAAAATCTGTCAAGGGGGTTTATTGAACCTGCAAATTCCCCAGCTGGGGCCCCTGTAATATTCCCGGAAAAGAAAGATGGCATGCTTCGACTCTGTACGGACTATCGGGGGTTAAATTCCATCTCAATTTCCAACAAGTACCCTCTGTCGCTCATGAAAGACATGTTAGCTCACTTGTCTAAGGGCAAGATTTTCTCCAAGCTCTATCTTTGCGAAGCCTATTTCCGCATCCACATATGAGCTGGAGATGAATGGAAAACCACTTTTAATTGTCCACTGGGTTCATTTCAGTACAAAGTCCTCCCTTTTGGGTTGGCAGGGGTGCCTGGAGTCTTCATGCAATTGATTAATGAAGTATTACATGTTCATTTGTTTAAAGGAGTCCTGGTTTATTTAGACGATGTTCTCATTTACACTGAAACCGAGGAGGAACATGAACGCCTCCTCAGACAGGTGTTAAGCAAGCTTAGAGATGCCAAGCTTTACGCCAAGCTTTCCAGATGTGAGTTTCACAAGACCTAACTTGACTATCTAGGCTATAGGGTGTCTGACAAGGGCATTGAAATGGACCCTGGAAAAATTCAGGTGATTTTAAGTTGGGAATGTCCCCGCACCTGGAGGCAATTGCAAATTTTCCTCGGGTTCAGTAATTACTATTGCCAATTTATCCAGGGGTTCACTGAGATTGCTTTGCCCCTCACTGTTCTACTCCGTACCAAGGGCTTGGGGGAGACACACAAAGTAAAAAACCCTGGGGCAGTGCTGAATTGGACCCCTGAATGCCAGGCAGCATTTGAGAAGTTAAAAACCCTCTTTACTGCTGAGCCTATTCTACAGCACCCCGATCCTGAACGCCCCTTTGTGGTCCAAGTTGATGCTTCTGACTCCTCAGTTGGGGGTTTATTGTTACAAAGAGATTCTGAAAATCACTTAAAACCCTGCGTTTATTTGTCCAGAAAAATTTCTGAAACCGAACGCCGGTGGCAAGTTTGGGAAAAGGAGGCTTTTGCTGTAAAAGCCACTTTGGAAGCCTGGCATCACCTCCTGGAAGGTGCTAAATGCCCTTTCAAGGTTTGGACCGATCACAGGAATTTGGAAGCCCTCCACACACCCCAGCGTCTCAGTCCTAAACAAATTCACTGGGCTCAAAAGAGACAATGTTTCTTTTGACAATGGTCTGGCATGGGTGGAACACCGCCTTTATGTGCCTGAAACTTTAAGAGCTGATGTTTTGCAGTGTTCCCATGATGATAAACTTGCTGGACACTTTGGTTTTGTCAAAACCTTGCATTTGGTTCGCCATCAATTTTGGTGGCCAACCTTAAGGCGTGATGTAAAAGACTATGTTGCTTCCTGTCCTGTTTGTGCCATGTCAAAGCAAAAAGGAGGAAAAACACAGGGGCTTCTACAGCCAGTGGCCAGCCCATCCCGTCCCTGGGATGAGGTTTCTATGGATTTTATTGTGGACCTACCTCCCAGTGAGAAGAAAACTGTTGTTTGGGTTGTAAAAGATTTTTTTTCCAAACAAGCCCATTTCATTCCATGTGTGTCCATCCCATCGGCCCTGCAATTGGCCCGCCTATTTCTCATCCACATCTACCGTCTCCACGGTAGCCCCTCCTGTTTGGTCAGCGACTGTGGGACACAGTTTACTTCCCAGTTTTGGAAATCATTTTTAAAATTGATTGTCACCAAACAGGCGCTGTCCACATCGTCATATCCTGAGACTGACGGATCTACTGAGGTTTTGAACTCCGCCCTTGAACAATTCCTTAGAGCATACATTAACTACCATCAGGACAATTGGGTGGACTTGCTGCCTTTTGCTGAAGTGGCTTACAACAATGCTGTCCATCAGAGTACCGGGCAAACCCCTTTCCATGTGGTTTCTGGTCACAACTTTGTTCCCATCCCTGAGCTGCCACAAACCCCTCCCCAATCCTGTTCTGCCTCTGATTGGGCTGTTAAGCTGGCTGATTCCTGGCCGATGATTCAACAGGCTTTGGCTGATGCCCAGGATGCTTACAAGTTTCAAGCCGATAAACGTTGTTCTTTGCAACACAATTTCAAAATTGGGGATCAAGTATATTTATCTACCAAATTCATCAAGTCCCCACAACCCTCTAAAAAACTTGCTCCCAAGTTCATTGGTCCTTTCCCTATTGTTGATCTTATCAATCCAGTTACTGTTAAGTTGGACCTGCCTCACAATTTGAAACGCTTGCACCCTGTTTTCCATTGCAGCCTGCTCAAGCCTGTCCACCACTCTTCCCACTGGCATCCCCAACCTCCTCCTCCTGCTCCGATCATGATTGACGGCCAACAGCACTTTGAAGTCAAGGAGGTCATTGATTCTTGCAAGCTTCCAGGCACCCTCCAGTATCTGATCCGCTGGAAACACTTTCCTCATCCTGAATGGGTGCCTGCTCGCCACGTTAATGCTCCTGATTTAGTTAACCATTTCCACTTAGCTTACCCTTTAAAGCCTGCTGCTTAGTGTTTTCTTTCTTTTGGGGGGCAGTATGTCATGTTCACTGTTTCGATGTGCACTGTACATCGTAACGTTTCACATGCCATGATGCTGATGTGCGTTTCTGTTTGGGAGGGAGTTGCTGTGAAACCTTGTGCCAAGCTCTGTATCTATGTTCATTTCAATGGAATACATTTGGGTTATGTGCTCTGCTCAAGGACTTTTCCCACAGACCATCAGAAGCCGTTAGGAGCACCTGGGATTGTGAGCTTGGGAAGATTCTACGGGGGGAGGGATCTCATTTGTACCGAGGGTTTTTAGTTTGCATTTGGTGCACTTTTTTCATTCTCAGCTTTCTCTGTGATCCTGCATACTATTCTTTAATAAATCAGATATCTTTGTGATCCTGCTCATGAGTCTGATGGTGTTTTAGAATAGGCAATCTTTACACATTCTAGGTGACCACTTCTGTATTCTGTATACAATCAATATTCATTTGTTCATTACTCAATCATTCTTGACCCTATCTTATTTATTTATTTGTTTGTTTGTTTACTGTTTTACCATCTTGTTTTATCACATTTAAAAACCCTATTCACATACTTATAGTAAACAACTAAGAGAACATCACATATCCCTGTCTTGTTTCCTGTTCATTGTAAACTATTCAATATTCATTAAACAGTCCATTCATTCTAATGCATGCATCACATTAATCATAAACCACTCTTACCACGTTCATCAATGAACTCCATATTTGAACAAAAACGTTTCATTTTGAAGCTTATTCACATTTTCCAAATTTTCATACAATAATTTTCTCACACCAATACATTTCTCAGTGACTTGTTGATGAGCAAAATCTAATCTCTATACACCATGCTTATATTACATAAATTCATACTTTCTGACAAACAAATTAGCTCTTTCATTATTTAACCCTACACCTTTACTTCCATGTAACAATTGTATTCTTCAACATCAGAACACCTTCATTTAGATCTATTATATGCTTCCTCTTTCTCTTAGTTTCACAGATATACAACTGTTCATTCATTCATGTATGCCATGCTTTTTGCTATTTAGTCCTCTTACATTCCAAGTTGCAATCTTTCAAATACTATGGTAATTAGAAAATAGGAGCAGAAATGTTGACCCTCACTGCCCATTATGGAATTTGTCAATCAAGGCTTTCATGTAACATATTTAGTAAGATTGAGAAGATGTAGACTTCAGCCTTAATCATACCCATACCACACGCAGGATTCCTTGCTAACAGTAAGGGTAGTAGTCAGTTTAGGCACCTTTTGGCCAGAATTCCTCAAGCACAATCAAAGCCAAGTTTTACTCCAAGCATGATCACAGTTTTTTATGCAAACTAAGGTCTCTTTTCTAGTCCAATATACTCTTGTCCACATTCTATTAATCAGAAAATCCATGATTATATCAACACACAACCAGGAACCATTGTTGTTCATTCATTCATTCATTCATTCATTCATTCTAATTCATCATCATGATTTACTCACATTCTGTACTAATGCATACAAAGCATATTTATTAGACATTTTTTCTACCACATATTGTAATATGTATTAAAAAGGTAATAGCTTTCCTGAAGTGGGAATGACTTTCCCACATTTCCTATGAAATAGGATGTTCTTTATTAGTGGTTCCTGTCTGATAGTGCTGAGCGGAGAACTTTAGAAATGGTGCATGTCTTCGCATTTTTAATTAAAGTAAGAAAATCAGCAGCTCTCAGCCACATTATAAGCTGTATTAGAATGTCTCCCATCTGAATGTATTTTAGCTTTTGTTTCAGCTTCCTTAACAGTCCTTTTCCCTGATTTGAAGGGAGTTGGGAGAATGAGGGAGAGAAGGATATTTTCTTGCTTTTTTCACTCTGTGAGAACAATGCTGCTTCATTCATACTTAGAGTTCTTCTGCATGTTACAGGGCTTTTCTTTTGTTCTTGAGTTAGAAGGAAAGTACACTGAAATAAACTGAGCTGACCCCACAGCTTATCTTCACCTTCATTCAGCAATGAGGCTAGGCAGTTCCTGCCTTCACACAATTTAATATGGGAGAGTTTCAGGGCAGCAATTGATGGAATCCCTGCTGTCCTTTTCCTTCTCACCTAGTGCCACTTATTGGCAGGAATTACGCTCCTGAATGTGTGGTAGAATGGGGTTGGGAGCCTTAATCAATTGCTGCCTTTAATGTTATTTATGTTTTGATTTATTTATTTAGCTTTTCCCCTATTGCTCTCCCAGGTGACTGATAGCCCTATGAAATGATTTCATAGATGCTGCCTGTAGAGGTATCCGAGTTTCTGCATGGAAATATCCGATTCCATCCCAGTAATCCAGGTTACCACTAGATGGCAGCATCTATAAAACCATTTCATATGGCTGTTAATGTTCTAGTTCTGCCAGAGAAATAAAAGGTCAATATACCTATGTCAAGCAACCACTTTCCCCCAAAATGTCTGTCTGAGCGATTGGAAGAACTGATGTGAAATAGAAAGCAGATAAGACCAAACTAGACAGTTCTAATTATTATTGTGCCTCTGGATCTTTCTTTCTTTCTTTCTTTCTTTCTCCCTCTTGAAGCCAATTTTCCCCTTGAATCGCTTTGATCAGGAAAAAGTCTCTTATCTCTCCCATCCCCTATTTCTTGTGTGTGTGTGTGTCTGTGTGTGCATGTGCATGTGCATGCATGTATATGTACCTCACATGTTTTCCTGATTGATCTTCAAATTGCATACACATATGCATACAAATAATGTACCCACACATTAAATAACAGGAATTTGGGCTGGCAGACCTATTAGTCTCCTGGGAGTTTTATATTCCAGGTCCTCCTTTGCAGACTGAGCTGAAAATAATCAATCAGGCACACAATAATGCAGGAACTTCTGATAAGTAATTTATTGTAGGAAAACTAAGAAGCCATTATGAAAGAATTCTAGCAACTTTTGGGTGTTAAAGTGAGTTCTATTTGTGATAAGCAATATTCTTGTGTCTTTTTTCCCACTACTCTGCACAAAGGACTAGAAGTGATTCTCTCTTGGGTGGGCAATGGTTTTCATATGTTCTTTGGTTTAATACTGCCCTGTTTCAGTATTGGATTACTTTAGAAATGGCTTTCATATCAAGATAAGAATGCAGAATATCTGGTCTTTCTTATGCCTATGGGGTGCAGTGCCTAGCCACTGGGTGGAGAGAGACATTTTCTGCTGACTTGCTAGTCCAACTGGCATTGAGATCATCCTATATGAGATGGAGATGACATCATGAGGATATGCCACAAAATAAGTTTGTAAAGTATCTTAGTGACATGGCAAGTAGGCATGAGGATAAGACTTTAGTATCATCTAGATAAACAAATCATCTCAGCAGCTTGCTCAGAAGTTTCCTAACAAAGAATTTGGGAGATTATCAATACTATTTTTTTAAAAAAGATTCCCCAATCTGTAAAGAAATGTTAGGCACCTATCATTTGAAACTGGATCACTCAACTCCTACCACAGGAACATGGTATGCTTCTATCTTCTAATTCTATCCAAAACAAACAAACAAACAGTTATATGTACTTTTCTTTTAAAAAAATCAACCTAGCCTTTTTTCCCCATCTGGATCTGATAACCCTACCTCTGTTTGTTAGAATTAAAAAGAAATATGTGCAATAGTTGATGAGCCATGGTCAACAATTAAATTTGTAGCACAAAATATTATCTGCTGCTTTGTAGTGATTATTTCCGTTTTTAATCTGCTGCTTCTGCTACAACTAGTAGTAGCTTTATAGCATGAAAAAGCCTAGGACAACCTGATAATAAATCCACTTTATAAATCTCCTTTATAAACTTCCTCTTAAAGCTGAGAGGCATCACTTTTCCTAAGGAGAAGTTTGTTGTTAATAAAGAAACTCTACTTTAAATGCTTTGCCTATGCATTTGTGTAAAACTCTTCGGGTTAATTCCCTTTTGTGCTAAAATAGCTTATAGTTAATTTAGAAATGGAAAAGTGGTCTGACTATAAAATGCTTAAAAATACAAGCCATTAACTACTTCCATCATGAAATGAGCTAGCCTTCTAACTTCTAATGTTGTTTTTCTGCATGCTGGTCTCTCCTACCTTCTTCCAAATTAACCGTATAGAATATTGGTCACATGATGGTAGGTGAAACTAGTTTGTGCTGCAATTGATATCTTACCCTTTTTAATCTGCATGTTCTTTGAAGCTTTTGAGACATCAAACAAGACTTTAGGATGTTTTCTGTAGCTTAAATTCATGGGAACATACACTGTTTTTTTTTTCCTGTTCCAAAATTCAATTTTCAACAGTGAATGGGCAGATAATATTGTGAAGCCAACAAATAAGAGACCTTTACCAAACTGATGAGTGAAATGCATAACTAATTCTGTGCCAAGAGCTGCTCTCCAATTTCCTTGAAATTTTATTTTCCCTGCAAAAGGGTGGGGTGGGGTGGGGTGGGGTGGGGTGGGAGCATCCAAAAAGTCTAGATGGCAGCACAGATAAAAGGGGTGTGGCTTAGATCACACAGTTACAGCTATCATCTAGACCAGTGTTTCTCAACCTTGGTACCTTGAAGATGTGTGGACTTCAACTCCCAGAATTCCCCAGCCAGCCAAAGCTGACTGAGGAATTCTAGAAGTTGAAGTCCACACATCTTCAAGATCCAAGGTTGAGAAACACTGATCTAGACCGTTTTCACCTCCCTCCTAGGGAACATCTTTCTTCCATCTCAGGCAATCAAGTGCACTGTCCTGGACCTGATACTCACCTGTATGGCAGCTTTGTGTCAGGACAGACTTTTCAGTGGATATCTTAGAAAAGGAAATCCACAGCTGTTCACATGCTATTGTATAGCTATAGGTAAAATGAACCTTAAAAACCATCAAACCCAATTTAGAGTGATATAAGTTGCCAGGCAAAATACTTCTGGTGCCAGTGTGTTTTAAAGTATTTTCCATCCCTAGCTGATATTCCACTAATATTGCTTTAGCTGCAGCTAATTAACTTTTGCACCATATTGAATAAAAAAGGACTATCAGTGTCTGCCCACAAGTAACTTTGGTCCTCTATTGATTTGTTCAGTTGGCTCCCGTCTCAGGCCAGCTTCAGAACCTGTGTCAATTAACCTGGGTGGTTGATTCTATCAGGGACCCAGTCTTGTTTTCAAATACTCTGCACTTCATGACAGTTTTCCTTCACAAAGCACTTCCTATTGTTTAGTCTGTGGAGGGCTATGACATGAAATTAGCTTTTCCAAAATGGTCAGCCTAATTAGACTGCAATAAAATCTCCCTCAAGGAGAATCAAAAGAGCAGAACAAACTGTACAGAGAAATTCCCGTGGTAGAACAGTGTGGTGGTGGCGGCTGCTGCTGCTTTTTTAAAGCCTTCTTTAAAGCAGGTTTATTTGTGCTTCCTTTTATTTCAGGGTCCAGGTTTTTGAGAGATGGCTAAGGAAAAACAATGTTTTGTATTTTCCATTCGCTTTGTGCTAGGCTAACATTATATTGATTGGGGGGCTTGGTAAAACAAGGAGAAATAGCAGGGAGCCCTACCAGAAAATGAAGGGGATAACAGTCTCCCTAGGTATTTCTACTGATCTCTTTGTATTCAGGCCACTTAATGATGTCAGTTAAGCTTCCTCTTGTCAATCATAAAATGTGGAGTTAAAAAGCAAGTTAGCCATTTCTAGCCAGACTAAGAAATCCCTAAAAGTTTACCAATCTACTGTTAGGTTATAATATAATCCAAAAACATTTCTAGATTATACTTTTCTCCTATATATATTTGCTGTCGGCATTTGTCTGCAGTGGATAGTGAAGCAACATGACCATTATTTTTTAATTGTTATGCAATATTTCTTTAATGTAGTTTACTTATTTTCTACCACTCACATTGCTTGGAGATTTTTTTTCCCCTTTCTTCTTTGTGGAATATCCTATTATTTAAAGAACTATCTGGATTAGGGATGCACAGATCAGTGGAAAACTGCTCTGTATCAGTGTTGCAAATACTGATATATTATTCCATTCCATCCAATGTCTAAGGTGAATCTTTAAAAAAAAATGTTTAGAAAAGCCACAGCTGCTGTCATAAAGTATCTCATGTATTATTTTCAAAAGTAGATATTTGTCTACAGTTTCATGATTAGATATTATACATTTTTTTTCTAGGCAACATCCTGTAAAATATTGTTAAATGACAAATTCTATAATATAATATATGCTTATTTAAATCCATAACATTTAACAACTCAGGCACAAGTTTTTAATGTATTACCTTCGGACATAATCCAAATATAGGATAACTTTACAAACTTTTCCATCCTTAAATTATAGATAATGATGAACTTTAGAGTAGCCATCTGTGCAATGATGGAGTCAGCTTTGGTGGATCATGGTATTCCATGGAAAAAGAAAACTGTAACAGTTTTGTTGGGGTGGGGGGATATGAAAGTGCTGTATTTGCTCTCATCTTCCCTGCAGCCCAAAGACTTTGGTTCCTTCTCCATACTTGGTTAAATTGCTCTCCTCCCATCGGACAGCCAGGAGATCACTAAACTGGCATAGATTTTTCTCTCCCCATTGCCAATCCAAACCGCCTCTGTTCTGGCTTGCAGCTAGAGGATGGTATTCTCATTACCCATGCAGGAAAGACTGCTTTCCACCTACCATCTCCAAACAGTTTCAGAGGGTGAAAAAGAAAAGAAATAAAATGAGTTCAGGCATTGTTCTTACAATTACAGTTCTTATTATGACTAGGTAGGGTAGAAACAGTTCAAGTAGCTTGAAGGTAGTGCTGTCAGGTAGTGATAGTTGGAGAAAGCCAATGTCTCATTAAAGTCAATGAAATAGCTCTGCTTTTCTCTTTCTCAGCTTGATAGAATGACTGTCAAATTAGGTTGCAGTTAGAGAGAAGTCATTCATTTTTTTTTTCAATAGAATGGATAGAAGAGTCCTATTCTGTTCTCAGACTTGACTCCAAAGTCTACACAGAAAATAAAATTGAATTAGAATTATCAGCTTTCTTTCTAGCCCCATCCAGGCATTCAAAAATAGGGAAATCTCAGCAACGTGAACATTTCTGAGAAGACTAACCTCCCACTAATGATTCTCAAATGTAACTTAGCCTGCACTGGATGTCCATAAGTATAGTAGGGCTGTCTGCAGGAGGAAGGTTGCCTTATTAGACTTTGAAAGCCCAGGAATTCTGAATCCTTGAAGAGCCAGGTGGTCACCCTGCATCAGTCAGCTAGCTTCACAGCATCCAAAAAAATATACCAAAACCATTTTTTGAGCTATCTGAGTCCCAAGCTCCAGGAGAACCAAGGTTTCAGGAAGCCAAGGAGCACACTGAACAAACCCAGCCAAAGAGCACTGGTAACACCTTCACTGATATGGATCCCCTATTTTATTCCCCTTTCAACTGTTAGAAGATTCTTCTATATTAATCTTCAAGGTTTCTGTGCAAGCTGCAAAGGAAGGCTGATTCTCCCTCTGCCCCTTCTCCCTTCAATCTAGAAATGTTCTATTTTATTCTCCATTCCAAAGGGAATTGAAGCCTGGGTAAAAGATGTTCTTTCTTACACAGCCGTGTGTGTGCAAATGCTACAACTTGTCATTTTTTCTCCCTTTTTCTTGTAGCAAGAAGCTTCCAAAATTCTGGCTTTCTTTGTCACCACCTGAGTTTCTCTGTTTCTGCCTTTTTCTATAAACAAACACTCCTGTGATGAGTCTCCATTTCCCCTGCCAGGCTTTTGTTCAATTGAATAAAATTGCTGATCTCCAAACCATAGAAATGAGCCACTCTCTAATCCCTTTATCTTTTCTCTGATTGAATTGAATAATGGGCTTAATTCTTTATCACTGCTTTTATCTGATTGCTTTATATATTAGCTTTAAATAGCCTGGGAGCAAAATTCCCATAAATTGTCAACTGCTTATTTTATAGTCCTTTTACTATTAGTTTCAAATATTAGTTAATAAATTGTTTGATTGGCTTTTATTAGAGTTTCATTTTTGAATTTTCTGAATGCATTAGCCTTTTTAAAAACCTATAGCTTAAAGGCCTCTACAGAACTGGTGCTACAGAAGTCCCCAGTTCATAATAAGGATAAGGTATTATGTTTTACTGGTTTATAAGTAATGCTGAGAGCATTTGTTCCACCAAATTTCATTCCTTTACAGTTCTTATTTGGGGTTTTTAACAATATTTTTATTGTTTATGCTTAATGTTATATTCCTTACAGTTCTTTTGGTTATACTGTCAAAGTTTTTGAATGACCTTTCCTTCAGCACCTGATGAAATTAAAGTCCAGGAAAAGTTAATAACAAAAAATGGCTTTCATTTATTTTTTCTGTGGAGAGCAAATGAATTATTTCTGTGAGATGGTATCATTTGATTTAGAATGGACTGTGCTGTGCCTACACTTCACTCAGCACTCATAAATGATATAATGGTGGGATCTTAACAACTAAAGAGAATAATATCTTCAAAATAAGGCAGAATCATGCAGCTGGTTCTGTTAAAAAGACTGTCATATGAGTTGAAACCTTCATATCTTTTTGGTTTTCTCTTTCTAAAGCCTGATGAGGTCTCAGACAGGTAAAAGCAGGCATGCCGGGGAATTCTATGAACTACTTAAATGCATCCAAGGAGGATCCAATGAAACTGATACATTAAAGAATAAGCATTTATCATTTAGCATATTATCCTTGCTTCACAATTGCTGAAGAGAACAAGAATGCCATATCTTGAATACATGAGTCAACTAAAGACTTTTCAGATAGAATTTGAAAAAGTGGGTTTCTTTAGGATCAAGTAGAAAAAGATTGATTTGTGGGAGGAACTGAAAAAAGGGAAGCCAAAAAATATATGGGAGCTAGTAAACTGAAAAAGTTGTAACATGACAAGGGAAAGGTGTAAAGTAAAGATAAATATATGAGATTAGAATAACAAATAGGAAAGAGAGCATTTAACCACATTAAGGAATAATAACACAATCAAAACAGATCAATAAATTAGGGCATAGATGCTTGCTTGATGCATTGATAAAGAATACTGTGTTAAAAATCCTCAACGCAACATTAGGGAATTGCTTTGAGAAAGCTGGATGGACTAACAATTAAGTGGATACATAGCTGGCTCAAAAGCTAAACTCAAAAAATGTTCATCAAAGTCCAAAAGAAACTGGACAGAAGTATCAAGAGAGGTGCCAAAAGATTCAGGCCTAGAACTTCAAAACATTTTTTTTAATTAACAGATGAAGAAGTAGACGGAATGCAAAATTGGGTGAAACATCTAATATCCTGTTGTTGTTTATTCATTCAGTCACTTCTGACTTTTCGTGACTTCATAGACCAGTCCACGCCAGAGCTTCCTGGATCCATTTAGTTTTCACAGCAAAAATACTGGGGTGGGTTGCCATTACATTCCCCAGGGATCGCATTTAGACTGACCTCTCTGTCATGACCTTCCCGTCTTGGGTGGCCCTTCACAGTTTAGCTCATGGCATCATTGAGGTGCTCAAGCTCCAGCACCATGACAAGGTAACGATCCTTTGCTGAAGTCTAATATCCTACAAGACAAAAATAAAAATCCAAAGTATTGTTTTAGAAAAATGGGCTCAAAAATAATGGAATGAAATGTATCAGGGACAAATGCAAAATTATGGAGGAAAAGAAAAATCAAATTCAGAGAGAAATAGTACTTGTGAAAATCTTGGAACATAAGTTGATTTCAAATCTAATAGAAATGAGCAAAAAAGAGAGAAAAACACAAGACACAAGACAAATGCAGTGTAGCTCTGCATCAATAGAAACATCATTTATAATCCTAGGAAGCAATAGTTCCACCTTAATTGTTATCAGTCAGATCAGCCTTGCATATTGTTTCAAATGCTGGGCACCACACTTTATAAGGGATTTAGAGAAACTGGAACAAATTCAGAGAAGAGCAATGAGGGTGATCAGGAAACTAGAATGAAGTTTTAAGGAACTGGGAATGAGAAGAGATTATTTGAGGACAAAGGGATATGAATATTTGAAAGAATGTTACCCAAATGATCAAGATCTCTTCTCTAGTGTCTAATTGTACAAGATATGAAATAATAGATTCAGGTTACAGGAGGGCAGATGAATATTATGAAGAAGCATTGTACAGGTAGTCCTCACTTAATGTCCACTCGTTCAGTGACCATTTGATGTTACAATGGTGCTGAACAGGGGGTACTTATGATGGGTCCTCATAGTTAAGGCTGCCACAGTGTCCCTGCAGTCACGTGATCACCATTTGCAACCTTCACTGCTGGCTTCCAACAAGCAAAGTCAATGGGAAAATGCAAGAAGGTTGCAAATGGTGCTCATGTAACCACAGGATGCTGCAACTCTTTGGGATTCACCTAATGATGGCAACTGGACTGCCAGAACTGCCGTTGTAAGTCATCACAGTCATGTGACATCATGCCTTATGACTGCATCACTTAGCAATGGAGTTCCTGATCCCAATCACTGTCAGTAAGCCAGGACTACCTGTGATGGTAAAAGCACTTTGATAGTGGAACCATTTGCCCAGAAAGGTAGTCAGCTCCTCTTCATGGATGTTAGCAGAGGCTGGGAATGCTTAACGTTTTAAATGTCTTGATGTGTTTAATAAGAGACCCAGTTTGGTGTAGTGGTTAAGGCACCAGGCTAGAAACCAGGAGACAGTGAATTCTAGTCCTAACTTAGGCATGAAGCCAGCTAAGTAACCTTGGGCCAGTCACTGTCTCTCAGCCCTAGGAAGAAGGCAATGGTGAACCACTTCTGAAAATGTTGCCAAGAAAACTGCAGGGACTAGTCCAGGCAATTAGCAGTCAACACTGATTCAGAGGCACAAACAAAACAACAATAAAAACATGTTGAATATGGATTCCTACATTGTGCAGAGGCTTAGGCTCTTCAGAAAATGTGAGTTGCATTCAGAAACAACATTAATCATCAGTAGAATAACCATTATCTTCCCCCTTTTTCCCTTTTCTTGTTGAGGGCTTTCATCTATCAAGTAATTGTTTGAAAAACTCATCTTCTACTGTATATTTCTTTGAATAAAAGCATTCTCATGTAGCTGTAGTTCAAAGTATTGAATCCCCACTTAAAACTTTGCTACTTGCTCCTTACTAACAAGGAAGTTTCACAGCATACTGAGCAGACTGTAATAGCATTATAAGCTCCCAACCTGCCAGTTAATTAGCTCTGGAGGCAGTGAAGATAATATAGATTACTCATGATTCTCATGTTAAATATTTTGAGCCAATAACCTTTCAGAGACTTGTGAATTATTCCTTAATTATTATATGAAATTTGGATTGCTCACCAGTTCGGCCCTGAAAGTTTCAGTTGTGACTTACATCTAAAATGGGCTGGTTAGTTATTCAAAATTCAATACTTCACCCACAGCCACTAAGTTGTGTAGAATATATGCAAAACCTTCCTTAGAGGAAACCAATAGTTTTTACCTAGAAGGTTTTAGCCACTCCTGTTTGACTTGAACCACAGCATTTCTTTTTGGCCTTTGTGTTCTGTTCCAGCCAAAAGAGAAGGCGGAAAAGCTTGCTTGCTTGCTTATTTGACAGGCTGGAGAGCAACTATATGAGGAAAGGATGTAGTTGTATGATACAAGAGTTAAGGTGTAAAGAAGAGGTCAAGAAAGAGAGATAAGAACTTCAAATGATGCATTGAAGTCAGTTAAAGTTTAGCTATTTCAGTTGTGTGGCTGAATGAATGTAAATCTTGATTACCCCCTTGATAAAAATGGGAGTCTGTAACATCATGCCAAGTGATGAAGAAAATCCTACCACCTCTTTTCTGATGGGCAAGTTTTTTGGAGGAGAAAAGTGTGAAAGGAAATAAGACTTCAGTCAGCTTAACACAATGTAGCTGGAAAGAATAAACATTGCAGAAGTCCCATGGCGTAACAGTAAGCTGGCGGTGTAGCTTTGACAAATGGAACAGAATACAACAGGTAAGGTAGTAATTAATTGGTAAAGAGAGACTTCCTCAAGTTATATTCCATTGGGTACCTGTGCAAGTCCACATAGCTTTTGTGGAAGTAATATGGTTGTGGTTTGTCACTGCTGTCTTTTGACTTCCCAGTCCAGTCTACAACTCTCCAATTTCCTGACACCTGACAGCTTCCATCCAAATACTACCCAGGTCTGACCTTTCCTTCCTTCCTTCCCTCCTTCCCTTCATCCAGGTAAATTTAATTTAATGCAGGATGTATAACTATCAGGCAATAAAATAACAGTATGAAAGAGTAAAAATGTACAGTGATATATTAAAACCAAGGAAACTAATGGAAAGATCAAACAACACTAAAACAGTTACCTTAAATGTAACCAGAAGAGTGAAAGAATGAATGAGCACAATACTTCTTAGAAGCATCATTGGAATTTTTACTGTGCCTTTTTAGTTTACTCGTTGGACAAGCACAGTGCAAAACTGGTTAAATCAAAGCATCAGGCTGGTACAGATGCTTTCAGCAATGGATATTAAAATCTTTATCTTAGCCAGTGCACTGACAGTCCCTTGAAACGTGCTACTCAGATGGTGTGGGAAATAATTACAAGCTGCTCTGCAAGAACTCCATCTGCCCTTAGAGTATTAGCCTATCCCCAACACTACTTGGTGTGTTTTTCTTGGCTCATTTGGCTACATTTTTTACTTCTTCAGGGAGCCTCTTACCAACCTTGCAAATTTTGTGGATCATCTCCTAGTCTATAGAGTGACCCTTGAGGAAAGACAAAGGTACTAGTTCTCCTTTGAAGAGCACATTTGGGTTTTTACTAACTGCCAGTTCCATTTCCAAGATGCATGCTTCAGCATCTTGAAGGCTGCAGTCCACAAGACTGTCTCCATCAGCAAACAAATTTTTACAATGCTAGCATTAATGCTTTCAATAAAACTGGGAATTAAAAACCACAAACTACCAAGTACCATTTACTGTTTGAGAGGAGCCAAAATGGATGTGTATGTTTTCTTTACCACCTTATTTAATGTCTTTTGTATATTCCTATGGTCTCTATTGCTGCTTGGCATGTATCTCAGTGACTATTAGTGACTGTTCAATTCTATACGATCCACTTAGAGGAAATTCTCACTGAGTTTAATGTTGCTTCTTCCCAAATTAATGCTGCTACAAAAAGGTTACTTCCCCAGTGAAAAGGGCTTCACCTTTCTCTTTTAATTCCTTAGAATTTATTTCAGTAATATTTTAAGCTTATCTTATATTTGCAAAGTAGCAAAGATAAATTGTTCTTTTAAGGCCGCTGAGCTGAATTGCATTGAATGGGATTTAATTGAATGTGGGGACAGAGGGAGGTTGCAGATTATTGGAGAAATGAATATGCAGTAAAATAGAAGACACTGAAAACATCTTAGCTACCTCTTAATGAAAATTAGTCAAATTGCAAGTCAAAACACATAAAATTAGAATACAGAAAGCTTGGATTTAAAAATTCTGAGTGGCATGATGGACTCTATTATATCGACACGAATAGCTGGCCAATGAGCATTACCATCTGCTTATCAGACTGTTTGGGGGAGGAGATGATGCTCAGATATTTGAAACTCATGCTTCTTCTAGAATTTGCTCAGACAGGTTGACACAATTCTGCTGTGTTTTTTTTGCCTATGTTTGCTATCGTGCGTGAGGCTCACTATGTCCTCAAATCCATACACTTTAATTCTTTCCATACCTTTTTATTGTGACAGCAGAGAAACATGTTAAATAAATAAATAAAAATATGACTTTGAGTTTAGCTCAACTGTGGTGTCTTAAATGGACACATCTGTGTAGATTTCTTGTCATGATTCAGACATGGATTGCCCTTGCCTTCTTCCAGAATGTTTTTTCAACTACCTATTTTGCCTCAGGATATGGATTGTGGGGGCTTCTGGTGGGAATGGCAGACTGAACGGCTGTGCCTGCTGGTTCAGCAGGCAGAGCTGACAACACAGTAACTTTTTGGGGCTCAGGAAGGTTTTCCTGAAGCCCAGAAATATTCTCTGGATCAAGGAGAATATCTGGAATCATCCCATCTGTGCTCCGGACAGCTGGTTGCAGCCAGAAAATTACAAACAACATTTCACATTCAACTGGTAAGAGCCAGCTGGGAGGTGGGAACTTCATCACTTTCCAAGCTGTGCTGTAGCCTTGAAGGGACACTAAGATGGCCACCCCATTTCTAAATCACCAATTTGTATTTTTTTTTTAAGTATATGTACCCTAAGAGAGGCTTTCTACAGAGAGGAGAAGCTGGTTCTCTTGGTGCTTAATATTATTTTTCGGATTACTTTAAAAAAAAAATCTTTTAAGTTTTGGATTTTGTTTCCTTCCAAAGGAAACTCCAAAGAATGAGAGTAAACAATTGTCTTCCTGTTATTATTTTTGTATTAAATTTGAAGATGTTAGCATTTTCCTGCATGTTGAATCGGCTGATTTGAACCTTCAGATTTCTGTTTTCACTTTCCCTTGAGCATTGTCTGCTATCTCACTCTCACTTTATGTAAACACTCTTTGGAACTCTTCCATATCTTCGACTATTGCTGGTTAAGCCCCTAGGAAGCGCCATAATCTACTGTGTGAGACATGGAGGATTTCAAACAGATTTCTTCTGACTTCTATCAAGCTTTTAGGCAAGATATCCAGGACATTGTGGAAAATATGTGATCTAAAATGTGCCATCAGGCTGGGGATGGGGTGGATGAAATTGAGGAATTTAAGAGTGATAGAAAGGTTTTAAGACTGAGACTGGGATTTTTATCGAGATGCTGGATGAAGATTGGATAATGGAGTTGGAGAAATCTAAGGGAGAGAGTGATCTGCAAGCCATAAGTAAAATCGATCTCCTGGTGGAATGCCATGAAAAGAACCAGGAATCTTTGAGGGGGGCAGTCGGGCTATTTGATTCTTTCAAGAGGAAAGCTCTGTGCACATTGTGGGGATATGTAACTGCTCTGGTTTATTTTGAAGTGGGATAAGGCTTGAAGAATGTTCGTCTGGTTTGCTTTAAGGATTTGATTGATGCTATTTGCCTTTAAAGATTTGGATTTACTGTTTTAAATTGGCTTTGTTTTTTGGGGTTTATTAAGATTAAAATTATTAAAACTGTTTTATTAGGGTTAAATAATGTTTATCTGGTTTGCTTTAAGGATTTGATTGGTGTTATTCCCTTTTAAAGATATGGAATTACTGTTTTGAATTGTCTTTATTTTTTGTGTTTATTAAGATTGGGATTATTAACATTGTTGTACTATTAAGTATAGTAGCAGACAACTTATGTGCTTTTTAATTTGATTCTTATTATAGTAGACAGAAATGCATAGAATAGTGGCAGGAAGGGAATGATTAAATATGTTTTATCTTTCAGAGGGGAGAAAGATGTTTAGGAGGTTTATATGAACTTTTTTTTTCTTTATTTTAATATAAAGGGGAGGAGTAACTGTACTTAATAATTTTTATTATGTGTTAAAGTGGAATGATTTATAGAAATGATGTGGTGTTTGGGGTTTGATATAGAGTAAGAGATTGATGGTTGAAATTTTTGTATATTCTTGCTGTTAAAAGTCAAAAACCACATCTTTTTGTAAATTTGGGGGGAAAATTCTCTTTTGTTTCTGCACTTTTTTAGTTTTTTTTCTTTCTTTGTAGTTTTTTGTTTTTTGTAGTTTTTATTCTTCTCTGGAAACCTAATAAAATTTACTACTAAAAAAATTAAAAAAACAGGATATGGATTGTTTAATTATACAGTAGTATAATATACATAGTATAATATATACAGTACACAATAATGATGCTGCATAACATATAGTTTAAAAAATGTACAGGCACTGCAGCACATCTATCTTATTGTGTTATATATGAAGGGTGGTGTTCCAAATTTAAGTTCTAGCTGAGAAGGGCAAGGTACCAATGAAATTTCTGAAATACCTACAATGACAAACCACTGTCTGCAGCCTTTTAATGTGGCTTGTGATAATAGTGCGGAGACAGTTTCTATGATACTTGTATCAAAAAAAAAAACAACTGTTAAAGGGAGCAGGAGGCAGAGATTGTTTTCATGGTGAAGGAGGACATCTGTGACAAGGAGAGAAAGCTCCTGGGAGGAGAATGGAATCTTATATTCAGTCCTCTTCAAGGTGTCCTTCTCCATCAGCAGGCAGCCATATCACTACTTCCACTGAACCTGTGGCTTGCAGTGGTAATGAGTGTGTGTGGGAACCACACCCTCATCCCAGAATCATGCAGGTAAGATTATATGGAATCAGTCAGAAGACAATGCCCATATTGTTGTCTGAATCTACTGCCAGGATAGTGCTGGGAAAGGATCGTCTTTCCTTTCCACCTTTACAAGATGACAGTAGCTCTGGCAAGTGAAAGAAGCTCTTTCCTCTAATTCCAAAGCTCTTTTTCAGCACACAAGGGAAGACCAATTTGCAGCATGGCAGGCCAAAAACAGAAGGTTACCAAAGCAAGTGACGTTACTCAGAAGATAGGGATGATGTAATCGTTAGATTGCAGTCCTGTAGAATGGTGGGCCATGATGTTGTTTTGATCTAGTGGAGCTAGTGGTTTCAGGGCACAACATAACCCTGTGCACTATCAGCAGCCAAATGATGGTGCTGTCCTGTTTACTTCATGCAGGGAATCCTTGCCATTTCTAATGTCACAGTTCAATTCCCATGCATGGAAGCAGCAGAGCTGGAGATACTTTTTTTTTACTTTCATTTTCATCATTGCCCTGTGAAAGTATTGTGAGCCAGGAGGCAGGCTATTTGTATGTACTTTTGTATGCAAAGAGATGGATAGGTCCTACATGGTGTGTGAGCTGAGTCACACCATAAATAAGAAGTTAGATAGGTGGCTAGGAAGAAAAGGCAACCTTATCTATAGTTATAAAAATAATTTCAAAATGGTCAAGGCAGTGTACAACCCATGAGCATCCACTGGCTCGCTCCTATCTCTCATCTGGACAACCCATGAGCATCCACTGGCTCGCTCCTATCTCTCATCTGGACATTTGGGTTTGTGGAAATGGAGCAAAACTACTGGTAAACCAACCAGTATTGGCAGTGTAGACCATCTCATAGAGTCATGAGGCCAAACTGAAAACCCAATTCCTCACAGCCTGAAAGGCAACGAAGTGTTGCAGAAGAAGCAGACTGTGATGAATCTCCCAAAGCCCCAACTGTATCATGGTAATCTGATGGAACACCATGTGACTGAGGCTTGACTGTCTGGCCAAGCAGCAAGTAATCCACAAAGTAGCCTTCATGGGAGTTATTGGCACTAGCAGACCACTCAGCAGGCAGGAGTTGAACAGCAAATAATTTTGGTCCTCACCTTATTTCTTAAGAGCATAATCATATATGTTAACACTGCCCTCCTCAACCAGACACTTCTTGTAAAATCATTCCAGCAGTAGTTGGGGCCACGGTGGCTCAGTGGTTAAGACACTGAGTCAGAGGACCATTAAGGTTGGTAGCTCAGCAGTTTGAAACCCAAGAGTGCGAGCCACATGACAGAGTGAGCTCCTGTCAACTTGCCCCAGCTCCTGCTAACCTAGCAGTTCAAAAGCATGCGAATACAAGTAGATACATGGGTACCACTTCTGGGAAAATAACAGGGACATGAAAGGAGCCCCCTTGGGCGTCCACCAGGCAACGGTGATGTCATCAGCAAATCCTTTCAATACAGAAGTGCCTTGGTAGGTGCTTCTGACATGGAAAAAAAAAAAAAAAAAAGCAGTAGATGGAGAGCTTCTCCTCACCAATGTTCCAGGGCTATTGCTCTCACCAGTGCAGGCTGTGGTGAAGAAGATCATGAGGCATCTAGATCCAGTGACCAGGGAGAAGCCTTACACAGACTGACAAGTGCAACCCTTATCAGAAGGATATCAAAATTTCCTGAAGCAGGGGAAGGACAAGCTTGAGAGACTCAAAACTGATGGCAGAAAAAAATGGAAGGGAAAGTTTCATTTTAATTTGGCAGTCATTCTGCCAGCATGTTCTTGATGTTCTAATCAGCATCCACAAATGGCTAGCAGGGCTTTCAGCAGAAGCCAAAAACTCCACCACCAGAATCCGAAATCCTGGATGAGCGAGTGTCCATTGCCACTTACTTTGCTTAGCACACTGAATTTTGTGCAATTTTGTGCAATGACATTCATCAAGCAAAGCCAGATGTAGCAGGATCTTACCATGTTTGGCCAAGAACACATATCATGCCTGCCAACCAGCCTTCCAAGTGAAAGGGTATTCAGCATGCCATGTGATATTGTTACCTCCCATTATTCATTTTTGGAACCTTAATTAGTAGAGCAGTAGAGCTTGTTGATTGCCAATCTTAAGCATCTTGTTTAGAAGAGGCTCGGTTTGCAAATGCACCATGCCAAGTCTGCCAGCTCAGAGAAGCAAGTAATCAGGAAATCCTTCCTAGGATCTTTTTGCCAGCCAGTCACCCTGCCATGCCAGAGACATGAATGGAAATACAGCAGCTTATTTTTTAAAAATGTTGAGGAGGAGGAGGAGGAGGAGGAGGAGGCGGCATGGGGGAATGATCATAATAGTACATTTTATTTGTCCAACAGAATTTCCATATGGGCTCTTTGTTGAACAGTTTGGAATTCTGTCTATCTCTGTTTTAAAAGAAATGTAAGAGAAATATTCCAAGAATGACTGATGTAAAGGTAGAAGTTTTTTTTGTTGTTTATTCATTCAGTCGCTTCTGACTCTTCGTGACTTCATGGACCAGCCCACGCCAGAGCTTCCTGTTGGTCAACAACAACCCCCGGTTCCCCCAGGGACGAGTCTGTCACCTCTAGAATGTCATCCATCCACCTTGCCATCGGTTGGTCCCTCGTCCTTTTACCTTCCACTTTCCCCAGAATCAGCATCTTCTCCAGGGTGTCCTGTCTTCTCATTATGTGGCCAAAGTATTTCAGTTTGGCCTTTAATATCATTCCCTCAAGTGAGCAGTCTGGCTTTATTTCCTGGAGGATGGACTGGTTTGATCTTCTTGAAGTCCAAGGCACTCTCAGAATTTTCCTCCAACACCACAGTTCAAAAGCATCTATCTTCCTTCTCTCAGCCTTCCTTATGGTACAGCTCTCGCAGCCATATGTTACTATGGGGAACACCATTGCTTTGACTATGAGGACCTTTGTTGTCAGTGTGATGTCTCTGCTCTTAACTATTTTATTGAGATTTGTCATTGCTCTTCTCCCAAGGATTAAACGTCTTCTGATTTCCTGACTGCAGTCAGCATCTGCAGTAATCTTCGCACCTAGAAATACAAAGTCTTTCACTGCCTCTATGTTTTCTGCCTCTATCTGGCAGTTATCAATCAAGCTGGTTGCCATAATCTTGGTTTTTTTGAGGTTTAGCTGCAAGCCAGCTTTTGCACTTGCTTCTTTCACCTTCATCATAAGGCTCCTCAGTTCCTCTTCACTTTCAGCCATCAAAGTGGTATCATCTGCATATCTGAGATTTTTAATGTTTCTTCCAGTGATTTTAACTCCAACCATGGATTCCTCAAGCCCAGCATGTCGCATGATGTGTTCTGCATACAAGTTGAATAGGTAGGGTGAGAGTATACAGCCCGGCCGTACTCCTTTCCCAATCTTAAACCAGTCTGTTGTTCCGTGGTCTGTTCTTATTGTTGCTAGTTGGTCGTTATACAGATTCTTCCGGAGGCATACAAGATGACTTGGTATCCCCATACCACTAAGAACTTGCCACAATTTGTTATGGTCCACACAGTCAAAGGCTTTAGAATAGTCAATAAAACAGAAATAGATGGGGTTTTTTTTCTGAAACTCCCTGGCTTTTTCCATTATCCAGCGGATATTGACAATTTGGTCCCTAGTTCCTCTGCCTTTTCTAAACCCAGCTTGTACATTTGGCAATTCTCGCTCCATGAATTGCTGAAGTCTACCTTGCAGGATCTTGAGCATTACCTTACTAGCATGTGAAACAAGTGCCACTGTTCGATAGTTTGAACATTCTTTAGTGTTTCCCTCTTTTGGTATGGGGTGTAAGGTGATTTTTTCCAATCTGATGGCCATTCCTGTGTTTTCCAAATTTGCTGGCATATAGCATGCATTACCTTGACAGCATCATCTTGCAAGATTTTGAACAGTTCAGCTGGGATACCATCATCTCCTGCTGCCTTGTTATTAGCAATACTTCTTAAGGCCTATTCAACCTCACTCTTCAGGATGTCTGGCTATAGCTCACTGACCACACCGTCAAAGCTATCCTCAATATTGTTATCTTTCCTATTCAGGTCTTGCATATATTCTCGCCACCTTTTCTTGATCTCTTCTTCTTCTGTTAGGTCCTTGCCATCTTTGTTTTTGATCATACCCATTTTGGCCTGGAATTTACCTCCAATGTTTCTAATTTTCTGGAAGAGGTCCCTTGTCCTTCTTATTCTACTGTCTTCTTCCACTTCCATGCATTGCTTGTTTAAAAATAATTCCTTATCTCTTCAGGCTAACCTCTAGAATTTTGCTTTTAATTGGGCATATCTCCCCCTATCACTGTTGCCTTTTGCTTTCCTTCTTTCTTGGGCTACTTCTAGTGTCTCAGCAGACAGCCATTTTGCCTTCTTGGTTTTCTATTTCTTTGGGATGTATTTTGTTGCCACCTCCTGAACAATGTTGTGAACTTCTGTCCATAGTTCTTCCAGGACCATATCTTAAATCGATTCTTCACCTCCACTGCATATTCCTTAGGAATATAGTGAGCTCATATCTAGCTGATCTGTGGGTCTTCCCTAATCTCTTTAGTCTGATCCTAAATTGTGCAATAAGAAGTTCATGATCTGAACTACAGTCAGCTCCAGGTCTTGTTTTTACCGACTGTATAGATGTCTGCCACCTTTGGCTGCAAAGGATGTAGTCAATCTGATTTCGGTGTTGTCCATCTGGTGAAGTTCATGTGTAAAGCCGTCCCTTAGGTTGTTGGAAGAGAGTGTTTGTTATGCAGAGTGAGTTGTCTTGGCAAAATTCTATTAGCCTGTGTCCTGCTTCGTTTTGTTCTCCCAGGCCATACTTACCTGTAATTCCAGGTGTCATTTGACTGCCCATCTTAGCATTCCAGTCTCCTGTGATGAAAATAACATCTCTTTTAGGCATGTTGTCCAGTAGGTAGTGCAGATCCTTATAGAACTGCTCTACTTCAGCTTCTTCAGCATCTGTGGTTGGGGCGTATATTTGGATCACTGTGATGTTAGATGGCTTGCCCTGAATTCAAATTGAGATCATTCTATCGTTTTTTGGATTGTATCCAAGCACTGCTTTAGCCACTTGACTATTAATTATGAAGGCTACTCCATTTCTTCTGTGGTCCTCTTGTCCACAGTAGTAGATCTGGTGGTCATTTGATGTGAAGTGGCCCATTCCAGTCCATTTCAGTTCACTGACGCCCAGAATGTCTATCTTTAATCTTGACATCTCACCAATAACCACATCCAATTTGCCCTGGCTCATAGATCTTACATTCCAGGTTCCAATGGTGTGTTGATCCTTAGAACATCGGATTCGCCGTTCACCACCAGCACCGTCGGCTGCTAGCTGTCCTTTCGGCTTTGAGCCAGCTGTGTCATCACATCTGGGGCTAGTTGAACTCATCCTCTGTTTCTCCCCAGTAGCATTTTGACCATATTCTGAGCTTGGAGTCTCATCTTCCGATGGTATACCGACATATCTCTGGTTGTACTGATCCATTTAGTTTTCACAGCAAGAATACTGGGGTGGGTTGCCATTGCCTTCCCCAGGGATCGCATTTAGTCTGACCTCTCTGTCATGACCTTCCCGTCTTGGGTGGCCCTTCATGGTTTAGCTCATGGCATCATTGAGGTGCTCAAGCTCCAGCATCACGACAAAGTAATGATCCTTTGCTGAAGAAAGGTAGAAGTTAATTTCCTTCAAATAGTCTATCCTACCTCTGGCAGAAAATAAAGAAGATACAGGCATTTTATGATTCATCATTATAGTCAATTGTCAAGCATTTTCAAAGTGATTTGATCTTGTTACATCCAAGGCTCAAAGTATGAAATCAAATCATGCCACCTGTTAATCTCAGTTTTTCAGTTCCGATCAGATCAGGGCTGATTTCCATACTTCTTATAGAAAAGACAATGCCTTTAGTTCATTTCACTCATAGTCAAAATTGCCATTGGCTAATATTTAGAAGGGAAGTGGGAAATCCTTCAGACTCAAGTTCCATGAATTCAGGCTATGGTGGACATATATGTGCATAGTTGAATTCATAGTGGGTTTGAGTACAAAGGGCCCTTCATTATTGAGAAGTCAGACATAGAAAGTATGGGTTATTCTACATTCAAATAACTTCTCCCACCCACCCACATTTCTCTCTCTCGCTCTCTCATCAATTGCTGCCAGATTTCCCCATTGTGTGCAGTATATTTGCCCATTTCTTCATAACCCATTGACTGGTAACGTTATTTAACTTGTGGTTTCAGATTACTCTTATCAAACCAAGTAGAACATGATTGGCCTTAAGGGGTATAAATGCAGTCCAGCAGTAGCAGTCCAGCAATTTAGCTGTAGATGAAGCTAAAGATGGAAATTCTCAAGGCTTATTTTGCAAAATTAATTTACTATGAGAAAGTAATATCAGACATCTCTGATTCAGTTAAAATGTACAGGCAGGCAGTGGCAGAGAATGGGAACAACTTACAGGAATATTTTTCTCCTAGAATATTTTAGGAAGTGGTCCAACCCTCTATACTGACTAGCTCTATCACAAAATAATAGGGGTGTGCAAATCTGACTTGATTGGATTTAAAATTCTAAATCTGTCTGAAAGTCAAATCAAAATCAAATCTGTGATTTGGTATGGCAAATCAAGCCAGGCTAAGTCAGATACATTTTTTTCCCCCCAGGTGCATTTGGAAACATCCAACTGAATGCTCAAAATAGATTCAGCAAGTTGGACTGACTTGGAGATTTTATCAAATCACATAGGCTTTGAAAATAGCAAATTCTGCTTCCACTAGAGTCTGCCAAGAACTACTGCTTGCTGACCTCTGTCTCCATCCTTTTCAACAGCTCAAATGTCAAAATTTGGGGAATCTAAGTCACTTTTCCCTCACCTTCAAAGCAATAGCTGGATGAATATTTTCAGTAAGAAGAACTCACAGTTTTACAGACAACGCAGGCCTATGAATACTGAGGTGTGTTAAACAAGATTGGGAACAGGGTGACTGGGTTAACAAATTGCAATCACCATGTTCACATGGCACACTATACCCAAACATATGAGCCAGATTATAAATCAACACAATGGCCTGTTTTATAAAAATGCTGAGAAAATCTTGGCTTCATTCCATGATTAACCACAACTTGCCCTACCCTATATTAGCCCAATTTTCTGAAATCTATTGTGCGAATCCGGTTTCTATATTCTCAAGTCATGATTTCCCCTTTCTTTGGACCTGGAATGTGAGTTGTGAGCAGACATAGGAGAGAGCAATGGATCGTCTTGTTGTGTTTGATGTTCCTAGGATTGTCATATTTGACAGCAAACATCCAGGCAACTCCTAGAAAGCAGCAAGAATTACAGCTGTCTATATCCTTTGCTCCCATCTACTGTAAGTGGTCACCCAGGCTTTTGCAGCCAAGGTATGTCAAACCAGCTGTTTCTCATTTGGGTCCAGAGAGAATTGCCTGAAACCTTAGAATCTTCCCTGTGAGGCCAAACAGAGGAATTTGGCTGGATGTTATGGTATTCCTTGTTAACGCAAGCTACATGTCTCAGGAGTTTCTACACTACCCTGGAGTGACTGTTCTGATTAACTAGTGATTGATTTGCATTAATAAACTAAAAGTGATATAGGTGGAGTAGGAGGAGACAGTGGTTGGTAAAATCAATAATAATTTCTGGAAAATATAATAAGGACAATTAAAATAAAGATTTCCGTTTGATCACCTGTAATATCAGTCATCATTCTCTTCTGTTCTCAGAATGCTGCCCTTCTTTAATTAGTTAAGTAATCCAGCACCTGGTGGTGATGATTTACTAATTATATTTCAGTTTTGAAAAATTACACATAATTATATTAAAAAAAAATAGAATATCAGCTATAATTGCACTGTCAGGTTTAGAGTCTTGATGTCTTTCTCAGAAAAGCCAAATGTGGTGATGAATTTTCTCATAACAGCTTTACACATTGCTCAAACAAGCTGATATTCTTTCAGGTATATCAAGCAACCAAATAATTGGAATGAGTTGAAATTCATCATATAGCATCTGCTGAGATCATTCTTTGCCTCTAATTGCAATTAGCAAGCTTTTTTTTTTTTATGGAGATGACTTCTATTTCAAGTACTCACTTGTTTCAAATAATTTGCTAATGCTTCTTTTTTGTCCCTAAAGTTGATCACTTACTTTCTTGTGTGTGTGTGCTCATACGTGACAGAGGGTCAAGTCACTTTGGTTATGACTAATTGCTACTATTATTCCCTTCCAATGACAGCTATATGAATTTTGTTGTTGTTGTTTACTGTTTATTCTGTACATGGAGAATCTGGATTTAATTCTGAATGTACAGTGGGTATCCTAGATTGTAAATCCCAGCTCTTTGAAAGATATGTGACATACACAAATTTGTCCCATCAGTACTTTACAAATTGAAATATACAGGAAATCAAAGCAAAGATCAGTGGCATAATATACAGTAGATGAGTCTGAGACTGTTTAGCTGGCTTTAGGATATTTGAATTGAAGTGGAAGTTTTAGCCAGGTTAAAGGATCCCAACAGGGACCAGTGCTTATGTTGCCCAAACACCAAAGCTACAATATGGTGAGCCATGTCAGAAAATTATTGCTCTGTTCGGAATTCTGCAGAGGCTGGCCAGCAAGGTGCCACCTTTAATATGGCTACAGATGATAATATAGGGCTGCTGCTGCTGCTGGAGAGTGAGTTATTAGGTCATGTCCCTTGTGGTCAATGAGAGCAGAGATAGGAGCACTGGTAAATGAGGTTTTGGCTGCCCAGGTCTCTATTAGGAGAGGCAGGTTGAACCAATGAATTCTAGCTGGCAGGAGCTTGATTGGAGGTTGCATGGTTGTTGTTATCATTATTATTATTATTTCATGGAAGCATCACTTAACTGGGTAATAACCAGGAGTCATTGGATGGTTGGAGTGAGAGTGAATTGTTGGATTTTGAATGCTGGATTTTGGGCAGGGTTCAAACCATAACTCAGTCTTAAAGTTCAGTGACCTTGGTATTGTTGACTCTTTGTCTAAGTTATCTCACACAGTTATTCTGAAAAAAAAAAGCCATCCAGCTTCCATCCACACATTTTTTATTAATGTCCACATTTCCACTATGCCTACTGTAATCTGATCTATAAAGCAGCTTATATAAAACTCTTAAGTTTAGCAAAGCCTCGTATCAAACAAACTGTAGCAAATATTTTCCTAACCAAAGCAATCTGAACCCCAAACTACCCTTCTCAAATCAGCTCTGTCTTGGGAACACCCTAACCCAGTCAAAATGGGGTAGTTGCCTACTTAGTTTGCCAAGAAAAAAGTTGGGATGATAGAGTTGGGTTGTAAAGTGAACAGAAATTCTGTAAATAACACTATTTGGAGATATCAGATTAGATATCTGATATAGATTATAGAATAGGGGTGCATAACATGCTACCATATTTTGGGGGGCCTACTTCTCCTTGTGGGGAATATGTCTTGAGTTACTTGTGGCTGTTCTTTTCATATGTATGTATGTATTTATTTTCTATCCTCCCTTTACTGTTTTTAAAAATAACTCAAGGCAGCAGACATACCTAATACTCCCTCCTCTTCCTATTTTCCCCACAACAGTAACTCTGTGAGGTGGGTTGGGCTGAGAGAGAATGACTAGCCCAAGGTCACCCAGCCGGCTTTCAGGCCTAAGGCGGGACTAGAACTCTCCTACCATGCCTGATTGGCTCTTGGGCTGAGAGAGAGTGACTGGCCCAAGGTCACCCAGCAGGATTTCATGCCTCAGGCAGGACTAGAACTCTCAGTCTCCTGGTTTCTAGCCTGGTGCCTTAACCTCTAACCTTCTGCCAACTAAACTAACAAAAAAAAAAATAACCTAATGAATTATCCAAATAGCATAAACATTTAAGTTGTGATCTTTAAATGAATCAGGGTTTGGGACACTGCCAGCTTTTCTGGTTTTTTTCCTCCTTTTTCCTCTCTGTCCTTTTAAAATCCACTGCTGCCTGTCTGACCATGAGGAAAGTGACAAAACCTTGCCTATATTGTCCTGGTAACTTTCTGGAGAAAAATAACTGTATTCTCAAAAAGGCAACCTTTCAACCACTTGGTGAGATCTGGTTGGACTATTAGCTGACTTGGTCATCCATGTCATAGGAGTACAATTCCTAAATTTAGACTGATAAAAACATTGTCTCAATTGGAAAATGATTGAAGACCCTGAATCAAGATATCGAGCTTCTTTCAAATATTAATGCCTTTGAAAAAAAAAGTTTGCATGTGCCTATTTGTTTTGTTTATTTGCCTTCTTTTTAATTTTATTTATTCATTCATTCATTCATTCATTCAATTTCTACAGTCACCCATCACAGCAAGTGACTCTGAGAGGCTTACAACAATAAAACTATAAAACAGTTAAAACAATTACAATTAAAACAATTAAAATACAAAATAAATATACATGGCTACCAAGCAAGCAACGTACGGATGTTTCCCCAGGTTCTCTTCAGCCTGATGATATAAATACCATCACTTCTTCTTTTATAAATATATTACTCCATCTGAAAATCTAGACTGGTGCCTCCCAATTGGGTTCCTGCAACAAGGAATTTGAGGACATCCTCCTCCTTCATCTGTAGGACATCAAGGCCTCCAGACATTGCGAAAGTTTTCTTTAAAAGCAACGACAGGAAACATGGTGACAACGCCGTATGGAGGCCTCCTGAAGTTGGAGAGAAAGACATTTTATGCATGTCTTTTTAAATATTTTTTGTTTGTTTCAAACAGGCATCTGCATTAACGTACGATTTATGCTGCTTGATTCTTCTTGTCCTGCTTCTTTTATATTATCTTACAATACTAATAATTTCATAAATACAATATATCTGAACTATCTCTACAACTAATTGTAGGGTTGCAAGCAGGAGAATTATAACTCAGCTATGGGAACAGAGAAATATTTAAGAAACCAAGGTTGTCCTTTGTAGGAAAATACATATATTAAAAAAAAAAAGGAAAAGGAAAAGGAAAAGGAGGAGAACAGCACCATACTAGTGCAAGATGTTCAACTCATCATAGAAATTAATGAAAGGAGACGTTTGATCATTCAGCTAAGGTTGCTTGTCAGCAAGCCTATATTGGACACCCAACCCATCATGCATTTAAAGTCATTTGGTTTTCTAAGTATAAAGGAATCCTTTACTGCTAATAACACATAGTAGCAGACTATAACAGACCACATCCTTTTGTGGATGGCAAACTGTACGCTGTGCTTAGAGGTGAGAAAGAATGTCTAGGACTTACAGTCTGCATGTTACAGGAAAAATTCTGGTTAAACTTGGGAATAATTTAAAATCATGTTTTTAATGCCTGGTCCCCAACATGTCAGTCTAGGTACCTGAAGTAAATAAGGTAGTTCCTCAGCTTGAAAAATAAGCTCATGGTGAAGGTTAAATTGTATCAAACTAATTATTGCACTTATGTCCATTTAGGCCAGGATAAGTGTTGCTGTTATTGTTGCTGCAGCTTCTGATTATTGTTACTGTAGCTGTAGATGATGCTGATTTCCTCTCCCTAAGCAGCCCAGGGAATATACATACTGATGCTATAATATCACAAGGAGCTGGGGAAATTTTCAAGCCTTCTTTGTTTTTAGGAAAAAATGGGGAGCGGGGGAGGGAGACAAAATGCAAAATAGTGTCTCAAGCCTTACAGAGTCTGAACATTTGCACCTTTTAGGGTAAGAGAAATGTGGGAACTCACACCAACCAAATATTTTTTTAATGCAGTGCAGACTTGGGGAGTAAAATGGGGGCATGAAATCTCATGCAGCCTATAAGCTATAAGTTGTCCATTTCTGCCACAGGTACCACCATGCTGAAATCCACCTCATGGAACTCATTTGTATGAAGGGGCCAGGGCACAACTAATCTTGGACAACTGCTTAACGTTGTGAGATCAGAAAGAGTTGGACAGTTTTGCACTAGTGGAGAAGGCTTTCAATCCTTCTAATCTTCTGTTCTTCTTCATAAGTGATCCAATCACTTATACAGCCTCCAGTATTATACTGTGTAAGATTAATTTCTCCTTCCTCTGGTATAACCACTGTGTTGTGGAACTGGGAATCAAAGCATACCATACATATGAAAGAAAGAGGCATTATCAGACCTTTAAGATAACCACTCAGAGTCTCTCTTCAGGGGGAGATGGGAGGTAGTATGAATTTGAGAAATAAATAAAATAAATAAATAAAGATTGGCAGCTATGTTAGAAAAACCACATGAAGAAACCATATGAGGAAACCCAACAAAGAAGATGTTTATAATAGGTGAGGATGGCTGTGTTAACTAGTTCAAGCAGAGACTTATGTGCACAACATTCTAAGTTCAGTTAACTTTAACATTGATTAGTTTTTTATGCTTAATGTATTGAGATTCCTTGGTTAGTTTGTGAATCCATATATTGTGCAGCCCCTGAAAATGGGTCAGTTCAGTAATCAGGCAGGAATGTATTCATAATATGAAGTAATGACTGACAATGAGAAAGTGTGACAGACAACTAGGTGGAAGGATAGTAGAAATGGAAAGGCTGAAAATGCAACACATCATTATTTGAATAGGAAGAAAGAAATATTATTGTCTGGCCTGGCCACTTTCTGATATGCACTGAGAAGGTTTTATAAATGTTTCCAAGGATAGAACAGACAATTGTCCATAGATATCAGCAAAGAAATCAAATACTAGAATGTAGCTGACATTATGCAATGGTGTGACCCCACACTGAGGCCATGAGCCCAATTCTGAGAAAAACAAAACAGAACAAAACAAATTTTCCAATTCAACAATGAGAGAGAATTAGAAAAAGAGGTGGGGGCTAGAATGGCAGGGCTTGTGTGTGTGTGTGTGTGTGTGTGTGTGATTGTTTTAATCACAATTAAAAAATGTCAGACAATTCAGTATACATGATACATATTTAAACAGTGTGGAACAGTTTAAAAGTAGAAGTTCCTGGCTAATGGGTTGCTTTTTAATGATGCTTTTATTACATGGTTGATCTTAATGCTTAGGATGTGTGCGTTGTCTGCTTCTGGCAAAGAAAATCAATGCATTTGTGGATTCCATCTGGACATAGCATTATCATCCTTCATTAAAATATATAGATATCTGGAGATGATTGGAGTAGTTCTTACAAATGGGCACTGGTGAAGCTAAGAAGAACAAATCAATTCCTTGAGTTAATGTAAGAATACCATTCTTTTCTGAGTTGTTGCCCATTGAAAAAAGAGGGAAAAGAGAAGTAAAGTAGAAGTGTAGCCTTGTCAGGCATACTGGTTTGTTTGAATGATTTATATTGGCTCTTTGAAAGGAAGCTTGATAAAGACGTCTATGTGCAATGTCTTTGTCTATCAAACAAATGTGAACAACACTGATAATGCAATGCAGTGCAGTGTACTGCAATGCACTGCAATAAACTTTTATCAGGGTAGTTGCCCACATAAGCAGTTTTGATTGGGAGTTACTTTCATTTATCAAAATCACAACTGCAGTATGATGGACAAATAGAAACAGCACTGAAAGCAGGAAGTCACACCAACACTTGAATAAGGAAGAATAAACCTTAGTTTGCCAAGGGTAAAATCTGTGTCTACCATAGAATTTCCCACAACACTGACTATTTACAAAAGGACAAAGAGGTATTTTATTCTATTGTCCAGAAATAGAAAAACAAAAATAATAATTGAACAGATGTTGTTCAGATCGTAAGTGGAGTCAAAGGGCAATTCAATACTGCACACCTCTAGATTGCTGAATACAAGGGGAAATATGTTGTAAAGCAGGAGAGTATGTTTAAAAGGGAAGTCTAGAAAAATGCAAGAAAATGTTAAGTAGAAGTGGTAAGGAAGGTGTTTATTTCAAACTATCTTTTGTTACTATTGTTTCTTTCTTGATAAGATGAAGCTTCAGTGTGGAAATGTGATTCCAGGCCAGTTCAATCAAGTACCTAAAAAGATTTACTTTTGAAATTCATTCTGAAAGGCTAAATCAAGTGTCAAGTTGAACAGGGCACTTCTAAACTAATTTTCCTATTTGGAAAGTCAAAATGGGTCAGTGATTTGAAGCAGCAGTTTGAATTGCATTGGGGCTGACCTGCAAATTCTTCTTGTGTATGGCTTCTATTGAACATACATGAACATTCAATAAGGATGGGAAAGAATGTGTTTGAGCTACATTTTCTTTTAAAAAGGGTGTCTGTGTCAGGTTAATTTTCTCTCAGATTCTCAGGTTCTCAACCATGAATTTGCTTTGGCTGATTTAAGTATAATTTACAAGGCCAAAAGCTTGTTTGAGGGCTCCACAGTTAGATTGATAATGCAAAGTGATGATGAGCTCTCAAGCAAAGTAAACAATAAGAAACAAGCAGGCCTAAGAAAAATGGTTTTCAGATATGGTACAAAGATGCTGCCAATATGGTTTAGAGACCCTTCTAATTTAGAACATGCAAACCCACAGAACCATGTACAGGGGCATCATTTTCAGTTTTAAGTCAGATAGATGCCTGCCCCAGTGCTGCCACTATTTTTGCAAAGATAAGTGATAACTTATTAGTTGCTGGTAAGGTGGGATGTATTAAAGTAGTCAAACAGGAGTACATCCAAATTCATTTTGAAATATCTGTTTCTCATTTGTTTGTTTGTTTGTTTGTTTGTTTTAATAGCCACCTCTTGAAATAAGCAAAGTCACTTCACATAGGGAATAGTTCTGAACTCCCATTTAGAAAATTGTCAGCATGATATTAACAGAAGCTATATACAAATGAACAACTCCTATTAGGAATATATGGAATTTATAATCACTTTATATTTCATCAGAAACAGGAGCAACATCCATTGCCTTTACAATTCTTTTGGATTTACCAAACTGAATTCAGATTTATATTCCCTGTATTATGCACATAACTATTTGCAGTTACCTGAAATACAGATTTACTATATTTCGGCCTTTCACCTTTCATGATTACTACCGTTTTCCCCAGTGATTGGATCTATTTCTTGAATGTAGGTACTTCTATATATGAAAGACTAAAGTGATATTGATATTTGAGAATGGAGCAATTGGAGGTGTCTGATGCTCAGCCCTAAAATGGAGGGGAAAAGATGAATTAAAGAGTTGGATTGTTTTATTTGTTGTGGAACTATGAAATGCTCTTTGACAAAGAACATAGAACTGTGGAGTTTAAGGCAATTATCCCCAACTTGCTGAAGGAATGGAGTAAAAACATAATTGTGTCTGGAGTATGATATGGCAATTTTCTATCTCCCCAGTGGTTAGGATACTGGGATTGCTCATGAGTGGTCCAACACAACAGCTAGTAAAGAAATCTGAAGATTCCAGATTACGCTGGAGCAGCTTTCTGCAATCTGCTCACTCCCTCAGGATGTACAGAACACCTCCCAGCAATCATTGGCCATTCTGACTGGGAATTCTGAAAGAAACATTTCCTGGGGGGCAACAAACTGAGGAGCAGAATTCTGAAAAGCCTTCTATAGAAATGACATCCCTGTACTTCAGATCCTTGGTAAGGGCAATTCTCCCTATTTTTCAAATGTCCACCCCTTTTCTTTCTCCTGCACATCCAAATACAAAAATAATGTGAGCATCTCAATCAGTTCTAAGGGTCAAGGAAAAGTGTTGCCCTAAAGAAACAGAATCCCACCCCTCTGTGAGGCCACAATAAGTATCAGAAAGGAAACTAATTACAACAACAATTAGCCCTGGGTCACTAAAACTTGTTCAAAGATAGTGGCTTCAAATGAGCCCTGTAATAGATCATGATTCATTCTGAGTGATGTGCACATATAACCCAGCTTGTTAGCTAACATTTTAGCCACTTACAGCTAATATGCCCTGTCTGTCTGACATAAATTTATAAAACAATCACCTTAATTAGTTCAGGTTATTAAAGGACATTAACCACAGACTGACACTATTTTGAAACACTACATCTGTTGCAAATGTCTCAGACAGGAAGGCGAGGGCAGAAGGTATTTCCTTTTATCCCTGCTGATGAAATAAATATAGATGTGACTGGATGAAGGAAGACAAATATTGTACTTCAGATCATCTGGTACAAACAATAACTCATTGTTTAGCTTGCCTGATACCTGGCTTCGAGATTGTGATCTGTTACTTTTGCTGTTTTGGTCAGTGGAGAAGGCTCAGCTTAATGGCCTATTGATTCTATAGCAGCTGCAGCCTTTTCCAATGAATTATTATCTAGCTTGGCCTCTGATCACTTTCACCTATTGTGAGGATTTATTTATGATTTTATGATTTATGATCTATATATTATTTATTCATCATCTCTTGAAAGAAAGGTAGCTACTCTCCTCCTTCCCCTGGGGTCTTAGTATTTTCACCCATTGGTGATAGATATAAAATGGGGAAAAAAGTCAGCATTGATACTTCCATAAGTCACAATATCACAACAGTAAAATATCCCATGTCAATCATTTAGGTCCATATAAATAAAATCCTGCCTTCCCTCCTATCAAGGTTGAACTTTATGATTTCCCTATAGAAAACCACCCTCTCGACTCCAGTTTTGTATTGCTTTAGGGAAAATGAAAAGAACTATTATTAAAGAAAAGAGGTGCCTAGTTTCAAGAGTTGCAAGTAGATGCTAATTAAATGTCCTGAAGCCCTTTTTTGCAAATTATTGCTCTACAAATCCCTAGAAGACTTATAGCCAATTAAAATGCACCAGCTTTCTTTTTGTCTTCTGTGGTCAACATCACAGTACCTCACATAAAAAGCTTTACATAGAAGAAAAAAAAAAAGAGAGAGAGAGAGAGAGAGAGAGAGAGAGAAAGAGAGAGAGAGAGATGCCAGGGTTGGGATAACTATGAAGCAAAGGCAAACAAATAATAGTTGTTGTTAGTTAAACATGCTGTGATTTGGCCATGTCATACTGATCTCCTTGCAGGAATCACTGCTTTGAGCGAAAAATATAAATTACTTAATCCAAGTCTCTTTTCTTCTCCTCCTCCTTCTCCTGGTATTTTACATCAATAAGGAGCCCCCCACCATCTTCATTTTGGTGGCTGCTGCAATGCCATTATTTGCAGTGGACCAAAAGAAACAGAGCAGAACCAGTGTTTCTGACTCAAACAATGCAAGTTAAACAATTTGGCAAATTAAACAATCTACTTGCCTTGGGATAAGAATAAATGTGTTATAATGTAACAGTTTATACAGACAGCTTTATACACGGACGTCCCCAGATGGACAACACCGAAATCAGATTGACTACATCCTTTGCAGCCAAAGGTGGCAGTCATCTATACAGTCGGTAAAAATAAGACCTGGAGCTGACTGTAGTTCCGATCATGATCTTCTTATTGCACAATTTAGGATCAGACTAAAGAGATCAGGGAAGACCCACAGATCACCTAGATATGAGCTCACTAATATTCCTAAGGAATATGCAGTGGAGGTGAAGAATAGATTTAAGGGACTGGACTTAGTAGATAGGGTCCCGGAAGAACTATGGACAGAAGTTCGCAACATTGTTCAGGAGGCAGCAACAAAATACATCCCAAAGAAAGAGAAAACCAAGAAGGCAAAATGGCTGTCTGCTGAGACACTAGAAGTAGCCCAAGAAAGAAGGAAAGCAAAAGGCAACAGTGATAGGGGGAGATATGCCCAATTAAATGCAAAATTCCAAAGGTTAGCCAGAAGAGATAAGGAATTATTTTTAAACAAACAATGTGTGGAAGTGGAAGAAGACAATAGAATAGGAAGGACAAGAGACCTCTTCCAGGAAATTAGAAACATTGGAGGTAAATTCCAGGCCAAAATGGGTATGATCAAAAACAAAGATGGCAAGGACCTAACAGAAGAAGAAGAGATCAAGAAAAGGTGGCAAGAATATACAAAAGACCTGTAGGAAGGATAACAATATCGGAGATAGCTTTGACAGTGTGGTCAGTGAGCTAGAGCCAGGCATCCTGAAGAGTGAGGTTGAATGGGCCTTAAGAAGCATTGCTAATAACAAGGCAGCAGGAGACAACGGCATCCCAGCTGAACTGTTCAAAATCTTGCAAGATGATGCTGTCAAGGTAATGCATGCTATATGCCAGCAAATTTGGAAAACACAAGAATGGCCATCAGACTGGAAAAAATCAACTTATATCCCCATACCAAAAAAGGGGAACACTAAAGAATGTTCAAACTATCAAACAGTGGCACTCATTTCACATGCCAGTAAGGGAATGCTCAAGATCCTGCAAGGTAGACTTCAGCAATTCATGGAGCGAGAATTGCCAGATGTACAAGCTGGCTTTAGAAAAGGCAGAGGAACTAGGGACCAAATTGCCAATATCCGATGGATCATGGAAAAAGCCAGGGAGTTTCAGAAAAACATCTATTTCTGTTTTATTGACTATTCTAAAGCCTTTGACTGTGTGGACCATAACAAATTGTGGCAAGTTCTTAGTGGTATGGGGATACCAAGTCATCTTGTATGCCTCCTGAAGAATCTGTATAACGACCAAGTAGCAACAGTAAGAACAGACCACGGAACAATGGACTGGTTTAAGATTGGGAAAGGAGTACGGCAGGGCTGTATACTCTCACCCTACCTATTCAACTTGTATGCAGAACACATCATGCGACAAGCTGTGCTTGAGGAATCCAAGGCTTGATTTAAAATCGCTGGAGGAAACTTTAACAATCTCAGATATGCAGATGATACCACTTTGATGGCTGAAAGCGAAGAGGAACTGAGGAGCCTTATGATGAAGGTGAAAGAAGCAAGTGCAAAAGCTGGCTTGCAGCTAAACCTCAAAAAAACCAAGATTATGGCAACCAGCTTGATTGATAACTGGCAAATAGAGGGAGAAAATGTAGAAGCAGTGAAAGACTTTGTATTCCTAGGTGCAAAGATTACTGCAGATGCTGACTGCAGTCAGGAAATCAGAAGACGCTTAATCCTTGGGAGAAGAGCAATGACAAATCTCGATAAAATAGTTAAGAGCAGAGACATCACACTGACAACAAAGGTCCACATAGTTAAAGCAATGCTGTTCCCCGTAGTAACATATGGCTGTGAGAGCTGGACCATAAGGAAGGCTGAGCGAAGGAAGATCGATGCTTTTGAACTGTGGTGTTGGAGGAAAATTCTGAGAGTGCCTTGGACTGCAAGAAGATCCAACAAGTCCATCCTCCAGGAAATAAAGCCAGACTGCTCACTTGAGGGAATGATATTAAAGGCAAAATTGAAATACTTTGGCCACGGACTCATCCCTGGAGGAGCTGGGGGTGTTGACGACCGACAGGAAGCTCTGGCGTGGGCTGGTCCATGAAGTCACGAAGAGTCGGAAGCGACTGAACGAATAAACAACCATGTAACAGTTAACACTAAACTGACCCTATTTGGGCTTTTCTCACTTCTCTGCCAGTTAAACAATAAGAAATGATAATGACCATTTAAGCATCCAATATCTTAAAATAAGGGAAACAAAAGAAAGAACCTTCAACACTGGCACAGAACTGTCCAGAGCAAACCACAATGATGCCAAAACAACAAAACATGCATGAAGTCATATCAATGTCACAGCTATGTACTTGTACCATAATGACCACTGCAAGTGTATACTGTAAGCTGCAGCCTTAGTGTGATGACATCGTCAAATACATGTCTTTTATCTCCCTTGGTCCCCCTGCTGACCACCATGCAGTGTGGTGCAACAGTAAAACTTAACAATAATTTCCTATTCATTTGACATGATCATACAAACAGATACAATGCATGCAAACAATACATGCAGACTCAGATGGAAAATTCACTTGGATCAATGAGTCCATGCGCATAGAAATGTGCTGAAGCATTCTCATGCTAAAATAGATTCATCCAATATTGTCTTTTCCTATTTAACAGTAACTCTCCTTTAGTTCACTCTTGTTTCAACTGATACACACCCACACACCCACACACAGTATATATATAGTCCAAATGCATGATTTGATACACCTTGATTGTGTTCCCCCTCGATCACTTTTTTTTTTCCTAAGCATGTTATTTCCTAGATAGGAGGCCATCTGGAGATTCTGTGTATGTCACTTTGTACTCCATGGGAGACAAGTGAGATGTAAATGTAATAGCATTAACCAATGGATTGGGAAATTGAATTATTATAGTTCACTGGGCTTTAGGAAGGTCATTCAAGAGATTTCGACAAATCTGTTTTTATTGCTTTTTAGGCATCTGGCTAAAAGGCTGTTTGGTTATTTTAGAAAAATGTTTGTTACTCGGGAGGCAAATTTCTTTGTTCCTAAATGCACTTGGCTTTGTTGTAGATAATCCAACTCTTTTAACAAGAAACAGACTTTGTTCTTTATTTTTTACTCCCCTAAACATCTGCTTCAGAGAATTAGAGAAATATCTGGAACAGAGCATGAGATGGTGAGAAAGGGTTTCCAGGGAAAGGGGGACCTCCCCACCCCGCACTCCTTTCTTCCAATAGGAATCTCCACTGGATTGTATTCCCATCTATGAATGTCTGGATATTTGAATCCCCCACAGTGACATGACATATTGTTAACATTTCTCATACAGGGTAGTTTTGTTAGCTATCATTGGGTGCACTGTTATCTTAATCAAGGATGCCTTGATATCTATCTATCTATCTATCTATCTATCTATCTATCTATCTATCTATCTATCTTTTTTCTTCAGAAGGTTCCCCATTAAAAGATAACCACAAAATAAAATATAGTTACAAATTACCATCAGACTACCTACCACCAGGCTGACACACTCTTCTACCAAGAGGATCTTCCTGCACAAACCCTGAAATACATGACAAAACTGTGTCACTAACACAGTTTGGTTGGAGTGGGATCATCTGAGCCTCCTATTTGGATGACGACAGGTAGACTGTCCCACATTCTATAAAATGGAGGATAATACTTAAGGAGGAAGAGGGACAGTCTACTTATCATCCAAATAGGAGGCTCAGATGATCTCACTCTAACCAAAGTTAAAAGCCAGCCTCCTTGGGGATACAGATGGTTGCTTTGAACCATCTCTGATGTCATGAACATAGCCAGGAAATCATCCTCACATTCCAAAGATACTGCGATTGAATGATAACGTTACACACTAGGAAAGTGGCATCCCCCAAAGGGTCAGACATGACTCAGTGCTTGCACAGGGGACCTTTCACCTTTCACAGGTAACATGAGTTGTGCCATAGGTTTTTTTTTAAAAATTAAATATAAGAGGGTTTGGGTAAAAGTAAAAGATAAATTCTGTCTATCCACACCTCTCAGGATCAGCATAGCTGTAGGGAGCATTGTTTTTCTGCAACAAAAATTAGGATCTCTTACACTCTGCCCTCAAATCTTGGTGATATTTACTTATTCTGAGAAGCTTTTGATTCGTCTCTTTACTTCTCCTGATTTATTTCTTTACTCCTTGTGACCAACTGAAACAAAGCCAGGTTATAAAATAGTTTGATGTATATTTGTCACACTATGCCTCCTGCTTAGGTGGGTAACCTAAAGTCCACAGACTGTATGAGCCTCCCCCCTCCCTATTTTGCATACATCAAAGCCCTTAGAGATCTTGTCACCAAAATTCAGCGGCAAACTGAAAAAAAATAGCAATTATCTGATCTTTTAAAAATAGGGAAAATGCACTAGGATTCCCATAGGACTATTTTACTTTGCCTACACCTATGCGTCTCCTCAGCCCTCTCCCCAATGAAAAGGTCAATCGCAGGTTTTTCCTCAAAAAAACCCCTCATCCCTCCAAATTTCTTTTCCTATGTCTCCCCAAATGTAAATTGTAAGGTTCTTGTGGCAAGGGCCTGAGGGGGAAAGAGAATTAAAGTGTGAAAAGGAGATGGAAATGCATGTCTTATGAGGAAGAAAATTTATACACATTGAGCAATTAGATTCTAAGTGCTTACTCAGCATTGCTAGACCACATTTGTTCTAGTCTAACTTAACTAATTTCAGCAGCACAGAGGAGAAGTATCAAATGGGGCAGAGAATGATGCCATCAGATTTTGTTCAGTGGTTGCACTCTATTTTCAACGTTCAATTTTTAATGTTCTCATAAGATATGCTCATGTCAGAATAGTTCTCTCCAGTGGTGTACTCGGTAACACTATTTCATAGCAGTGGCAAATCTTACACTGAATCTATTGAAAAGATTAATTTTCTGTACTCCCTCCACCCAGTCAAGGACTGTTAGCTGAAGTATAAGGTTGTTCATATTTCCTAAAGTACAGTAGTATTGCTGTAGCAAAAAAGTGGCAAAGCATTAATCCTTTCCATGGCAATATTCACAGTAAGACTGGGAAACGATGCAATAAACATTTAGAATTCAAGGTGATTATAAATTTAAAATGTTGTTCCTGAGCCTTCCATAAGCTACCAAAGTTATAAGCACTTGAGCAACCACCTGTTCAAAAGCAGACCTGCATGACTTGTGACTTACCACACCATCCTCGATGAACTGTATTTGTGGTCCTAATTCCTGATTGCCCAAACTTCAGGGTTTATACCATGTTAGGTCTTGGGGGTTTGCAAATCAGCCAGGGTTAGCATTTCTCCAGCATTTCTTTGATCATTTTCATTCCAGCCAATGGAAAAGTAATGTTGGGTGCACTTACACATAGCTGTAAACTGTCTGAAAAATGTGTGAGTGTGCCTGGACTTGCATAGTGTTATACTCTCCAGCAATCTGTAGCTCCCCTTACTACTCAAACTTCCTGGACTTCAACTGAATCCTAAGGGATTCATCATGAGAGAATTCTTCTCATGGGGCTCTTTCAGATCAGGAACAAAATAACCACAGGATATTATTAAGAAAGATGAAAAATGTGAAGAGGTTCTTTAAAAAAATTAAAAGCACCCTGAGCATGAAGTAATAAAACAGAAACTTCTTTCTGAGGGAATGGAGACTTGGGGATATAGAAAGGCAGATTATGACAAAGGAGTGACACAATAGTGTCATAGTGGCCAAAATGGGTATAAGAGATGGTTGAACTATTTCCAACATAGAGCATAACAGATCTGTTGCCCAAAGTTTATGGACACCAAAACAGACAAAGCACAGGTTTAGCATAATCTCACATCAGATGAAATTCCCAGTGCTAGTTTAGTGACTGGGAGATTAAAGGGAGAGAATGATTAAGTTCAAGGGCTGAATGAAAAGTAATGCCTCTACATTTATAATTTTAGCTTAAAAGGGAATATTTGAATAAATGAAACAGGAAAATAATCCCTGAAATGAATTTTTTGTTGCCTGTTTTTACTTTTCACATAATCAGCACCATTTGCTACATATTTCTGTCAATGATAGGAAAGCTTTTTAAGCTATCACAAAAGAACTCCACACTTTATCTCTTCAGCCCAGTCTTGACAGTCCTTTCCAACTCTTCATTTAACCAAATAGATGCACGTATATAAGGGATGCACATATCTATTGGATCGGGTGCCATACAACTAGAATCATAAAGTTGGAAGGGACCTAAAAGCTCATCAAGTCCAACCCCCTGATCTGTGAGGATCAAAGATGAGTGCTCCACTACCAAAGTAACAATCCAACCTCCCACAAGAGAAGCTGCGTAAGGACATTATTCAGATGAGCACTTACATACTGCAGCAACCCAGAACACCAGAAAAAAGAAAAAGATCATCTGTACAGCATCTTCCAACAAAATGGATACCCGCTCAACTTTATCAAAAAGTTCCTTACCACCCAACCCACTACAACCCAACCAATGGAAACTATGAAAAGAATAACACTGCCATACATCAGAAACATCTCAGAAACCACCAACAGACTGTTACAACCACATGGCATCACCGTAGCACATAAACCAACTAAAACTCTTCAAAACATATTAAGCAAGCCAATAGCCCAAGGAGAAAAAACAGGAGTTATTTACAACATACAATGCAAAGACTGTAACAGCCACTACGTATGACAGACAGGCAGAAGACTAGCAGAGCGCATCCACGAACACCAACTAGCAGTCAGAAGACATGATGAGAACTCCTTAATCTCACAAGACATGGACAGACACAACCATAGTTTCAACTGGGAAACGGTGAGCATCGTGAACCAAGCCAAATCGAGAAATGCCAGAGAATTCCTAGAAGCCTGGCACTCAGACAAAGCAGCCATCAACAGACACATAGAGGTAAACAACATCTACATACCATTCAAAAGAGCTACAAATATTGTCTTCGATTGGGATCAAAGATGAACACTGAGAAAACAACTCAGAACAGCATCTGGGGTAGTGTGGTCCAGGAACCACACTTACTCCACACACACTCCAGAACAATTAAATATTAAATTATGAAATATTAATATTTAACATATATTAAAACTTAAGTTCTAATTTCTAACTTCAATGTGGGGAAAAAGGTGAAAGTTGTATGGCACCACACCTGGTCTGTATAATAGATGGGGTAAAATATTGAGATCCAGCTTCACAATTGCCACTTGGGTGGCCTAGCATTGTTACGTTGCAGCAAAATTTTCTTCTTGTGCTTCCAGACTCTGCTTAATCTTTGTTTTGAGTGTTGCAATGTAGCACTCTGAGTTGATAGTAGTACCAGATAAATAACACCGTCAGTTTACCATTGTTAAAACATTTAAAAACAAAGAGCAATACCAAAATAGCAGTAGACAAAAGAACAGCAATGGCAATAAATAAATGAATAAGAGGGGAACAGAAAAGAAGAAATGGGCATCAATCATCCTCTCCAAAGCCCTGGGCAAAGAGTCTTTAAGGCCCTTCAAAATACCAGTAGGGTAGGATCCGTTCCAATTTTGGAGGAAACTTCATTCCAGAGCATAGGCACTGCTACAGAGAAGGCACACTTCCCAGGTCCCAATAGGTGGCATTGTTAATCAATGGAAACCAGAGTACACCAACCCTGCCAGATCAAACTGGTCAGGCAGATACTATGGGAGACAGGTGGTGCCTCAAAAAAAAAAGGCCTTATGCCATGTAGGGCTTTATAGTTAATGACCAGCACCTGGAATCACCCCAGGAAGCAAACTGGCAACCAGTGCAGCTCACAAAGCAGAGGTGTTACATGGGCATATCTAGGCATGCCCATCACTGCCCATGCTGCTGCATTCTGGACCAGCTGAAGTGTCTTGGTGGTCTTCAAGAGCAGCCCCATGTACAGCACATTGTAGGTAGTCAAATTGTGAGGTGACCAGGGCATGAGTGACTCTCTGAAGGGCCTCCCAATCTAGGAATAGGCACAACTGCCACACCAGATGAAGCTGGGCAAAAGCGTTCCTGGCCACAGCTGTCACCTGCTCATTGAGCAGGAGATGTGATTCCAGGAAGCCCCCAAATTGTGCACCATCCCTGAATGGGGAGGTGCAACCCCATCCAAAGTCAAAGTTGGAATATCCCCAAACACCCAAAACCACATGGTCTTGGTAGGATTTAATTGGAGATGGTTCCTCCCCGATGATGATGATGATGATGATGGGGTACTGATGATACTGAACCCTGAACTGGTGGATTTCATGTAGATGTTGAAAAGGAGAGGAGAGAGGATAGAACCCTGTGGCACCCCACAAGTGATCTCACTCCACCAACCAACACCAACTGGAACTAGCCCTGAAGAAAGGAAGAAAAGCACATAAAATTGTGCCCCCAATCCCCAACCCATGGAACTGGTTCAGAAGTATTGATTGTTCTTAATAAATGGTTCATGTGCATATGGATTGTGCTGTAAATCAAACTGGGGTTAATGGAGAAAGCTAGTATCTCTAATACTATTATATTCTATATTGTATGCTGTTGCTTAATCTGAAGCATGTAGTCCACATAGAAGGTTTGCTAAAAAAAAAGACAGCATCAGATTTCAAGACTATTCTGACATTGTGTTGTAGCCATATCCTCTTTTTTTTTTCTTGTTGTTTTTCATGTGAGTATTTGCAAACAAGGGCTTACAAATCCAGAGGCTTTAAAAATTGACAGACATTTGCATTAAGATGGCAGGCAAATGGATATTTCTACCTGCATTAGCATGGTGCCCAATTATACTGTCTGAACTTTTAGGATAGTTAATGATGACAGTACATTAAACCAGAAGTCATTCATTTCAAACATCTCTGGCTAATGCCAGCCCTGGGAACATATGCTACTGTTGCTCTCTATGAATAAGAACCCACAACTCTCAAAGGTTTTCTTTCATTCCAAACACTGCAATTTGCTGTAGAAAACATGTCAAAGCAGTTGAACAAGATTCCAGTAATGACACTGACAATTCTATCTGCTCCTGCCACTGATCATTTTCACTGAGGTTCTTGCAGTGCAGATTTGTCATAAAATTCCCCACCTTCATTGTTGAAATGGAACATAAGCACAAATCTGATTTGGCTGAAGGAGGATAAAGGCATACAAAAATGCTTGCTAATTCTACATCCTGTTCCAATTATACAGAGCCAACTAACTGATAATTTATTCTCTTGAACATTCTGTGAAATATGGTTTGTAGTGCCACTGTTCAGTTTTGCCTCTTCATTTTTTTCTCTTTCTTCTTTATCAGAATTCCTTAATGAAAATAATTGTCAGTCGAGCAATAACAAAGCGTAGTATTTTTCCCCATAACACATAATTAACACATAATTCATTTCCATAATATGTGTGGATGCTTGGTGGCCTCAATGAGGAATACAGGAAAAGCAGAAAAAAGGAGATGGGGGAAGGTGGGAGGGAAAGGAAATTATGTCTCAAGAACTGGGCAGTTAGACATGGAAGAAGAGTGGTTATAGTATAGACTCCCTGAAAAAATACAGACATCAGAGAATAAAAAAGAGGCAGTGTTTCTAAAGGTGGACTCAGGACATGGCTTAATTCAGACAGCAGTATTTTCCTACCAAATTATGAAAACAAACTTTAGGAAAATTCTTAGCCTATAGACGAAAAAGATCTGTAAATGATGACTGTGATGATGATGATGATAATTGGGACACATACTGTAGGTAACTTCATGCAGAGTAAGAGTTACCAGAGTGATTTACTAGAGGATGCTTCACCCACCTGATCTAACATAGTGGTGCAAATTTTTCAGGATTAGATCCATTTTCTGCTAAAGTTTTGCATTAGCCCATTTAAAGTTTTCTTGAAAGGTAGCTGTTTGAATGACAATGTTGCCATTTATGATTTTTTTTTTTCTCCAATGCTTGATGAGTATCCAATGTCTTGTTGGTCATGTGATACTTTTACATGTGTTCATAAGTCAGTATAGTCCCATTTCTGCATTATCCTACAAGTAAAAATAGAAATGTAAAAATTACAAAAAGTGCAAGATCATTCTGTAGATACCCTGCAGGTATCTGCTCTGAATGAGATGATGGTGAAAGGGTTGATCTGGAATGGTTATATGGTAAATGTCCTCTTATTTGAGGACATTCTTGTTTGAACAGGGCTATGTGAACTTAGCTAGTCTTTCATAAACTAGGGTAAATTTAGAATGTTTCTACTGTAAGTTCCCATTTTGAGAAATGTTCCCATTCAAATGAGGTTGATGCTGTTATTGTCACTGTTGTATTTATCATGATTGTAAGGTATAGACACAGACACAGACACAGACACAGACACATTATAGTGTCTAGAGAATGGAAGTTATTGGGCAGTCTAGGAGTGCAATAAATAAATGAATGAATAGGGATACTACAAATAGCTCACATGATTACGTTGTAGCCTGTCAATCCTGCTATGTTATAAAGTTTCAGGCTTCTGCAGAAAAGGTGTGCTGGCATCAACTAATGGATATTTGGGGCAAAAATGAAATGTTATAGCAGATTTCATTTACTTGAATTGATACTGCGTATGCTTGCCTCCTGCTGCTCATTTTTGCAAACAGCATAGAAAAGCTGCTCTACTATATAACACTGAAGATGCATTACAATCACCTAATGATTCGCAATTTTATAGGATACATTGTACTCTACCAGAAGATAATAAGGATGCAGGAACTATCTAGCAACACCACATCAATATTCTGATAAAAGGCAGATTGCAAGGCAGGTGGGAACCAAAAGAAATAGGAAGAAATAAAAATAATAAATCCAGCAATTAACACAAGCAAAGCAGTTCTAGTATCATTAAAGCAAGCTTATTGCTTTACCTGTTTCTTGAAAATTTGCAATAATCAGAGAGGGGGGAAAACTGTCATTTTAATGTATTGCTATAATAGCTCTATATGAAAATATGAGCAAGCCTGGTTAAATAAATCATGTTTTCAAATACGAAAAATACACATGTCTGTTTTGCCACAGTGATCCATATTATTTTACAACCTATATATGAAATTGCAATATATATATATATATATATATATATATATATATATATATATATATATATGCATACATACACACACACACACACATACATACATACATACACACACACATACATACACACACACACATACATACACATACATACATACACACACACACATACATACACACACACACACACATACACACACACATACATAGATACACACTTACATAACAGTGTTTTTAGCATACAGAAACATTTGGTCATCCATTCGTTTGTTATTTCTTGAATTTTGTATATCAGTACATGAGCCCACCAATGCAAAAGATGCAATTGTGTGAATGTTTACATAACTCTGCATGGAAATACATCCCATTGTAGCTGGGGGGGGGGGGAGCATCAAAAATTCTGGTGGCTAGTGGTATCAAAAAATGTACCACAAACACAATAAGAGTATAAGGGGTTCTACCAATACAAACTCAATTATGAAAATAGTGCATGGGACCTGCAAGAACCCATCATGCTTTGTTCAAAAGTTTCATACAAATCAGCATGCAAAGCACACTGCATGAGAAACTTATAGAGAAGTGGCATGTATTATGGAAAGTTACATACAAAAGTGGGTATTGTGGTGGAAAAACTCACCTAACTGAAGACAATCCAATAATCATAAAGCTACCAGCCATTGGTTTCCTACTGTAGAGCGAATAGCCCCAGGAACTGGTCAACAATGTTCTTATATTGGAATAAAGAGACTGAAGATGAACATACACATATATTTGACCACTGACAAAGAATTGTTTTATAACTGATAAGGAGTGTGGACAGAGGTACATAGGAATCTCATCCTTCTTGTATCCAGAAAGAAAACACTTTGTAAAGCAGGGGTACTTAGCCTTTGAAAATGTGAATGCCAATCATGCAACCTGCCCATTTGTCCCTGAATCCCACTTGGAACAGGAGAACACACTCATTATCAATATCCTTGAGAATCTTGCAGTTTATGGAGATATATAGTTTGTGAATCAAAGGCCATTAATTGATGCAACAAAGGTTGTCTGAAGATACATGTTATTGGAAAATAGTTGTGGTATCTCCCTGAACAATCTGAAAAGTTGTGGTATGGTACAAGGAAGATGGTTTAGGGAAGATGGTCTTCTGGGGCTAGATACATTGACTTCTACATAAAACAGGTAAACAAAGACAAGGATATTCCTACCTAGATACACAACTAGGTAGCATGGAAGAGGAATATAGAAAAGTAAAAATTCTTCCATAGTATGTGGTGGTGCTTATGTTAAAAACAGAATACACCAGGAAACTTGCAAAAAAAAAATTGTGTTTATTAGGGAAAGTCCCATGTAAGATGTATACCCCAAAAAACTTCTGTGAAAAGATATATCTAAAAATAAATGTAATTTTCCTGCATTGAAAATAATAATAATAATAATATATTATTATTATTATTATTATTATTATTGACCAAATGGACTAAGAGATAATAATACCAATGGGTGAGATTTAGATTTATCTCTATATCTTAGGGATATAACTAAATAGTATTTTATCCATCCTTCACACAGACCTAATGCCATCCTAGTGATAAATGGATATGTAAGATCATGGTATTATTTCCATCTTTGCCTCATCCATACTCTTTTTCTGTACAGTAGAGAAATTCTACTGCATGGCTATACATCTTTCATTTTTTCTGGATGTTTTTCATTGCTGCATATGGCAAATGTGAGAAACCAATGGCTGCCTCCCATTTTGATTCTTTAGGAGATTAGAATTCATTAGAATTGCCCTTTCCTTTTGTGTCTTGTTAAAAATGCAGCTGAGAATACACTGAACTTGTTAGTGTCTGCTGTGTAGTTATGTTTTTTATTACAGTGTCTATCTGGTGGTCTCCATGGACACTTTGACTCAGAAGTTAGTTAATTTTCAGTCTGTGGTGATGAATGTATTGTGCTGTCTGCAAAAGTAGTTTCATATTGCTTTATGAATTGTCCTTAGTTCTCTTTTCTTTTTTTAGTGCACCATAGCATACATTTGCTGACATGGAAAATATGCAAAGCACTTACATGAAATGTGAATAAAAAAGTAAAATGCTCGTTTAGGATTTTGGATTTTGTATATGGAAATGAATTCTCTTGTTCACAGGCATAGAGGGACCTAATTAAAAATAAATCTAATGATAGCAGCTTTCAAGTATTTTCAGTGAGCTTGGATAGGGTCACTAAGGTAGTTTACAAGTACTAAAATATAAATTTAGGTTAAATATTCATAAAATGGTCCTCAATAAAAGCAGTCCACTGTACAGAAATCTTTTACATATCAGGAATGGACAAAGTGTGATGTGTGAGCCATACGTGGCCAGCACACAACAGCCAAGCCTCACCAAAGACTTTCATAGAGATGGGAAAGAAATTTGATTGTTCCACATTCTGAATGTCCTCCCCAAAAATGTAACTCTCAAACCTATATGAAAAGCCAGATTCAAATTCACTTACCTCTTAACATCTACACTTTTTCAGAATGCTGCAGTGAAGCAGAGACCTAAAAACAAATGCACAGAAATATAAATATATTAAAAAATGTATTATATTAGGGAAAACACTTCCAAAATGTGACCTTTATCTGTGTGTGTGTGTGTGTGTGTGTCTGTCTCCCTCAATCCAAATGTTGGTGCAGTAATGGGCTGAAAAAAATGTTTCAATTTTTTTTAATTAAAAATTTTAGAATAGAGTGCCAGTTCGGTGTAGTGGTTAAGGTCCTGTCCTAGAAACCAGGAGACTGTGAGTTCTAGGCCTCTCTTGGGCATGAAAGCTGGCTGTTGACTTTGGGCCAGTCACTTTCAGCCCAACCCACCTCACAAGGTTGTTGTTGTGGGGAAAATAGGAGGCAGAAGATACGTTCACCTCCTTGAGTTATATATTTAAAAAGCAGGATAAAAATCTTTCTTTCCCTTGGATAGTTCTGCCAAATGTAATAATCCCTTTCTAATTCATGTCAGATTACATAACTCCCATCTCATCAGCCTAAAAGTTTAGACATAAGCATTTAAAGTTTGCTGTGTAAAGTCAAAGCACAGCTAAAATACCTCTGAGATCTCTCCCATACTCTCATACATAATAAGAGAATGGGATCAACATCTTCTAGGCCATCTTTGCATTTTTGTTGCTGTTGTTTTATATCTAGGGCAGGATTCAAATTCAAGAATAATTTAAACTTCTCCACTGGATTACTGTATTAGTCCAAGTTAGAAAATTCATGTCTGATATCTTTCTGCCTCCAAAAATGATTATGTATACCAACTTCACAACATATTATATTGGGGCTACCAATATAATGGTATCCATTTTGGAGTTTAGTAATTGTAAGAGACACAATACTGATCCAGATGGACCATTGATTTGACACAGTAACATATTGAAGAGTATCCAGAAGCTACAGCTGGTGCAAAATGCAGCCACGCTGGCGATCTTGGGTTTCCCAAGATCAGCACATGTCACCCTGTTGCTCCATGAGCTGCACTGGTTGCCAGTCTGCTTCTGGGTCCAATTCAAGGTGTTGGTTATCACCTTTAAAGCCCTACATGGCATGGGTCCAGGTTACCTAAGGGACCATCTCCTCCCCATCACATCAACCAGTCCCACCTGGTCGTGCAGAGAGGGCATGTTGTGGACCCCTTCTGTAAGAGAATTTCATCTGGCGGGGTCCAGGAGGTGGGCCTTCTCTGCAACAGCCTCTGTCCTTTGGAATATCCTTCCGCCGGAAGTGAGATTGGCTCCCTCCCTCCTGGACTTTAGGAAACAGCTAAAGACCTGGTTCTGTAATTATGCCTGGGGCAGGAGAGAGAGTAGGCATTCCTGGGGATGGTTAGTTTCTTAGAAGGACCCTGCTCTGCTTGCAAATCACAGAGAGCTTCCAGCCATCAGGGTTTTTATCATATTTATTTTATTGTGTATTGTGGTGTTTTACAGTTTTATATTTTTATTCATATTTTATTGTAAACTGCCCAGAGTCCCTTTTGGGAGATGGGTGGTGATAAACTTGATAAATAAATAAATGAATAAATAAATAAATAAATAAATATTAAAGTTTAAGATTGTCTAAAATCCACACACTCTGTGTGTGTGTGTGTGTGTGTGGTGTCAGTTTTATTCTTGAAGCACATGGAGCCCATCATGGAGTTGATTCTGTTATTCTGCTTTTGAGGCAAGACTGTCTCTGCCTTCTTTTTTTACCAAGCAAGTTTCAGCTTTTATACATACATAAACCTTTATTGGCATTAAAAGAACAAGGAGTACAAAACACATTAACATATTGTGAGATTAATCAAAGGGAAGACCATACTCAGCTTTTATACACACATAAACCTTTATATTGAAATTCTGTGGCCAAAGAACACTTGCTCCTTTTTCACCTATAGTTTTTGATTCAGACAAAAAGAAATGCAACAGGGTTATAGATGAAATATGTTACTGTGTCAAATCAATGGTCCATCTGGATCAGTATTGTGTCTCTTACAATTACTAAACTCCAAAATAGATGCAGAAGAAAACAGACCAGATAAAAACAAATCAGATCAAGGTTTTCCTCATTAACAATTTGGCTATATTATTGTTGGCCATCCTGTGAAAGTCGCAACTGAAAAATTGTGGATTTTTTAAAATTTATTTTCTATACTATCTTTATTATTTTTATAAATAACTCAAGGTGCCAAACATACCCAATACTCCTTCCTCCTCCTATTTTCCCCACAACAACAACACTGTGAGGTGGGTTGGGCTGAGAGAGAGCGACTGTCCCAAGGTCACCCAGCTGGCTTTCATGCCTAAGGCGGAACTAGAACTCACAGACTCCTGGATTCTACCCCATTGCCTTAATCGTTAGACCGAACTGGCTGTTATATTCCTTCATTCCTTCCTTCCTTCCTGGTTACATTTTATTGTAAACCGCCCAGAGTCCCTTCTTGGGAGGGAGATGGGTGGTGATAAAGTTTGATAAAATAAATAAATAAAATAAAATATATAGCTTTCTCATTTAGAAGCAAGCATACATGAGAAGAAAGACTGGAGTTAATTTAAACTTGGAACTAGCATACAAAAAAACCCTCATATTATTTCACATTTCTCTTTGTTTTAGAGCCTTGGGGGTTACCAACTGGTGAGACTCTAAACTCTAAATCTCAGTTGTCTATGAAGGAAGAGTCACTATTAAAGTATCTGAAGACTGATGGGGATAAGTTGCTAGCTTTTTGCCTATAAGAAAATTTTTACTCTTTTTTCCTGGACTGAATTGTTCTGTTTCCTATAACCAAGAAGTACTTTTAGAAAGCTTCTTCCAGATTGTGTAGAAATGGGAAAAATGTTATATTCCTTTAAATTTCATGTAATTCCTTCATATATTCTGTGTTTTTTTCCCCACTGTGAGGCAATTTCTGCCTCTCCCAAAGGCATTCGCATTTTCAGGGTAAGAGTATATAAAAATTTTGCTTCCCTTACCCAGTTCAACAGCATGATTCCTGATGAAAGCATTTTCACATCAGTTTCTCTTGGAATTCATCCAATATTTCAGTGCTCAAGCAACAGTATCAGAGATGATAGTGGTTGTATTAATAAATAAGCAGTTCAGCAAATAACTAACTGTTCAATGTGAATGCATGGTGGATATTTAGTTTTATATTTTATTTTATTAGATTATATAACTGATAAAATACAGATTTATAGTCCATAGTCTACAGATGTATAATTCTACATACAAACTTGTACCATATCCAAAGTTCAGGTTTCTCTTAACAGAAGTTTTTTTTTTTTTTTAATAGATTTTGCCAGATTGATCATAATAAGGAAAGATTGTTTCAAGTTAGATAGAAATTCCTATTGCTTATTCTTATTAACTGTTCTTATATTGGATATGATTCTTTGATAATTATTGATTACTGATTTGATTTTTAAAATTGTGTTAAAGTGCTAAACTGATATATAGTATATACATTCGGTATTATACAGTACTAATCTAAAGTTATTAAGTTATTTAATTTTATACAATTTGTAAATTTCCCTCCTTCCTTCCTTCCTTCCTTCCTTCCTTCCTTCCTTCCTTCCTTCCTTTCTTCCTTCCTTCCTTCCTTCCTTCCTGGTTGCACTTTTAAATATCTGTAAACTGCATATTTATGAACAGAATTAAATGCTAAGCATGAACAATATGTCAGGTAAAAGGCAGGTTAACTGTCATTACATCTAAGCTTTGAGATTTTCTTCAGCTACCTTCTGCATCCAAATATCAAAGGTGTGGCTGACAGCTGAATAAGTTATTCCACCCCAGTATTATATGGCAAGTTTTGTCAGTGCATGTGATAGTTTAGTTGTAATGTATTGCAAATTGTTCAGTAGTTAAATATAGTGGATAGGAAGGCTTTCTTAAACCTTTCAAATTATGCTAAAGAATGCAGACTGATCCCTCCATTTCCTTTCTAGAAGACCACAGTCATAGGGGGTTCTTCAGTCTGATATGCCGGCTGATTTTCAGTGGAATTCATGACATGGGACATGATACTGGTTTAACAAATTTGTGTTTGTATTTGTAAGCCGCTGTGTGCGAGATGGGTGGCGAAGAAATTTAATAAATAAATAAATAAATTCTCAAAGTGGGATAATTGTTTAAATATGTTTATTAGGATGGTCTTCTAAAGGTTTAGATGGATGCTCTTGCTTTTTGGATAACACTTTTATTTTTGGTAAAAGGACATCAATAAAGTTACTTTTTAAAATATATAATAATAAGATTTTGATAGGTTATCTTATTTTAGTTTAAATGCTTTGATTTACCTCAATAATTGTTTGAACGTGTTTATCAGGATGGCTCTTTAAGGGTAGATGGATGCTTTTGTTTTTTTGGATAATATCTGTATAAATAAATAATAGTAAAAAATGCAGCTAGGTTATGTTTTGTTAGTTTAGCTGGCAAATAGAAGTAAACTATATTTAAGAAGGATACTGTTTGTTAATTTATTGGGAGATAAATTATGTTTGAAGGGGCTTTTCTATGTTTTTCAGGTGGGAAGGAAAATCTATTTTAGAGGGGAATGTTATATTGAAAATTGAAATGTTTTATAGAAATAATGTCTATTATAGTTTAATTTGGAGTAAGAGTTGATATTGATTTACATATGTATATTTTTGCTATAGAAAGTCAGAAGTCACTTTGTAGTAGTTCTTTTTGTTTTGTTTTTGTTTTTGTATCTCCACACCTCTTTAGTTTTCTTTTTCTTTCTTTGTAGATGTTTTGTTTCATGCCTTTTAGTTTTTATTTATATGTTGAAAACAATTAATAAATTTTTTTTAAAAAAATTCTCAAAGAAGGAAGGGGGAGATGAGGATGGGATTTATTTTTTTTAAGAGAATTTAATTGGTTAACCCTGGTTGAATTCTGGATGAAATAAAAGTGGTTCCATTTTAAAGTACAACCTAAGGGCTAATTTTCATCATAATAGTGAACGACAACATAATGATAATTTTTTGACATGCTAGTTTAAAAGGGAAAGAGACTTTCTATGTACAGGGAAGCATTCAGCTATCATGGTCTCACGTGCATTGTGCAGTGGCAGACAGATCATATTAGGCTGCAGTAAGTAGCTTTACTTCTTAATTGACTTCTTCCTAACAATCAATTTTAGTTTCCACAGGCTTTACTCTATTTGAATGTGAGACTAACCTTTCTTCCAACTTAGTGCCAATGAAAAGCAGATCAATATGTTATAATAAGTAATGACATCGTATACATACAGATTAACTGGACTTAAACAGATACGATTGTAACCCAGGCTTTAATTCTTAGAATAGAAAGAAGTACTGTAATACTTGTCTTTCTTAAAGAACCATATGCCTAACGCTATGTAAAGATATCATTTAGCATACAACGGTTATGGAAAAGAGTGAAAAGCAGTCTAGCCCTTGGAAGCCCTACTAGGGTTGGACATCCAGGCCTGACCAGGGTGGTAAGCATTAATTCATACATTAGACTCTCAACTTAGAATTGCAGAATCTTGAGCGGGATTTGCTGAAGGCATTAACAGATCATTTGCTAAACCCCTTCCATTAATATATGAAGTGCAGTAGCTGAGGATCACAAAAAAGCCAGTGCAGTGCTGAGCTTCAGCCATACTTTACTGAAGCCATTCATTCACTCCTGACATAAGGTAAATAACTGAGATAAGGCAAGCACGGAAACAAACCAACTCCCCTGTGACCTGTCCATGGTGCTGAAAGCCCTACATATTTTTTTTATTCCCCCTTAGGTCTCTGGATTTCAAACTTACTTCTGCCTGCCTGGTTTATTTGAGCATCTGGTCCCATCCACTGTCTTTCTCTCTCACACCCATACCACAAATAGCACTTTTCCACTGAGTTCCTCTTCTCACCATCTGTCACAAACTGCTTGATAGATTTTATGATGCTCTGTCTTCCAAGAATTCTTTTCTAGAAGTTTTCAATATGCATCACAAGTGCAATTGGCGTAATTCATTCATTTTCCCAAACATTTTCCCTTCTCTCTCTCTCTTGATAAATCACAGCAACAGTTCCAGATTTATCAGAAAACTCTCAAAACATGGAAATATGCCAGACTTCATTGCCAGCTGTTCTACCTGCTAGTCTGCCTATAATTTTCAAAGCCAAATTATTGAACCTTGCAAGGCATCCATATTGAACTCAATAGTAATCTTTGGGTAACTCACATCCTTATGCAAACATTCTCAATCACATCCTGTATATCATAAAAGCTTTACATTTGCAAATAATTAAAAACTGACTGAATGTTATGAATTTTCTAAAAGATATAGTTCTCCTTTTCCAAAATGCATCAGTCAGCCAATAAAGGACTTAAAAGACCATAGAAGTTTAATTAATCATGTGATGAATAAATACATGCAAATAAGCATAGTGAAGAGTTTGCCAACATCCTGTTAATTGACATTTGTTTGCATATATTGTTTAATAAACCCATTTGGTAGAATCCAGAGCTCAGAGATGAAAAAATACAAATTTTGATAAAGGAGATTGTTTAACAATATATAGAAATCACCATTAATGTTGTAATTTATGTACTTTGATTTATTTTATTTAAATATTTGAGACATTCAGCAAACAAGCTGTTAATATTCTGTCCATACAAGTTCATATTTTTTTTTAGCCTGACCTATGATCATTCTTATTTATTTATTTATTTATTTATTTATTTATTTATTTATTTATTTATTTATTTATTTAAGTTCTAGGTAAGCCAATTTAAAGAGGGATGTCCCATCCAGTTCCCAGGTCACAAGCTGTTTAGGCCTTTGTAGGTCATCTCCAGCACCCTGTCAAATTTCTCCAGATATGATGATAAAGATAAAAAACTCAACTCTGCATTTGGCAACAGCAGACGTTTTTCTGACTAGTTGTTTTATTGCAGACAAGAAAAAAATATCATACTGTATATACAACAAAGCCCTGCCTATTGCAGAACATAGTAATTAAGGTGTGTGTGTGTGTGTGTGTGTGTGTGTATCCTTAGTAGCAAGGGTTAAATCCTAGGCCTTTTGTTTTTCTTTCCATCCTTTTGAATCAATAGACTTTCCTGGCCTTGAAAAGCATGAAACCTGCTGCAATATATATATATATATATATATATATATATATATATATATATATATATTGTTTTTGTTTTTGTTTTGGGAGGGGGTTGCCTGAGATTTGTTGATTACCAACTGACCAGCTTCAACCCTTAAACATCCTGACCTTTCCCTGTAATCATATAGAAAAGCAAGGAAGTTCACATGGTTATTCCAGGAAATGCTTTAGAAGAGAATAAATCTTTAGGACTTCTGGTGGGGACATGGCCAACTGAACAGCTGTGTGAGCAAGCTCCACAGACAGAACTGACAGCGGGGGGGTGGGGGGGAGGGTTTCCTGCAGTGCAGGCAGGTTTTTTTCCCAAAGCCCAAGAGCACTTTCACAGACAAAGAAAACACTCAGAATCATCCCATTTGCCCTCTGAAATGGTGACTTGCAACCTGAGAATCGCAAACAGTATTTATGCCAATTGGGTAAGTGTTGCCAGGAGGCTGGGATGTCATCATTTCCAAGCCATGCTATAATATTAAGGGTCAAGCCACCCAATTTCTAAATCACCATGTATATGTATATGCATATACATATGCATATGCATATGTATATTAAGCTATGTACCCTAAGAGAGACTTTCTACAGCAAGGAGAAACTATCTCTCTTGGCGGTTGTTGTTATTTCTGGGATTAATTTTCAAAAATCTTTTTAAGCTTTGGCTTGTTTTCCCATTTGGATATTGAGGAGGATTGAAAATAAATAATTGTCTCCCTGCTATTATTTGTTTATTGAATTTGAAGGATTTAACATTTCCCTACACGTTGAATCGTCTGTTTCGAATCTTCAGTTTTCTGTTCACTTTCTCTGAGAACTGCTTGTTAGCATACTTTCTCCTGTGTCAACAACTTTTGGAAATGTTCTATTAACTCATTAACTCCTAGGCTCACCAGTCAAGTATCTAGGGAGCACCATAATCTACTGCCTGAAACATGGAGGATTTCAAGGAGACTGTCTCAGAGTTCTGTTGTGAGCTTCACTGTGAGTTTAAACAGATCTTTAAACAGATATTTCATGATACCTGTCAAGCTACTCTGCAAGACATTTGGGACATTGCAGAAAATATCAGCTTTAAAATGTTTCATCTGGCTGCGGAGATTGTAGAAGAAGTTGATTCTAATGAAGAAGGAGGTATTTCTACTGACAGTGAAATTGAAGCTCTTGTTGTGGCAGATGACCAGATTTTGGTGGTGAAGGAGTTAAAGGAACAGACTGAATTGCAAATCACAAATGCAGGGGTTTTTTTGTTTTTGTTTTTTTAATGGAATGTCATGGGAAAGAAGATGCTCTGTTCTGTGGGAGGTTTTTTTATTTTACTGAGAAGTCTGATTTTCCTGATTTTATCTTTCTTTAATGATTTGGATTAAGATTTACTGGATTGCTTTTAGATTTCTTTGATTTTTAAGATTTATAAGATATAATAAATATTATTAGTTATAAAAGTAAACAATTTAAATGTTTTTATAATTTGATTTTTATTATAGTGGACAGAAATATGTAGAATACTGGTAGGAAGGAAAAAAGTAAGTGTTGTTTTTGTGGGGGGAAGTTGATTTGGAGGTATGTCTGTGTGTGTATATATATATATATATATTTCTTTTAATATAAGGGGAAGGAGCAATTGTGTTTAGTGATTTTTATAATGTGCAAATAGAATGATTTATAGAAATAATGTGATCTTGGTTTGATATAGAGTAAGGGATTGATTATGGAAATTGCTGACTATTCTTATTGTTGAAAGTTGAAAGTCACCTCTTTATGTAGTTTTCAAAATTCCTTTTTCTTGTGTTTTACACTGTTTTAGTTTTTTTCTTTTCTTTTCTTTTTATAGTTTTTTTGCTTTTTTGTAGTTTTTATCTGTTTCAAACTTAATAAAATTCTTATAAAAGAAATAAGAGAATAAGTCTTTGTTGAGAGCCTTGAACTTCTGTGAAAACATTTTTGCTGTGAAAAAAAGCACACAAAGAATCTAAGAGCTCTGACTGCCTCATATATTTTGTTAAGAACAACAAAATACTAACAGAATTTCATTTCTGAAGAACAAAAATATATTGGTATCATCCTACCATGGGTCATCTGCTCTATGCACAATATGTATTGAAATTATTTCACATCCATAGGACCTCCATCTTGTTTAGATTCAATCTAAAATTATTGTTCTTCACTCAACCCATTACCACCTCTATTCAACAGTCTTGCATATGTGCTTTTCCCTGTCTTAAAACAAAACAAAACAAAACCATTTTTTTTCTTTTGTATCTGCCCAGAAATTATGATTTAGTGAGGATACTATATTGACAGTACCATGTTTCCCAGATATTTGTTATCTGGTAACCCTAGAGATTTCTCTGTCACAAGTATAATGATTGTGGGATCCTACTCTTATCATTATCAAAGGATAATATTAGGTATCATAAATTCTAAGTGTTGTCAAAGATTTGCTGATCACCCATGCTTTGGCCAGATCTGTACAGCTGCATTCCATGTCTCCACTCATTTTTCATTTTGTTAAAAATCAAGAAAATTTCAAAATTCACAAAAGTATATATAGCTAATGTAGTATAGGATTTAGGTGTTGTATTTCAACTGAGAGTTCCCCGACTCAAGTTTCCACTAGACTGTGGAACTCACTGTATCACTTTGGGTCAGTACTACCAAGAATATAAGAACACAAGAATAGCCCTGCTGGATCAATCTTAGGCCCTCTAGATATGCCAAAGTACAACTTCTGTAATTTCCACTCAGTATAGGTTTGGAATTATGGCAGTTGTAGTATATTATCTGGAGTGTACCAGGTGAAGGATGTAGCTATAGGTCCTTGTTAACAGGAGTACCAATGCACAATTTCAATGCCAGTTCAGTATACAGGTGGCATATATATAACAACATATACTGTATATCATGATATCATAACACAAAGAATGCATCTTAGCACATGTGTCATGTTGTCTGATACAAGTATGTAAATTGAGTCATTAGCATCATGATGTAAATATTGGTGTTTGCCTCATCTTACCCCTCCACTCCTCAGTTGCCTGGGTCAGTAGGGAAAGCATAAGTCATGTCAAGTTATTGTTGGACGTCTGTGGTTTATATAACTGGTGGAGATAGAGATGATAGAGATTGTCTGGTGACTGTGCATTTAAAAAAGCATGAATATGGGAAAGTTCATGGAAGTGGAAGATGAAATGAATCAATTCAATATTAACATCTTAGGCATCAGTGAATTGAAATTGACTGGAATTAGACACTATTAATCATAAAACCATACTGTTTACAACTCAGAAGATGAAAAACAAAGAAAGAATGATGTTGCTTTCATAGTCAAGAGAAATATGGCAAAGACAGTACTAAGTTGCAATGAAGTCAATAACCACATAATATCAATTAGACTTCACAGACAACTCTTTAATATGACAGTTATCCAAATTTATGCCCCAACCACTGATGCAGCCAAAGAGGAGGCGGATGAGTTTTACGGTCAAGTTCAAACTGAAGTTGATAGAACATGGAAGCAAGATGTACTTCTTGGAGACTGAAATATGAGAGAATTAGACCATTTAACATAGGATAAATTTATCAGTGACCATTACTCATTGTGGTTCTATATTATTTTGGATGCATTCAGTCTCTTAGTATCAGCTGCTGAATTATATAATTGGGAAAATATATTGTTTTCCTGTATTGCACATGAGCTTCTGGCAGTTCTGGTTGGCCACCATGGAAACTGGATGCCACATTTTGATCTGATCCCTTTTTGAAACTCTTAATGGAAAGAAGAGAGGGAAGGGAGGGGTCATTCCTATTTCATTCTGACAAGCTATGGAGCCACATATCATTTAGAACAGAACCTTAAGTTCCAACAAGGGCTATTATCCTAGTTGTGAATGGTTACTGGTCCATGGTGAGTCAGGGCCCCAGCTGCAACTTCTGCCTTGAAATAAGTAAAGGGAAGAATGGGGAAGAAGGCTGTTTTCTTTTGTCTGTGACCCGTCAGTTTGTCATAGCATATGAATCCATTTATTTTATGGTTTGGCGTAAAAGGAAATGCACTGGTTCCTTGCCAAAACTGATCACATCCAAGTTTCAATTTCCTTTGCTATTTATTTGATAGATTTTACTTTGCACATATTTAATCTGTGATGGTGAACGGTCCCCTGTACAAGCTCTGAGTCATCTCTGACCCTTTGGGGGGATGCCACTTTTGCAACGTTTTCTCAGCAGACTATAGCGGGGTGGTTTGCCATTGCCTTCCCCAGTCGTCACCTTCCCCAGCAAGCAAGCTGGGTGCTCATTTCACCAACCTCGGAAGGGTGGAAGGCTGAGTCGACCTGAGCCGGCTACCCGAGAATCCAGCTTCCACTGGGATCAAACTGATGTTGTCAGGAAAGTTTCAGTTGCAATACTGCCGCCTACCACTCTGTGCCACACAAGGCTGTTTTTAAATATCTAGTTACATATAAATAAAGTGGTTGTTCTGTACCCCATATTTATCCAAATAAATTTCATAACAATAGGAAAAGCAGAGAGACCCATGCCTCCTGGATGAGAAAGCAACCTCATGTATATTTCTTAATTAACGTTTCAATAGCTGGCAAAGGATATTTTGCAAAGCTCAACTAGTGATGCTGACAGTAATTAAGCTTTGAGTAAATGACATGGAACTTCTTTCTTTTTCCTCATAACATGGCTTCTGTCACTACAGGAAAACAATAGCAATAATGCCAGGCTGTCTTTTCTTTTCCCTCAACTGGAGCTCCCTCTAATTAATAGAAGGTTAAAATAACACAGTAATAATCAGCTTATTGGATTTTAAAGCCTGTGACACATAGTCTGTTTATTATAATGACATTTATGAAAATGGCTTGATGCCTATCATTATAATTACAGAGATTGAACAGAAGGTATAAAAGCCTCCTGTAAGGAACCCAAGGGATGCTATACAACTAGGATCTGTTAAGATGCAAGGGCAAACTAGACTACAACAATGAAAGACAATAGAGGTATGAAGGGCACTGTTTTAAAAGAATGCAGAAGCTCAGTGCAGCACAATACCAGTCCTGACGCTTTGTTCTGTGATGCTAATGCTAACATCCCCATACATTCATTAGACTATTTGGCCATTTATTTATTTAACACACTTTTCAACTGTGCATTTTAGGATAATTTTTCACCAAGTGGCTTATTATAAAGACAGTTTGTAAAAATGACCAAAACTGTAGTTATGTTTGGTAAACAGATCTTACCTTGCCATACCAAGCACAGATGTCTCTGGCAGTATGACCTTGACTTCCCCCTTTCAGCTCAAACAACAAGGATTCATACTCTCTTCAATTCCCCCCTCCCGTCAGGTTCTTGACATGCATTGACTCATCATGGCAGACAAGCACGTTCAGGCTTGTCAGGGTACTTGGCATGAATTTTTCTTGACAGTTCTGGAGCACGAACATGTTTGCTTGCCACCCATTCATGGTCTGGGAAATGCTTCCAACGTATCAAGTATTGAAGTTGCCCCTTGCATTTGCGAGCATCTAAAATCTCCTTAACTTCAAAATACTGCTCTCCTTCAATCATTGTAGGGGCAGGGGGGCTCTGCTCTGGATGCCAGTGAGATGACTCCCACACCAGCTTTACCAAGCTGCAATCGAACACAGGGTGGATTCAACTCAGGTTTTTTGGAAGTTTCAGTTGCACAGTGACAGGATTTATTATTTTCTCAATGACAAACAGTCCCATGAACTTTGGCCCCAGTTTCTTCGATGGCTGCAATGATTTAAGGAATTTTGTTGACAAGTACACTTTTTCACCCACTTGACACTGCCACTTGGGGGCTCTCTTATGATCTGTGTATTTTTTGCAACTGTCCCTGGCATCTGCTAAGGCTTTTTGGATTAAGGGCCAAGTAGCACTGATCTGATTCACCAACTCATTCACAGAGTGGGATTCAGTGGTCCCATGAGGCAGCTCCAGAATTGGCACAAACTCTTGGCCATTTACTATTTGAAATGGGGAAAATCCCATGCTCTGGTGAATGGAGTTATTGTACGTTACTTCAGCAAAAAGCAAGAGGTCTACCCAGTCATCCTGTTGGTAATTAACATAACGTCTGATAAATTACTCTAATGTTGCATTCAATCATTTCGTCCCTCCATCTGTTTGGAGGTGATTATTCGAACTCAGAGCCTGAGAGGCACCAACTAACTTTAGAAATGATTTCCAGAACTTGGAAATGAATTGGATGCCTCAATTTCTGATCACCCTATCAGAGACCCCATGTAATCGATAGATGTGTTAAGTGAACATCTTAGCTAGCTGGTTGGCTGTGGGAATTGTGGCACATGGAATAAAATGACCCTGTTTAGAAAAAAAGATCTGTGACAACCCAAATCACAGTCTTCTTTTTGCTCTTAGGCAGCTGCACTATAAAATCCATAGCAATTTGCTTCCAAGACTGGGTTGGGTTGGCTACTGGTTGGAGCAGACCTTGGGACTTCCCTTCTTTTTTCTTTGCTGTAGCACAAACAAGGCAACTGGCCACATATTCCTTCACATCTTGTCTAAGGCTCAGCCCCAGAATTTCCTGAGCAATAAATGCAAAGTCTTTACAAACCCAAAGTGGCCAGCCGATTTGGCACCCTGGCTGCAATCCAAAATTTCTTTGCACAAAGTATCAGGAACATATTTTTTCCCTTCTAACCACCACAATCCCTCCTCCTCTTTCAGAGAGGTTTTATTACTTTGTAGCCAACTGTCAATTTGCAACTTTTGTCTCAGCACTTGCTTCAAATCATCTGGAGCTTCCATTTTTTCCAGCTTCTTTTGGCCTTGGGTAACCACTGCCAAACCTAAATGTTGCTTAAGAATTACTGTATCTACCACCTCCTCCCTCTGGCTATTATGTTGTGGTAAATGTGACAAAGCATCCACTAGAAAGTATTTTCCTCCAAGCAGATACTGTAAAGTGAAATTGAAATGGCTAAAGAACTGAGCCCAGTGAACCTCTTTTGCATTCAATTTCCTCTGAGTTTTTAAAGCCTCCAAGTTCTTGTGATCAGTCTGAACCTCGAAAATTACTGAGCCCCTTCAAGCAAATATTTCCAAGTTAACAAAGCCCATTGCACAGCAAAAGCTTCCTTCTCTCACACATGCCATCTGTGCTCTGTTTCAGTAAACTTATGCAACGGATAGGCACACAGATGCAACTCGCCATTTTGCAACAATACTTCCCCGATCACCACGTCCAAAGTGTCTGCTTGGATGATAAAGGCTTCGGTGGGATCAGGATGTTTTAAAAGGGCTCTGCCATACTGTAAACAGCTGTTTTAAATTATCAAAAGCCTCCTGGCATTCTACAGTCCAATCCAACACTGCCCCAGGGCTCTTGGGTTTCTTTGACTCCCCTTTCCCTTTTTTTTTTAACAAGTCTGTTAGAGGGAGTGCAATCTGAGCAAATTCGGTATGAACTATATATAAAAATTTGCAAATCCCAGAAAGCTTTGTAACTGCCTTCTAGTTCTAGGAGGCTCCCATGCCACCATATCTTGCATCTTTCCTGGATCCATTTCAATGCCATGACTCAATACTCAGTAGCCTAAATAGTCCAACTGTTCTTTGTGAAACTCACACTTAGATAATTTAGCATACAGTTTGGCAGCTCAAAATTCAGCTAACACATTCCTCACCAGGCGCACATGCTTTTTCTCATTTTCTGAGTAGATTAAAATATAATCGAGATAGACTAAGACTCCTTTGTACAGATGTTCATGTAAAATTTCATTAATCAATTGTATAAACACTCCAGGACCACCTTTCAACCCAAAAGGCAAAACCAGGTACTCATAACTCCCAAGGGGACAATTGAAAGCAGTTTTCCACTCATCTCCCTTGCAAATGTGAACTTGAAAATAAGCTTCTCTCAAGTCCAACTTTGTAAAAACTTTTCCCCTTCAACAGGTGAGCCAACATGTCTTTCATTAACAGAAGGAGATACTGATTAACCACACAGATAGCATTCAAGCCTTGATAATCAGTGCACAACCTCAATGAGCCACCTAAACAGTACCAGAGCAGCCACTGGGGAGCTGGTGGGCCAAATGAAACTCTGAGCCAAGTTCTTGTCTATAAAATCCCTTAGCACTTCCTGCTCCTTCAATGACATGGAATACAATTTTGGTTTAGGAAGCTTCGCCCCTTGTTCAATTTTAATACCACAGTCTGTTTCACAATGGGGTGGTAACTGATCACATTCTGCTTCCCTAAACACCTCCCTCAGGTCTTGGTATGACTCTGGGATCACATCCTCCTCAGAGGCTCCACTCACCCCATTCACTGTAGACACAGCCGCCAAAGCTTTAACTTCTGCTGTTTCCCCATCCTTCTGAGTTCCTAAATATAGTCCATCTTTAAATTGTATCCACCTGGTTACCCAATTGATTTGGGGATTATTAGCTTGTAACCAGGGCAGTCCCAAAATTAACAAATGGTTGGCTATTGAGGCCACTATAAATTTCAAAGTCTCTTTGTGGTTGCCCACCTGCATATTTACTGCCTCAGTACAAAACACTGCTGGGCCACTGGTGGCTTCTGCCCATCTAGCTGGGTGAAAACAATGGGCTCCTTTAGTCTTTTTACTTTCAAGCCCAGTCCATTCACTATAGCTGGGTGAATTACACATTTAGCACACCCAGAGTCCAACAGAACAGCCAGATCTGCTCTTTTTCCTTGTCCCAGAGTTTGCAACTGCACCCCCATGATCATCATGGGGCCATGTCTACTTACCGTTGGATCCTTGCACCTTTGCTGTTCAGCCTGCCTGTCAGCACCCTTTAAGGCAGGCTTTGCTTGTTTCCTGCTGGCAATGGGAAGTTGTCTGGGGAGTCCCATTCTGAAGTGTCAGACTCCTTTTCCAGTGGTCCATGTCCACTGGCCACAGCTGCCTTGCTTTTCACTGATGGCAACTTGCCAGGTTTAGATTTCAGCTTGGGGGACAGAGAATTCATTACCATTTATAAGACAATCTTTATCTAGAGATAGAATCCATGTTTTCATTGCATGCATGTTAAGTTTACATGTATATCTAAATGCATTAGAAATAAGGCCTCATTTTGCATGATTTACAACCAGTTTGTCAATTAATTACCAGTGTCTCTATCTGTTTATGTGATTTTTTTTTCTTTTTGCTATCCTTTGAATCAATATGCAATTCAGGCCTAGGCTAAATCCTTTCCACTCTTATTTTTCTATAAATTTATTGCTCCTCACACAGTGCTCTGAAGTATAATTAAGTCAGGGACTGCATCTTGATTACCCTAATTATTCCACATTATGATAGTGATGTGTTCACACCAGTACAGCTAAGCATTCATTAAATTTATACTCTAAATCCCCTCCCGGAAGGGATTTATGGATACTATCCCATACTATTTCATCAGAATATGTTGCCAGCTTAGACTCAATTCACTTGATTCTGTCCTCATCTTCATATCATCTCTTGGCTGGAAGGGATGACTAATCTCTATGGCATATTGGATATTCAAAAGGACCACTTCTGGAATTAGATGTTAAGTTTAGAATGAATCTTTCTGAACTTTTTTTTAAAATATTATTTATAAAGTTTACAAAGAGTTTAAAATATATATATATATATATATATATATATATATATATATATATATGAATTAAACTCCTTCATGTAATGTTATAAAGAATTTCTATCATCTATCCTCACAACATATCTTTAGACATGTCTTTTCCTTTCAGCAACAATAAGAATACAAAACCCTTAGTATGCAAAATTTACTCTTTGGAGCAACTGAAGTTTCTGGTTCTTCTAATACTGAAGTTTCTTGTTTCTCAAAGCAGAATGTGTCAAGCTTTTAATATTCTTTTTGGATGTACAGTTTGTGTTTGTCTATCTTGTCCCATCCCCAAATTGTAGTCACTGAAGGAAATGAGCAAATCTGTTGTTTAAGAGGGTGTGGTGAGACTGAAGTATAATTCAAGAAAAGCTAAGGTGAATTAAATATGGACTTTATGATTATAGGAAAAGTATTTGCATTGAATCCCTGGACGACTCTAGCAAGAGGATGATGATATTACTACCTCCATTTTGCACTGGACAGTTAAAGCAAGCACAGTGTTAGTCTATTTCCTATATACTTTTGCATACTGTGATAACTGAGGATTCCATAATTCACCACAGAGGTTGGAATAAAAGGAACAGATTTATTCCTTGCTCCACCCAAACTTTCTGGATCATCAACATCAAGAGGTTCCACTTTTAGTTTCACATCCAGCTTAGGCCCAATTCACACAGAGGTCCTGTGTTGAAGTAGGAGCAAGGCCCCTGGGTATCCCTTAGGCATCATTTCCTTGACATTCATGGGATTATTTACAAAGAAATGTATCATGCAGAGTTGTATAGAGATAGGGGTACTATGTAGTTATAATCCCTGACTAGAGGCTATCTCAATGATGTGGAGTTTATATACAAAAGCAGAAACATGCCAAGAGCCTTCAGGCTACCTGATTCCAGGTAAATGGCTTCTATTAAGGAACACTGCAGGGGAAACTCAGTTCTGGAGTTCCAAAGGATATGTATCATAACTGGGTTACTTACAGGATCGTCTGTCCCAAACTATTTCTACACATCCTACCCAATCTAGCAGGAAGGGTATGCTCCAGGTCATTGGCTAGGAAGTGTCAGCTGGTGAAGCCCAAAAGGACAACCTAAATAGTCGAGGTTTTGCAAAAATAACAATGAAAGCATGGAAGACAAAGTTAATGCTTAAAGGGATGGATTAGGTATGGTCAAAATAAAAAGGGGGATCTTTCAAGGTGATTCATTATTATCTTTATTCAATTTGGCGATTGCCACATGCTAAATGAGGCAAAATATGGCTACCAATTCTCTTTTTTCTTCTCTTAATCATTTAAAAAGAGAAAGCAAGTAAGTGAAAAGAAATAAAGAAAGAAGAAAGAAAACAATTCATGCAAAAATATATTAATAAATGGACAAAAAAGTTGCAGAAATTTAAAAGTTAGTGCTCAGTATATTGTTGATGAAAAACTGACTTTTGAAAATAAAATTCATTAAATTATTTTTAACAAGGAAAAGGATTTTAGAGATCTTTTTGAATCTCTGAGTTGAGTACCAGGATCTCCACTATTTTTTAATTTAAATATAACATTTAAAAGGAGTGGGGAGGACGAAGAAGAAAAACTACTAAAAACATTATGGGTAAATATTTGGTTGCTAACTTCTCCTTTGTTTTACTCTGACTAATATGCAATACTGTATTTATAAATATTTAAGATTTTCATATATTTCTGATTTCAGTTCTTTGGTCAATTCTTTTTCCTTTTATAAACCATACCCTAACTGCTTGCATTTGCCTTGCTGCATAATATTTAATGTATATGGAAGCCATTCCTGCTTAAATTTGGTCAAACTTCTGTAAACAATATATGCTGTTAATTTTGCCATTACTGCATATTCTCCAAATTTAAGTTCTGACTCTGATTTTGGCAACTTATCTCTTTCAATGTTGTGCTAAGTTAATCCTCACAGCCATGAGCATGTATCTCAGTAACCTATGATATTTTCTGTTGCTATGTCTTGGAATTATGCATAGTTAAAAAAAATGCAGTTTCATTTCAAATTTGATTTCTAAAATTCTCCAATGCTGTATATTTCTTCCCAGTACTTTTGAGGTGTTTTACATGCGTACTGCATATGATAAAATGTTCCTTCTGCCTCATGGCATTTCCAACATTTATTGCTATATGATGTATCTATTTTGACAATTATTGGTGGAGTTGTATACCATCTATAAAACATTTTACACCAGTTTTCTCTTCAGTTATAACTTGGGGTCAATTTTATAGATTCATTCTATAGTTCTTCCCATTGTTGTATCATGACTGTTTCTTTGAAGTTTTGCATCCATTTTAACATCTGTTTTTTAATTTGTCCTGTCTCCATGTCATATCTAGGTAACAGTTTATATATATGCCCTAACAGGTGGTCTTGATTCTGCGTGGACGTTTCAAATTCTGTCATTTTTCTTAGAAGCCCTCCCTAATTTTTCATGTCAGTTTTTATTCTTCCAACAATTTGTAGGGACATCAACCTACATTAGGTTCTGGTCTTCTCGTTGTGTCTTTAGCCTATATGACTACCAATTTTCAAAGTAAAATAAAAATATTTCCCATCTTTTTTTAAATGGATGTTATAAATCAAAAACGAAATTGGAAACATTACTAAATTCTGTTCAGATATTGCAAAGCAATTTAAAATGGGTAAAAAGTTTTATGGTATTGAGCATAGAAAGACAGAATTTGAAGCGCAGTTGTGTACAGATGATTGACATGTAATTGCTAAAATGTATAAACTTTTGTTGAAATTTGAAATAGAAGAAGAACAGGTTAAAGAATGTATGATAAAGTGGGCTAAGAATTTTGGTTATAATATACAGATGGATCAATGGGAAAATATGTGGTCAAAAGGGTTGAAATTTACATTATGTTATGATCTTAAAGAGAATTTTAATAAATGATGTATCATTGCTACATGATGCCAGAGAAATTATCTAGAATGTACAGTATAAACACATTCCAAATGTATGTTGGAAATGTGAACAACAAGAAGGGACATTTTATCATGTTTGGTGGACATGTAAAAAAGCTAGAAAATTCTGGATTCAAAACACTGATTCAGAAGTTTTTTGAGATTAATATTCAATTGAAGCCAGAACTTTTCCTTTTAGGATTGATGGATACACAGTTAAAAAAGAGTCATGGAAGATTATTTCAATATATGATTACTGCTGTGAGGTTATTATATGAGCAAAGATGGAAAGATTCTGCACTACCCACCATGGAGGAATGGTTGGTGAAATTGATAGAACTTGCTGAGATGACAAAATTGAAGTCTTTGATTAGAGAAAGGTTATTATTGACATTTGTCAGTGAGTGGAAACCCTTTATGGGATTGTTGCATAAAAAAGAAAATGATTTTGTGACTTATGGTTTATGATGCAATCTTAGAGAGAGAGGTTTGATTAGAACTGTATGTATGCCTAGAAGAAGATCAGTCTTTCACATTTACTATATCTTTTTCTTTGAATTTACTTCTTATTATTTATGTAAAATCTTCTAATAAAATCTATTTAAAAAGATAATTAAAAACAGAAAAGGCCAGGTGAATGTCAATTGTATCAAGGTAAGGATGAAGCCATCAACCATATAATCTGGATACAGCAAAATCATAGAGACTTAATACCCACCCCTCACCCCACTCCCCAAAAAACATGATCAAGTTGGCAGGACTGGAAGATGTTATACTGGCATTTATTTAAAAAGTATAGATTGGTAATTTATTTTATTTTATTTATTTATCTAATTTATCCCCCCCCATCTCCTCCCATCGGAGGCCTCTGGGCAGTTTACAACAAGCAATTAAAACCATCACAATAGTACAAAAAATAAAATACAGTAAAAATACTATAAATAGAAATAAAGAATAAAGAATAAAAAATCCAAGCAATGAAACATCTAAAACAGTCCAAGTGTGGGAGGAGTGGTCTATAACAACCATCCCCATGTAGCTCTAATCAATAAGAATTATTGGAAACATGAAATCACAGACAAAGACTTTGAAAATGGTGGCAAAAATGTTATGGAATTTTGAAATTCAGACTGATAAAGGCCTGGAAGATAACACACTTGAGATTATTATCATTGAAAGAAACTTGATTGTCCAGGTGTCATGTTCATCGTTCCAATGGTTTGCATACATCGTAACGTTTCGCATGTCATGTTTCCGATCCATGTCTATCACCTGTGGGGTGGGGAATTCCAGCCCTGCCAGGCTGTTATCTTTGTGTTACCCTGAAGGAATGTGTGTTTGGGTTATGACATGTATTCAAGGTTACTTTCCCAGGCAGATGTGTGATGCTTGCCAATGCTGGGAGGGGGTGGTTGCGATGTTGGGGTGGGGGGCGGGATCGGCCGGGAGGCGAGGGTTTTTAGTTTGTATTTGGCCCACTTTTGCTTATTCTCAGCTTTCTTCGTATTTGCATACTATCCTTTCAATAAATCAGTTTTATTCACTAAACTCTGGTGAGACTGACTTCATTGGGATAAGGCAATCATTACACCAGGCTAGAAACATATTGATCTCCCCATTCTCCCAGTTGATGGCATTACTGGCTGTGAGATCCCAGTTTCCTCCTTCTGTGACAGATTTTGTACAAATGATCCATTTCCTTAACAGATCTGAAGCCATTTCTGTCAATGCCCTTAAATCAGTCTAAAATCCAAGTAGTACAATGTATAGTCACATTGGATGAAAGGATGAAGTGACAACATCATAGCTTTAGAAAGAAAAGGAAAGAGATAGTATGCCTCAGGCTGTGATCCATAAACTTGTTACCTTTGTATGCAGTGACTTTTGGACAGCTCACATTTTTCTCAAAAAGCTTAATTTTTGATCCCTGAACCATGTGATGGAATATATTGGCTGGAAATAAACTGGCTTAATTTGTTTATGGGTTGAGTCAGTTTTCAAGCTCTAAAGAAAGATGTGATTCTGGAAGCTGCTGTTACCAGATTTATTGCAATTATTGATGGCTTCGAAATAGAAAAGAAGTTGGCTGTTTTCCTTCTTTTTTAAACATATTGTCATTTTGGAAAAAATTACAGTCTGCTCCTGTCAAATAACTATATTGGATCTTGAAAGTAAACAGCAACAACAAAAGTAGAACATGTGTTTGTACTGAGAGCTAAATTCTACTCATTTTGAAAGAATGAGTTAAATAATGCCTGAAATAGCCAGAAAATGTGCACCTGGCAACTGAGAAGAATATTTAAATATTCCAATTAAATTTATTCATGTCAAATTTCAGGGGCCCCATACTTAATTTTGTTAATCCACACAATTAAGTTATTAGTTAACATCTAACAAATCTTGGCTGACCTCAAAAAATTAAATAGGGTCAGAACATGTTAGTATATGAATGGGAGACCATTAGGAAATCCACAGCCTTAGGCTAGACTAAGAAGCTGGAAAGAAAAACATACAAGGCAATGTGACAAAGACTCCCATATTGTTGCCAGAAACGCAATGGGCATTTCCATGAAGCCATAAGGAGTCAAACTCAAAGGAGACTTCACTACTTTTTTTACTAGCATTAAACCCTCATCAGGAAGATGGAACATACAAGAAACTCCATCCCATCCACATGACTGTTTTTACCTCATCTACAGCATTTTGTGTCTACTGAACATGGTTCATAATTTGTCCTTTTAGACTTCTCAGCAGACTTATTTTGGTTGCATTCCTGTTACAAGTACAAAGAGTAGTACTGAAATGTCAGACTGTTGTTACCTTCAGGTATGGGACCTTTCATTCAGTGGAAAAGCATTAGCCTCTATGGTATTTTGGATCTTGTAGGTTGGAGATTGGGCTGCCTGAAATGATAATACTAATCATAAAATGATAAAACTAATCACATAGAATTGAAGAAGTGCAGAATGATGGACCGTTTATGAAGAACATAAACAAAATGCATTAATAGATCAGTTCAACAGCTGTATCACTCCTCTCCAACTAGTGTTCTCCAAGTGTGTTGAGCTCAACTCCCAGAAATCCCAGATCATTCATATGCTAGCTAGAAACATTGAAAGTTATAATTCAATACATTTGCAAAGGAAATGGTCTTTTGAAATTACCCATCAAATCTGAGGGCAAGGAATTTGGATGGAGGAGTTACCAATATTTCTTCAGGGGAAGCAGACATTTTCCAACAATTTCTCAAGCCTGGACACTCCCTTAGAGGTGACTGTGGAACTGAAGCTGCAAAAAAACAACCTAATGTGGGAAGAGTTCCCTCGTTTCACTCCTTGAGGTTTAACTGAAGCAGGGGAAGCTAAAGAGGCATCAGCCTGTTGAATAAATGATTCTACAATGGCACTCAGGGCATTCCCATATATCCATTAGCTACCTCATACCTGAATAAATAAACAAATTCTATCCTCCACCCTTAAGAATTTTTCTGAATTTTTTTTTTCTCCCTTGATAGAATTTCATCAGATTGAATGAGGATTGGTATGCAGGAGATTTTCTCTGGCTGGCATTAGCCCAAATTCTTTTGAGAATACAGCCCATGCCTTGGATTCTAATTAATAGTCCATCCAGAGCATCTCCCCAATGGTTGAGAAAAGGGGAAGGAATTGTTTGCTAGTTTCTTCATTCCCTTGCAGCCCTTTGCATTCCCTTGTAATTCTCCCCAAATCCTATAAAGAATGAAGACATTGCAGAGGACAGAAAGATGACAGAAAGAATAGGGGGCTATTCTTTCAGTAGAAACCTTTAATGGATCACTTTTATGTTTCATTCCTGAATCTTTGCAAAGCAGTTTGGAACTGACCTGCAATTGTCTTCGTTGGTGCTGGCTTTGAAAGGCAGGAAACAAGCTGAAATTGCCATGAGCCAATCAGTGTTTCTTCTGGTTACCCAGTAGCACTGTGTCCTGACCCCTTCCCCATCTGCCACTTCCTGGAGAAATAGAAAATTCCCCTCGCCCACACCATGCATAAATTCCTCTATGCATCATTTTGGTTGTAACATGATGGACTTGGAAGAAGGAAGGCAGGCAATTTGCTACCATCATTATATTGTATATAAAAGGATCTGACAGTGTTATCAGTAGTTTTACAGCCAGATGCTTTTCCAATATCTCTCACCATAGCTACATAGTTCTTTAATGTCCAGAATAGGGAAGACATAGAGATAAATTCTAAAGAATGCAGACAGGCTCCAGGAATTCCATATTAATAAGCAGCAAGAATACATCTGCATTGTTTTGACTGCTTGAATATACTTGCAACTCTTCTTGTTTGCACAAGAGCCCACACAAAGGGAGTAGGGTGACTGCCATGAAATGCATTGGCTTTCTTGAGCCCTTGAGATGGGGAGAAGCAAGAGTTGCCACCAATGTGAGAATATTCAGAAGATCCAGCATTGCAAAAACAAACACAAAATTAAAAGCAGCTTTGCTCCCATTCAAAATAAAGAACAAAATAAAAACAAGAAAGAAAGAGAGAGAGAGAGAGAGAGAGAAGCCAGCTCAACTTCTGAAATAACCAAAAAGGATCTAAACAAACAGGGCCAGAGCCAGTTAAATGGAAAGAGCTCTTCTGCTCATAAAAGTGAAATTTGGATCCAGCTTTCTCACACAAAGTGTTCAAACTTCATGTATATTGAATCAGCTGTCTGCTCATATCATCCACTAGAAGAAAATGGGAACCTCTAGAGACCATCCTGCACCCCCCGCCCCAAAAGCTAAGATTGCTACTAACATTCATTTCTAGGCTCATATTGTTCCTGTTGCTGCCTCTACAGCTATGCAGCTCCAGGGGAAAAGTGACAAGTGGTGCTGGCCTGAGGCTTAAACACATGTGAATCATCTTATGACCAAACAGAGGTTTTTGGTTTTTTTTAAATTCTTTTTAAAAATGCTTAAACACCTTGGGCTCCCTTAAGCTGAATAGCACCATGTATCATGGCCAGCCATGTTTGGCAACTCTTGGATATTTGGGGTCCCAAATAAGTTACAAAAAGAAGAAGATCCAGCATTGCAAAAACAAACACAAAATTAAAAGCAGCTTTGCTCCCATTCAGAATAAAGAACAGAGTAAAAACAGAAAGAAAGAAAGAAAGAAAGAAAGAAAGAAAGAAAGAAAGAAAGAAAGAAAGAAAGAAAGAAGGAAGGAGGGAGGGAAGGAGGGAAGGAGGGAAGGAACGAAGGAAGGAAGGAAGGAAGGAAGGAAGGAAAAGAAAAGCCAGCTCAACTTCTGAAATAACCAAAAATCATCTAAACAAACAGGGCCAGACCCAGTTAAATGGAAGGAGCTCTTCTGCTCATAAAAGTGAAATTTGGATCCAGCTTTCTAACATAAAGTGTTTAAACTTCATGTATATTTATATATATAATGAGAAATACATTCAAAGAAAAAAATAGTAAAGTAAATGTGGAAAAGAAAAAAAGGAAAGGAAAAAAAGAAAAGAGCAAAAAGAAAAGAGCAAAAAGAAAAGAAAAGAACAGAAGACATACATACATACATACATATATATATATATATATATATATATACCTATATCTATTGATATATATGTATATACTGTACACACATACATACAGAAGACAGCGGTGGTGATAGATGTAGCAGTGCCAAGTGACAGCAGCATCAGGAAGGATGAGTATGAGAAGCTGGAGAAGTACCAAGGCCTGAAGGAAGAACTAGAGAGGATGTGGAAAGTGAAGGCCAAAGTGGTCCCAGTGGTGGTAGGGGCACTCAGGGCTGTGACCCCCAAACTGGGAGAGTGGCTCTGACAGATACCAGGAACAACATCAGAGCTCTCTGTCCAGAAGAGTGCCATGCTAGGAACAGCTAAGATATTGCGCAGAATCCTCAAACTCCCAGGCCTCTGGTAGAGGACCCAAGGTTGAGGAAGACACATACTACCCATAGGGGTGCGAAGGGAAATTAATATATATTGATATGGTCCCTTATCTAGAGTGTGCTTTCCAATCACACTGGAAAGGACTTTTGAGATTAAATGAGGATAGCAAAAAACTGGGATGATCTACACTGGGAGCATGTTGCAGTTAAGTCACTTTTTATTCAAATCAGAAGTGACCAGTCTAAGCTATCTTATTTACAAGTGTGTTTCTTGTATAATCTAACTTGTCCTCCTGGATGTACTTGAACTTCTGGATGTACTTGAACATTTCCCTTTACAATGCCCCCAGTTTCCAGAAATTAGGTTATGATGGAAAATTAATGTCTGAAGATGATCTCTGAGTTTGGTTGTAGAGAGCTTAGGAGAAATCAATCTTTGTCATTAATAAATAAAACAAAAGATTAAAGGAAAGCTGATTACCATTCTTGTGCCAGAGATGAACATTTGTTTTTATAGCATTCTTAAAGGAGCAGAAGCCTCAGTTAGGAGAGAAAAGTGCTTACCCATGGAGATGGGATATTTTCTTTCTTCTTTTTCATGTTCAAAGTGGTAGTAGCAGTTGATGCAGTACAATTATTGCTTTTGAGAAAGACGAGTATGTTTAGGACCCTGTGTGGAACACTGATCCATTCCAAAAAGATGAGAACAAAAGAAAATATGCCAAGCTCTAAAGATACCCTCCTCCTTTTGGGTAGCCTGATATACAAAATTAGCTCTGATGTAGGTCATGTCTCCAGACAAATATATAGAATTCAATTAGTGATTCTTTGCAACATTTTTTCCAAAGATGGTGCCTAGGGTATATATATATATAGTCCTAGCTAATTCCACTGTTAATTATTAAAGAGGATAATGAAGAGTGTGGTGGGGTGTGTGTGTGTGTGTGTTTCCTTTCCTTTTCCTTTTCTAGCAGTTAAGAGCAGGAAAGTGTCAGTGGAAATGAGAAGAGTGAAATAAGAGGCTGTGGAGACAGTGGAGGAGCTTATGGCTGGTTTTGGCTGGAGATGAAGGAAATGGAAGATGAAGGGATGTTTTGGGACAGGAAGGAGAAGGCAGACATGCTTAAGGAGATGAAGCTGGTGTTGTTGAGGGAATTTGCATCAGACATGGTTTTAGCCCCATTTCTGCACTGCTGAGCAGAAACTTGAACTTACAAGTCACAGACCCACCAAGCCTATCAGAGTAAAATCAATATCGTAAAATAGTGTAAAATAACGTAAGAAAAAGAGCAGAAGAACAAAACTAAGATGTGGTAAAATAAGGTAAGATCCATACTGTACTCTAAGCCTCTTCACAATACTCTTTTCAACATGTGTGTGTGTGTGCACACCTTTGGGTCAGTGTTGACTCTTTACTTGTCCTTGGTGACTGCCTGGACAAGTCCCTGCAATTTTCTTGGCAAGATTTAAAAAGTGGTTTGCCATTGCCTTCTTCCTAGGGCTGAGAGAGAGGGTGACTGGCCCAAGGTCACCCAGCTGGTTTTGTACCTAAAGCGGAACTAGAACTCTGTCCTGGTTTCTAGCCTGGTGCCTTAACCACTACACCAAACTGCCTCTCTTTATTCAACATGGTATTGTCCAAATCAATCCAAAATTAATTTGCCACTAGAAAAGCACAATGGCAGGCTACAAATACAAACAGATAACTGTTTATTTTATCTTAGGGTCTTTGTCTGGCAGAAGGAAATTTGAACGTTCACCTGATCATCTGAGGAGTTACCTAATGAGGGAAGTTAAGAGCTCACTGTGCATATCTCTACAGACATTACAAGACAGTAAGACATGGGGCAGTGATTCAGTCTTCCCAGACTGACAAGGCAAGTCCTTTCTCCTGCTCCAATACAACAGATTGCAGGTTGTCAACACACAGCAAAGGCCCTACAGAGTGTAAGCTGGTTAAGATCCTGGGCCACTTTAAAGTGGGACTCATTGTGTCCCAGTTTTATTCCAGCTGGTACTTTGCAATTCTACATCCAGGATCCTTGTCTAAGAACAGCCATAGCCTGTTCTTGTTCCGTTGTCAACAGTGTCTCTGGTGTAAATCCCAATTTTTGATCTCTGTTTCTAATTTGCGATGGATGGGAATCTGTCTAGCAAGATGAGACATGTCAAACCTTGGGGCTGGAAGTTAATCTTTAACCAGAATGTGAGAATACTTAGCCACACCCTTGTCTCAACCCTCACCAGCTCTGTCCCTACATAAAGCTGTGTTAGGGACATGCCTTACTTCTTGGAACAGCCTTCATAAGAAATGGTTTGTGTTCTTTCAGCTTTAGCATAATAGATACCTGGGTTTAGCTGAGCCCCATAGGAAACTGGGCCAGCAAACCAGCCCCAAATAAACACAACATGGCATAGGATAAACTGTGTACCTCTATAGAAGGAAAAGGAAAGAATTGTTGCTGAGTTGGTCTAGGCACTTATTGAAACCTGGGTGGCATTTTGATCCCTGAGTATTGCAGCATAAATCCAGAATATGAAAAGCAAGACAACTGTTTGGTGAGTTTCCCATTAAGACTCCAGGTCAGTTTTTTATAGCCCCTTGCAAAGCTCATGGTCTTAGTTTTATCAAAATTGATTTGTAATAAGTGATTCCTGAAAAAGAGGATAGGACTCCCATAGCTCTTCTCTCTCCACCAAGTGCGTGTGATAAAGTTACTGTGTCATCCCAAACAGAAATTGTCATCCTTGAGAAGCAACATCATTAGTGAATTATTGGCTCCTCTGCCATGAAGGGTCATTTCTGAAGCTCTGCTCAACATAGATGCTCTTAGGTTTGATTAAGTTCTTTATCTTCCATATTTCATTTTATGATAATCCAGGTACTACCCCAACATATCTGATTAAATTTCTTTGCTTAGTAACTTTTGTCTTATATTGATTTAACAGGTGAGATGGCACCTTGCTCTCAAAGCCACTTATACATATACTTAAGATAGATCCCATGGTGTTGGGGATGGGAAAGTTTAATCCAAAATTTATTCTGGCAGTATGTTTATCTTGAGCATAAACTTCTTTTCTAATTAAGGAAGGCTTGCTTTTACATGCTTAGCATCAACCATCAGCTGTGCTCCAGTGCTTGCCAAACAAATTTGGTTTCAGCATGTAAACATGAAGGGAACAACAGTTTTAGATCTGAATTTATTTAAGTAAAGAAAAAACAGATACAAAAGACAATTTCAAACCATGAAGCTATGATCTTCCAGTTAGCAGGCACTTCAGGTTTCCTTTTATAAGGGTGTCTGGGAGAATAGAGCCAAAGAACAAATGGAAGCTGGTGGCCTTGGGTTGGTTGATTGATTTCTTTACTATTTGCTACTGTCTTGTCAGATTCCCAAGCTGGTTTGAAAAGACAAATAGAACTGTTAAAATGTAAACTGATGAATAAGTGATATAAGCCAAGAGTTACAAAAATCATACAAGCAACAGAAAACAATAAGTGAGATGGAAAAATTACAAAGGAATTCAGGAAAAAGGCTTCCTTTCCTTGAAGCTAAAAGGATAGCAAAAAGTCATCTGCAGGTCTTCTTGGGAGAGAACATTTCATAACTGGAGAGCAAACACTGAAAAAAAAAACTCTTTCCAGTTACTGACTCAGGAACAGGGGGTTGGGGTTCTACCTCAAGCCTCAACTGAAGCCCTGACATATCTAGGTTGTAGTCTAGTTTTATGAAGAAGATTAAAGGTCAAAACCAACACTTAAAATTCATTCCATTAATGATACAGCTGGGTAAAATTTTGAAGAGATGTTTCACTTCCATGAAAGTTCATGAATATAAGCCCTTTGATATGTCTTTACAAAGTACTGCCTCCCCCGGCTTGCTTTATTTGGCCTTTGTGAGGCCTCTTCTGGCAATTCCAGGAGCCAACAAAATTTTGGAACTGCTGGATGAGGTTTCAAGGTACCGCAGATGGTTGTGTGGTGGAGAATCATGTCATCTCCTTGAATCTCAGCAAGGTGAATTGCATGTAAACCAGCTCATATAGGACAAATAAGAGACTCAGTACAGTGCAGCTGGCAAAGCAGAGTGTAATGCTGCACTAGCAATATTCCAAGCAAGTAATTTAGTAGCTCATAAACACATGGTATATATGCAGACTATAGTACTTGCAATACCAATATATGGCTAATTGATGTCAGGCTGTCTCTGCTTAGATGGGATCACAGTTGCAATACATGCTTAATGCATGAAAAGACACTCCATGCCAACAAAAGTAGCTTCTGCTTCTAATAACAAAGCTGGACTAAACAGCTATAAACCTATTCTTCCAAGGGAAGTGTAATTCTGATAACACAGGAATGCCTACCAAATTCTTCTCTTAAAATGACATTGTTTGTTTGTTTGTTTGTTTTCCTAGTTTATTCTCATCTCAACTACAAGGACTAAGTAAAAGCAGAATTCACGAAAAGGTCAGGCAGAAGTTGTTAGTTTCTTCTCGGGAGCAATAGAGCCAGCAAAAAGGAATTACCTACCTTTCACACAAGACTTAACATTTTTTTTTTTGTAACCCTCCTCAGGACCCTGATTCAATTCACTATTGTAGGATGTACCGTATTCCTAAGCTACACTACTTCACACTTGATGATGTCAGTAATTTCAGCTCTTCTTTCTCAGATGCACTGCTTGCCTCTTCTTTTTTCCAAGTCTCATTACGGTCTCTTTCTTCAAGTGCTTCTGATTCATTTACTGTATTTCCCCTCAAAGAAATTAAACTTCTCAGCATGCTTCTTAAGTAGGCCATTCATTGGTCTTTACATTTGCTAAGATGCCAATGCCCATTTGGTCTTTACTTTTTGGTCATCTTTCCTTAGGATAGGGAAAATATGCAAAACTTTGAACCTGTTCAAAAAGTGTAAAACTCCTTAGATGTAAAACTCTAAGGTTTTGTCCTGTTCAGACTATGAGGCAGCCAGACAGGAATATTGTCAAAAACAACTCTTTATGAAGACAACTATTTACAACAATAAGTCCATGTGAAAGATGAGGTAAGGCTGTGTTCTGATCAAGACCACCCAGGCAACAACAGAAGACCAGGCAAGGTTGCAGGATCACACTGTTGCAGAACCACAGGGCAGGATTCACTGACCAGAACTGTGGGACGGGATGATTCTAGGAAACATGGCAAGGCTGGAACTGAAGACAAGAGTCTGTAATCTGGAACACTGACCGAACTGGGCTGGAACATGGAGGCTAGGTGAGACTGAACTGGAAACACTGGACAAGGCTTGGCTCTGGAGGCTAGGCTGGGCTTGACTGGATATTCTAGGCAAGGCTGAGAACTGGAAGCAAGGCTGGACTGGACTGGAGACTTGAGGCAAGACTGCAGGCTGGAAGCAAGGCTGGACTGGACTGGAATTCCCAGGCAAGACTGAGAGCCTGAAGCACAACTGGACTGGACTGGAGATCCTAGACAAGGCTGGCAGCTTGGAGCAAGACTGGACTGGACTGGAGATCCTGGCCAAGACTAAAAGCTTGGAGCATGATGAAACTGGACTGGAGATCCTGGGAAAGGCTGGAAGCTTGGAGAACAATGAGGCTGGACTGAAGATTCTGGGCAGGACTTGAAGCTTGGAGCGTGATGATACTGGGCTGGAGATCCTGGGAAAGGCTGGAAGCTTGGAGAACAATGAGGCTGGACTGAAGATTCTGGGCAGGACTTGAAGCTTGGAGCGTGATGATACTGGGCTGGAGATCCTGGACTAGGCTGAGAGCTAGGGACAAGGCTGGGAACATGCTTGAAATGCGCTGAATGGTGGCGGCGAGGTTCAGAACTGGACATGAGGCTAAGATTGCAAGAATCGGCAGGAAGAAGATCCTCTATGGTAACTTGTGCAGCAGGCAGGTCCTTGATGCTAGGAAACGCAGGCACTGACTCCTCTCTGGCTACAAATGAGGTTTCTGATGCAGGTAGGGACTCTTCTGCTGGGGCTGTGAGCTTTAAGGATCGGTTGTCTCCAGCAGCTTGCTCTACGTGCATCTGCCTTTTATGCTGATCCTTCACACACCTGTTTCCTTCTGAAGCCAATCGGTCTGTCTTCTCCTTTGCATGCTTTTCTGCACATCTTTCCTGCATGCTGATTGGTGGATTCAAATCCTCCTCAGAAGACTGGCCAATCATTGTCTGTAACTTCTCCCACGCTGCTGAGTCACTTCTGGGTTTTGCTTTCCCAGTTTTTGCCCGGTAAGTTTCTGTTTCTACTTCTGACTCAGAAACCTCACATGTTTTACACTAAGGTGTAAAACACTAAGGTGTAACTCCTTAGATGATAACATTCTGCTGATAATACAATCTGTCCCTCATGGCTGACATGAATGAAACATATTCTCATTCTTATCAGTAGAAATTGAATCTCATAGAATTTAATGGGGAGAAATATCACCTAAATGTTAGAATATAAATGTTGGCCATATGTTGAAATCTTCATGCTACCTGGGGGAATCAAGACAAACCAGGATTATGGCATGCATAAATAATGGTTTCTTCTCTGTGTGCTTAAATTCTAATGAAAAAATGTCCATACACTTCTATATGCCTAAGGAGACAAATTGCAACTGACAACAGCAAATCTGCTCTTGAGATATATAGGATTTTAACAGGAATTTTTTCTTCAACATAGTGGTTAATCCCATCTCTCACTTCTCTACATCTTTACCCTGTTCTAGACTGGACCTCCTTTAGTAGTAGTAATTATTTTTAACACATCCATGTGCAAAGACTCATTCTAAGTAAAGTATTGTGTAGCCCTCAAGAATGTAACACAGTTTTGTAAACACAGCACACATTTATTTTTTAAAAAGTAGGCCTTGTAATAGTTTCCATAAAAGCTTTTCCCCTAAACATTCAAACTACGTATGGCAGGACATGTGCTTCTAAGTCCCAGTTCAACATCCTGATCTTTATTGGCAGCATCTTCAGAATCCCTAGTTAAATAATACTGTGATGAAATTTCTCCTCCATTTTCCTGAATTTTTTTCTTCCCTTTATTAGCATAATACTGGATTTCCACATGTACTCTTTTTAAAGAAGACATTACAATGGTACTTCACCAGTTTTCATTAACAAAAGACAGTCTCCTGCCCCATGGTACTTATATTATAATGTACTGAAGAACAGTTTAATTAACTTAAATTTACTTATAAAGCAATAGGCCCAGTGCTGCCAAGAGATAAAGTGAAGCTGCAGATTAATTCTGTAAGGAAATCTCTACCCTGTTTCCTGAAAGCTTTCTTCCCATGCAAAAGAGGCTTCTGTTTCTCTTGCCTCAATCTCAGGGTGCTTCTAAATTTTGTTTAGTAATGTTTTTGTGCTTACTTTGTTGTTGCAAAACTACTGCTCACTTCTCTCTCTCTCTCCCTCCCTCCCTGTGTGTGTGTTACACTCCATCATTTTGCAGCCTCCTTAGCTGCCCTACTGCCTAATCTGAAAAATGTCCCATGAGAAGAATGGTCTCATGGTGCCTTCCCTGGGGATTTAACTGAAGCATCAGAAATGAGGAAGGCTGTAATTTTATAGGGAGATGATTATACAGTAAAAGATAGGACATTTACATGCATTCATCCATTTCCTTGTATGTAAGGTTTATTTTATTTTATTTTATTATTTTATTTATTAAATTTGTATCACTGCCTATCTCCCCCCAAAGAAGGAACTCTGGGCGGTTTACAATAAAAAACGAGTTAAAATTCAACACAAATATAAAACAATACATAGAAATAGAAATAGAAGTAGAAATAGAAATAGAAATATAAAATATGATAGAATCGAGAAGGACTAAAACATTCTATATCAGTCCATGAGACTAAAGGGTCATTCTAAGGGGCTAGACATTGCCAGGAGTGGCTATCCCCCTTCCTGCTCCAAGCATGTTGGCAGAACCAGGTTTTTAGTTTTCTTCGAAAGTCCAGGAGCGAGGGGACTTGTCTCACCTCTGGGGGAAGAATGTTCCAGAGGGTGGGAGCTACTGCAGAGAAGGCTCATTTCCTGGACCCCGCCAGATGGAATTCTCTTACAGACAGGGTTACATCACTAAGAGTTTCATCAAAATATTCTCAGTTGAAAAGCCGTTTTCCCATTAAATGGAATTAGAATGGGCATTAGTGTTGAAGGAAAGGATCTTCAAGGGAATTCTTTCCATAAAGAGTTGGAAGATAACATTGTAAAAACAGGGATCCATTTGCATGGTGCTTCTAAGTTCCTTCAACTAAACATTTAAAGAATCTCTCTCTAGATTTCTGACATTTGTGAACATTTGATACGGAACTGGGAAGGAATGGGTCATTGGAGATATGACATATGCACCTCTACTCCCCCACCATGTATTATTTCAATATGTGGATGAAAATGTATAAAAAAAATGGTCAGTGAATATAAATATTGTGACAGCACTTTATTCAAAGTCTTCTTACTAATATGAAGTAAAAAAGAGATAACTTGAATGGCTAAAATTCCACAATCAATAGTGAAGTAAGAAGAGAGGAATAAACACAACATCTTTGCTAATACACAAGATGTGAAATTGGTGTTTGCTCAGGATCACTTGTTTCTGTTGTCAGATAACATGAGCTGTCATCTAAGATCAACCATTGAATTTGTCTTTATTAACTAGCCCCTTGCAATGGCTGCATGATAGTTGTGAGTGATTAAAACACATGCATTAATGAAGAGCACTGTGTAAACTTGCAGACCCCAAACTACCATCTAGTACAATTAGGCTCCAGCTTCTCTTGATCCTGCAGACCAAGCATTTTTGAAATTTAATTGGCATGAAAGGCAGAATAAACTATGCACAACAAATTAAGTGTGAAACAGTGTTAATTTAGATAATGTCTATTCTGTGAAACCACTTCCTCAGCAATATTTGAAGACGCACAATGAGAAGATCCGCTGGTCCCTTCCACTATTAGAGCAGCGACTATGCTGTGCAGTCCCTGCATTTTCATGCAAGATTTGGTTAGCATTCAGCATTTTAACATCAATCTTGTTTGCATTCTTTTATGGTTCCAGTGAAAAAGGTGACTTTATACTACCTATATATAAAAAGTTATAGGCCAAAACAAAACCATGGGTATTCTGAATTACTGTACCTGGGGCTGCAGATGACCCTCTTGGTCTCACTGGACTACATTAAATATTATTGTAAGCTGCACATTGTATGTATGTGAGTGTGTGTGTGTGTGTGTATGATATATAATAATATTTATGATGTATATAATATTTGATGAATATTATGGTGAACATATTTCTTTTCCCTCATATGGTATGGGAATACAAGCTGACATTAAAAACATACACAGACACACAGACACACATAGTGTGTGTGTGTGTGTGTGTGTGCGAATGATTAGTATATAAACAACTCAGACAGTTGATTTTTTTTGCTAGTTCAGTATCTATTATTTTCAGCTGCAAAATTTCAGAGATTGTCAGCAAGAGTAAAGTACAAAAATGTCAAGCAATCTTGAGGTCTAACTCTGTAATCTTCTATATATTTATTGAGATTTATGGGAATATATTGAATGTTACTATTTTTCTCTAACTAAAACACAGACAACTCATCTCTGGGTTATTGTGTGCATGGGTAAATTTTATATATTCCTCACCTGACTTGTCCATTTGATGAATATTATGGTGAGCATATTTATTTTCTCTCGTATGGTATGGGAATACAAGCTGGCATTAAAAACATTTTACAAATTTGGTACAAGAATTTGTGCAAAATATTGGGGAGAGGGGGATGGCACCTAGGAAATCAAAGACTCTTTTGAAATGTGAAGGTTAGCAGTCTAAAATTGCAGTTACCTTTTTCAAAAGGACCATTAAAAGCCTAGCTATCTCACAAATCAGACATGCTATCCTTGGGACTTTGTTTCAGTCACATCACAGACTGTAACTCCTTCCATGGTGGGTAGGTTCCTGTGTACCAATGAATCCATATCTATAACTTAAATAAGACAGAGAATGAACTTTCATTCATTCTAAAATGCCGTATTTCAAAGATATTTTCTTAAACTTAGCAATGTTTTCTGCTTAGGAATTTTACTTACAGAACAATTTTAGCAGCAAGGAAATTCCAGTCTTCAAGGCTGTCGAATAAGGCAAGAGGCAAATGTTGGAAGAAGACTGGAGACACCTACTCTTAGTCATGGGAACTCACTGGATATTGTTGTTCTTTCTCAGTCCAATCTAATTCATGGGGTTATTGTGAGGATTGGAGTTCAGAAATAGGGAATTGAGGAATCCAGAAATAGGGTACAGAAAAGCATTCCTTCATTCTATTTGTATAGTGCTATGATTTGATCAAAAATCCCAGCAATTAATGTATGAAGGACCTACATTAATTGGATTAATGCTTTGGTTATCTACTCTTACTTTTAAGTTGATATTGAAGCTGCTTTCCTGCCTTATTAGGCAAAGGGAGGAAACAACAGTGGCTGGGATAATACATAAATATCATTACATACAGATGATATATTATGTCTGATTGACATTATAATTATATTTAGATGATATATTATGTCTGATCGACATTATTTTGGTTGGTCGCACAGTCAGCCAGATGTTTAGATTGGATTTGTCATTTTTGTCCACCTATTGAGTCCTTCCCAAGGATCTGGGATAGGCAGATGTTGTTGTTTAATAATATTAAAGGATTGTTACAGTTCTATGTCTATGTCTGTGTCTGTGTCTGTGTCTGTGTCTGTGTCTGTGTCTGTGTCTGTGTCTGTGACTGTGACTGTGACTATGTCTACTATGTCTATATCTTTGCATTGCTCAACTCCCAGCAACTCCAATGTTGCGGACCCCGTCTGTAAGAGAATTCCACCTGGCGGGGCCCAGGAGGTGGGCCTTCTCTGCAGTGGTGCCCGCCCTGTTGAACATTCTACCCCCCAAGGTGAGGCAGGCACCTTTGCTCCTGACCTTCCGGAAGGGTTTGAAGACCTGGTTCTGCCGCCTCGCCTGGGATGGGAAGGGCAATAGCTCTTCCTGGGGGTTGCTGGTGATGTAGAGTTCTCCCTACTGAATGGAAATCTCCCATTTGGATTCCATATCTATATTTATTTATTATTTTAGTATTGTAGGTGTTGACTTGGTGATTTTATGATGTTGAGGTTTTAAGGTGAATTTTATTGTAAACCGCCCAGAGTCCACCTTTTAGGTGATAGAAATGTAAATAATAAATAAAATAAATAAACTCTGGGTGTTTCACAGATAAAGCCAGGTCTTCAAGGCATTCCCAAATACCAGCATGGTGGGGGCCACCTGGATCTTGGGGGGAAACCTCATTACAGAGGCCCAGAACTACAGCAGAGAAGGCATGCTTCCAGGGTTCCGAGAGACGGTGTTGTTTAATTGAAGGAACCTGCCAAGGCATGCCCATCACTGCCTGCACTGCTGCATTCTGGACCATTAAAGTTCCCGGGTAGTCTTCAAGGGCAACCTTATATAGAATGGATTCAGTATTCAAGCCATGAGGTGACCAGTTTTCACCAAATATGTATATTTTATACCAAAACATATTGTTATTACAAACAATATGGTAATGTATTAGGTTATCCAAGTGTATGGAGTAAGCCTCATATATTTCCTGTAGGCTCCAATTTTTAAATTTTTCAAAGTTGGGTCTTTACTTGCATGAGTTCTTTTAAATATGTGGGTATAGTTGTTGTAAGGAAACTTTCTTCATTTGTGGATAATTCAAATTGTTTGTCTTGGATTAATATTCATATAAATAGATTATGGGGAATGATGAACATTGTAAAATTTAGTATTACTTCAAGACTGATATATTTTCTCAGGGGTATTCCTATGTTAATATTTTATGGTATTTTAAAATGAACAAATGTCTGTCTGTCCATCTGTGTATTGATTATGATGGTTTTAACTTTCCTGATTTTCAGTTATAGGAGCAGGCACTTATTTTGACCAGTTTCTTTATAGGATTCAAGTGATCATGCCAAAAATAACCATTATGGGCATAATTTAAAACTTATTATGTGAACCTTCCGAGGCATAGTTAGATATTGAGACTGAAGTATAATTTTGAGCCTTATTTACATGGCATTCTGAAATAATCCCTGTCTGAAAACTTTGTACTGACTTATTGATAATCAGGTTTTAAAATCTTTGGAGTTACTGTAAGATGAATTTTAGTGTCTAAAACTACATTCAGCATATTTAATTAAAACATTTCCTGGTTTCACAATTTGGTCCAAATGCACTAGCAATTGTTCTGTTGCCAATACTGGTAACTGCAGACTTGGGAATAAAGAGTTAGAGTACCTCCTATTAATAAATAAATGGTTATGAATTTTAAAAATTAAGTGTTTTTTCTTATAATCTTAAAATGAGACAAATACAATAAAAGATTTTATGTTATGTTTATTGAACATCTCAAGATGTTTCTAAAGTCTTTCAGCCTCATTATGTGGTAAACGTAAAATAACACATTAGAGAGCCATCCTGATGTTATGTTTATTGAACATCTCAAGATGTTTCTAAAGTCTTTCAGCCTCATTATGTGGTAAACGTAAAATAACACATTAGAGAGCCATCCTGATGTAGTGGTTAAGACACCAGGTTAGAAACCAGGAGACTGTGAGTTCTGATCCCACCTTAGGCACAAAGCCATCTGGGTGACTTGGGCCAGTCTCAGCCTTGGAAAAGAGGCAATTGCAAATCACTTCTGAAAATCTTGCCATGAAAACATCAAAGATTAGTCCAAGCAGTTGCCAGGAGTCAATACTGAACTCGAAAGCATAATATATATCAAATGGATATATCGAATGGATTATTATTTGACCTTGACTCATCACTGCTCCATTGGGGGTTAATTTTCATAAGCTTCTTAATATGGAGTTACAAAAATCAATACAATTAAAACCAATTAAAGATGTGAATGTCCTTTTTAATTATACTGTATACCAAGAATTGAAATGTATTGTTAAATGAAGAATTAGGAGTTTACTGAGGACAGTGTGCAGCTAAAAATATTTTTTTTAGTATGGAATAAATAGCTCAGCCACAAGACTAAAAACTTGGATTGATAAACTGGCTTTCTACTGGTATAATAGGAAGACTGGTCAATATTATTCCAGGTAGTCAAAGTTTAATCATTGTTAACCATTCAACTATTGTTTTCTCCTAACATGTCTGGGGATACTGACAGGCATTTCATTATCTCGTACATCAGCCTAATTACCAACCTCACTGTATGGGTTACACTGATGAAATAACTGGCCAGCTATCATGATACATTTGTGCCTTGCTTAAGGGCAATAATTTGTTTCAATATTTCTTATTCACTATAAGAATGTTCCAAGCAAAATCAGCAAAAGGCCCCTTGTATTCTCCAGCTACAATTATCTATCTGATGATACACTCCATCTGCTGACTAGATTAGAAATGTTCAGTCTGTGCCACATGATTTATATTTTTAATTTAATGTCAGATGGCCCCAAAATCATACAATAAACATTTTGCTATTCAAACATAGTTGATTGGAGGGCAAACTAATTACTTGGCCTGTAATCCTGCTCCCAATTACATGTGCACAACACCCATTAAAATCAAAGACTCATGCAAGTAGTGTTCTCTAATGAATTCAAATGTGTTTGCTATGCAGTAGAAAAGGAATAAAATTGGTGGATGTGTTACAATGGAGCTGACATGACTGGCTGCCTTTTTGATGAAAATGCTTATTAGTATTTTTTTTTGTTTGGTTTGGTTTCTGAGTTCAGCAGTGTATTGATCCATTATCCATTGTGTGTCAATATGGAAGTCAGACAGTTGCAAAACAAGAATTCTAACCTAATTTTTGCTCTGCATCTTCAGTTGGCAGCATAATTTTTTTTTAGAAAATGCTGGAGCTGAAAACTAATGACTGAAAAATATAAGTCCTGAAATAAGTGACAAAACCATGTCTTCATAGATTTGCCTAGATTTCTGATTAAGAACCAGTTTATCTGAATAATATTGCCATAGGCACTGTCTGTGGCCCACATTGCTTTCTTCTATTGCTTTCTGAGATGGTTAAACTATTTTCCAGAGTTGCTGTAGTGAGTTAATTCTACCTTAAAATAACCTATACAGAGATTTTATTCAAGAATTAGATATACACATGGATATAGAGATTTAACAAGATAAAATATATTCATCCTAAGTACTCCTTATATAACCTTTATTTTATCAACTTAGTATTTTTTGAAAGAGCCTCTTGTGATACATTCTCTTCCTTCCCTGCAATGATATTTTGTTGTTGCAATCATTCATTTATGTCTATCAAATTGAAATTTTGCTATGACTCATGGTCTTTCCCCAACTGAGAGTTATCTCACAAATTAATATAATGTTCCATTTACTTCCTGTTACTTTTCTGTTGTTTAATTCCCTCACTGTTGCACACTGGCCTTAATTCAACTAGATGCATGTTTTGTTTTGTTTTTTTTGTAGTGGACCACTACTACAGTAAATGACCTAGAGCCCCATTCCAATTATAAGTAATACTTCAAAGAAATGAATAAAGACTCAATTATAGGGTGTATAAAATGCAGACTGCAGTGCGGTTCTGTTAATACATCAGCCTATACAATATTGTGCATGGAGAATGGTGATTGGATCTCTAATATGCATTAGATTTTCACATGCTCACTAACAAGTCCATCCCCCAGTTCCTGCAGTGCAGCTCCAGAGGCAATTATCTACACTTTAAATCCCTATTTCATTTACTTTTTTAAAAAACACCTAGGTCCCTCAGTCAATTTCTGTAGATTACCCTGGCAAACTTGAGAGGTCATTTGGGGTTGTGGCTGACTTTGGTAAGAAACCAATTTAAAGAAAAGAAAAAAAAAACCTTCTGATTTTCGTTTTGGAAGTTACTTAATCCTAGCTTTGGGTAAGCTACCTATCACATTCTAATTGTCTATTATGGATATATTGATGTGGCAGTGCATATTTTAATGAATGGCTGCTTGATCGATTTGAGCCACCACCTTTGGGAAGCTGCCACACCTGATCAAGTGTTCAGTCTTCAGTTGAACAAAGAGCTAATGTAGCAACTTCATCAAGAAGCCTAATAATTTGCCTGCAAAAGCCCTGAGGCATATATTTTGTTTCTGATCCTGGCCCGGTGCAACTATTAGGCCCAACTGGGCTAAGCCAAGGTTGATCCCTTGGACAATAGCAAAGTTGAATAAGAAAGTGAGGATGCCTTTCACGATAAGTCACACAACTGAGACAGACAACAAGAAGCATAACATTTAATTGTAAGCTACTCAGGGTCATGAATACGAGATGGGTGACAATATAAATTGAATAAATAAGCAAACAAACAAAGCAAGATTCTGTCAAAGAGATCTCTTATAATATGGAAACCCCTGTATTGGCTTCTGGAGATATTCCAGGTGTTCTCATGGTACTGCTTGCCATCTGACAGTGATACAACCCAAGCAGCTTGCTCTAAGCTTTTGAGACAGATGAACTTCTTAGTTTTTGTAAAACACAATATACAGGGCTGGCACTAAACAGTCACAGCAATAACTATCTTCCTCCTCATTATTCCATGCAAAGTTACTTTCAGTTGCACTGGTAATATAGAGAAATATTGAAGTACATAAAACAATCAAGTAACACATATCTACTATCACCTCCTCAGGCATGTTTTCCAAGTTTTGCTTCTTTTGTTTCTCAATGAGGCAGCCACATCCTCTATCATGCAAAATAGTTTTGATAAGAAATATTCCCTATGGTATTGAGAATCTATAAAAGAGGAAAAAAAGCATCCCTTAATGGGTTTCTCTCACAAGGAACCCCACTGAGTTGAGTTTACTGCTAGATGGCTTAGGAGATGAAAGATGTAGCACTTCAAATGATGTAGGTAGATGCATTTGAATGCTTGATGAAATCTCTTAATATGACACTATACAAGCCTTCATATCAGTCAGGAGATATGGAGAGGAAAACAATCCAGAGAAATTTGCCAAAGGAAGTAGCTGATGGCACTTTAATGCTGAAGGAGATATTAGAGTGTGATTTGATTTTGTTTTCTTCATAACTCTGAAAAGGCATACATTTTGGCACAAGGAACTTCAGGAATAATCATCTGGAACATGCTGAATTATGAAAGAGGAAATATAAAGAAATAGGCTCATGCATCTACTGTATATAGCATTGGGGTGTGTGTGTGTGTGTTAGAGAGAGAGAGAGAGAATAAATGAGCTGGTCTTTCAGTTGGGAATGCCACTTCCTGAATACGTTAACCCCACTGAAAGTTGGCTGGTAGAGGTGGGTAGAGCAAACAGAATCCCCAGCTTGCCTTGATGATAGACAGGCCAAGAAAGCCTAAGCTTTATAAACTAAGGACCTGAACTAGATATATTTTTTCCAATATTGGAAAGAAGTTCACTAGACACATGTTTGGTGATCATATATTGTTGAATATTTGGTAACTGGCACTGAAATTTTTAAATAGTTAATAAAGGTTTGACTCTAATCATAACAGTTGCTTTGTGTCTTCCTTGGTAGGCAAGAGACAATATCCTACTGTTACTGATTCCCTCTACCTCCAGCTCTATCTATCTATCTATCTATCTATCTATCTATCTATCTATCTATCTATCTATCTATCTATATATATATATATACTGTATATCTATATCTATAATCTACCTACTTCTACCTACCTACCTACCTACCTTTAATCACAGAAGAGGGCAGAAAAAAATGACAAGACAACTAGCTGATCCATCATCCATTCATCCAAATTTTGATTAGCTGAAGACACTTTTACATGAGGCTAATGCAGCAAAAAACAAAATTGATGTCTTGTGGCAGATTAAAGACTAAGGCATGTACAGTAGAATATGTTGTGTCTGTTTTTAAATGTTGATTTGGTTTGACAGTTCAGAATGTCAATATCCACCTATGGATGGCAGTGCAAAACTCTAGGTTTCTTAAACAAAATGGTACAAACTTTGCCATAGAGTGGTGAAAGTATAAGTTTAGGGTTCATTGTTAACAGATGTGGCAGCTCTGGCAATGATTAAAAAAATAAAAGGAAATCAATCATACCAAAAAAAAAAAAAACTTTCTACAAGAATTTGATAGGATCAAATTACAAGTATCTCCAAAAATATTGATTAGAATTGCTACTAATAACAATAATGATGTTGTAACAATAACCTTAACAATAATGTTGTCTATAATTCCATAGTAAGAAATACCACAGTGCTATTTTTATAACACAAAATACCTTTTATCCCAAGGAAGAAATTTTATATACAAGTTGCCTGAAGAAATGGTGTAATGAAAAGTGCAGAAAACATTATAACCAGCAAATCAGTAAAAGAGTCTCAGCTGAACCAAGTTCTGGGAGTCCACCGCATTACATTATTACTCTACATTTAGCTTTTTTTTTTCCTTGTTGTTTTACTAATCCCTTATACTCACCTACAAAAATTTGTCAGGACTGGAAGGTACAGCAGTCTCTTAAAATATCAATATTTTCCATCTAATAAATTTTGATCTTAAATTACACTGCTTTTAGGATGCTTTGTACAATGGTCCATTTAATGCAACATCCATATGTTTATATAACTATGCAATATATCTCATATTCTAAAGCTGCAGTATTATAAATCACTTGTATTATTTGTCCATGTATTTTGTAGTTTAGGGGAATATGACGGAATCAGCTGTAATTAAGATTGCTGTTCTATTCTCTGCTTGGGGTGGAGAGAGGAATAGATCTACATGGGGATGGTTGCTATAGACCACTCCTCCCACACTTGGACTGTTTTAGATTCTTTGCCACCTGGATTCTTTATTTTTACCTTTATTTAGATTGTTTATTATTGTATTTTTTTTATACTATGTATTTTATGGTTGTTGTTTTTAATTGATTGTTGTAAACCGCCCAGAGTCCCCTGACGGGAAGAGATGGGCAGGGACAAATTAGATAAATAAATAAATAAATATGTTTATTTGTATGCAAATGATCTCAAAAAATAAAAAAGACAGCCAGCTTGGTGTAGTGGCTAAGGTGCTGAACTAGAAACTGGAAGACCGTGAGTTCTAGTCCTCTCTTAGACATGAAAGCCAGCTGGGTGACATTTGGCCAGTCACTATCTTTCAGATCCAGCCACCTCACGGGGTTGTTACTGTGGAGAAAATAGGAGGTGGGGACACTTGTTTATTTATTTATTTGTTTATTTAATTTTTATCCCCCCTTCATTATTTTCAGAAACAACTCAAGGTGGCGAACATACCTAATACTCCCTCCTCCTCCTATTTTCCCCACAACAACAACCCTGTGAGGTGAGTTGCCCATTGCCTGAACCACTAGACCAAACTGGCTCTCAATGTCACTTGGAGTTGCACAAAAATAAAGATGGTATATAAATCTAAAAATAAATGAATGTCTTAACAGGAAGAGTAATCTAAAAAATAAAAGACTGCTATGTCATGTTCGCCGTTTCAATGTCTTTGATACATCGTAACGTTTCGCATGTCATTAGCTGGATGCGTGTTTCATCTTTCTCGGGAGGATGGGAGTAGTTATCTTTTGGCTTTGCTTTGGAATGTATTTACATTATCTATTGCGCTCAAGGTTACTTTCCCAGGCTAGCAACTCTGACGATTGCTAGCACCTGTGCCGGGCGGGGCTGTTACGAGGGAGGCGGGATACGTTTGCACCAAGGGTTTAAGTTTGTATTTGGCGCGCTTTTGCTCATTCTCAGCTTTCTCTGTATTTGCCTTTAGTTCCTTAATAAATCAGATTTCATAAAGCAGCCTCTTGTGAGTCTGAGTATTTGGGCTAGGGCAATCATTACATAAAGCTGAGAATCTAAGATCCTAACTCCGCTGGCCCCTGTCCAGGAAAAGACAAGTTGTCTAACCCTGTGAGGGAGAGCGCCAGCGATGACCGAACCCGACATAGTGTGGATGGAAGAAGGGGAACCGGACTCGACCGTGAGGCGGCCCGACCGACCGCCCCAGGGAGGGGAGCTGTCCGCCATCCTAGAAGAGGCGAGCTCCGAGTCGGAGGGTGAAGCCAAGGGTCTGAAAACCGCCCCGGAGACTACCGTAAATTCTCCGGGCGAGTTGGTCACCTGGGATGAGACCCAAGGGGATGTCACGGTGGCGGGGGGCCCATCCTGGAAGCAGAGATACCCCTTATCCCCCAACATGGTGCAGGTGCAGCCAACGGAGGGCTCCCCCACCCCGGATCGGATCCGAGTGCTGGAGTCAAAAATGGACTCGTTAGAAGCTATACTGAAACAGCTGAGCTTAGATGTGACCTCGTTGCGGGAAGTCCGGGAAGAATCAAGTCAACGGTATTCAACCCCTTCGTCCCATGTGCAGTCCCCGGAGCAGCGACGGCCGGTGCGGAGGCGCGAAGGGGACCAGTCGGTCCAGATGGAGATCGCGGCATCGCCAGGACGACCGCCCCGGGGCCCCGCGCCGCTGCGAGCCAGGGAAGCACAAACCCCTGCAGCACCGGCGGCGGGGCGCAGCCCGGCGGGAGGCGGGATGAGAGACTTCCCGGTCAAGTTTGATGGGGACCCGACCAAACTCTCATTTTTCTTGATGAATGCTAAAGCCTACATGGAGGAATGGGGGTCGCTTTTCCAGTCGGAAAAGGCAAAGATCATTACCATTGCCACCAAACTGAAGGGGAAGGCGGCAGACTGGTATGTCCAGATGTGCCAGTCGGAAGCGCCGGAACTGGAAAAATTCGATGAGTTCCTCTGGGCATTGAAACAACACTTCGAGGATCCTTTGGCGAAAGAGAGGGCAAAGCGAGCCCTGAAGGAACTTAAGCAGGGGTTCAGATCCGTGGCGGATTATGCTTTGGAGTTTAAAGCGCTGGCTGGGAAGGTGGATGACTGGTCCCAAGCCACCATTATCGAGCTATTCAAGGATGGCCTGAATACAGAGGTGCTGCGCTGGTCCTTAGGGAGGGACGACCCATATACGCTGTACGAATGGATCCTGCTGGCGGGGAGGGCTGAACATGCCCATGAGATCTTCGCCCATCGAAAGACCGCCAAATTGGGGCAGGAGGTGAAGCCCAGCCGCCCATCGAGCACCGGGGGAAAACCAGGACAACGACCCTGGGACGAGGAGCGAGAGAAGCGGTATGCGAAAGGCCTGTGCCTAAGATGTGGTAAAGAGGGGCATCGCGTGGCGGCGTGCCTGAAGGCAAAGGGAGAGGAACGGCTCGGAAAACCGCCGGCGAAGTCCCCTGCCTTGCCGAGGAAGCAGAAAGCCGCGGTGGCTGAAACCATGGAAGAGCATGTGGCTCTGGTAAAAAGAGTACTGAGTAAACTCAGATCAGCAGAATTGTATGCCAAACTGTCTAAATGTGCATTTCACCAGACCCAAATTGACTACTTGGGGTATAGAATTTCAGATAAAGGCATAGAAATGGACCCTGCCAAGGTGCAGGCTATCATGGACTGGGAAAGTCCCCGCACCCGCAGGCAACTTCAAAGTTTCCTGGGGTTCAGCAACTACTACAGATTATTCATAAGGGGGTTCGCTGAAATTGCCTTGCCACTCACCGAACTGCTTCGAACCAAGGGTGTGGGAGATACTCGGAGAGTAAAGAATCCAGGGACGCTGTTGCGCTGGACGCCTGCTTGTCAAACAGCGTTTGAGCGGCTAAAAGCAGCTTTTGTCAAAGAGCCCATTTTACAACATCCTGATCCCTCAAAACCTTTTGTGGTGCAGGCGGATGCCTCCGATTATTCCATTGGGGCATTGTTGATGCAACAAGATGGGACAGGGTGCCTCAAGCCATGTGCCTACTTGTCCCGCAAGTTCTCCGAGACTGAGAGACGTTGGCATGTATGGGAAAAGGAGGCATTTGCAGTAAAAGCCGCATTAGAAGCCTGGCGGCATCTGTTGGAGGGGGCGAATCATCCCTTTGAAGTATGGACTGATCACAAAAACTTAGAGGCTCTTAGTACCCCTCGAAAACTGAGCCCCAAACAGGTTCGGTGGGCTCAATTTTTCAATCGATTCAATTTTCAGTTGAAATTTATTCCGGGGAAAAGGAATTTCTTGGCTGATGCATTGTCCAGGCAACCTCAGGACTCCGGGGCAGCGCCAGAAGTGGTCAGCACCCTGTGGACAGCGCCCCAATTGGGTATGCAGGCTGTGACGCGTAGCCAAACACGCGCGCAGCAGCCTCCCACTGCGGACGCCGCCCAGCCGAATGCTTTGTCAATTCCCTCCCAGTTGCAACAAAAGTTTCTAAAAGAACTGAAAACAGATACTTGGTTGCTTGCTAATAAAAACAATGTTACTTTTGACCGAGGCTTCGCTTGGAAATCTAATCACCTCTATGTCCCTGAAAGCCTCAGAAAAGACGTGTTACTACGTTCACACAATGACAAACTGGCAGGTCACTTCGGGTTTGTAAAAACCCTGCACCTGGTTCGCAGACAGTTTTGGTGGCCCACATTACGTAAGGATGTTAAAGACTACATTGCCTCCTGCACTGTTTGTGCCATGTCTAAACGCAAGGTGGGCAAGCCCCAGGGACTGCTGCAGCCGGTGGCTGCCCCTTCTTGCCCCTGGGATGAAATCTCCATGGACTTTATTGTTGAGCTACCACCCAGTCAACGCAAAACGGTCATTTGGGTGGTCAAAGACTATTTCTCAAAACAAGCCCACTTCATCCCTTGCGTGTCCATTCCGTCGGCACGTCAGTTGGCCCGCCTATTTCTTGTACACGTGTACAGGCTACACGGATGTCCCTCACGTTTGATTTCGGACAGGGGCACACAATTTACTTCACAATTTTGGCGTGCGTTCCTTAAATTGTTAGGCACGAAGCAAGCCCTGTCCACGGCTTGGCATCCCCAAACGGACGGGGCCACAGAGGCTTTGAATTCTACTCTAGAGCAATACCTCCGAGCTTTTGTGAATTACCAGCAGGACAACTGGGTAGACCTCCTCCCTTTTGCTGAAGTAGCGTACAACAATGCAGTGCATCAAAGCACTGGCCAAACCCCATTTCGTGTGGCCCAAGGCAGAGACTTTGTCCCTATCCCTGATCTACCGCAACCTACCGGCGGATCGGCCACTCCGGATAATTGGGCAACGCAACTGGCAGACTCCTGGCCAATGATTCAAAAGGCACTAGCTGATGCACAATTGGATTATAAACAGTACGCTGATCGGAAGCGGGCCCCTCAGCCAGCATTTCAAGTGGGGGACTCGGTTTACCTTTCCACCAAGTTCATAAAGTCCTCACAACCTTCCAAGAAACTGGCTCCTAAATTTGTGGGTCCTTTCCCGATTACCGCTCAAATTAACCCTGTGACTTTTAAACTGGACTTGCCTCATAACCTCAAACGCTTACACCCTGTTTTTCATTGCAGTTTGCTCAAACCGACTATTCCTTCTGACCGCTGGCACCGCCAACCTCCACCTCCAACCCCCATCATGATTGACGGTCAGCAACACTTTGAAGTTAAATAAATTTTGGACTCTAGACGCCTTCGCAATACTCTGCAATACTTAGTTCGCTGGAAACATTTCCCTCATCCAGAGTGGGTCGCTGCACCAGATGTGGCTTCCCCTCTTCTAGTTGCCCGTTTCCACTCAGCTTATCCCACTAAACCGGGTCCCTAAGGGTATTTTTAGGGGGGCGGTATGTCATGTTCGCCGTTTCAATGTCTTTGATACATCGTAACGTTTCGCATGTCATTAGCTGGATGCGTGTTTCATCTTTCTCGGGAGGATGGGAGTAGTTATCTTTTGGCTTTGCTTTGGAATGTATTTACATTATCTACTGCGCTCAAGGTTACTTTCCCAGGCTAGCAACTCTGACGATTGCTAGCACCTGTGCCGGGCGGGGCTGTTACGAGGGAGGCGGGATACGTTTGCACCAAGGGTTTAAGTTTTTATTTGGCGCGCTTTTGCTCATTCTCAGCTTTCTCTGTATTTGCCTTTAGTTCCTTAATAAATCAGATTTCGTAAAGCAGCCTCTTGTGAGTCTGAGTATTTGGGCTAGGGCAATCATTACATGCTATCTTATTAAGAAGTTCATGAATGAAGCAATATTTCTTAGTCTTGGTTAATTATATGGAAAATTGTATGAGGGCAGCTCTGCCAAGGAGAACTTATCTAACTTGGGAGTATTGCCCACCAGATGTGCATGTCCTGTGGAATGTAGACCATATGTTGTTGTTTATTCATTCAGTCACTTCCGACTCTTCATGACTTCATGGACCAGCCCACGCCAGAGCTTCCTGTCGGTCGTCAACACACCCAGCTCCCCCAGGGTTGAGTCCATCACCTCTAGAATGTCATCCATCCATCTTGCCCTTGGTCGGCCCCTCTTCCTTTTGTCTTCCACTCTCCCTAGCATCAGGATCTTCTCCAGGGTGTCCTGTCTTCTCATTATGTGGCCAAAGTATTTCATTTTTGCCATTAATACCATTCCCTCAAGTGAGCAGTCTGGCTTTATTTCCTGGAGGATGGACTGGTTGGATCTTCTTGCAGTCCAAGGCACTCTGAGAATTTTCCTCCAACACCACAGTTCCAAAGCATCGATCTTCTTTCCCTCAGCCTTTTACCATTGTTAAAGTGGGGACATGGAGCTGAAAAGGGACAGTTGAGGTTGGTCAGAGAAGTGTCTGTTGTTCACGATAATATCAAAATGTTTTGCTGCCAATTATCAGAAAGGAAAAAGAAAAGGAAGAAAGGATGGAAAGAAAAGGAGGTAAAGAGCAGAACTTGCAAAGCCCATAGAAAATAAGCACACTGATGTGCCAAGGAGAAAGCGAACAGAATGGTGAGAAGAAAAGGAGGAATTGCTACTGGAGGGATGTATAATGTGTGAGCAGAATGACAGCAAGAGGCTGTACTCAGCAATCCAAGAGCCTCAGAAGTGCCAAAGAAAAAGTGATCTCTGCCTGGAGAAGGGGGGACAGACTTGACCTTTCCCTCAACTATTTGTTACGCAGAATGAAAAGTGGTGATGTGAAAGGAAGAATCAGAAAACAGCTGACTGGAATCTATGAGGGCCAGCATGAGAAGAGGGCTGGTGAAAGATATTGCTGCATTCATTCAGAGAAGAACTGCCCCAAGGGTTATTTACAGGTACAGTTTGAAAGGTGTGAGAGAAATGACATTGCATAACAGGAAAAGACAAGCAACTCCTGTCCTTTTGAGAACAACCAACTCCAATCCACAGAAGAAATTGAGGGAAGTAAAGCAAGTGACTGTGGGGAAAGTAGGGGGGAGAGGAGGGAGCAAGAAGAGATACTAAAGTAAGAAAAGTTGAAGGGGTTAGCTGTAATGCAATAAAAGAGTAAAGAAAATGTTAAGAGATAAATAACAAAGGAAGAGAGAGAACAAGAGAGGTATAATGAAGAGTTTGAGAAAGGTATTGTTAACTAGACAAAGAGATTCAAGGATAACACTGAAGTGTAAATACAGGAATTTCAGTTAAAATAAGACAGAAAACACACTTTTTAAACAGAACAATAATGTTTAGACATGACACAAATATAAAATCACAGCCTTTGGTATGTGAGCACCCAGGGTGTTTTGTACATATTTGTATAATCAAGCTTTTTTTGTAAGAAAAGTCGATCTCCTGCCTGTTTACCACCACAAAAGAACCTACCACAAAGATAAATAGTGAGAATTAGATATGCTGCCTTTTGATATTCATTGGTGTCCTTAATTTATACCTGTAACTTGTCTCTCTGATTTTTATACTGGTCCACTTTAAAAGAAATATATTGTACCAGACTATATCTGCAGAGCCTGGGAAAGTGCTACAAATAAATTCCATTAATTATTATCAAGCATACTTATCAACAGTCTTAGGACAGAACTGAGGCAAGGATGAAAATATCCTTCCCCATCTTGATTTTTCTTCTTTTTAAAACAGCTCAACATGGAATAAACATTTCACTCTTTTTAATTAAGCATTTTTTACATTTTCAGATTTGTTTTGCTTATTACAACTACCATTTTTATAAAAGTTCCATGCTTTTGTTACACTGTCTTTCCATATAAATAACAGTAGGCTTTTTAAAAATGGATATACACACACACTCATCGACATGCACAGCTAAAGCTGTCTCAGTAGTGAATCCTATCCAGAACAGAGCTGGTTTGTGGACTTTCCGATACAAGTGATCAGAAGCCTTTAATTAAATATTTGTCCCCAATAATATACTCATGATTTCCTAACCACCAAGTATCCTTGGATCGCTCTATATCTATCTATCTATCTATCTATCTATCTATCTATCTATCTATCTATCTATCTATCATCTGGATAATCCCCCATTCATTCTGTTTTCATATTCCTCTTTTTGCCAGTGAAAGAGTATAAAGAAGAAATAGAATAGCCCTTGGTTAAAAAGTTAGATTGCTTAAGCCTCACTCATTTTGTTCAGATATGTGGTGCTTACATTAGCACAAAATGCGTTTTCATCTTAGAGGTCAGAAGTTGTCATGTTCTTTATTTCAGCATGTGAATGGCAGAAAAGTGCTTTATTTGGAATGAACAAAATGAATCCCTAAGCTTATTTTATTTATTGACAAAGAAACAAAAGACAAGATCCCCCTCTTGTGACTCACTGAAATTCCAGTACTAAGCTTTAACAGTGAGATGTTGGGAAGGAAGCATAACTTCCTGTTAAATGTACGCTGATTAATTATAATGACAAGGAAACATAGGCTTATTGATCCAGTTGGATTCATGATTTGGAACAGAAAAGTACATGCAGACAGTCAAGGAGGAAAAACAGGACTCCTAAAGATTGCTTCTAGCTCTAGATAGGTCACACATTCATTTTTCCGACCTGTGCATTTCCCGTCTTTGCTTTGCTTTATCCATGTTTGCAACTGATCAAGATGACAATCCCATCCAGTTGTTTCCATACTAAAAAAAATATTACCAAAGTTATATATAAGTTGATATCCCATGTTTCATTCCAAAAGAGTTCTGCTTAAGATACACACACACACACACACACATAGTGTGTGTATATTTGTATTTGTATTTGTGTGTGTGTCTGTGTGTGTGTGTATATATAGTGTATTTACTTATTTATTTATCCAATTTGTCCCCGCCCATCGGGGGACTCTGGGTGGTTTACAAAAATCAATTAAAACAACAATAATACAATGAATAAAATATACAATATAAAATCACAGCAATAAATAATATAAATAAGAGTAAAAAATAAAAAGTCCAAGTGGCAAAAGAATCTAAAACAGTCCAAGAATGGGAGGAGTGGTCTATAGCAGCCATCTCCATGTAGATCTGTTCACTATATCACTTTGTTGTTGTTTATTCGTTTAGTCGCTTCCGACTCTTCGTGACCTCATGGACCAGCCCACACCAGAGCTTCCTGTCGGTCGTCAACACCCCCAGCTCCCCCAGGGATGAGTCCGTCACCTCTAGAATATCATCCATCCACCTTGCCCTTGGTCGGCCCCTCTTCCTTTTGCCCTCCACTCCCCCTAGCATCAGCATCTTCTCCAGGGTGTCCTGTCTTCTCATTATATAGCCAAAGTATTTCAGTTTTGCCTTTAATATCATTCCCTCAAGTGAGCACTCTCGCTTCATTTCCTGGAGGATGGAATGGTTGGAACTTCTTGCAGTCCAAGGCACTCTCAGAATTTTCCTCCAACACCACAGTTCCAAAGCATCTATCTTCCTTCTCTCAGCCTTCCTTATGGTCCAGCTCTCGCAGCCATATGTTACTACGGGGAACACCATTACTTTGACTATGCAGACCTTTGTTGTCAGCGTGATGTCTCTGCTCTTAATTATTTTATCGAGATTTGTCATTGCTCTTCTCCCAAGGATTAAGCGTCTTCTGATTTCCTGACTGCAGTCAGCATCTGCAGTAATCTTTGCACCTAGAAATACAAAGTCTTTCACTGCCTCTATGTTTTCTGCCTCTATTTGCCAGTTATCAATCAAGCTGGTTGCCATAATCTTGGTTTTTTTGAGGTTTAGCTGCAAGCCAGCTCTTGCACTTTCTTCTTTCACCTTCATCATCTTCGCTTTCAGCCATCAAAGTGGTATTATCTGCATATCTGAGATTGTTAATGTTTCTTCCAGCAATTTAACTCCAGCCATGGATTCCTCAAGCCCAGCATGTCGCATGATGTGTTCTGCATACCAGTTCAATAGGTAGGGTGAGAGTATACAGCCCTGCCGTACTCCTTTCCCAATCTTAAACCAGTCCGTTGTTATGTGTTCTGTTCTTACTGTTGCTACTTGGTTGTTATACAGATTCTTCAGGAGGCAGACAAGATAACTTGGTATCCCCATACTGCTAAGAACTTGCCACAATTTGTTATGGTCCACACAGTCAAAGGCTTTAGAATAGTCAATAAAACAGAAATAGATGTTTTTTCTGAAACTCCCTGGCTTTTTTCCATTATCCAGCAGATATTGGCAATTTGGTCCTTAGTTCCTCTGCCTTTTCTAAACCCAGCTTGTTTGTTGTTTATTCATTTAGTCACTTCCGACTCTTTGTGACTTCATGGACCAGCCCACGCCAACACCCCCAGCTCCCCCAGGGATGAGTCCGTCACCTCTAGAATATCATCCATCCATCTTGCCCTTGGTCGGCCCCTCTTCCTTTTGCCCTCCACTCTCCCTAGCATCAGCAACTTCTCCAGGGAGTCCTGTCTTCTCATTATGTGGCCAAATATTTCAGTTTTGCCTTTAATACCATTCCCTCAAGTGAGCAGTCTGGCTCGGGCAATTCTCGCTCCATGAATTGCTGAAGTCTACCTTGCAGGATCTTGAGCATTACCTTACTGGCATGTGAAATGAGTGCCATTGTTCGATCGTTTGAACATTCTTTAGTGTTTCCCTTTTTTGGTATGAGTATATAAGTTGATTACTTATATCACTATATCACTATATATATATATATATATATATATATATATATATATATATCACTGTATATATATATATACAGTGTGTATATGTGTATGTTTATGTGTATGTCTGTGTGTCTGTGTCTGTGTGTGTGTGTATGTATGTATATATATAGAGAGAGAATTTAATCACTGCCCATCTCACTCAAAGAGTGACTACTATTGAACGTATAGTAACACAAAAAATAAAATTGACAAACATTTTCAGCTGAACAGTTTGGTTAGGAAAAATGATACTCACTTCTGGAAAGAGAATTTCTTTCAGAATCCCCCTCTAACAGGAACCTCTGCCCTGATAATTAGAATTGAAATCACAAGAAATTAGAAATGAAATCACAAGAAATCTCTATGGATGTGAAATTGATGACACTTGAATCTGGGGCTTCTCCAGAGTTGTGCCTCCAATGATGAAGACCCAAAACCAAAATAAAAATAAAAGGTACTGTTATTGCCGAAGAATTTATTTTTGGTTGTTCCTGCAGCTAGTGCTGCTTACTTACTTTTTAAATTTATATAGCCCCTCATCTCAATGCATGACTGTTTTGCTATATGTGCATTCATAGGAAAAATAGCTACACAATATTTTTATCAGAGTCTCTCTTACACACACACACACACACACACACAAAGTGTGATTTTTTTCCCCCTAGTTTTGATGAGGACTTTTTCATCTGCTTTGTCTGTTTTGCACAAAAACACGGGTAGATTTTGCTATAGAAATTAAAAGTAAGGTAGACTTTTCATCACAAAAGCACACATTTAATTCTAAGGTTTGTTGTTTTAATTATGGCTTTTCTGCTGTTTTAGAGCACTGGTCTTTTTTTCTGGAAAAGAAAAAGCTTTTATTTTAGCCATATATAAGCATGTATACATATATGTATACACTGTATCTCAAAGAGATAAACACATTTTCCTATGAAGATTCATTGCCAGCATCTAAAATTATCCCGTTTTTGCCAGAAGAAAACTAGAGAAAAACCAAAGTCATAATCAAACCACATAATAATAAAGTGAAATAGCTCATCTCTGCTGAAATTTTCTCAAAAGAAACCTTATTTTTTCATACAAGTATATAATTTTGTTGACAAGTGCTTCAGAACTATTTTAAAAACAATTTCATCTCTAGCTATGTGAGAATATACTGTAAAGATGAGAGAGACAGGCAGATAATCATGACCTCACCCTGAATTGGCTTGACTTCATGACACCATTAAGCCAATCACAAGTTAATTTAGAGTGAAAGTATGAAACACTGTTCCCTTTGAATTTATGAAATATTTCAAGAGTCTCTTGTTGAAGGGGAGGTCCCATAAATAATCCAGTGTAGGAGATGTTTGTTATTAAAATGTACTCCTATTTTGCCCAATGTATAAACATGCTATAAATGAAAGGGGTTTTAGGGAAGCTTTTCATTACATGATCCCTCTTGTAGACTTGATTTTCAGAGTAAAGGTAGGGGATACAACAATTACCCCAGACTAGATGCTGGGGTCCTCATCAGGCCCTTCTTTTGAGATGCACAGTGGGAGGAAAACAAGTACATTTGAAAAGCAGCCTATAGTAAGTGAATAAAAGAACCTGTCACTACTTCTTTTATTGATATTATGCTATCACACTGAGTCAAGATTCTCAAAATGTGGTATTGCCTAAAGTGAGCCAAGAGTTGAAAAGAAGCTTCTGCAATCAGACTATCCAAAATGGATACCACCAAGAAAGCAAAGAGGGAAACACCGCATTTGAAATACCACCTCCTTTGACAAGGCATTCAAGTACTTCTCTCAGGGAGGTGCCAATAGGGACGATTTGCTGGTTATAACTCATAAAATTTGTCTTTCTCAGTCATCCCCTGTCAAAAGGTGGTAGAAGAGGCAATTATCTATTCACATTAACTGCTTAAGGGATAATGGTTAGGTTAGGGAAAATAGGTATTTGTTTCTTTGCCTGCAATAGTTATGATGAAAACAATTGCAATATAATTCCACAACAGTCAACAAATATACTATCAGTGATCCATGCAGTTAACATCTGCAGTATAACCTCCACTGGAATCCAAGGACAATAAAGAGCTAGATTCTCTAGATTGGGGTGAGCAGTGCTGAGCCCATTAATGGTCTCTGTTTTGTGGTCCCCAGGATCATGATGCTAAAATTAGTGGCAAATGGCCAAATATCAGCCACACAATTCCCTATGGATTTCTGGAGGAAAAATAAAATCAATTTGTTATCTTAATACACCTTAAATAGTTCCCCTAGAAACAATTCTCCCAAGGGGGAAAAAAATCTGAAAAACAAAAACAAAAACAAGGGCACTCAATTACAAGATATAGACTACACATCCAATGAAAATAGGAACAAGAAAGATGCATCCCTTGACCACAAAGAATGTTTTAAATTTCTAATCCAGATCAAATGGTTTTACATTTGGTGGAGGAGAATGGCTACCTTGATGTAATGGTAGCTGTTGGGGGCCAAGGCAGGACACTGATAATAACTGAAGTGCTCTTTGCCATCCATTTTGTTTTTAATTATATGCCCATTTAAGGGACATGGAGTAATGATGGACACCATATAGCTAATATGGTTTTAAATGATAGATTGTGGTTACAGGGTGTGGACTCTGTTCTTTCACAGGCTGCACATTTTCCAGATCCTGTCCCATGAACCCTCTAATCTCCATTTGATTACTTTTGAAGCCCTCCAGATAGTTCTGGAAGGCTGATAATAGCAGAACAGCACTTGCAGGATTGAGATATCAATCTATTTTTACTAATCCAGTCACAATTCTTCAGTCTCCTGTGAAATCTAAGTTTCCATAGCACTAAACATATATGTTATCCAAGAGCTTAATTTTGCTTATTCCTTTGCATATTCAGGGAGACATAATGGTTAAGGTGTTGCACTAAAACTAGGGAGACGTAGATTGATATCTACCCTCAGCTGCAGAAGCTCACTGGGTGATTTTGGGACAATCGTGATCTCTCAGCTCAATTTACATCACAGGGAAGTTTTGTAGGAATAAAATAAAGGAAGATCCCCATTTTTTGCTGCTGGAGAAGTGGAGCATATATCTAATAAATAAGTATTTTTTTTTAAATGCACTAATTCTTTAAGTATAACTTTATACTAGTCAGTAAAAGTTATTTTCTTAATTATTATATATTAAGACCACATGATAGTCCTCTATGGGTGCAAAAGTTCTATTTTATGTGTTAAGATGCTGATATCAAAATATAAGCAAGATTGGACCTAGTACACAATTAGATGGAAGACCACGTGAAAATTCCAGGCTAGACTTTACCTTTATATTATCCTTTTAATACATCTCTCCATGCCCTACATCTAAGCCAGATGTCTGATTTTTTAAATATATCCAAGACTCTCCCCACCCCATTGATTAAAATTGAGTCTTTTTTTTTTTTTGCAATTCAAATGAAATCATCATTTTGAAGTAGAATTTTCATCTTCTGCTAAATGATATGCCAATATGATGCTTCCAATACTCTGCAGGCTGTAGTACTGAGTGGAAAGCCTAACAGATTAAATATAAATTCTCAGTTTAAAATTAAAATTCAAGAAGATAATTTCAGTGATATTGGAAGAAAACAATAATGAGTTTAATGTAATCTGAATTAGCTAGACATGGGCTTATTATCAGAATCAAATAAGCATTCTCAGAGACCTCATGAAGCTAACAAGGAAATTAGGTTGCAAATAAATAGTCTGAAATAACTTTTGGAGGAAAGAGCAAGCACATGTTCTTCAGAGAAGTGGCCATTTCTTGTTAAAACTGTTTTAGCAGCTTGAGAAAAATGATACATTTTTTAAATATACTTACCCATATTTATTCCTGGAGTAACATCTGTTAGTAGAGTCATCCTGAGGAAAGACATATCACACACTTGTAAAAATCTTTTTCCTACAAAGATACTGGATTAAAAAAAAAATCTAAAGAATGCTGAAAGGTACTACTTTGGGTCCTGTTGTATAGTTTGCTTCCAGTTCCAGCACATATTCTCAACCTCTTTTGAAGACTTATTTTTTCCTTCATTTAGGCTGGAATCCTATAGTGTTTTGGGATTCATAACACATCCTTTAAGGGCAGAAGCAGAACTATGTAGGACTATGATCTCAAAGGAAGGACTTTGGTATTAGATTCGTTCTCCTCCCAAGCATCTGTGGTTGAGACCTCAGAAAGACTTCCCAAAGGTCCATGTCAATAAATGGACAGACTCATCTATCCAAAACAATAACAAATATAATGGAAGAGAAGAAATAATGTTAATAGCATGTTAATAACACTGGTGCTTGTTTTGAGACAAATTCTTCCAAACATGATTCTTCAAGGCATTTTTTGACTTGACTTGCTGACAACCTTCTGCTTCAGAGGGTGGAGGAAGTTACAAGAGGAGAATGTTTCTTGATTTGATACTAATCAATGCATAAGGAAATGGAAATAGCAGGAACATTGAGGAGACTGGCTAAGATACATTGGATTTTTTTTTTATTTTAAGCTAAATTAAGTGGAGTATAATTTGAATGTCTATATTGGATACTTTTTAGGTGGACCTTAATTACCCCAGAGCAACATGGAGTAGGATTCTACAGCAGGAGAACTAACAGCAAAAGGAGGGGAAAGTAGGCGAGGGTGCCTAATATTGAGAGGATAAAAGTAGAACAGCAAACAATTACAAAGAAGAAAAATGGTGGATATTAAAAGCCACTGTGGCTACAAAAGTTTAATGAATATCTGAAAACAAACAAAGAAGACAAATAAGTAATAAACAGAGATCAGGTCCCCATGAAAGATACCCACAGATTCATACAGATAGTGTCCTGACAAGCAGGAGCCACGCAGAGACAAGGAATAGGTCTCTAGTGTTTTATTACTGCTACAGTGGACAGAAAATCCTAACAAACTGAAGAAGCATGAGAAAACCCATACAGATAAACCCCAAAAGTCAAGGCGGGTCTGTTCTTTGTCTCTTTGAATGACAGCTCAAATTCTCGCTACTACACATGCGTTTTCCCCCATGGATAGGGGCCCCCTCTTGCTCACCATCAGTGCTCATGACAGATAGCTGTGAAACTAAAGCTCATAATGAGTTGAGATTGCTGAAGAATGCTAAAAACATAAAAAGGTATCTTTTGATAGAGTCAAAATAAGGGGTAGAGGGGAATAAGTTGGTATACCAGCTGCTCATTGAAGATGGCATAAAGATTGTAGACATAATATATCTTGACATCAGCAAAGCATTTGAGAAGGTATTCCATGATACTTCAATTAGCTATTTAGTTAAGAGTGTACTGAGCAACATGTTGATCTAGTGGATATATTACTGGCTCAAAAATTGTACTCTGAGTACTCATCAATGGTTCCTCATCAAACTGGAAGGTGGTATCTATAATGTGCAGCTAGTCAGATCAGAAATGGAAAGGTGCCTCGGTGCCTCCCTAATACTCCTCAACTCAAAAGCACATTTTTCTGGGATTGTTCGGCTACTATGAGAATGCAGGAAATAGTGATTTTTTAAAAGGAAACATAGCAAGCATACCTCTACCCCTTTCCAAATACCTTTTCCACTTCCAATAACTGCATAAATACCTAGTAGCATTAAGTGGGATGCCAGAAGGGTCAGTCTTTGGCCCTCTACTCATTAATATTTTTAATAATGACTTGGCTGAAGAGATGAAGAAATGTTGATTGAATTTGTAGAGACAAAATTCAGAATAGTTTTTATAAGTTATTGAACTGAAAATAGAGAAATATATGGAGCTCTTCACATAGGAAACTGAAAAAAAATGCAGATGTATAGAATGGAGATATCTGACCTGGTAATACTGTAATATTTCATTTGTAAACAGAAATTGATGGTGCTTTATTGAAATAGACATTGATTGTAAATTGAATGTGAAACACCTGTTTGGTGTGATTGCAAAATGGGAAATGCATTTTAGGCTGCATCAACAGATACTTCATTTCCAAATCATGGGAAGTAAAGTTCCAGTTTATTCTACATTGATTAAACCCCACTTCAAGAACTGAGTCCAGTTCAGGTCATCATACTTTAAGAAAGATGTAGAAAAACTGGAAAACGTTGGGAGAACATCAATGAAGATGATCAGGACACTGGAATCCAAGTCCTATGAAGATAAATTGAATGAACTGAGAACACTTAGCCTTGAAAAGAGAAGTCTTAAGGGGAAATATGGATCATTTTCCTAATACCTGAAAGAAAGTCACCCAAAAGGAGATAAATGACTGTTATTGTTCCAGAGAACAGCAAAAGATTAGTAACCATCAAATTAATGGACATTATTGAGGCCAATAAACCCAGAGATTTATCCTGCATAAGAATGGAGTCGGGAGAAGGGGAAGAAGAACATTTCCTTCTCTTTGATCGACTCAAGTTTGTGCTCAGTCTCTTGGCATGCATTACAGCACTTCATTTGCAAACTACAGATCATTGGCCTAGCTGTCAGAGAGAAAACATACACACACACAGTTTTCCACTCCAAGTGCACCTCCATGGGCCAGCAACAACCAAACAACCTTCCCTTTTTACATGGTCTACCAAAAGTTTACTGAAAGTGAAAGGAAGAAGAAGGGAAAGGAAAAAGAAGAAGCCTTACTTATTAATGTATTCCTTCCATGGAAAGATTTGGAACTATGCTGTTTCTCTTAATTGTGATGACAAACATGAAATCTGCTTCAGGCATTTGGAACTAGCTGAGCTACCATCCATATGGATGGGATCAGAGATCATAACATTACTGACAGTCAAGGGAAAAGGAGGAAAACAGTGACAACTTGTGAAAACATCTGCCTCTCCAATTTGGGAAAGCTGAGCCTTTCATAACCAGCCAAACTCTTTTTTTTTTAATCTTCTTTAGGCTTCTTAAAAGTAATACAATTCTGTTTTTAGACTGTTATCTTAAAAGGAAAAATCTACTGGCAGACAAGCAACATGGAGTCTGATGTCAAAAGAAGAACAATAGGATCTTGCCTCTAGGTTTTGAAATGCCAAAAGCAGCAGAACTTTTGTTTTTCCCCCTAGTAAAAATGGCAACAACAACATCAACAAGAAACCCTTTGAAATGAAAGTGGGAAAAATAGCAGTGAAGCAAAAGAAATGGAATGAAATATGATTTTTTTTCCTCTTTCAAAAAAAGACCCTATTATGCAGTGGGCAAATGCAGGAAAATCTAACAATCTGGTGCTTTGAATTGATTTTATGAGGCAAAATGGATGCTGTTGAAGCTTAAATAAGCTTCTATAAGAGAATGAAGAACTGCTTTGCCATTCTCTTGTTCTTCCAAGATCCAAATCTGAGGTGCACTTTTAAAACAATCTTGAGTTTTATTAGCCCCAATGTTCAGTATAACCCTTTCTCTTTTTCTTTGGCTTGGCACTAACTCCTCATCTCCTTTATTTTTGACTAGCAAATTTCCAGTTTTCCATCATTATATTATTATAATCAAAAGTATGTAAGATGATTTATTTGTGACTGCTTCTGCTTTATAACATTCATTAACCTGCTTAAATATATTTGAATTCTTTAGGAACCATTATTCAGTGTTGTATTACTTACTGCTCATGTAATGCTTTAAATTGCATTTATAAACTCTGTTAAAAAGTGTTTTTATTGCATTTATAAACTCTGTTAGAAAAAATCAGCCTCAGCATAACATCAGCCTCAGCAATCTTTCTGTTGCTAACAAATAAAGAAAACTGTTAGAAAACTTTTCTAACAAGAAAAGTATACTGCAAAAGCAAGCCTTATTCATAAGTGATCAAACCAGAGCCCTTTTTTCATGAGTAAGTTTACTGTCTTACGTCTGTTATACCTAGGTAAAGGACCAATTTATTTTTAGCATTATACAGTGTATCTACATTTGTTTGGGTGTATTCAAATTTCACCTACTGTTTGGCTGAAAATAGGATTTTATTTATTTTTTGAATGTGAATGTATCTGTTCTTCCTGCATCAATGCACAAACTTTTCTGAATGTTGTGATGCAATTTTTCAGGTTAAAAAAAAAAAGTAAAATGTATCTATTTTGCAAAGCTGATCACATACATCTAGATATTAATGAAATTAATGAAATTAATCTCCAAAAATACTTTATATTAAGAAAACATTTATTTTAAGAATATTTCTTTCCAGTTCCCTCCATTTAACTAGTGTCAAGCCAGTGTCAATGATTCTCTCTTTCCCTCCCTCCCTGTCTGAACTAGGTGCTATTCAAAGTGGTAGAGAATCCATTTCACTGCAATCACTACTTCTACAACTACTAATAGTAAATAATACTTTACCACCAGGAGCAAAAGAAGAATGCTACAATACAGTGGCATTCATCATTGCCAGCAAAATGATCTAATAAAAGAAGGGGTATCTTTTTTTAAAAAAATCATAATATCCTTGAGAACGATGCACCTCAAGCCATTAATGCTCATTCTTTTTCTATTTCACACTGTTCCTTGACAAACAGTGCCAAATTTTGTTTTTAAAGGAGCAATCCAGATTGAAAAACATCAATTCCTAAAATTATAGAAGTGATCTTCCAGTCAACTGCTTGATGAAAGATGGAATACCTGCTGTCTTCCTGTGTATTTGCATTTCAAAGGAGAACATTACCTAACATCCTTTTCATCTTCTTGATTGCCTGTAATAGTCAGTGAGAACAGAAGCTGGTAAGAAGAAGCAAAATGCTCTGCCCTCATCTGGTTCAAGCCCTACTGAAATCCTGTCTGGCATTCTGTTCTCATGCCTAGAAGTTTTCCTTTTATTCAGGGGGATTTCTTAGCATATGCAGCTCAATATCACTCCTACTTGTTGGTGGTTAGAGGAGGGTTAAACTAGCCAGGTGGCAGTCTTAAAATATACAAGATGGAGCTAATAACAATTTCAGGGACTTCCCTTAACATTCAGGAGATATCATCCCTGCATTTTCTGGCCAGCTTCCAGTCTGCCTCATTCTGTTCCTCTTCAGCATTCCCCCTGCAGCTTCAGTTAACAAAGATATTATTTCTTTCATAGTACAACCAGGCTGGAAAAATTAATAATATTCAGTATAATATTTACATCTTTTACAGTATATGACAAGAAAAAAAAACATTCAGAGATGTGTGTGCTATCATGTCGAAGACACATGACTTAGATTATCAAAATTGTTGGTGCTTGGATTTTAAAAATTATAATAAAAAATGCCACTTAAAATTAATTGACACTGATTTATGTGAAGATTCCAGCATCTCATAAGCACAATATCTCTATGCAAGAACATTAGTTAAAAAGAACTACTGTGAACTTGTTTTCAGAAATATTGGCCTTACGTTTGTCATCAAGGGATGACTGATCACCTACAGAAATAAAACATCTAGTCTTCATAATCAAATATTAATCATGCCTTTCTTCTTTTTCCAATGGGAATTTCAGGATAGGTAAATGGAATTTCTTCTGTACACTGCATATTTGACTGTGAAGTTGATCTCCAAAAATATAGAGATAGGCATACTGTTGTCTTCTCTTGTTTTTTTTTTTTTAAATAAACAAATAAATACACTCATGGAGGATAAGGCTATTAGTAACTACTAGTAATGATAATGTATCAGTATCCATAGAATAGAATAGAATAGAATAGAATAGAATAGAATAGAATAGAATAGAATAGAATAGAATAGAATAGAGGATATCTTTTTTTAGTGCCACTATTTAATTGAAAATCAAATCTGTATCTAATTCATTATTACTATCTGATCCTGCTGGACAATATAATTGGTTGATTGAAAAGGTGAAATTATATCCAAATCCCATTTCCAATAACAAATTAATATTTTTAAAGATACTTGCATTCTAGGCACCCTTAATAGAGATTTGTTTTGATTTGTTTGGTTTAGATCCTGATCTCAGACATCTTTAAAGTTTTCTCCTTCCTGATGCTATTTCTAGCTAAGTAGATCTAATTGTGCATCAGTGTCTTGAGTTGATGCTAATTTGATATTCTCTGATTGGCACTGAAGGAAGAGGTCCTACAAACCAAGGAGATATTTTAAGTGATCCATGATTTTGGTAATGTTCAGAGGATTGGTCCTTGCAAGTTTCATGAGGAAGATTAATATAATTAGACCCAGCTTTGTTGGGCTATTAAATCATCCTTCCAGTTACAAGGAAGCTGTTTACTAATGAACTCCTATATGAGTGTGAGAATATCTAAATGGCACATCAGACCATTATTTTTAGCATAAATGTAGGGACATTCAAGATCTTTTCCCATGTTTGGCAAACTGGAATGATAACTGAATTTAGACAATAGAAATAGGCAATAACTGTGGCCCATTTAAGCTTCTGTTAAATATCAAGGCAGTTTTCAGCTAGGTGCCATTTTAAAAGTCAGAATCTGAACATATTTATTTCATTTATTTATTAGATTTATATCCCACCTTTCATTTAGGAGGTCTTCACAATGTGATTTTCCAATACTTTCAAAGAACTCCTGAGTCTTAAAGCTTCACAGCTTGAAGGATATTGACAGTCTAACTCTGATGCTGCTCAGTGCTAAAGTCATTCATTCATTCATTCATTCATTCATTCATTCATTCATTTTTGGAGGTTATAAAGCTCTGTAGGTCTGTAGGTCTCTGTTCCCCAAGTTCTCTAGTACATTTCACAGGGCACAACCAGATGGTCATATTAACTTACAGTCCTCCAGTCCTGATGCTGGCATAAAAGTACATCAACATAAATTTGCTGTAAAAGCAAACACTACTTTAAATCAGAAATGTCCAAAGATAAATTAATGTGGCCTGTGCAGTGGGCTGGAGATGGAATGAAGGCAGTGCCATGAGGACATAATGTAAATAAGGTTAGTAGAGCATCTTTTGTTAGAGTGATACAAGAATTAGCCAACAGAAAACCTTGTAAGAAAAACAAAACTAAAACCTTCTAGTCAATTTACATAAAAAAAATTGGATGGTTGGATTTTCCTTGTTTATTTGAGTCACATGACCCAAACTTTTTATTCACCCCACCTTCCAGTCTCTGGGCTTAAGTAAACCATTCCTGTCACTCCTTCATGTACATTTGAAGAGTGATATACTATAACTTATAATTATGTTTTGGCTGTTAGGAAAAGTCCTAGCTGCAATATTCCACAGTTATGCATGACAATGTATATGCAGAAAGACTAATGTCTTGATGAGCTCCTTCCACATACCCACACTTTCTCCTTCTCTTCTACTTCTCTGTCTTCCTCTTCCTCTTTTCTTTTTTTAAGAAAATGGTCAAACAAAATGTCTTGAAAACATGGGGGAGAATTTTCACCTGTGATAGTAATTTTCCTGTCTGAAATTCAGCTCCAATAAATATACATGATAGATTTCTGCCTGATTTATGTTGCCCTTATACCTATTGGATTTTCTGATTGATGCATGCTGGTAGCACACACAGTACAGTGAAACTTTGCTTTTACAAGTTGAATGTCTTCCTTCAGTTTATTAATAGCACAGAATCAGAAAAAAGCAGTCAGATGTTTCACTGGTATTTTTATATGGGTGGTATGATTGACATATCTACTATTAAGAATTTTTGTAATTCTCATTTACTATTGTTTGATTGGCAAAGGGCTTTTGAAAATCCTCAGGAGTTTAAAGTGCTTATGTATGAAATCTAATGGTATATCAGCTTCACTGGAAATAATTGCAAAACTGTAACCCTTTTAATACTACATGGAAATTTGTCTTGTATGAGTGCATTATACTTTTATCAAGATACCTCTATGAATTGGGGGTGGAAGATGCCTACAGCTTTTCAGACATGACCTAACGTATGCGGCTCAGCAAAGACTTTTCAGCTTCTGTTGCATGATTATTAAATGCTTAATTTCCAGCCCTTTGTAACACAACAGTTATTTTTATTATTGTTGTGGTTGCTGAATATAATATATATAAATCTCAAGCCCAATATAGTATGGGCTCATCAAATTAACTGTTCAAATCTAACAGTAAAAATATCTGGAGGAAAGGAATTTATTCACCTGGAACTGAAAAAAAAAATACAGTTTCAGTTCCTCAAAAGAGGATATTCTTTCAGTATCTCAGAAGAGGATATTCTATATGCAGACGATCACTGCAGAGAAAGTGACCTTTCTTGTGGCCATGTGCCTATAGTACGGAAGGAAGGAAGGAAGGAAGGAAGGAAGGAAGGAAGGAAGGAAGGAAGGAAGGAAGGAAGGAAGGAAGGAAGGAAGGAAGGAAGGAAGTCCATTTAGATACTCTGGCTCTAATTTATTCAGAGATTGAAAAATTCCCATCAGCTACAGTATATACAGTATCTAATCCTCAAAATAAAATAGAGTGGCTGTGAGTCCAGAAGCTGACTGATTCTGGAACAATATAGATTTAGCTCCAGATGGGATGGGGTGCCGCCAGAAAGAGTTGCTATGCAACTTGAGTTGTTCCTGAACTCTCAACTCCTGCTGGAATAGCAAATAGAATCTGTGGCTTGGAGGGCCTTGGCCCAGCTTCAGCTGATGCATCAGATGCAGGCATTCTCAGTAAAGAATGCACTGGCAATAGTCACTCATGCCCTGTTCACCTCACTGATGAACTACTGTAATGCACTCCACATGGGACTGCCCTTGAAGATCACCCAGAAATTGCAGGTAATGAAAAATGCAGTGGCCTATGTAATAATGGGGACAAGTCAGTATTGTCAAATCCTATCAGTACTGTGGGAGAATCAATGGTTGCTGATTTGTTTCTGGGTGCAATTCAAGTGTTGGTTATAATCTTTAAAGCCCTACACAGTTTGGTGTCTGGCTCTCTGCTACCCAAGGCATGCGTGCAGAAAGGGGTTGCTGAGACTCTACAAGATGTGGCAGGGGACTTGGAGAGAAACATTCTTTGCAGGGCCTTCCCTTCAGTGGAATGCCTTCCTTACTTCTGATCTTCTGAAAGCTTTGAAAACCTGGTTCTTTCAAAGAGCATCTGGAGATTGAGCTGTGGATACTGGCAGGCACCTGAATGTTATAATGAAGTTCTGGTGATAAATGATGCTACATTTTATTATGTTCATAGGAAGAATTGTTATTTGAAGTATGCTAGTTGGAAGGCTGTAGGAACTGATGGAATACCCACAGAAATATGGCAAGCAACAGAAGAATCAGTAAAGTTTCTAACCCAACTATGAGAGCAAATATGGAGAACAACACAGTGGCCAACAGTCTGGAAGATGTCAACCTACATTCCAATACCCCCAAAAAGAGACTTAACATAGTGTGCAAACTATCATACAATATCCTTAACTGCTAGTAAAATAAATGCTTAGGATCATCCAATGCAGATTAGAGCCCTACATGAAAAAGGAGATGCTGTCAGAACCAAGCTTGCCTCTGACTCAGAATTAGTTTCACTTTCTGAGTCAGAGGAGGAATTGGAAACTTATCATGCTAGAATTGGAGAAACGAAGTTCCCGCATGACTCAGCAGAGTGGGAAGAAGCTACAACGCTGATTATGCAAGATCTGGAGGAGGAATTGAATACACCAATCAGCACGTGCCAGAAATGGGCTGAAAAACATGCAAAGGAGAAGACCGCCCAATTGGCTACAGGAGACTCCAAGCGCAGGGACTAAAATTAAACATAAAGAAGACTAAACTAATGACAGCAGGTAGAACAACCAGCCATAGAATTGACAATGAAGATACTGAAGTGGTGGATAGTTTCTGCCTTTTAGGATCAACCATCAACAGCAGAGGAACAAGCAGTCAAGAAACACCCAGACTAGCATTTGGTAGAGTAGCCATGAAGGCCTTGGAAAATATATTCAAATGTTGTGATGTCTCTATACCCACAAAGATCAGAACTGTGCAAGCCATGGTATTCCCTGTGGCACTCTATAGAAGCAAAACTGGGACTTTGAAGAAGCAGGACAGGAAGAGTATTGATGCTTTGGAACTTTGGTGTTGGAGAAGACTCCTGAGAATTCCTTGGACAGCCATGGAGGGGGAAAAAAAATCACCAAACAAATCAATCCAGAGTTCTCACTCAAGACACAAATGACCAGGCTCAAATTGTCCTACTTCAGACACAGTATGCAAAGACCTACAGTATATCTAAGAGACGGGATGTCTAATATCAGAAAATAAACTACATTTAAGAAAGGTTTTTAAACTCAGCAGTAAGAGACTGCAAATCTTTCAGATTTTATTCATTTCAATAGCTATCCTTTTACTTAGAATATAAGGCTTTACCAACAATAATTATTCAGATCACTATCCCAGAACACATATAATCACTTTAATGAACTTCTGCCAGATCTGAGAAACTACTTCTTTATGACATTTTTGCCGCAAGATATAAGCTTGTCTGTCTCCAGTGAACTGCTTAGTTGAGGAACCACCATCATCTCCCCCCCCACAAAAAGTCTTCATAATGAGAGAAAAAAAATGAATTAGTTTTGAGTGCCTAAAGCCATTGTAATAGTCAAATCATATTTCTGTATTTTGAAGGCAAGCATCTATATTTCTGTTACATACAGGTTTTGGAATTAAAAAAAAAAGACAGGTAATAAATGAGAAAATATTGTAAGGTAATAACTACAATTCTCTTTAAAGGTCATTGACAAATGAAAAATTACTATGTCCTGTTAATATTAGTTGTCATAGTTTGTCTCAGTTCATTCCTTGTTGAAAATGTAATCTGGGACTATTCACTCTACCTTTCAAGACATATAGATTAACTTCAGACACAAGCATTGAATAATGCCTTTTCCTTATTGTAGATAGTCTGAGAAATAGAGAACACCAGGGATACTCTTTTCCACAGTCTGAGAAATAATATTTGTTATTAGATATAGACCTAGATGATGTAGGTGTAGTTATAGATATATTCTAACTGGGAAGACTGCTGATTTGTGCAGGCTTTCTTACATTAGATTAATTTACTAAAGCCAACTAGCTCTGGGCATTAGTGCCTGGATGGAAGTCTACCTGAAACTGTAGGCATTTTGCATTAAGCTCTTCATAGGAAAGGATTAATATTATTTAAGCAAAATTAAACAAAAACAAAAAAACCCCCACCAAGTTTATAGGTTGAAAAAGAATAAAAAGAATTGCAGTGGAATTATAACAAACCCCAGACCTCATATTATTACTATTATTATTATTATTATTATTATTATTATTATTATTATTATTATTTATTAAATTTATATCACTGCCCATCTCCCCCAGTGGGGGACTCTGGGCGGTTTACAATAAAATAACACTAAAAACATAACCACCTAAAATTACCATTAAAATATACATAAAAACAAATGTAAAATCCAAGTGGAGATGGAACATGATCACTAAAAGGTGCTATGGAGCCAGCCATCCCCAGGTGGAGCTATCACTCTCCCCCTTCCAAGCAAGGCGGCAAAACCAGGTCTTCAGTTTCTTCCGGAAGTCCAAAAGCGAGGAAACCTGTCTCAACTCCAGGGGCAAGATGTTCCAAAGGGCAGGCGCCACTGCAGAGAAGGCTCACCTCCTGGACCCCGCTAGATGAAATTCCTTTACTGATGGGGTCCATAGCATGCCCTCCCTGCCTGACTGGGTGGGACGGGTCGATGTTATGGGGACGAAACGGTCCCTCAGGTACCCTGGTCCCATGCCATGTAGGGCTTTAAAGGTGATAACCAACACCTTGAATTGGATCCAGAAGCAAACTGGTACCCAATGCAGCTCGTGTAACAGTGGTGTCACATGGGCTGATTTTACAGCCCTGATAACTGTCTGCGCAGCTGCATTCTGGACCAGCTGAAGCTTCCGAATGCTTTTCAAGGGTAGCCTCATGTAGAGTGCATTGCAGTAGTCTATATGGGAGATGACAAGGGCATGAGTGACTGTTCGGAGGGCATCTTGGTCCAGGAATGCGCGTAGCTGGCACACCACCCAAAGATGTGCAAAGGCCCTCTTGGCCGCAACTGCCACTTGCTCTTCGAGCAGGAGTTGCGAGTCCAGGAGGACCCCCAGGTTCCGCACTGGTTCCGAATGGGGCAGTGCCACCCCATCCAGAACCAAAGATGACAACTTCCTGGAACCCGAGGGGCCATCAATCCACAGCCACTCTGTCTTACCAGGGTTCAGTTGAAGCCTGTTGTTCCCCATCCAGGCCCTCACAGCCGCCAGGCACCTGGAAAGGGTGGAGACCGCATCACTTACTTCACCCGGGATGGAGGTATATAACTGGGTATCATCAGCATATTGATGATACCTCATCCCATGGTGACAGATGATCTCACCCAGCAGCTTCATGTAGATGTTAAATAGGAGAGGAGAGAGTACCGAACCCTGTGGCACCCCACAATGGAGGGGTTGAGGGCCGGATCTCTCCTCTCCTATCACCACCAATTGGGAACAGCCCTGGAGGAAGGACCAGTGCAAAAGTACACCGCCCACCCCCAACCCCTTCAGCTGCCCCAGAAGGATACCATGGTCGATGGTATCGAAAGCTGCTGAGAGGTCCAAGAGAGCCAGGATGGATGCACTCCCTCCATCCCACTCCCACCAGAGATCATCCATAAGTGCGACCAATGCTGTCTCCATCCCATATCCTGGTCTGAAACCTGACTGAAAGGGGTCCAGACAATCTGTTTCCTCCAAAATTCTCTGGAGCTGCAACAGAACCACTTTCTCAACCATCTTTCCCAAGAAGGGAAGGTGGGAGGCAGGGTGAAAATTGCCCAGTATAGTAGGGTCCAAGGATGGCTTCTTGAGGAGGGGGTACACCAGTGCCTCCTTAAAGGCAGCCAGAAACACCCCCTCTCTCAAGGATGCATTAACCATCGCCTGGACCCAACCACAAGTCACTTCCTGGGCTGATTTTATCAGCCAGGAAGGGCATGGGTCAAGCTGACATGTGGTTGCATTCACAATCCGGAGAATCCTGTCCACTTCCTCAGGCCCAACAGGATCAAACTGTTCCCAGATAACATATGGGCAAAATGCCTTCATTCCAGTAAGAATCACAGTTAAAGTCTTGACTAAATAACTGTCATAGATTAATACTCTTAATAACAATTCTTTGCCAGAGACTGTTTGATGGAAGAATGAGTAAGTGAAAATGGCTCAATTTACTTTGAAGATTTCTGTTACAAGTCTCATTGAAATTAGTTGGGCTGTGAAGATCATTTGCTGAGGCATTTCATTCAGCACAGTTGCTTTGGGGCCCTCCTGAGATCATGTCCAAAACATTTTTCTTCTGGGAGAGCTGGCAAAGTAGAGCAGCACAAGATGCCACATGAAACGAATTGCATTCGTGCAGAAAGTAATTATGGTCATAAATGTATTTATATCCTTCTCTTCCTCCTAAAATAATCCAGAATGACATACAGAACAATGTTTTAATTTTAAAAAAAGACATACAATAGAACTATTAAAATATGGACCATAAAAGTGGGATAACAGTGTAAACACTTGCTACCAGATCTAATAAGCAGTAGCTCACCAAAAAAAAAAAGAAAAAGATTTTGATAGCAGCAGCCCAACTAACTGGCTGATCACAATTTTGCAACTGGAGTTGTTAGGAAGTTAGAAAGGAAGTACAGTATATGATGTGATATAGGTAACAAAGTTCCTTTTTCATTTCTTGTTGGATCCATTTGCATTGTCAATTATCTAGGCTGGTAATTCAATCCTACAGTCCATTAAACAGGTTTAGTAATGACAGTGAAGGCACAAATACTCCCTACAGGATATTATTTATTGGTCCTTCTCAACCTTGGTACCACTTCTGGTTATGAACAGCAAAACAGGATGTACTACAGCAGGTCTTCTTCACGTATTCTCAGGATGGAGAGGTACTGGGCCTCATATTAGAAGACTCAAGACCTCCACCCTTAGTCAGTAGCAATTACAGAAAACAGGATGTCCCACTCAGTAGAAGAGGTTGAACCTAAACATGTGCAGTTGTTTTTCCTTCCCACATCCAAGTTTCTCTTGTCTTCAGATTGAGTGCTATGAAACAATAGCCTGTCATGAACAGCCCCAAATGACTGTTGCTGTAACATCTCCCCTTGAACAGATGTTATACTGCCTCAGTAGATATTTCTTATACTGTAAAATAGCTTTATTTTAAACTCAGATATACAAGACTATATTTCAATTTAATTAAGTATGCTGCTAGCCTTCAGGTAGCCCGAGTCACCTGACATGACCTGAGGTGGGTTACTTGAGAGGCATCATTGCTGTTTTCTGTCCTTTATTCTTCCTTTCCTAGGAGGACAGGAAAACAAAGGGGAAGAAGGTTTAAACCTCAAGGGGATTTCAGTCAGAAGGTAGGTACCCAAATGTAATAGAGAACAGAGCTTATTTGTCTTCAGTCATCATGAGAATTAAAATCAAGCTATTTTCAGCTACTCATGTTAAGCAGCTTCAACTAAAAAAAACAGTTCTTCTATACTGATATTTATCCTCCTTTGCCTTTAAGGGTAGATGTTACACAGGCATTGCAAAGCAAATAAATGAATAAAATTGTGTTGCAGGTTTGGATTACAGCATACAATAATTGGAAACAATTGGACCATATGATAGCTCCCTCCTTATTTGGAGTGGCAATGAAAATACTTAAAAAAAAATGTTTTGTATGCAAGAAGTTGATCAAGTAGCAACCAGCATAAAAGGGACTGCAGGGAAGGGAAGGATTAAGGAAATCATGTATCCTAGGTGTATGGACTTTCATCTCAATGTGGATCAGGAATTGGAAAGATTGGGATTTGTTGACCATCATCTCGATCTTCTTTGTGTTATAACAGCTGGATAGGATTTTAATATAGCAGGTGTAGATCTATACAGAATACTGGTAATCCTAGATATCCCAAATACAATAATGTTTCATTCATGTTCTTCCATTAATGAAGATTATTGTGTTGAATTGCTAATTTCAAGTAATGGATGTATGTCATGTACGTTATAAACTACCTAAAGAAGTTTTTGAAAGGCATACGTAAATGGAAGGAAGGAAGGAAGGAAGGAAGGAAGGAAGGAAGGAAGGAAGGAAGGAGTGCTCCAGCTAAAAAGCTTGGCACTGAGATCTTTGATTTCTAACCTGTAATTTTTTTCAAGGCTGCTCTCTGATTCACCTATCATAATTTTGTTTCTGCATAAAAATATCTGTAAATTAATATAACACATATTGTAATACTCATATAATGCAACCCTATGTGTCTGCTCAGAAGTAAGTCCCATTATGTTCAATGGAATTGACTCCTAAGCATGCATAAAATAGTATCCTTATTCATTAATAGCTTCAACTAGTTATGTTTGTATTAATAAAGCTAAGTTTAACTGGCCGTACTCTACATGTAGGATTTCAATCATAGAATTAAAAGATCCCCTTTATATTAAGTAGCAGGGGGCTGTTAAGGTCAAAGATTTTTCAATATCTTTCTTAGTTTTTCAAATACAGAATAATTTGTAATACAAGTTCTCATTTTATGGAAATTCACAAAATCTTGAGTGATCTCATCAATCAATTAATTAATTAATAGCAGCTTTATATTCATGTTCTCCATCCTTTGAAGAAAGATCTGTGAGAAGTAAAACAAAAGCAAAGGATGGAACAGCTATGAATGCAGTTTGGAAAGGATGTACTACTAACAACAAAAAGTCACAGTATAATATTATTTCTATCTCTACCAAAACTCTATTACATCTTACAAAACAGACTCCACATTAAATCACTACCACATAAAATTGACAATAAACATTTGGGAGCAGTAGAATCAACAATGAAGATAGCCTGGAATTGGCAAGTAATGCTGGAGACACTGAAGGTGGAAGTAGAAATAGTTCTAGATGTTGTTTAATTTCAACTCAACCAAGTAGGCTGAGTGGGAAGGAATGTTTTCACAAAACTATGCTACAGACAGTTTTTTTTCAAAGAACTAAACTAATTACTGTGCAGTCTTAAACTGCTCTCTGTCAGCCACAACTCTTGATCCCATTCTATTTATGCCTTCTTCAGGCATTCAGATGAACATATGTGGGACTTCAAAATGAAGTAAGAAAAGGCCTGCACAAAGAAGCCCACTCTCCAACCAGCATGCATTCAGCTGAGGATCTGATCTGAGGGAGAAGAGTGCCTGCATTTGCTCCGATCTGAGTACAGTTCTCCACAAAATCCATGAGCCTAATGAAGAAGGGTTGCATATTGCAGTGGTAGATGCACTCATGTCTGTGCAACTGTGAGTACAATTTTCTTCCTTTGGCTGAATTCTGAGGTCAGAGAAAAACCTTCTCTTCAGAGGAAGGTGCACAATCATTGATATATTATCTGACTGCTTTTTAACAAAATAGCGTATGCATCTTGATTTCTACCCAGCATGGTGCTCTCCACACATTCAGCCAAACTTCTGAAGAAAGTTTATGTCTCAAGCAAAACTGGTACAATCTCAAGAACAAGCAGATCATCAGTTCCTTATACTTTTTATGAAATGAAAATGAGAGGAGACCCATCTTCTCCTTATGCTACAGTACATTCATTCTTGTCTCCTCAGTCCCTGAATGGGGAGAACACATTATACACAGAGAAAGATATAAATCATTGCAATACTCTCTGATACATTTTAGTTAAGTAAAGAATGATCTCACTGAATTCCATTGTAAGATTTCCATATCCCAAAGTATTTGTTTTGTCCACTTAAAAGAAAAATAAAAGTCCACAACTAGAATGTTAGTAAATAATCCCTGATTACTTCCTTTTCAGAAGATGAAAAGGAAGTAACCATGACTGCTTTTCCATAGAGCACAAAATCTAAAAGTAGCTAACATGTATGAGTGGCTTTTCTGTTACATTTATTTGGAATTTCATATATTGTATTCTTTTTTTCTAAGATCATGTTTAATTAGAAGTTCTATTTTTTTTCCCTTCTAGTTTTAGAAGTTGCACAGTTTCTGGCAGATTTAAGTCCAGCTACCTAACAAATTAAAACAATATCTAGGTATTATTATAATTAATAAATAGCAGTTGTATTTATAGATGCTAGGCCTGTATAAAGCATGTAGATTCATTTCAACAAAGTTATTTTGGCTATGGAAACGACCTAATTTGCTTCTCTGAACCACTCTGGGTAGCCTTGAATCGCTTTAAGCCAATACTGCAGGAAAAGGTTCTTCTCAGCCTTCTCCCACCCACTGCCTGAAGTTCTCAGAAAATTAACAGCTATAGGATTGCCCAGTTCCTATTCCACAAGCAATCCACAGGCAGTCCATTATAGCTGGTTCAAAAGAATATTGTGTTCACTACTGAGATATCTAAAATGACAAAAGAGCTGTACAACCCTCATCCACACAAATGACTAATGAGTTTCCATCACGTATCTGGATCTGAATCCCACCTGCCAGGGATCCAGACAATCTCTTTCATCCCAGATCCTCCACTTTCTCCAAAACATTACCTAGAAAGTAAAAAGTTAGAGGCTAGGCAGAAGTCATCTAAAGATTGGATCAAAGATGGACCTTTGAAATGGGGAGTATTACTTCCTTTTTCAAGGCAGCAGATACAACCCTTTCTTTCAATGAGTCATTATCTCCCAAATCTTACCTCTTTCATGCTCTAAGGAAGTTGGTGGAGCAAGGATCCACCTTAAAAATTAAGAAATATCCCATGATCTGCAACCAAAAAGAGGCTTGGGACAATTTCATCCAAATTCCAGATATTGATTAAGGAACAGTAGAACTGCCTGCCATATTGCTGGGAAAACCAGATAGGCCATCTTAATCAGTCCCCAGCCTTGGTGGTAGCAATTACCTATAAAGTGGACAGAAATTATCTGAATGTTACAATAACTGATTTAACTGTCTTCCTTCTTCAGATCAGTGGTAATCTGTTCTGAAATGGAAACTAGAGGAAACATGTCAATTGGGCTTGATATTAAACTGAAAAAATAAGTCATGATTGCCATGACAGCCATAAATTCCTGAATTACTCTAGATCCCATATCAGAGCATGGAGATGGAACCTCTCTAATATGAACATCCTAGTGAATCAATCACCAGTCCCATGATGAAATCCAGGAATTCAGGAAGAATTCCTGTTGAGCGGCTGGGTGGATGGTACACCACTAGCATCTCAAGCTTCTTCCTGGAACCCAACATCAACTATAGATAGAACAGGTTTCAGAAAGGATCATTGCCATCCTTGAATTTGTAATACCAGAAAGAAAATACCTGGTGACAAACCTGGTTGGGAGAACCTTCTCATTTGCTGCCAAGTGGGATTCAGTTATACATGGCAGGTTTGTTTGTTTGTTTTTCATCCACAAGACACAGAGGACAACAATCATATTACATACAGATCTGGAACTAACAGCAACTTGAAACCAAAGTCATCAGTAAGTCATGGGAAAGAGATTATTGAGCAAAGATGTGGGATTGGCATAAATTGTCCCATCTCTTTTATGTAATGGCTAGCTCAGAACCTACCATCGTGTCTCATCCTATCCCTCACCATAGTGATTTGGCTCCTGTCTCCTTAGCCCTCTCCTCTATCTTATCTCCCCCACTATTAAACCCACACGTGTCTTCCTAATAAGCCCCACTCAACCATCCAGCCAACTACAAATAACAATGATTACAGATCCAGCCACCAGCTGCTCCTGCCAGACCCAAACTTCCTTTCTGCTCCTCTCAGCACTTCCCTTAGTCATTCAGTTCCATCTCCCCAACAACTATCTTTCCCCATTTGTGCTCCTTTCACCAAGAGCATACTCCCCTGGGAAAGGGTTAGGTTGTTCCTTCAGCTTCTCTATGGCTCTCACTGGAATGGTATGTGGGAATGACCTTGGAAGACAGGAGGGAAAGCCACAGACTGGACAAGTGGTGTGTAAAAGATATCTCAGCCCACAGAAGGAGGAAGGGCCTGGGAAGTGTTTCAGAAAGGACCATCCCTAGTTTTCCAGAGAGTTAAAGGAAAGGATATGAGAAATGCTTTCAGTCTTGCAAGATTCTGTTAATGTAACCTTACAATAAAGATAGTACTCTTGCATGTGCTTCTTGTCTGGACTACCTTGCAGGCCTAACATCTACCTAGAAAGCCGTGGTCCTATCCCTAACCCAACCCAACCCTGTACCATTCAATAATAACTGCCAGCAGAGATTATGAAGGGTAGTGATCTGGGGACACGATCAGCTCTGCTTCATCACTTGCTGGAAAAGAAAGCCCTCATCAATCACAGTCTTTCACCGTGTTCCACGAATTGATCATGTAAGCAGCGGCAGCTCAATAGGATACCAGTTCACCAACTAATTCTGAATGGAATGTAAGATCTAAATATTGGGGGGGGGGGCGTTTCAACATGACATGAAATATTTAATACCTAGGGGACATTTTTTCTTCCCATAAAATATTACAAATCAAAATGTGTCAGTCTGTCAACATTCGTAACCCTGCAGCAGATGTTCAGGCCTGAAATAGAAAATGTTCTTCCTCCCATCATTTCATTTGAAGAAAGTGATGTGCTTATGAAAGGGAGCACATATGATTAAATGTTACGCTTGTCAAAAATTTTTAAGGTTAACCTTTTAAAGTAAGATAGAGAGTGTGTGGTGTACAATTTGTACAGTATCTGATGCACTATTTTTCTCCAATTAACTTATATGGAGTGATTACATTCTCCTTTTCATTTGTTCATATGCACTTCCATCATTCATTTACCTCTGCAATATCTTCTGAAACACTGGAGGGACTGGCAAGAACCAATCAGGCTTTCCCTGTTCCTAGAGATTAGGTGGACTATATTGTGTGAACCAAATATGGTTTATAAACAAGGTGCTGTGTTTCTTATCACTGGAAGCCCATTACAGTTTAGCCATGATTGAAAGCATTCTCCATAACTTGCAATATCTGTCACTGATGATAGCAAAGAGGCAAAAAAAGGTGCTTTCAATGTCAAGATAAGAGGCTCAATTTTTTAACAGATGCACAGGTTTTTTATCATTTGAAAACTTGAGGAAGCAGGTACAAAAACTTCAGAAACAGGGAAAGAGACTATGTTACCTCTGAAGTAACAGCATTTTTCAAATAACAAATGACCCTTCTCAGAGTTTGCAAGCAGGCTTGAAAGAGAAGGTGGGGGAAGATTCACACCTTCATTTCTTTACCTTCTGTATATTTCTTCTCTGAGCTCATTAATGACCTCCTCCATCAACAATTTGATTCTTGACATTCTGACACTGGTGCAGCGTTTCAGGTGCTGGCCTAGAAACCAGGAGACTAAGAGTTCTAGTCCCATTTTAGGCATGAAAGCTGTCTGGGTGACTTCAGGCTAGTCACTCTTTCTCAGCCCAACCCACTTCACAGGGTTGTTGTTGTGGGGAAAATAAAAGGTAGGAGTATTATGTGTGTTCACCCCGTTGTGTTACGTATAAAAAAGATGGGATAAAAATATCATCATCATCATCATCATCATCATCCAGCATTTTGAAGGAAAAATGAGGACATCTGAGATAATCCAACATCTTAAGTAGAAAAGTGGTTACTTCCAGGTGAAGAAAATAGGAATCTCCCTGTTTCACCACTATAATTGCACAATTACCTCCATAGTTCAGGCATTTACTGCAAAGTAATTTGCATATCACATTGTGTCATGTTCCCGTTCCGATGTTTATGGTTCCTCGTAACGTTTCACATGTCATATCTGCAGTTGCGTGCCTGCCTGGCCACGCTGGTAAATTTCCTTTGTGCTGACTTGTGATCTTCTGGAATGTATGTTTGGGTTATCTCTGCTGTTCAAGGTTACTTTCTCAGGCCGATTCTAACGGTTGCTAGCATCTGGGGTGGGTGGTTGCTATGCTAGCCTGAGGGGAGGGTTCGCAACAGGAGCAAGGCTTTTTAAGTTTGCATTTGGCGCGCTTTTGCTCATTCTCAGCTTTCTTCGTACTTTGCATACTATTCATTCAATAAATTAGTTTTCTCTAGTAACTACTGATGAGACTCCTTTTATTGGAATAGGCAATCATTACACATTGATCTGCCAGATTGGAAGCTAAAGCCAATGTTCTTGATCAGGGGGAGACAACAGACATAATCTGTGTTTGTCATACTTGGCTTTTAAGTGGTATGTTGGTTGCTGCACTCTAAAAACAGAACAGGAAGAAAGAAAGAGATGGAGTTGGGAGGAAAAATAATTTGATCTCATCTCACTTAAAATTTATTCAAAAAGTAAATTCAATACAATTAATAAGATTACCCTTTATGCATTTTATATTTCTACCATATGTCACATTAAAAAAATTCTAATTCAGTGGCAACCTCTTCAAGGTTTCTGGAGGCTGTACCCAAATGTTTTAGAGGCCACATGCAGACCTACGAGCTAGAGAAAGATACATATGTGCTTTTCTCTTGATCATTCTTCCAAGCCTAATTTAGTGGGCACGTGTAAGAATTTGAAATGCTAAATAAATAAAAACTTGTCATTTTTTAAGCAGATAATATTTTCTTTTAAGTAGCCAACTGTATCCCTGCTTTGAATTAGATAATAAGGCTGTCTTGACTATTGTACATAAATTCAGTTTGGATACCTTACAGCCTACCATGCTGTTGTTGCTGTTGTTTCGTTGTTTTGTTTGTTTTTATGGACTCTACTATGTCATTTCAATCCTTGTGATTATTTAATCTGGCCTTAATAGTAATAGCTTATTACTATTCATTTAGAGGCCATGTAAACCAAACAGCAATATAAAAATATTTTGAAAATAACTAAAAGTAAAATAAGAGCATCATGCTAAATGAGTAGAAATAGGAAGATCTACTTAAGTAATGTATTAATTATTTAAAATAAAAATAAACATCAAACCTGAAAAGGACATATGTGAAGTTGAAAACTACATCATGTTCCCTTTCAGTCAGTTTTTATTTCAACCTTTCTAGAGGCTACCGTCAGAAATGCTGTTAACTGCAGCCTGAACTAATGTGTGAACATCTGAAAATAAGTCCTTGCTAAGTAGGGCTTACTTTCAAGGAAGAGGTATGCAGGGAAATCAGTGCCATTTGATCTGGTTTGCCATCTATCCAACATCTCAGTATAATGATTAGCACATCAGTAATTTCTAATATTAATATTACAGCAGTGATACTAATATTATTTTCTTAATATTACAGTGGTGATACTATCTGTGATCATACTGACACTATGGCCCTGCTGCAGATTTTGAGGATCCAATTATTTCTGATGGTTGTAGAATCTGTCAGAGAAACTGGGTCTCTGACAAGATTCTTTTCTATAACTCATATCAGTTATTCCAAAACGTAGCCCAGAAAATCATCACAATTATGTAATTCATCAAATATATGAGAAAATTACATCCAGAAATGGGCAAAAGCCCTTAAAATACTAACTTAAGTCTCCAATATAAATGGGTCTCAGTCTTGCTACAGATGGCATAGGCAGATACAAAAGAATCTATTTTCAACATTCTACTCTGCATGCTAAATGCCTCAGAAGGTCTTTCTCGCCAACATTTATAAACATCTAATAGCTGAAATTAAAATCCCTGCCCAAAAAAACCGAAAACAAGACAGTCCTATGCTGGGCAGAATGTCAGCTGTGGGTGAGAGGCAAAATAGATAATTCTATGGACCAGCAAAAAGACAAGTTTGGAAAAAACAAAAAGTAACATCATGGAATTAATTTTATTTGACAAGGACATTCTTCAGCAACTTTTCACATTCACCTTTTTACCCATCTGGTGGCTGATATATGTAGATCATAAGGTGTATTTTAACAGTGTTAAAATGTAATTAGGTAAGATCATATGAAACTCTATGATTTGCCAGTTAGTTGTCCCAAGGAATAATCTTTAGCAAGGGTTTTATCCAATGTAATTTGGACAGATTACATAAAACCCAGAAAATGCTGCACTTAAAAATATATATATTACAGTAACATTGACTTTTTTTCTGTACAGCATTCTATGGAAAAGTGTCTTTACTTACTTACTTACTTATTTATTTATCTATTTATCAAATTTTGTCACCACCCATCTACCTCAAAAGAGGGACTCTGCCTTACACACATACCCCTTCTATTTATTTTGTGCTGAATGGGAAGAAAACAATTTAGAAAGCAAGATGATGGGGTGGGGTGTTGTTTCTTTTGTTGTGTTTTAACAAAGTGATGAGAGCCAGTTTGGTCTAGTGGTTAAGGTTCTGGGCTAGAAACCAGGAGTCTGTGACTTCTAGTCCTGCCTTAGGCATGAAAGCCTCATGATGCCATGAGCTAAACTGTGAAGGGCCACCCAAGATGGGAAGGTCATGACAGAGAGGTCAGACTAAATGGGATCCCTGTGGAAGGTAATGGCAGCCCACCCCAGTATTCTTGCCATGAAAACTAAATGGATCAGTACAACCAGAGATATGTCAGTATACCATCGGAACATGAGACTCCCAGGTTGGAAGATGGTCAAAATGCTACTGGGGAGGAACAGAGGATGAGTTCAACTAGCCACAGATGTGATGACACAGCTAGCTCAAAGCCGAAAGGACGGCTAGCGGCCGACGGTGCTGGTGGTGAACAGCAAATCCGATGTTCTAAGGATCAACACACCATCGGAACCTGGAATGTAAGATCTATGAGCCAGGGAAAATTGGATGTGGTTATTGGTGAGATGTCAAGATTAAAGATAGACATTTTGGGCATCAGTGAACTGAAATGGACTGGAATGGGCCAATTCACATCAGATGACCACCAGATCTACTACTGTGGACAAGAGGACCACAGAAGAAATGGAGTAGCCTTCATAATTAACAGTAAAGTGGCTAAAGCAGTGCTTGGATACAATCCAAAAAATGATAGAATGATCTCAATTCAAATTCAGGGCAAGCCATCTAACATCACAGTGATCCAAATATACGCCCCAACATTGTTCAGGAGGGGCAACAAAATACATCCCAAAGAAAGAGAAAACCAAGAAGGCAAAATGGCTGTCTGCTGAGACACTAGAAGTTACCCAAGAAAGAATTTTATGGAGAGAGAATTGCCAGATGTACAAGCTGGATTTAGAAATGGCAGAGGAACTAGGGACCAAATTGCCAATATCTGATGGATAATGGTAAAAGCCAGGGAGTTTCAGAAAAACATCTATTTCTGTTTTATTGACTATTCTAAAGCCTTTGACTCTGTGGACCATAACAAATTGTTCTTAGTGGTATGGGGATACCAAGTCATCTTGTCTGCCTCCTTAGGAATCTGTATAACGACCAAGTAGCAACAGTAAGAACAGACCACAGAACAACGGACTGGTTTAAGATTGGGAAAGGAGTACGGCAGGGCTGTATACTCTCATCCTACCTATTCAACTGGTACGCAGAACACATCATGCGACGTGCTGGGCTTGAGGAATCCAAGGCTGGAGTTAAAATCACTGGAAGAAACATTAACAATCTCAGATATGCAGATGATACCACTTTGATGGCTGAAAGCGAAGAGGAACTGAGGAGCCTTACGATGAAGGTGAAAGAAGAAAGTGCAAAAGCTTGCAGCTAAACCTGAAAAAAACCAAGATTATGGCAACCAGCTTGATTGATAACTGGCAAATAGAGGCAGAAAACGTAGAGGCAGTGAAAGACTTTGTATTTCTAGGTGCAAAGATTACTGCAGATGCTGACTGCAGTCAGGAAATCAGAAGATGTTTAATCCTTGGGAGAAGAGCAATGACAAATCTCAATAAAATAGTTAAGAGCAGAGACATCACACTGACAACAAAGGTCCGCATAGTTAAAGCAATGGTGTTCCCCATAGTAACATATGGCTGCGAGAGCTGGACCATAAGGAAGGCTGAGAGAAGGAAGATCGATGCTTTTGAACTGTGGTGTTGGAGGAAAATTCTGAGAGTGCCTTGGACTGCAAGAAGATCCAACCAGTCCATCCTCCAGGAAATAAAGCCAGACTGCTCACTTGATGGAATGATATTAAAGGCAAAACTGAAATACTTTGGCCACATAATGAGAAGACAGGACACCCTGGAGAAGATGCTGATGCTAGGGAGAGTAGAGGGCAAAAGGAAGAGGGGCCGATCAAGGGCAAGATGGATAGATGATATTCTAGTGGTGACGGACTTGTCCCTGGTTGAGCTGGGGGTGTTGACGACCAACAGGAAGCTTTGGCGTGGGCTGGTCCATGAAGTCACGAAGAGTTGGAAGCAACTGAATGAATAAACAACAACAATTTCTTTGAAAAGCAGAACATAAATATGTATGTATGTATGTATGTGTCTGTGTGTGTCTGTGTGTATGTATGTGTGTGTGTTTGTATGTGTGTGTGTATGTATGTGTGCATGTATGTATGTATGTATGTATATGTATATGTGTGTGTATGTATGTATGTATGTATGTGTATGTATATGTATGTATGTATGTATGTGTATGTATGTGTGTGTGTGTATATATATATATATATATATATATATTAAAACCCTTCCTCTTAGGATACCAAAGTTATTTCAGAATAAGCCTTTGGCCACTGATTTTCCTTTTATTATGGACACTTTTCACTTTGTATATTCTATGCATGTATATTCATAAATGTGTGAAATTACTTAACTGTGTCTCCATTTAAGAACATAGGAAACTGCCTTATATTGAATCAGATGCTAATCCACCTGGAAAAATATTGTTGACATTGACTGGCAGTGGTCTGTAAGATTTCAGGCAGGAGTGTTGCCCTGCTGTGCAAGTGAAAGAGATTTCTGGACAGCCTCAAGTTTCTGCTAACTACAATTACTAACAGAAGCAAAAGGACAAAGTTAAAGCTCTTTGGAATGAATGTTCTATGTACCTGTCCGATTTGATCTGGCAGGAGAGGCATGCTCCATGTCTCGCCTACTAAGTGTCATCTGATAGGGCCCAGGAAGAGAACATTTTCTGTTGTGTCATCCACCCTCTAGAACAGTGTTTCTCAACCTCAGCCAGTTTAAGATGTGTGGACTTCAACTCTCAGAATTCCCCAGCCAGCATCACCCATCTTAAACTGGCTGAGGTTGAGAAACACTGATCTAGAACATCATTCCCCTGGAGATTTGATTGGTCCCTACCCTACTAGCCTTTTGTAAGACTTTGAAGACATGGCTTTGCCACTGGGCTTGGAGATATGGGTGTGTAACAACAACAACAACAATTTATTAAACTTGTCTGCTGCCCAGCTCTTGGCGACTCTGGTGGCTCACAACAATCAACACAGAAATTACAATAAAATCAATCCAGTTGGGCATGGTTTAAAAAAAGAACCCAAGACATCCATCACACCTATCAATAGTTAACAGTTGGTCAGGGCCTGAATGTATTATCAAGTCCTTGCCCTATATAAAATTAATCCTTTCACTTCACTGGACTCTTAACCATACACCCTAGAAAAAGCACTCTAGAGGAAGATACAGGCTAGGCAGCACTTAGCAAGGGATTGTGTGAAGCCTTCTCTGGAATGGACTCAACTTGGAAGCAGTGCAGCCAATGCTGAAGGAGAAGCTCCTCTCAGCTTTCTCCTGCAACATGAGTTTTGCAGGGGAAGACTTAGTGATTGTTTTGCTTTCCCCAAAGCAAGAGGATCAAGTGGCTTCATGAAACAGCTTCAAGGAGCTTCTTCATTCAAAGCTTCATCAAAGCAAAGCACCCTTTTAAAGCTTTGCACAGCCTCAGTGATAATCAGAAGCCACTGATGTCTACTCTGAGCCAAGAAATCATAAAATTTCAACAGCCTCACAACCAATCAAAATTATTTCTGTGAAAATCAGCCATGAAGCAACTTTGCTAATAGCTGAAACAATATTCTGACATTATTTTATGTGTAAGACAGTCCTCCCTTACATATTTTTTAATAAAAAAAATTAAAAAAACATAGTTGTCTATTAAGATTATGCAGCCCTTTATATTCAAAGGAGAAAAAAGTTTTCCAGAGTGCATGCAGGTATGGAGCACTTTGTTAGCAACCTTTAAACCAAATGCACTCCCCACCCCCCCAGGATCATCCTGCAGAAAGCATCCACACAATCCTGGGAAAAGATGTTTCTTTAAAGGGCATGAAGCACTTTTTCCATCCATAGGTTGATGAGCACAGCCTAATTAACCATACCTGGAAGCATAAATCCAACACTTTGTACTTCTCCTGAGAACACAGCCAAATGCAATTGGACATGAGCAACAAAGTCCCTGCTATATCAATAAACTATAAAAGAGAATAGAGTAAAGATTTGCTGAAGTATAGGAGTTCCTTTAAGAATTGTGGTGATTTTTTTTTTGCTTTCAAATAATGATAATTTAGGAGATGGATCATGTAATTATTTAAATATATGAGAAGCAATTGCCATCCAAGCAAAGAAAAAAAAAGGCAGTGCCATTATAGCCTTACAAATCTTTACTTATGAAAGGAAGACAAACAAATTTATTACCTAAGTCAAGGCTTTATAAAATATTGAGTGGGATTATGTGGTCTTTGGAACCAATATTATTTTAATCTGTCATTAGAAATTCAATCCCTATTTATATGAGAAGATCAAACAAGTCATATGATGACTGACAAGTCAAAAAAAGTTTAAAATGTGAATGCTTGTCTTTAGTTCTCAACTGTTTGTTTTATCACACTGCAGTCATGACCAAGGAGTAAGGCATGTATGGGTAAGGCACTATAAGAACTTTGCTGGGCTAATGAAAAGCTCACACAGGCAGTTGCAAAATCCTGAAATATCTGAGACCGTATAGTGTATGTCCATGGAGATTTGTGATTAAGATGAATGGTACTAACAGGTCCTAGTTGAAAGGAAGTAAATGTCCCAGTCTGGTTTTCCTCAGAATTTGGGACAGCTCTATTCACTTTATAAAAGAAATGTTTGTGAGTATTGCTTACAGAGGAATCATGTGGTATTCTGGCTAATTTAATAAGGGCTGGGCAGCCTACTGCTTATTGGCCTGACATAAGTGGGCCCTTTTTTTTTTTTTTTTTTACAGTGCTTTGATTCCTAAGATCATACCTCCAAAATCCAGTGGAAAAATCACCAAAACAACTACAGCATAATCTCCCATTGAGTTTTGGTTGGACATTAAGTAACCTAGGCAAGTTAAGTCTCTAGTAGGCATAAAGCAACTATAAAACATATTTTTTAAATTGAAGAGAAATCTTGGCTTATCATTAGAACCTGCTGAGCAGAACAAATATCTTAAGTGACTAATCACCTTTGTGTGTAAATGATTTATCTTTGGCAGTTCATAATAAAAAGTAAGATAATTTCAGGGTGCAAGATATTTACAGGCCTTACTATTCCAAACTGGTTTTAAAACAAAATAAAGGGTGTGCAGAAACTTTCCTCTCTAGCCACACTATGATTCTGTCAGCCATATTGCTCTCAAATGTAAGAGAATTGCAGAACCTTCACCTAATACACATCTTTTTCTCTCCTTCTGCAAATCCATTCTTGGCATGTGCTTCAATATTCCTTCTGAGGAACTCCATACTTCTACTCCACTGTACTCTACTCTACTCTACTCTACTCTACTCTACTCTACTCTACTCTACTCTACTCTACTCTACTCTTCCTTCATGTGAGCTCTGAGCAACCTAGCACCAGAGTAACTTACTTTATTTCCTAGAGAGAGAACATCATCTGCTAATGCTTATGCCACAATAAGGCATCCTTGGAGGTATACTTTTTTCATTGTTCCTCCTGATATAATTGCCCCAAACAAATGTCAAGGAAAGAAACCTTAATCTTACTGAGTTAGTCTTATTTCTTATAGATGTTAAAAATACCTGCTTCCCCCTCCCCCCCAAAAAACGAGAGAGTAAAAGTGAGAAGATATATAATGATTCATAGAACGTATTGACATGATGGCAAAGTCAAAGCATCATGTTAGCCTGAATGTCTCAGCCTATTACTAAGTCACCAAGTAGCCTTCAGCAAGTTCCTTGTTTTGTTTTGTTTTGTTTTGTTTTGTTTTGTTTTGTTTTGTTTTGTTTTGTTTTGTTTTGTTTTGTTTTGTTTTGTTTTGTTTTGTTTTGTTTTGTTTTGTTTTTGCTGCTGCTGCTGCTGCTGCTGCTGCTGTTCTGGATCAGTTTCCACCTTCATTAAAAAAAATGTAATTATAAACATTTACCAAACCACCATGAAATTTAATCAAGTTATGCTTTCTGCAGATTTTGAAACTTTAATGCACAGTGTCACAAATGCTATTGTTATTTTGCCACTAACAAGAGCATCTATCAGCAAATGGTCTGATAAAATCTATGAAACTAAAAATATCAAGGAATACAGTCTTACAGAACCTTCAAAAGAAGGAATCACCATAGCATACTTAAACAGTAGAGATTGTTTGGCAGCACACTTGAAGAACTTACCAGAAGATCTGTACTGCTTTCTCATTACAAATGGCCTCATGTAGGCTATTCATTAAGCTTTCTTTTGAAAAGATAGAAGATTTTCAGAAAGCTTCTATATAAAATAAAATGAAGGGAAAATTTCTATACAAAGAACACACAAAAGCTTTTCATGTGACTGCCATTCATACTTTGATCCTTTGCTTGGGCAACCTGTGATTTACTTCACATTTTTCATCTATATAATTATTTCACTTTTTCACACATCAATTTCTTATGAAACTGCTCACTTGAAATGATATATGTTGACAATTGTAAAAGAAGAAGAAATGAAATGTACTGCTAACATAAACGATATGTATATGTACTTTCAGATCCTTCTGATGTGAGAGAAGGAAGCTTTTACACTTCACAGTATTAAGATAATTTTATTTTTTTTAAGATGTCATATGGGTATGTATTTTTTTAAACAACTGACATTCCTGAAATACCTCCCAGGTACCATCCATCTAATTGGGAGAATACTAGTCAAAACTAAGGTGAGAACCAATTCTATCTATAGTTCTGAAAGAGTCCCAAGACATATTCAAAGTATGGCTGTAGTCTTTTAGAATTACCCCACCAGTTAAGGTTTCCACATGTCTGGTATGGTGTTAACCTATATTATCTACCCAAACAGCCAAGGGCAAACCAACATCAGTATAACATAAAAGCGGGGTTGTCTTCAGATTAGGTCTAGCTGACCAAGGCCAGCTGGTGTTATTTTTATTAATGATTTCAGATACTACTGTATTTCTATACAGTACTATATATTCAGATATAAGTTGTCATATATTCATGGGAAGGTGGTGTCAAGGAGGAAATTCGCAAGGTGGGATGTGGGTTGTGTGGGAACAGAGAAAGCCATTTGGGAAATAATTTACAAGGAGACATAACCAATAAAGCCTGAGAAAAGGGCTGCTATAATACATAACAAGGCAGGAGAAAGAGGGTTTGAAACCTTGGGACATTCTTTTTGTTCATTTGTTTATATATTTTATACGCTACCCAATTCCCAACCACTCTGAGTGGCTTACAGTTAAAAGTATAAAATACCAAACATACAAAATAAAATCATGAAGAGCCCCAAAGAAAACCCATCCAGCAGCGGCTCAACCCTCATTTTTCCCTAGAGTCTAGGAGAATAGCTAAGTCTTTAATAGCTTCTTGAACATCATCAGAGTTGGAGCCATCCAGATCTCTGGGGGAATATCATTCCAGAAGACAGGCACTATGAAAGAGAAGGCACACTTCCTGGATCTCACAAGTTAACTGATGGGGCCCAGAGCATGCCCACTCTGCCCAATCATACAGATGGGCAGAAACAAATGGAAAGTGGGGTTCCTAAAATAACCAGGCCCTATGCCCTGAAGAGTTTTATAGGTGATAACCAGCACCTTAAACTACACCTGGAAGCCCACTGGTAACTAGGGCAGTTCATGGAACAGTGGGGTCACAGGAGCATCATGAGGCATGCCCACACTGTGTTGAGCCCTGCAGCATCTCACAAGTGAGAGGCTATGGACTCAATCTCTCCTCCTTTTCAATGCCAACTAAAACTGGCCAGAAAGAAAGGAGGAGAATCACTGCAAAATAGTGTTGCCCACTCCCAAATCTCATAGCCAGTTCAGAAGGATACCATGATCAATGGTATCAAAAGCTGCTGAGAGATCAAGAAGCACAAGGAAGGCTACAATACTGCCAATACCATAAAAACCACAGGTCATCAACAAGCTTGACCAGTGCTCTGACCATGCTGTAACCTAGCCTGAAACCTACTGAAACAGGTCCAGATAATCCATCTCCTCCAGGATCCTGTGGAGCTGAAGCCCAACAGCCTTCTCAACATCCTACTCTAAAAAGGAAAGGTTGGAGACTGACTGGAAATTGTCCAGAGTTGTTGAGTCCAGTAATGGCTCCTTGAGGATGGGGTGAGCCTCTTTCAAGGTTGTGGAGACAACCCCTCCCTCAAATAAGCAGATGTCACTGCACAGAACCAAACACATGTCATCATCCAGGCAGCCTTTACCAACCATGAGGAACCTAGATCTAACAAGCAGTCTGGAGGACCCTGTCCATTTTCTCAGGAGTCACAGGCACAAACTCGCTCCAGATAACCCTACAGGACTCTGTCCCAGGCACCTCCACTGGACCTCCAAGCAAATCCAAGTAACTATACCTGCCCCATTTCTTCCCAGCAGGAAACAAGTTACCTTGAACAGGGCCATTGGGTGACTATTGACAGATGCAATAAGGGTGGAGAAATAACGGTATTTTGCTTCTCTTGTACACAATGCAATCCTGAATATGGGATTACTCATGTTAGGTCGGACTTGTTCTTTGTCTATAAAGAATGACTTCCTTAAACTTCATAGAAGTTATTTTTATTATAATTAGGGCTAATTGTTTCTGTAACAAGCTTTATTATTCTGTCCAAGTTTCACCCATGAAGAAAGCTCTAGAGACAGGTTTGGTATTCTCTGACATATTTATTGCAGTAGCTTGGGTAAATGTTTGATTATCTCTAAGAAAACTATGAGACAATATGATGCTACGTCAATGTTTCAGTGACCTTATAAACAGCACAAAGTCTCATGGCCACAAGAAGACTTAATGACTCAATCCTGTCAGACGTAATCATTTTGATGCCCAACTAATCTCACTGGGAATAAGTATATGCTTCTTACTTCTAAACTGTTGATTCATAAATTATCCATACCTACAGTACATCTTCATAGATTACAATATTTTGATCCACAATTTAATTATTTGGTTTAACATGAAGAGATCCTATCATGAGTGCTTCAAAATGAAGTTACTAAAAATATTTTTAAAAATATATTCCTCAGCAATGTGTTATCTGAAAGATAGCCAATAATTAGTAGAATTGTGCTCTTCAGGTATCTGAGGATAGCAGTCTAAATACCTGAAGGACTGTCACATAGAAGGAATAGACTTATTTTCTTTTGTCCCAGAGGGGAGAATCTGAATGAATGGTTAAAATTACAAAGAAGAAGGTTCAGTTCAGATAGCAGGAAGAACTACATGACTATGCAAGCTGTCTGCCAAGAAGCACAATGCCCACATGACTCCTTCAGTGGGGTCTTCAACAGAAGATGGACGGCCATCTGTCAGAGATGCTGTACTCAAACCTGCACTGAGCAGGAATTTGAACTAGATGACCTCCAATGCATCTTCCAACTCTACGGTTCTGTGATACTACTATCAGCATTATAGACATCTTGATATTTGGAAGCTGTTCAGTACAGGGCAGAATGTAATCTAATTAAGTCTGCACAATTCCAACAGCATTTCATTTTTAGAATGTTGCAAACTATAGAATTTATAGCAACTTTCACCAACTTGAAATCTTCCAGATGTTGTGATCCAGTAGCTGGAAGATGCTAGACTTGGGAACGCTTCTTTGTGATTTTCTCTTTACCTCCCCCTGTTTTTTTCTCCAGCCACTTCTGGAGTATCTGAGAGGATGTTTACTATTCTGTTCCATTTAAATTGGTCCTAATAAAAGTTGCTATCTCCTTGGTACTTTGGAACTTTTACAATAGATTGCCCTCGCTATCTAGGCTCGTTCTTTAGCTGTTCACCTGGCATTATTTTTCTAAAATTTTGAACAATTCAGTGAACAGGAAACATAAATAAAAAATAATGAGCAAAGGGATAACAGCCATAAGTAGTACCACAAACAACCTGACCTTTTAAAAAATACATTAGAGTCAATGTATGACAGCAGTCCTCCCATGCCTCCAAGCAGGAAAGGGAACGGTGCTCTGGTTTGGTTATTAGACTGACAGCAGAATGTCTGGGATATTGCTATGAAACTTTTATGTCTACTTCAATGTAGAAAGCCAATGGGGAAATTTTGATTCCAAGGACACTTTTTAATGGAAATAAGGAGGATGTGGCTTTGATGAATGAATGAAATATCTGAGGAAGCCGTGGAGCAGAGCAGCTTCTAGGACAGTGGATATACTATTCTTATGAGAATGGAGAAAGCCTTTGGAGGAGTATATGCAATTTATCTTCTAAGAAATACTCTTTTCCCCCTCAAGATAAACTAGGGAGGTGGGAGGAGGAGAGGAATCATATCTGTGGTTCCTTTTATTCATTTTGGAGCCAGGAGACATTCTGTGTATTACAGAATGGTGACCATCAACTCTGCTGTGGTCCAACTCTCTGAGAGTCTACTTGAGAAGGAAAATATGCATAGTCTGTGTTGCTCAAGGAAACTTGCTACCTGGAGGGAAGAGAAATATATGTAACTCAATATAAAGCACTCAGATCTATGAAAAGTTGTTAGAATATATTACTGTATTTCATAGTATCAGTTCTTCAAAGCAATATTTTGACAACTGTTTACAAGAATCTCTTAAAAGCTAAGAGAATTTAAAGAGGAGCTTACATTTCCTGATTAAATCAATAGGATTTACAGACAGTTACCCTACATTTGGTTGCCACCCTTAATGTATTTGCTGCAATGAGTACATTTAATAATATAGGCAAATTTGTTTCTCGGGCAAAACCAGTGACAGTGATACCCAGAGTCACCTAATATTTTCCTATAACACCAAAGACAGAAGCAGATCCTGCTACTTTCTCAGATTCTCATAAGTACAAACAATTGCTCTGGGCATCATCAAACATAAACTAGTCAATAATAGCAAAGGACAATTTAAAGCAAAACAATATCTTGGGAGTGAGAAAGGCATTTCTGTTTAGTCTAACAATGGGGAACATAGCAATCAATGATTTCACATTCTATACATGTCTACTCCATAAACTGCATGACCAAATCAATCCAGAATTCTCACCCAAAGCACAAATGACCAAGCTCAAATTACCCTACTTCAGACATGTTATGCGAAGGCCCAGCTATCCTAATGCTGGGAAAGGTGGAAGGAACAGAGAGGTAAAGGGGACGACCAGCAGCAAGGCAGATGGACTCAGTTATGGTGGTGCTGAGTGTACCATTGGAAGACCTGAAGGATCAGCTTAGGGACAGATTGTCATGGAAAAAGTTCTGTCTAAGTGATCCCTAAGACCTGACACTGACTTGATGCTACATAATCAATGCATCAATACCCAGGCAAATATATATGTTGGAAACATTATCTAACTTTATTTTTGGTAAAGAGACTAATGCCTCATCTGCACAGCATAGTGGTTACTTTTGCCATGTTTTCCTTCTATCCTGGAACTGGGAAGGACTCCTGTTGCCCTAAATCTTGATGCTGTCATGGTGAGCTCAGACATAGATGAGGAGACCAACAATGAGCAGTATGAGTTCCCAGATGGACCACCACCTGAGGAAATGATCAGGTGCTGACAGCAGACAGTTGAGGTGGGGCCACCCAGCAATCAACAGAAACAGTGTTGTTGGTCTCTGAGGATAAGGAGTCTGAGCTGCTGCCCCTGACCCCAGCTCAAGGGCTTGCCCTACAGAGAAGGGTGTTGGCAGATGCTGGGAAAGCCTTTAGCCCAGGAGAGGTCAAAAAAGTCACACACCAAGCATTTCTATAAAAATAATTTATTTACAGAAAGCAAAAAACAAAAGCAAAACATTTAAAAGACTTAGCTCCCTTTGGAGCAAGCCTTGCTTGCCTACATTGCCGGCAGAGGGAAAAGAGGAAGTGAGAACAAGTTTCCTCCCCCCCAGGTGATTTGCATGAAGCACGTGAGAGGAGACAATCTAATACAACCTTTTAACTGGGCCAAAATGATTAGGCACATATAGCAGTCTTAATCTGTTAGTAGGAAAACCTCAACAAAGGGAGCAGAGCAAAGGCACTTTGCAAGATTCCAGACCCTTCCTAATGAGGAGTCCCAGTGCTGGATCTGTATAAGAAGAGCAGCAAACTTAAGCCTCTTCATTGGCAACAACCATCCATTAACACTGACTCTGTTTGCCTTGAATCCTGACTTTGCATTCCATGACTTTGGTTTTTGACTCGGACTAGCTGACGAATCTCATGCAACAGAGGGTTTTCCTGTGTATATGTAGATGGATAGGATGGCCTGCCCTTCAAAATACAGTGAATAAAATAGATGCAGAAGGTGAGGCTCTAGTCTCCTTGGCAGCCAGAGTAATGATGAACACAAAGGAAGGCTCCTTCCCCCATTCATCTGGTTTCCCAATTCATCTCCCCTTCTCTTCATCCCATCCCCCCCTTCATAACGATCCATCTCCCTGGCTCACAAGTATGGCATAAATGGAAATGGTATTCAAGAGCAGGAATCTCTTACTTGAGCAGCAACTACTTTTAGGTCAATCAAATGCCAAGAGAAATAAAATAAACCACAAAGAAAATGGCTGCAGAAGCTTGTGTCTTAGTCGTCTTCTCCCCAGGCCAAATTAGCACTGCAGAACAAAGGGCCCAGTGACTGGACAGAAGTGGGCAACCTACTGGACTGGTTGGAACTTGAGCAGATCACTGACCCTGACCACCTCGTGAAGCAGTCTCCTTCATGCACCCTAAACTGTTTGCATGGCAGTTTTGTGCTGACATAAAACACCATGTCCACTCCAGAATAACTAAAGCTGTCTTTAGTTTAGCACAGGGCAGAGAATGAGATAAAGGCAATGTTGTGAGGACAAGTATTTGACAAAGGGTAAATGGGTCATGTTTGAACTGGGACCAGAAGGCGGTAAGGGTGGGCTTAAGTAATGAACCTTTGTATCATATCTGGTGATAACAGGCACTGTAGATGCTCTCTAAGCCTTTGGTTTCTGAGTCCAATTCTGCCTTGATTCTCCTCTGTCTAATGAATAATTAGCACATAAAATTTTGGCAAATCAAACCTGTCTTATCAACAGTGGCTGGATCAAGATTCTTTTGAACATATGAGCAGGCCATGCCAAGGGCTGCTGTTCTGTGCCTAAGAAACTGAAACAGTTTCAGCAGCTAGTTCCATAATTGAGCCCTAATTTGCTCCCCTTTATTCTCCTGCATAAGTAGATGCCAAGAGAGAATCCTGCTGCTTAGCCACTCGTGCTCATCCTATCTTCTTTTCTTCTGTTCTTCCCTCTCAGCTCCCATGTTCCCTTTACAGCCAGATGTCTGTGAAGTTTGATGGGGTGTAACAAGTACATAAGACATTCACTAAACCAGCCAGAATTTGCCTAGAATTGCTGCTTCAGCAGCAGATAGCAACATCAATGAGAATAACCAGATCCAGTCAAACTTCAAAGGTAAACCAGTAAGAAGTGAGATGTTTCACAAGCTCATAATACAATGATACTTATTAATATTTAAACTATATTATTTCAGTCTACGGTTGTAAAGGGGAGGGAGAGGGGTTGGTCGCTCTTGGTTGGTTGCTTGGTTTTGTGATTTTGAGTCAGTGCTGACTCCTGGTGACTGCCTGGACAAATCCCTGCAGTTTTCTTTGCAAATTTTTGGGAAGTGGTTTGTCATTGCCTCCTTCCTAGGGCAGAGAGAGAGAGAGAGAGAGTGACTGGCCCAGAGTCACCCAGCTGGCTTTGTGACCAAGGTGGCACTAGAATTCACAGTCTCCAGGTTTCTAGCCTGATGCCTTAACCACTACAGCAAACTGTCTCTCTTTGTTTTTAGAGAGCCATATAATTATGTGAACCACACTTCAGTGAACTCTTAAGCATAAATCTGTTCAGTTGATCCACAGTTTCCATTATAGTATTATTTATTCTACTGGTGCATTTCCATGTGATACCATCATCCTCATGCTTTGAGATTTGCAAGGCTCAAGGATGGATAATTACATAATATTGGATCTAGAATCTGCTTCACATTAGTAGTAGAACCTCTCTGTTCCCTCTTCAGTGTCATGTGTTTTAAAATATATTTCACAAATGTGAGGGACCTTCTGGAACAAATTAGTAATTGAGAGGGTAGGGAAGTGAAGAAAAATGAATCCCTATCAGCCAGAACGTCCTTGGTAGAACTTTCTTCAAGAAAAGCTCCAACCGGTAAGGGGAAAACCTGAAAGCAAAGTCCATGGAATCACAAAGAGTCGGACACAACTTAATGACTGAACAACAACAACGAGCCTTTGGTAAGGTTGTTCTTAATAACTGCTGAAGTTCAGAATTAAGTGGATTGGAATATTGTACTGTACTGTAATATGTATTTGTCCAGCACATACTATTCAACCATATTATTATGAAACAGAGTCTTTTGCTCCAAAAGTTCTATGCTGGCTCAGAATGTTAACAGTGAAGTTTTCCAATTTTAAACCCATTCACACATACACAGGAGCACTGTTCTGCAGGTTGGCCAGAAGGACAAACTAGAGGTACTGCTATTCTACTGCCTTCCCAGCTGTGTGGTAGTGTCTCCCCTTTCACCAAAACTAGGTGGCTCCCTTTTTTTTTTTTTTTTTTTGAGGATATTGAGAAAGGGAAAGACTTTGAAGAAGCGGGATAGCCAGTATTGATGCTTTTGAAAATAATGCAATAATGAATAGAAAAGAGCTTGCAGCTGGAGGGAGAAAAATATTAATGGCAGCTCATATTAGATGTCAAGTTGTGAGGCCACATGTCCTGAGAAAAGTGAAGAAGTCATATAATTATGTATAAACGTACATAATAAATCATAATCTAAGTGGCACTGCAGATCATAGTCTGTCTATCAAAAATAGAATAGAATATAAGATCACTGTATATTTAGCAGTCCACTGTATAATTAACAGTGGAGACTCATAGTGCACATCTCTTAGTGACCATGAATTCACTCATAAAGCCTTTATACTGGTCATCAAGGTAGCAAGTTTCTGCTTCTGCCACTGAAATGTAACTGAAATGTCCCCAAAGTCTGTGGTCCTGCCCCATATGTTCAGTTTCTCTCTGCGTGGAAGTGGTGCCAGCCTTTAAAATGAAGAATAGCATAGAAATTTAAGCAAGGCAAGGTTTATCTATAGATGACAAATTAAATTGTTCAGCTACTTCATTGACCTTCATTGCTTCTTTTACTCTGCTCCTGGCTGTAAGATATCTTTTATAAAGATAGAATGCCATATTGCTTACACACGGCCAGCTTGATTGGAGGACATAGCCTCAGTACGAACCGCTTAGTTTCTTGGTCTTTTCAGGTTCATTTAGCTCATGTTTTCCATTAGGGCTAATGCCACACAGCTAAATCCTTCCTCATGCTTTTCCAATGTCACATTCTCACAATGCTACGGAGAAATGAAACTGTTGCTTGGCTGTTTGGACTCTTCTTTTCAATATCTAGAAGCAGCACAGAGATTTTATTATTTGATTATCCAAGTTACGAAGTCCACTGAACCTTAGCTCAACTTTCCCAACATCCATAGTGAGGCCCCAAATATTAGTAGAAAATAAAACGAAAATAATAAAAAAAGGTCCTGCAACTGTGGTGAGCATGGAAAGATACAAGAAATGAAATCATCTCTGTTTACTTAACAAAATGTATTAGATTTTCTTGCTAAAATTACATCAGTGTAAGGGCAAGTAATTTCAATTTAATCAAGCCAAACTGTGTAATATTGTCTAATGGCTGGAGTGAGATGAATTTTACAAATGTATAGTATTTCTTCAGATTGTAGAAAACACTCTTTCTCTGGCACAATCTGGCACACAGTGTGTGAATGCAGTATTTTTTTTTTCTAAAGCACATAAACCATGATTGCAGTTGTGTTTGCTTGGAAGCTTCTGGCCTACTGTTTGGACCTTCTTCCTTCAATCTCATTGTGATCAAAGAGAGATATGTGATACCATTTGATATCATAGTCAAAATGAAGTTTTATTGGAACAAAATCACTTTCAGGAGATGTAGTTCTGTTGTCCAAATAAAGTGGACCAATGCTGACTCATTTCGTGACAGTTTGTCATTTTCATTCATTACCAGAATTGCAAAACCCAATGTTGTACTGTTTTTGCATGTTGTCTGGCAATGCACATTCAGGTAAAAAAGGTAAAGGTTTCCCTTGACGTAAAGTCCAGTCATGTCCGACTCTAGGGGGCGGTGCTCATCTCCATTTCTAAGCCTTAGAGCCGGCATTGTCTGCAGACACTTCCGGGTCATGTGGCCAGCATGACGACACGGAACGCCGTTACCTTCCCGCCGAAGCGGTACCTATTGATCTACTCACATTTTGCATGTTTTCGAACTGCTAGGTGAGCAGGAGCTGGGACTAGCAACGGGAGCTCACCCCGCCGCATGGTTTTGAACCACCGACCTTCCGATCGACAGCTCAGCGGTTTAACCCGCAGCGCCACCGCGTCCCTGCACATTCAGGTATATGAAAATAAATCAAAGAGGAGGTGCAACATTTTCATTGTTTTCAAACAATTGTATAATTCAGATGTTTAATTCAATTTACTTTGTGCCCATCTAATCAGCTACTTAAAATTTAAAATTTTGTGATAATTGTAAATCCTTTACTGATATTTTATTCTTCATCAACCATGCCTTTCTCCATCTTTCTTTTTCTTTTCTGTAGCTATCTATTCTGTTCTTAAATATTTTAAACAAATCATTAATTTAAAAAAATAAAGGTAACCCTCCCCCACCCCTCCAGTCAAGCTTGATTCCTGGTGATTACAAGGACACAATCATTTTTCTTCTTGGCAGAAGTATGTAAGTGGTTTGCCACTGCTGTCTTGTGAGATTTTTTTTTTTTTTAGTTCCCTGATTAGCCTTTAGATCTGTGATTTCCTGGGGGCTTTCAACCAAGTATTAACCTCAACTTAGGTTTTCTGAGTTGAGTCCAGGTTGGTTAGCTGCTGCCATCTGCTGAGACAGTCAACAATGTTCATTCATTCACTCACTCACTCACTCAATATTATGCCTGTCACGTCATGCATCTCCAGAGTGTGTGCAACATCAAAATGCACTGTGTCCATTTTCAAATGCAGCAACAAATGGAATGCAATATAAACGTTAAAAGAACCTACAACACATACACTTCATTACCCAGAGTTCAGGTAAAAATTCTTAAATACATATAGATTTTCTTTCCCTTTCAAGTTTTATGCCCCTAGTTGTACAATTGCCTAATCTTTTGCAATGAATGTGGACAATTTAGCGAAAAAGAACATTTTGAGTTATGTCTGGTTAAGTTTCATAAATATATTCCCACTACTACATCACTCCTATTTTGACTCAGCATAACATGAAAACATGTCACAAGCTGATGCTTAAACATTTTAACACAGACCAAATCAAGTCAAGGTCTCTCATTCTGATTTCTGTAATTTCTATAATTCTGATTATTCTTCCTGCTACTAATTGAACCAATAGTAATAACTCTGCTCTACTCTGTAATGACAGTTTCAGACTGAAAGATTTAGTGCTATAGGCTTTGCTTTAGTTTTGTGATACAAAAAAAATCAGTCATGGCTATGATAAAGACTGTGAACTGTAAAATGATTTGAATAAGAAATTTAAATTTACTTCATATATTTCACTGTAGTTTACAGAAATCTTCCCACCTCTAACCTCGAGATACATCGGATTTCAACTTGCATAATTCCCAAGTAGTGTAATTCCCAGCTAAGGCATCAGTTTGTGGAAGGCTGGTCTACACATTTTCCACTCATTTATTATAATTGTTTTTAAAACTATACCACACTTACCATTTACTGACCACCTTCTACTCTGACCTATGTTAGCTGCCTTCACATAGCAAGAATTCAACCCTAGAAAAGTGTGTACTCAGAGAGATGATAGGAAGGCAATTTTATGATGTGAAAGAATATCTTGCCCCAGAAATAAATGGCTTTCACTAGTGACAAAAGAAAGCAAAATGCTATTAGGGCTGTACAAACCCTTCAGTAAAGATGCATGACAGCACCTGTCTTTTCCCTAGTTGGCCCAGTCACTTTGCTTCATTTTTTTCCCCAACAATCCTCTCATTAAGTAAAATATACCTGCAAAGTATGGAGTTTGGCCATATCTCCATGAAAATAATTTATAGTTTACAGTTTGACAAATGGCAGCTCTGTATTTTCTGCTTGGTTCATCACCAATATAGGCCACTCACCACTTCCTAAGTGCAGAAATAGAGGCTGATCTCCAATAGTTTGCTCCATTCTAGTAGCAGGCCAGCTTTGATTGGTTACAGTATCTGACATGCCCTCTCCTCCAGCAGCTAGTCACTGTCCTATGCAGCCATGTCTTGGACTGCCCAGCTACTGTGTTCCCCATTTAAAAAAAAAAAAAAAAACATCTTGCCATTAATCCAATGATGGCACATTAACTTAATCAACTGTTCTGAACTTCAGAAGCTCATGCTCCGTTCAACCCTTACATTTCCCAGTGGGCATCCTTTTGGATTCTGTCCAGGATTCTGGATGAATTATGCTCCTCTTACTTTCCCAATCCCTGCCTGCAGTACTGCAAAGCTTCCCTTCCCTTCCCTTCCCTTCCCTTCCCTTCCCTTCCCTTCCCTTCCCTTCCCTTCCCTTCCCTTCCCTTCCTTTTCTTCCTTTAATGCAACCATTAAGTTGCAATGCAGGAACATTGTTACTCTGTTTCTATGAATCTGAACTATCCTTTCTTCCTTGTTAGAAGTTTTCATTGAACCTACAGAAGGTAGGAACTGGAAAACGTCCTGTCCCTCTGTTACAATAATGCAACAAGAAAATGAAATGCTCTGTATTAGTGTCAATGGAGATGATGGGGAAGGGGGCAGGTGTGCCTGGTGGGCATCCAGGTGTGCAGACATTTGGGAAAGAAAAGGCACAGGGAGGAATGGGAAGGGCAAGACACAGAGGAATGAACAATCACATTCAGCAATGGCCATAATCTGGGCTAAGTACCATTACCAACCCAATGCAGATGTTGCCTTAAGAAACACCTGGGAGCAGCATAGGAGAGAAGCGATTTAGGCTGCAGTGTGAAATTCTCTTGGAGAAACTGAAGAATAACTGAAATTCCCACACTGGAGAGAAAGGCTGAACATGGAAGATGACTTCAAATTTTCAAAACATGAGTCATAATCTTTTTGTGCTTTGGTTGGTATATGCTGTTTTGAAATGCATAATCAGCTAGCTAAGCTCATAGATCCCATCTGGGTATATGACTGTCCTTTTGAAGAACTAGCTGTCATATTAGAAATGTGCTCCTTGAAAATTCTTTTGAAAATGACCTTTGGAATTTGTGTTGGGATAATCCTGTCAACACAATTTCTTGATTACAATATGCCTGACATTATTTTGGGAAAGTAAAGCAATAAACAATGTAAAATATTTCATCTCATTCTCATGAAAAATATACATCCTAAAAAATAATTAAAATTTGACAGGATGGAGAAGAAAACCAGAAGTCAGAAGATAATATCAATTGTTACTTCTGTTCTATGCCTTTATCTAATAAATTGAAAAGCATGACTGTATTGAAATGCTATTAATAATAGTTGATATTTAATAGTCATATATCTACAATCAAATAAAAAAAGTCCTTTGCTTTAAATTTATTTCTTACACCATCCATCCATCCATCCATCTTTCTTGGTGGGATGTGTTGGCTTATGAGATGGTGAGCTTGTTTGGGCCAAATACAGGCCAAATTTTCACCCAGGGTCCTAGTGATAGAATGTGGTATATAAAATTGAAAACGATTGAATGTGCCAAAAGTGATCAGTAAAGTCCTGCATAAGGTACAGATACAACTAAGACTATTAACCTGGTCTACTCTTCCCTTCTCTTACTACAAAGCAATATGTGAAAGATTCAATCAACAAAAGTTATGATGAGTGACACACTTAATATCAACGGTGCTATCTGTTTCTGACTATGGCATATGGGAATTTGCAAATGGAAATGTAATGTAGTAAATTGTAAAGATCATGAATTAACATACAAAAATTAGAAAAAAATAATAGTTTTGTCACATGTGAAATTAAGAGAAATGGCAAAGACGGACTAAAACTGAATGAAAGTGGTCCGTTCTAATGGAACAGATTTATGGATACAAATATGGGAGCTTAATTATGAATGAAAGGGCTAAATGTATGTCAGAAAGTATAAATCAATGTCATATAGATTGTAGTGGGTATGTATGAAAATAAGAATTCATAGACTGATGATAGTTTCATGTAATGCAGGGAACTAAAGTACTGAAATGTTCAGGGATGACTTTTGGGGAAAATGATGTGACATTCTAAATTAATATGATCAAGGAGAAGAAGTTTTTCTGTTAGATGACATGAACAGATGAGTGAAGATGAGTTGAGAAAGTATAGAAATTGACTTGGCCATTCAGAGACTCAAGAATGAATCAAAAATATGATTGGTGAGTATCTATTTAGGGAAAGTTCTGCTCATTTCAAATACATACTTTCAGTGTAGGACTATTCATGGGTACATGTGGAAGAGAAATAAATATGAATCTAAAATGATTCATGATTGATTGTTGGAAAATAAATAAATATGAATCTAGAATGATTCATGATTGATTGTTTATGATGATGTATTGGAAAAAATAGTAAAGAATACAAGGGTGAGAGATTCTGAAAATGAGACAGACCATTTTGGTGCAGTGTCAGAAGTGGATATTAAATAAAAATGGACATGGAAGAAAAGGAAAAGAAATAAGAGTGAAAATATGTCACTGCAGGAAAGAAAATATTAGCATTGTATAAAAAAGTGTTAGAAATATAAGTTCTCAACAGAATGAATGAAAATGGATGTGTCCTTATAAGTGAAATTTATTTATTTATTTATTTATTTATTTATCAGATTTTTATCACCACCCATCTCCCCCACACAGGGGACCCTGGGCGGTTCACAATAAAAACAATATAAATATAAATATAAATGAAATATACATATAAATGTATTATTTGGAGGTCAACCAATGGGTCTTTTTACTTCTCTTGCCAAATGGTATCCAAGAGAAGTAAAAAGACCCATTGGCCAACCTCCAAAGAGATGGGAAGATCCAATAGTCAAGAACTTTGGCCAAACCCGGAGAAGGAAAGCCAGGAATCGAGATGAATGGAAAGCAAGTTGTGACCAGCAGGACTCTGTCCAGTGACAGTCTGATCAATTGAGGTGATCGAGGTGACAAATATGATAAATAAAAATAAATAAATAAAATGACTAGAAATATGTTGATTTACTACATCTTTGTATAATGTTGTATTATAGCTCTTTACATTGCTCCATCCAGCTGCTTGACATATATGAAATATCAATTGCCACTGCCTTTAAAATTGCTGTTTGTTTTGGGTCTGTATGAATCTTCAATAACTTATGGAGAAGATGCTAATTTATCTATGCATTTCCCCCTACTAAAAATTATGGTAGAAGGAAATCTTTATCCTATACTGAATTGCAGTGATTTCCTATCCTTTGCCATTCTTTTTCCCAATATTCAAGACAGTAATATTAGTAATCAAGATCATGTTTGCAACAATACTTGAGATCAACATAATTTAGCATAGCAGCGGGGGGACATGAGGCTTCTTTCTATGGTGGAGAGTTTGAAGAGACAAGCTGTTGACAGTGATTCATGGCTCCAAATTCAGAAGCATCTGCTATTTTGCAAAGCTCCTCTAATCAAGGCAACAAGGTGAAGTGCAGCAGCTGCATCATTATTGAATTCTAAAGCTGAGCTAACTCTGACCACCCTAATGAACAACCACATTCTCAGGCCAAGAAGATTATGGAAAGCAGAGTCTGCTACATGTCCCAATACCAATGAGATCTCACACTGAAAATAGCCTAGATCTTGTCATGGTGTGTCTATTCTACTGAAGTGACATTTAGGGTTTCTTTTACTTGCATAAGTTTGTAATCATTAACCTCTTTGTTCTCTAACATAATTTGGTCTAGCTTCTGGAAATATGTGTAAAGGCTATGAATTTCATAGTCCCATATACATATAACTTATATGATGATGATGTTCATTTCTGTCCAATCACCTATCCAATCACGTAACTCTTAAAGAACATTAAGGATTTAACCTAAACTAGATCATTCTCTGTTTCTGATCCTTATCTTTGTTCAGGATTATCTTTGAAAATATACTTCTGTTAAGATAAGAAATATCTTAGCGCCACACTAAACATAACATTAAATACTGTATATCTTTATATTTTTATTTAAATGCACTGGTTAAAGGGAATTTTCAATACTTGAGATCATGATATGTGGGGAAGGAAAATTTAATGTTTTCTACCCACTAAAATCTTTTGGGAAAACCTTCTACTGAAGCTAATATTTGCTGGGGGTGGGAGCAGAGCAGATTTTCCCACTATTAGCTTTAACTAAGAATAATGATGGTGATCCATGTCTCGATTTCAGTCAATCCCTCTTCAATTTTGTATATGATCTCACCATATTATTAGGAAAATCTGCTAAACAAGGAGTCTCAACAGGGTGAATAGAATTGAAAGCAATGAAATGGTTTTGGAGAAAGAGAATTTGGAAGGAATATTTTGGACATCTACATGAGAAATACAATGACGTGCTGAAGAGTAGAAATAAATATTATACATATTAATGTCCAAGAAAATATTAATGAAAAAAGAAGTCATAAATGCTAACAGCATATTGAAAGACAGTATAGTTGAAGGAATAGATATACTCAAAGAAATGTTTAAATGTTGATGTGGTTTTCTGATTAAGTGGCTGTGTGACTTCTTTAATTTGTGTGTAAAATCTGTATCTATGCCCAACAGTAAAATTGTTCTCATATTCAAAGAAAAAGGTACACGAGTAAATGGAAAAACTACAGGGGAATTAGTTTATAAGCATACCCCAGAACGTATTTGGTTGAATTCTGATTGAAATGGTACAAGAGGTGACAATGAGTGAAAGTTTATTGTACATTTGCTGACTTAGAGACCTGACTTATGGAATATTATGCTTGAATAGGAAGGCTGGTGGCTGAATGTGATGAGTTGTATAAGATGGAAGTAAAAAGTGCATAAGAATGAACAAGATTTATATTACTTCAACAATAGCCTGTGAGCAGAAAAAGAACATACTTTATAGTGCACATAATTAATCTGCAAAATTAATTACCACAAGATGTACCAATGTCCACTAACTCAGATGGCTTTAAAAGGGAATTGGATAAATTTACGGAGCACAAATCTGCCAAGGGCTATCACTTTTGAGAGTCAGTGTGAACACTGGATTGGGGGGAACATGGGTCCAAATACCAGTTGCAAGAAACAGTGGTGAGAGAGGGGCACATATCCATCTCCTGCATCTAGTTGGCCATTGTGAGACACAAAATGCTGGACTAAGACTGGACCTGGGCTGATCCAGCAGGACTCTTCTTATGTATATTCACAACAGTAAATAGGGTGCCAACAATCTCAGAATCATGTCCAAAAACTCCATTTGACTAATCCTGTATTTCCTAATGAAATCCTATTAAATGCAATTTAATAGGATATGGAGAACAGCATTTATTTATTTATTTATTGAAGTTTTTCTACAGAGTAAAAACAATAAAAATTTAAGTTAAAGATAAGATAAATAGGGTAAAGTAGAAAAGTGAGAAAGAAATATAGAAAAAGAAAAAAGAAAAGAAAAAAAAAGAAAGAATAATAAAGTGGCTTCTGATCTTCTTAGCAGCAGTTATAAGCACATTCATATTTTACCTTCTCTCTCTAAGGTTGCATCAAAGTTTCCTTCTTTCCATAATCTTCCCTTTCTAATCATCAAATCCATGTGGTGGGTATTTCAGGATCTTTCCAATTTTGCTCATATAGTTGTCTTGCAGCAGTGATCATATATAAAAATAATCTTCCATGGGTTTTTTCTAGTTCTCTGTCCATTAATCCCAACAAAAAAGTTCCAGTTTTAGTTGAATCTTGGTATTTAAGATTCTTTGTTTCAGTATATGTATTTGAACCCAACATTTTCTCGCTTTTTTACAAGTCCACCATGCATGATAAAATGACCCTTCATACTGTCCACATTTCCACCATGAATTTGAGGTAGCTTTATAGAGAACAGCAGTTTTTAAAGGCCAGAAGAAAAGGGGAGGGACTAGGCAAGTATATTGTTCATATTTCCACACAAAATTCAGGAGGGCATGGAATCCAAAGGTAAGCTTCCCAGATGACGCTATCATATTTCTCTCTTGATATGTCCCTTGGCTTCTCTATCAGCTTTAGGTTTCATCACCTTAGCTATACAACTGCTCATGGGAGAAGCTGAATGTAATGCAAAGAAAGTCAGCAGCTGATGTCTATTCCATTGCCTTCCAGCCTCATATTAATTTTATATGTTCAGCTCTCCCTTTCTGTTGTTACCAAGGAAGTCTCCTTAGCCTTCTCTAATAAGCTCCTCAGACATCTTTTTAGAGAAATCCAAAGCAAAAAAAGAAAAGTGCTGTATTCCAACAATCCCACGGAGGGCTTATAAAATACTTGGGATTATATGTTTATTTAAGAACCCTAGAAGATCCCACTTGCAACAAAAACTACCTTAACCAACATCCAGTTGGTTAAGTGACCAGCCAGACATTTTGGGAACGTCAAGTGCATTCCCAAGTGTAAATCTGCAGCAGCTGAACATGGATTTTCTATTATTTAGGTATACTTAATCCTCTATAAATCTGTAAATCTTTCACAGCCATGTAAGATATAGTCAGAGCAAATATGTTGTAAAAACCAACCTTTCTCCTAATGCTTGTGTTCTAAAACTTTAGCTTCCCACTTCAAAAGACCAAAGGTCACTGTCTTTCTTGATAGGTGATCCCCAGTAGTATTCCATTCAAAAGGATCTCTGGTGAATGTGCTCAAAATATTCCTTCTTCAGAAACTGGAACAGATTTCTGATGGAGATAAGGCTAGTCCTCTCCTCATTGGTTTTTAGGAAATGTTGAAGACCAAACTATTTTGAAAGGCATTCTCTTAAGCTTTATATATGATGCTATCTTTTTTTTTTCTTTCCCTACTTTCTATTTTTTAACCTTATTTTATTGTTATCTGTTGTTTATGTGGTTTTTGACAATCCTTGCTTTGTGTTTATTCTATAGTTGTGACTGTGATTATGATTGGTTTGAATCAGACTAAGGATATTTTAATGCACTATGATACACTGGGTAAGCCACTGAGAGTTGTTTGATTGCAACAGGGTAGAGAACTGATAAATAAATAAACAAATAAACAAATAAATAAATGTCAGGTAAAGAGTGCAGACTACAAGGACCAATAAGTTTTACATAATTGAAAATGGTTTGCTATTTCTAATAATATGTGCTATGCAAATAGCACACAGGTAGTCCTCGTTTAATGATGGTAACAGAGACTGGAATTTCTGTCACTAAACAATGTGGTCATAAAGTGCAACCTCACATGACTGCATCACTTAGCGATGGCAATGCCAGCAGTCCCCATTGCCATTGTTAAGCGAGAATCAAGGGCTGTTAAGCAAGGACCTCCTTGCAACTTTCTGCGTGCTTCCAACAACCAAAGTCAGTGGGGAAGTTGCAAGTCCCAGGCAGCTTGCAAGCAAGTTGGCAGGCAGGTAAGCAGCACATGCGAGCATTTTCAGGTCCTGGTGTGGCTGCTGCCAGGTGCGGGAGACTTACCTGAGTGACTTGAGACCTTCCCTGTCAGCTTCCCCATTGACTTTGCATGTGGGAAGCCAGCAGGGAAGGTCACAAATGGTGATCACATGACCACAGGACACTGCAACCATGTAAGTGTGAGCCAGTTGCCAAGCACACAGATCATGATCACATGACAACAGGGGTTCTGCACAGCTGGAATTTTGAGGACTGGTCATAAGTACCATTCATTCAGCACCATCGCAACTTTGATCGGTCACTGAAGGAGTGGTCAGTAAGTGAGGACTAACTGTATATCCCTTTTAGGCTAGCGTAGACGTGCTGGGCAGAATACAGTATATACTTATCAAGTTAATGAAACAAGATCTACCGAACTATTTTTCTTTTCATTTTAGTACCCAGCCAGCTTTCATGCCTTAAGGGCACCCATGCCGTGGACATTTTCATTTACTTTTTTTGGCTTGTGGCTTTTCAAGGAATATAAGCTGCATTTGTTTCTAGCATCTTTGTGCCAGCATAAAACTTCTGAGATGACTAACCTGGAAATTGGCATGAACTTGGCTCTAATACAGGCTGACAGTTGAGAAATGTGTTCAGTTGACAACTTAATGGTCTTACCTTTCACTGATGTCAGTGTCCTGTTTTGGAAAATGTATTTGTTTTCTGCTGGAGGTAGGCTACAGAGAATGAGATGTCATATTTGCACTTCAAGACATTTGAGTGAAACTTACTACTGAGAAAATGTTTTCAAGATTGAGAGAACAAAATTAAGTCCAATTCTTGAGATGGTTCAACCTAATTGCTCCACAGCAGATGATTATAAAAAACAAACGAGTTCATTTGCTATTAGTTCTGAAGAAGACCTTCATTTATCAATATTTGACATGTTTTTTCACATTATAAAGGGACGCGGTGGCGCTGCAGGTTAAACCACTGAGCTGCTGAGCTTGCCGATCAGAAGGTCGGTGGTTTGAATCTCCGTGACGGGGTGAGCTCCCGTTGCTAGTCCCAGCTCCTGCCAACCTAGCAGTTCGAAAACATGCGAATGTGAGTAGATCAATAGGTACCGCTTTGGCGGGCAGGTAATGGCGTTCCGTGTAGTCATGCCGGCCACATGACCACAGAAGTGTCTACGGACAAACGCCGGCTCTTTGGCTTTGAAACGGAGATGAGCACCGCCCCCTAGAGTCGGACACGACTGGACTGAATGTCAAGGGAAACCTTTACCTTCACATTATAGAGAATACATTTGCACATATCAATAAGAATAAGATCATTTTGCACATGAACACAAACTAGATAATCCTGTGCATTCATACCTAGTTTTTCAAGTAAGGATTTTCAGCAGTGAAGGACTGTCCTTCATGTTTTTTTCTGGCTTTCACTCCTGCTTCCGGAGTAAACTTCACTACTGTTCTTTACCAGAGAAAAACACCTAATGCTTTAGCTATAAACCCTAGAGCAGCACAGGAAGTAATTCATATCCTGAAAGTATACGGAGTCGGAAAAGGCACTGAAAGGGCAACCAGAACTATCTAGGGGCTGCAAGAAAACTCCAGCTAAGGGGGTTTATAAATATATTCCTGAACTTGGTAATAAAATGCAATTTTATATAGAATGTCTTAGAAGCAAAAAGAGGCTCACTCCCAGGGTAAATGCATTAAGACTGTAGCCTAAGAAGGAATATGGCAGAGGTATATCAAATTGTGCATGCTATGGGGAAAGTGGGAATATAAAAATGTGTTTTTCCACATTCCCATAACATCAGAACTCTGAGTTAACCAGGAAGCCAAGTGGTTGGAGATGCAAGACAAGTCAAAGGAAGCATTTCTTTAATGAAATATCAGTGTCAAGGAATAAAGCTAAAATTTAATTTTTACTTCCTGTCTGAAAACATACTTGCCGTGGTCAAAACGCAGACCTAACTAGCTGCTCTGTATGTATGTTATCTAGCAGCTTGATAAAGTTTAGAAAATTTGCTTTCTGGCCTTGATTAGCCAGAAAGCAAAATTTACATTATGTAACATTTGCATCATATCTTCAAGATGATGCCGATTTATTAAGTTTATATATCATCAACTCCTAGTTGCCCAGAAGACAAGCATATTGATAAGTAACAATGCTGTTAGAAGCATAGCTTCCATAGTTTTTAGTATCTTGTTGATATATATTTCCAGTAGCATCACTCACTTACAACAGCTAGATGATTACTGTTTTCTATACAAACCTTTTCTTTTAAAAAGCATATTTAATAGCGGGAAGTATACCATGGATATCTCTCCTTGCTACATACATCTTTCTCTCCCTCTCTTTCTCTCTGGAAAATAAGAAAAAGAACATAGTTTAAATGGTGATGAACTTGACTGACTTATGATTTATTTATTTAGTTAGTTACTTAGTTTAATAATCTGCTTGTTGCATTATCCTTGGTAAGTATTTTTGTAGCCTCAGGGAGTTTTGAACCTTATTGATGTGTTGTTTCTTCCATTATATTTATTTAAAAATTAAATTATTTTTTTATTTATAGATTAATTTATTTAAATATATTTCCATTATATTTATTATATTTAATCTATCCTATTTACAGTGATTTTAACTATAGGGTGACTTTGGGGGGGGGGGGAGTCAAGGAATTTAGAGTACACTATGAACTCTCCAATGATAATAAATCATTATTTAATCAGTCTAAGTTCACAAACAGCACCTCATCCTCTTCTGAAATTCTTCCCTCCTAGAACCAAAATAACATTTTCAGGAAGTATATCTTTTAGAATGCAGAAAGTAATTTATAAACCATATCATTCAGTTAATGGAAAAAACCAGAGACTTCAGTATCCTTGGCAGAAATTCATTGGCTAGATTTTTTAATTACTTGAGGTGAAGACAAATGCAACATTCTAAGCATGGTGCCTTGAAAGCTGGATCTCAGCTGAATTATTTTAGGGAAAAAAAACAATGTTTTTGCAGAATTTGTTTTCTGTGTTTCTTTCACTTTGCTAGGAAAAAAAAGGCAGTTCCCTTCTGTAATATCTGAATGTTCTCAACCAGTTTTTTGTGGAACCTGCTACATCCCACCCCCCCATGGTACTCAAGAAGAATTTTAAATCAAGAGCAATAGGAAGAATGCCAAATGCCAACTGATTTTTGTCAGTCCAGGTGTGGTTGCCTGTTGCAACAGAGAAAAAAACAAAAAAGTAAACAACACAAAAACTTGGAATAAAAGAATGTAGCTATGCAAACTAGTTAGGGTGAATTCCAACCACAAGAATATTTGGCAAAATAATTCTCATAATTTAATTGACTATGAGTAGAACAGAGAATTTCAGAAGAAACTTTTTGCTCACCTCTAGCCAGAGCTGACCAAAACTGGCCTGCCATTTTTTCTATTGTAGTTTCATATTATGATATTTGTCCTAACAGTCAGGAACTACGCTGAGACAAGGAATAGGTCTCTAGTGTTTTATTACTGCTACATTAGACAGAAAATCCTAACAAACTGAAGAAGCGTGAGAAAACCCAGACAGATAAACCCCAAAAGTTAAGGCGGGTCTGATCTGTATCTCTTTGAATGGCTGCTGAACTCCTCACTACTATGCATGTGTTTTTCCCCCTGGATAGGGGCCCCCTCCTGCTCACCATCAGTACTCATGACAATATTTCAGCTCACTTCTAACTTTATTTGGCATTCAAGTGGAACATTTTAAATACAATAGTGGAAACTGTGTTAGTGAATCTATATAGTTTCAGTGAATTTTCAGAACATTATTTTCTGAGGAATTTCAGTCTGGCTCTAGTTTAAAAAGAAATTGCCCTGAGAAAGCAACTCCTTTGATACACAATGAACATTTGAATGGCTACTGTTAGGAATTTGCTAAGCATCTAGACCAGTGTTGGCTGGGGAATTCTACAAGTTGAAGTCCACACATCTTCAAGTGGCCAATGTTGGGAAACACTTATCTAGATGATAAAATTGTTCAGATCTGCTTGGAGGTGGATGCTAATTGAACAAGTCCAGAGGAGATGACTCATATTTTCTCTTACAAGACTATCAGGGAGAGTTCAATCCTGTGAGTGGGTGGGATTCTCTGCAGTATTAGCTCAGCCACTTGTAGTCAGGACCCTTGCTCTTCCTGGTTAGTACAAGCTAGCTCAAGGCAGTGGTAATGCATGGTGGAGGTAGGGGGTGCTGATGTCTTCCTTGAAGGAGGCAGCCCCTTCTCAGGAAACCATTGCTTGACCTGTGTGTACTGGACAATTATCTCCACCTTCCCTTGTGTGGGAGTGCAGCTGCAGAGAGCTCTTTAGGAAACAGTCAACTTTTGGGTCCAGGTACAGCACAAAGACAGCATTGATCAGCATTGTACATGTTATCTAGTGGGACCAGAATAGGGATATGAAATTGTTATGGTACTTCTTGATCTCTCAGAGGTTTTCAGTACCAATCTTCTGAATTAGCTCCTAGATTGGGAGTGAGGATATTGTGTTGTGGTGGATCTTCTCTTTCTTGAAGACATAGTGGGTTGTAGGGATCAAGCCCTAGACATCTCAGTTGTAGGATGCCACTGGCCTTCCCACTCCTAGTTAACATCTACATAAAGCCACTGAGTTGGCACAGGGTTAGATATCATCAATATGCTGAAGATTCCCAACTTTACTTCTTGACCCTGGGCTGAATAAGTGATGCTGTCAAAGTGATGTCCAGGTCCCTGAAGGCTGTTTGGGTCTGAAGGGGAGGAACAAGACATAATTCTAGCAAGATAGAGAGGCTCTGGGTTTGAAGTAATGCCAGTTCTAGAGTTTAGTTCTGAATGGAGTCATATTCCCCTGAACAGAACTGGTTTGCAATTTGGGTGCCCTCTTGGACTCACAGATCCTGCTCAAATTTTATCATGTTTGGGGAACATGTAAAAAAGCCAAAAGGTTTTGGATACAAATACATACATTAATTCAAAAGATTTAAAAGACTAAAGTACAACTGAAACCAGAGACTTCTTTTGGGACCAATGGACAGGCAACTAGAAAAAAGTCATAGAACTTTGTTTTTATATATAACTGCAGCGAGACTATTAGTAGAAAAGTTACACACTACCCACAATGGAAGAATGGTTGGTGAAGATGATGGAGCTTGCAGAGATGGCTAAATTAACTTCCTTGATTAGAAGACAATATCTACATTTATGGCTGACTGGAAACCCCTTATAGACTTTTTACATGAAATGGAAAAAATGCACTTATGATTTGTGGTTTGGATGATTATGAAAGAAACGTATAATAGAAAAAAGTGAGCTTTTTTGTAATCATAGAGTAAGAGATGACTTTGTAATCATATTTGCTGCAGAGAAAATTGGAAGCTTCTTTCTATTTCTTTTTATTCTTCATTGTACTTTTTTCTTCTTCTCTCTCTTTATTCTTTCTGTTTTGTTTGTGTTAGTTTTTTATGTTCTCTTTAAAACTTTTAATAAAAAATTTATAAAGGAGCAGATAGCAACTGTGGCCAAGAGGGCCTTTTTCATGGCTTTATCTGGGTGAGCCAATTGTGATCTTGCCTGGAGTGGGAGGCATTACTTACTGTTATTCATGCTTTTGTCATGTCTTAACTGGACTATTGAGATGCACCAGAGTGCATTTGGCTGGCCTTGAAGAGCATCCAGAAGCTGCAGCTAGTCCAGAATGCAGCAATTTGAGTAGTTAATAGTATTCCTCAAGGTGCCCATATTTGAGAGCTGGTTACCAGTTGGCTTCCAGATTCAATTCAAGGTGCTGGTTCCAAGCCCTTCATGGTTCAAAGCCTAGATATCTGTGGGATTATCTTCTTGCAGTAACATCTGCCCATCTGCTAAATCCTATTATGGTGCAATCTCTACAAGGGTCATAAAAGTATAGCTCTTCAATCTCTGTCCCACTCCTCTAGAACAGTATCCCTCCACAGGTTCAAATGGCCCCCTCATTCCTAACTTTCAAAAAGTCTGTAAAAAATTGCTTGTTCCATCAAGGCCTGGGGCTGTAACTACTCCTCTCCATGATGAGTTGGTTCTTTGGATTTGAATATTGAGATTCCAGGGTTAGGTAGAGATGTATTGTGATTTCTGGATTTTAGTTTTGATATTATGTTATTGATATTGATCTTGTCTATCTATCCTTTTAACACAAATTAATAATTTGTGTCCGAGTATACCACTCAGATTTGATTTGATTGAAGCACCTATAAATCCTCTAAATAAATAAGACATATTATTTGTGGTCTGAATTGTGATTGAGAGTTATTCTTTATATGTGAAGGATCTTTCTTATGCTAATTCATCTTTTTTTTTCTGTTCAACCTGAATTATTACAGTAAGTGAATAGTATCTCTTTCAGTAGCTGATTTCTCATCAAAACTGTACTGGGAATGTAGTAGGAAAAGCTGTTTCCTAAAGAACATAGGGCTTGCCCATTGCTTAACTATTAATGTTTGGTCTGCTTAGCATAGATTTACTTACTTTAAATACATTCCTGATCATTTTTTACCTTTCCCTTTGTAATTTTATGCCATGCCACAAAAGTAGCTAAAGGCATTGTCTAAAACTGTGTTTGCAGAACACTGTTTTGTAATTGGTATCGATTGGGAAAAGAAAAGAAAGGAAAGATCCCAGGCATATCCACCTGTATATGTGCCACCTAATGCTAAGTTTCCTTCAGAGAACACATGAGGCTTGTTACCTAGCAACATAAACCCAGCTCCTAATAATAACTTGAGTGGAATTATAGCCACTGTTAATAGTAAACTCCCTTCCTTGCCACATCCAAACGTAATTTCACTCTTTGCCTCCTTCAAGTTCATCAGCTCTTATTTCAAGCAGGGCAAGATATGGATTCCCCATGAACATGAAGTTAGGCCAGTTGTTACAAAGGTGATGGGCAGAGTCCAAGTGAAGGTCCATTTGGTCACTTCTCATTCTCTTTCATTTCCGAGCTGCTGTCATTTAAAGACAGAATTATTGCTACAGTTTAGGCTACTGCTGCCTGTTGCTTCTCATTCAAATCAAGAGGAAGTCAGACTTGACCTCAGCCCACCAGCTAATTAGAGTTACAGAACAAAGCTGTATTCAAATCATTGGCATCATGGGGAAATAGGTCCCTTGGGATTTACACTAAATATCTTTAGGAAGAAATTAAAGTTTGAGTGGAAAAGAGAGAGAGGCAAGATGCTCCTGCTGTGAAATTAATAGCTTAAAATATGGCCTGAACTGCTAAAGCAAAGAAAGTTTTTTTTTTTTTTTGCATTGGAAGGGGGAAGAGAGAAAGCTAACAAGAAGGATCAGTCACAGAATAATATTGTTCATGTTAAATTACAGAGAGGATGTCTATTGAATATTGTATATCAGAATCTGTTAAAGTAGTCTGGAGGAGGAGTTCCCTTGATGTCCATCACATACTAATTTAAGGCAAGGACAATGGTTTTAAAACCTATGTGAATGTCACACTCAGCTGCAGTTGTAAAGTGTTATATACTTCCACCCCAATGCATTCCAAATTTGTCTGACTTAGTCTCATGTAGATATTTCCTCCTTTTCTGCAGAATCAGGGTCCTCTATCTTTTCTGGATCTGACCCATCCTTTATACTTTGCACCACATGTTTATAATAATGTTTAAAGCAGAAACAATTCATGAATTATAATTCTACATTTAATGTATGGACTTGTACTGCTAAATAAGGATAGAATTCTTAGATCAGGCAGCAATCTTTGTAATTCTTCATTTTAATTGATATATAATATACTGGCTATTTTAGCTAATTATTGCGTGTTGACTTGATTTTAATAATGTTCCAACCTTCTAAACTAATAGAAGATTCCTTATTATACAGTAGTAATCTGTAATATAGTAATATAGTAATATAGTAGTAATCTAATGTTACTTTAACATTTTGTTCAGTTTTAGAAAGCTTATAAATCTCCTTTCTATTTTGTTTTGTTTTTCTTACTTTCCTTTCTACTTTTCTTCTTGACTGTAGATAGATAGATAGGGAGATAGGTAGGTAGGTAGATAAATAAATAAAGTTTAAAGTGGTCCATTTTAATTCTTGTTTCTCAATCCTGTTAGCCCAATCCCAAAACTAGTGGCTATGTTTATGCCCCATTGCTGTCAGTCTTAGTTGAGTACCTTTCCTGAAGATTGCTTCTTTATAAAATGGCCTGAGATTTCCAGTTAAACACAAATAACCTAGTTTATTTATAATAACTAAATATATAAACCACTTATAACCTTTAGTTTGCTTTTCTTAATAGGGCAATTTTTTGCCAGCTAACTCTTACTTCTTTTATTTCCATATACCGTAAGGTATTGTTTTCACCTTCTGTTCACTACCTAGGATCACATTTCTCATATTTTCCTTCCTTTAAGTCATTAAAATTTTTCAACAGCAGTATCATGGAGTGGGGTAGGTAATAAAAAAAGGCATGACGGTGGAGGCAGCATTATGATGTTGATGCACATACAGTGGGGATAGGGCATGAATCCACCATCTTGCCTTTTTTGACCCTCTCCTCCCCAGCAATGCTGGTTTTCAACTTCCTAACTTTGAGATGGTGAATCAGCCACCTCTAACAGTACCTGGGGATTATTCTGCCTCAATAAATGGTTATATTTCTATATACACAAATACTCTACATAATGTATAGGCTTTGGGATCATGCTACCTCTAGAAAATACAGGATCTGGGCTTAAAAATGAAGAGCAGTGTAATAAAATTATTATCCTTTGATTATGCTAATTATATTTTAGTGTTTTCATCTGTTCTCAAGCCTATCTCACTTGAACCTGTTTCATGACATTCTAGTGATTGTGAATAATTATTTTCTGGAATTAGCTGCAATTGATTGAATCCATGTGTTCGCCACTGCAAATGATTTTTTTGGAAAATGTTCAGCTGAGAATTATAGCTCATCATCCAGAGGAGAAATCACATTGGTGCCCAGTCCAAATCATTTCAAATTTTCCAGAAACTAATGGCTCATGGTCTTTATATAACTGCAAGAATTCTATTCATAAAGGTAGTAGGATATTTGTTCACATGCCCACACTGCTGCAAAACACTTATTCTCAGTTTGTGTATATCACATTGCTGGATCTGTGAGTGTAAGGAAAAATAGGCCATTGGTTCTGTGATTTTGAAGCAATATTCCATATATTCTTTGGCTTTTAGAGTTACACTCACAACAGTATGGCAGTTCATATTGTGGAATGTCAACTCTGAGGCTTTGTTAATAGTCATCTGACACCCATTAAAAAATCAATTTGTGTATCTCCCAACTGCAAAATGATATTGCTTTGAGCAGATCATATAAAGGATGTTGGATTCCTACTACTTGTGGTACAAATCCTTACAGATATTGTACCATGCCCAACATTCTCCTGAACTCAGCTACAGATCTGGGGGCAGCGGGTGGTGGTATAAGTTCTAAAATAACATCCACTTTTTTTTTTCATTTGACCTCATTCTGTGTTCATTTGCTTCATTAAATATGTGGGTTGTTTGTTTTTGTTCCGTTTTAGACCAGTAGCTTTTATGGTGGCTAGGGCTTTAAACAAAGATTGTTGAGCAGCAACATCTCATATATTGCATGGAAAAAAGAAATACGACTTGTAAACAACTTGGGAACACTAGAACTCTTGAAAAATAATTTACAGAAAAATCTATTAAATAGCATAATAACACAATCTGGGTCAGACAAGATCTGCTAAGACTCATTACCAGCATCAAGCAGTTAAAATACTTGAGTAGCGCTAAGTCACAGGATAATATCTCTAGTAGGGAGGAAGTTCCTGTCTTTCTTTTCATCATTTGTTTTGCTACTCCAGGTCTACATACATATGTGAATTCTGCCATTTTATTTTTAGCTTGCTACATTGATGCATACCACTCCATTGATTCAGTGATCGATAACCATGTTTACTTTTACTTTGAGAACAGAGGGACTGATATCATTCTGGCTCTATGGACTACTTAGGGAATCACTAATTTCTTAAACCTTATATTAATTTTAAAAATCTTCAAGGTTCCTATTTCTTTGTAAGACTGTCTGAAGAGTTCTTCCACACAGTTATTTAATTAATATAAGTCTTAAGGTAGAAGCTATACATCCATTAGGACAGATGCCTCTTGGCTCAGAAGACTGTTCATCTGACTATAGAAAATGTATAGTTTAAACTCTCATTTTCTGCCTTTCTATGAGGTACTGGCCAGGCCTATCAGATCTGGGTTTCACAAACCTGGACTACAATCAGATGACTTCTTTCTGCCATCTGGTGGTCACTTGGATTTTTGCAGTCTGGATATGATGGCCCAAACAAATTGGTGAAACAATAATAATGGGAATCAAGCCCTGACCCAGGTGATGATGATAGGTAAGAAATGTATTGGTCTTAGAAGCAAATGTTCAGACCCTCAGATGGTAATAAAGAGGTGCAGAAAAATCTAACTCTTTGTTACCATCTAGCCATCATTTGCCTTTCTGCAGGCCAGATTTAGTAGCTCTAGAATTGGCTATAAAATATTCATACAAATAGACATTTTTAAAGACTCTGCAAACAGCCTATAGCGCAGTGTTTCTCAACCTTGGCAACTTTAATATGTGTGGACTTCAACTCCCAGAATTCAAGTCCACACATCTTAAAGTTGCCAAGGTTGAGAAACATTGCTGTAGTGTATAGGAAGAATGTTAGGATCTGTAGACAAATTCTGAAATCATAGCTTAGACCAGATCTTATATTGGGCTTATTTATTTATTGAAGCACACTGTATAGCCATTGATTTGCAAGGATGCTCCCTATGATTTAACAGAGTTTATAATGATCCCCAAACAGTCATTTATATCACAGTGTTTTTCAACTTCTCACACCTCTTGAGTACAACAAGCTGCAAAGTACTTTTTCTCTAATACAATTTTGGGATTCAGCAATCTTAGCAGGACAGTTTGCTCTCTGTGCATGTTTTTTTTTTTTTTTTAATAATGAAATTTCATTACATTTCTATAATGAGTACACCTAATGCATAGGTGAAGACTGTTTTGATCACAGAAAAAAGTATGCCCTGGCTTTTTGTCCATGTTGCCTCAATAGGCTTGTTTGGGCCTTTTAGGTGTGGACTCTTGTAGTCTCTTTAAGTTTCCTTAGTCTTGAACTAGAATATCTGTACAGCTACTTCTAAGATTAAAGATTTTCTGTCTGTAGTTTTGGGGATTGAGCCTTGTTGAAAATGTCCACAGACCATCTGTCCCTAATGGTCTTCACCCTCTATACTCTCATTCTGTGTTCTGAAGAGAATCCTGAGCTACTGTCATATTTAAACCACTAGATTCTTATCAAAAATATACCCATGTTTAATCACCCCCAGTTATCAAAAACAAAGGAAAGCTAAGAACATCATATCTAAATCTACAGTATACCTGAAGGTTCTTATTAGCATCTTACACTTCCTGTGGTAAGTACTTGCCCCTAAATATAGCTGGTAGAAAATGTTGTTCTGTGTAGGCAAGAACAAAAGCTGAACTTATATATGGCATGCCCAATCCATAAAGTTTATGCTGCCTGGCACTTGGACATGCTTTTATTTCTGAAAAGAACATGGTAGCTTTTCCAGACAAGATCTCAGTTGAAAACAGAGGGCTTTGGTTCAAGCCCTTCTTCTCATCTATTTTAGTATAGATTTTTTATTTCCTTCCTTCCTTGGAGATAAAACAACAGGTAGCAGAGAAAAACTATAACTTTTCAAAAAAAAAAAAAAAAAGCTGATAAATGCAAATATTCAGTGAAAGGACCATAAGAATGCTCTCTCTCTATCAATGAAATAGTGAAGTACTTGCTATTCCTAATGGCTGTTTTAGAGCATTAGGTATGGTGCATAATCTCATTATGAGAACTATTCCTTTCAGTGTTTCATCTGTTGGAGGAAGCACCATTAGTGAGCTGGCTGACTAAAGTAATATTCCATCTTTTTTTAGTCCAGTGAGACTAAATTTGTGGTATTCTTTAATTTCATAAATTCTGTTTATGACCTGAGCCATGTGCTACTAGTAATGTCAAAACATAGCAACATTTTCTAGGCTTCTTCAAAGGCAGGTTTATTAAAATGTGTCTTTGCAACTATGACTAAGAATACATCCAAAGGAAGTTTCTAGACAGCTAATTTTGTGTTCTGTTTACATCTTCTTCTTATTCTAAGCCCTCAAGATATAAATGTGTGTGTGAGGGTGTATATTCTAAATAAATGTGAAAAAAAAAAAGGATCCTGCTCTTTAAATGAGAATACTGAATTTATATTTAGTGAGACTTTCAACAGTTCTTACTGAGTGCCATTTTATTAGAACTGAGAAGGAAGAAGTACACCACCAGCGTCAGTCCTGGGCAGAGATGTCTAAAGAGGAATGTCAATGATGAAAATAATACTGTGACATTGTAATGCAGGATCCATATATTCTGTATATGCATCATGATTTTGCATGCGTATATGAAAAGGGTGGAGCTTAAGTTGTGACAGCATGATGCTGATTTTGTCATTTTGACGAAAACCTTCAATTCTGCAGATACAGTACCTCTGAACCTGGGCAATATACACAAAAGATGAATTGCAGAAACAAAATTGCTTTCTTAAGATCTTTCTGCCTAGTATCTCCTTCAATTCCCATAATTTTGTTTTATCATCTATACTTACATTCTCATGATCAGAAGGTAATTCCAAACAGCTTTGTTCCTTCTGTTTGATTTGCTATCCAGTTTATCATGCCATAGATAAATGAAAGAAACCATCTCTTATTTTAAAAGAAGAATAATTGCTCATTAGGGCAAGTGCTTTCCCAAAAATCAGCTAGCAACAACTTGGCAACTAGCTTGGATGACTTAATTCAGCAAGTGTCTACCAAACTAGAAATAGCTTCAAATGGCAGGATCATGTTCACATTCAAATTAAATATATGTTTCCATATTCTTTACTTTAATCCAATGGAAATTCTCATTTCAAAAGATGATATGCCTTCCTTAATTTGTCAAGAATAGCAAAAAATCATATGCAACTATGAAACTTTCCCTTGAAAGTTTGTGCTACACTGTTCTTTTGCTATCATAGAGATGTATCTGCCACTGCAGCCTAAATCATTAAAAACATACTGATGACTTCAGAGATAGTGGTTTGACACAACCATCCTCAGGATGCTTTTTGACTTCCCAGTCTAGCCTACAGTCCTGGTATTTACTTCTGGTTCCAACCAAGAACTAATCAGGTCTGATCCTATTTACTGCAACCCAGAAGATTGGAGTAGAGCTGAGAAGATTGCAGTAGAGCTGCAGGAGTTGATATTGGTACAAAACAATAGGAGGTTTCCAGAAGTAAGGACTTTAAAATTTGGATGCCACAGATTTGGATGTATAACAGATTAGAATTAGGGAGGGGAAGAACCTCTGCAGAGATCAAAGAGGTAAAGGTTAAGGGGAGAATACAGCGGTTAGATAGCTTGGAGCCAAAAAATTAGAATTAGAGACCTCTGGACAAGGAAGGGAATTGCACCAAGGAGCAGAGAGGCAGAAAGAAAACTCAAAAGAGTTAGGAAAGGTATAAAGATAAGTTATGGAGTCCAGGGAGAGAAAAGAAAGGAGCAGAAATTTAGTCTGGAGCAATAGCAAATTAAAAACAGGAAAAGATTAGCCTAGACAGAAGCAAAGGAAGGAAGGAAGGAAGGAAGGAAGGAAGGAAGGAAGGAAGGAAGGAAGGAAGGAAGGAAGGAAGGAAGGAAAAAGTTTTTCCTTCCTCTGCCCAGCCAGAGTTCAACTCCCTACAACTATCAAAGACAATGTGCAGCCTGGGGATGGGGAGGTAGGAGGACATGTCAAAGAAATAATCAGTCTCGATTGGCATTGCTCAGCCAATGGAAAAGATTGATGCTGGTAGCTTCACTAGTGAATGAATTGCCTGGTAAATCCAGGAGAGATCCAGGCTTGAAAAATCAAAGAAAGGTGTACTGGATCAGATGGGCTGGATAGAGTAGATCCAACCCAGGGAGAGGGATCAAATGAAGAGGTGGAAACAGAGAGTGAGAAAAAACTGCTACAAAAGCCTTTTGCAAACCAGATGTTTCCTTGGTCATTTCTGTAAGAGAGGGAGGAGAGTTGGTTTGCTTAAATAGGAACTGCGATTTTGAAATGTACTGCATCTTTAGGAGGACTGCCTATCAGTTGGGTAAGAGTGAGAGAGAAAGGATGGACTGCGAATATCTCAGCAAGCTCATTGAGTTCATTAGCTTTGCATTGTTTAGAATTATTCCTGTACCTGTTGTAGATTTGAAAATGCTAAAATTGATTTTGTTTGTTCACAGAGGTTTATTTATTTTTTTAAATTGAATTTGTAAAGGAGTGGAGGAGAGAAATTGCCCCTTGACCTCCCATCCTACCCACTAGTTGAAGACTCATCACCAGCCTTTGCAAAGGAACTGGAGAGATCCCTACTTAGGTATCTCAGAAGAGCCAGCTTCTTGGATCAAGGACAGACCCTGTGTTAAAACTCTTTAGAACACACTCTCTCTGGACCCAGCCCTGCTTACTTTTCATAAACAAACTAAAACCATTTTGTCTGAATGTGCTTTTTGCCTTAAGTCCTTCCTAAGAGCTTTGTGTAAGTGTTTTTATCTTATTTATGTGATTTTCTGCATTAAATGTTTTATCTTATTGTTCTCTGCCCCGAGTGTCATCAAGATTAAGGCTGGATATAAATACTGGATACAACATCAATCAATTAATTAATAAAAATAATTAAGCAGTGACACTGACTTTTCTAAGTCAGCTAAACTTAGCTAAATGTTACAACCTAGCTGGGCAAAACAGGCTATAGCAGCCGAAAGCTAAAAGAGTTAAAAACTATTTTAATCTGAAATTATTTATTCACATTATTCCTTAGGATCAACAGTATATCTTGCTATCATGAAACCTAAAAATAATGACAGCAAATGTTTTTAAATGTACTTTTTAACTGTAATCTCAGATCTTAATAAAATACTCTTATTAAAAAATAAAATATCTTTACACTCCTCCATGAACCCAAAATTATGCCCCTCCTGCAATTAAGCCTATAGAATATTTCTGTTTAGAAGCTAAAACATTTCCCTAATTAAAATAAAGGGAAGGAATGCCCACTGTAATCATTATTTGTAATATTAGCAATATAAGTAAAAGATGTGTTGTTTTCTTCCAGCATCTAAATATTCAAATATTATTCCCAAACAGTTCCAGAGCCTTTTTAATATGCAATTGTTATTTAGGAAACACATTTTTATTTGCTCTAATCCCCTGGGGAAAAACTAAACAATGGGTATCATGAAGCACTAGAAGAAATTCCCCAGAAATGAGACACTCAAATTTGCTATTGCATTAAACAATGAAGAAAGAAATAAAACAGGGACCAAAGTTTATCCCAACTGCCAGCTCCTACAGTATCTAAAACTGAATGATAAATTGACAGGAAGTTCTCAGAATTGTGATATGAGATTGATCAAAAGGATCGAAGAAATAATAGTAAAAAAAAAAAATCCTCAGTTTAACTGTCAGAATACCACTAAAGAAATCTGGGTCATGAATAAGGTTCCTTTTCATACCACAAAAACATTTATGCCTGATATGAGTTACAAATTATGTCCTTCCATTCACACTTAACAAGTGACCTGGTTCTGAAGTACAGGTGACCCCAAGCCATGTATAATATCCTATATCAGATATGTAATGTTTTATTGAGAACCAGTGTGATGCAGTGGTAAAAGGCACTGGACTTGAAGCTGGGTATCTAGAAATTCTACTTCCAACTTAGCTATGAAAACCAGATGGGTGACTTTGGACCCATCACTTTCTCTCAGGCCTAGGTAGAATGCAATGGCAATTACTTCCAAAACCATTGCCAAGAAAACTGCAGAATCCAGCTATGTAGTTGACAGGAATCAAGACTGACTTGAAGGCATTAAAACAAATTATTACAAATAGAGTCCCACTGACAGCTTATTTCAATAAGTCATGCTATTTCAGATTGGAAATAAAGTCCAGTAAGCATAGCAGATGTAACTAGCACACTCTCTTTTATTGATCTGAGGTTTTATTTATGCACACATGCTCATAAACTAATTCCTTCTTATCTTAGCAAACTACTTTACCTGGATAATCAAATCTGATTTTGAAATTTGAGTGAAGAGAATTGCAGTGAAATTCTGGTGAGTAGTTAGAAAGAGGCTCAGAGTTAGATGTCAACATTGTTTCTTTCATTGTATAATTACTTCTCCAGCTGACAGTAGCCTTCTTGTCTTACCATGTTTCAATTACATCCTACAGGAAGATGCCAAGAGAGAGCTGTTCCCCCATTCTCCCCTCTCCCACATATTGGGATGTCTGAGCAGCTAGGAAACATTGCAAGTAATGGAAAGAAATGCAATAGAAAACAGCAGTACCAGCATAACCTTCTTTGCCCTATTTAATAATAAAGTAGACTCAGGAACACCATTAATTCTCATGAAATTATCAACCATCCTGATCATAAAGAAAATAAAGCTTCTTTTCTAAAGAAAAAAAGTTTTGAGAAACTGCAAGGCAACTTTTATGTACATATAAAGTATGTTCTGTGTTCTTCAGAATCACATTTTTTGGTTCTTTATTGTCATTTATTGTGTTGAGACATTTAAGTGGTATAAAAACAAGTGGAAAACCAAGTCCCAATATTGATAGTAAACATAAGAGATGTGAGTTAGTTTAGATCCTGCTACAATTCACATAAAGTTCCACCAGCATCACTGACTATAATAGCAATCATGATTTGCATTCATGCTAATGAGCTATCACGGGGTTTAAAAGGATGGAATATCACATGCATGCAATTTCATATGTATCTCAGCATATTAAATACTCCTTTTCCTTTTGCCAAGTAAAGATTCCAAGATTTTAGGGGATGTTGGACAAAATGACCAAATTTTCTCAGTCTTTGACTACAATTGACTACTACTCTCTTTGTTTGCTTGTCTTCCTTCCTCTGAACCTAATGTACACATCTATAAGTACTAAAACAAAACCCTACTTCATGCATGTTCATGCTTGAAGTTGAAGGAAATGAAAGACTGGCTATCAGTAGACCCACAAAGAGATATAGACTTGACAGAAAAGACACCTTCTGCTCCCAGGGGTAGCAATTTGGTATCATCCAGAACTTTTGAACTTTAATTCCCATCTGCTTCTGCCAACATGCCCAATGTTTAAAAACATGTGAGTCTTGTAATCTAAACTTTTGGAAGGCACCAAGTTGCTAATTCTTACATTGGTCCATTCCATTTTGTTTTATTTGGGATTTTTTCTAGCACTTTTATGAAGAGGGAGGCAAAAACTCTTCCCAAATATGTTTTGTGGGATATATTTTAAGGTGTAAAGAATTTGTTTCAATCAGGTATCCAAATGTTTTTCCTTTTTTTTTTTTTTTACCCAGCTGATGCTGGCAGTAGCATACTGCTCTTCCACTTGAAATTGTAGAGAAAGATATTCTTGGGAATAATATTAGATACAATATCCATTCATGTTTATTTCTTTTTTTCCTGTATTTTAAAAAAATGTGGATTAGCTTTCTTTTCCTCTACCCCAGCAGTGTGAATGGATAACAGACTTGCATGTTTTTCAGGAAACAATCAGCTTACAGCCATCAAAAACAAAGTATCAAAAACATTAGCAATAATATAACATTATTATTTTTTTTCACTGAGAATAGACTGGGCAAATTTTGAGGGTCCATATAAATCAGGTTTATATTTCATGCTTGAGTTATTATTTGTCACGTGCTCATATAACTTTTTTTATATTTTTGTGTGTGCAGCCAATGTAATCAGAGTCCTCAGTTCTTTCTTTGACCAAAGGCAAAGGATTTGTAATAAAAATGAAATATTCTCCTCTTCTCCTCTTTTGCTTTGAAAGTGACTATCACCCTGTACAGTTAAAGGTGGTACACTGAAGTTCCTTTTGCATTTAATAGTATGACTAAAATATGGTGCCTAAAAGATTGCTTGTATTTTTTTTAACCAAGTACTTGATCTGATATTTAACCAAGTACTAATAACTGATATTATTTATTGGCTTGAATTTATCACTCCAGGAAATGGTGATAATTACTCTTTTCAGTTATCTTATTCCCCAGGGCACTGGAATGTTTGCAGCAGATTATATTAATCTGTTAATCTTTTCCAGGGTTCTTGTATCTCAGAAAGGATAAACTATAAAAGCACTGTAGATGGCTGCATGCATTTGCATCACTTACAGGAAGCAGTTAATGTAGTTTGCAATTATAATTAAGCAACTGAATCATCATTGATCTTTTCTGTCGAACACAATTTAACACCTAGTCTTGGCTATGTTTCCATTCACTTTGGAATCCTGCTTACAGAAAAAAAAATGTAATGCATTGTTGCATCTAATATGCTATAACTGATACCTCTGGTTAATTTCATTGAAGGCATTCTGTTTTGCTTCTTCCTTGATTTCTCCTTTTCCTCCTCCACCTCTCCCTTCTGACCATCTTTCATCTCAATCCAATTCCTTCTCAGTCCAATTCCTTCTCCTCAATCCAATCCAATCCAATCCACGTAGAGCTCCAGAATGTAAAGCCATTAAGCCTACTTATTTTTAGAGAGCCACTGCAGAGCAGCTGAATGCTTACATTTCAGGAAATGCATTAAAAGCTATTGATAGGATTGGAAGATCATCTGTATCTCACATATATGTATATCCAAGTTATAAGAGATGGAGTATGTCATTTCTGGAAAATGTGTCCTTTGTATTAACAGTATGGCATATTATTTATATCTGAACATCAGAGTTAGGTTTCAATTGGATATAAATGCAGATAGCTATGTAGAAACGAATACATTTTAAAGATAAAATTACAGTACCTGTAATAAGGCAAGCAAAGCAATTGGTAGCTCTTTAGTCTCTCTCCCTGCTTTCAATCAGAATAATCACTGCTTATATGTGAAAGAGGGCCAAAATGCTTTAGGGGCCAAAATGATAGCGCACAAAGTACAATGAAATTCCAATTAACACAAAATTCTTGGTAAACTATTTATGTAGATAAGGCTGAAACGTTCGGCTAAGAAATAAATCCGGCAGGCCACTGGCATTTTGCAGACTATCACTCAGTTCCTCTTCCTTGTCTTCAGATTTAGTTCTTACAAGGTGTTAACGGCAGTTCAGTTTTTGAGGACAATCTCTGCAAATGATTTTGTCTCAGCAGGTGGCAAGGATTTGCATCCATACTTCACATATACTTCTCATTACTGGCTTCTTATTTCTTTAGAATCTATATCTCTATGAAATTCCAAATTGTGCAAGAGGATTTAAAAAAATATCTGCATAAAATGGCCATTTATCACTTTTTTGTTTCTTTTAGTCTTTATAGTATGTGTTAAGAATGATACAACTCTACACACAGAGAATTGTGCTATGGATTTGGTGTCTTATTTTTTTTAGCTAAACATAAACTACTAGCAATACAATCCTATGGGGTCTATTCAGAAGTATCTCCTATTCAGTTTATCTCAAGAAAGTGAAAACAGAGCCTACTGCAATCTTATTCTGACTTTCCTGTGAGTAAACATTGTTGAGTGTGTTTTCAGAGATAGAGATGATAGAGGTAGAGATAGATGATAGATGATAGATAGATAGATAGATAGATAGATAGATAGATAGATAGATAGATAGATGATAGATATAGACCAAGCAGGGGAGGGTGGTACTCTTATCTGAAATGCCACTCCTCTGTAAGTAGCAAGATTATTTGCCCTGTTATTTCCATTTAACTGGTGATCTTTAAATAATATATGTATATTGGCAGTAGGTTTGCTTGAGTAACTGTTAATTTGAAGGAGTTGTAATCAGTACAAAATTCGGTAAGTGCTTTTTATAATAGAGCTGAGCATAATGAATCAATTTGGTATTCATGCAGATGTCACATGTAATTTCAGAGCTGTTATACTGTAATTTTGGAGCACTTAATAGAGATTATTGTGGTGGCAATTTTGTCACTCTAGAGAAGGGACTTTTACATCATATATTTCCAGTATCTCTCACTTTGCATGCTTATTGTATAGCTCTAATAAAAAGTATCTGATTGGACAAAATCAGTATTAGCAGCCTCTATCCAAGATCCAAGTTCATCCTCTGACAACAATAGGGTGTCTGATATCTGTGTGAGTGAATTAGAAGTCTTTCTGCATCACTTCCCTATTTACTGCAGGAAACAGAATGCAAAAACATGCAGTCTATTACAAGTCTAGCCAACCATCTGCAAAATAGTAACTTGAATCCTATAGGGTATTCAGGGATGTTGCTTGGCACAAAGAAATTAATGCAACCCTCCTGCCCTTACAGCCTCCAAAAATGCTGTTGTGTTTCAGAGCCCTCCTAAATGGAGTAGGCAGACACATAAGGAGAAATCATCCCAAATTGGCAGAGGAACATGAAAGACATCACTGCCTTTTTTTTTTTTTTTTAGTACTTATGCCTTTCACTTTGTGTACCATACTCTGTCAGGAAAGATTGAGAGACACTCATAAAGAGATTTGGAGGAATTTGAAGTACTGCAGAGGGAGGTAAAAAGAAAAGTCCCATTTGGTTAACCTCTAAGTGCTTCTTAGAAACAGATACTTAATTGAATCATAACGATCCATTTCCTCATCTCATTGAGGAAAGTTTGCAAGGCATTTCAATGCAAATAAAGCTTCACCTTTTTGACAAAGAGCTGAAGGTTCTTAGTTCCAGAGCCGGAACAAGTTAAGAGAGTCTATTTGAAAGCACTGCCCATGTTCCTTCCTTCAATGAATTTAACTGGGCTGTAGTTTTCTTTTTCTTTTTTATAAAGAACTTTATTAAAACTTTTTCAAAATATACATAATAACTAAAAAGATTGAAACAAAGAAGCCTACAAAGAAAAAGAAAAAGAACTAAAAAAGGTGTGAAAAAACACCAAACTACTACAAAGTGACTTCCAACTTTCTAAAACAGAGGTATCCATAAATCAATATCAATCTCTTACTTCAATTCATTTTATAGTAAACATTATTTCTATAAAGCATTTAGATTCTCATTATTATTCCCTTCTAAACAAGATTACCCTCCCAATTAAATAAAAATACATAAAATCCCTTCAAACATAATTTAAAACCTAATATAGTAACAAACGCTATCCTTCTTTACCATAATTTTTATATATTTTTAATTTATTTATTTATTTTCTATCCTACCTTTATTATTTTTATAAATAAGTCAAGGTGGCGAACATACCTACAGTAATACTCCTTCCTCCTCATTTTCCTCACAACAACAACCCTATGAGGTGGGTTGGGCTGAGAGAGAGCGACTGGCCCAAAGTCACCCAGCCAGCTTTCATGCCTAAGGCGGGACTAGAACTCACCGTCTCCTGGTTTCTAGCCCATTGCCTTAACCACTAACCTTCTGCCAACTAAATTAACAAAAAATAACCTAATGAATTCTCCAAACAGCATAAACATTTATCTAAACCCTTAAAAAAAAATCCTGATAACAGCATTTAAACAATTTGTTGTTTATTCGTTTAGTCGCTTCCGACTCTTCATGACTTCATGGACCAGCCCACGCCAGAGCTTCCTGTCGGTCGTCAACACCCCCAGCAGGGATGAGTCCATCACCTCTAGAATATCATCCACGCACCTTGCCCTTGGTCGGTCCCTCTTCCTTTTGCCTTCCACTCTCCCTGGCATCAGCATCTTCTCCAGGGTGTCCTGTCTTCTCATTATGTGGCCAAAGTATTTCAGTTTGGCCTTTAATATCATTCCATCAAGTGAGCAGTCTGGCTTTATTTCCTGGAGGATGGACTTGTTGGATCTTCTTGCAGTCCAAGGCACTCTCAGAATTTTCCTCCAACACCACAGTTCAAAAGCATCTATCTTCCTTCTCTCAGCCTTCCTTATGGTCCAGCTCTCGCAGCCATATGTTACTATGGGGAACACCATTGCTTTCACTATGCGGACCTTTGTTGTCAGTGTGATGTCTCTGCTCTTAACTATTTTATTGAGATTTGTCATTGCTCAAGGATTAAGCGTCTTCTGATTTCCTGACTGCAGTAAGCATCTGCAGTAATCTTCGCACCTAGAAATACAAAGTCTTTCACTGCTTCTACATTTTCTCCCTCTATTTGCCAGTTATCAATCAAGCTGGTTGCCATAATCTTGGTTTTTTTCAGGTTTAGCTGCAAGCCAGCTTTTGCACTTTCTTCTTTCACTTTCATCATAAGGCTCCTCAGTTCCTCTTCGCTTTCAGCCATCAAAGTCGTCTCATCTGCATATCTGAGATTGTTAATGTTTCTTCCAGTGATTTTAACTCCAGCCTTGGATTCCTCAAGCCCAGCATGTCGCATGAGGTGTTCTGCGTAGAAGTTGCATAGGTAGGGTGAGAGTATACAGCCCTGCCGTACTCCTTTCCCAATCTTAAACCAGTCTGTTGTTCCGTGGTCTGTTCTTACTGTCGCTACTTGGTCGTTATACAGATTCTTCAGGAGGCAGACAAGATGACTTGGTATCCCCATACCACTAAGAACTTGCCACAATTTGTTATGGTTCACACAGTCAAAGGCTTTAGAATAGTCGATAAAACAGTAATAGATGTTTTTCTGAAACTCCCTGGCTTTTTCCATTATCCATCGGATATTGGCAATTTGGTCCCTAGTTCCTCTGCCCTTTCTAAACCCAGCTTGTACATCTGGCAATTCTCGCTCCATGAATTGCTGAAGTCTACCTTGCAGGATCTTGAGCATTACTTTACTGACATGTGAAATGAGTGCCACTGTTCGATAGTTTGAACATTCTTTAGTGTTTCCCTTTTTTGGTATGGGGATATAAGTTGATTTTTTTCCAATCTGATGGCCATTCTTGTGTTTTCCAAATTTGCTGGCATATAGCATGCATTACCTTGACAGCATCATCTTGCAAGATTTTGAACAGTTCAGCTGGGATGCCGTCGTCTCCTACTGCCTTGTTATTAGCAATGCATCTTAAGGCCCATTCAACCTCACTCTTCAGGATGTCTGGCTCTAGCTCACTGACCATACCATCAAAGCTATCCCCAATATTGTTATCCTTCCTATAGAGGACTTCCGTATATTCTTGCCACTTTTCTTGATCTCTTCTTCTTCTGTTAGGTCCTTGCCATCTTTGCTTTTGATCATACCCATTTTTGCCTGGAATTTACCTCCAATGTTTCTAATTTTCTGGAAGAGGTCTCTTGTCCTTCCTATTCTATTGTCTTCTTCCACTTCTGCGCATTGCTTGTTTAAAAATAATTCCTTATCTCTTCTGGCTAACCTCTAGAATTTTGCATTTAATTGGGCATATCTCCCCCTATCACTGTTGCCTTTTGCTTTCCTTCTTTCTTGGGCTACTTCTAGTGTCTCAGCAGACAGCCATTTTGCCTTCTTGGTTTTCTCTTTCTTTGGGATGTATTTTGTTGCTGCCTCTTGAACAATGTTGTGGACTTCTGTCCATAGTTCTTCTGGGACCCTGTCTACTAAGTCCAGTCCCTTAAATCTATTCTTCACCTCCACTGCATATTCCTTAGGAATATTAGTGAGCTCATATCTAGCTGATCTGTGGGTCTTCCCTAAACTCTTTAGTCTGATCCTAAATTGTGCAAGAAGAAGTTCGTGATCTGAACTACAGTCAGCTCCAGGTCTTGTTTTTACCGACTGTATAGATGTCCGCCACCTTTGGCTGCAAAGGATGTAGTCAATCTGGTTTCGGTGTTGTCCATCTGGGGAAGTCCATGTATAAAGCCGTCTCTTGGGTTGCTGGAAGAGAGTGTTTGTTATGCAGAGTGAGTTGTCTTGGCAACATTCTATCAGCCTATGTCCTGCTTCATTTTGTTCACCCAGGCCGTGCTTACCTGTAATTCCAGGTGTCATTTGACTGCCCACCTTAGCATTCCAGTCTCCCGTGATGAAAATACCATCTCTTTTAGGTGTGTTGTCCAGTAGGTGCTGCAGATCCTCATAGAACTGCTCTACTTCAGCTTCTTCAGCATCTGTGGTTGGGGCGTATATTTGGATCACTGTGATGTTAGATGGCTTGCCCTGAATTCGAATTGAGATCATTCTATCATTTTTTGGATTGTATCTGAGCACTGCTTTAGCCACTTCACTATTAATTATGAAGGCTACTCCATTTCTTCTGTGGTCCTCTTGTCCACAGTAGTAGATCTGGTGGTCATTTGATGTGAAGTGGCCCATTCCAGTCCATTTCAGTTCACTGACACCCAGAATGTCTATCTTTAATCTTGACATCTCACCAATAACCACATCCAATTTGCCCTGGCTCATAGATCTTACATTCCAGGTTCCAATGGCGTGTTGATCCTTAGAACATCGGATTCACCATTCACCACCAGCACTGTCGGCCGCTAGCCGTCCTTTCGGCTTTGAGCTAGCTGCGTCATCACGTCTGGGGCTAGTTGAACACATCCTCTGTTCCTCCCCAGTAGCATTTTGACCATCTTCTGACCTGGGGATCTCATCTTCCGATGGTATACCGACATATCTCTGGTTGTACTGATCCATTTAGTTTTCATGGCAAGAATACTGGGGTGGGTTGCCATTACCTTCCCCAGGGATCGCATTTAGTCTGACTTCTCTGTGATGACCTTCCCGTCTTGGGCGGCCCTTCACGGTTTAGCTCATGGCATCATTGAGGTGCTCAAGCTCCAGCACCACGACAAGGTAACGATCCTTTGCTGAAGATTTAAACAATAACCTAAGCATTTACCAAAAATGTAAGAATTTTCAAAACAGCATAACCATTTATCCAAACCTTTAAGAAACCATCCTGACAAACACGTTTAGACAATTATCCCACTTCAAAGTAAACCAAGGCTTTACAGGTCTCAGTATTACCTACAGAGCTTTCTTCTTGTCAATTTCAAACTCCACAACCTGCTTTAAAAAGCCCAAATATTCATCCAAAATCTTCCAGCCTCTAGAATTTAATTCTCTTTCTTGATCATGGTGCGGTGGCAACACAATCTTCTTATCTTCAACTTTTGACAACTCAATTTTCCTTTGACTATTTAAATATAAGTCACCAATTCTCATCTTTTTCTTTGCAGAAACCACTTTACTCTTAAGGTAGTTTTCAGCCTTATCAGTTTCTCTTGATTCTTTTGACAATCTGGACTCCACAAATTCTGAGAAATGCTCCAAGTCTTGAAGAACAGCACTGTAGAGATCTTTAAATATCAAATTTATTTCCTTCATATTTCTTAACAGTAAGATAGATTATGGCACCTTCTAGTGCCTCAGGAAGGTAAAGCCATTAATGCTGTAACTGAACACTCTCCAGCCTTTTCATCTCCGGTGTGGCCAATCAAGAAAATAAAAAGTAATAACAAACAGCATTGCCATGGGAAAGTGAAAGCAAATAGATCAGAACTCCAATCTGCAGATTCAGTGAAGAAGAGAAAGTTTTATATTCCTCAAAAATCAGTTTAATAAAAAAGCAATAAAAAAATAAAATTCTTTAAATCTCAATTTAACAAATTATATATAAAAAGCCAAATTACCAAGTTAATAATTTTCAAAAATAATGAGAGTCTCCAAGAGATTCCTCATTTCTTTGTTGTAGAAAGCCTCTCTTTGGTAAAATTCAAACAAAAAAGCCTTAGTGCTGTAGAAATGGGGTAGGCAGCTTAAAGGTCCATTATGGCTTCAGAGTGGCTTGGGAAGAAGGTGACAGCTTACCAGTTGATTGCAAAATGCCATTTTTCAGTCTTCTGGATGTGACCAGCCATCTGGAGAACACATGGGGTGATTCCTGGGGTTCTCCTTAATCTGGAGGATGTTTCTGGGCTCCAAGGAGGCCTGCCTAGCTCAAGAAAAAAATCCACTCTGACAGGTCAGTCTGCAAACAGTGGAAAAAACTAGACCAAGCCACCATTGGTCCCCACCAGAAGTCTGGCTGTAGTTTTTTTTTGAGGGATGGGGGCATGTAGCCCACACAGGAAGAGAAGGCAGAAGTGTGCAGAGGGGCAGGAATAAGCAGTGCCAAAAGGTTGTGGGTTTCATTCATATAGGATTCCCCCATCTCAGCACTGCTAAGCTAGTCTATTTCCCAGAATGCTTTGGGCTTCTGACTCTGCACAGTAGGGAGTGGGGGTGGAAGTCAGATTCCAAAGGAGGGGGGAGGAGGAGGAGGAGGTGGTCGCGGCAGCGACTGAGAAATGGTATTTGCATGGTCCAGTGGTTCATTTCTCATATCAGGGGAAAGGTGATGCTGGCATTAACCCTGACAGGTCCTCAAGGGCTTCAATGGCTTCAGCAATTCTCCAAGCAGGTTTTGTGCTAACCTCAGGCTTGCTTAGCTCAGTCCTTTCTTCAGCTCACACCTGTCTTTTACAAATGAAGCTATCTTGCAAGGATCCACAGGCAACATTATCTGTTAAGATAAGCAGAAATGTTTGTATTTATTATTCATCAGTCTCCAGGACTTCCATATCACTGAGGTTTTACTGCCTCCTTCCATGAATTATCTGAAAATTTGGATCCCAAATGGGATGGCTTCTATTAATATAGTTTCCAGAAGACCTCTAACTTGGAGCCATTGGGTTCAATGGAGGCATCGCATATAGTTATAAATGAAATTCAGATGACAGACAAAAATGTATTTAAGCAGGCATATCTGACTTGAATATGGAACAATCCCTGCATTACCAAAGCATAGCCAGCTAATGTAGTCTGAAATTCAGCCACCCATTCATCTCTGTACAGCAATAATATCTAACGGGAGAGGAATAGACTTGATGGATGGCAGAGAACTAAAATTACATGGCTAACAGAAAAGGGACAATTCATGGTGATATAGAATCTTCCTTCATTAATGAACGTTCTGCCAGATACTGGTTTCATCAAAATCCGAAACAGGAGCTAAGCTAGTTGTTGCAGCAAAAATAAAACTAACATTTTGCTAAGATTGGAAAGGTGGGTTAGAGCATTTAGAAAACCAGTGCCAGTTCTACCATAATTCTCCTATGGCTTTATTTTGGGATGTAGACAGGAGTAACAAGAATTTTGCTACATATTATGGCTTTGAAATAATTACTTGATTGCATTGCAGTTCTCTGACTTGACAAATACAGTTCTAAATCTATGTTAAAAACATTGCTGTTCCCCCCTCCACCCAAGAATGGAATCTTGTAGCAATATGAGATTTTGAAACCCTGAGATTCTTTTATCTCTTTAAGAATAAGTTTCTAGCCCTCCGGGAAGCCCCTTAGAAATGTATCAACAAACATCTACTGAAGTAAAGCTTACCCAGGGGAAAGTACAAGTAAGCCTATAAAAGATTTTTAGCATCTGGGTGGGGGAGGGGGGCACTTCTGAGCTTTCATTCAAACCCAATAACACAAAAGAACAAAACCCTAGAATGAGAAGTACAAAGCAAAAATGTTCAGGTAGCATTCTCACTAATAAAGGGTGATAAAAACACTCTTTTTGATGGGCTTGTTCAATGGTCTCATCAATATTTGGCTTAAACATTCTTAACCGCAGTATGGAGAGACATTTTTTTCCCCTTCTTCTTCTTTTGCAGACCCTGCATCACCTCTGTCACCAAGAATTGCCAAAGATAGCCTGTTCTACTGAACTTGAATCTGTTTGCAAGTGAAAGGTTCCTTCAGCCTATGGAAGAAGACTCTGGATCTAAGCCAGCGCTACTGTTGTTGTTTTATACCTATAACAGAGAAAAATCAGTTGTTTGGGGGGGGGGGGGAAAGACTGGCTGGCTCATTTTCAAGCAGTCTGAAGGACTTCTTCCTTGGATGAGCAATACCCAGAGAAACAACTTTTCTTGATCTTGATAATTCTAGTATAAGTTCATGTATTTTTTTTTCCTGAATTGCTAAACGTTAAAAATTATATACTAAGCAAAATTTGAAACAAGGTAGATAGGAACTATTTCATCTATCTTACTTATTTTAAATAGGTTAGATAAGTGGGATGCTTTATTTCATACAGTACATTAAGGTAAGATTTTTAATTGCTTTCTTTCTTTCGGGGAAAAATGGAAGAATAATGGTCAGTGGGTTGATGCTGGTGCAGAAACATAATTCAAATACTCCGACTCTTGTTATTATAAAAGAAATTTAAAAGGATGATTGATCTGTCAGAACTTTATTTCCTTATCAGGTTCGCTTCTGAGCTGGGATCAAAGACACAGGCAGTTGCATGAAATTAGGTTCTTTGTTCTTCACCCAAGAGCAAAATCAATGACAGCAAGCTGTTAGGTGGGTGATTGTGCAGGACCCCCTCCTTACAGCACATTATATATATTCCATTCAACTCCTCCTTTAGAATACCACCCCCTACTCAATTACCCATGCTCTACCTTAGCATCATTCCATATTAGGAATTTCCTTCCTTCGCTCCATCTTAATATCACTCCATATAAGGAACTTCCTTCCATCCTTGCTAGGGCCCCTTGACCATTATTAAACAATACCTTTCCTCTGAAAAAGCTATCTTTGGCATGTACATCTTATCTTGTTTCTATGGGTACAGCTATCTATGAACGCCTGTTAGAAAGGAAGAGTAAGAAAGCCAACACAACTCTTCAAGGAAATAAAACATGGTTTCAGAGCCATAATAAGAGTGCAAATGTCCTAATATATGAATACAAAACATAAAATATATGAATATGAAATATATTTGTATTTAAGTTCTATATATGTAAAATCTTCTATCAGATCCATTCTCCAAATATTTGTGAGGTACAAATATACAAAAGTAAGAGATCTGAGAACATATTGCTTGCTTTCTAAGAATTTAACACTGAATTTTCCCAAGTGTGGTCGTTTGAACTTTGAAATCTTTCTCACACATACACACACCAATACAGATATACTGATCTGGCACTGAATGTGGCATTGCCAACCTATGATCATACAGTACCTCACACAAGCCCAGTACTTCTCTACTATTCATTAAAACAGCCACATCTTTTCCCAGGCTTCCATGAAATATTGAAAAAAGATGCCACTATTTAAGAGTACTTTGATTGACTGGCATCTTTTTTGGGCTGGTGTCGAAGCCTGAAAAAGGACATGACTGCTTTAATTAGTAGCAGAGAGGTGATGTACTTGTGGTCTCAAACACTTTTTGGGAATCATTTTCATTGGCCAGCTTATCTCAACTTAATCCTACTGTGGGAGGAGATGGGCGGCAACAAATCTGATAAATAAATAAATAAATAATCCTATTTACCTACATTATTTACTAAACAACTCTATGGAAATTGAGACAAACTCTTCCTAAGATCTGGCCAGGGAAGAGATAAGAAAACATGTTCCCTCCTCCATATCCTCAGACATCCTTTTTTATGTTCCTTTCAAATGGAGAACTGCAGTTTTTCTCTTTTGTCAGAGGCATGTCACAGGACAGGAAAGCTTTGGATTTAATGATTCTGTAGCCCTTTTCAATCTACCCCAACATACGTACACTGACAGATTGCCTTTCATTGCCTTCCATCATCAGAAGAGCCAGAATACAGGAGCGATGGCAGCAAAAGCTTTTGTGCGTTGGGGGAGGGGAACCACAAGTTTGCCAGTTGCAGACCCCTTATTCTATACAAGAACAAAAAAAGAGAGGAAATAACCACAATCTTATTTTACCCAATATCCCATTGCTTACCTTTTCTCTAAGCCTAATACTGGTACTTTAGTTTATTAACATGTTAAATATTTGCATTAAAACTTATGGGCATAAATCCTGTTTGGGCATTAGATCTGAACATGAAATAGTAACACATGTGTGGACAGTGGGTCACACATCTCAGTTCTACAGAATGTATGTCTTTCCTTTAATCTCTATTCCCAACCTTCCAACATCATGCAAGTAGATTTGAAAAGAATTTGGACTGCCTTGAGTAAGTAGATCTGAAAGGACATTTCTTCATTGTGTGGATGGAAGAAAACTTACAGAGCTCTATGCCACCTAAACATATTGAATTCTCCTGTTCATTCACAGGGCTATAGATAGCTGTAAACAAAAAGATTGATTTAACCATATTCACCAAACATAATATCCCTAACCAGAAGGTAAAGACTATATATCAAAATCAGACACATTATACATTTTAAGCATGATAAAACCCCACATAATTAATTCACTCCTTCCAACATTCAGGTCCTATATTAGCTACTTTGTTCTTCCCTCTATACACCTAGGCCTTTATCAAAGCATTTCGTTTTTTTTTAATAATTACAATAATAGAATTAGAGTAATGCTTTACAATGAGTCAGTCTACTTTCTGATTTATTCCGAGAATTTTTTATTTTTAGTAGCAGAATAAAGGCATAATTGATTATCCAGAAAGAACAGTGTTTCATGGAACTTATAACTAAGTCATCATTACAAGATAGCTAATGAGCCCTATGCCTTCACAAGCATCTTTTTATTACTTTTCAGCATATGGTTGGCAAAGAGACTAAGTAGGCACTGTTGCATGGAGCTGGTGAAAGCTAAATCTGAAATAAAATGCAGGCAGTATAATGGTGGGTAAAGAAGGCATATATGTCTGCTTTATATAAGGATCAAAGCATCCATCTAGCTGGCCCATTTTTAAACTCCAGTTGATATTGAAGTTTCCACAGTCTCAAGCCAAGGTATTTTCCATCCTTTAATTCAAGATAATAGCAAGTATTGTAACAAAGCTGTGTTCTACCCCTGAACTACACCACACTTTTCTAATTCCATAGTATTCTGCTGTTTTCTATAATTTTGCTGGAATCCTTTTTCTTTTTCTTCTTTTTTTTCTGTTTTACAGTCCTTTCCTCTGATCTCAAATGGCTTCAGATAATGGGATGGCATAGATCTATGACCATCTTTGTTATACACTATGTCTTTCCTTGCCTTTCCCAACCTGGTGTGGAATCACAAATCCCATCATCTTCATCCATATGCCTAGGCAATCCTGAAACATCTATTCCAATGAAATTTCCTTGTGCTGTACACTATAGCCACTGAATCCTCCTTCCTCTTGTCATCCATGTCTTGACTATATCCCACTTAGATTGCTGTTACTGAACTTAGTTTTGAAAGGTGTTTGAAAATGTCAGCTGGTTCAGACAGCTGCAACATCAAGTTGAAGGGAATTATTATTGAAGACCCAACAGAACCTGGGGGGAAGAAGTCTGAATGTATTGGAATCACAGACTGGAAGTCCTTGACTCACAAAGAGAGGTAAAAAGTATAATGGGATGCACTGGGCTTTACTCAGTGGTATGCTGGATCCAGCTTGTACTGCCTGTACCATCAAACATTTACCAGCAAACCATTGGTTTTACTAGATAAGGGAGAATAAATTTTCCCTGCCTGGGTTTCAGCAAAACAAGGCAAAACTATGAACTTCAGCAGCAACAATCATTTCATATCTGCCACTAGATACAGTTGACACCCCCCCCCACCCAAAGTCAAGAAAATAAGAGCAGGCCTTATCTTCATGATAAAGAATTCTTTAATATCCCAAGGTTATTGGCACCTTGGTTAGAGGCATCCATGTCAGCAGCCTTTTCCCATGAACTGAAGTCGTGACCAACCTGTTCCTGGGAAACAAGGTGTCTTGGTACCTCTTCCATCAGGGCCATGTGCTTCTCAGTTGCCTTCCTCCCTTCCTGTAAATACTGAGGGTTTTTATCTTGTGGATCATTCCATCCTTCATGCTCACTCTTGATCTCAGCTACAGCTTTTTGGCCATTTATTCATTAGGCATGCAGTTGTTTAGAATGGCTACCTTGCCTTTGTGCCGCTTGTTACAACAGCTTCACTTAACATGTTGGATATGAAATTTAGAGTAGAACTCTGACAAGTGATGGAAAGGCCATGTTCTCCCACAAATTAAGTCCTTGAGAGGGACCTTTCTTTTTGTTTTACCACCTTGGAAGCCTTTTGCTGGCTCTGGAATTCTCTGCCCAGAAAGGCCATGCTGGGTCCACTTCTTTCAATAAGCAGTTATTTTTTCCAGGCAACCTTTGGAGTTTCAGTGTGGAATATTTGCCAAACGAAATACCAGTCAGGTGAGTGCTTTCTATTCCTTGTTTTAACTAATATTTTTATATTTTAAGTTTGAATTTTACCTGCATTTTTCATTTGAAGCAATTACGAAGACTATATTTTCAGTAGGGAGCCAGTCTGGTGTGGTGGGTAAGGCATCAGGCTAGAAACCAGGAGACCGGGAGTTCTAGTCCTGCCTTAGGCACAAAGCCAGCTGGGTGACCTTGGGCCAGTCACTTTCTCTCAGCCCTAGGAAGGAGGCAGTGACAAGCCACTTCTGAAAAACCTTGCCAAGAAAACTGCAGTCCAGTTGTCCAGGCAGTCTCTGAGAATCAGACACAGTTGAACAGATTTCCACCCCCCCACACACACACACCAGTGGGTAGGTGGGGTAAAAATTGAACTAAGAAAAGGAAGGAAGGAAGGAAGGAAGGAAGGAAGGAAGGAAGGAAGGAAGGAAGGAAGGAAGGAAGGAAGGAGGGAAGGAAGGAGTGGTAGCTCTTCAGTAAAGTACAGCATGAATAACTGCACACTGCATGCATGTCTGAAAAATATATTTATTTTAGAAGTGTCTCAAAATGACCTACTGTATATTTACAGAGCCAGTTTGGTGTAGTGGTTAAGGCTAGAAAGTGGGAGATGATGAGTTCTAGTCCCACCTTAGATATGAAGCCAGCTGGGTGACCTTGGGCCAGTCACTTTCTCTCAGCTCTAGGAAGAAGGCAACGTCAAGGCACTTTCAAAAAGCCTTGACAAGGAGACTGCAGGGACTAGTCCAGGCACTTGCCAGGAGTCAAAAACTGACTTGAAGGCACAAAACAAAAAAATCAGAAGATTTTACTTTTTTAGTTGTTAACAAAAACTCACTGATGTGTCTATAAAGTCACTAAGTATCAGGCTTGACTTGAAGGATACTTTCCTTTTACCCCAGGAGAACCCAGTATGATATTGGTGAGGGACACCTCTCATCTTCCAATTAGTTCAGTAGCCAATCCCTTGGCTCTTTTCTTGTGAGAAACTGGGATGGATGAGAAGACATGTACAGGGGTGCAGGCTCATCTAACCTGCAGATTTCTTCCAACTTCCTGTCTTCCTCCCATTTTTTTCCCCATTGCAGGATTCTTGACAAGGAGAGAGAACTGTCTTGGAAAGAGACCCAGCTCCAGGTCATGTGGAAACCTGACTGGATGGTGTGACCCAATCCAAGATAATATTTTCTCCAAAGAATCTAGATTACTGGCAGTTAAAGCAATCACTGACAATTAAAGAACATTTTTTGAAAGTAAATTTGCCAGAAAGGAAAGTATTCCAGCATTTGAAAAGAAATGTCCTCTACACAAAAGCAGGCTATGTGTTATTAAAACAACAACAACAACAACAACAGTAGTATTTTATGAGCACAACTATATGAGGTGAAAGAGGTTCACCTCAGTAAAGAGATCTGTACCATTGATGCAATGTGATTCTTTCTGACAAACAAAGACATGCAGGGTTTTTTTTCCTGCTTCTATTCAAAGCCATGAATAGAATAAAAGCCTCTTGGGTTTTGCTGAGGGCAAGCACTGTTTGGAAGTTCTGCTGGAAGAAGTGAGATGTGTGTTCTCTGGCATCACTCACCAAAGCTTGAGGTGCACCATGCTGCAGAAGGCAAGAAATGTATCTTCCACAGACCTACCAAAGCTTTGTGAGATTAGTTTGGAGAAAGTTGAGCAAAACTTTCTTAATTTGGATGGTCAGAGAAGCTGTGGGAGGTTGCGCAGCAGGGCAAACCTTGGAAGCAAGAAGACAAGTTACTTCGTGAAGCAGGTTTGGGGAAGTTCTTCAGCCAATTATTTTTTTATCAAAACAACAGACAAAAAACTCAGTATTTGAGCAGCTCTGTATCTGAGGTCTCTATCTATATCAGCTCTATATCTGAGCCAGTTTGGTGTAGTGGTTAAGGCATCAGGCTAGAAACCGGGAGACTGGGAGTTCTAGTCTCGCCTCAGGCATAGAGCCAGCTAGGTGACCTTGGGCCAGTCACTCTCTCTCAGCCCTAGGAAGGAGGCAATGGCAAACCACTTCCAAAAAACCTTGCCAAGAAAATTGCAAGGACTTGTCCAGGCAGTTTCCAAGAATCAGACATGATTGAACAGATTAAAAAAAAAAATCTGAGGAACTCCTAATACACAACTAGTCAAGCAATTACTTCTTAATGCCAAATCACACCCTGAAAAGTGGCTTCACTCTTTGAAAATATGGATAAGGATAAACACATACTGCCATTTCTCAATGCAACCAGATCAGAATTATTCCAATGATGCAAGCAGAAGCTCCACTGCAGCTGTTCCATATTGTTTGCACCATCTGGCAATGGATCTGAAAGCTTTCAGCCAGAGGTTTGCCTGGAGACACCAGAGACTCTATCTCAGTGTTTCTCATTCTCGGGGACTCTAAGACCTGTGGACTTCAACTCCTAGAATTCCATGGCCAGCATGCTGGCTGGGGAATTCTGGGAGTTGAAGTCCACATATCTTAAAATTGCTAAACACTGCTTTGTGGAGTCCTTGGTGCTCTCTGAGCCTTGTTGTTTTCTTGCAGACATTTCATTGCCAGACTAGGCAACATCTTCAGTGTGAGAAGGGACTGAAACTTGCTGTCTGTTTATATACTGTGGCTTGTCCTGCTTGTGTTGGTAGGGGTGTTGTTCTCTCCTTAGGAGTTCCTTGATTGGGCTGTTGTTTACTGCTTGGTTGATTGACTGAACTCCACAGTTCAGCTCTGAGCTACAAATATTCTCTTCAGTTGGAAACACTGCTTTACATGGATCCTTCCACATGAGAAAAGTTCCAGTGAGGAAAAATACATGGTTGGTGAGTTATGTTCAATCCGTTGGTAAAATCTGGTACATGCAACATCAGTTACAGACTCGCTACAGTCAGAGGAACTTTGATGTAAAAGATAATATTATTGAACAAAAAAAAATTCCAAAAATATTTCAGCCTGTTATAGGGAAAACAAAAATAAGCTGGAAACCCAAAGAATTCAGACAGCAACAAATTCTGATGGTGGATGGATACAATATTTTGAAAAGCTGGAATAACTGTGTGATACATAAATCAACTCTGTTCACTTAGTCATAGTCATAAGCAGCCCTCATTCTGTAATACCATGTCGATATTTTTATGTGGATGAAAATATATTTAGCAGAAAGCTATTCTCAGATTGAAATAAACTTCTAAAAAATATGCTCACAACTGGAGTGGAATATTATGGAAATAACTATATGGCATCAATGGTTCTGAACAATGTTCTTTCTCACTATTTTAGCACAGCATGGAACCAAAAGAAAAATATTCATTTGCATGTCTTAATAAAAACAACTTTGACACTTTAAATACCCTTTTGTCAAATTCAAATCATTTAAATTAATAAGACTTCCCCAACTTAAAGGTTTTAATTTATATTTTCCACTTCATTTTAATATTACCCAAGAGAAAATTACACTTTTTAATTATCCTTTCCCATCCTTAAACCTTATTTTTTTAAAATAATGCTATAACTTGATAGTCCTCAAATCCATGTTCATTTGTGTTTTTGTGACAATTATGGCAAAGAATTTACAATCATTTAAGTCATATCTTTCTTCATTCCAAGAAGAAAGGAAATTAATTATGGGATAAAGTCTACTATTAAAGAAATAAACTATGTCAAATAACTTATTAATACATTTATTTTGGTATCAAAACATTAAGCAATGTTGTTATTTCTGTTAAATAAACAATCTCTCTCACACAGTTATGTATCACCAGACATAAAGAGCAGAAATATGTGAAAATAGTACCATTTTATCTAATAATGAATTTATTTGGGTAAATATCTTTCTCGGGAGATTCCATAGAACACAGAATGATCAAATTGAGAGTAGCCTTCTCAGAAACACTCATTTGTAGAGTTACCAGATATCTAAACAGGCAATGGAGGACACGGAAAATTGGAAAGGAGGACAAATGGGGGAAAGGAGGACACACTAACTGTTTAATTTTCTTGACACCCACAACAAGCATTACAGTGAAAAAATTGCAAAAATATGTACTTAGGCTTATGTGTACAGTATATGAAATTAATTTTTCCAGAATTTTTCTAGAGCTGTTAGGAGGCCAAAATCTTCAGCATGTAACTGATTAAGATCTTGTCAATTTCAAGCAGCAGGAGCAGCAGCCAGAAGGTACTAATCAACTAATTAAGGTCACAGAGCAGAGCTTGCTAACTTGCAGTTACCACTTATTAGGGAAGTGCCATACCACAGAGAAAAGCTACCCAGGAAGAGATAAGCTTGTTAGATACTCTAAAAGCCAAACAATATTTGATTTTAAAGCTATACCTGCCAGATAGAGGATATTAGGGCTAAAAGGAGGATATGTCCTCCTTTTGCTGGACATCTGGTAACTCTTCACATATGGGCCTTCTATATATTCTTTTTGATGTTAAATGAAAACTTATGTAGTCACATCTTCAGTTTCAAATTCCATTATTTTACATTGTTTTTGATTGCATAATTATGTGATTTTATATTCTATTTCATGGTAAAATTGGTAAACATAGAATGCTATGTGCATGGTAAACATAGAATGCTAAGAAGGAGCATGTATTGAGTCACTACATTGTCAACAAAGGCATGATTCTGAACAAACAACATGTTATTGGAACCAAGATTGCTTGTCAGGTGACCAACGTCTATAGGCAAATGTTTCTACTTTGTTGCAATAATTTGTTAACAACAATTTTCAGCACTGTCCTCTGTGAAGAATATTTTTTGATTATTCAGAAACATTAGTGTCATGAGTACTGATGGTGAGGAGGAGGGGGCCCCTATCCAGGTAGGAAAACACATGCATAGTTTAGAGACTTTGAGCAGCCATTCAAAGAAACCCAGAACAGACCCACCTTGACTTTTGGAGTTTATCTGTCTGAGTTTTCCCACACTTCTTCAGTTTGGTAGGATTTTCTGTCTACTTTAGCAGTAATAAAAACTAGAGACTTCTTCCTCATCTCGGTGTGGTTCCTGCTTAGTCAGGACAATTAGCTTTGATTAACATGATGAACATAACTTGCTAAGTCAGAGAAATTTTAGAAAAAATATAAGATTGTTCTCTAGATACACACATTATTTAAATCCAGATTATGGATCATTTTACTGAAGGTGAACAAAACACTTAGACAGCATATTTTCACTGACATTTGACAGTGATTACTCCTCTGAAAAAAAGTGAGTAATTCTTCTACCAGTTGTCTTAGCCCAAACTTCATTTTATACATTAATGGGAATTTGACAGGTACATCAATATTCTGTGCTTAGTGTAATATAGCTCTCATTTCAAGCTGGAATGATATAGACTTTGGAAAAAAGATTGAAATCTGCAGTATTTTTTTCTCATGGATTTTCCATGTATTGTTCCAAATAGTTGGATGAAATGTGAAAACAGGCTGGTGTACACTGCTCAAGGGAAAAAAATTAATGGGGGTAGGGTTGTGTCCTTTGATATTTGCATTATGAATGCCAAAATTGATCCAGTTTCTCAAACTGGACATTTTGCTGCTTGAAGGAGGGGAAGAATCATGATAAGTTGTTAGAGATCATGGCTGTGAATCATAATGGGAGGGCAGAAATTCCAGATGACATTAAGAGTACCTTGCCATTTCAAACGGATGTTGAACCCAGTGGGGCTTACCTTTGAATGAACATACTTAGAATTACAGAGCACACTGCTGTCTCAAAACAGTTGGCAGAAAGACAGGAAGAGCAGTAATTAATGCTTTGCAAGAGTTCAGTTAGCTTCCAGTGTTCTGAAGAAATCCTGCAAAAAATATTATTATTATTATTATTATTATTATTTTCATGCTGCCCAACTCTCAGTGATTCTGGGCTTTAAAGATAGGCAAATATATTTGAATGTTAGCATTATGCTGGTGTCATTTACAATGAATTTTCATTCACATTTCCTTTGATGCTTCCTCTTTTCCTCAGTGAAATCTCAGAAGGAAAAGCAGAATCTAGTACCAAGGGTAGCTTCTGTTGCAGGTACTCTAAGATTTAAAGGGCCAGTGGGAGCATTTTACAAAGCCTTATATTGTGCAAGGGAGGGAAGTGATTTTGCTGAGGAGATTTACCCTCTCCGTAATAACTCCCTCTGAAAATCCCCTTCCCAGTAATGCAATTATACTTAAAAAAAAAAAATCCCTTGGTGCCACTAGAAGCTTAATTCTATTTGCCATGTGAAAAGTACTTTTAGGAAGGAGTCATGCATTACTTGAACATTACTTCTTGCAGTGGCAATTATACTTTTTTAAACCTTCAATTTGAACTAACAGAACTGCTTTGAAATAAACTAAGTTTGAATAGGAAAAAAGGAGTGGGTGTCACGTGTCAGATGGAAAGATCCTGGAGCTGCTTCAAGCTTGAGGGTTACCAGTCCCCACCCATGGTTTAAACAAGATACATTCAAAGGCATAACAAAATATCACAAAACAAGATCAAATCAATATTATCCATCAAAATATATTATGGAAATTTCATTGAAAACCAGCATTTTCAAAATGTATTTTAGCTAGCTTATTTTCAGTAACAACCAATTTCAGAAATGCAAAGTCCTGAAGAATGACATCTTGCATCTCCTCTGACATCTAATGCTTGATCATTTAGGGAAGGAGAAAACAAATAGAAAAAAGTATGTATCATACAAATGCATGCACACACACATACACACACACACATACATGCAGAATAGTGTGTAAGCTTTAGTACAAAAAAATCACTAGCTGATACAAAAACAAGTACTGTAACTCAAAGTTGTGATTCAAAAAAGCAGAAACCAAATTTGATAAATTTATCTAGCTCTGTTCTGGGGAAGCTTCTTTATTTGGCCTAACATATAAATAACATTTCAAGAGATTTTGCTAGCTATCTCAACATATAATTCATTGTACAATTTAGTTTATGTTAGGCTTTTGAGACAATGTTTTCTTCCCAGTTACCTCAAGTGATGAGTGCAAATTATAAGTTCACAGATCAAGACAAAGACTGGGGTACTCATTGTTTTCAAAGCCAATAATTTTATATATCATATATCTAAAGAAAAAAAGATGGAATGGAAGTTTAACTTCAGGTCTCTCCCAAAAGGCATTACACTCATCTCACAGTCAGAAGAGATGCTAACTATTTCTATTTTCATTTGTAGGTTCTTATTTGCTTAGTTGGAAACCTTTGAGTCATAACGATTACAGATCACAAGTTCTAGGCCAGTTCAGTTTGGACTGCAAAAGGTAGAGAGGGGAGGGAACAGAGCGCAGAAGTGTGATGTAACAAGGCCATAGCCACATGGTAGTTCTGTTTTGTTCATTGAATAGCTTATGTATATAGTTACTGTGAATCCAAAGAATAAATCAGATTAATGATACCGTAACTCTTTCTAGGTGAAGCAGCCTTTGGGACGTAACGACCACAGTGGTGATCACTAAATGTTTTTAAAAAAACATTCAGCCAAGTTACCATTTAAAAGTACTTCTCTTCAACACATTCTTTAAAATGCACAATATAAAATATTATGGATTTTGCAAAGGCATTCCTTGCATATTTGCTTTATTTTCCTGCTTTCTGTGAAAAAAAAATGTGATGATGGAATATGCAAGAGAGAATTTGATTCAGGAGACATTTAGCTGAGCAGGTAAGATTCAAAAGAGCAAATGCATCATTCCCTGGCACCAACAATTAACAGCATACCCTTATTCTTGTCTGCAGAAGGAATAATAGAATATTATAAAATCTCCTTCTCCCATCAAAAATGTTAATTATGGTATCAGGCATGGCATCATGGGTAAATTATGTATGGCGAGGTGAGATAAGAAGAACAACACATTTTCAATGGCATCCTAAATGCATCTGAACCACAATCTTGCCTGTCCTGTCAGCATAGACCCACACAGCTAAGATATACTTGTAATAACCCATTTAAAGGTCTCACAATTAACCAGAATAAAAATGAGTTGGGTGTGTCACAACTGTTCTACTGAACACTGATGTTCATTATGCATAAACAGTCATAATGGTGTCAACACTTAATGTCTTGTTGTAGGGAATCCACAGGCTTGACCTCTTCACAAAGATCTTGCAGAGCTTGGCTCTCTTTCGTTCTCACAAGCACAGACTCCCCACTGGGAAGTATTCATGCTTCTTGTCACAGTGAACATTGCTTTCCTGAGATCCTTCCTGTCATGCACTAACGAACAGATGCAGATCAGTCAGCACTTGCTAGAAAAATACACTTGAAGATAAACTATGGACTGATTCAAGTGATGAGCTATCGAACTAGCACCCATACAGAAAAAATGAATAGAGTAATGTTCTAAGAACTTTTGTGTGATTAGGCTATACCAGTCAAGAATTAAAATTAAATTGTACCATAAGCACTGACACCATACCATCCTCTTCTGCATTCTGCAAGTTCCCAATTCTCTTGGTACCAATATATTTCACCCAGCAGCTCCTGCAGGTATATAGCTCTGGATTTACTTTTGCTCTTCTTGCTGCAGTTAACATCAACAAGGTAAATGATCTTTCAGATTTATTAAGACATAAACTCTGCAGGTGACATTTATAACATAGGCATTTAGATGAATGGTAGCATTTTTATGATGACATGAATACAGATTAAATGGAAAAGAAAAAGACATGTCTTGACTGAACAGTCATAGAACAGCCATGGGTTTTGTGTTTGTTAGCCAATGGATGACATTCACTGCAGAGATAGTGGACTCATAAAAGAGAAATGTTAATATAAGGGGCTAGAAAAAGCAAAACTTAAGGGTTTGCCCATTAGCAATGGTCCACTAGGCCAAACTTTGTTTCATGTTAGAATTCTCAGTGTAATATAAGATGTAGTATCATTCATGCAATAGTACAGCAGATGTGATATCAATGGAATATTAATAGGGTCAGTATTTCAGTTTGGATCAGGAGCAATGGCAAGGAAGGGAAAATAACTAATCATCTTCCCTGTGGCTGTTATTAGCTAAACTCTCCCTCTTGGATCAAATATAAAACATATTTAAAATGTAATATGCTTAATCTGGATTGGCACAGGCATACGTAAATATTCCCACTGATGGTTTTATAAAAAAGAATGTTATGCTGGAACTTAACATGAAATATCAAAGTGCCTTGTGGTTTAATTATTCTTAAATCTCTTACTCTTGGTTTCTAAGACAATACTCATACATTCATTAATCTCCATGAGTTATCCATGTGAAAAGTACTTCACAAATAAGTTGTCCATCTTCAAATGTCTATCAGTGTTATAGGTAAAAGTCCTATATTTACATGTGCAAACTTGCTGCTTTAAAGGATCTTTTAAATAAAGTATGACACACACACAACAGACTAATGTGGGGTTGCTCTTACTGTTTGGGGAACAGCTATTTCTGACTTTACAATCAAAATTCTAAAACGGTGGAAAAGCAGATCGACTTATACACTCACATGCAATAGTGAAGACCCAATCCATAAAGATATTCAAGTTTGTAAGGTTGACTACATTTATTTGACTTACAAATGTACATAAAGAGAAAAGTCATTCAGCTTTTACAGGAGAAACCAGCATGGTTAGCATGCCAACTATCTAACACATAGAAGCAGCATTTTAATTGTAAATATTTTGGCCTGGGCATAGAAAAGAAAAAGAGAAGGGCACAGAAATTATCAGTTCTGGAAGGAATTTTAGTTCAAAGGAAATATCAGGGGTTGGTAAGAACACGGAACAAAGGCAATTCTGCTGATGGTGAAACTGGAATGTGCATGGCAAAATTGATAGACTCAGATAGGAAACAGATATGGTTTCTAATTATTATTCAGAGAAAAAGAACATCATGCCTAAGTTATGCATGGATAGCTGAAAAGAGTTTCTGAGAAAAGACTAGATAATAAGAACCTCAATTTTAGGCGAAAAAATGTGATACCAAATCACATCAAACTTGTGTTGCCTAGAAATAGCCAAGAAATACCTTGTTTTCTTTTTAGTCAGCAGATTGAATGACAATGACAGGATGAACTCATGGAAGCTAAAGCTGATATATGGGAAACCCCAAACACTCTGGTTACAATAGATTTGAAATCTCAGAGATGAATATCTTGGAAGCAATGATTCACTAACTTTAGTTCCACAATTGATCATTGCAACCAAGATCTTTGAAACCAGCTATTCATATTCTACTTTAGGCAATCAGTGGAGCAGCTGAGTAACTAAGCTAATTAGGATTGGGCCAAACGTAAAACCAGATTGCACATTCACCAGCTGCTTTTTTCAGAGGGTCTGAAAAGGATTTATCTGGGTATCAAGGCAATCAAACCAAGGAAAGGAAAGGAGCAGGGTTCTGTTCCTGGAAACAGGGATTAGGCATTAAATCAAGAGTACTTAAAACTGGCTGGAATAAGAATAAAGTGCAGAGATACAACTGGCTGGGAGGAAACAGTTCACTGGTTTCCATTGCTAATTGAGATAGGAAACTCAGTATCTTCACTGAGTCAAGTGAAGGGAGGGAACCAAAGAATGGAAAAGAATGAGAACTCACTCCATTTCTGTCTGTCTGTCTCTCTCTGTGTGTGTGTATGCATGTGTATGAAGCACACTATTATGGCTTGTGCTTTGTTGGATTCATCTGTTTATAGTTCAGTAATGTTGAAAGCTAACAGGTATATGTAAACTTCTTATAGAAGTACATTATCTCCTTTTAATAAAGCCTTGACCTAATGTTACTGTGGGTTCAACTTGGGTCTTTCTGTATACTAACAGAAATGATAGCACTAGAATTCTTCTTTTTCCCCCCATCTGTATTCGACAGCATAGGCTCTCAGTAAAATATAACATCAAAGGCACATCGGCTAATACAATAGTTTTTAGCAATAAAGGTATTTATATTTCAAGAACTTAATAATTTAAAAGGAATATTTTAAGATACAGGAGTTTCTGAATACTAAGTTTTAAAGCAGGAAAGAGCTCTCACTCACAAGCATTTTTTGCTAGTTGTCAATTAATAGATTCCATAGGCATGATTTAAGATTTTAAAGATGGACAACATACCACAAGATGAGCTGATCACATATTTAGTGGAAATCCATGGGTAGAGAATCAAGCCCTATATCCGTGAGCTGGTTAGGCCATGAGGTCTCTCTTACCTTTGTCCCTTGCTAGAGGCCCCTGTTCCATGTTTGCCTGTCCTCCATATCTCACTACCGCCAGGGATTAATCCAGTGCCCAATGTCACCAAAATCAGGCGACTTGGAGGTTTAACTTACCTGCTAAGCTCCTGCTGCTGCAATCAACATCTAAGGACCTCTCTTGAATATTCTTCAGTCCAAGTTCCCATCCTAAGACTAAGAGGTGCTTCCCATTATCCATAAATATGGAGTCCTTAGTGCTCTCTGAGCCTTGTTGTTTTCTTGCAGACATTTCCTGCCAGACTAGGCAACATTTTCAGTGCAAAAAGAGAGTGGGGTTTGCTCTCTGTTTATATACAGTGGCTTGCCCTGCTCGTGTTGGTGGGCATGTTATTCTCTCCTTGGTAGTTCCTTGATTGGGCTGTCATTTGCTGCTTGGTTGATTGCCTGAGTTAGTAGTTCCTTGATTAGGGTATTGTGTACTGTTTGATTGTTTGTCTGGTGTTAATCCTGGCATTATATATAAACAGAGAGCAAACCTCATTCCCTTTTCACACTGAAGATGTTGCCTAGTCTGGCAATGAAACGTCTGCAAGAAAACAACAAGGCTCAGAGAGCACCAAAGACTCCACATTTCAAGCCTGGGCTACAAATATTCTCTCTGATTGATCCCTAAATATGCTACCCATCTTAAATAATGTTACAGGGTTAAATTATGTTACCCCAGCATAGTCCAACTACCATTTCTGGTATTCTGCTAAACCCTCCACCCCAGCAAGTCCAACTGTATTATATGAGCTCCTAGAATCATTTGCAGATTAAGCAACTAAATTTGCAACTTTGCAACTTAAGCAAGATTCTGATGTTTAGTTGCATATCTTTGTAAAGTTTTTCTTCTCCAGTTGGAAATGTGTGGGGTGTGGGGTAAGGGCAATCAGTAAGGTCAGATACCCCTTAATATGCTACACCTATTTAGCCATGTAATTGGGACTTTTTCTTCCAAACTTCACTCCTAATGTGATTTACTTATCTGACCACTGGACAAGGTGGCTGGCTGCGTATTCATACCTCCATGTGAGTGGATCTAAACTGCTCTGCTTAGTGTTCTGAGATGAGGGAAGAAAGGATCTATAGAAAATGAAATCCACAATGAACTATCAATGTGGGCCAATGTTCATCATGACAGGAAATCTCCCACCCAGACACTAAATTAGCAACCCTGAGCCTAAAGAAATGCATGTCAGAATCCATGAGTAAGAGGCTTAAAGCTGCCATTCACAAGTGTAGTAATATTGTAGTATTGCAATAAACTTGGGGAGGGGAGACATCCTAGTAGATTAGGAAGGGATGAGTGCTAGCCAGAATGCTCTGGTAATGTTCATCAGGCAGAACCTTTCAGTTGGGTATGGGGTGAGTGTTATCTTAACCCAGCACTGTACAGATTGGTCTTTAAGTCTGTTTCTCTTGACATGCATGTCACAGATTTCCAAGGGGCCATCTGAACTATTGTCTTTTTTGCTGGTACTAATAACTCAGGCCCCCAATAAGGCTAGTGAAAATGTAATCCCAAACAGAGTTGTCTCAGTTTTTGGTGTACTGACCCAAATGAGATTCCTGAGTATTTTATTTTAGGTTTTTTTTTTTTTTTCATGTCTAGGCTCAATCTTTTTCTCAATAGCTTCATCTTGTGTTAGCATCAAGAATACATTATAATGGTCCCATGCCTCCAATGTCCTTTGGAGGAAAAAGATAGTAGCCATCACCTTCTAGATCAATTCTCTCCTCTTCAACAAGGCCATGCTTTCAGTTGGTATCCTACTAACCAGTGTTTTTTTGAGATCTGGAAAAAGCTGGGAAGCCGACAGCTGTCTTGGTTAGGCTTATGGTAAAAGCCACAGTGGACGTGAGCATGCTGTCAGGGATCTAGGAATGATGTACATCACTTTATTTAGCTGATTTTATTCCAGAACAAAAGCAGGTGAGCAAGTCTCCTCTGTGGAATATTTTGAGGATGATACTGGGTCAAGTCAAACATCAAAATAGCACTAAATTCAGTGCAGCATTATTTTATTGTTTCAGGATAAAAATATACTTAATATGAAAAGAGCTTACCATAAGTAAAATTATGTTCTGTGTTCTACTACTTCAGATATTACTGATGCTCCTGGTGCATATGCAAATACACATAAACACTCAAGATGGCTTCTGAAGAAAAAAGAGGCAAGGAGTCCTCTTCTGTTCAGCTACCTCAACCTTCTGTTCTTTTGTTATTGCTCAGCTCCTAATATTTGTTGCTGATCTATCCCTTTTATAAGATTTCACACTTATGTCCTTATTGGTTGCATACTTATGATGTCATGCTCTCCCTTCATTGGTTGTTCAGACTGTCAAGGGTAGGTAGTGATAATGAAGATAATGAAAATAATGATGCCGCCTTGTGTTTTCCTGTACCCTTTTCACACAACATTTAAAGATTTTTTTGTTGTTGTTACCTTCTTCTGTCCAATCGTGGTATCTTACCCATTCCACACACTGATGCCTGCTGACAAGGTCAGCCTTTGCTTTCTGTGCAAGCCACCTTGCTTATGATTGTGTTGCAGCCACTCAGGTTCTCTCACTTTTGACCAGTTCTTTTTTGCTATAGTTGTGAGTTTTACTTGTACATGTAATGCACATAAGTATACATAAAATATCCCAAATTCACAACATTCTCATTGTTGAGTGCTTCCAAATTCCCTCTTGTGGGATGGGTTTGAACTATATGGAATCCCTCATAAAGAGGCATTTTCAATAGATTGGATTTCCCAACTTTGGGGAATCTACTGGCTACAAAGCTGAGACAACCCAGGGGCCTCCAGTCCCTGGGCTGACATCCCAAACACAGGGGGTTATTCCTTCCCTGCAACTAAGAATTCATAAGGCAAAAACCTATATTAAGTTCCTTAAACTGCCATACCAGGCAAAATGAAACCCCTGGTAATTCAGGTTGTGATTGACTCATCTTTTGCAATATCATTCTCATTCTTCAGTGTTTTTAATGACTTAAACAACTTATCAATTCTCACCTTCTGTTGCCATAATTTCCCAAGATCCTTATAATGATTCCCTTTAATTATTTAAGAAAAAGTTTTTGCTTAACATTTTCAATAGTTCTTTTCTTAACATTTCAAAACAAAGCACCTTCCATTGCTTTGAAGAGAGTAAATTAGAAGTTCTATGTAGCAATTTTAGAATGCTAATACAGCATTTTCTACATCTGTGATTGTCAGCATGCCTGATTTGACAATCTGGGAAGCCATCAGCATCAGGGGCCACCCATGATAAAATGGACTTTGTTCCATTGTGATTCTATTGTGACTATGAAATTTATCATCTGTTAAGAAGGAGGAAATGCTTTGCTACTGTTTTTTCCTTTCTTACTAAGACATTGGATTGATTTTGGATTGACTGATTCAGAACTTTGCTGGATGTGTTTACCAGCAAGATGGTGGTTCTTTATTAATTGCGCAGTATGAAATTCCATCTCCCAGAGAGGTTTCTGTCAAATGTGTCTTTCCTTAATTCAACCATGCAAAAAAGTACAAAGAACACAGTAATAAAAACATTTTATTTTTAGTAGTTTCACTTTTTCAGCTATGCCACCTTTTTCGGAAAATTGATCCTAGAAGTCTAAGTCTCTGGCTAATTTCAAGTAAAAATAACGCTCTATTATACATATCTCAGCTGCTCTATGACAGTTTCATCTCATCAGATGAACATGGAGACTATGCTGGGGAATTTTACAATGATAGGAGAGTGGGTAGATATATGACTCCGATATATAGCTGTGTCCAAGTTCAAATGTAAGGCCATTGCAGCTAAACAAGTTAAAGTCCAGCTAGCAATTAGATTTGAAGTGGGAGACAGTTAATTATCAAGCAATTTTTTTTATCTGAATGAGATTCTGACCATGTTGACATGTTTTGTCACCTTCATACCAACATTTGAAGATCAGAAAGAGTTGAACATCTTCCTTCTTTCCCTAACATGCCAACGCCTTTCCGTCTCCGAAAATTTACGGGACAGATAAGCACAGGGTTTCAAAACCCCAGCAGAATCTTTCTGCAACAACACAGCCCCAATTGAGAAGTCAGAAGCGTCAACCTGAACGACGAAGGGAAGGTCTGGGTCAGGGTGGGAGAGGATGGGCTCCTCAGTAAAAAGAGCTTTAAGCTAATCAAAAGCAGCCTGACATGCAGGAGTCCAATTGAGCACGGCCCCCGGGTTCTTAACCTTGCGGGTCTCCCCCACCCCTTTAGTCCGTAACAAATCAGTGAGGGGCAGAGCAATTTCAGCGAACCCCCGGACAAAGGATCTGTAAAAATTGGCAAATCCCAGGAAACTTTGAAGCTGGCGCCGGGTTCTGGGGCATTCCCAAGAAAGCACCGCTTGAATTTTGACAGGATCCATTTCAATGCCCTTAGCTGAGATCCTGTAACCAAGGTAATCCAAGTGAGACTTGTGAAACTCACATTTAGACAGCTTAGCATAAAGCCTGGCATTTCTAAGCTTGGTAAGAACCTGTTTCAGAAGTCGTTCATGCTCCCTTAAGGATTTAGTGTAAATGAGAACATCATCCAAATACACCAACACACCTTTAAACAAGTGGTCATGTAGAACTTCATTGATCAGTTGCATAAACACACCCGGAGCCCCTGCCAAACCAAATGGGAGAACCTTATATTGGAAAGAACCCAATGGGCAATTAAAAGCAGTTTTCCATTCATCCCCCTCCCAAATGCGAATGCGATAGTAGGCTTCACGAAGATCCAACTTCGAGAAAACTCTGCCTGTAGACAGATGTGAGAGCATGTCTTTGACGAGAGGCAGAGGGTACTTGTTGGAAAGGGAGGTGGAATTTAACCCGCGGTAGTCCATGCAAAGTCTTAGGCTGCCATCCTTCTTTTCTCGAAACAAAACGGGCGCTCCAACCGGCGAATTCGCCGGTTCAATGAAGCCTCGAGCGAGGTTTTTGTCAATGAACTCCCGCAACGCAGAGAGTTCCTTTTTAGTCATAGGGTAAATCTTTGGCTTTGGCAAGGGAACGCCAGGAAGAAGTTCAATGGAACAGTCAGTTTTGCGATGGGGGGGTAACTGGTCAGCCTCCTCTTCCCCAAAAACATCAGCAAAGTCTGAGTATATGGCTGGAAGACCTTCCAAGGGGGACGGGGAAGGGAGGGAAGCCACAATCTCTGCTTGCCCTGCCTTTGGAGGCATGGCACATCCCAGAAGAGGCGCTTGATAGAAGCCATCCTCAAAGGTAATGGAGCGGGAGCGCCAATTGATGTAGGGGTTATGGGAAGCGAACCATGGGATCCCTAACACCACCAAAGGATTCCCCACAGGGGTCACTATGAACTGGATAAGTTTGAAGTGGGACCCCATGCGCAATGTAACTTCCCCCGTAAAATGGGTCGCCCCCCCCCCCGCAGTAGAGCCATCCAGCTGCTGAAAAAGCAGTGGCTTTGGGAGGGGGAAGCAGGGTAAATCCAATGCCTTGACTAAATCAGGATGGATCAAGCACCTAGAACAGACGGAGTCCAGTAAAGCCCAGACCTCAACAGATTTCTCCTGAAAGCCCAAGTCAATTTTGACAGCAAGAATAGGGCAATCAGCACTCACCATGTTAGAGTTGCACCCGGATTGTACCACCTGCCCCGCAGCGCTGGTTAAGACAGGTGGAAAGCATTTCCCACCAACTGCTCCAATGCGTCTAATTCTTCTCCTGGGGTGTAGACGTCTTTGTCATCTGCAGTAGCCAGCGCTCCTGTCACCCGATGAGTAGGGTTGACGGCTTTCTTGGTTGGCTTCTGAAGCATTTTTGCAGGACGTTCTGCCACCTTAGCTTTGGGGCAGTGAACAGCCCGGTGACCTGGCTTACCACAGGTGATGCATTGCCCCCGGACAAAGCGGTGCTGCTTCTCTGTATCCCATCTCGAGGTAGACGGCAGAACCGGAGCACGGCCAGAGGTGACAGGCTTGTCCTCTCTTTTGGCTATCATGAAGGTGTGCTGGGCATGTTCTGCTTTACCAGCGAGGCAGATCCAATCATGCAATGAGTTGGGATCATCTCGCCCAAGAGCCCAACGCAAGACTTCGCGATTGAGGCCATCCTTAAAGCGATCAATCAAGGTGGCCTCGGACCATTCAGGAACTTTGCCTGCCAAAACTTTGAATTCCAGTGCATAGTCAGCAACAGGCTTTTGCCCCTGCACAAGTGCTTTAAGCGCGTCCTTAGCTCTTTCTTTAGCCAAGGGATCTTCGAAGTAGCGCTTCAAGGCAGCCAAAAAGGCATCAAATGAGGCAGGGCTGGAGCCCCAATTTCCGACAGCTGGACATACCAGTCAGTAGCTCTGCCTTTCAATTTAGTGGCCACCGCCGCTATCTTCTCTTCCTCCGAAGGGAAGAGGTGGCCATGCCGTCTCATGAAGCTGGCGGCATTGGTGAGAAAGAAGGACAGATTAGCGGGGTCACCATCAAACTTCACCGGGAAGTCCCGGGTGGTTCCCCCAATCTGTTGAACCCCACTGGATGGCTGCCTTGGAGCCACCCCTATGGGAGTGGATCCCCGCGGACCCACTGACAAGCCCCGTGGTGGGGTGCTCCCTCCCTGAGCCTGTGAGGGGGAAGGCAGGAGGCTGGGCAGCTGCATCGCCCCAGGACCTTTGACGATTCTTACAAGATCCCCAAATGCAGCCGACATGGAGCGCAAGATGTGTTCCATGGATTCAATCTTGGATTCCAGGACCTTAATTCGGTCTGGCGTGGCGGAGTCCTCCAGCCCTGGTCCCTCCTGTGGAGGGCTCCTTGACACCTCGGGGCCCACCCCCAGCGGAGTGTCTGGCCAGCGGAGCTTCCATGTCGAGCGGGATGGCCTGGGCTGAGGGTCCACCAGCGCATCCCATAGAAATTGCTCCTGTCCCGCTCCGTCATCCTGTGGGGGTTTCTTTGATCCTGTTGTAGAATAGGAGTCCCCCAACTGAGAGGTTGCTCGGGTGGGGACAGGGCTCGGGTCCCTGCTCGTGAACGTCGACTCTGGAGCTTGTTCCGCCTGTTCCTCGAACTCTGTAAGATCCTCTCCCCCTTCAGCCATCACTGAATCCTCTTTCACAAGAAAATTTTCCGGTAAAGAGCAGCGAGGTTGGTTTGAAAAATGATTCTCAGCTTTATGTGATGGTTGCCTTAATTCCAATAAAACGCTCAGACTCAAAATGACAATTCAGGTTCTGAGTTTATTTAGAAAAGGGTGCAAACAGGTAAAAAGCTGAGAATGAGAAAAGCGCACCTAAACTCAAACTAAATAGCATCTTACAAACAGCAGCCCAGCCCCTCCCTCACATGCAGTTCGCCCCACATTCCCAGGTGCTCCTAACGAGCTCTGCTGCTCAACGGGCAAAGAGACCTTGACATTTCAGAGATAGTCTAAACATATTCCTCCTGGCACAGATCAGCACGTTTTCAGTACAAGGCTCGCAGCAGCACCCCCCCAGCCAGGACACGTATCAGCACCATGGCAAGCGAACCGTTACGATGCAGAAACATCGGAACGGTGAACATGACAATGTGCATGTGCATGTGTCTGTGTGTGTGATGAGCCAAAGCAATTTCATTTTAATAAAGTCAAAGGTGATTTCACTTAAATTCTTGTACAGTTTCTGAACCTGCGGTGGGCGAATTCAACTTCGGCAAGTGCATAAGGTCCAAGTAGTGAGACCTCCATCATTCTATTTAGTGTTAGACCAGTCTTTAAATGGATAATCCAGGAAGAATCTGTTGTCTTATGCAGAGGTAAAACCTCTCAATCTTCATCCAAAAAATGCTCAAGAAAGAACAATTCTGAAGATGTTGCTATACCACTGTTTAGCATCATTCTCATCAGCATTCTGTCCCAGGAAAGCAGAAGAACAGAGCATCAGCCTGAAGCAACAGGTCTTTTTTTTTTTCCTGGTTGAAAAAGAAAAGAAAGAAAAATACCTTAGGCCACCTTGCTGAATATTTAATAAATTCCTCTAAAAATAGTGTGATCACTCCACCATATCATATTCCAGAAAAGGCTTTGACTTCCCCACCCAAAAAACAGTTATGAAAAAGGGAGGGACAGCTATTTCAGCCCCATATAACTTAGAACCAACATGGCCACTGCAGTCTAATGTTTACATTAATGGCCTGTCTAAGTATTTGTGTCTTATCTATCTGAAAGTTTTGGTCTGAGAAACTGCTACTGAAATAAATAACAACTTTCATGTTAGGTAGAAACTGATATATGGGTGATAGCATAGCCTTATTCATTTTTCCATCACCTGAACTGATGTCTGGAATCAATAATGGCTTGGATAAGGGAATGACAAAATGAAGCATAACCCAGTCAGAATTATGGATGGTATATGGTTCAATTATTTAGAATCAGTATCAGCCACAGAGGGAAAAAAGCATAAAGCATTTCTTCCATTTTGAACCACAGCATTAGGAAGAGACATAATGTTTATCTCCATTTATTCAGAAATCTGCAAACTGCTGTGCTGGTTGAAGAGTAACAGGAACAGAAAGGTTGTTAATGCACCAGTATGCACTCTTCAGTAAACCACTCTGAATTTGACCTAAACTACTAATTTTCACTATCAGAAATTCTTTCTTTCAAACTGATACAGTGTCAACTTGATACTTAGAAATTGAAGGACAGGAAAGTGGCTACTTCCTGCCATTTTCTGCTCTGGGCTGCTTCAAGACTATAGGACCAGTGTCACACAGGGTGGATGATTTGTTGGTTTCAACTTTCTTTAACTTATTCAATATCTCTGCCTCACTAGCCTTGAAGTCATCCATGAGAGTGGATCCAACAGTCAGCTTCCAACAGCACATTTTTAGTGTTCTTTTTTCTGTAAAGCATCCATTTAATGCTTCAGTTCATTTGTCATCCTCTGTTCCTTCATTTCCCATTCTTTCCAGTGATGTTGCTACTTCCTCTCTTACTGATTCCACAAGGAACTAGTCATTCTTTTAAACATTTCTATCTATCATTCAGCTTTCTTCCCATCTCAGCAAACACAGTTCTTTAGTGTTGCTCCAGTGCAAGCCTTATTAAATATGTTTCTCATAATCAGAAATGTTCTCAGCAAGAAGTTACATATGAGAACATATGAAGAATTATGGAATAGTTTATACATTAAAAAGCCAAACTGTTTTAGCTACAAAGCTTTTTCAACATTAGGTTGTAATTGGTTCATATTTTGTCTAGTATTTACTGTTAACTACTAGAATGCTGCATGGTAGAAAAGAAAACTATAATTGAAAAACAAAAATAGTAAATGCAGATATTCAACAATTTTACATTTGAAATGCCTTGCAGCAAATGTCAATGTCTGCTGATGCAAGTGAAAAAGCTGTGCCAGTTCCTAAGCTCTTGTGGGTCCTCCCCATCCTGTTTAATGGTTGATTCCCGGTGAGAAGGAGCCTTTGCCAAAATGGACTGTGGTGTCGTTTCTCTCCCCCACTCTGAATATATATAAACCCCTGGTTCACCTAGGAGCACTCTGAGGGGGATACCATTTTAATCTGCCATACTGCTCAGAACCAAGGAGTCTGAACACATCTCTCAGCCCATTGTGTACATTTATTTAAATTGGTCCCTAGGGAAGATGTCAGGTGGGGATCCTGAAAGGATGTGGGGAGCCTGACAGATGCCCAGAGATGTTGTATACTGATAGTAAACTTGCTGGGCTGGACTGAAGATGGCAGGGGATCACAGCCAAAAGAATGCTGCCTAACAGAAAAGCAGCATAGTTTGTGGAACAGAGGAGAGGATCATTAGAACAACCAACTGAAAAGGGGATTACTTCAGAAATATTACCAAAAATGTCTAAAGAACTAGGAAACAATCTATCTAATTCTTGTAAAAAAGATTATATGGAGTTTGAAGGGAAAATGGAAGAAAGGTTTGTAAAGAGGAAAGAGGAAATGAAAGAAGGAGTTTTAAAAATTGAAGAATCTGTAGGACAACTGACTGGAAAAGTAAAACGTATTAAAGGCAGAGTAGAAATATTAGAAAGTAAGACAGAAACAATAAACAGAGAGATGGAAAAGGATTTAGACAATCTGACAGTATTGGTTGAGAGAAAAAGAATTCTGTTTGAGATTTAGAGTGGCTCCAGAAAATCCTGGTGAAGATACCAGAGAATAATACTGAATTGTGAATGTCTGTTCTTGAACTCATAAATAATGTTAATATTACATTCATTCATCTATAGGCCTTTTTTTTTTTTTTGCCCACAAGGAAGCATATTATCTCATTCTGATAATTGCCAGGCACAAAGTTTAGTCACCTTTGGCAGAGAGAATGCTGGAAACCTTTGATGGACAGAGATATAAGAAGACATACACAAGCAATTCCTTCAGCAGGTAACTGCGCATCTGATTCCCAAGAATTTCAGCCTGAAGTTCAAATCTCTCTGCTTCCATCTCCAACTCTAAATTGCAGACTAAATCTAGAAAGAGCTTGGCAGCCTAGTAGCCTAAATGTTACTGAAAAAAACTAATAGGCTGAACAAGGCCATTTATTCTTCTGCTTAAGGAGTGAAGCATATTAAATAATAGAGCAAATCAAACCAGGCTTTTAGAATATTGAAATTACTAATACTACCATCAGTACTGTTACCACTGCCAAACTCATTATTATTGTATTTTATATATATGTTTGTGTGTGTGTGTGTGTGTGTGCGTGCACGGGCACACTTTTAATTGCTTGAAAATTATACACACACACACACACATACACACACACACATAAACACAGTGAATATACTTTTAGCAAGATAAAAACCATACAAATGTTTAAAAGAAATAGAGTAAATAAAGAAAAACAGTGCATAGTGAGAAAAGAAGGCTTCAATCTTTATAAAAGTGATTATAAATACGTTCATATTTTACCCTCTCTCTCTAAGGTTACATCATAGTTTCCTTCTTTCCATAAGCTGTCCTTTCTAATCATCAAACCTATAAATCACAGTCTCCTGTGATGAAAGTAACATCCCTTTTAGGCATGTTGTCCAGTAGGTGCTGCAGATCCTCATAGAACTGCTCTACTTCAGCTTCTTCAGCATCTGTGGTTGGGGCATATATTTGGATCACTGTGATGTTAGATGGCTTGCCCTGAATTCGAATTGAGATCATTCTGTCGTTTTTTGGATTGTATCCAAGCACTGCTTTAGCCACTTTACTATTAATTATGAAGGCTACTCCATTTCTTCTGTGGTCCTCTTGTCCACAGTAGTAGATCTGGTGTTCATTTGATGTGAAGTGGCCCATTCCAGTCCATTTCAGTTCACTGACGCCCAAAATGTCTATCTTTAATCTTCACATCTCACCAACAACCACATCCAATTTGCCCTGGCTCATAGATCTTACATTCCAGGTTCCAGTGGTGTGTTGATCCTTAGAACATCAGATTCGCCGTTCACCACCAGCACCGTCGGTCGCTAGCCGTCCTTTCGGCTTTGAGCTAGCTGCGTCATCACATCTGGGGCTAGTTGAGCTCACCCTCTGTTCCTCCGCAGTAGCATTTTGACCATCTTCTGACCTGGGGGTCTCATCTTCCGATGGTATACCGACATATCTCTGGTTGTACTGATCCATTTAGTTTTCACGGCAAGAATACTGGGGTGGGTTGTCATTACCTTCCCCAGGGATCACATTTAGTCTGACCTCTCTGTCATGACCTTCCCGTCTTGGGTGGCCCTTCATGGATTAGCTCATGGCATCATTGAGGTGCTCAAGCTCCAGCACCACGACAAGGTAACAATCCTTTGCTGAAGTTTAGCTAGTTAAGCCTGATTTAAAATCTCTGGAAGAAACATTAACAATCTCAGATATGCAGATGATACCACTTTGATGGCTGAAAGCAAAGAGGAACTGAGGAGCCTTATGATGAAGGTGAAAGAAGAAAGTGCAAAAGCTGGCTTTCAGCTAAACCTCAAAAAAACCATGATTATGGCAACCAGCTTGATTGATAACTGGCAAATAGAGGGAGAAAATGTAGAAGCAGTGAAAGACTTTGTATTTCTAGGTGCAAAGATTACTGCAGCTGCTGACTGCAGTCAGGAAATCAGAAGACACTTAATCCTTGGGAGAAGAGCAATGACAAATCTCAATAAAATAGTTAAGAGCAGAGACATCACACTGACAACAAAGGTCCACATAGTGAAAGCAATGGTGTTCCCCGTAGTAACATATGGCTGCGAGAGCTGGACCATAAGGAAGGCTGAGAGAATGAAGATCAATGCTTTTGAACTGTGGTGTTGGAGGAAAATTCTGAGAGTGCCTTGGACTGCAAGAAGATCCAACCAGTCCATCCTCCAGGAAATAAAGCCAGACTGCTCACTTGAGGGAACGATATTAAAGGCCAAACTGAAATACTTTGGCCACATCATGAGAAGACAGGACACCCTGGAGAAGATGCTGATGCTAGGGAGAGTGGAGGGCAAAAGGAAGAGGGGCCGACCAAGGGCAAGGTGGATGGATGATATTCTAGAGGTGACGGACTCGTCCCTGGGGGAGCTGGGGGTGTTGACGACCAACAGGAAGCTCTGGCGTGGGCTGGTCCATGAAGTCACGAAGAGTCAGAAGCGACTAAACGAATAAACAACAACAACTAGCTAAAAGTAGGATTACTGCAATATACAACTCAGTAACAATTGGGAAAATAATTTTATCTTACATATATTTTAATTAAGGAGTTGTCCATTTTAATCTTGAATGATAAATTATGGAAATCATTGGCAAGGTTAATGCCAATTAGTCTTTGAGCAGTAGGCATAACATGTTCTCACTGTTGGTTTTTCATTAGATGATAGATGATAGAGATGATAGAGATATAGATATAGATCTCCAATAAAAGGATGTGTAAATTGCTAATGCTTTTACTGCATGTTTTCCTGCTCCTAATGGAGCTCACTCTGTGGGAAAGCTTGGGTTTTACATACCTAGAGCCAATGTATCTTTATCAATAATTTTCTTTGTTGAGTACTAACATGCAGAAGGATAAGTCATTTACCACCCACTTCTTAAAACAAACACTAAAATCCAGAAAGACTATCCTGGAGGACGGGATGGTTTCTCAAAGGAAAAGTGGAGATCCTAAGAGGGTGACTTATGGGAGGGAAGGAGAGAGACAGCGGTCTGAGATTTAACCCAATAAAGTTACTGAGCAAGGTATTCACCAGCTTACCACGAGTTTTCAGCTTGCAAATTATTCCAGGTTCTGGCTGAGAAATGAGTCCCTAAAGGCCATTAGTTCGAAATTCTCAGCTGTTACAAAATAAACTTTTCTGGTGAACAATGAAGAGACCGATTCTAAGAGTTGGTTCTAGGACTGATAGAGATTTAAGAAACTTCTATGTAACCCAGAACCTGCAAACTTCCCTGTTATCAGAAGGCTAAGAGGAAGAGTATCAAAGTCTCTGCCTTAACATACATAGGGTTATATTGGTTCTACACTGAAAATAATTCCGTTGCTGGATTTTTGTAACCCACACCGTTCATCTCAATACATTTTGCTTAAGCAAATGCTGTGAGACAGTGTTAGAAAAAGAATCAGGGATATTGACCCTTAATTCATGGCACAAACTATTGCCAATTACTGCAACAATAATTAATCTATTGTTGCTGTCAGTAATATTAGTGGGATACCATCTTTCATTAGAGTAGAGAGATTGTCTGCTGAAATTTCCTCCAGGAGGCTAATAGTCTGGAAGCAGGTCTGTGTGTATGATTTTTTTTTTTAAAAAAGAGATAGTAATAGAAATAGAGAATATAGCTGGAGTTACTAAGATGGGTGCTTTCATAAAGAGATACTGCAGCTGCATAATGAGAATCCGATGCCGGAAAGTGCAGGGGTGGGCAATCTGTGGCACTTGAGTTGTTAAACTATAGCTCCCATCTTCCCTCGTAACTGGGCATATTGATTGGGGCTTATGGTTGTTGGAGGTAAACGATATCTAGAAACCACAAGATGTCCATCTCTGCACTGCAAATGAATCAGAGCATAGGCACTAAATAATTTCAATTAATATTAGGAACCCACTAGGTAAACTAAACCAGGCAATCAACCCCACAGGAAGGCTAAAACTACTTTGATTGAGATTGCCTATACAAACAGAATCTTGCAAGTCTGATTGTGCTGTACCTCTTCTCCTTCTCATTCTTCTATGAATTAGGCAGGCATCTGCCTGAGCTGCTTCCAAATGTTAGCTTATTTTGGACTTAAAAAATGCTTCAGCCCTTTTTGCTTAAGAAACAGTTACTGCATATCTCCATCAGGGCCATCTTCCTTACTCTTTACAGAACCATACAATTCATATTCCAACCACAATATTTGCCAAAGTCATCAGCATAATTATAGGGCTGTCTAATACTTGGGCCTAACTAGGCTACTTAAAGTTGAAAGTGAGGTATGCCTGTTAGTTGAGGGTTTGCACACTTACACTCCTTAGCAATTCTGTCTCTTTTCCACACACCCCCTCCCCAGGACTGCTACTTTCTTTAGTGCTTCCTGGAACAAACCACCTGTGCAAAGGAAACCCAGTATAATTGGATAGAAAATGTAATTCCATGGCACTTGCTAATCTGGCATTTGATGATTCCATCAAGAAGCCCTTAGTGGGATTATCTTCTTACTCAAACATACCCATAAAAGCTTTGTCAAGTTTAATTTATAGGTTAGGCAATGAAGGGCAAAGAAATAGCTTTGAAAGAATAACAAAAGAGACTGATAATAGTGATGTTTTTAAAAGATGAGATGGGGTGGGAGGAGAAAGCATAAGAGCACTGCTCCAAACACAGAAGACCAGCTGTCATTTGAATGGGTTATTCAAAGGAATTTTCAGTGGCAGTGAACAATAACAAAAACTGTTGATGAAGGTATTTAAAGAACATTCTCCTTGCTATCAGGTACTTCAAATATTCAAGCTTGTCCAAGGGGATTCAAAGGATGGTGTGTACTTAGCTTCTGAATTGGCAATGATTATTTCTTTTTTCTTCTAGACATAAAGTAACTGTCATACTGATTTGCTGGCTACACCTACACTGTCTTTTAACATGTATTGAGCATATAGCTCTTTTAGTGTACCTACACCTGAGAATGACAGAAATCAGTATCTCCATCGTAGCATTAAAACTTCTCTCTTTTTTTTTAAAGTGATCTTCTTCTCTATTTAGATGCAGGTGCTACTGAATTCAGTGGGACTTACTTTCAGAAAAGCATGTTGACATTTTCAGACTAAAATATGCAACAAATGGTACAAAAATAAATTGTTATTCAAGAACATTGTACTACGTATTAAGGATTGTCAGTTAATTCCTCTAAACCTGGACATGCGGTTTTGGAAGCCATTACCAAATGACCATATCTACCCAGAAATAAAAATGCTATTTTATACCAGAATGTATATTATTATTATTTTTTAAATTAAGTGTTTGGCAGTCATGATTTACTGTAAGAAAAGCAGTGGATTGAAGCATATCATTAATTTCTGGTTTGGACTGAAATGTGGAATGAAGGAACTTAGAAAATTTATTAGGACTGAAAATGTTTATGAGTAATTCATGTTCTACTAATAGAATCTGTTTTAAGAATTATGGTGAATTAGGATCTTGTTCTAGGGATAGATGAATTTCTCAAATTCTAATCTCTGCTAGTTTAGCATCTGTTCATTTAAAGATCTATTCTTCCCTGCTTTACACCAACTTGCCATTTTTTAAAATTACAAAAACATTCATAAAGATGTTTAATTAAAATGTATTTTTATGTAATTTAATCTGGAATCATGCATATTTTGGTACATTCTTTGAAATGGAAGCCCTGCTGCAAGATTTAAAGAAAGGCTTAATCCAAAGAATAATTTATTTATCTAATTTGTCCCCGCCCATCTCCTCCCATCAGGGGACTCTGGGCAGTTAATTGCTTGTCTGTCTGCCTGTTTGTTTTATTAAACTTGGGAAAATATACAGACAAAACGAAATCTTAGAGAATTTTTATTCATATCTACTGTAAAGCTGGCCTCAGAATAAAGAAACCCTTAAGTGGAACTGAGCTCTTAATGGTGGAAAGAAAAAAACAAACAGAATGATGACCTGGATTCTAGAACCAGACAAAATAATTTAGTCCCTGCAATACAGAGGATTTCAGCTTTGCTTTGTTCAGTGTTCTAAATCATCAAATATTGCACTCCACTGTAAATAAAAATCCAATCCTGATAAACCATGGGATGAAAATTTAGCAGCAAAATATAAAGATCAAACACACTGAGGAAATTTAGAAATCAGATTATGCTCAATCTATTTCATCTTGTATGAAGCATAATACATTGTAACAAAAGTGAGTCTCAGAAGCCAAAGATTTTTGCAGTTGATGATCCAATTACACCAAAATAGAAAATCTGTAAAGAAGAAGGATTATGGAGAATGAGACTCTTATATATTCTTTATCAAAAGTGAAAAAGCTAAGCTATTTTTATTCATAACAAAGAGGGGAAAAAACACCTAAGCTTTAGCAGTGTTTATTAAATAACTGTTTAATAATTCTTCTCACAAGAAAAGTATTTGACAATCTGTATTATGAGAGAAAGGCCAATTATAAATACTATGAAATCTGTTTTATTTCCTTGGAACAAATCTGCATGTGCCTAGGTACAAATGAATGACTGAAAGAATGAATGGGATTTCTAAGTAGCTTGATCCTGGATGGTACTTCTCAAGAATAATTGCAGTTAGTGCTGCATATGGGGAAAAAGACTACAAGCTATTCACCTATTCTGCAGAGCATAACAGACATAATAGCATAAACTTCAGAGTATGCACCACTGGTACAATGATCTCTCTCTCTCTCTCTCTCTCTCTCATCTATCTATATATATATTTATCATCTGTTTTTTATGTACTTATTAAGGAAAATGGTCCAAATTCATAGGCAAGAGGCTGAGTTACAGAAGTAAAACTTTTCTTCCATTTTTTTTAATTAAATGAGGAGGCAAAATTTACTGTAATGGGACTAAAAAGTAACTAAAAAGATGGGAAGCAGATATGAACCAGAAACCAACTCAGGTGTGTCCAATCTTTTTTATCTGGATAGTTGAATCTGTAACTTGTGCTGTCTTTAAATCTTATAATTTTTCTACCCTTGTTTATGAAAAAAAAAATAACAATTAACTGAACGATTTTTACAAACATCTCCAGTATAAAGTGCTAACTGCTTCAATTTGCCTACTTCCCTTTTCTTACCCCTCCTCAGAGTTATAAATTTAGATGAGTTATAAACTCAATCCATTAGAACTATTTTCCACTAAAAGTTATAATTTAAGAGGTGCTTGATGAATTTTGTCTATGTGAGTTCTGTTATGAACTAGGATGATTTTCACTTCTGAGAGGTTGGACGGGAAATTATTGAGTTATCAGATTCCTAGACTGAAAGACTTTATTAGGATTATTAAAATCAGGCATTTCTTGGGGAAAATTGTTCAAGAATATATAGATAAATGCATTTGTGTGTGTTTTTTTTAATCTCATGCATTTAATTAAGTGCTTTTTCTCTTTTTAAAAATGACATTGATTGAAAAATAGTACAAAAGAGACTTATATGTCATGTCAAAGTAATAGAGGTGGACTGATCTATCTATTCCTACACAGACCAGTTTCTGGAATTCAAAATACTGTTGGCAAATTATACAATCAATAGTTGCTTCCAGCAATAAAACAGTGGGAATGTATCATATGGTCCTTTTTATAAGAGATGATGGCAACCAAGTAAAGATCAGACTTTTATTTCAAAAGAGCTTTATTGTACAAATATGTACAAACTAATCTGGGTCTCTCTTAAACCTTATCATTTTTAACACACCTTTACATTTTTAAGGATTTGTCTTTTTCTATTTTAACTCAGTTCCTCTTAGTTAGATTTCAGTTTTTAACCCCGAAACTCCCTCTCTACTTAACATCTTTCTCTGCCCAAATACCCCTCCTACTCTCACTCCTCCCTGATTAACTTGGTTAACTGTTTAAAAAAAAAATCTTGTACTGTTTTATAACTCAGCTCCATCTTTTATCATGTTTGCTGCCTCTCCTCTCCCCACCCACCATTCCCTAGAGTCACCTGTCTGGCTTCTTCCAGCTTCTCCCTTCAAGCACTGGGTCTGAGGTTGGTGTTCACAATACAGCACAACAGCAATCACTCTTTGTATGTTGACACAACACCATTCCACTCTCTCTTTCAGTTTTCACTCTTTTCCCAATAGAAAAAGTACCCTATTGGAGTTGTCTTCTAGATTAATTCAAGAATCCCTCTTTCGCCAACCTCCTACTTCTTGTTCCAGCCCCTTGCAGAATCTATAGATCTACATGGGTCCATAGATCTACATAGAACCATAGATCCAGGCATTCTGACTGCTCCTTTCTCTGGGATGAGTAGCCATCACCATACTTAATGGTCTCTACATACCAAAAGGTTGGGGAAAATGGGAAGAACTGGGAATATTGCCTCCCTTCCTCCCTTCCTCTTCTTATCCTGGAATTTCAAAGACTTCAGAGTCTGCTGGGTTACTGATTATAGCTTTCCCAGTCCCATTTTAACTACACCCACCCTCATTTCCAACAGCAATCTGTCTTCTATAGCCCATTACCTTGTCCTTTTTCTCTTGGGACTGTCTTCTAAGCTTTGAGGTGCTAGCTTTCTGTCAACTTCTGTAACTTCTGGGGGCAGGGTGTTGGGGGTGGAGTTGGTATTACCTTTCTTCTTCCACATTTTCATTTCTTCCTTTTCTCAATCATCTCCAACTTTTGTCATTTTGGAGCTGTCATGAAGAGCATCCCCTTCTCTAACCAATAGCTGTCCTCTAATTAGTTCTCAATTGTCCCTTTTTTAATTCTTTGGAGCTCCTGTCCCTCTCTGGGTTTATCTTTGTGCTGCAAGACAAGTGGCTAATCTGGTACCATCTGCCAGGGACTTACATTTGTTGGAGGTCCCAGCAAATCAGCATGCTTCATTAGTATGTGGATGAGTTTGCTCTAAGATGCAAATTCTCTATGTGCTTCTGGAGGAAGCTGTTTGTTGTTCCTCCCACATTCCTAACTCACTTCCTCCTTCTTCACCATCCTGGAAGGGAGCATGCGGCTGCAGTTCTTTCCATCTTGGGCCATGCATGGCCCTGGATTCAGGAGGTTTCCCCTTTCTCCATGCAGCCTTCAGCAGCAATGAGGGCTGAGGGTCAATTCAGTTTAGGGAAAAGAAAGAACAACAATAATCATCATTTTTCTTCTAAATGGATGTAACTGGACCAAATAAATCAGTAAGACTCTTTTTACTTACTTTTGAATCTACTTTTTCTAAGTGTATAATTCTTTATGCTTGGGTGGGCTATGTGTGTAAGATCAATAACCTATATTTCTCTAACGGGCTCACTAATGCTATTTAAGATAATGTTCTTTTTCTGTGTGCATATTTCACTATATTAAGCTCTGCTCCATTCAGTGGTCCTAGCTGTCCACTAATGGCTTCAACATTATGTGGGCCCCAGGAGGCAGGCCTTCTCTACTGCAGTGTCTGCCTTATGGAACATTCTCCCACCCACCCACCCAAAGTTAGGTTAGCTCCATCCCTGCTATCATTCTGGAAGTCCCTCACGACCTGGTTATGTCACCAGGCCTGGGGGCCCCAGGGAACCAGAGACATTCTTAGATGGCTCCACTGTAGTTGATATTTTTACTCTCTCCATGTAGTTTGTATATTTTAAATGTTGGATAATGTTTTTTTTTTATTTTTAATAATGACTTCTTATATTTTTATAATGATTGGTTGTTTTCTTCAATTGTTGTACACTGCCCAGAGTCACATTTTGTGAGATGGGCAGTCATATAAATGTGATAGATAAATAAATAAATAAATACTTACCTTGGGGAGAAGCAGTCAGAGACTGCCCTCTAATAGATTCTAAATTCTAAAATACTTGCCACTGGGATTAGTCTATCCTATTCTTTCTCCCATCCATGTGAAGCACTGATTTGATTTGATTTGATTTGATTTGATTTGATTTGATTTGATTTGATTTGATTTGATTTGATTTGATTTGATTTGATTTGATTTGATTTGATTTGATTTGATTTGATTGCCCATATCACCTAAATGACTCTGGGCAGCTCACATCAGTTAAAAATAACAATCCAATAAAAACAAATTAAAAACCTATATACAAGCATATAAAACCATCAATAACCACTTTAAAACATATGTAGCTCTTACAATATTGATACAGTGTTGATGCTTTTGAAAATGATTCATATATTCATCAAGTATCAAAACATATGCATTTATTCCATTGTGATTATAACACTGGAAATAGACAATAGTTTTCAGATCCTTATCACTTCTTTATGCAGAAATCATGATAGATGGCCTCTACCAATATTCCTAGTTTGTGAGATTAACACATGGCCTGTGCAAATTCTAATAACAGATTTACAGTTAAAATTTCCATTGATTTCCTTCTAGGTTTCCTTGGTAATATCTTGGAAGTTGTTGAATGTGCTATAGGAACTCAGATCTTTTCATAAAATAACAGCTTTCAATATTTTCAACAAACTAGAACATAATGGAATTGTGTTGTCAGATCATAGTGGAATTGATGAGCATGCTGGCCAACGTTGGCTTGCAAAAGAATTGAAAGAAGAGTTGAAAGAAGAGATTATCCAACATAAGTGGGACCATCCTAAGAAATTATTTCAATGAGTGTGTCTCTGTAACCCCATTGTGTGGAAATGATGAAATGAAGATGGAGCCCAATTTTTCTATCTCCCATATGACCAGCGAGTTGCTTGGGCTCAGAGAGTGATAAAATTTGAGAAAAATTGGCTAAACCCAGAATCTAAATGGTGATGCACTGTGATCTATGCAGCAGTTTGGAAGGTGTGATTAGGGCCTTCAGCTGCATGAGAAATTCTTGTCTGGATTGTGTGATGGCCACTGCTGAGAATATGGCTGTCAGGTAGCTAACATGTCCCCCAGTTTCATCTGTACTTTCCCTTCTGTGGGCAAGCCTCGTAGCTTGGGCTAGAAGGGGAAGCTTAACAGAACTCTTATCAATTATACTCAATTAAAAGTAAACAAAGACAAAGAAATGGCCAGCATTTCAGGGCTCCTCTGCTGAACCAGTTTAGAAAATCAGTATTCCATTCCATTCCATTCCATTCCATTCCTATTTTATTATTGTATTGTGTTGTGTTGTGTTGTATTGTATTTTGCCTTTGAGTCAGTGTTGACTCCTGGCAACTGCCTGGGTTAGTCCTTGAAGTTTTCTTGGCAAGGTTTTTCAGAAGTGGTTTGCCATTGCCTCCTTCCTAGAGCTGAGAGACCCAAGTTCCCCCAGCTGGCTTTGTGCCTAAGGTGCAGGGCCGCAACTAGTGGGGGGCAACCAGGGCATGTGCCCCTGGCACTGTGCTGGGGGGGTGCCAAAATGGGCGCAGAATCTATGTTTGCCCCAGGTGACACAGACCTAGTTGTGGCCCTGCTAAGGCGGGAGTGAAACCAATGGTCTCCTGGTTTCTAGCCTGATGCCTTAACCACTACACCAGACTGGCTGTCTCACCATTCCACTACTATAACCAAAATCTAAATGATCCAGCCTTTCATGGCAGGTAACCTGACAGCCTAGAAAAAAATGGCTGAAGAAGGCTGAACAGAACAGAAATGACTTTTTAAGGCAGAATGAAACACAGCAGGCAACCAGATTGCTGTGCTTGCAGCAGCAGAGCAGAAAAACACAACCTTTGATGTGGAGCAAAAAATCTCAGATACACGTTGCCTTTCAAGCAAGCTAGGGGCAGGCTTAGGATGATTGTTCCTATTCTGGACAATTTTTGTCTCCCACCTCTCCTTCTTGGGGAAAGTGGTTGAGAAAGTGGTAGCACTGCAGTTCCAGAGGGTTCTGGATGAAGTGGATTATCTTTCAGTCAGGTTTCAGGCCCGGATATGGGACAGAAATGGCATTGGTTGCACTTATGGATGACCTCTCAGTGGTTCAACTCCTTCCTCCAGGGCTGGTCCCAATTGGTGGTGATAGGGAGCGAGAGATCCGACCCTCAGCCCCTTCTCTGTGGGGTACCGCAGGGTTCAGTTCTCTCTTCACTCCTTTTCAACATCTACATGAAACCGCTGGGTGAGATCATCTGTCACCATGGGGTGAGGTATTATCAGTATGCTGATGATACCCAATTATACATCTCTGTCCCAGGTGAGGTAAGTGATGCTGTGACTGCCCTCTCTCAGTGCCTGGCGGATGTAGGGGTCTGGATGAGGAAAAACAGGATTCAGCTGACCTCTGGTAAGATGGAGTGGCTGTGGGTTAATCACTCTTCTGTATCCGGGATTTTGTCATCTTTGGTTCTGGATGGGGTTGCGCATAATCTGGGGGTCCTCCTGGACTCACAGCTGCTGCTTGAAGAGCAGGTGGCAGCCATGGCCAGGAGGGCCTTTGCGCAGCTTCGCATTGTGCACCAGTTACACCCCTTCCTGAATCGGGAGGCCCTTTGAACAGTCACTCATGCCCTTGTTATCTCCCATATAGACTATTGCAATGCGCTCTACATGGGGCTACCTTTGAAGAGCATCCGGAAGCTGCAGCTGGTCCAGAATGCAGCCACACAGGTTAGATCAGCACACATAACACCTCTACTAAGCAAGCTGCACTGGATACCAGTCTGCTTCCAGGTCCAATTCAAGGTGTTGGTTATCACCTTTAAAGCCCTTCATGGCATGGGGCCAGGTTACCTGAGGGACTGCCTCGTCCCTGTTACATCAACCCATCCCACCTGATCATGCAGGGAGGGCATGCTGCGGACCCTGTCTGCAAGAGAATTCCGTTTGGTGGGGTCCAGGAGGTGGGCCTTCTCTGCAGTAACTCCTGCCCTGTGGAACATGCTGCCCTGGAGGTGAGGGTGGCCCCCATCACTCCCGGCGTTCCAGAGGAACCTGAAGACTTGGCTCTGCCGTCTTGCTTGGGGCAGGGAGGGGAGTAGCTCTGCCTGGGGATGGCTGGCACCCTAGAGCACTCCTCATGTACACAGACTGTGTTAGATCTTGCCACTTGGACTTTATTTTTACTCCTATCTTTATAGTTATTAATAGTATTTATGTTTTTATATATTGCATTTGTATTTTATATTTGTGGTTTTAATTGATTACTTTTGTTGTAAACTGCCCAGAGTCCCTCTGGTGGGAGGAGATGGGCAGTGATTGATTGATAAATAAATAAATAAATAAATATGATGTCATTTGTTCCTTCTCTCCCAAAATGATAAGTGGTCTGTCTTCAACTTGGGGCAAGCAGGAACTTTATGGCATCCCTAACTTTGAGTAAACACCAAGCACTGAGTGAGGAATGTGACATTCTCCAATTTCTTCATAAATGGGGTGGAAAGAACTTGAAAATAAATCTGCATATACTACAAAGGAAAAGTGGCAAAATGTTCCATCCCTATACTAGATTCTTATCTGCAGCTAAGAAGTGGTAAGGGTAGCGGGAAAAATCCCACTGAGCTCTAAACACTGTAAACAATATTTTGTTTAGACATTGTGAGAGAAATATGTTATGCACCGGAAAATGTTAACTCAAGGTGGCCTCCATCCAGAGTTTTTAATTTATAAATGTGGGTGCTTGTTCAAACAATAGTCAGCCAGTGACTGTTTTTCAACTAAACATTATGACTTTCAAACTTGGCAAAAGGCAATAAAACACTGTTTAGCCCTACTGTCTAAACTAGAGGAAAGTAATCAGTTGTTTAACAGTCCATCGCAACACTACATAACAATTTCGGATAGTGAGCTAATAACAGAGTGTCTGATTCATCACTATTCTATGCCAATTTTATGCCAGCCCTGCTCTATTGGTTAACCTGCAGTTACAATTGTGTAAAATTGCTGCAGCAGGGTTTTTTTCCCCCTTAGACTGATAAGAATCATTAGGATTAAAAGGAGAGCTTGGAAAAGCCCATATTCATTTTTATAACAGTAATAATTGCATGAGTCAGAGTTCAAATGCTATGTGAGTTGCCTCCTTGGCCTAGCTCCTGCTGAGTTGGGTTTCAGTCTGGCACAGGGTTTTTCAGCCTTGGCAACTTTAAGCTGTATGGACTTCAACTCCCAGAAATCCCCAGCCAGCCAGCTTGCTGCCTGCCTTTGTTTTTAATGCTTTTTTTTCTCGCTGAATAATATTACTCCAATGAGTTCTACTTACCCTATTACTGTGATTACCCATTGCCTGTTACACCCCACCACTGAGTGCTTCATGAAACCTTTTACAAATTCAACCCTTTTCAGGCATGGTCACCATTTTTGAGGTTCAGATTTACTTTAGGTTACATAGTTTTTAAATTTTGTTTAATTAAAAGATCACACTTGCATACTGCATAACAAGCTCTAACCGAAAGCCTGCTCCTGAAGCCACTCTTCACGGTTATACAGAGAAGAATGAGCCAAAATATGAGTTAACTATTTCTGTCTGTTTGGGGTGAACTTGTTACCTTTTTGCGATCTTTATTGAGCACATGGAATATTGATGGAATATTGTTCCTTTTCTTTTTATTTTGAGCATATCTGAAAAAGTTCTCTTATCCTTTGCTAACCCCAGCTCAATTTATATTTTAGCTTTCTGGACAAAATCTCTACAAACTTAGGCTACCTGCATGTACTCTTCTTTGCTGATTTGTCCCTCTTTCCACCACCAGTTTGTGTCTTTTTTGTACTTTTAGATTTTTCTGTAACATATTGGGTTCTTGTTCTGTTATTATTATTTTTTTAATCTTACTTGCAGTTATTTCTGATTGGGCTGTTAGTACTGTCTTTTTCAGGAACATCTGTCCCTCTTGAGCAACTTTTTCCATCAACTTATGCTTCTGAACCCTACTTATCATCCCTCTAAGTTTATTTAAATCTGCTTTCTTAAAGCACCAGATATGCATTCAAATACTATTACATGGTTGCTGTCCCACAGTTTCCACTTTGTCTACTAAGTTTTCTCTATTGGTTAGGATCAAAACAAGGATAGCTAGTTTTCTGATGCCTTCCTCCACTCTCAGAATAATAAGTTGTCAACAAGACTGGTCAGGAATTTCCTGGAAGAATCATGCTTGCCAGAATATTCCCAATAGGATATTATCAACAATGCAACTACTAGTATTCATTCTTGCACTTATTGTAACTTCAGCGGTCTCAATACTGCCATCAAATTAATACCCTTGGATTTCCCTGTGGATATTTTTAACATTCAGCTCAATTCCTCTTCTCTTTGCATTACTTCTATGTCTTCTGAAGAAGCTGCATCCTTCAATTCTTATATTGCAGTATTGAGAACTATCTCAATTATATCCATATGTGACATTAATTGTCCCAGTTGGGCTATCAACACTATCCCTGTTTTGTACACTGCTTATGTTCTTATACTCATGGAACTCATGGGGCTCAATGGCTATTAGCCTTGATGGCATTGTGACTGCATCTGAAGGTCATCTGCTAGGAAACTGGTGGGTTTCCCTGTGCAGTTGGTTGGCCACCATGAGAACAGCCTGTTGGACTAAGTGGATCAGGGGTCCAATCCAGCAGGGCCCTTCTTATGTCTTCTGTTCACAGTCATGTAAAATGATTGATACCTTCAGGTACAAGACCCTCCAATTTCTCTGCTGGATCCTACCACCCCAACCTATCCAATTTTTTCTTCTCCTTTAAAAAAATGCTTATGCCACTTGGTTGGGTCTTGGGCCAAATCACTTAACTCTCAGAGCATCACTTTTACTGCCTAGTAATGACAGCTAAATCCACCACCTTGCCCTATTGATTAGGAGGGCATTGATTAGAAAGAACTTTGTTAAGGATCTTCTCAAGCCTTGAGCTAGTCCTGTAAAGCCCTGTCAGTTCTCACAAACAATACTTTCACCAGTATTCAGCTAATCTAACTGCCCAAAAAGGCCTCCAATGTACTGTTAAGCTACCTTTTAATTTGAACAACATGGAAATCTCTGGACACCATGTGTAGGGAGACACTTTGAGTCTGAATCCTCCTGAATACATGCTACTGATAGGCCATTTTTTTCCTTTTCTATCTATAATTTGACAGAATGTCAAGATTGCCATCTATATAAAACACGTTTTAGGGCTACACATCAATCAGTACCAAATAAGAACTGCATACTTAGTACAGCACAGCATACCTCAGAGGTCACTGATGCTTCCGTTATGATGGTTTCACAGCACCCTCATTCTGCCTTAAAAAAATGGAAATTGATTAAAAATGTAAGATGCAAAGATTTGGTTGTAGTTCTTTTCATCTAGACTGGCAAAACAGGATATATTCCCTATTCCTCCTGTAGGACAGAGGTAACAGAGATGGGGATGGACAGCATAACAGCATTCCAATTCTCTAGGAAAGGTGACTAAATCAATGTAGAAAAGATCCTGTTCCAAATTAAAATGACAAACTTTCAAAAACCATATTGAAAAGTAGGTTCTTATCTTTTCACTGGCTTTTCTAGAATGCCATAGGCTTGTGCTTTGCTGCCGCTGAGCGCTGAGTTTTCAGAAGTGCCAGAAAGGCTGGAATAAATAGTTGACAAGCCTGCTTCCTCCTGGAGAGAACCACTCATCACTGACAGGAATTGTTTGTCCGGTTTGATGGACCAAATTATATGTAAAGTTATAACCTCTCCAAATACCTCTGCATTACATGGGTAGAATATAAGTCCCTCAATCAAATGTACCTTTATTGAGAGGAAAAAAGGGAATCATTACATGGCATATAATTTCCACAATAATGTTTTATGGAGTTAACTTCAGATTCCACTTGTAGATTTTAGAAACAGAGACAATAAGAACCAAATATATTTGCTGATTCAATTCTTGAATGGGACAAGGCAGCTTATCCAAGGCATTTTAACTACTTTTTTTTTGAATTACATATGATGCAGCCAATTAATAATGTGACTATTCCACCCCCAAGCCAAAACAACACAGTCAATTCTATCTCCTTAGGATTCTACCATCTCATTTTCCTACCTATACAGACTTAGAGTTTCAACTGGATTATGCTTAATCTTTTAAATCCTCCTTCTATTCCTCAAAGCCCCATTGTTATCACAAGATTTTGCTAGAACTAAAACAGATATGTGCAGTTGGATTTCAACTTAATCATGCTTAGCATGGACCCATTGAAAGCAGTGGGACAAATTAATCCTGTCTAGCAGAAGTGCCATTAACTTCAATAGGAATTCTCTAAGCATAATTTAAATTTGGATCTCATACTATCAGAACATGAGGCCAGGAGTTTAGGTGAGCCCCTTTTAAAGGATGATGAACTGTTTGCTGTGAATATGTGAGCTGCCTTGGACACAATATGTTTTAATTGCTGTCACATTGTTTTGTTCATGGTTTTAACTGGTTGTTTGCCACCCAGAGTTACATAGTGAGTGGGTAGCCATGTAAATTGAACAAAGAAAGTCTTTTTTAAATTCCAAACTGTGCCTGGAAGATATTAGTATTCATCCTATAGGAGCAAGTGAGTTTGACAGAACTAAGAATATGTTTTCCTCAAAGGCTTTTATATTGGGTATTGTTGTTTTTATCAGCAGCAATAGCCTTATTTTAGTTATCATGTTTATAGATTGCCGTAATGAGCAACTTGTGATGGTTTACAACAGTTAAAACAAAATATTTGATCCACAACAATAAAAGTGGCAATAGCTGGGTAAATATTTAAACAAATAACTGCATAAAAATAAATTAATAGAAAGAGAGGTGTGAGCTTACAAATCTTCCAAAAGGCCATGTGGAAGAAGTTCCATTTTAACAATCTCACAGAATGATTTCAAGGATGGTGCCAACTGGATTTCTGGGAGAAAGTCATACCACAGGGTGGGGGCCACCACTGAGAAGCACTGCCTTATCACACTTCAGGTAGAATAATAGTTCCTTTGGAAAGAAGGAAATAAGATATAATACCTGATGTCTAATATAACTAGATAGAGGTTTATCAATAGATAAGTAATTTATGACAAGGTAAGTTTATTGTGCAAAGTCTGCTAATTTCCTTGACTGCAACTGTCAATTTGCCAGCACTTCAAGTTACATTAGGAACTGTCTTGTCCAGAATGATACTGCTTGTCCTGTCAATCAGATAAATTCTTACCTAATTTTTACAGTTTATAAATCTATCTCTTTTCTCTTATCCCACCCACTCCTAGCTCTGTTCTTAACTGTGAAGTCCTTGGTGCTCTCTGAGCTTGGTTGTTTGCTTGCAGATGTTTCATTACCCAACTGGGTACCATCATCAGTGTAAGTGTGGGGTTTGCTCCCTGTTTATATACAGTAGCTTGCCCTGCCATTCTTAACTATAATTTAAAATAAATACCAAAAAGAAAAAAGAAAGAAAGGACCTGCTCCAAATTTTGCCTTTATCAGAAGTGGATCAGAAGGGAAACCTTCTCTGTGGTTGCCCTGATACTGTGGAAGCCTGAAGAGATACACTTGGCCCCTTCACTCCTGTCATTCAGGAAACCACTTTTTTTTTTAATGAGCTTGTGATGCTTTTGATACCTAGTTGATGAAGAATGGGTGATCATCTTATTCTAGTCTTGGTGTGTGTGTGTGCGCGTGCGTGCGTGCGTGCATGCATGCCTTCAAATTAGTGTTGAATATATAACAAAGAGTGCAAGCTTGCTAGTTCTGTTGTCATTCTGAACAGCTTTCAGTATCAATGACTGTGATATTCCTGTTGCCCACAAAATCTGATGCCACGATTATCTAGTTTGGTCTTTAAGATGTCACAAATCTCCTCCTTGTTTTTCTGCCACATACAGCTACTCCTCTGGAAATTGCTCCTTCACAAGGTTGTCGAGGAATTATATTAGATAAGGTTTGCAACACACTTTGCACAGCTAAAAAGATCTATATAAATGGTAAACAGCAGTAATAATGGAGCTGCCAGGCTCCTAACTTTCTATAGTGGTGCTTTTTTTTAATAGCAAAATTATGCTTGCCCATCTCTTTCAAGGTGAATCAGGCACACTGCATTTTTTTTAAAAATGCTCTTTTTGATATATTTTTCAGGAGTGAGCTTTGTTTTCTTTTCTTTTTGTTCCATACTTTTTACCACTAAGCAGTAAAATAGTTCCCAGGCCAGCATGAAATTCAGTGCTAAGTAAAAAGATAAAATGTTGCTACCTGCAATCCTATGCATGGTTGTTTTGTTTAAATCAAACCATTCATCTTCAGATGTTCTTCATGAGATTTCAAATGCCTAGACTAGGGAGCTTGATGGCTCATGGGGAGAGAATGATGAGAACACCATGGTGGCAGAATCCTCACCCCATCAACTGAAGATCAAACTGTACCTATGAATGTACAGTTTTTCCCAGACAACTTTCCTAAGCCCCCTGCTCTTCTTCTCATACACATTTAAAAATAGTCAGAAAATGTTCCATCCAAACCATGTTTAGGTAATCTAAGAACTCATGGGAGGTGGGTGGGTGGGTGTGTGCTAGCAAAGCATATTGACATGCTGGCAAGTTATACGCAGCTGCATTCAGCTCAAGGAAAGTAGATGGGGCAATGGGTGGGCTAAGCCGAGCTGCAGGCAGAGGCAGTCTATAGACCAGAAATTGTATTGAAAAGGCTATGGCTGTCTATTTCTATCTCTCTACCTCTGAGAAAGCACCTTAGATCAATAAGTTTTCAGGTAGGCAAGTTGACCTATAAAAAACCTGCTGTATGTTAGCCAATGGGTAAATTTATTATTTATTAATTTTGTGCCTTCAAGTCAGTGTTGACTCCTGGCAACTGCCTGGACAAGTCCCTGCAGGTATTTTGGCTAAATTTCAGAGGTGGTTTGCCATTGCCTGCTTCCCAGAGCTGAGAGAGAGTGACTGGCCCAAAGTCACCCAGCTGGCTTCATGCCTAAGGCAGGACTAGAACTCAATCTCCCAGTTTCTAGCCTGGTGCCTTAACCACTGCACCAAACTGGCAGTCTAATGGGTAGATTAGGCTAACAGGATTTTTGAGCAGGACTGTCTATTCATTGGGTCATGCAATTTCATATAAATAATGGGTAGATCAGATTGACAGGGTCATTCTCCTAATTCAGGTTTATTGTGTGATAAATGGTGGTTTCTGTCACCAGATCATTCTGTAAATGCAAAGATTATTTCCTCTAAAGCACACTGTATGTCTTTTCCTGGATTTCCTCCATTTAATTATGAAGGAATTCATTTATTGTAATCCAGTATTGATTGGGAGTGGGGGAATTGCATTTGTGCTGGATCTCCAAATTACTTAAGCCAACCCTGCCTGCCAGTCCCACCATCAGTGCTATATATCCTAGCTTGAGTTCTTGGACAAAAAGAAGAAAATAATCTATCAGATAAACAGATCTATAAAATAATCATTTTAGGCTAAAGCATTTAACATTGTGTTGATCAGACAAGGAAGCTGTTCTGAAAAGTTCCTGATAGAAAATGTTCTGTTACCATAATTTTGGCTAAAATTCAGAGGATTGTTATCATGACTTTATGTATGTTGAGGATGCATATGCTCTACTTGTCTATATTCCCATTATTTGTAATCTATCTGAATGTAGATCATGAAGTTCTTACAGATGGAGATGGTTAAATGATAACTCTGTACCTGATTTGCTGATGTATATTGCTCATCATCTAATTTTGACTTTTTTCTTTAAACAAAGTAAGAAAGACTTTCAAGCAATTTGGCCAAATATTTTGATGATGTCTTGTTTATGAAATCATCTTCCATATATTTTTCTCCTCTGTCTTTTTTTAATTTCAGTGCTACATTGCACTATATATCCCCACAAATATGTATATTTTTAAGTTTATTTATTATAATAAAGTGAGTGAGAAAGAAAAAAACCCAGAAAGGGTAGACGAGGAAGAAGCGGAGGAGAAGTTAGCACATACCACTTCCAGCTGGATAATTCTACACACTTAGAAAGCTGAAAGTTAAAGAGACTTGTCCTAAAGATCCAATTTTCTATGAGCAGGTAGTTTTCCAACTGGGGAAAGCATTTTTCCATGTGCAATCTGATATTGATCAATATAATATGCCTCCATCTAAAGAGATTCTGAGAGCTATGCAGTTTATATTAATGGCAGCTACTGTATAAGCACCATTAGACCGTAAGGGGCTGCTACTTGTGTCATAACCTCCCTCCCTTTGAAGCTGGGTCATTACCTTTGATAACTAACATATTAATGTAGGAACTGTTTATGTAGCTTTCTGGATTTGAAGTCATAAGAATGGTCTTCATATACAGGCACTGGGTTTTGTGGCAATTCTGTGCAAATGCTGCAGTTTGCACGTCCAAAAGTAACTCCCCATAATTCCCCATGTGGATTCTCTGTTAGATTATTGGTCTGCAGTATCACCATGGTAGCCATAGCAACAGGAATGACAAGAGAGTGTGTGGCAAAGTGGTTAAGATACTGAACTAGGATGGGGACATCCAGGTTCAAGTCCACCCATTATCACATAAATTCAATGAGTGACTGTCATTCTCTCTCAGCCTAACCTACTTCACAAGGTTGCTGTGGTGCGGATAAAATTGATATCCCCAAGTAAGCTTATCTGAGCTCTTCAAGGAAAGGCAGGATTTTACAGAAAAACAACAACAAAAATATTTTCATCATCATTTAGGAAAAATGCCATGGTTGGGAGAGGGAAAAGTAAAGTATTAAAATTGTAATCCACAGGTCTCTCCTCAAATCAAGCAGGACAAAATTTATCATTATCTCTGCCACAGTATCTTGCAGACTGAGAGAGATCTTAGTTTTAACCATTATTCCATTTCATTGTTTTAGAATCCCTTCCCTGAATGATCTGGCCTAGTAACCTCATGATTGTATGACAAAGAGCAGGAAACCAGGACCTTATACAATACTTTTGACTCAGTACTTGACAACCAATTCCACCACTTTCATGAATGGGCCTCTTTCCTAACCAACATTCAAGGTATCTGTATGAAATTTGGTACCATAACAGCTACAGTTTGTTTCTTTGTTTGTTTGTTCACTCATTCATTCATTCAAATGTTCCATACTGCTGCCTCAAAGTGACTCTGGGTATGTTATAAAAACATTTAATATAAAACATCCTGAAGGCACTGAGTGAAGGAATTAAGCACACTCTGTGGGCAGTGTATTCCATGTTGGAGCAACCATAGCAAAGGCCTGCCTTCTGGCCCAATCCTTCTCACCTCTTGTAGGGACTAGGCTTTCAGCAGGCTTTTATTACTGTAAATTTCATCACGTTCTGCATTAAAAAAATAAAGATGAAGTTAACAGGTTCTTTAAAAACATCAGTAATGTACAGTAACTCAGGAGCTACTGCACTGACATCTATGAAATTTAGTATGTTTCTTTTACTCAAAACCACCAAGTTTTGCTGTGCATTTCATCTGATTATTCCAGAAAAGAATTTTTTTTTTTTTTCATGCTAGTCTGAGGAACAACTGAGCTCTGTTTATCCACATCCCATTCTGAACCTGGGCTTTGAACTGAATTGGAATACTTCCAAACTAGCTCTCCTTCCTGAGTTTTGGCTGGAGTACCAAAATCTAAAACAGGTGATCTCCTTATGCTCTATATCTAGGCAAATATAAACTTGTGGGGATCTTCCTGTATAGAGTCATTCTTTAAGCATAAATATATTCCTTCTGGTTTTCTCTTTATTTCTTCCTTTCTTTATTGTGCTTCTTCTTTCATCTTCTGTCTTTGTGAGAGATTCATTATATTTCCAGAATTCTAATATATTGTTCAGTAACCTTCACCAGTTCTATTTAGTTTTATCCTCTACTCAGTATTATGATCACACTATTTCCCTGATGTGTGATCAAGAAAATCACCTAATCAGATATAGATAGGAAGATACATTGTTTAAACAGCAATAATCTTGTGAATCACACATCAGAATGCTATTTTGCTACTGCTTTCTTGATGAATTGTGTAAATGGCTTGATATAGAGTGAAATGCCATAAAATCTCAAGGGTACTCACTGGGAAATAGGACCATAAATCTGTGATAAATTGAAATGTACATGGCATTTCATGGGTGTGTTCTACAATAAATAGAATGAGTTAAAAAAAAAACAGCATAGCTATCAATTTACTGTTATAATGGCATTATTGGTTGGTTTGATGTTTACAAGAATTTTATTTATTTATTTTTTTTACGAATTTAACACAAAATAAATAATGATAGTCTCAAATCACATTTATTTCTACTGGCCAGAGGGGTAGATATATATGGCAAGAAATATTAAGAAATGGACAGCACTGCATACACCAAGCCCATGCTATGGGACAGTGAAGATGTGATATTTTATTTAAAGTTGATTGCTGTCAACAACAGTCCATCATATAATACAGTAATTGAATTGGATGTAACTGATTAAGAAGTGCCGAGATGTGTGTTGTCAGGGTATCTGTCTACTCCCCTTCTATATAATCCTGGACATATTCTCTCAGCAAACATTCAATTGGTCTGAAAATAAACTTCCCCCAAAATCTTTATTTTTAAAGCTCTTCTAGGTTTTTGTTTTAACTTTGAACCAACTCTGCTTACTGGAATAGTACAGACTCTTTTGTGATGCTCTGAACATGACAAGCTATAGTAAGTCCTGAAAATGGATGATCTTCTTCTTCCAATACCGATTTCCATGAAGTCTATATTGCAGCCAGCAGCAGTGGCCTGTAGAGAGAAAGCAATGTGAAAAAGAGATCTCTCCTGAGGAATATAATTTTTCCAAGATCCAGTAACACTGAATGACAATGAACAGTCAATCCACACCTCATATTCACCTCTTTTTGTGGTGCCTGGGACTTTCCAAGATAGTGACAGCTGTTTCAGTCATGGATTCTGAGTTATGAATGAGGGAGGAAAAAAGCTCTTATGTTTTAATTCAACTTGTGAGCATATAAAAATCTTGTTATGGTGAAAACCCTATACAGTACCTGATAGCAAAACTTATCAACTTGGTTTAGTTTACCCACACACAGATGTACAGAGACACCATTGATCTGCTTGGATATATCCAATGAAAGGAAGCTTATGACCTTCCTTAGTAATTGGTTTTACTGCTGGACTGTTCTTATTATTAGAAAGTTTCTTCCTAACCTCCAGAGTGGAATCTGCCTTCCTCTAAGGAACATAAAGAACAAGTCCTGATCTTCCTCATATCTTCAGGTACTTGAAAAATACTATTATATTCCCCCTGCCCACCAGCCATCATTTCACAAGGCTAAATAGACCAAGTTTTTAATCTCTTCTCATAAGACTTAGTTTCCAGACTAGTGAGTGGCCTTATTGCTCTTTTGTACTAGTTTTCTGAATCCTCCTTAGAGTAATCTATTCTGTTTGGCTTTAGTCATGAATTGGCATCTATATATAGGCATCGACCATTATTCAACTGGAGTATCCGGGAGCCTGAACCATAGCACTAACACTTTTATAAGCCAGATTTTCTTTGTTACAGTGGCAACTTTTTTCTATTTAGTTTAGCTCTGGGGAAAAAGAAGTTTGGGGAGCCTGAAGATCATTAGTTTTAGTTTGGATCATGAACTAAGTTCTACCAAGTTTACCAGGAAAAGAAATTATTTTCCTGAGCAGGTTCATTAGATTGGGATTAAGCTGTAGTGATTTGATCATTCCAACTGCATTTTCCCTGTTTGATGCCCACACATGCACACACGCACATAGAGACAGGAGGACATAAAGAAAATACTGAAATTCTGATTGCTGCAAGTTTTACTCCCAACAATTTCATTATAATATTTACGTTAGGACACTTGAGCTCTTGCCATATGCTTGCCATCTCCCAGGATGTTCCTGGAAATGCCTGCATCTCCTAAGGCTATGACAGCAAGCACACATTTAAATAAACATCCAGCATCAACCTAAACCCAAAGGAGGCAAAAAGAGGTGAAAGACACATATGTTAATTGAGAGAGAAAGAGAATATGAAAGGGAGAGGGAGAGAGATTCCACTGAAAAACTTGGGTAAGGAAAAAAAAGCCCCTCTCATGGTTTTAATTATTTTAATTTTGATTATAATGCTATTGATTTTTCTGCTTTCTCTTTTGCACTATAAATTTTAGTTAGGCAATTTGAGCATTTTAATGCGTGGAATTGAAATCTACACACCCATGCTTGCGTGCTGAAACTATAAAGCTGCTCAGGTAAGCTTTCAAGCAACTGTAATAAAATTCCTTGATTCTAAACACATCTTAATAATAATAATAATAATAATAATAATAATAATAATAAATTAAATTTATATTCTGCCTGTATCCCAATGACTCTTGATAGCTTGCAATCCAGTCCACTTGTGCACTTCTTTCCTCATGGCTTCCCTGGTCCCATCACTCATACAGATGCCCAAACACAGCTCCTTAGTGCTTTTGCAGGCTTTAATTCCCATGAGGAAGAATGCCATATAAGGGCAATGCTCTCTTTGCACCATGTGGACTTTGCTGAAGAATCTTTGGGTTGGCCTTTACAGGTGGTATGTTGAGAGCAGCATGTTCTTTCGTGCAGAATCTGGTGCCTCCTGCCTCAGCTTTAGGAACCAAACAAAATTCATTTATAAAAGATAGAGGTAGCTACCTGTACTGACTCTTTACTTCACTGCATGTTGCATGTACAATAAATGGGAGAGAGGAAAGTCAAGGGCTTCTTGAATAAAACTGCTTGCAATAGCATGTGAATAATGCTCTCAGCACTTGGCCTGGGGGACTGCCTGGGCTGAGAGGTGGGTGATCTGAGGATGTGAGAGCTCTGTATGTCAGCTCTTTGAGGTAGACAAGATTTGAACACCAAAGTGATGAATACTAGGACTACTTTTATTATAAGTTTACAGCAACAAAATCTTGCAACTGCCTCCCCCTCCCTGCCTTCGTCCTAAAGAGAACTAAGGAGGGTCAAATCTGAGATGCTTTCTCAAATTACATTACTGGTTTGGACTCAGATTTCTCTTATATGACCATTGCCTTGGCTGTTCCTCCTCTTCCTCAAGATTATTCTCACAGCCCATTACAGTTACTGTCCCCTCCCTCCTCATCTTAGGAAAGGGTTTTATGGAGGAACTATATTACAACAGTTCTTAACATGCTTGATTAGCAACCATGAAGAGCCTAGCAGAGCACAACTTTATTTCAGCCTTTTAAAATAGTTCCTCGGCAGCCACTGTGACATCTTGTGCCAAGAACTTTCATCATAGTTTAACTATGGCCCTTTCCAAATTCAAGAGATGCACTGATCTCAGATCAAGGTTATCCTTGCTTATCTCCAGAATGCAGTGGGGCTTCCAGACATTATTTACTATGCAAGATCAGTTTCACAGCATTTTCTATGGAGCTGTGGGGCAAGACAGCTTCCCACTGGAGGAACTGGAGGAATTCCTGTCTCTGGGATTCTCCCCTTGCCATCAATGGCTGGCTGGCTTGATTTTTGTTCCCTTGTTGCAAAAAGTGAATCTGATGAGCCAAAACAGGGGCTGGGAGTCAGCTTCCTCTTTTTATGGTGCTCTTCCTTTGGCTGACTGGCTGGAGGGAGCACTTATCAGTGTAAGGAATAGAAGGTGGAAACAGTGGTTAGATTCCATGCAACAGAATAATGATGGTAATGCAGCAAAGCTAGTGGCCACATCAAAAAGGATAAATATTTATTTTATATCAGTTTTGAGTCTCCCATATTTCAGTTTCCTTAAATGGAGGAAAAGAAACTCTATTTTTATTTGCTCCCTTTTTGCCAAACTGAAGCCAGGGATAAGGTGCAATTCCCCCCTGTGCCAGCTCTTTTATATCCTTTTCCAAACATGGCATCTAAAACAATATATTGTATTCCAGATATGGTTGCACCATTGATTTGTATAAGGGCATTACAATTCTAATGATTCCTAAGATGGAACATGCATTTTTCACAGCTGTTGCACACTGAGTTACTATCTTCATGGTCTATCCACTACAACCTTAAGATCTTTTTACTAGTTAATTACAGAAATCTCAGATCCCCTCTGTGAAATTAGGTGGATTTGCCACAATTTGTTATCTCTTTACATTTATTTAAATGGACATGGACTGCCATTTGCTTCTCTGTTCATCTGTTTTAAAAGATCCTTCTGAAGCTATTCATAATCATGTTTGGTTTTTACCATCCTGAATATTTAGTCTCAACCTCAAATTTGGCCAGTTTGCTCTTTACCCTTAACCCAAGATAATGGCATGTTGTACCATGGCATATATCACAAGAGAAATGGGTAGCTCTCTGGTGCTTTTCTCTAGTAGAAAGATTAAAATCTCTTATGGGATCTCTGTAAACCTTGATAGGCTCTCAAGTGGTCCTGAAAGTCACAGAATTTTTAAGTATCATTAAAAAAAAAACAGCTGAATACAGGAGCATCTTCAAATCCAAAGCATTTGGAGGAGGCCAGATTATTTCAGTGATGTAAACAAACACTTGAGCTGAGGTTGTGTTGTCTTGTAATATTGTACAGGTCAAAGAAGTGAGAATCAGGCAACAAGACTCATTTAATCTCACTTTCTCAAGTATAATATGGAGATAATGATATGCAGTTATTTTTCACTGAGTACATAGATACTGCTGTTTTGAACACTCAACAGCCTTATGTAGATGCTAAAAATGCCTGCACAAGGCCGTCCTAATTCACCTTGATGTGATGATGCTATTCAACTCAGTTCCAACTGCCTTTTCCAGCAATTCTATTAACTCACTGGAAACATCAGAAGAGGCTTCTGCACATAAGCAACACAAGTGCAAAAGCCTCTTCTGGCTACTAGATGGGATGGAGGAGATGAGGCAGTCAAGGTGATATGAAACAAAAAACTTGAGAGCTTTGCTTCACTCTTCAGAAGTGTTGGGAGGCCACATTGTATCACGGGGTATCTTCAAAGATCGCTTCACTCAAAGCATCATCAAAGTAAAACACTGTTTCCAAAACTTGCACATCCCTAATGTTAAATAGAAGAATTGTATACTGTACATCAGATCCTACCGACTGAAAAGTTGTTCAGGTTACTTTCCTAGCAGAGGAAAAAAATGTGTCAATTTCCCTCTTGATTTTGGCCATACCAAATAACTTCAAGTCAGAGAACAAAAAACAGCTTTCCCATACCTCTGTACCCACAGTTATGATTTGAAACACATATGAAATTAACATTTTTCGAAAGAATGTTACCACCACTTATTTCTGGCTGTGTAATTGCTATGTTGCCTTATTTCACTTTATTCATTTGCAGACCTTTGGAGAGAAGCATACATTAAAGGCATCGTTAATTATTTGGGACATCTATTTGCTATTTAAAAATCTGTTAACTATTAAAGTCTATTCTACTGTTTATTTATTATTGTCTGTTTATTAAACACAAATATGCACATATCTAAGGTAGAAACTGTCAGAGAAATAATCAGTCCCATTAGTGTTTTCATGCATGCTCTTAAATTTTGATTATGAATCTTTCGGTGCTCAGCTTCAGTTGCAATACTGAATCTCCTCATTATCTCTGCTTTAACTGATGATCCCTCCTACTGATGACAATAACACCCTAGATGAAACCATGTGTCATAAATGATATAATTACCATTCATTTAGTTGAGTCTTGCATTTTGAGAGAGTGTAATCAAGTTTATGATACATTCCCAAAGGTTTAATTCTTATCAGTAAGTGGGGGGGAGGGGGGAATCAGCACAGATTATGTAACTTTAATAGCTTCCTTGTAACACAGTCGTCTGGTGATGAACTTTTGGTCTATTGTGCCTGCAATCACAATTTAATTTTACAAGGCGCATCGTATCAACACTTTGATAATCACCTTCTGTTTTTGAAATATCCATTTTCATTCTGTGTTAGGCTTTGCTGACAGCCAATGCTGTCCAAGGACTAAAATCCATGACTTACCTCTTGATAACTTTTTGCACTGACTCATTGGATTACCTTGGACGAGTACTTTTTTCCACCCAGCATAATGGAAAGAAGGCTATAATAACTTCTCTTAAGTTTGTTCTGAGTCTGAACACCAAGAATGCTGAACATCTGAATGCTGAATACCAAGAATGCTGAACATCTGAATCCTTTTTTCCCTAAATTTAGAGGTATCATATGTACTTAGCCCCCAAACTTCTTTTGTAGCCCCAACAGTACCTTCCAACTATCATGCTGAATTCAGTTTAAAATCGATTATGTAGTTTCCTGCCATTTAAGGAAGGAAACATTAGAATATATATACAAAACTAATCATGGCTTTTAAAATGGTACAAGACACTGATTTTCTTAAGGTCGTATCTCCCTAATAGAAACTATTTTTTTTAGCTCCAATGTGGATTTTTGTTTTAAAATGCACTAAGCCACCACTTTGAATCTTTCATATAAGTTTAGCGACCTGAGCCTGACTTCTGTTATTTCTCCTGCCCCAAGTTCAAGTGCCCTGCAGAATGCGTGAATACAAAAAATAACTAGCAGTGGTTGACACAGTGACTCTCTTACAGACTGGTGGAGTAGGGGCAGAATGAAGTTCCACAGGGGAAAAGTTCCATAATGTTCCATAAAGTTCCATAATGTGGGTGAAATGCTAATTCTATAATCCAGATTTTATCAGAATAGTCCATGGAAATTAATGGGGTTTAAGATAAATTATTAATAGTGTGTGATTTTTCTCAGGATCATGGTCCCCAAAAACTCGCAGAGGAAAAGAGAGAGCAACAAGTCACACATTCAATATCCCCTTTTTCTCCCAAAGGGGTTCAGAAGGGGAAAGAACAAGACTGATACAAATTGAAGCCACCGAGGAATATTGTGGACCAAACCAAAACCACATAAAGTGGCTCATGTTTGCTAAAATATTATAATGTAATGTATTTCAGCTCGTTATGTGACAGAAAGGAAACACGTGTATAGCCTGTAATAAAAACAAAATGGCCAGATTAAATGTCATGTTTTTGCACAAGATGGTAGATGAGACATCTCCTCCTCTAGTGACTGAGCTCTCTGTGCCTGTGGCTGTCATGCTAAATTGTCTGGTGGCCTTGCAGCAAAGGAGGTTGGGAGTCTATCATTTCACTTATCACTTCTGGCTGGCTGGCTGGCTGATCTACTCATTCTTTCTTTCATTCCAGAAGGGGAAAATTAAAGGTGGTTGATGCCTTCTGGACAGGATTAGGAGGGGTGTATCTATCCCTCTGTTTGGCCATAGGGTGGTGGAAACCACAATGGTCATAGAAGTAGAATGCCTGGAGAAGTCCCATTTTATGGGGGTTTTCTAGGACTTTGTCCCAATTGCAGAGGATGAAAGAATTGTGAAATGTTCTGTTCAACCATCTGGATGATATAGCTAGTCAGAGGTCTAACTTAACCCCAAACAAGACCGGGTATGTTTGGGACTACATCTATCTCCTTCAGGATAAATTGGTTGGCCCAGTTTATCCCAGTTCGCCATTTGGTAGGGCACACTGTTCCCCATGATTGAGTTTAAGTATCATGCAAACAGAGCCAACATGTACTGCAGCCCTTCACAAATCCAGGAGAAAAGTGTGAGGGAAGCAAATACCCCAATATATGAGGGCATGGTTTATAAAATCAAGACAATATTAAGCCTGCAACAAAAATAAGATTTTACTGACTGTGTCACCCAAGTAGGTGTATTTCCTAAATCTTTTCTTTTGAGTGTTATCTTCCTGTAACTGTAAGATACCTTTTGACTCCAAGATAAAACAGAATTTCAGAAAGTGCAACCATATAGCTTAACAACAGAGTTAATAATTGGACTTGATGACATCAAAAATTTATCTTTATATTTGGTGTTTTATTTTCCCATCCCTTGCCCTCCCCAGCTAAGCTTCCTATCATATTCCTTTGGCCCCCGTCCTGCAAAGCCATTGCATTTTCAAGATATCTAATTTTCATAAATTGAGGACACCCAGTAAATTACTATTTCATAGGAGGGGTAAAAAAAAACCCTGTTATGCTGTAATTTCATTAAAGGTATCCCACTATGTCAGGCCCAATGAAATGAGTAGGTTTGTGGAGAAAAATACTTCTCAGTGACATTTTTAAGAGAAGAATGAACTCCATTCAAAATAGCATTGCATATTTACCACAGATTTTCAATGTATATTATGTACAGTATATGATTTTCAAACATTCTGCAAAGACTGAAAGGAAGACATCATTTTTGTTATAAAATATTTGTCCATTAAAATATAAGATATGTTTGTGGTGGATTCCCATTATGCATCTATGTGCCCATTTTCACTTTGTGAAAAACCAAATAATATGGAATAAGAACAACTAGCATGATTTTAACATAAGTTTTTATCCTGGGATTCAGCTACAAACATAGATTGTTCATCCCTCATGAAACAGGGATGGGGCTTCAATTGCATAGTCACAACCACCATCCTGACTACTCCACCCCAACAAACACCCCTGTGAGGTGGAAGATCTCTGTAACCCATCTTCCCTCAGCTTGATGCCTTCCAGATATACTGGGACTATAATTTCCAGAAATCCTAGAAAGGAACCTGAAGAACCTATCAAATCCAATTTTTTGTTATATTTCCAGGTTCTTAATGTGATATGAAAAATGTTCTGGGATCCTTGCTGATACTATATTAAAAAGTAGCTTATTCTTAACAAGTGACTGAAACAATGACAATACTGCAAAACAACCTCATTCTCTGTATTTGTGTTGTGACTTTAGATAAAAAAGCAATCCAATCTAGGCTTCAGTGACTAACGGTCCCATCTTAACTATCAAAAGAAGCAGCCATCATGTTGACTCTTAGTGACTTAAACTACACTAAATGCTTTCCCATATTTCCAGGTGAGTGGGTACAGGCATCTATATCCAACATACTCCTTTGTGTTCATTCAGACTAATATTGCCTTTAATTTTCTCCTTTGAATCAATTTTCTGTTTCTCAGTAATTCTCTGTCAGATCCATTTGGCTGATTCTATCATTTTGGATGTATCAGCTAAACTCTTAGACCCTGTCACAGTCATGAGTTTAGTTCATCAAGTACCTTTATTTTCTCTGTCAGTGATTTTAGCAGCTCATTTCTGCAGTTCATGTTGTCCAGATCTGTTCTGTTAGAGCCAGACAAGACACTGTTCACAATATTTCTGCAGCCCTCTACAGTCCTTCTTAATGTGTTTGATGTGAGTATGGCTTTGTAACATATGGTTTAAGGCCTTTTTACATAACTTTCATGCTGATACATGCTGAAAATAGCTCAAGGGAGACAATCTGGATAAGCTATGGACTAAGTGCTGTGGCTTGATCCAAATCCTTATGTTTACCCCGTGAGCACTAAGTGGTTTGATTTCCTGTCTATCTAGTGTTGCTTAAAGTTACAAACAGAATGCAGTGATAACACTATATTGTAAATAATAATTCCTATCATAAAAAGAAGAGTCATCAAGTATTTTTCTTGAGGCCTTGTAAAAAAATCAGTGAATGTTTCTCTCATATGTTTCTGCAATTCATGGAAGTATATGTAGGGCTGGAAAAAGTCCATAATGTGTTTTATTTCTTTTAGTTCAAGCTTAGCTTCTTGTGTGAACCTACCCAACGTAGTTTGTAAGCTATGGATCATGGATTAGCATGATGAGTTAACCCAGCCATTGCAGTTTTTTTCAAGAAAACATGGTTAAGCAAACTATGACATAGCATGGTATAGGAACCAGATTACTGACAGTACCATCACAAAAAAACGCAAGGAAAATGTGTTCTGTCAAGAATGACATGTTCATCCTTAGTCCAGATCCATCCATGCATGTTTCTCTGAATATAGAGGGAAGCTTCCAGGTCTTAAACAGATACAAATCAAATGTCTGATAGCTTGCAGTGATCTCTGTGCAAATATATGCTTCTGCCCTGAGAGCTGAACTGGCTGCCTGTGTAAAGCTAACACAGAATCCCCCAGCTGTATTATGCCCTTGGCTGAGTATACTCTATGGAGCAGTAAAAATTGTACATGAGCAACACTGGATCCTGATTTCCCTGCAAATGATGGTAATTGGGCAACTGTTCCTGTATTTCAGGAGGCCTTAAATTTACAGAGGGGGGCAGTGGACACATATGGAATTTTGAGAATATGTTGTGAGCGTTCTCATAAAATGGATTGAGTCCATTTATGAATTCATTCATAAAATGGCCACCATATGGAGCAGAGCCAGTAGAAGAACAAATTCCCCAGAATAGTATTGCTCGCCCTCTGTTCCCCCTCCCTTCTGTCCCTGTTTCTTTTTTTTCTTTTTTTTGTCCTTTTCACAGGCAGGTGGACAGGCTTCCAAGCAAAGCTCTGGGATGCAGTCACTTATCATTGTTTATTTTCTAAGAAAGTTTATGGACTAATTTAAAGCTCAGAGGTATCCTTGGAAATAAATTGGATGCTGGAGGCTGGTGCTTCTTTTAATTAAGAGCATGAAATGTAAAAAAATGGGACAGGAAGACAAGATTGCCAAGGGAAACATCTGCAGCCAGATTGGTCTCCCTAGGGGTTATGTTGGGGACCTAAGCTATATTTCTTCCACTTGAGCAACTTACAGCACAATCCTAAGCATTTTTACTCAGCAATAGTCCTATACTGTATGTACAGATGCATAACATTGTAACAGTTCAATTATTTGGAAATCAATCATACTATATCCAAGGATCTTGGTTCTAAATATGTTAGGATCTTGCCCAACCCTGTCTACATCCAGTTCTTATTTTTCAGAAGAGATCTGTGGCTCCTTCTAAAGCCCTGATGGTTTGCACAAGCAATGCAAGAACTCTGTGTGTGTGTGTGTGTTTATAAAATTCATACAGCTATCCATCTCCTAGTAGTATCTTTGGGTAGTACAGAAAGATTAAAACAAAAAAAAGCAACATAATATACAAAATTGACATCCCAATATTAATCCAAAATAATAGTAATAATGATATAACAATGCATGCCAATATAATTTCAATCAATGTAGAACAAAACAAACCATTATCTTCTTCATTTGGTTCTTTCACCTTTTCCACTGAGTCTTCAGGACAAATAAGTTGTGTCCCCATCAGGTTAGCAAGGGTACCTGGACCTGAAGACTCCCAGCAAGGGAAAAAAATAAATCTCCCAGAGGGGGAGGGGGAGGAAGAAGTATTACAAGGTCACTTCTCTGATCTACACCCAGAATGCTACCAGTAGCAGTGGTACAATTACAGTATATTTGTAAAACTTTCTGTAAGCATGACTTTGGAGAAAAAGCTCCATTCTGTCACACCTATGTAAAGGAGTTTACATTAGAAGGAAGGAAGGAAGGATCTGAAAGCTTATTGGGTGGTTAGGTAACTCTGGCTCAGTCATTGTGCTCACCTCACTATCAAAGGACAGTTATTGAGGAGATTAAATTGAAATGGGGGCATTATGTGTCAGGGCAGCCTTGCTCCAAAAAAGACACGGACTCACTTAGAGGGTCTAAGGATTTCCGGCTTTATTGGAACAGAATGCATGCAATGAAAAAGACGGGAATCCTTATGTGTTGGCAGGGTGTCCTGTTTATACCCCGGTGGCAGACCTTGTCCTACTCCACCCCCTGTTGACCCTCGAGCCAGGACCGGATGGGTGCTTGGGACTGTGATGCATCTGCTGATGGGCAATTCCAGCGATCTCCGGCATTCTCCTTTGTTTCCTTGCCTTCGTCCGGTGCAGGTGCGTCCCCCGGGGTAATGGGAAGGCGTTCCCCCGATCTTTCAATGGGTGCCAAGTCCGGTCTGAGGGGTGTTTCTATTATGTTGGTGACTCCTTTATGGATATGGGTGCTTGAGGGATATGTGAGTGATTAAGGGATTATGATTATCCCTTCCTCTTTCCTAATGTGCATGTTCCCCGTTGTGATGCACTTATGCCTTGCAACAGGGAACATGACATATGTAAGCCACCTTTTGCTCCTGTCTTTGAACTAATAAACCAATATTCTTGATCTTTAAAACTAACTTCTACTTAAAATTACTCTGTTACTTTGGGCCTGAGTGGGAATGAATTGCATCTTCCCAAAGTTATTAAGTTGAGGAAGAAAAAAACCTCAGAGATGGCTACATTCATGAAAGTGAATGAAAATATAACAAAGGGAATCTGGTAATCAAGAGGCTAACATTGATGGAGGAGTTCTCTTAAACAAGTAAGTGTTGAACATGTCTCAGAAACTCTATATATGTATATATATTACCAGCCCAAGTCAATCCAGTGTAGGATGAAGACATCTTCCCTGAAGGCTATGGACTGTAAACTGCCAGGTTGGTCCAGCATGGGTCGATATATGTGTTTTTTGACTTTCCGCTTTAGGGCTGGGAGAGTGTGACTGGCCTAGAGTCACTCAACCAGCTTTTGTGCCTAACAAAGCATTAGAACCTAGGTCTCCTCACCCTTAGTCCACTACATAACATATGCTCTTCTGTTTGTGTGTGTGTGTTTGTGTGTGTGTGTTTGTATGCACAAACGTACACCACCTATAGAGTCATCTAAAAAAATCTTCTGTTGGATCCTGCTCTGTTAACACTGCTAACAATAATGGATTCTTAAGCCACATTAAAAGGTTGATTTACAGATGTCTACTATTATTCCCTTTTCGAAGATTATTTGCACCATGCTTTTTCATTTCAAATTTTCCAGCTGCTCTGGGAATGCTGCTTCTTTATGGGAGTCACTAGGGCTTTTTGAGTGCTACAGTATTCAGAGATGTGTTTCACATACAGCGGTAGCCAAACATGAAGTGTTAAATGGCTGTAGTGGGGCCAATACAGAGAGCATTTGGCATGCAAATTATTTGCAGGAATGCTGCTGTTTTCCATGAGTTTGATACATTCTGGACATCCCTGAAGATACTTGCAAGAAGCTGAGGTGAAAATTACAGAGCATTTAAGAACCTGAATGTGTTTTTTATTGCATTCTAGTTTTTAATAGAATTCATAGCTTAAAAGTAGAGTTGAAAAGCAGCTGCAGCTGCTTTTCATTGTTGTTTTTACCTTTGTACTAAATGTATATCTGTGTCTCTATTCCTAAATGAGAGAGAGAGAGAGAGAGAGAGAGAGAGAGAGAGAGAGATCAATCTGTGGAACCCTTAAGACTAACCAATTTTATTATACTGTAATTGATCACAAAAACAGCTTTGTCAGATAATGGAATAAGTTCTTATGAGAGAGTGTTTGTAAGTACTTATAGTTAGAGGGATTGTGTGAAAGAGGAAGGAGGAAAACAATGGAGTGGGGTGAATAGGCAGGCTTGTTTGTGATGCCAGGGCAGGTAACGTTGACAATATCACCACAAACAAATTTAATAGTGGCAAAACAAATTGAATAGCGGTCATAAATAAAGTAGTAGCATATGTCCTTTTTTGTCCTACACATCAAAATCAGCAAAGAATCTTGCATTCCACTAAGTCCAGCATCACCCTTATATTGTACTATAAGCTTTAGAACATTTTTATTTGTTATGGTTATAGGTTGGAGGAACAAAAAACTGGGACAGGGGAAGAAGAACAAAGCTTTAGAAACAGCAGCATCTTCAGGAGGGCAAGGAGGGTCAGGAGCATCACTGCATCATGATGCAAGCCTCATCTCTTTTCAACATGCATTTGGTCATTACATGCACACCCAAAAGAAATGTAGTTTGCAGAGTGACATCATATGATGAAATGAAATGAAATGGAAATGGAAATGAAAGCAGCAAATTCTTGTGGATGCCACTGTTCAGAAATAAACTAAAAATGAAACACTCATAAATTTTGAAATGGATGTTTTAGCAGTACAGGATTAGTTAACAGTTGTATTACATCAATAAGCTTGGGTCCATGTTCAAACCATGATTAAAGGGAGTTAGGCCTTCAGATGAATTTCAGTCAGTCCTGCCATTTCTTCTACCCAGTCTTTATATCTACTTTTCTCAAGGTCAAAGAGAGTCTGTCATGGAAAACTGAAATGTTCCCCTTTGATTTCAGGGTGTTGCCATTTCTGATGTCAAATATGTGTCCATTTATCATTTACACAGATTAGTTGGTTTGTCCAGTGGGGCATAACTAGCAGATTCTGTCATATATAATTTTGTAAAATAAGCACGATTAGTGACTGTGTATCCCATAACAATTAACTGAATTATGATTGGGTTTGTACACTGAATCACAAAATAGTAAATACATTTTGAATTAAAAGATCACTGGCTAGTAGCTGCCCTAGGTGAGGCAGCTGCCTGTAAACAAGTAAAGGCCGATCACCCAAGACCTAAATTCATCATTGTCTAAGTCACTAAATAATTTAGGTTAGCTAAAAATTAGCTAACAATAAGATTGGTTTCTCTTCTAGGTCTATCTTGTAATTAATTATTCCTCAGAATAATTTTGTTTTCTGCTTTTGTTTTTACCTCACTGGATCTACATTGTACTGCAGAAGTACTTGATTTAAATCCCCCATTTATGTGTCTTTGAAAAGATAAGATTGTCTCATACAGCTTGGCTGCAGATGATGAATGTTGTGGTTTGTTATGAATGGAAGTTGGAAAGGCTTAGGTATGTATAGTGGATGGTCAGATGGTTTCTAATATAAGGTAGTGATTATATGCCCACTGTTCAATTTTACAATAGTATCCAGAAAGTTACACTGTGAGGGCATTCTGGCTGCAACATATATCACCCCATTGATTACCAGGGTTGATTTGGCTGGCATGGCTGGTTAAGCAGGTGTGCCCTCCCTCTCTCAATACCCATGTGCAATCCTTCCAAAGTTGCATGTTCAGAGGAAGAGGACAACCGTCCCAGATAAAAGGAGTGTATTCACATTATTGCATAGATTTATTTAAACATAGCTTATGAAAGTAACCCAACTTCTGATGGAACTTTGCAAGAGCTGTTTGCCATAAATCCAGATGGTAAAGATGTGTACATCTTTACAGTACATCTCAGACAGAAAAGTGGCTTCTGGTGGAAGTGAGGAAGTCTTGTTCTAAGTCTACCATGAAGACATCGACACATTGTGGTGCCATATGAGTGCCCATGGCTATGACATTGATGTTAAATATTTGTTTTCACCGAAACTGAAAGAACCGGGGGTAAGTAGAGTTTGGTGGGCCTTTGTGTTCTACTTCCATCAGGGACAATGTTCCTGAGGGCTTGTAATTTATCTTTGTGGGGGTGCTCATATATAGGATTCCAATATCTGTCAGCCCTACAAGGTAGACCAGATCAGGAAACTGACTTCACAAGAAAACTAGAATTATACTTTATTGAGATGGGCTATAGTAACAGAACCTTGCAAAATCTGCTTGTGTTCTACCTACTCACCCACTTATACCCCTTTGATCAGGGAGAAGCCAGCCTAAAACTCTTCCTAACCCTATCTTTTCCCAGGACATAAGGAATGATTCTGCCCTTGCTCTTTCTGGAACAGCTTCTTCAAGGCCATCTCCATGGCTTCATCCAAAAGATAATTCCTGCACAGTGCCCTATCAGTTTATATTTCTGATAAACATATGCCAAAGCAGCATATGTTTTGACACAACACAGTTTAAGTGACTTTCATTGCAAAACAACAATTTAAGGGGGAGGAATTTAAGATGTCTATTTTCTTCCCAGAATATGCCCCATGTATGAACTGACAGCGCATCCTAGAACTAATGGTGATGTCCAAGCAGCTGCATTAGGCAGAATCCAGATTATGGCATGGCAATCTTAGTTGAATTTTCTTTTTCTTACTTCCATTAGCTCAGTTTTTCCCCTTCCTGTAGGAAAAAGAGAACAGGCAGAAGGTAGGATGACTGACATTAGTAATATCAACAGGCCTACTTCCTTGATAATTATTGCCCATGATGGAAATGAAAGTTGGGTTTGGCTCAGGAAAGTATATATTTTGTAAAATATCCCAGTTTGCTAAACCCAATCCGAAAATGAGCCAAGACAATGCTTCATCATTGGCAATTCTCCGCACATAACTACTTTCCAAATGGATTTGCTTAAGTTGCATTGTTGGAGTTCTCTGAGCTTGGTTGCAGATGATTCATTACACAGTAGATAACATCATTAGTACAGGAAGTCTGGAAAAGTGAGTTTCATTGGTTGGCAGCAGTTATACATCCTTCTGTCTTTCCTGCTTTTTGCAGTTGATAGCTGAGTGATGTGATGGCTTTTGGGGAGGGCCTTCCTTCTGATTGTTGCATTGCATTTGGTTTTGGGTTGTTTGGTTGATGAAGAAGTAGTTAAAGAGGTGGTTCTAGTTTATCTAGGACTGGGTTGATTGTTGTATGATGGGGGAATGTTGTTGCATGTTAAGTAATAAACTAGTTTTGGTTGTGGTTGTGACTTTTTATATGCCTGTAAATAAGATTTGAGTATGTACTTCTGTTGAACACTGGTTGGTCAGAGTGTCATGTTTCTAAGAATTCTCATGCATTTTTCAGTGTACTTGCTGTAAGATTTCCATTGTTTTCTAACTGAAGTTATCTATGTGGAGGGTGATTAGTGAGTTTGGTTGTATCTTCTGGCAGCTAGTTGATAGTAGTGGACACATTCCATTAGTCCTTTGTCCCTTTGTCCTATGCAGTTGTGTTCACAGTTCTTGCATTTTATTTTGCAAGATGGCTCCTGTTTTATCTTCCTATGGTGCTGGATCTTTGGGTTGCTAGTATGTTTTGTAGGACTTTGTTGGTTTGTGCACCATGGTTATTCTGAGTGATTGCACTGGTCTGCTAAATCACTTTAATGCAGGGGAGGGACTTGCTTACTAACCCTCAGATAGGCTGATATCTGTGGGGTGACTCCCATAGATCCTTGCCATTGATTGTGTTATCTCAGATCTACTGGGGGTTGAAGTCTAAAAAACATATGGAGGGCATCTAGACATAATCATCTTGACATAATCAACTTATCTGTTATCTAAAATATACCTCTAAAGAAAGCTTCAAGGGAAAATAATAACAATTGAGAGGTCATATAGCCTAATTTGTCTTTTTTTTTAAAAAAAGAACTACAGCAATATTTTGGTCATTTTAAAGTTTTCTCCTTGCTTCTTTTCTTGATGTCATTTCTTTAACAACATTGTACTGACTGCAACTGTAAACAGTTCAAGATGAAAATATATTAGGTGATCTTATAAGGGTACAGATCTGAATTTTTCCCAGTGGATTTACTATGAGACAATATTCACATGAAAAGCAACATTAGTCTTTCACTTAGTCCTTCTTTCTCTCTTCCTCTCTAAGTCCTTCTTTCTCTCTTCCTCTCTATCTCTGAGAGAGAGACAAACACCGTGGTAATCACATTACCCTAAAGACATGACACAATTAGCAAGCATGCTAAAGCAAAAAGAATTCACTTTAGTGTCCCAAGAAGCTTTAGTGCAGTTAACAAGTGATCATTTTCATAATATTATAATTGCCAAAATGGGAAATTACTGGTAATTGCTGTTGTTGTGACCCTGATCTGTCAGTAATGAAATTAAAGTAACTGTTATCACCTAGATTACTGCTGGTTCAGGGATTTTTTAATGAACTTTTTAATTATTTTTTTCAGTAGAAGAAACTATATATTTTCTCCCTAATGAGTAAGCCAGACACATATCTAACAAATATTTCTTTCACCCCAGCTCTTGCTACTTGCTAACAATGTGGAACTCCTTTGTGAGGATAAAAAAGAAAGAACAGAAAAAAAGGTCAAAGAGTGTTTCCATTGTATTATACCACAGTTCCAAAATTTCTTGAAAATGATGCTTAATCATGGAAATGTCCAAGCAAAAATACCCTTTCAAAATTCTTCAGCTGTAGACCCAAACTGAGATGAATTAGGATAGTTCTTCAAAAATTCAGCAGTGATGGCAGTGGAGACATGAAGTCAGAGAGTATACTTTCAAGAGTTTGGCAGGATTGTATGGGGTGAAATCATTTTTACACTACTGTTTAGAGGCCACTTAGAGTTTAAAATTCTAAATCTAATAGAATTTTAATAGTTCTGATAGTTTGAATTGAGTCTGGAAATAAAGGCAGAACATATCATTAGGTGCCATCTCATCCCAGTCAGTCTTCAGCAGGAAGATCTCTAGCCAGATTTCTATATGGAAATAAAATTATATGGACAGATTCCTAAAATTACATTAATGAGGTGGAAGAAAAATTAGCAACGTATAAAAGAATGTGGCAAGAAGGCTGCTGTTAGTGAGAGCAGAGAGCCAGATAATTCCAGAGTTTTCTTGCTAACAGACAATCGAACTAATACCAAGGAGGCCTAGGTTTAAATCTTTTCTCAGGTATGATATTCATTTGACCAAATTAAAAAATAAACACATCCCATTTTTTATTGAGCTGGCAGTATGAAAAAGAAGAGGGTGGTCATGGGAACACAAGTTTCACTTGCAGATTGTACATTGCATTTATATTTTCTGAATATTCTCCTCAATATATACATGTACCTTTGCCAAGCTATATTATTGTAATGTTTCCCCTTTGTCCTAATAAATGTCTTTACACACACTTCGAGCCTATTAAAATGATGTAGATAGAACAAACTTTGCTTGGCCTTTGGTGAATGCTAATTTTGAGGAATTATATGGTCAAAAACAAGATATCGGGCTAAGTGGATGATCAGCTGTTAACACTGAACATGATGGGTTATTAAACAGAGAACTCAGTCTAATTATTAAATAGACTATTGCATCTGGTAAGATTTGTTGTCTTTCCTTTTTCTTCTGTTTCTTAATTACTTTAAAAGAACTTTTTCATTTTATGATTATCAAGGAAGAATCAGGTAGCTAGTCTGACTGAAAGAGTCTATGCGGAGGTCATCGAGTTTACATTTGAGCTATGTAGGTGATTTTAACCTAGTCTGAACCAGGTCAAGTCCATTACTACACTGGCTCTTTAGTGCTCCTGCAATGATGAGGATATCATCTTCTGAATTTCAAGAGCCTAAAGCAGTGTTTCTCAACCCTGGCAGCTTGAAGTCCACACATCTTCTACTTGCCAAGGTTGAGAAACACCAGCCTAAGAATGTTATAGAAACTCAACCCAACAATATGGCAGAAATTGAGTCTCCTTCTCCCAGGTGGTACTAAAGGAGATAATAGATTGATGTCATCAGAAATAGAGATAAATGCTTCAGAAACTTCAGATACAGAATATTTATTTACTACAATTAATTGTGCAAATTCCTTAAGAGATCTCATTCTGTCCTTGCCCTTAGGTAAAGGTAAAGGTTTCCCTTGACGTAAAGTCCAGTCGTGTCCGACTCTAGGGGGCGGTGCTCATCTCCGTTTCAAAGCCTTGGAGCCGGCGTTGTCATAGACACTTCCGGGTCATGTGGCCAGCATGACTCACGGAACGCCGTTACGTACGTTATTCCTTGCCCTTAGCATCCTGTTATAATTATTTCAATTACCTATTTTCCTGTTCCTCTTATCTGGTGTTTCTATTTGTTTTATGTTCTATGCTCTTCTCTCTTCTGACATTCTTATCCATATCATGTCACATAGGTAGTAAGTCATAAGCAGCCACAAAGCTACAGAAAGACCGATTGTTAGAGGCAGATTCTACAACTTTGGCTCTCCAGTTTGTTTAGTAAATTTTATTTATGTAGTAAATGTATAGGCTGCCCATCTCATATATATGTGATATTTGATTCTGTCACTGTAGATTACAGTTATAACCTTGGTCTAAACTATAAATTTTAGCGTATTCACTCTTTATCATTGCAGCTGTTTCTCTTCCTGTACTATGTTTCCTATATTGCTAGTTGCTCTAATCAAATGTGTTTGTTCATTCAATTTTAATTGATGTTAAATAAATGAATAGTTCTAGCATATATGCATGTCTGCTTAATATACTGAGTTCAACCTTTTCTAAATCTGCAGTTTTTATTCCTTTCAATAGTGTCTAGAACAAGCGTATGAGTGTAAGTCATTTTACTAGCCTAAGAATTTGTATTATGAGATCTACATAAGAGGCATGGCCCAAGATGTCTGCAAACATGCTAGTGTGAAGCTATTTGTACTGCCTCCAGGGAATGGTCACAACTGTTTTTGTTTCTTCAGGTTTAAGTGATAGTGGGCTCCCTCCAGAAAAGCAGGTCCAAACACAAGTTCAGTTCCAAGCAGAACGATGAAGCTGAAATAGAGACTCACAAATGGACTGATTCAAATAGGGCTTCAGGAATGTTCTAGTATTCTGTAATGCTTAAATGAGACTGAAGCTCAGTCTGGATGGCTAGCTTCCTATAATTAAAAGTTAAGCAATGCTGCAGAGAAGATATTTGCTTTATTGTGGATTCTGGACTGGAATCTTTGGACTCCAAATGAGGAGGTAATACTGAGATGAGATCCGTTCTAGAATCTTTTAAATTTCATCCATCATCATAGACTATATGTACTTCTTTCCCAAATGTGGAGAGTTGGTTCCTAGGGCATGACGTGTTTCTATTGTGTTCTGCTAAGTATCTTACTCTGCAATCATCTGAGTTGCTCATGCAGTCATCCAGTGCAAACATTTTTGGAAGCATACCCAAGATACAGCAGAAATCCTCAGTCCCATTAAGGAAAACACACAGGGAAACTGGAAATGGATATGGCATGGTACATGCCTATTTCTTTTGGGAAATATATGACACTTACATCAACTGCCACTTCCTGTTGAGTTTCTGCAGGGTTATTAAAGCATGGCTGACGGACCATGTGGGAGCACTTATTCTTTTGGAGTTCATATTGTTGGACTTCTATGTTGCTTTTAATCATTCCGTGATGATTGTATGCTGTTCAGAGCTGGTTATTCTATTCTAATTTTTAAAAATTATTTTGTCTTCATAGCATTCTTCCTCCCAAAAGAACCATTCAAACAGATTAACAGGTTGCTTACAGTAGCATATTGAAAACAACATACCTAAAAAATAGGCAAACTACAGCAACTCTATGAAAGCAGCATTTATATGTTACAGGAGAGTAATGCTCCTAGATGCATGTAAGAACAAGCAAGCTGGATCAGACCAAATAGCATCTTCTTTCATAGTGACTAATCAGAAAGTGGGATATGACAGCAATAGACCTTCCCACTCTTGGTTCCCAGCAATTGTAATTCAGAGGAAAGCAGCTTCTAGTTCTGGAGGAATGGTACAGCCACTGTATTGCCATTCACAGCATTTATCTTACTGAATGTGTCTACTTCACTGTCTAAATGTTCTAAGTTGGAAGCTATAATACCATCTGTATAAAAGCCCTTTTTGTTCATTCTTTATTGACATTATATAGATTCAGCTATAACCTAAATATACAAACAGAATCATTTCTTGTCCATGTTCCATCATTTAATAGATCTGTAAGAAGCAGGAGTTTTATTTTTAGCTGCTTGCTCTTCCATAATCTCTTAAACAGGCTCTGAAGAAATTTAAAGCAGCTCCTGCCAACAAATAGTATATTTACTAAGTAGTAGTTTTTCAATTATATCTTGTGTAATAGCTACAAGGCATAAAACAAGAAAGCAAAACAAATAGCTAAGTACTATAAGAGGTTCCAAACTTTACAGTGAAATATATCTCATTATTGCATCTTCAGAGCTATACTAAATTGTCATAAGAGTTGGAATGTTTAAAGAATGCCACTGGCATGGTTGAAAAATGAGAGAGAAAGAAAAGAAACTCCGAAAGAAGACTATTTTAGCTAGAATCAAAGCCTAAGACAGACTGAAACTAAGATGTGAGAAACAGAGAAATTATTTTTTATTTCCGTAGAGAACGTGTTCTTTGAACAGAGCTATTATCTGTTCTCCAGATAATATTCTAAGGCCAATTGCATATAAAATTCAAATGTCTGTGGTTGGGAATGAACCCCAAAGGCATGACTGCTTCCTACACAAATGAGTTTATACGATGGATGACATTATATAGATGTAGATACAGATGATAGAATGGAATGGAATAAATTTTTATTGTCATTCCACTATACACCAAGGTGCACATTAAAATGAAATTTCATTGCAATTGGCTCACAAAAAATAATTACTATAATCTATAATACTTATTCTTTACCATTCCACTCCCCTAATCATTATCCCTAATAAATATCACAGTCCTACATACAACATGATAGATGATAGAGATACAGATTCAGATTTGAGGGCCAGTATGTAATAGTCAAACTGTTGGAGTAGGAAAAGGGATACTTAGGGCCTAGTCCTTCCTTAGGCCTGGAAGCCAGCTGGGTAACTTTGAGTCAGTCAGTCTGTCTCAGCCCTAGACTGGGAAGCTGAAGAATAAAAGATATAACTTTCAGTGAAGAGGCCTTCAATCTAGCAGCCCAATACTAAACTGTGAATTTCTTAAACATGAAAAATTTCCTGCCTGCCTACGTTTAAGAATGAAGACCTCTTTGAGGAATTTGGAAAAAGAAATACATTTAGGGTGATCCTTCCTTTTTCTAGAACTTACATACCATTTCTCACTTCAGGAAAACTCTTTGCCTTCAGAAGGACTTTCCAGATACCTTAGGTATCTACAAAAAGAAAACACAAAAAAATCTATCTATTATCTATCTACAGTATCTCTCTATCTACAGTATCTCTCTATCCTCTCTCTCTCTCTCTCTCTCTCTCTCTCTCTATCTATCTATCTATCTTTCTATCATCTATCTCTGTCATCGATTTATCTATACCTAAGGATTTGAGAAGATTTTTTTTCAAAATTTGTTTCTGTTTCATGAGTTTAAAGTCAAAAGTTTACCTCTTGTGGGTCTTGCGTTTTCATCTCCTATCTTTAAACAGTATCTAAATGCAGTATAAACAGTATAAACAATATAATTCACAACTGATACACAATTAATTATAAATGGAGAGAAGAGCCAAATAAATTATTTCATTTAATTTGGGATTTTCAATGTGTAAGGCCACAGTACCTGGTTTTGTTTTAAAATACAGAATCAAGAAGAGGATAAAGCTCAAGGAAAACAGAAAGAAAGAGGGAGAACAAAATTGTACTTAATTAGAATTCACCCAGAAATCCTTCCCCTATATGCTTGGTTTCTACTAATAGCAAACTACTGCACCGTTACATTTATTTTGATTCCATGCATATTTACTCAGTAGTATGTGCCACTGAGCTGATAGATTCTGTGCACAGTGTTGTGTTTTATTTTCACAAACCAGGATATGATGGGGTAGAGAATTATACAAATTTTGTCATTTGCTTATGAGAATAAAGGTTTTTTTTATTTCAAAGAAGAAACAAAATGGTATTTTGAAAGCTCCAAAAAGCAAATTGACTAACATAAAACAGGATTTCTCTCATCACTAAACCCTACTTTCAGCTTGAGGATGGCACTATCTGCATTTTAATCCTTGTAGAAAAGTCTGCTGGTAGAATTCATAATTACAATAAAAAACCATGAAAGTCCATGCTAATGATAAGATAAAGAACTGATTCCCATCACTACAGTGAGAAGGTAATCTTCTTCTGTGTCCTAATCTACTGACATCCAGGTTGTGATCCGAAATAAGCTCTTAATAATGAATAATCTGACTTTGAATATGATTCTGCTGAGCAGAAAATAGAAGATTAAACAAAGAACCTGGGAATAGAAACCAAGCATGAGAAGTAATTGTTCTCCCATTACTTCCCTTTCTCTGAATTTTCAGGCTTGGAAGTTTTTGATTGTTGCTCCACCTATGGATGTCTGTACTTTACCGTGCCTTGTTTAATATGGTAACTCAGTGCTTTTCTTTGACAGCTATCTTAAAATGTTGGCATTTTACATTTATCTACTCTAGGAAAATAAAATAGGAAAGTGACATTTATTCAAATATTGATTCTCTTTAACAGGAATGTTTGGGAAGCAATAATAATGTTTTGGTTTTTTTTTTTAATACAAAGAGATTTACATCTTTGGGAACAGACAGATGCCTGTTATTACTCTTTTTCTTCTGTGCAGTTATGGATATTATTTTTGTGTGTTTGTTTTAAAAAGTACACTGAGCGAGGTAAGGCAGTTTGCAAGACTATTGGATTTTCCTGGACATTTCAGGGTCACAGCTGTGCAGGAATGTCTCATTCATTCTTTACAACATAGTGACAGTGTAAAACAAAGGTTTTCAAAAGTCATGACTGACCTTCAGTTGTGGATGCTCAGCCTACCAAACCATTGCTCTGTTGCCCCATACCCTCAGGTGTTTCTCCTGCTCTGTGTGGTTATCAGAATATTGTATGCAAAATAAAGAAATATACAAAATGTTCTATCTCCATGTGGTACCTCTAGCTATAGCCATTTATCTATCTGTATATCTCTGTCTATACTTTCACTTTGTATGCTTTTGTATCCCTTGATTTTTGTGTCTGTCTGTCTGTCTGTCTGTCTGTCTCTCTCTCTCTCTCTCTCTATCTCTAATGCCCTTGAAGTCTATACAGCTTATACAAGGCTGACTCTTTTTCCTTCTTGAAGAGTTTTAAAACAGGTTATATTTGGTGGAAAGAGAAGAGATGCTGGGCACCAGCTTCTCTCTTCACATGCTGACTTTCTGGCAACCCTACACCATTGCCATAGACAGATGCTGAGTGGTTGAAATTGACCTTTTCCTGCTCTTCACATCTGTCTGATTGACTGTGTTGCCCTTGTGGTGTCCTGTCCACCTGCTGAGTCTCCAACTTTGCATATCCACTAAAAGTCTGGTGGTGTTTCTTGCTTTGATTTATACTTGGTTAGAATATATCATCCAAATTAATCCTTGAGCCACTGTCTGTAAACATGAGGCTTCATTTCTCTTCTGACAAATTCTTATTATATCTCTACCTTCAAGTGGCTTAACAGTGTAAAATATCTTCTTAGTAAAAGGCTTAGTGGCAGGGATATAGCAGCTTATTGTTATTTCTTTTGAAAAAAAAAGTGCATACATATAAATTAAATTAACTTCAAGTGCCAGATATCTGATACACAATGTAGGTAAATAGGAATCACAAGTCTTTGGGGGGATTATTCAAAGTTTTTCTGGATAACTATAATGGTGTTTGGCTTATTTTAACATATCTTCACAACAGAAAATACGATACCAATGGAAAATGATAGATTTGATTAATTTTGTCTAATTGGGGTTGCAACCATCTTCCTTTCTGGATCAAATGTGTTTTGGAGAAAAAAAAAAGTTAATCACAGTGTAAATTATCCTACTTTGGACCCTTATGCAAAGTCCTGACTCTCTAGAGAAAGCTTTGATGCTGGGAAAGGTAAAAGGAAAGAGAAGAAGAGGACAACCAGCAGGAAGGTGGATGGACTTAGTTAAAGTGGTGATGGGTGCACTGCTGGAAGACCTGAAACACCAGGTTAGGGACAGATTTATTAACATATATCTTCTGTTTTGTCCACACTCCTGTTACTTATCTTAAACACAATTCAAAGGCAGAATTGCCAAACACATATTTGACTGATGCCTTATGAATTGATTTCAATTTATCAACCCTTGGGCTACTATCTGTGATAGAAGGAGACCTGCTATATAAGGGTAAAGGGGAAAAAAGCCAAGTGACAGCAAGATGTGACTTCTATTTCAACTAAGTACATTTATTTAAGTCAAAAACTATGAACAGATAATAAACACTTAAGAGTAATTGCCTCTAGATGTTGGTGAAGAGAAGAAAGTTGTTATGTTAGTAATAATAATAATAAAAATAATTTATCAAACCTGTATGCAGGGCCCCAACTAGGGAGGGCAAGTGGGGCACGTGCCCCAGGCACCGTGCTGTGGGGGGCAACAAAAAGAGCACTGGGGGGTGCCAAAATGTTCATGGAATCCATGTTTGCCCCAGGTGACACAGACCCTAGTTGCAGCCCTGCTTGTATGCTACCCAACTCTCAGTGACTCTGAGTGGCTAGTTTCTAGTTTCTCTCCCCCACCCCCCCAAAGACACTTAGTGCTAAACCTGTTTCCTTAGATTCTTGACTCAGCTCTCCATTTTGACTGATTACTTCATTTAGTCACATTTAACTCTTTTCTTTTTGTGAAATGTAAAACTGATCTTGTCAGCATATAAGTTCTGTGCCCAGTACCACTTTGTGAATTCCTGTTTGCTTCTTTAAGCATTCATAATGCCAGTTCTCATTCACACACTCCTGAATAAGTTTTCAGAATACTATAACATGATAAAAACAGTCCAGTAAGATGGTAAATGTGAAAGGGAATTAGTGCCTAGCAAAATGGCTCTCCAGAATAAGATCTAAAATATACCAACACTGGAGCCAATCAAAAAAAAGAAGCTCAACTGACACAGAAGAAAAGGCCTATCCTTATGTTGTGGCATGGATGGGGGAGTTACTTCTGAAGATTGTACAGACATCAGAGGCAGATATAAAGAGAGAGAAAGAACAATTAAGGTTGACTGGTCTTGACTTGTTTACTAATATCAGCACTTTAAACCAGGCTCAGTAACAAGTCTTATATATACTTACAGCTCCAAGGCAGCCCCTTTCCATTCAACTTAAAAAGATGAGCAAATATGCAGGTAGGATTTTCATTTTGTGTTTATATTATGTGAAATTAGTTCAAATAAAGATAGCTGAATGGCTGGGAATTTTGAAACTTGAAATCATGTTGGTTTCCATTCAAAGACATGTTTTCGTGCATAGAGAAAGTGCAGATTATCATGCTGTGCTGTCTGGCTTGTATTGACCACTTGGTTAATTGATGGCTGGTTAGTTTATTGTTTCAATTGTTCTTTGTGGTTTTAAATTCTGTGGTACAGTTTGTGGTGCTACCACTTGGCAGAAATGCGGGCTATAAATACTTAAATAACTAAGAACTTTGTTTAACCCTGGGTATCTTACATAAGGCACACAAATCTCAGAAGTTATGTTCAGTGTCATTAACTTCAACTAAAACTACTTTAGGTACAATAAATATTCTTGTACTTACAGACTACATCTATGCCTGGGAATTGCTAATTGGTGGGATCAGATTCTATAAATTGAAACTCAGTCCCCAAAAGATGTAAGTTCATTTATTCACTCCACTTCATCTCTTAACCATCTCCAACAGTTGGCTCTTTTCTAAGCTATTTTAAACATGGATGTAGCACTCTTCTGAAAGAGTGCTAACCCCCCATATAAAAATAGCTCCAAAACATCTGACTAGCACCAGCAGCACAGGGAAAGGTCTTTCCTTGCCTGGACTCTAATAGCATGGTTCATCTCCATGGGATCAGGAAAAGAATCAACCCTTGCCTTGTTTCTCTTGCCAGGCCTCCAGGCCTAGGAATCAAATGCCAGGTCTTGCAGGGTTGGGAAAAGTTGGAAATGGTGGTTGACTCCCTCCCAGGTCTCTGTTGCCACAGACCTAAATCATGCGATCAGAGACTTAGCATGGAAACAATCAGCTTCCTCCAAGCTCCCCTTCAAACCTGGGAAACCTGGAGATTTGCTGTCAGGCCAGACAAGAGAAATGGGAAGAGGTGGCTCCTTCTCTTCAGTTCCACAGAGCACCTTATATGCAATGTACTATATATACGCATGGATAAGTCCAATGGTGGATAAGCCAAACCCAATTTTGAGTATGTACTTTGGAAGCTAAAATTCTTGGCTTAGCCATGAGTATATACAGTAATTAATAATTTATCAAGACAATGTTTTTGCTCCAATGCCAATAGATGTAACAATAATGTATCAAGACAATATTTTTGCTCCAATGTCACTATAAGAATATGATCTGAGATTACTTTTGAAAAATCCAGGTTTCTAATGCAACTCCAATCATATATCTTAAGTAGAGTATTGGATTGTGTGTGTATGTGTGTGTGTGTGTGTCTTTTAAGTAAACCATATGGCCTCACTGAATACAAATAGATGTTCCTCTAAAATGCTATTTTTCATTCGCTATCCCAATGTATTTGCATAACTTCCCCCTGGGTGTACTTACTTTTATAATTGCTGTCTAGTTCAGATCCCCCCTTAGCTGCAGGGCTCACTGGGGGACTCTAGGCCAGTCACTTTCGTTTAGCCTCACCTATCCCACAAACTTATTGCTGTGGGGATAAAATGAGAAGAGACTCTTATGTATACTGCTTAAACCATTATTGATCTCAGACAATAGATAGGGAACAGGCAAAGTCCCATCTAAGCTAGCTGCATGTGAGCAGCATGAAGGAACATTTGGTAGGCAACGATGAGAGGAGGAGAGAGTCCATGTTTGCCTAGACTTTTGTTTCCGTGAGAAGAATGAACAAGCTCTGCCAACATTTTGTGTGCATTCTAACTTCATGGTTTACAATACAGTCCTCTACTTATAACTACAATTGGGACTGGAATTCCCATTGTAAGTTGTTGTGGTCATAAGTCAAGTCACCATGTGACTGGATCTGATTTTACGACCAATTTTATGGCAGTCGTTAAGTGAATCCAGCTTCCCCAATGGGCATTTTTTGCCAGAAAGTGGCAAAAAAGGAGCAAAATATGATCATGTGACCGCAGGATGCTGCAACCAGTTGTAAATGTGAGGTGGTTGCCAAGTGCCCAAAATGCAATCATGTTGCGACGTTCAGAAGTGCTTTACAGGCCATAAAGCACCCATTCTGTCGTAACTTCAGACTGTTTTATGGACATTGCTGATGAAGGAGAGGGGGCCCTCTCCAGGGGGAAAAACACACGCACAGTCCTGGTTCTTTTCACGTCCCTATCAAGAAATCCAGAAGAGAACTGCCTTAGCCTTCTGAACTTTTCTGGTAGGAATTGCTGGTGCTTTCTCAGTTTAGCAGGATTCTGTATTGTAGAGTAGAACAATAAACACTGGAGCTAAAGCTTCTGATCTCAGAGTGGTTCTTCGCTCTACATCCTGACAGACCATTGCTAAACAGGTGGTCATAAGTTGAGGATTACCTATAGAACAATAGAATGTGTTAAAAGTTAATAAATGGACTTTACAGAAGGAATTTGGTATAAAATTTCAGAAATGTAGGGAGGAAAATGTAACCAGTATATTGTAACAATCTTCAGCAAAGGATCGTTACCTTGTCGTGGTGCTGGAGCTTGAGCACCTCAATGATGCCATGAGCTAAACCGTGAAGGGCCACCCAAGACGGGAAGGTCATGACAGAGAGGTCAGACTAAATGCGATCCCTGGGGAAGGTAATGGCAACCCACCTCAGTATTCTTGCCGTGAAAACTAAATGGATCAGTACAACCAGAGATATGTCGGTATACCATCGGAAGATGAGACCCCCAGGTCAGAAGATGGTCAAAATGCTACTGGGGAGGAACAGAGGATGAGCTCAACTAGCCCCAGACGTGATGACGCAGCTAGCTCAAAGCCGAAAGGACGGCTAGCGGCCGACGGTGCTGGTGGTGAACGGCGAATCCAATGTTCTAAGGATCAACACACCATCGGAACCTGGAATGTAAGATCTATGAGCCAGGGCAAATTGGATGTGGTTATTGGTGAGATGTCAAGATTAAAGATAGACATTCTGGGCGTCAGTGAACTGAAATGGACTGGAATGGGCCACTTCACATCAAATGACCACCAGATCTACTACTGCGGACAAGAGGACCACAGAAGAAATGGAGTAGCCTTCATAATTAATAGTAAAGTGGCTAAAGCAGTGCTTGGATACAACCCAAAAAATGACAGAATGATCTCAATTCGAATTCAGGGCAAGCCATCTAACATCACAGTGATCCAAATATACGCCCCAACCACAAATGCTGAAGAAGCTGAAGTAGAGCAGTTCTATGAGGATCTGCAGCACCTACTGGACAACACGCCTAAAAGAGATGTTATTTTCATCACAGGAGACTGGAATGCTAAGGTGGGCAGTCAAATGACACCTCGAATTACAGGTAAGTATGGCCTGGGAGAACAAAACGAAGCAGGACACAGGCTGATAGAATTTTGCCAAGGCAATTCACTCTGCATAACAAACACTCTCTTCCAACAACCTAAGAGACGGCTTTATACATGGACTTCACCAGATGGACAACACCGAAATCAGATTGATTACATCCTTTGCAGCCAAAGGTGGCGGACATCTGTACAGTCGGTAAAAACAAGGCCTGGAGCTGACTGTAGTTCAGATCACGAACTTCTTCTTGCACAATTTAGGATCAGACTAAAGAGATTAGGGAAGACCCACAGATCAGCTAGATATGAGCTCACTAATATTCCTAAGGAATATGCAGTGGAGGTGAAGAATCGATTTAAGGGACTGGACATAGTAGATAGGGTCCCGGAAGAACTCTGGACAGAAGTTGGCAGCATTGTTCAGGAGGCGGCAACAAAATACATCCCAAAGAAAGAGAAAACCAAGAAGGCAAAATGGCTGTCTGCTGAGACACTAGAAGTAGCCCAAGAAAGAAGGAAAGCAAAAGGCAACAGTGATAGGGGGAGATATGCCCAATTAAATGCAAAATTCCAGAGGTTAGCCAGAAGAGATAAGGAATTATTTTTAAACAAGCAATGCGCGGAAGTGGAAGAAGACAATAGAATAGGAAGGACAAGAGACCTCTTCCAGAAAATTAGAAACATTGGAGGTAAATTCCAGGCAAAAATGGGTATGATCAAAAACAAAGATGGCAAGGACCTAACAGAAGAAGAAGAGATCAAGAAAAGGTGGCAGGAATATACAGAAAGCCTGTATAGGAAGGATAACAATATCGGGGATAGCTTTGACGGTGTGGTCGGTGAGCTAGAGCCAGACATCCTGAAGAGTGAAGTTGAGTGGGCCTTAAGAAGCATTGCTAATAACAAGGCAACAGGAGACGACGGCATCCCAGCTGAACTGTTCAAAATCTTGCAAGATGATGCTGTCAAGGTAATGCATGCTATATGCCAGCAAATTTGGAAAACACAAGAATGGCCATCAGACTGGAAAAAATCAACTTATATCCCCATACCAAAAAAGGGGAACACTAAAGAATGTTCAAACTATCGAACAGTGGCACTCATTTCACATGCCAGTAAGGTAATGCTCAAGATCCTGCAAGGTAGACTTCAGCAATTCATGGAGCGAGAATTGCCAGATGTACAAGCTGGGTTTAGAAAAGGCAGAGGAACTAGAGACCAAATTGCCAATATCCGCTGGATAATGCAAAAAGCCAGGGAGTTTCAGAAAAACATCTATTTCTGTTTTATTGACTATTCTAAAGCCTTTGACTGTGTGGACCATAACAAATTGTGGCAAGTTCTTAGTGGTATGGGGATACCAAGTCATCTTGTATGCCTCCTGAGGAATCTGTATAACGACCAAGTAGCAACAGTAAGAACAGACCACGGAACAACAGACTGGTTTAAGATTGGGAAAGGAGTACGGCAGGGCTGTATCCTCTCACCCTACCTATTCAACTTGTATGCAGAACACATCATGCGACAAGCTGGCCTTGAGGAATCCAAGGCTGGAGTTAAAATCTCTGGAAGAAACATTAACAATCTCAGATATGCAGATGATACCACTTTGATGCTGATGCTAGGGAGAGTAGAAGGCAAAAGGAAGAGGGGTCGACCAAGGGCAAGATGGATGGATGATATTCTAGAGGTGACGGACCCGTCCCTGGGGGAGCTGGGGGTGTTGACGACCGACAGGAAGCTCTGGCGTGGGCTGGTCCATGAAGTCACGAAGAGTCGGAAGCGACTAAACGAATAAACAACAAACCACTTTGATGGCTGAAAATGAAGAGGAACTGAGGAGCCTTATGATGAAGGTGAAAGAAGAAAGTGCAAAAGCTGGTTTGCAGCTAAACCTCAAAAAAACCAAGATTATGGCAACCAGCTTGATTGATAACTGGCAAATAGAGGGAGAAAATGTAGAAGCAGTGAAAGACTTTGTATTCCTAGGTGCAAAGATTACTGCAGATGCTGACTGCAGTCAGGAAATCAGAAGACGCTTAATCCTTGGAAGAAGAGCAATGACAAATCTCGATAAAATAGTTAAGAGCAGAGACATCACACTGACAACAAAGGCCCGCATAGTTAAAGCAATGGTGTTCCCTGTAGTAACATATGGCTGCGAGAGCTGGACCATAAGGAAGGCTGAGCGAAGGAAGATCGATGCTTTTGAACTGTGGTGTTGGAGGAAAATTCTGAGAGTGCCTTGAACTGCAAGAAGATCCAACCAGTCCATCCTCCAGGAAATAAAGCCAGACTACTCACTTGAGGGAATGATATTAAAGGCAAAACTGAAATACTTTGGCCACATAATGAGAAGACAGGACAGCCTGGAGAAGATGCTGATGCTAGGGAGAGTGGAAGGCAAAAGGAAGAGGGGCCGACCAAGGGCAAGGTGGATGGATGATATTCTAGAGGTGACGGACTCGTCCCTGGGGGAGCTGGGGGTGTTGACGACCGACAGGAAGCTCTGGCGTGGGCTGGTCCATGAAGTCACGAAGAGTCGGAAGCGACTAAACGAATAAACAACAACATATTGTAACAATAATTATGCAAGTGTATGCAAACAAAACCTGATCTCTTTTCTGTGTTAGGTTTGTTTCAAATGCTTTACTGAATCTTTTGACTTTTATCTGCATCTATGAAAATCTTATTCCTACAATCACTAATTTCTTGAACATTCTTCAAAATTAGATCAGATGAAGGTTGATAGCAGAAAATATGGGTTATCAAAGAGAAAACAAATGCTGGTACAGGAAGCCTAAGGCCTAGATACATATCTGCCCCAGAGGTCTTCAGAAAGGCTCAAGTTGTCATAATATTCAGAAACAATAACATTGCAGCATTAGCATTTTCAGTCAAGCCAAGGTGTAAATATTCAATAGGTTTTGTTAAGTTTATGAGTTCTGGTGTACAATGTGTATTGAATATACAGTCTCCAGTAGCAGCCAAGTTATGCCCAGAAAATAATTTATGAATACAAATTGTCTTCAAACATTAAGAACAAGCTGGCAATAAATCATTTGGAAATACTTAATCCTTCAAGTTATGGATCTTGTGCATTGTTTACTATGGAAGACTGAACATCCAATTCACTGGATTCTTAATGGCCAAACTGAAATCCCCCATTCTTGCAGTTTTTAAATTACATGTTGCTTTCTTAGCAACATCCATCCACTGAACAAAATAAATGTTTACACTTTATATTGATTGAAGATTAGCAAGATTAGATATGCTTTAGTATTTGTATGTCATGTTGGACTTCCTCATCAGCTGGGTTCTAATTATTGTATCCTCACCCTTGCTGCTACTTGGGATAAAACTATACATGACCTCAGCCTGGTCGTTTCTAGATGAACTGAGACTGTACCCTTCAGAATTACACTACTTCATGAAATGTATTGTTGTGAGATAACAATATGTTACATTGGAAATCAAGGAAGGAAATGGACAAATACAAGTGGTGATTGATAGCAATCACTCACTGCTTATCAGTTCTTCTAAAAATGCCACCTCTTCTACTGCCTTGACCATATTTGGCTTATAATGAAGAATTCTGATTTGAGTATAAATTGCACATTTATTTATCAGTTGAGCTACATGAACCACTTTTTAATATGAAATAATGGAGAACTATCCCTATTAGACAAGGCAAGTGATTGTCTGCTTTAACAACCTCCTTTTTGCTGGTGGTTGGATGCAACCTCAAGCCTGATGGTCATACAGAACCTGCAGCCTAAATTCAAAAGCCTTCTTCAAAAGATCTCTCCCAGCCTAACTTCAAGTGTCTTCTATGGGCTTCTTGTTTTTCAACAGCTATTTGGATGGCAAGGAAGATGGGTGTGATGACTGGAACACTCATGTATTTATTCAGTTATGACTCATAAGCTTCTGCTTATAAATCTATTTTAATGAAACGTAGCATTCAGTGCAGAGGGAAAAAGTTGTGAATGAAATTTCCCTCACGTTTCTACAATTTAAAATCACAGTAACTTCAAATCCCCCCCCTGCCCTCTTAGGTATGTGCCCCCTCCTTCTCATGCCAGCAGATGGCTGCAACGGTTCTTCATGGATGACCTTGGTACAAAGAGCAGCTAGCCCAAACAAAATGATTCACACTCCAACCATGCTCCCCTCCCAGCTGGTTGACTCACAGGCTGACACGAGTTTGATCACAATGGATGTGAGTACGATAAGGTGTTCTGTGAACATTTGATTGGAGAGCATGACAACGGGAGGTAGAAACATGTTGGATTTGTAGGAGAAGATTCCTGAGAGCAGGGATCTGACCTGAGCAATGATTAGTGAAACAGGTTTTACAGATTTTATATCCAAAAGGAAATTTATGATAGAGATAAGCAAAACTATCTAGCTAACTATATGTTACTAAGAGGAGAGTCAGAAAGCAGGTGCCCAGGAACAAAGGCAGAAGGAAGTGACCTCAGATCAGCAATCTCTTACACAAAGAGGGACACAGAGTAAATCCTTCACTGTCTATTTACACTCTCGTATCCCTTTGTGGTCTGTAGGTCATGAGGAGCTGAAGCGTCAGTGCCATTGGATTTGGTTCTCCAATAGTGCATGACAGAAAAGGCCTAAGTTTATTGCAAAGTGATATTAACTGCTGTAAATATCATTGTAGGGCACAGAATATAGTGTGTTTGTAGTTTTCTAATCATGCTTAAGGGAGAAGTCACCTCGAAGTGTGTTGGGAGTCTCCAGTTTGTCCTAAGTCCTTTGTTAATTATCAACATACTGAGCACAGTGGGAATGGCACCTTTATTTATTAACTCATGTAGACTATTTGATTTAATGTTGACTATTTAATTTTACACAGCTAAAATTGATTTCATATTTGAAGGGAGATGCAACATTTGGAGGTGAAATAGTTCTAATTTTCTTGAAATGCAACACAGCTAATTTAAGAATACATTTTATTTCGACAATGCAAGGTACAACAGTTCATCTATCATGTTGAACATAATTCTAGGCCAATAAACTATTTAGTTTCAAACTTTAAAAATATATAGAACAAATATGGACTTATACAAATCTACAAATCATTAATCATTTCATTACTGAACAAAAAAATGTCCAAGCAAGTTAAATGTTTAATCTGAAAGGGAAAATATTGATGCAATATTTAGCCATCCATTAATTGGATTAAAATATTAATCCAAAATTAGCCATCAATTTAAATATGTGAATGGATAGCTGATGTTGTTCATTTATTTCATCTCATGACCTTATAATTAAATAATGACTTTTCCAATTAATTGCCAGGCAAGGCAACTATTTGTTAAAAATGCACAGTGTGCTTAAATAAATTGCATTCTTTTTCTTTTGAGCCTTCGAGTCAGCTATGGACAAATGCATTCAGGTTTTTTTGGCAACATTTTCAGAAGTGATTTGCCATTGCCTTCTTCCTTCCTAGAGTTGAAAGAAAACAACTGGCCCAAAGTGATAAACTGTCTTTCATGCCTAAGGCAGGACTAGAACTTCCAGTCCTCAATTTAGCCCACCACTAAACCAAACTAGGTCTCACAACTGATCCTAGGCAGGAAATTCCAGAGCCATAGTCTGTTTCCAGGATATGTATATTATTGATTTGACATGTACTTCAGTAATGCAAAGTGATGTGGCAAGAAACAAACAACTCATGTAACATAGCAAGAGACAATGATTGTTTGTAGCTAATTTGCTCATCTAGATGGCTCATCTAGATGGCAAGCCAATGTTGTTGGACCTCAAAAACAACTTGTATATGGTTAGTACTTGGATGGAAGACCATTAGAAATACCAGATGGTGGCCTTAGTTGGAAAATTGAAAATACATCATGGAAGAAACCAATAACAAGTTACTTCCATATTGTTGCCATGAAAACTACACAGGAGTGTTGCTGAAATGATCAGAAAATGAGCTTGGCTTAGAAAATTATTTGCCTTATCCTGTGGTTTTCCTTTTCTTTTTCCTTAAATTATTTAAGATTTAATTATTTGAGATGTTCTCCTATCATTTAAGATTCACTTGAATTATTTTTCCTTTGCTACCATAATTCCCTTATATTCTTTGTAGCACTAGAAAGCACTAAAGGCATTCTCAAGGCCTGTGTGGGGACATGCAAAGTCTTGTCTGAAAGGTGAAGCTCTAGGCTGACTTTAGACTTGATCAATTGCCAATTCCTTCATAATCCATGATTCTATGACCAGAATTTCATGAAATCTTCAATCAGCTTCTACTAAATATTATTGTAGTGCAAACTGATTATGGATCCTGGACTAAAGGCTTCTACTCTCCGTAACCTATTACTGCTTCATTGATGCCAGCTGTGAAAGCCTACACCAGCATATTCATGCCAGAATATGATGCTTATTAAAGATGGGTAGACAACTCTTTAATTCAGCAGAGGGAAAAGACCCTTAACTTATGGAAAGTTAATATGCTTCCACTCCCCAAGACAGAACTTTTGAGAAATGCATAGAAGACAAGGTGATCAGTGATTGTCCATATGCCATTTATAGATTGTATTGTATTGTATTGTATTGGGCTTGCAAGGTTGTAGTTATCCAGTATTGGGTTTACCTAAACTACTTGATCTCTTAGATATTACAGAGATCAAGTTGTTTCTCAGAGATGCTTCCTATTTTCCATTTGGACCTGACAATGAACTATTATAACACACATTATTGAGCGGAGAAAGAGTTTAATTTCTTCCACCTTTGCTGATTTTACAATGAGCATGGTTTATATGGAAAAGGGCACTGTGAGGCAGTATTTGCTAGTCAGTAATGCAGTTGAGTAAAATGTGAACTTGTCCTTTTATTGCCCATCTGGTAGTACTGCAAAGAAGCCTTTGCTTTGTCCTGTTAATAGCTACATCTCCTCCCAAATTCTTTCCTTGTAGGAAAGGAATCCTTGTAGGATTCCTTTGTATCATATAATGATGTTCATTAACAATTTCACTGATGAGTCTAAAGCAAAGAGGACTCCAATCTCTTCTGTGAGGCTTTTTTTTTTTTTTTGCATTTCTCAAAGAGATAAGTAGAATTACCTTATGCTGCCACAAACATTTTTTTTCTCTCCATTCAATCATGTCTGATTCTCAGAGACTGCCTGGACAAGTCCCTGCAGTTTTCTTGGCAAAGTTTTTCAGAAGTGGTTTGCCATTGCTTCCTTCCTAGGGCTGAGAGAGAGAGACTGCCCCAAGGCCACCCAGCTGGCTTTGTGCCTAAGGTGTGCCTACAGCTCACGGTCTCCCAGTTTCTAGCCTGATGCCTTAACCACTACCCCAAACTGGTTCTGTACACTACACACACTCATATATATATAAACATATTAAATGTGGTATTAGAATTATATACAGAAATCCAGATATATAGGCACTAAGCACCAGATCCATAGAAGCAGGGGTCTACCACACCAGACAGGACCCGAGGTGCCAACTGTGCAGAGAGGCCTCAGAGACAGTCCAACACATAATGACAGAATGTAAGATGCAGGCAGGAACAGCATACACTGAAAACACAACCAAGTAGCTGGCATTGGGTACTGGAACATCTGCACAGTGTATGTGCTAGATACTCCCAAGTCCAGATGGGAGATTCAGCAGAAGGTCATGGAGAATAACAGGGCTAAGAACCTGTGGGACTTCCAGATCAAGACGGACAGGCAGCTACTGGCCAATCAACCAGACATTATGGTAGTAGGCAAGAACCAGAAGACAGTGGTGGTGACAGATGTAGGGTACATCTAGGCTGATATCTACATCAGAGCTCTCTGTCCAGAAGAGTGCAGTGCTAAGAACAGCTAAGTTACTGCACAGAACCCTCAAACTCTCAGGCCTCTGGTAGAAAACCTAAGATTGAGGAAGATACATACCACCCACAGAGGTGATAAGGGATTTTTTTTTTTTAATTACACACACATACTGCATAGATTTGTATAAGGGTATTAGTTTGGCAGTAGTAATTTCAATCTTTTCCCTAACCCATTCCCTAAATCTAGAAACCTATAAAATGAGTAGGGAAAACATTTTTGTTCACAGTCCAGGTTCTGAACTATTATCTGTGTTGTAACAATGACATTTGTAAAGATATTCATTTCTTTGTAATTTTGGTATTCTAGTGCTCTCAGCATAACAAAGCCAACAAAAGACTGCCAGAATGCAAAGATTATCATGGCAGAGCGATTCCCAGAAATGACTCTAAATCAATTATTTCATTAAAAAAAAAAAATGGATGGGAACAGTTTAAGTGTTAGCAGCATGAAAACATATCACAGTTTCCATCACATTGCATTTGTATTACCCAGCTCATTTATTTTGGAACAAAAGGTTATGACAGCATTAAACATATTGTTTCTCAAAGGCAGCATATGCTTTTTAATATATAATTAGTTGTGGTGGTGGCTTCTGTTAAAATCATTTCCTCTCACTAAACTTGGTCTTTGGAGATTAATAATAACTTTATTATGGTCTTTGACTAGCCTTTACAATAAAATAAAATAATTCAACAATTCAGTATCAGGAAAAAGAAAAACAATGAAATAATAATATATCTAATTAAAAATTTTGTGTACTTGTATAGCTTGGTAAAAATATTTGGCCATCAGGTGAGTGACTGTAGAATCAGCATCCCTTAGAAAGAAAGAAATGTAAAATCTATCAGTATGACCCACAAATTTAGAAATAATTGGGGAGATCAGAGCACATCTTGGGACATCTTAAAAAGGAGCCCGTATGAGGACATGGGCAAGAGTTTCTACCTCCCTGGATCCACAACAGCAAAGCCTCTGTGAATAAGGAGTCCCATGAAATCTTCCTGCCAGCAGTGCTCAAGGGAGGGCATCAAAGCAGGCTCTTGAAAAGGCCCATCTACATTTGCTTAAGGAGAGATTGTAGACACCCTGCAGCAGAGGGTTTGCGGCTATCTAGAATTTGACAATAGAATTCAAGAGCACTGGTAGTATCATTTTGGTGATCAGTGTCCCTAATTCTTTCTTTTACTATTGATTTGGTCTTCTCCAGAGTTAGTTGGCCTAAATATTCAGGAGAGAGGCCAAGACTGCAAAGCTCTTTTGTACAAGTACAGAGCCAAAGAGATTGGTAGCTGTCTGACAACAGCAAAGGCATCAGACCTGTAGGGATGAACATGATTTTGAGTCCTGAAGTTAAAATCCTGATCCAGGTCTGAGCCTTAATACTTGGCACATTTGCTTCAAGCCTCAAAACTGCATTGGGGGTGCATTTTGGATACCAAACAAAGACCTAAGGAAATTTGACTGGATGGTTTCATAAGCCCTTAGGTTTGTGTATGGGCCAAGTTGTATCCCATATAGTAGTTGGGCAACTGTTTTGGCCATAAACAGTTTAATTGCTGCTGGGATATAATTTGCCCCCATTGCCTGTAAAAATTTATTATTGCTTGTGAGCTCTTCTGGGCAGTAGAAGTGGCATAGTTTACCTAGGCTGTTAATTTCCTAGAGGCCTGAAATACTAAGCCCAGGTATTTAAAACATTTAACTTGTTCTAGTTCATGGGAGTCGATTGTCCACTTTTGCTTTTGTCTTTTATTAGAGAAAACTAGGACTTTAGATCTGTCATAATTAATTTTTAATTGCTCCTCCTTACAGTACAGTGCCAGGATTCTTAGTGCCTGCTTCATGCCTATGGGAGACAAGGAGAGAAGAACTGCATCATCTGCAGAGAGGAGAATTGGGAAATGTCTATCAGCCAAATTAGGTGCATGGATATCAACTCTCTGAAGAGTTTTAATCAGAGAGTTGATATAAATGTTAAAAAGCAACGGTGCTAAAATGCATCCTTGTTTCACCCCCTTAACAGTCTGTATAAAATCAGAAAGGTCCCCTCCCCGGTTACATCTTACTCTAAGGCTGGTTTTATTGTATAGCTTATGAATCAGGAGCAAGAGTCTTTTGTCTATAGAGGATCTGCTCAGAATGTCCCAAAGTCTGACCCTTGAGATATTATCAAAAGCTGCCTTGAAATCAATAAAGGCTGCATATAGATTCAGACCAGAGTGATTAGTATATTTGTCTGCCAGGTGTTGAAGCACCAAACAGTGGTCTATAGTAGATTGTCCTGTTTGGAACCCTGCTTGGTCAATTATTCCCTCATCTATTACCCAGGTTTGGAGCTTGGTGAATAGGTACCTGGCATATAATTTGCTGATAATGTTCAATAAACTAATTGGCCTATAGTCAACTGGATCATTTCTATCCCCTTTTTTATATAAGGGAACAATCATGGCTTCCCCCCAGTCCTCTGGAATTTTAGCTGTGTGGTTAATGTATGAAAAGAGCGAGGCTAATACAGGAGCCCACCAGTTTGAATTGGATTTAATTAGCTCAGGGGGGATATGATCACTCCCGGGGGCTTTACCATACTTAAGCTGGTTAATAAGAATTTTAACTTCCTTGCATGTGACTCGGGGCCCTGCAGTAGTGAGGATGAGGGTAAATCCATCACATAGGTGTTAGTATGCAGATCGCAGTAGAGGGTTTGGAAATGATGTACCCAGGTGCTTGAAGGAATACCACGGTGCACTTGTATGGTGTCGTTATGGGAACAATTAGTTACAATATGCCAGAATAGGGAAGGAATTTTTTGACTTTCTGGCTTCAATTAGCTGTGACCATTTTTTCTTCTGGTGTTGAGTTTTTTTTCTTTCTGAGCAGGGCCTTATATTGTCTTTTCTGCTCCTTTAAAATTTGGAATGGAATCTGGTGAATTGGCCTGCAATGAGGTGGCATAGAATTCCAATAATGCTGCTTTAGCCTTTGGAGATTTTTTTTTAATCATGCTAATTGTAAATGAGCTTGAAAAACAAATCTGGATGCCCAAGTGCTTTGCAGTTGGAATCTATTAATCAGCAAATAAGGAGGGACAAACTGAGTCATAATTCAGGAAAAGTTAAAAACCTTGAAGACTTATTGGTCTTCACGAGGATTCAAGATGGCGACCAAGAGCAGATGCCAACACTGACTGCTGCTCTAAGGGAGACTCCTGGTTTTTTCACCCTCCTTCTCTTCCCCCCCCCCAGGCCTTACTCTTAGTTGTAGGGCCAGGAGGAGACTTTTGAGGATCCACAGCCCGTGTTTGATGGGTCGGTGTTAGAGGAAGCCTTCTGGACAGAGTGGTGGAGGACGGAGGGCCTGGGTGAGCCCCAGCGACATGACGAGCCCAGAAGGGGTGGCGGTGTGCCAGCAGTGCAGCATCTCCTGGGGGAACCTAACAGCATGGGAAGCCTTAACAGCATGACCCAGAGGGACCCGGAGGGACATTGGATGGTGGACCTGAAGTGGTCCGGTGGTTCAGAGGCATGGTGGAGCTACTTGGCGACGCAGCAGACCAGCAGCATGATGAACCAGCCGACCAGCCTCAGAGGACCAGCCTGGGGGAGTTCGGCAGCTCGACACACCAGCGGCCTGATAGTGTGGCAGACCAGCCTTGGAGGGCTAGCCTGGTGAGGCAACTTGGCAGTGCAGTAGACCAGCGGTGAGATGGACTGGCAGACCAGTCGTGGAAGCCTGGCAGAGCAGGTGGGCATGCACAGCAAACTAGCAGCACAGCGAACCAGTAGAATGGCCTTGGAGGGCCGGCCCGGTGGAGCTGGCTGACGGCCAGCAAGGTGGGGAACCGGCAGACCAGCCTGGGAGAGCCTGGGAGAACCAACCAGCCGACGTGACAGACCCAGGGGTGCAGGCATCAGTATGACAAGCCTCAGTGATGTGGAGTGGGGGACTTGGCATTGAAAACATAGCCATCCCCTCCCCACCTGCCCAGCAATGGTGGAGAGCTGTAGGGCCCTCCCAGTGTGAGGACTCCCTCCTGGGGGTGAGAGACAAGGGGGGGGGAGTCAGGGAGTTTGTGCAGGTATGGGAGAGCACTCACCCCCAGAGTGAGAGGCAGGAGGTGGGTAGGAGTACATGAGATACCCCCCCCAGCTGACCAGTGAGAGAGGCCGAGCAGGTGGGGGTACTGGGAGTGAATGGTGAATGGGTTGGTGATGGCTGAGTCCTGACGGTGCTGAGAGCAGGAGCTGGTGTGCCAGAGGGCCGGCCATTACCTTGTGGGTAACGGTGCATGCATCAGAGGGTATGAGTGGATGGAGGGTCCCCTACTTCAGATTGGGGATTCCGGAGGTGCAGGAGCAGGGCTAGAGGGTGTCTCTGGGGGTTGTAGGGCAGATTATTATTTTATTTATTTATTTATTTATCTAATTTATCCCCGCCCATCTCCTCCCATTGGAGGAGGATTATACTATTGAGGTGGTGATGGGTAGGGGATATTATGGCAGGAGCCAGAAAGCGGGCCATCTTTGGGGAAGACACCCCTGCTGTTTGTTACCAGTAGTGTGTTCCAGCCCTCTGTGCTCAGACCCAGGCCTTGGCCAGCAGATTAATAAGGGCCCTGGACTCTGGCTGCTGCTACTTAATGCCGGGTCTGTTAACAACAAAGCCCCACTCATATGTGATTTGATCACTGAGGAGGGGGTAGACCTGGCATGTAATACTGAAACCTGGCTGGGCCCTGAAGGGGGGGTGCCTCTTTCGGAAATGTGCCCAGTGGGATTTATAGTATGGCACCAGCCGAGACCCCAGGGCAGGGGAGGAGTGGTGACAGTTGTCATCCGAGTGTAATGGTTGCCTATTCTAAAACACTATCAGACTCATGAGCAGGAATTCAAAGATATCTGATTTATTAAAGAATAGTGTGCAGGATCACAAAGAAAGCTGAGTGTCCTAACAGCCAGGGACCACGCTGAGACAAGGAATAGGTCTCTAGTGTTTTATTACTGCTACATAACAGAAAATTCTAACAAACTGAAGAAGCGTGGGAAAAACCCAGACATATAAACCCCAAAGGCTAAGGCGGGCCCGATCTGTGTCTCTTTGAATGGCTACCTAATTCCTCAGTACTACGCATGCGCTTTACAGCCTGGATGGGAGCCCTCTGCTCGCCATCCTTACTCATGACATCACCCTCCCCTCCAGATTCACATTCCATTTCAGCCCCCTCTCTTCCTGAGGCTGGATAAGATTTGACGTCTCCTTCTAAGGTCCCATGGGAACTAGGCAATGATGGAAAGTCTTCAAAGGAAAACTCCTCCAAGGACGAATCAGTGCTGCTCTCCAGGTCTGATAACGCTTCTGGCCCAGGTGGCCGCTGCTGGAAAATAGCTAGATAATTAGAAGAGTCATCCCCCCTCCCCCCTGGGAAATACACGCCTGAGGTGGAGGGCTGCGGGCACCCCCCCTCCTCTGTAACTGGAGTCAAGGCTTCAGGCGGGGGTGGAAGGTGCAAACTTACGACTCTGCCTGCTCATCCAAGTGAGGAATCTCTGGTAGAGTGCGAGGCTTGGGTTTGTGAGGAAAAAGCTGATGGAATCGATGAACCAGTGCTGGAGCATGTACATCTCTGGCATTCTCCCATGTGCGCTCTTCCTCAGGGTACCCTTTCCCGTGTATGAAATACTGGATGCCCCTTCTCCTCCTCCTAGAGTCCAGAATTTCCTCAACTTTGTATTCCTCCTCCCCCTCCACAATTACTGGACGGGGGGGGGGCAGTTGCGATCATAAGGCACTTGGGGGAGGGTCTTTGGCTAGCAATATCTGTGAAACACTGGATGGACTTTCATGGATGCTGGTAGCTGTAAACGATAAGCCACTGGATTTATCTGCTGTACCACAGTTAAAGGGCCCACAAACTTAGAGTCCAATTTCTTGGAGGGTCTGGTAGAGTTCAAAAACTTGGTAGAGAGCCACACTCTGTCTCCTACTGCAATCGCTGGCCCCTCTTGTCTGTGAGCATCTGCAGCTCTCTTGTAAGCACTCTTTGCCCTGTTCAGCTGCTCCTTTAACAACTCCTGTGCAGCTTGTTGCTCTTTAAGAAAATCAGCCATGGCTGGAACAGTTCCCTGCTGGGAGGAGGTGGGCAACACCCGAGGGTTAACCCCGTAGAGTGCCTGGAAAGGGGACATCTTGGTAGAGGACTGTACAGAATTATTATATGTAAATTCTGCCATGGGGAGCAGAGCTGGCCAATTGTCTTGCTGATAAGTGGTGTGACACCTGAGATACTGCTGTAACCATTGGTTAATTTTCTCGGCTTGCCCATTACTAGCAGGATGATGCGATGATGACAGGTGGATCTGGACCTCTAATGACTGGAAAAGGGCCCTCCAGAACCTGGAAGTGAACTGTGGGCCTCTGTCACTCACCAAGTGATTCACCATGGCTCTATACCTAAAAACATGGTCCATGAACAACTGCACTGTGGCTTGTGCAGATGGGAGGCCCTTGCAAGGAATAAAATGCGCCATTTTTGTGAAAAGGTCCACCACCACTAGTATGGAAGTCAGCCCCTGGACCGGGGGTAAATCAGTGATGAAATCCATGGAGATTGTATCCCAAGGCCTACTGGGGGTGGGTAGGGGTTGCAAGAGTCCTGTGGGCTTCCCAGGGAGAGGCTTGGCTCATCTGCAGGTGTGACAAGAAGCAACATAACCCTTTATGTCTGCAGTTATCTGAGGCCACCAGTAGTCTCTCAGAGCTCTATGGAGAGTTTTGAAAACACCTCTGTGGCCTGCCGTTTGATGGTCATGGCAAGGTCTCAGTACTTCTTCCCTCAGTGAAGGGGGAATATATAATCGCCCACTATGCCAGAGGATTCCTGCCTCCACATTGAATGGGGAGGCAGTGTCTTGCAGGCCCCTCTGGAGGTCATCCATCCTGGCCCTGGCATACGGGTCCTGTTGCTGTTGAGCTCTGACTCTTGTAAATAGGTCCTCTGCTTGTCTGCCTGCTGCTAAAATCTCTGTTTGGTTCCCCCTCATAGACTGATCAAAGTTGTGAGGTTGTAATATAGTAGCCTGTACCTCCTGGTGAGTGGCGGGGGTTGCCTGAAAGGATCAAGACAGGGCGTCTGCCAAGCAGTTTTGTGCCCCGGGCACATAAGAAATAACAAAATTGAAACAGGAGAAAAACTGGCTCCATCTGATTTGGCGTGGGGTGAGGGATCTGGTGTTTTGTAGAAGCTGTAAATTCTTGTGATTGGTGCAAACTTTCACAGGAAAGGTCGCCCCTTCTAGCCAGTGCCTCCACTCTTGGAATGCTGCTTTAATTGCCAGCAACTCCTTGTTAAAACATCATAGTTTCTCTCTGCTGGTGAGAGCATGCATGAAAAAAAGGCACACGGAAGCAATGTATTCTCGGTTTTGTTTGTATATTGCAATAACACCGCCCCAATGGCAATATCGGAAGCATCTGAATGCATTATGAATTGCTTCATGGGATCAGGGTGTCTTAACAGCGGCTGGGATGCAAAGCATTGCTTAAATTCTTGGAAGGCTGCTTGCTCTCTCTCCCCCCAAATGAATTTTGATCCTTTCTTCAAAAGCTGTGTGAGGGGTCTAGCCCTGTCACTAAAGTTTTTTATGAACCGCCTGTAGAAATTGCAAAATCCTAGATATCTTTGTACTTCTTTAACAATTCGGGGAGGTGGCCAAGAGAGAATTGCCTGGACCTTAGAAGGATCCATGGATATGCCTTCTGTTGATACCTTATAGCCCAGGAAATGTAATTCAGTTAAATCAAAGGCACACTTCTCTAGCTTGGCGAGCAGCTTGTTCTCTCTCAGTCTTTGTAAGACATTACGTACATGGGTTACATGAGTTGTAGCATCCTCAGAGAAAATTAATATGTCATCTAGATAAATGACCAGATACTTATCTAGTAAATCAGAGAAAATTTGATTCATAAATCGGGAAAATACGGCTCCTGCATTAGACAAGCCAAAGGGCAAAACAAGGTACTCAAATTTACCAAACCTGGTATCGAAGGCAGTTAGATATTCATGCCCCTCTTTCATCCAGATCAGATTGTACGCATACCTCAGATCCAACCTGGTAAAAACGCATGCCTTCTGTAAGCAATCCAGCAGATCAGAGATTAGAGGCAGCGGGTAAGTTTCTTTTTTTGTTAGTTTATTTAAAAAACTGAAATCGTGGACCACTCTCATGGGTGTCTCCTGGTTTGCAGGTGCCAACGGGTCAGGCTTCTTTGGTACGAAGAAGGTAGGAGCAGATGCTGGGGACGTAGATGGTCGGATGAACCCCTTTTGGAGATTAGAGTCCAAGTAATCCTTTAAGGTGGCTAGTTCCTTGGGGGACATGGGATATTGTTTCCTTGCTGGAATCCTGGCTCCTGGTATCAACTCAATGGTGCAATCACAGTCCCTAGGGGGGGGGGGTAGTGCTGTGGCCTCTTGTTCGCTGAAAACGTCTGCGAAATCTGCATACTTGGCTGGCAACTGGACCCCCCCTGCTTCTGTGACTGCGTTGGTTGCTGGAGAGCAGAGAGCGGAGAGCGGCTTGAATCTTGTGGTGCTGGCATTCCTTAGCTGGGAAGGAGATTGCTCCCGTAGTCCAGTTCAGCAATGGGTTGTGGATCCTCAGCCAAGGCATGCCTAGGATTACAGGCATATTAAGCGATGCAGTAATATAAAGCTGGATCCACTCAGTGTGGTCTCCCGTTGTCAGTTGCACCAGTTCTGTGAACCTTCTAATCGGCCCTGCCTTGAGGGGCTGGCCGTCAATGGTGTCCACTTCTATGGGACATGGCAATTCTATGGTCAGGATGTTGAAGTCTTGTATGGTCTGCACATCAATAAAATTGGTTGAAGCTCCGGAATCCACGATGGCCTCTAGCTTGACCTGGTGCTCTGGGTTGACATGCATTAGTACTGGTAAGTAGTAAAAGGATTGCCTAGAATCCTCGGAATGAGCCCTCCTTAATTGATTGATGGTCTCCCTGCTGAGCTCTGTGGAGGGAGACCGACGGAGTTTCCCTGGTTGGAAGCAGAGGCGGAGATGGCTCTTGTTTCAGCTGCTTGCCCTGGGGGTCTTACTGAAGTTGCTTGGCTTCTCGCTGGGCAAGCTCTCACCATGTGCCCCTGGGCTCCACAGTAAAAACAGAGGGCTCTCTCTCTCCTTCTCTGCTTCTCAGCCTCAGAAATAAGCCTCCTGCTCACCCCGATCTGCATCAGCTCCTCTGGTCCTGAGTGAGTAGATGCTACGGAGAGAGCTGGAAATCCTGGAAGCGCTCTGAGGGCCCTGTTTCTCCCCGGCTGCATCTGTCTGAGCTCTTCTAGCCTGACAACTATGACCACAGACAACTGATATAAGGCTTCTAGGTTAGCTGGTGTTCCCTGGTGCACTAATTCATTCTTAATTTCTTCATCCAGCCCCTGTTTGAATTGGTCTTTTAATGCACTCTCATTCCAGTCCAGATCTCCTGCTAACAACCTGAAATCAGCAATGTAGATTCCCACCCTCTTGTTACCTTGCTTGAGCTTCCGAATATCCCGGCTGGCAGTGACCTCTCTGATCGGGTCGTCAAAGTGTGCTCGGAACCCTGCCAAAAAGTTCTGGTAGTCATTGAGAATCGGGTCGTTGTTCTCCACCATGGGAATAGCCCATTTGTCTGCTGATCCCTTTAGCAGACTTAGGATGAAGGTGACTCTGGTTCTGTCTGTGGGAAACTCTGCCGGTCTGCTGTCGAAAAACATTGTGCACTGTGTGAGAAAGGTTCTCAACTGTCCTGCTTCTCCTCCAAACTTCTCTGGTAGACTGCCCTGGGATCTCAAGACTACTGGCGGAGCTGCTGCTGCTGCTGCTGGCACCGGTTGTGGGTTAATCGGAGCTGGTTGTTGTAACTGCTGTAGCATGGCAGCTTGTAATGTGTTAACCTGTAGATCTACTTGTTGTTGGTGTTGTTGCAGGGCTGCTGCCAATTGTTGGATGGTGAGCCGAATTTCTTGGTTTTCTGAAGACATTTCCAAATGTCTCCCCTTTAAATTCTTTGTTCCTCCCTCTTTCGATGGGAGTAGGAGTTTGTTAGGATTGATGTCCTAACAGCCAGGAACCACACTGAGACAAGGAATAGGTCTCTAGTGTTTTATTACTGCTACATAACAGAAAATCCTAACAAACTGAAGAAGCGTGGGAAAAACCCAGACATATAAACCCCAAAGGCTAAGGCGGGCCCGATCTGTGTCTCTTTGAATGGCTACCTAATCCCTCAGTACTATGCATGCGCTTTACAGCCTGGATGGGAGCCCCCTGCTCGCCATCCTTACTCATGACACTGAGAATGATGAAAGAGCACCAAATTCAAACTCAAAACCCTCGGTGCAAGTGAAATCCCTCCCCCCATAGAATCTTCTCAAGTTCACAATTCCAGGTGCTCCTAACAGTTTCTGATGGTCTGCAGGAAAAGTCCTTGAACAGAGAACATAACCCAGACACATTCCATTGTAATGAATTCAGATACAGAGCTTGGTACAAGGTTTCACAGCAGCTCCCTCCCAAACAGAAACGTGCATCAGCACCATGGCACATGAAACGTTACAATGCCCCCCCCCCCAAAAAAAGAAAGAACACATTAAGCGGCAGGCTTCAAAGGGTAAGCAAGGTGGAAACAGCGAACGAAATCAGGAGCATTAACATGGCGGGCAGACACCCATTCAGGATGAGGAAAGTGTTCCCATTGGACCAGATACTGAAGGGTGCCTCAAAGCTTGGGAGAATCAACAATATCCTTGACCTCAAAGTGTTGTTGGCCATCAATCATGATTGGAGCAGGAGGAGGTGGTTGAGGATGCCAGCATGAGGAGTGATGCATAGGCTTGAGCAAGCTGCAATGGAAAACAGGGTGCAAGCATTTCAAATTGTGAGGCAGGTCCAATTTAACAGTAAATGGATTGATAAGATCAACAATAGGGAAAGGACCAATGAACTTGGGAGCAAGTTTTTTAGAGGGTTGTGGCAACTTGATAAATTTGGTAGATAGATACACCTGATCCCCAATCTTGAAGTCATGTTGTAAGGAACGATGCTTATCAGCTTGGAACTTGTAAGCAGCTTGGGCACCAGCCAAAGCTTGTTGAATCACCAGCCAGGAATCAGACAGCTTAACAGCCCAGTCAGATGCAGAACATGTTTGGGAAGGGGGCTGTGGCAGTTCAGGGATGGGAACAAAGTCGTGACCAGAAACCACACAAAAAGGGGTTTGTCTGGTACTCTGATGGACAGCATTGTTGTAAGCCACTTCAGCAAAAGGTAATAACTCCACCCAATCGTCTTGATGGTAGTTAATGTATGCTCTAAGGAATTGTTCAAGGGCGGAGTTCAAAATCTCAGTAGATCCGTCAGTCTCAGGATGGGAAGAGGTGGACAGCGCTTGTTTGGTGCCAATCAATTTTAAAAATGATTTCCAAAACTGGGAAGTAAACTGTGTCCTGTGGTCACTGACCAAATGGGAGGGGCTACCATGGAGGCGGTAGATGTGGTGGAGAAATAGGCATGCCAATTGTGGGGCTGATGGGATGGATGCACGTGGAATGAAATGCGCTTGTTTGGAGAAAAAAGTCTTTTACAACCCAAATTACAGTTTTCTTCTGACTGGGAGGAAGATCCACAATAAAATCCATAGAAATCTCATCCCAGGGATGGGACGGGCTGGCCACTGGCTGTAGAAGCCCCTGTGGTTTTCCTCCTTTTCACTTTGACATGGCACAAACAGGACAGGAAGCAACATAGTATTTTACATCACTTCTCAAGGTTGGCCACCAAAATTGACGATGAACCAAATGCAAGGTTTTGAGAAAACCAAAGTGTCCAGCAAGTTTATCATCATGGGAATGCTGCAAAACATCAGCTCTTAAAGTTTCAGGCACATAAAGGCGGTGTTCCACCCATGCCAGACCGATGTCAAAAGAAACATTGTCTCTATTAGCTAGCAACCAAGTGTCAGATTTCAGTGCCTGGAGAAAGTCCTTCTGTAACTGACAAGGAACTTGCACTTTCCGCTTCCCAGACTGGGCTGGGGGCGGGGTTGCCTGTGCACGGGTCTGGCTCTGAGTGACAGCAACCAAGCCCAGTTGTGGTCCAGTGAGAACAGTCCCAACCACATCTGCCCCCTGGTCAAAATCCTGAGGTAAAAGTGACAAAGCATCAGCCAGAAAGTTTTGCTTTCCCAGGATAAATTTTAACTGGAAGTTGAAACGACTGAAAAACTGAGCCCAGCGAATTTGTTTAGGACTGAGATGCCGGGGGTACAGAGGGCTTCCAAATTCCTGTGATCAGTCCAAACAACGAAAGGGCATTTAGTGCCTTCAAGGAGGTGATGCCAGGCTTCCAAAGTGGCTTTTACAGCAAATGCCTCCTTTTCCCAAACATGCCAACGGAGTTCATTTTCAGAAAATTTCCTGGATAGATAAGTGCAGGGTTTTAAGTGATTTTCAGAATCTCTCTGTAACAAAATAGCCCCAACTGAGGAGACAGATGCATCAACTTGGACCACAAAGGGGCGTTCAGGATCAGGGTGCTGTAGAATAGGCTCAGCAGTGAAAAGGGATTTCAGTTTTTTGAACGCTGCCTGGCATTCAGGCGTCCAATTCAGCACGGCTCCAGGGTGTTTTACCTTGTGTGTCTCCCCCAAGCCCTTGGTACAGAGTAAATCAGTGAGGGGCAAGGCAATCTCAGTGAATCCCTGGATAAATTGGCGATAATAATTACTGAACCCTAGGAAACTTTGCAATTGCCTCCAGGTGCAGGGACGTTCCCAACTTAAAATCGCCTGAATTTTTGCAGGGTCCATTTCAATGCCCTTGTCAGACACCCTATAGCCTAGATAGTCAAGTTGGGTCTTGTGAAACTCACATCTGGAAAGATTGGCATAGAGTTTGGCATCTCTAAGCTTGCATAACACCTGTTTGAGGAGGTGCTCGTGTTCCTCCTTGGTTTCAGTGTAAATGAGAACATCTAAGTAAACCAGGACCCCTTTAAACAAATGAGCAGGTAAAACTTCATTAATCAACTGCATGAAGACCCCGGTGTCATGAGTAAGGATGGCGAGCAGGGGGCTCTCACCCAGACTGTCAAGCGCATGCGTAGCACTGAGGAACTGTTCAGCCATTCAAAGAGACACAGATCGGGACTGCCTTAACCTTTGGGGTTTATATGGCTGGGTTTTCCCACGCTTTCTCAGTTTGTTAGGATTCTTGTTAAGTACTACTAATAAATATTAGAGACCAAGTCCTCGCCTCAGTGTGTTTCCTGGTAATCAGGACACCCAGGTGCCCCTGCTAACCCAAAAGGAAGGACTTTGTACTGAAATGAACCCAGTGGGCAATTAAAAGCAGTTTTCCACTCACCCCCAGCTCGTATGCGGATGTGGAAATAGGCTTTGCGAAGATCGAGCTTGGAGAAAATCTTGCCCTTTGACAAATGAGCTAACATGTCCTTCATGAGCGGAAGAGGGTACTTGTTGAGAATTGAGATGGAATTTAACCCTCCATAGTCCATACAGAGACAAAGCGTGCCATCTTTCTTTTCCTGGAATAGCACAGGGGCCCCAACTGGGGAATTAGCAGGTTCAATAAATCCTCTTGACAGATTTTTGTCAATACAGTCCCGTAATGCCTCAAGCTCCTTCTGAGTCATTGGATAAATTTTTGGCTTGGGCAATTGAGCATTGGGAACCAACTCTATTGCACAGTCAGTTTTCCGGTGGCGGGGGGGGGGGGGGTAGCTGATCTGCTTCCATTTCCCCAAATACATCTGCAAAGTCTTGGTATTGATCGGGCAAGCCTTCTAAATGTCCCAAGTTAGGGTGCGGCATGGCGATCGCAGCCCTTCCAACCCCCACACGCGCAGCTCTCTCCGCTGTAGGAGCTTGGTAAAACTCATCTTTAAAAGTCACAGTTCTATGTTCTCAGTTTATATAGGGGCTTTGATAGGTCAACCAGGGGATCCCCAGAATTACCAAGGGATTGCCAACAGGTGCTACAATGAATTTCAAAGTCTCACAGTGGCTGCCCATTTGCATTGCAACAGTTCCAGTGAAATGGGTTGCCACCCCCACCCCACCATTGAACCATCCAACTGTGTGAAGATCAAAGGCTGCTGGAGGGGAAAGCTAGGCAGTTCCAAAGCAGCAACCGGATCAGGGTGAATTAAACACCTGGAACACCCAGAGTCAACTAAAGCCTCCATGGTTCATGGAGGAACTGAGGGTTCTGAAGAGGATTAAGAGATGTCTAGAGCACTGCTGGAGGAAGTCAAAGACCGAATCTGACTGAACACTAGTTAGAGCTGCTATTAAGGCCTACCTTGTGGTGATAAGAGCAGTGAAGCACCAATACTTCTCCACCCTTATCGTGTCCGCAGAATGCCACCCGATGGCCCTATTTAAGATCACTCAATCCCTTTTGGGGATGCTGGGCCTAGTGACCCACCTACAGGGTCGTGCAGAGGAGTTTTAAGAGCATCTGCAGGATAAAATCGCTCAGATCCTCTCTATGCTAGATTCCAAGTGTGAAGCATGGTCCGTGGAAATACCAAGTTATCTGGGAACAGTTTGATCCTGTTGGACCCGAGGAAGTGGACAGGATCCTCCGGACAGTAAATGCCACCATGTGCCAGCTAGACCCATGTCCCTCCTGGATGGTGAAAGCTGCTCGGGAGGTGACATGTGGATGGGTCCAGGCGATGGTTAATACATCCTTGAGGGAGGGGTTGTTTCCATCTGTCCTTGAGGAGGCGTTGGTATCACTGGACCCTACTGTATTGGACAATTTTTGTCCAGTCTCCCACATCCCCTTTTTGGGGAAAGTGGTGGCATTACAGTTCCAGAGGGTTCTGGATGAAATGGATTATCTAGACCCATTTCAGTCAGATTTCAGGCCCAGATATGGGACAGAAATGGCATTGGTTACACTTATGATCTCTGGCGGGAGCAGGATGGTGGCAGTGCATCCTTGCTTTTCTTGATCTCTCAGTGGCTTTCGATACCATCAACTATGGTATCCTTTTGGGGTGGCTCAGGGAGTTGGGGGTGGGCGGCGTGGTTCTGCACTGGTTCACCTCCTTCCTCCAGGGCCAGTCCCAGTCGGTGGTGATGGGGGGAGAGATCCAATCTTCAACCCTTCCATTGTGGGGTGCTGCAGGGTTCAGTTCTCACTCCTCTCCTATTCAACATCTACATGAAACCGCTGGGTGAGATCATCCATCATCATGGGGTGAGGTATCATCAGTATGCTGATGGTACTCAACTGTATATCTCCATCCCAGGTGAAGTAAGTGATGTTGTGACTGCCTTTTCCAGGTGCCTGGAGGCTGTGGGGGCCTGGATGGGGAACAACAGGCTTCAGCTGAACCCTGGTAAGATGGAGTGGCTGTGGGTTAAGGGCTCTTCCGTATCCGGGACTTTGTCATCTTTGGTTCTGGATGGGGTTGCACTGCCCCAGACAGAACTGGTATGTCACTTGGGGGTCCTCTTGGACTCACGGCTCCTGCTCAAAGAGCAGGTGGCAGCTGTGGCCAGGAGGGCCTTTGCGCAACTTCGTGCTGTGTGCCAGTTCCACCCCTTCCTGGATTGGGAAGCCCTTTGAACGATCACTTATGCCCTTGTTATCTCCCATATTGACTACTGCAATGCGCATTACATGGGGTTACCCTTGAAGAGTACCCTTGAAGCTTCAGCTGGTCCAAAATGCAGCCATGCGAGCTATTTGTGGCGCCCCTAGAAGGACCCATATAACACCTTTGCTTCGCAAGCTGCACTGGATACCAGTTTGCTTCTGGGTCTAATTCAAGGTGTTGCTTATCACCTTTAAAGCCCTACATGGCATGGGGCCAGGTTACCTGAGGGACCGCCTCTTCCCTGTTTCATCTACCCACCCAATCTTGCAGAGAGGGCATGCTGAGGACCCCATCGGTAAGAGAATTCCATCTGGTGGGGTCCAGGAAGCGGGCCATCTCTGCAGTAGTGCCCGCCCTTTAGAACTTCTTGCCCCCGGAGGTGAGGCTAGCCCCATTGCTCCTGGCCTTTCAGAGAAACTTGAAGACCTGGCTCTGCCAGCTGGCCTGGGGCAGGGAGGAGAGGAGTCATATCTGGGGTTGGCTAGTGCCTTGAAGCACCCCTTCCACGTGAAGACTGAATGAGATACAGCCATCTGGACTTTATTTTTATTTATATTATTAATAATATGTAATTTTATAATGTATTTTATATATTTATTGTTTTACTGAGTATTTTGTTGTAAACTGCCCAGAGTCCCTCTGGTGGGAGGAGATGGGCGGTGACAAATTTGATAAATAAATAAATTTGACTTTGGCAGGAAAGCCCCATTGAGACAGCTGAGATCTTTTCTTGTCTTGTTGTCCATTGTCTTCTTGATCTAGGTTTGAGGAACCAGCAGTCTCTGAGATCTCCCATGCAAGGACCTCTCCAGTACCTCTGTAATCCTCTTTAAACAAGGTCTGCTGCCAAATTTTCAACCAGCAGGCAAGGCATCCCTTTCTCCTGGTGCATCCAATAAATATCCTTTTCTGATTATGAAATATCTGGTTATGAAATATCATTTTCTGATTATGAAATATCATTTTTTTATTATGAAGAACAGCTTTACTATCTGCATTAGAAAAACAGCCATACATATAAATAGACACTACTATACAGGTACAAGACAACTTTAAAGACAATAAGCTATTGAACTCCATGAATGAATCTCCTTTGTGTCTTGCAGAAAGGCCTGCACAGAGCTGGCACTTCATATGCAACTGACTAAACAGTCTCCTTAAAGGGATAATACATTTCACAACAAAAATGTTCAAAGGAACAGATTTTGTCTGTGCAAAAGACACAAGTAGCAGTTTTTCTCTCTCTCCTCTGCCTGGCTGCTTGATCTCTCCTGCTGGACTGGATCTCATCCATCTTGGCTTGTCTAAATCTGTCCATTTCTCTTCTTGGTTCTTCAAAACTCAATATTCCTCCAGGTGATCCACTGGTCAATTTCTTTAAGGGTGAAACTGCCCACCACTCTCCCTCTGTGGCTTGCCAAAGAATGTTTCTGAATTCTTTATACCCTCACCCCCAAACTGACTCTCTCCCCTTGTTAGTTGCAGGGAGTAGAATCCACAGAGAAAGAAAAAAGCCACAGTGGGGGGAAAAAAAGCCTTGTGCTTTCTCCCTTTTACCTCTTGCTTATTCATGAGTAAGCTTTCTCTCTTGCTTTAAAGATTAGTCTCTTATTCCCTTTACAGTATCTCCTCAGGTTGCCTCTTGCTCAGATAACCTTTTCATTTACTTTTGCCTGGCCATAACATAAGATTATCTTCTTCTGCTCTCTGTTCCCTCCTTTCTCAGTGTGTATTTTAGTCTGTGTGTGTATCCACAACTCCACAGTTTTTTATGTTTTTCCTAATGTTTGTTACTGCTTCTCTGTTCCTTGCAATATACCCTCTCCATTGCTGGGGATCTGATTCCCTTCCCTGACTCCCAACTGTCCACCAGCATCTTATTACTTCCCTTAATCTCTACCTTTGCTTTCCTTAGCATCACTGACAATCCTATTTCCTCCAGTTCTGATTCTGGGTTACATACCTTTGCATCTAGAGCCTTATCACCCAAGTGATAAGCCAGTTTGTTCTAGTGGTTAAGGTGCTGGGCTAGAAACCAGGAGGCTGTGAGTTCTAGTCCTGCCTGAGGCATGAAAGCCGGCTGGGTGACCTTGGGCCAGTCACTCTCTCTCAGCCCAACCCACCTCACAGGGTTATTGTTGTGGGGAAAATAGGAGGAGGAAGGAATATTAGGTATGTCCACCACCTTGAGTTATTTATAAAAATAATAATAAAGGCAGGATAGAAAATAAATAAATAAGTTAACTTCCTTACTTTTCCTAGCAAACTTTGTATCAGACTTTAATCCCTTATTTATTCTTAAACTTTACTGCAACCCTCTGGGTTACACATATAAACAACTGAGAATTACATATTTTCCCCCTTAAGGAATTGACAAATTTACCTGATGAAGAAATGCCATCTGGTAAAAAAAAAATGTCTGAATGATCTCTGGGTCTATAGTTCATTATAAAAACAATGGATTTTGATGAGAGTGCATGCAGCCTGGCTGTGACAATGACCTCAGTGAAGGGTTTGTCATGCTCAGACAGAAAAGGTGTTGTAATAACAGAACTTTTTCAAAGCAAAATCAAAAAGTCAGCTCCTGTCTCACTGAGCAAGTCAAGGGGAGCTAGGAATTGTGATGGATCATGATATTCTGTTGATTCTCTGATTCTCCTTCAATAAGGACTATACTGGCTGTCTTCCATTGTCTGATTCTCTATACAATCTAATGTCAGAAAATATGTCTTCAATGATGAGGTTTTTGTTTGAGTTTAAGGAGCTTGTCGCAATGCAAACAAATCTGAAATTAGATAAACTGAAAGGAGGAAAAATGTAAATTCCACAGAAACAATTCAAACACCTTTAAGGTATGCTTTCCTGACAGTGGTATAAATTAGTTTATATCCCCAACAAAACCTAAAAGTAAGAAATAATACTGAGAAAATGGCAAATAGAACACCTTATATGTGCACTAAAATAATGAATTCATGAATGCTTTAGGTTATACTTAAACTCATACACAATTAATTTTAAATAAGAGGGGGAAGGATTTGAAGAACAGCCCTAAGAAACAGGTTAAGAGTAATACTGCAACTAAAACTAAGATCTTAGATTCGGATGGGGGAAAATCCCATAACCCCAAAAGTGGCCACTGCCAAACTTTGAATATAATTCAGGATCCATTGTCTATGGCAAAGGTTCCAATGAGAACCATATTAGCACTCTCAAAACACGAATAATATGAAACAAACCATGACGCCTATAGCTAACACAACATTATCTGATACTCGTAATTAGCTCAACCAAATGCACACTCATGCAATAGGAGCAGAAAGTACACTCTCTGAAACTTATCTTGTTTACATCCACCATTTTAAGATTAAAATATATCTCAAAAGTAAGATATCTACTTCAAACTAGGTCTCCACTCAAGCAACTGTAAACATTTTGTGCCATTTAGTACTCTAACTAAACTGAGGAGTTCAAAGATATGTGTCATAGAAAACACATCAGAGTTAGAAAATTTAAGGATATCTCTCCCATTGTGTCTTTAGGAGATATAATATCAGGGGGAAATTATATATCTGGTGAATGCTGATTGATCCAGCTACATCTGTTCACATGCACACAGCCCCCTACAATTATTCTAAATCATTGATGTAATGCTGGGACATCGCTCCCTACTTTCCAACAAGGAGACTCAGCCTGGAAGCAAGCCAATGGAGTAAAGAAAGACTTTTTATTCTTTTCAACCCAACAGAATACAGAAAAGAAATTATGTAGAAGAGGTAAGGCTCTGTCCATTAGAAGGATAATTTTTCAAAACCTAAACAGAGCAGGAGCAAATTTGGTACAGGAGGGAGAAGCTGGCAAAAGAAATGTTGGTTTTGAAAATGTGCTGGATTTGGTCAAGAGCTGCAGAGAAACAAAAAAAAAAAAAAAAAAAACCCAATGAGAGTAGCTGGAGGCAGCTCAGAATGTTACCAGCTTTGCTGCAGTAAGCTCCTCTTTCCTCCTGGTTACATGGCTTGAATGGAGCTGCTATTAAGGGGTTGAATTAATTCCAGAAGCCATGTTCTACATGCTTTTCCTACCTTGTTACTGCAATTAATCAGATAAACAGAAAGATGTCAGGGGCAACGCAAAAAATCCTGTATTTTACCACTTCAATGAGAAGAAAGAAAGAAAAGGATGCAGAGTGGAATTTTAAAGACAACCAGCAGGTCACACAATGAGTGGGGCATTATTGGGTCAGAGAACTTGATATTGTGGTATAAACTACTATCACAGTGAAGATTAAATCAAGTGTTGTAACAGTTCTAATTCCTGTCATTTATATTCTGAAACAATTAAATACAACAATAACTAATTGTTTGGTTGCTTTCTGAGTATTTTTATAAGTATCATTTTCATAGTATTTCATTATAATTATATCAACTTAATGAAGAGGCTCCTGTTGTAATAGTGATGGTGATCATGTGAAGGAGATATGTACCAGTTAGTTCTTTTTTATTAGTAGTTTATTAAAAATTACAATGATAAAAAACTAATAAACTAAAAAATAAAAGTATAAAAATAAAAAATAGAAGGTGCAGAGAAGAAAAAATTAGAAAGGAAAATAGAAAAGGAAAAAATATATAGTAAAGAAAAAGAAAACATATGAAGAAATGATTTCCCCCTTCATCACAACAAGTATAAACAATTTTAGAAACTTATTATCTTCTCTTAAAATTCAACAAATAATCTCTTCTTCCCATATCCCATCTTGTATCTATAAACAAATCCTTAAAAACGTGTTGTTTCAGTCCTGATCAGCAAAAATCCATTGAGTCTCAGGACTACAGCTTCCACTTTCCAATATTATATCCAATTCCATCTGTTGTTGTTTAAAAGGGGTTGCTTTCTCATCTTCCTCTGGAAAATCATTTCTTATGCTGATGATGCTGATGCTGGTAATCAATCCACTAGAACCTATTTCAAATTATCCTGACCTATTCTCTACCAAAGTCATAAAGTTGGATTCTGAAAGGAGTAGCTTATAAAAAGTGGGGAGCTTCAAGTTTCCCAATCATCTCGCTAACAGAAAGAAAAAAACTAATAAGACTGTGACATAACAAACATATAAATAAGCTTATGAGGAATGGGCTTGGGGAGAGGACAAACTATTGATATTTTTTTGGACTTCAGCATTGCTCAGCATATCAAGACAAAGAACAAGCTGGACATGTGGCCAGTTGATATGTTTTGTGAAGTTTGTGGTCTCAGCTCTAACTAAGCTAACTTATTTCAGCAGGGGAAAGGAAACAGGGATATCTAACGAAAGGAAGTATTACAACTTACAGAAAAGATGACATAGATATATTTACTGGAACATGTGGCCTTGCCAAAATGGGTTCTTTTGTACCCAAGGTGGTTTATTCAGACTCACATGAAGGTCCCCCAATAAAGCACTGCACACACAAAGATTTTAGATCTCCCCTTATATGTCTGGGGTCCTTTTACTTAAAACAAAATGATGTACAATATAGAAGTGTGTTCTGTATAACTATGTGATTAATACGGTCCTAGTTTATAACTACTTCAGCAAAGGATCGTTACCTTGTCGTGGTGCTGGAGCTTGAGCACCTCAGTGATGCCATGAGCTAAACTGTGAAGGGCCACTCAAGACGGGAAGGTCATGACAGAGAGGTCAGACTAAATGCGATCCCTGGGGAAGGTAATGGCAACCCACCCCAGTATTCTTGCCGTGAAAACTCAATGGATCAATACAACCAGAGATATGTCAGCATACCATCAGAAGGTGAGTCCCCCAGGTCGGAAGATGGTCAAAATGCTACTGGGAAGGAACAGAGGATGAGTTCAGCTAGCCCCAGACGCGATGACGCAGCTAGCTCAAAGCCGAAAGGATGGCTAGCGGCCGACGGTGCTGGTGGTGAACGGCGAATCCGATGTTCTAAGGATCAACACACCATTGGAACCTGGAATGTAAGATCTATGAGCCAGGGCAAATTGGATGTGATTACTGGTGAGATGTGAAGATTAAAGATAGACATTTTGGGCGTCAGTGAACTGAAATGGACTGGAATGGGCCACTTCACATCAAATGACCACCAGATCTACTACTGTGGACAAGAGGACCACAGAAGAAATGGAGTAGCCTTCATAATTAATAGTAAAGTGGCTAAAGCAGTGCTTGGATACAATCCAAAAAACGATAGAATGATCTCAGTTCAAATTCAGGGCAAGCCATCTAACATCACAGTATACAATATACGCCCCAACCACAGATGCTGAAGAAGCTGAAGTAGAGCAGTTCTATGAGGATCTGCAGCAGCTACTGGACAACACACCTAAAAGAGATGGTATTTTCATCACGGGAGACTGGAATGCTAAGGTGGGCAGTCAAATGACACCTGGAACTACAGGTAAGCATGGCCTGGAAGAACAAAATGAAGCAGGACATAGGCTGATAGAATTTTGCCAAGACAACTCACTCTGCATAACAAACACTCTCTTCCAACAACCTAAGAGACGGCTTTATACATGGACTTCCCCAGATGGACAACACCGAAATCAGATTGACTACATCCTTAGCAGCCAAAGGTGGCAGACATCTATACAGTCGGTAAAAACAAGACCTGGAGCTGACTGTAGTTCCAATCACGAACTTCTTATTGCACAATTTAGGATCAGACTAAAGAGATTAGGGAAGACCCACAGATCAGCTAGATATGAGCTCACTAATATTCCTAAGGAATATGCAGTGGAGGTGAAGAATCGATTTAAGGGACTGAACTTAGTAGATAGGGTCCCGGAAGAACTATGGACAGAGGTTCGCAACATTGTTCAGGAGGCGGCAACAAAATACATCCCAAAGAAAGAGAAAACCAAGAAGGCAAAATGGCTGTCTGCTGAGACACTAGAAGTAGCCCAAGAAAGAAGGAAAGCAAAAGGCAACAGTGATAGGGGGTAATATGCCCAATTAAATGCAAAATTCCAGAGGTTAGCCAGAAGAGATAAGGAATTATTTTTAAACAAGCAATGTGTGGAAGTGGAAGAAGACAATAGAATAGGAAAGAGAAGAGACCTCTTCCAGAAAATTAGAAACATCAGAGGTAAATTCCAGGCAAAAATAGGTATGATCAAAAACAAAGATGGCAAGGACCTAACAGAAGAAGAAGAGATCAAGAAAAGGTGGCAAGAATATATGGAAGACCTGTATAGGAAGGATAACAATATCGGGGATAGCTTTGACGGTGTGGTCAGTGAGCTAGAGCCAGGCATCCTGAAGAGTGAGGTTGAATGGGCCTTAAGAAGCATTGCTAATAACAAGGCAACAGGAGACGACGGCATCCCAGCTGAACTGTTCAAAATCTTGCAAGATGATGCTGTCAAGGTAATGCATGCTATATGCCAGCAAATTTGGAAAACACAAGAATGGCCATCAGACTGGAAAAAATCAACTTATATCCCCATACCAAAAAAGGGAAACACTAAAGAATGTTCAAACTATCGAACAGTGGCACTCATTTCACATGCCAGTAAGGTAATGCTCAAGATCCTGCAAGGTAGACTTCAGCAATTCATGGAGCGAGAATTGCCAGATGTACAAGCTGGCTTTAGAAAAGGCAGAGGAACTAGGGACCAAATTGCCAATATCCGATGGATCATGGAAAAAGCCAGGGAGTTTCAGAAAAACATCTATTTCTGTTTTATTGACTATTCTAAAGCCTTTGACTGTGTGGACCATAACAAATTGTGGCAAGTTCTTAGTGGTATGGGGATACCAAGTCATCTTGTCTGCCTCCTGAAGAATCTGTATAACGACCAAGTAGCAACAGTAAGAACAGACCACGGAACAACGGACTGGTTTAAGATTGGGAAAGGAGTATGGCAGGGCTGTATACTCTCACCCTACCTATTCAACTTGTATGCAGAACACATCATGCGACATGCTGGGCTTGAGGAATCCAAGGCTGGAGTTAAAATTGCTGGAAGAAACATTAACAATCTCAGATATGCAGATGATACCACTTTGATGGCTGAAAGCGAAGAGGAACTGAGGAGCCTTATGATGAAAGTGAAAGAAGAAAGTGCAAAAGCTGGCTTGCAGCTAAACCTCAAAAAACCAAGATTATGGCAATCATCTTGATTGATAACTGGCAAATAGAGGGAGAAAATGTAGAAGCAGTGAAAGACTTTGTATTTCTAGTTGCGAAGATTACTGCAGATGCTGACTGCAGTCAGGAAATCAGAAGACGCTTAATCCTTGAGCAATGACAAATCTCGATAAAATAGTTAAGAGCAGAGACATCACACTGACCACAATGGTCCGCATAGTTAAAGCAATGGTGTTCCCCGTAGTAACATATGGCTGCAAGAGCTGGACCATAAGGAAGCCTGAGAGAAGGAAGATCGATGCTTTTGAACTGTGGTCTTGGAGGAAAATTCTGAGAGTGCCTTGGACTGCAAGAAGATCCAACCAGTCCATCCTCCAGGAAATAAAGCCAGACTGCTCACTTGAGGGAATGATATTAAAGGCAAAACTGAAATACTTTGGCCACATCATGAGAAGACAGGACACCCTGGAGAAGATGCTGATGCTAGGGAGAGTGGAGGGCAAAAGGAAGAGGGGCCGACCAAGGGCAAGGTGGATGGATGATATTCTAGATGTGATGGACCCATCTCTGGGGGAGCTGGGGGTGTTGACGACCGACAGGAAGCTGTGGCGTGGGCTGGTCCATGAAGTCACAAAGAGTCAGAAGCGACTAAACGAATAAACAACAAGTTTATAACTAACCTATATTCCTAATAAGCTTATCTTATATAACTATTTCTAACCTTACCTAATACAGATATAAAACTACCTATGCTTATATTACTACTACTTCTACAAACTAATGCTGCTGCTACTATATCTAGTACACAGAGCGTCTTTAAGAGGACAGCTTTACACACTTGCCCCTCTCCAGATGTTTGCTGCAAGCCTTTTCTTCTGCTTGTCTTTTCCTCTGGACTTTCCAAGTCTCTGTGGGAAAACAAATGCCTTTGCTTTCTTTGGTTGCTGTATTTCTCCATTCTGGCTGCCAGCTGCAAACTCCAAATACACACCAGCTCTTCACGCACATTCTGCTCGCTCTCCTCCTGTTCCAGATGAAGGCTTTTTATCAGCCTCTCGGCCGTCCCAAATGCTGATCAAAGGTTTGAAGTAGAGGAGAGGAAGGTGATCACAGGTCCCTGTAATCTTCTTACAGCCTGTCCTTTTGCAGATGGGTACACAAATGAGAGGGTCTTTATTCTTAGGAAATTACCTGGAACTATTACTAAGCAATTGATACTTTGTGGGAGTCAGTGTTCTAGTTTATAGTTTCCTATACACTGGAATCAAACAAGACAGACTTCTAGTTAACAAGTTACCCTGTCCAAATCCAAGGGAATTTTTAAAATAGTATAAAAAAATAGTTTAAAAAGCCACATGAAGCCTATGAGCCATGGACTCCTCACCCCTGACTTAACTACTGTATTTAATAAAACCAGACATATTTCTTACCTTCTGGGACAGGTGTTCGTAAACTTTTTGAGCCATGCACCCCTTTGAGAATCCAGTGAACCTATGGACCCCATCACAGAAAAATGTATTTAAATGCATAAAATTATATACATAGCTATAGGCTGTATTAAAAAGGGAACTAATTATGCTCAAATACACTTTTTAAAATATTTAAAAATATCAATATGTAAAAATATGTAAAAATATGTAAAAATATGTAATATGGCACTATACATGCTTTAATAATTCATTAAATCAATAATTACCCACTTTAAGACATAATAAGTTTAGATAGTAAGATTTATTGAAGTCAGCAAACATCTTTTGGAGTTTAGAGGGCATAAATTGTTTTGCTGCCTGCATATATGATTGAATGAAAAGCTAAATTTTAGTTAGGAGTTAGTGAAAATAAAGTTATTTTTCCCATCCAAGTTCACAGACCCCCTGAAATTTATCCATAGACCACAAAGGTTCTGTAGACTCCAGATTAAGAACCCCTGTTCTAGAGTTTCTCTACCTTCACTAATAATTATTGTATTTTTGTTTAAGAAGCCATCAAGAACATTATTCACACATATAGTAAAGGTAAAGGTTTCCCTTGACATAAAGTCCAGTCGTGTCCGACTCTAGGGGGCGGTGCTCATCTCCGTTTCTAAGCCGTTAGAGCCGCCGTTGTCCGTAGACCCGTCCGTGGTCATGTGGCCAGCATGACAACACGTAACGCCGTTACCTTCCCGCCAAAGCGGTACCTATTGATCTACTCACATTTGCATGTTTTCGAACTGCTAGGTGAGCAGGAGCTGGGACTAGCAACGGGAGCTCACCCCGTCGCGCGGATTCGATTCTTACAAAAAATATGGTGTAGGTATATGGTGCCTTTCCTGTGGGCCATGTCTGTATTGTTGCAATGATTGCTCCTGTGTCTCTTAAGGCATTCTAACACCCACCTAAATAGAGGTGGGCAATTAAGTAAATGTGCAACTGGAATGGAGGTTTGTCACCTTGTTAGTGTGCACCTCTACTGCCTACATTTCATCTAAGTCATATCCTTTACAGTATATTGACAAAGGTGGCCGTTACTGCTGTCAGTTCTTTAGAGTCTGTATTGCTAAGGAACAGCTAGCTGAATTCTCTGCCATCTCAAATTTCACTAAAAGTACTGACAGCTGAAAATTTGATTACAGACTATGTTATTGTGGGTGGCAGCTGGAATTGTAGAAGGCAAGCTCCTTGGAAGTGCCTTAGAAAACTTGCAGTGCTGGCAGTCACAAAACTTTTGGACATCAGTCATCAATAGAAACCACAGTGGAACTTTATGGGGTTAATGATGACTATCTCCTTAATGGCAGGAGCCAGTTTGGTGTAGTGGCTAAGGCATCAGGCTAGAAACTGGGAGGCTGCGAGTTCTAGTCTCGCCTCAGGCATAGAGCCAGCTAGGTGACCTTGGGCCAGTCACTCTCTCTCAGCCCTAGGAAGGAGGCAATGGCAAACCACTTCCAAAAAACCTTGCCAAGAAAAACTGCAGGGACTTGTCCAGGCAGTCTCCAGGAGTCCAAACTGATTCAAAGGCACACACAAAAAATCTCTGTAATGAGATTTCTAATTAGAGTTCAAAGCAATGCTGTTTTCACACAATTCCGCACATGGGGAATTCATTCAAGGTATGTTCATATGCCATGCATTTTTGTTTAATATTGTATTGGTAAACAATATCCAACTGCTATAATAAGTTATCCATATATTTGTGGTAGAGATATAAAACAAATGCGTAGTGCTTGCTAAAGTATATAGATGGACTTATATGGACAAAGTATTAGCATCCAATCAACACTTACTAAATTACAAGTAGATTGGGACATTCAGAAAATAGGATATAGCTACAAATGGAAAAGGAATCATGTCTATCCCTTCCCATCTAGTGAAGGCTGTCTAAAATCAGTCAGAGACGTTATCAGCCAAGCTAAACATATGTGCTGAGTGGACTTTAGGGATAGCAGGCATGTCCCAGTGCTTGAGTGTTTTCCAGTACTTGAAGCACCTCTAGTGACTGAGCGTTGAAAACTCTGTATGCATGGCAATGATGAGTTCCTGAAAGGGAAAGAGTTGTAAACAGTCTTGCATGTGCACTGCAAAAGTTTCTCTCTCTCCTCTCTCTCCACTTGATTAGGGACATAAGGAGTCGTATATACCAGATTAGACTATTTATTCATCGGGGGCAAGATTGCTTTAGGTGTAGACCAGTGTTTTTCAACCTTAACAAGTTTAAGCTGTATGGACTTCGATTCCCATAATTCCCCAGCCAGCATGCTCTGAACAATGATGTTTTTCATACTTCCTTATTTCCACACTGGGAAAAAGCTTGTGTTTGATGCTAGGCTTTGGATGCATGACTTTTTGGTTCAATCTATGGCATCACCAATTTAAGGCAAAAATGCTCCTGAACTCCAGCTTCCAGCCAATATGACCAGCAGTGAGGTCTGATAGGATTTGTAACATCTGAGCCATTGCAGATTCTCATTTCATTCTTAAAGAATCCGAAGTAGCAAAACTGGAGAAAACACTGTATGAGACACCCAAGCAGCCTTCCCCGGCATTCCATATTTGTTGGGATAGCAAGGACAATAGGAATTCTGGGAGTGGCTTTCCTGGTACATTTGGAGAAGGCTGCTTCTAGAGACATGCCACTGAATATTTTTGCCAGTCATATGAACAGAACACTTTGGCTCAGACCTGATGTAAAGCAGCTTTCTATAACATTCTATCTTCATTTTTCAGTGTCAGCAGAGTAATCAAAATGTGCAAATCAGATATTTATTTTCTTGTAGAACTATACAGCATTAATACTGATCACTCAAACACAGACATTTTTGAGATTTGAACTGTACAAGTTTACCTGATAGTGGATTATTTTTTAAGGTTCACTTAATCCATGCTGCAAAGAAGTCATCCTTAATAAAGAATTATATTGTTTTGTCCCTATCTATTGAATATGTATTTAGAGTGCCTCCCTGGTGCATATGTTCTTTCATGGGTATGTTATGAGTAAAGCATTTTAAATATTTTCAGCCAGCCTTTATGTTTTTAAAAAAAGGCCCAACTTCTTTCTACTCTCAGTATTATATTTGATTGATGCCTCTTTTGTGCCTGCAAAATGGAAAGCGTATTTTTCTTTGTCATTTTATTATTGTAATCTGTTGCACTGCTAGAATCTAATACTAGAGAACTGCATACTGTAATGCTTTACATTTTGAAAGGCAACCAGTGTGCTTCCTTTGCTTTACAATCAAATTCATTCTGGTGAAAGATGTTAGACTAATCCCCAGAGTCTTTATTTCCAAGGACGATTATCAGTCATAGTTATAACCATGTTGACTGTCCATATCTGAACCAGCCCTTACTTCTTCAAACTTCTTTTGCCCCTGCCCCATCTAGCATGTTTTAATTCTATCCAGTCACAGTTCAGCCTGACATAAAAGACTTCCTTCCCTATATGACATTTTGTTGTTTATTCGTTTAGTCGCTTTCGACTCTTTGTGACTTCATGGACCAGCCCACGCCAGAGCTTCCTGTAGGTCATCAACACCCCCAGCTCCCCCAGGGACGAGTCCGTCCCCTCTAGAATATCATCCATCCACCTTGCCCTTGGTCGGCCCCTCTTCCTTTTGCCCTCCACTCTCCCTAGCATCAGCATCTTCTCCAGGGTGTCCTGCATTCTCATTATGTGGCCAAAGTATTTCAGTTTTGCCTTTAATACCATTCCCTCAAGTGATATGATATACAGAGTTGCAATTAAAAAGCCAATTAAAATGCAAGAAATCATGCATTTCATACACAACCTCATTGAGGAAGACACTGCAGTTATTTTTCTGAGTGGCTGATCTATGTTTAGCGTATAGGGTATGTCCATTCCTGGGTAATGAGTATCCTGGGTATTTTGCTATAATGCACCATTCTCCTATAATTTGTAGACTGTTATCCCAATGTACTTCTCAGCAAGTCAAGGTAGACCAGGCTTGAACACCAAAGTGATGAATACTAAGATTACTTTTATTATAGGGTTACAGTAACAGAATCTTGCAACTCTGAATGTGCCTCCCCCTCATTGCCTTTATCCTCAAGAGAACTAGGGAGGGACAACCCTGAGACACTTCTTCAAATTCCATTCCTGCTTTGGACTCAGATTTCTCTTATCTGGCTGTTGCCTTGGCTGAGGCTCTTCCTCCTGTTCCTCAGGGTTATTTCACAGCCCATTACAGTACTTCACAGTGATTGCCCTTGAAGAGCACTCTTGATATTCAACAGGATCAGAATCCCTTAGAAGAAACTGAATCAGCAATATACGTAGTATGTACAAATATTACATTTTAACGATCAGGTGCTTTGATTACCATTCCAAGGTCAGTTCAAAATGTTGCTGTTGATTATTTAAGTTTTGCATAGCCTCTTATTGGCAACACTTCTGGCAAACTGTAGCACCAGAGGTGGGAAGAAGAAGGCAGGCTTACTTCTACACAGAGCCCAAGAGTTGCCCTTGTCTATGTGTCAGCTGTCTTCAAATGGGAGCCATTTCAGCAAAGCAGAGAGAAGGGGAAAGCAGGACCATGCATAGCACTTTCTGGCATCATCCAGTTATTGCTGAGGCAATGTAAACACCAGTAAGGTGACTTTAATAAGGCTTCTGCCAGAGTCAGCGTCATCTCTTCATGCAGACTGGCTTCTTTGACTGTGAGCTTTTCCACATCTCAGCCTTAAGCTGTTTGTCTACTATGCATGAACCTGCTGGAAATGAAGCCATCTTAAGAAAGCCCTTTCCGGATTTAAATTTCTTCCTCTGCTTTGCCCAAAGTGATGACCTGATATTCTGTCCAGACCACAGTCACAATGGTGGATCCTGTTCCTACTCCTCCCTCCCCCCCCAGGAGGAGGAGGAGGAGGAGGATACCATTTTTCCTATCACTTGGGCTAGAAGGGTAAAGTGGCAAATTCTTGTCAACTGCACTTGAATTAAAAAGAGGGAGAGAGATAAAGCCATCAATTCACTCCTTCTTCATTGAACTGGCATGGAGGGCAAGGACTAGTGACCAGAGGGGAGGGGGCATTCCTGTCCTAGTGCACAGCAACCAACTGGATTGGAGTTGTTTGCATAGAATGAAATGAAGCAGAGCAGGTTAACCATGTCAGAAAATGCTCCCTTTTTACACATAGCAGAAAAAGACAAGCAGAGCTTGCCTTTCTAGTGGATTGGATACAGGTAGATGACCAAGTTGTGCATTTCTGCCCTCCAGAAATGGTCAGGGGCTCATATGTGCTCTGAGCAAACAGGTCAAATGGATTAGTCTTCACCTTCAGCAGTCCCCTAACTGCAGCCATTTTTGAAATATTTCCATCCACATTGATCATTTGAAGAACAAGAATTCCTCCTTTCTCCCTGGGTGGGGGATCGGGGGTGGTGAGAGGTGTGTGATAAAAAGTGCATCACAACGTTGCAACACAAACTTCATACCTTATGTCCTTGCCTATGACATGGTGCAAGCACAAAAGAGCAAAGGTAGCATAGTGACATCATGACACCTACTTTGTTCCAGGTGAAGAAATGCCAGCTGAGGAATATCTGCTCCTCATGAAGGAGTTACAATTCAACTTGCAAGATAATGACTTGCCTGTTTGTCTCAGGGTTTGTTTTAAGAACATGATGTTCTTATGTGAGAAGTTTTCTGCTGACTTTTTAAGGGGGGCACTCGGGTTCCTTGATTTATTTATGAAAAATGTTCTGTGTATAATATGGAGACAAACAAATGTTCTGGTTTATTTTGAGGTGGGATAAGAAATTAAGAATAAGTATGTGGATTGATTTCAAGGCTGTATGATTCTATTTTTCTGTAATGATTCAAAGTTTGACTTTTTAAAGGTTTAAAAGGGGCAAGATTGTTATAGTAGTACTAAACATAAAAGTAGATAATTTATTTTTTAAAATATTTTTTTATAATTTGATTGTTAATATAGTGGTCAGAAATATATACAATAGTGGTAGGAGGGAAACATTTCATAAATGGGCTTCTGTGAGGGGGAGTTGATTTGGAGGTTTATATATTTGTTTATTTTTCTTTATATATAAGGGGAAGAAGCAATTGCTTTTATTGATTTTAATAATGCCTATGGGATGATTTATAGAAATAATGTGATCTTGGTTAGATTTAGAGCAAGGGATTAATTATGGAAATTGCTGTATATTCTTGATGTTGAAAGTCAGAAGTCATCTTGTAATTTCTCAAAAAATCTTTTTTCATTTTCTGTTTTCTCATCCCTTTGTTCTTTCTTTCTTTTTGTAGTTTTTTTTTTTTTTGCTTTTTTGTAGTTTTTATCTTTGTTCTAAATTTAATAAAGCTTTTATCAAAACAACAACACCTACTTTGTCATTTTGGTATCATTGTGCCTAGCTGTGGACACCTCCATCCACATCCCTGTTGCTTTCTGCTGCACTTCTTTAGATGGTAAACCTGATGGCCAGGACTGTCATACTAGTGATTTTTATAAGCCACTCTAGCAGCTTTTTCTAGGCTAAAGTGTAGGATAAACATGCTTTAAATAATATGATTACATCACCTCAACCATCAAGTTGTTTGTATTGCTTATTGATCCCTATTTTCAAAATGGCACTGTTTTTCCATTCAGTATATCTTTCTGCAATCAATTTCTGCATGACAGAGGAAATGACAACCACATTCACTCTTTGCATATTACTTTGTCATTACACATTGCTGGCTTTCTCGTCTTTACGGCAGTTTAAGAGAACAGCAAAAATGAACATGGCCCCTTCTGGACCATGGCATTAAATGGCAATCTTCCTCCTCCCTTGTCCTTTTTTACAATTTTTTTAGGAGAGCTGAAAGATCATTCTTGTCTAAAAGGTTTGGCTAAATTGAATTCTTCTGTGATTTAATTTGTGGGGGGAGGTTGCTTTCCACTTCATAGGAGGGGGGGTTGAATACTTGGAACTGAAGCCTTTTTCAGTTGGTCTTTTCTCTTCCCCCCACCCACCCGCCATTCCCAACAGGTCCATTATCTTCTACTAGCCTATAGGAAGGAACCTAGGATTGTTTTTTTTTATTATTTTTAAATAAGAATTACTGTACAGTAGTTTTATATTCACCATATTGATATTTGCTTGATTTTGATCTATGATTTTGCTTGAAAAGTACCTTGGGTGGATTGTTACCATGAAAAGCAAAATATAAATAATTGCAATAAATGCATATGTAACTTCATCTGTTCATCTTCATGTTTATGTCTGTCTCTATTGTAATCTTTTTGCTGTAAGCTGCCATGAGTGTTATTTACAATTCCAAGGGGGCCATATAAATCTGATGAATAAATAAACTATTCACTGGGGAAAACGTATCAGTGTACACAAATATTGCATGCAACAGAAATATGTCTTTCACACTTTTTTAAAGGCTGACATGAGTATCATTCAATTGCTATTCCTATTTCTGTAAACTGAACAAACTACAAATATCGTGAATCAGTCCTTGATTTCACTGAAACTGATAAGATTAGGGGCAGTTGATAAAAAGAACTGTAAGGAAGATAAGTGTAAGAAAAGCTATGTCTGAGCTACTAAAAGAATTGACTTTCAACTAATGCTACTGTCTGGCAGCATAAGAAATCCTTGGAATTGTTTTGTATATGTTCTGAGATTTATGTGATTCTCAGAGGTATTTTTGGACAAGCTACACCATAACTTGATTTAAAACATATTTTAAATTTATTGGCTAGTCAGGCACCCAATAAGCCTGTAATCCACTGCATATTTACTCAGAAGTAAGTCTGTTATTTCAGTGGGACTTTTGGTGTAATCCCAGCTAAAATTGGGTTGATTTGAAGGAATTAGAATAAGACAAAAACCACACCTGCCAGTTGAAAGAGCTTCATGCCAGCTCATTGAAAGATCTGCAAGAGAAGAGATAACTCAGCAGAGAAGCCAAAAAAGGAGCAGAGGAGGAAGAGACAAGTTACACCACATTCAAACCTCAGTCACCCTAGAAAGATCAATGCCATATCAGCATAAAGTTAGATCTAAGTAACTTCTAACATGTTTAATGCCAGGGAAGCTCCCCTCCCTTAATTTTTCCTTTCTCCTGACCTGGAATAGCTTTGGATCCACTCTGGATGACAGGCCCCTCAGGTTGGATGGCACTCAACAGGCTGCTTAGGAAGAGTAGAGGATCTTTCAGTGGACTAAATGTGCTTATGATGTGGCTAGATTAAAGCCTTCAGGATATCTAGTTGCTGATGTTGCCATACAGGAAAAGAGAATCCAAAGCTACAAAGACATAATTATAATGGGAATATGGAATGTAAGAAACATGAACAAGGGAAAGCTCAACACAGTGAAAGATGAAATGAAACAACTACAGATTAACATTTTAGGCATCAGCAAATTGAGATGAACTGGGATTGGATACTTTCTATCAGAAGATCACACTGCTTATTACTCAGGACATAAAGAACAAGGAGTGGCATTGCTTTTATGGTTAGGAAGTGTAACAAGAACAGTACTTGGCTATAATGCAATCAATGTCCAAATAATATCAATTAGATTTGGGGACATTTTGTCTAATAAGACAATATGACAGTCATCCAAGTTTATGCTCCAATCACTGAGGCAGAAGAAGAGGAGGTTGATGAATTTTATGATCAAGTTCAATTTGAAACTGACAGAACATGTAAGCGAGATGTCCTGCTTATGACTGGAGCCTGGAATGCCAGAGTTGGAAACATAGAGGAGAAAAATATACTTGGACTACAGGTAGTCCTCAGCTAACAATGATAATTGGGACCGGAATTTCCATCACTAAGCAATGCAGTCGTAAAGCACAATATCACATGACGATATCACTTAGCAATGGCAATCCAGCAGTCCCCATTGCTGTCATTAACCAAATCCTGCCCTGTCGTTGGGTGAGGACCCACCCCACTCCAAGCCATTCCTGGTTTGCTCCCTCCCAGCCCTGAGCCTCAGTAAGACTGCCTCCCCTTGAACTCCTCCCCCCTCTCCCCTCCCCCCTTTTGGCCACCCTGCACAATGGCCCTCCTCGGCAGTGGCAGTGGTCCTCCATCAACCTTGGCTGTTGTCATTCTGCTGTTATCTTCTTAAAGAGCTGGATATAGCAGTAAATGAAATGTAAAGAAAAGTATTTGCTGGGGCTTGAAATAGACTAACAAAATGATGTAACCTGAGATGACAAGACCAATCCCCCTATTCCCACTGCTTAACAAAAATGCACAGAGGAATCTGCAGTCAGCATCCATTGCCTATCTTAACAAAAGTAAAAGAAGAGATTAATCCTAATTAAAAAAACCTTCTTGTGTCACAGCTCCCTTTCTGATTCCAACCTACCTACTTTATTTATTTATTTAGCTCAGACTATACCAGAATTGATTATAATTGATCTATACCTGAGGTGCATAGCAAGGAGACCAAAGATGGCAAAGTGCTGCAGTCAGCCCAGCCCATTTCTACTCCAGTGTCATGGTGGGTAGATTTCTATTCTGCCAGTTGGTGCCATGCAGAAAGGGAAGGGCAGCAAGGCTGCAGGAGCCAGCCAACTGCTTTCCTCATCTCCTGCTGCACACATAAAATCAGAACCAGCACTATTTGGCAGTGAGTTAGAGCACAGACTATATAAGCAGTCTATGGATGGCAACAAATTTCACTCCAATATAATGTTATGCTGACTCAAAGACAGATAGATAGCACCTTAATTCAAGCCTATATCCTATACTTGCTTTTTCAGAGTTAAGTAAGAGAACCTAACTGAAGCCTAAATTGTGATGAGAGTTTTACTAAAAGTATCCTTAGTTGTGTTTTTCATATCTGTTCGAATGAGTGTGGTTAATGGAGCATATTGCAACATAAAGAGTCTAGGAAAAAGCAAGAAATCATTTTAAAGATAGTAAAAGGGCCTTGAAAACAAAACATGAAGGAAATCTGAAAGAATTAGATACAATTATTTAGCCTAGATTTGGTAAAATTATATGAACCATTTCTAAATATTTAAAAGAATATCAAGACAAGGGTAATTATTCTTATGTATATTACCATGCTGTTAGTTCACTCACACATAACATTAATTCCAAAGGTTTCTAAAGGTAGAGCCCTAAGTGTATTTATTTAAACATTTCCAAGATTGAACTCACTGGTGCATAATTTAAGGACTGATGTGTGCACTTTTCCAAAGGGAGAAAAAAAATGCATTGAGGCGCATACATTTCACATTCTTTGATATAAGATATCAACAAAAACACTAATTCTTTATCCTGTCAATGAGAAAAAAATAAATAAAGCTATTCCTTAATGAATGTTTGGTAGATGACAGGTGAAAGATGTTATGTTTCTTTTTAAAAGGAGCTATTTATTGATACTCAATTAAATGAAACCAAACAAGGTGTCTACCTGTGAAAAACAATATATCACAACATCTATTACTCTCCAAATGTTTAAACAAAATGAATCATAAACCTTCTTGAGCAGAAACCTGCTGGCACACAAAACTGCTAATCCAATTTTTTTCCCCCAACATGGCACACACAGCAGGGAAATCAAAATGTGGGAAGACAGTGAGATGGGTGTCCCAAGCATTGTATTTTTATTTTCATAGATAAGGCAATGTTTGCAATTCAATTATAGGATCTACCATGCAACAGAATACACTTCCTCATAGTGGTATCCACAGGGGGTTAAAAAAAAAATATCAAAGCAGCACCCCTTTGCATGTGCACATGGTGTCAATGCATGTAGAAAAGGGATGGGGTTTCAATCACCCTGCTGCAGCCACCATCTTGCTTTTGTGATTGCTCCATGAATACTACTGCTCCAGAACAGAATATACATAGGATATTTCATACCTACTTTTTTTTGTTCCCATCCAATTTTGTCATTTCTGCCACCTTTATTCTTTCTTTTTTGTTTCCTTGTTTTAAAATGTTTTTTAACAATTTGTAAGCAGCCCAGTGTTGCTGGGAGTTGGGTGACATATAAATTTAATAATTATTAAGTTATTATTATCTTGAAGTATGAGCTTCTTTGCAGCTGTTAAAAGGTGAAGGCAACCTTAGGCATCTGCAATTTAGACATTTCTTCCCCTCGTGGTTCTTTCACAGATTCCAAAAATTTATAACAGTTCATGAATATGGTGGAAATCAGGCAAGTCTGCCAAATTAAATGAGCTTTTAGTATTCCCATCTGAAATTTTGTGAGGTTTTAGACAAGAAAGACAAACACTTATAAGATTTGGGAATCTCACAAGATTTTGACCATTACCAAAAAAACCCCTTAATTTGGGATCCAAATCAACAACCAATTGTGGTAACTTCATGGAAAACCAGTAACCCTCTACCACAAATTGGGAATCATTGGGGTTGACATTAAAAAGTCTGAATAGATTTAAAGCAGTAGAAATTCCAACAAAAGAGAACCCTCTGACAATATGGCAGACTAGGCAAAGAGGACAGGTTTGTGAGCAATTTATAGAAGCCCAGGAAAGACTTTCTAGCACCACCTGATTGCTCTACAGTGTAAAAGCCAAAATACTAATTAGGTCTGTCTTCTAAGTGACTTTTGAAAGTACTGCAACAATGGAATCCCTCATTATGTGATCTAGAACTCCAGCTACACTTTAAAATAAAGCCTTTCATCCTTATCAGATCTGGACTGCAAAAATCCAAATGGCAGGGAAGTAATATAAACATCTTCAGTAACTCTTTGCTCCCATCTAGTGATCTTGTGGATTTTTGCAGCCCATACTGTATAAGGCCTCCTGCCGACCTAGCAGTTCGAAAACATGCAAATGTGAGTAGATTAATAGATACCGCTTCGGTGGGCAGGTAACAGCATTACATTTAGTCATGCCGGCCACATGACCATGGAAGTGTCTACAGACAAACACCAGCTCTTTGGCTTTGAAACGGAGATGAGCACCGCCCCTTAGAGTCGGACACGACTGGACTTAAAGTCAAGGGAAACCTTTACCTTTACCTTTACCTTTACTGTATAAGGCAGCCTAATCTGTATTCCTCCACAGCAAAGCTTCAGATAACTGTTTTACTTATCTATAAAACTAAAAAACAACTAGTGCAAAACCTTTCCTTCCTCCTCCTCCTCCTCCTCCTCCTCCTCCTCCTCCTCCTCCTTCATATTTTAGCACATATTTGGTTGAAGTGTCACATATATGGGATTTACAGCATCAATAGCACTTACTACTGGTATACAGCAGTTTGCTGAGATTTTAAAATGAACCCATTACAATTATCTCTCAGCAGCTGAATGATTATCTACTTACACCAAACAGCTTGTTAGACACCTTTAAATATTTCTTGGCAGAAGCAAACTGTTAAACCCTCTGTCCAGAGTCTCCACGATTGAAATAATAGCCACTCCATATGCTTCTTTTGGGCAGAGTTTGAATCGTTCCACCCTTGATTTTAAATAGTTGTGCAGCCTATGTCTAACTAGAAATGCCAGACTGAGTTGGCTGAGTTTTCTGCTATTGATAGATATGAATTCAGAGATTTCTACTATGAGGCAAAGTAAGGAACAGCCTCAGAGGGAAGATGGCAGGAAGTGTGGCAGCTTTACTATTCCCATGATTGCCATTATCTTTAGGTCTTAGATTGTTACTGGGCTGGACTGTATGTCACCTTCTCATAAACCTTAGCAGACCCATTAGTTGGAGAACACTCTGTGAACAGGTAGGGAAAGCGACAAGGAGACCTGATCACACACCAAATTGTTTTTATGTGACCACCTCTGTGTGTAGCATTGCCCTTTTTACCAGATACTGTACAGTTGGGTGGAGTAGGAGCCAAATGCCAGTTTTATCAACAGAATGTACATTTCCTTGGGTAATAACTGTTTTGGGTCTGATCTCTACATTTTGGTATAGGAAAAGAAGTTATGGGAGCTGAGTAGAAAACAAATGGAGGATTCAGCTGTTCATATAAGTTGGTCCATATTTTAAGCAAACCAATCCAAGTCACATTCCTTACCCTAATACAGTGTTTCTCAACCTCAGTAACTTTAAGATGTGTAGACTTCAACTCCCAGAATTCCATACCTCTTAAAGTTACTGAGGTTCAGAAATATTACCCTACTAAGTGAATTGTGAAAATGATCTTTTGAATCACATGCTTCTTTGAATTTTGCAATACAGTTCTCTGCTCCAAAATTGCACATAATATTTGTATTTTAGGGAAAGGTGACTGGGGGAAATGGTTACAATGGAAAAAAGGAAAAGACACTCTTCCCCAGAGTCAAGCACAATCCCTGATAATTATGTGGACATAACCTACAACTTCTTAATAGTAGTAAGGAAATGGTTTGCCTTTCTCTTCTCTTTGATTTTGTTTTAACTTCTTGGCTTAGGTTACCACCTTACTACCAAGAATGTAACATGATTAAACATCTCAGACAAACCCCTCCCTAGTTCACACGAAAATAAAGGGAGGAAGTGGGGAGGCACATTCAGACTTGCAAAATTCTGTTAATGAAGCTTTAAAATAAAAGTAGCACTGACTTACATAGCATTGGTTTTCTAGCCTGGTCTACCTTGAGGGGCTGACATAGAGCCTTTGAGAATGGGTGGCATATAAGTATAAAATTAAATAAAAACACACATCCATGGTGTGTGTTTTTTGGGTTTTCTTTTTCTGACTTCCAATTATCCAGTGGCCTGAGGTTTATTGGTGGTTTTCCATCCATATACTTCATCCAAGGTCAGCCCAATATGCAAATTAGGGCATGTGCGTGGAGAGTCTTCTGCTGCATCCTTGCTGATATGGAAAAGGAGTTAAACCTTCTATAAATCTTCAGCATAACCTAAAACAGTGGACTAATTAGGATTGCTTGAAGCCAAAATGAGATCCAATTTAGTCCAATAACACCATTTGTAAAGTTGACAGAATATATCATGTTTCAACTCCTCCCACTGTGTACTGTTATTAAATATTTTCCTAACACAAGTTCAATTCACATTTTTTTTTCTCCTAGTGTAAAATGAAACAACTTTGAATGAGCCAATATTATGGTTAAAGTCAAAAGCCAAGTTAATTACCACAATTTTTACAGAGCTCAATTTTATCACCAAGTCAAGTACATCAATCAGATATGACTTTTCAAAATGTGGATCTTGATCCCAGTTATCTGTCTTGCAATTATCCCTATTTTCAAAGACTGCAATTATGCACTGAAAAAATTATAATCTGCATGAGTAAGTAATGGGAACATGTCAGGAAAGTGAAATTATCTTTGTTTACTCCATTACTCTGGTTTAGCTCTCATACACCTTGTTTTGAGTGCCCAGTGTATAATAAAAGACATGCCATAATTTATTGAACAGCAGGCTCGCTTGTCAGGAGGATGTTTGTGCCACAAAGATACAGTGAACTTGTGGTTTATTATATTATTAAGTACAAATATATTACTCAAGGGACGACAGAAAGATGAAATATCAGTTATTCCAACATGCTAATAATCTTTTTTTAATAAAGAATTTTACTGAGTTTGAAACAAAGATAAAAACTACAAAAAAGAAAAGAAAAAGAAAAAAGTGTGAAACACAAGAAAAAAGAATTTTGAAGATTTCATAGAGAAGTGACTTCCAACTTTCAACAGCAAGAATATACAGCAATCTCCATAATCAATCCCTTAATCTATATCAGACCAAGATCACATTATTTCTATAAATTTTTCCATTAGCACATATACAAATCACTAATGCAATTGCTCCTTCCCCTTATATAAAAAAGAATATATATATATATATATATATATATATATCACTTCAGCAAAGGATCGTTACCTTGTCGTGGTGCTGGAGCTTGAGCACCTCAATGATGCCATGAGCTAAACCGTGAAGGGCCACCCAAGACGGGAAGGTCATGACAGAGAGGTCAGACTAAATGCGATCCCTGGGGAAGGTAATGGCAACCCACCTCAGTATTCTTGCCGTGAAAACTAAATGGATCAGTACAACCAGAGATATGTCGGTATACCATCGGAAGATGAGACCCCCAGGTCGGAAGATGGTCAAAATGCTACTGGGGAGGAACAGAGGATGAGCTCAACTAGCACCAGACGTGATGACGCAGCTAGCTCAAAGCCGAAAGGACGGCTAGCGGCCGACGGTGCTGGTGGTGAACGGCGAATCCGATGTTCTAAGGATCAACACACCATCGGAACCTGGAATGTAAGATCTATGAGCCAGGGCAAATTGGATGTGGTTATTGGTGAGATGTCAAGATTAAAGATAGACATTCTGGGCGTCAGTGAACTGAAATGGACTGGAATGGGCCACTTCACATCAAATGACCGCCAGATCTACTACTGCGGACAAGAGGACCACAGAAGAAATGGAGTAGCCTTCATAATTAATAGTAAAGTGGCTAAAGCAGTGCTTGGATACAACCCAAAAAATGACAGAATGATCTCAATTCGAATTCAGGGCAAGCCATCTAACATCACAGTGATCCAAATATATGCCCCAACCACAAATGCTGAAGAAGCTGAAGTAGAGCAGTTCTATGAGGATCTGCAGCACCTACTGGACAACACGCCTAAAAGAGATGTTATTTTCATCACAGGAGACTGGAATGCTAAGGTGGGCAGTCAAATGACACCTCGAATTACAGGTAAGTATGGCCTGGGAGAACAAAACGAAGCAGGACATAGGCTGATAGAATTTTGCCAAGACAATTCACTCTGCATAACAAACACTCTCTTCCAACAACCTAAGAGACGGCTTTATACATGGACTTCACCAGATGGACAACACCGAAATCAGATTGATTACATCCTTTGCAGCCAAAGGTGGCGGACATCTGTACAGTCGGTAAAAACAAGGCCTGGAGCTGACTGTAGTTCAGATCACGAACTTCTTCTTGCACAATTTAGGATCAGACTAAAGAGATTAGGGAAGACCCACAGATCAGCTAGATATGAGCTCACTAATATTCCTAAGGAATATGCAGTGGAGGTGAAGAATAGATTTAAGGGACTGGACTTAGTAGATAGGGTCCCGGAAGAACTCTGGACAGAAGTTGGCAGCATTGTTCAGGAGGCGGCAACAAAATACATCCCAAAGAAAGAGAAAACCAAGAAGGCAAAATGGCTGTCTGCTGAGACACTAGAAGTAGCCCAAGAAAGGAAAGCAAAAGGCAACAGTGATAGGGGGAGATATGCCCAATTAAATGCAAAATTCCAGAGGTTAGCCAGAAGAGATAAGGAATTATTTTTAAACAAGCAATGTGCGGAAGTGGAAGAAGACAATAGAATAGGAAGGACAAGAGACCTCTTCCAGAAAATTAGAAACATTGGAGGTAAATTCCAGGCAAAAATGGGTATGATCAAAAACAAAGATGGCAAGGACCTAACAGAAGAAGAAGAGATCAAGAAAAGGTGGCAAGAATATACAGAAAACCTGTATAGGAAGGATAACAATATCGGGGATAGCTTTGACAGTGTGGTCGGTGAGCTAGAGCCAGACATCCTGAAGAGTGAGGTTGAGTGGGCCTTAAGAAGCATTGCTAATAACAAGGCAACAGGAGACGACGGCATCCCAGCTGAACTGTTCAAAATCTTGCAAGATGATGCTGTCAAGGTAATGCATGCTATATGCCAGCAAATTTGGAAAACACAAGAATGGCCATCAGACTGGAAAAAATCAACTTATATCCCCATACCAAAAAAGGGAAACACTAAAGAATGTTCAAACTATCGAACAGTGGCACTCATTTCACATGCCAGTAAGGTAATGCTCAAGATCCTGCAAGGTAGACTTCAGCAGTTCATGGAGCGAGAATTGCCAGACGTACAAGCTGGGTTTAGAAAAGGCAGAGGAACTAGAGACCAAATTGCCAATATCCGCTGGATAATGGAAAAAGCCAGGGAGTTTCAGAAAAACATCTATTTCTGTTTTATTGACTATTCTAAAGCCTTTGACTGTGTGGACCATAACAAATTGTGGCAAGTTCTTAGTGGTATGGGGATACCAAGTCATCTTGTATGCCTCCTGAAGAATCTGTATAACGACCAAGTAGCAACAGTAAGAACAGACCACGGAACAACAGACTGGTTTAAGATTGGGAAAGGAGTACGGCAGGGCTGTATACTCTCACCCTACCTATTCAACTTGTATGCAGAACACATCATGCGACAAGCTGGCCTTGAGGAATCCAAGGCTGGAGTTAAAATCTCTGGAAGAAACATTAACAATCTCAGATATGCAGATGATACCACTTTGATGGCTGAAAGTGAAGAGGAACTGAGGAGCCTTATGATGAAGGTGAAAGAAGAAAGTGCAAAAGCTGGTTTGCAGCTAAACCTGAAAAAAACCAAGATTATGGCAACCAGCTTGATTGATAACTGGCAAATAGAGGGAGAAAATGTAGAAGCAGTGAAAGACTTTGTATTCCTAGGTGCAAAGATTACTGCAGATGCTGACTGCAGTCAGGAAATCAGAAGACGCTTAATCCTTGGAAGAAGAGCAATGACAAATCTCGATAAAATAGTTAAGAGCAGAGACATCACACTGACAACAAAGGCCCGCATAGTTAAAGCAATGGTGTTCCCTGTAGTAACATATGGCTGCGAGAGCTGGACCATAAGGAAGGCTGAGCGAAGGAAGATCGATGCTTTTGAACTGTGGTGTTGGAGGAAAATTCTGAGAGTGCCTTGGACTGCAAGAAGATCCAACCAGTCCATCCTCCAGGAAATAAAGCCAGACTGCTCACTTGAGGGAATGATATTAAAGGCAAAACTGAAATACTTTGGCCACATCATGAGAAGACAGGACACCCTGGAGAAGATGCTGATGCTAGGGAGAGTGGAAGGCAAAAGGAAGAGGGGCCGACCAAGGGCAAGATGGATGGATGATATTCTAGAGGTGACGGACTCGTCCCTGGGGGAGCTGGGGGTGTTGACGACCGACAGGAAGCTCTGGCGTGGGCTGGTCCATGAAGTCACGAAGAGTCGGAAGCGACTAAACGAATAAACAACAACAATATATATCACACAAGGGATGCGGTGGCACTGCGGGTTAAACCGCTGAGCTGCTGATCGGAAGGTCGGCGGTTCGAAACCACGCGGTGGGGTGAGCTCCCGTTGCTCGTCCCAGCTCCTGCTCACCTAGCAGTTCGAAAACATGCAAATGCAAGTAGATCAATAGGTACCGCTTCGGCGGGAAGGTAACGGCGTTCCGAGTCGTCATGCTGGCCACATGACCCGGAAGTGTCTATGACAACGCCGGCTCTAAGGCTTAGAAACGGAGATGAGCACCGCCCCCTAGAGTCGGACACGACTGGACTTTACGTCGAGGGAAACCTTTACCTTTACTATATATATCACACACACACAACTTCTGTTTCCCATAGAACATTTATTTTATTGTTTCCTTCTTAGCACTATTCTATATATTTCTGTCTACTATAATAAAAATCAAGTTATAAAAACATATAAATTGTCTATTTTTATAATTGATAATACTACAGCAATCTTAACCCTATTAAACCTAAAAACCAAGCAAGTATTAATGCCTTATAAATCTTACAAACCAAACAAAACTTTAAAAAGTCCAGTAAATCTTAATCCAAATCATTAAAGAAAAATAAAATCATAATAGCTTCATTGTCAGTCAAGTTATACATTCTTACATTTTTACCCCACTTCAAAATATACTAAGACATTTACATATCTCCCTATTACACCCAAGTTATTTTTCATGCAAAAATCAAACAGCCCAATTCAATTCAAAAACAGCAAATCCAATGTGTAGGAAAATATTCAATCCTTCAAATTCAGTACAAAAATAATAGCAGGAAGGCAATTATTTATTCTCAGTCTGCCTTAATCTTTAAATAGGAAAACAAGCCAAAACTTTAAATGATTTTAAAAATTTAATCCAGAAATAATGATAAGCACCAAGAGAGTCCGCTTCTTCTTACTGTAGAAAGGCTCTCTTAGGGTACAAAAACTTAAAAAAACAATAAATTGGGTGCTTTAGAAATGGGGTGGCTAGACTTAATGTCCCTTTAAGGGCTGCAGCGCGGCTCAGAAATGGTGATATCCTAGCTTCCCAGTGAAGTCTTATCCATTGATCATACATGCTGTCCACGATCTCCTGGCTGCAACTCGCTGTCCGGAGGATGAACGGGTCCATTTCAAGCATATTCCTTGATCTGGAAAAGTGCTCTGGGCTACAGGAGAAACCGGCCTAAGCCAAGAAAAACTGCCACAATGCCAGTTCTGCCCACGGAGCCTGCAAGCATAGGTGCCTAGTCTGCCGTATTCCTACCGGAAGTCCCTGACAGGACTGCCAACTTGATAATAATCTGATGTTCAGGAAGTACTGTTCAGTAATGTCAACAATTACATGGGGAGGGCATCTACAATGACAGCATTTTCTTTTCCTCTACCTGCTTCTTGTTTTTGCCCTTTTACCTAGCAGCTGTTAATCAAAACAGACTATAGTCAGGCATATGGCGCAAGACAGAGCAGCATTTCATTCTGTTATACATAGAGTTGCCATGAGTCGTAAAAGACTCAATGGCAACTAACAACAACAAAAACAATAACAATATAGTATAGCATTCTTTTTCCAGCAGTGTCAGTTTCTGATTCCCAAGCTGGCTTTCCTGCATTTTCATCTCTCTTGCAAATAGGTTGTCTTCCATCTACATTTTATATTGCTTCCTTTAATCTTCTTAAAGTTTATAGATGATTATGATTTTGATGATGATGATGACGACGACGACAATGATGATGATGATGATGACTTGCTATCAAGTAGGCATCAACTCTTATTAACCACATAATGTAGGTAAATCTTTTCCAGGATGATCTGATTCCAATCTGGCCCTTCAGGTCTCCCAACAATGGACCCATTGCCACTGTAATCAAGGCCATCCACCTTGTTGCTGGTCATCCTACTCTCATCTTTCTTTCCACCTTTTCAGCATTATAAATTTCTCAAGAGACCTAGGTCTTTGCACAATGATTATAATAAACTTGCCCCTCTTTGTTCTTGAGGGGCAAGTTTATTGTAGCCAACCTGAGGCCTCCCCCTGGGGGGGGGGAGAGGGTTCTTTTTTGATAACAGATATCAAAAAATTAGTGTGATGTTTATTAGACAAAAGTCACGAAATATAATTAAATATTTGGCATGAAATGAAACAGATAAAATAAGTAAGTAGATATTACATTAAATATTTTTTTCCAACTATGTAGTAGAATTTGATTTCTCCACAGTGGACTACTCCTAGATTCAGCTTCTGCTTCTTCACAATTCCACCTGCAGATATAGTAAATAGCGACACTGTGATTCAGTGTCTTAGTGCTTTCCCTTTTATTTTGTGTTTCTTAAATTTTATAGCGCCTAGATTACTCCACATTAATTTTTACGCACACAAAGAAGTTTGGAAAATTCATAATGCAAAGTAGCAATGCAAAATGGAGCTACAGTATGGGAGATGATTGGCTTCATAAATGCTCAACTCTATTTATACTAACCTCCATGCGATCACAATCACCACTGCAGATAAACTGTTATTTACTACTTAGGCTTCAGGCCACTTCAATCTTAGCCAACTCTAAGAGGCAAGCGTTCCATTTTTGTAACAAAGGTTTAAATATTAATAATCAATTTCCAAAAGTACCATAAAACAGTATCTCATATAACAATCACCACTTGCAAGTAGACATCTCCAGTTCAGTCCCAGAAACCTTACTGAAATTAGGGGGAACAGGCCCATCCAAAGCACCCCAAAAAAAAGGGGGGGGGGAGTCTCAAGAACAATGTGATCAAAGAAAAATCACTTAGTACACTTCTCTTTTTCTTATGGTTCTTAATATTTTGGGTTTAGAATTGACAGTCATTATCCAGTGATCTGTCTAAGAGTATGAATTTAATCATTGTTTCCCACATTGCAAGCAAAGTTGCCTATATTGTCATTTTGAAAAGGAAGACTTTTTCCTGGATACCATCCTATATCCCTAAGGCAGCATTCCAAAGACTTTAGAATTAGTTATATTTCTCTGACTGAGGCCAAAGATAGTAGAAGGTGCTTCATCTCAGACAGGAAATTATAATGTCAGATTTCTTCTCCCACTTCTCCAGCAGCCTTCAAAGATATCTCTTTATCAAAATGAGAAAGTCCAATGTTATTAAAGATCAAAAGATAATGTAGTGGTTAACACAAGGGTCCAATATACTGTGTGACTGGCTAACCCTTCTCTTGTGGTAATCAATACTACCACAGGATAAAGGATAAGGCAAAATTATATGGGGACCATTTGAAACTACTGTTCTGCAATCAGATGTTTTGTGTAAACCCCAAAGTTAAGTCAACTATGGGCCTATGAGCATCCATTCAGTTCTCCAAGGAAGTAAGACAGAGTGGCTGACAAGATGTTCCATTCCAAACCTCATTTCCAGGACTGGCACTGCAGAACATGCTTCCCAAACACAGAATGAGTGGCCAATGGCCAATCCACATCCACTATTTCTCCCCTGGACCACGATGAAGAGGTCACTGATATTTTGAAACTTTACTCCTGGTACAAGGATTCATGGCAAGAACTGGAGAAAATGGATGCGGATTCTGTATTACCCAAACAATTGAATCCTGAACTTTTAGTGTGACTCTGTTCCCAGACCCACAATAAGGACTTATAACTGTCCTATTGACTGAGTCACCTAGTGACTAAGTTAAGCTTGGTATGTAGGGTTCATATTCCTTCAACTCTAAAACTCATCCTATTAAGAATCCATCACTTATTCCAAAATTTAAATGATCGTGAATGGGTTTCTGAGCACACAACAGTATACCTCTAATATTGACAGGTACATATGGAAAAAAAGTCAGCAAGTCTCATCTGAACTGAATTTAATTTAAGAACTGAACATTCTTAAATTATAAATAAACCAGAGTTATATTTTAAAAGAAGTTTAGTGAAAAGAGTTGAATGTTTGGCCTTAGCAAACAATATGTTTTCCCATCATGGTAAATGACTTTCAGAGTTGTTTGCTCGCTAATAAATCCTCATGGGAATTCAAGAAGGTGACCTCCATGGAAAGAAAAACATGTGTCCTGTTTTAAAAATAAACCAACTGAAAAAATCAGGCTTTTCAATCTGAATGTATGAATAGCCACACAAGTAATATTCTCAGTGAAACAGTGAACAAGGCCAGAACACAAACAAGGACAATGCAAATTTTCAAAGGGGCACTACATCAATGAAGGCCCTGAGTTTCTTATGGAGCTAGCAATCCAGCTTGGATCCCTTCTTTAGAATAAGGATGATTAACATACACATTCAACCCCTGAGTTTCAAGGCACTTTTGCAGCCTTTAAAACAATGAAGGAAGCGAGCATTGGCCTGTTATGCTTTTGAATTTAGCAATATGTTTATCAGCCCTGCCCTGTCATAACCATCATATTTATCCAAAAGCCAGACACTTTGGTTTATTCAGTAGACAAAGTTATTCATTGTTCATTGATACTGAAAATGCTTCCCCCATAGGCCAGGCTCAATCAAAGATAGATTATGGAAATGAAATGTTCACCTATTAAAGACTGTTGGCTTCCAACATGTGGTTTTGCCTGCACTGTGCTCAAATGTTTTTCTCCATTACCAGGTAAAATCTATGTCCTCATGTGTTACTGTAAAATATAATAAAAGTGGAGTATAATGTGATTTCCTGATTTGAGTCAACAATAAAAGCATAACACTCACAGTTCAGCAAAAATGGAAATTCATTCAAGAATTTCCACATCACTGACTTTTTAGCCCCTCAGAAACAGTTTGAAGATGATCCATATTGCCTTCACTTGTGAAAACTGAAAATGCTGAAATTAAACCCAAATCATTTTTTTTCTCCCCCAAGTCTGGTAACTTTCATGGTTTCTAGTCATAAATAAACAAAACTCATGTCAGTTTCATATGGGACAGGGAGGGAGGGAGAGCTTTGAGGCAGTTTCAACTGTGGGAAAAATAGTCAAGCAATGCCAGATGTTTATAGAATCAAATATGCCCCACTCTCTGGTAGAGATCATGCTGAGGTCACAGTGCCCAGAAGCACCCAGGCTACATCCAAAGTTACACTCTCTGGTAGGACCTCTGGAAGGCTCTGAAGTTATTGCCCAGCTGACGCCAGTCTAAATTCATTCATGATTTTGAGGGCACGCAATGGAGTGATATTTATTTGATCACATGATAGGATGTCCCTGTATCAATCTATCCAAACAATGATATCAAGAGGGGTCTCTGTCCCTTTCTTTCCATGAAAAGGATTCATTTACCAACTACAATACAGCGTCTTCTCTGGGGTGGTGCCCACTTTTTGGAATGACCTCCCAAGAGAGATACGCCTGTCCTGGATGTTATACTATCTTTGACGCCAGGTTAAAACCTTATTTTCATAAACATGTATAGTTATTTCCTCGGTTTTAAATTACTTTAAATCCAAGCAATATCAGACTTAAGTATCTTGTTCTGTTTCATTTTTGGTGTTCTTGTATTTAATTACATTTTTTTAACATTGCAACTTAAGTAATGTCAGCATATTTCAATATTTTTGGAAAATGAAGGACTGGTTATGAGTTTCTCACTGCTGGCCAGAGCAAAGTTCTCCCACATCCCTGCCTTGAAAAGTAGCAGGGCCACCTCCCTTGAAGAGCAAAGTGAAGCAGCTGCATTGGTTTGCTGCTCTACTCTGTCTTCTGGCAGTTCCAATAACTGGTTGAGGCTTTTGTGTACATGCAGCTTGTGTGCAAAGTCTCTTCCAGTGATTGTAAGTACTGGTTGATACTGCAAGGTGACACAAAACATCTGGCCATGGCAAATTGCTTTGCCTCAAGGAAGAGAATAGTGTCCATCTCTATGGTGTGAAGCTGTTTGTCGGGATCAGTCCAAGCTGCCCCACACAGTTCTAACATAAACACTTATATTAACTGCAGTGCTCTAGCTAATGAAGATACATATCTAATAAGATCATAAAATACTTTGGGTTCCAAAATGTCTTTTCTTTAAAAGACTAACAGGTGAGGGACTGGTTGCAAAAGGGTAATGGGATATAGGGCCTTTAGCCTTAGGGTTACTTTTACTAATCCAGCAGAAATCTAGAGCAATTCAAGTTTATTTAACATTGGTGGCCAATGTATAATAAGCAATGACCTTTCAAAGAACTTAGCAACCAAGTGTCCAAACAGGAAAGCAGTCACCACTGACAGAAATGACAGGAGCTTTATGAGCAAAGTGCAAACCTGAAAATGTCTAATGATGGTCACTATCTATATTCTATATGGTTTGACTGGCTACTTCACACCAAGTTTTTGTAAGCATGAGGGGTGATGTCCTTTTTTTATTATTATTGTAGGAAAAGGGTTGCATCATGTCTTTGAGATAATTGGGTGCAGTATGCCTGACTTAAGGGGCAGGAATGCCAATAGTTTTGGTCCAAAGCATGCCCTTTGCTAAGCACCAGTTTCAAATGCCTGCATCTCTACTGTGTATTAGAGACATTGTAGGAATTTTGCACACAGTCTTCCAAATTAATGGAGGTAGAGTTAGAGTGGTACTGAAGGATTTAAGGCTGACCTTGCAAGATGCAGATATTCACAGTAATTGCCTTGTTGGCCAATTCTGTATTTCATAGTCCTCAAGAAAACCATAGGTTTATTAAAATCATGTTGATCTCAACATATATGGCAAGGCCTGCTTTGAGTTCTGCAACAGAACAGGGACATGATTAGAACAGGGGACAGACAATTACCTGCTCCAGTTGTAACCTGAAGCTAACTGTAACTACTGCAAGAACGAGTGACCAGTTTATATGGTTTGCCCTTAGAGAATGATGAAAATGTTGGTATTTGTTTTTTTCTGCTTTTGGGTGTAAAGACATTAAGTTCCTATGGCAAGAAATCACTCTGGCAGGGTGAACAGGTCAAACTTAAGTTGTTGCAGAATGCTGGGAAAGCCTTTAGCCCAGGAGAGATCAGAAAAGTCACACACCAGGCATTTCTATAAAAATAATTTATTTACAAAAAGCAAAACAAAAGCAAAACATATTTAAAGGACTTAGCTCTCCTGGCTTGCTACATATTGGCAGAGAGAAAAAAGAGGAAGTAAGAAACAAGTCTGGGCAGGTTCCTCCCCCCAGGTGATTTGCATCAAGCATGTGAAAGGAGACAATCAAATACAACCTCTTCACCCGGCCAAAATGATTAGGTACAATAGCAGTCTTAATCGTTAGTAGGAAAATCTCAACACTCCCCTTTTTACACTATAGATTAAGATGCAAACCAATCTTCTCTGACAACTCTTTGTGTCTTGGTACAGGAAGAGGTTTGGTTAAAATATCAGCAATCATGTCTTTTGATTCACAATATTTTAACATTATTTCTCCTTTGCTTATCATATCTTTGATATATTGATATCTAATATCGATATGTTTTGTTCTATTTCTGCAGGCTTCAGATTTTGCCATAGCAATGCAAGCTTGATTATCCTCATAAACAGTTATAGGCTGGTTCACTTCCATGCCTATGTCTTTTAACAAATGTTTAAACCATGTAACCTCATTACAGGTTTGTGTTAGAGAATAAAACTCTGCTTCTGCAGTGGAAAGAGCAACAAGTGTTTGTTTTCTAGAATGCCAGCCTAAGCTAGATCCAGCAAATTGAATTAAAATCCCAGAAGTGGATTTCCTGTCACTGACATCTGCTCCCCAGTCAGAATCGGCAAAAGCCTGCAATTTCTCAGTTCCAGAGGCATTTAGCTTCAGGCAATAATTCTTTGTTCCTTGCAAATACCTCATTAACCTTTTCAATGCTGCTTTTCCAGTAGATGTAGGCTTCTCTACCTGTCTACATAAAATGGCCACAGAATTTGAGATATCTGGGCGAGAATGATTTGCAATGTACAATAAACTTCCAATTGCAGATCTATATTTCTCTGCCTCAGTTAATTGAGTTTCTCCTATATCTTTCTGAAAATCTATTATCATCGGAGTAGAAACTGGTTTACAGTCTTGCATATTAAAATCCTCTAGGAGCTTTTGAATTTTACTACGTTGGTTTAACAGAAAGCTACCATCCTTTTCCCTGTGTACTTCCAAACCTAGGTAATTGGTCACAACTCCAAGGCTTTTTAATATGAAATGGCTTTTCATGCAGGCTTCAAAATCAAGCCTTTGTTTTCCTGTTGATGTGAACAGCAGCAAATCATCAACATAAATGCACAGATACATACAGCCTTGTTTGTCCTTCTTCATATATACACAGGGATCTGCTTTTCCTTTTTCAAAACCAAAATTCTGCAGTTTTTCACCTACTTTTTGGTTCCAGGATCTAGCAGCTTGTTTTAACCCATAGATTGACTTCTGCAGTTCACAGACTAGATTCTCCCCTTTTTCATAGCCAGGGGGTTGCTGCATGTATAATTTGTGATCTAAATCACCATAGAGAAATGCAGTTTGAATGTCATAGTGGTTAACTGACATTCCTTTCAGTGCAGCAACTTTTAACAGTAATCTAATTGATTCACCTTTAGTAACTGGTGCAAAAGTCTTGTCAAAGTCTAAATCTTTCCTTTGAGTGAACCCTTTTGCAACCAACCTTGCTTTATATTTTTGGATTTTGCCATCAGCATCCCTTTTCAGTTTGAAAACCCACCTACAACCCAGACAGCGTTCATTGGGAGGTAGATTTACCAGTTTCCATGTTTTATTTTCTTTCAAGGATGCTAATTCCTGTTGCATGGCAGAATGCCAATTTTGTGCAATCTCAGGTGGTAAAGCATTCACTTGTTCTAAAGACTCAGGTTCTGTGAATATGTGAAAAGCCTTTACAGTTTCAGCCTGAAAACGTGATGGAGGAACGCCTTTATTACTTCTCTGAGATCTGCGAGGTAATACAGCGCTTAAATTTTGACTCCTATCACTTTCCTGAGAAGCATCTGTCTCATCAGACAGATCTTCAGTTTGCTTTTCTGGTTTAATATCCTCATCAGGCAAAAGATCACCATCAGCAAGTCCTTGCTGTTCTCTTGTGTGGTCAGATCAACTGGAGAGCTAGAGTTTAATCTCCCCCAGTTTTGTTCAGCAAAAGAAGCGCTTTTGCTAATTATTAATTTCTCTCCCATTATGAACCTGTAGCTCCTCTGGTTTTGTTCATAGCCAACAAAGATGGCTTTCTTTGTTGTGGGGCCTCCTTTCCTTCTCTGCTGTTTTGAAATGTGAACCCATGCAGTGCTACCAAACACTCTAAGATGGTTTACCTTTGGTTTCACACCATAAAACAAATGGAATGGAGTGTCCTGAATCACAGAGTTATACAACCTGTTCTGTACATAAGTGGCAGTAGATATGGCCTCTCCCCAGTACTTAAAAGATAATTGTGAATCTTTAATCATGCATTCCATCGCATTTTGCAAGGTTCTGCCCTTTCTTTCAGCAACACCATTTTGTTGAGGGGTGTAAGGGTTAGAAAGAATTTGTTCTATCCCCTTTTCCACTAGGAACCTTCTGAATTTGTGAGAAAGGTATTCTCCTCCTCTATCACATTGGAGTGCAGATACAGGCCTAGGGAATTTTCTATTTGCCCATGTCACAAAACTTTTAAATTTCTCAATTGCCTCATCTTTATGTTTTAAGATGTAGATAAATGTGTATCTTGAGAAATCATCAATGATGGTCATTGCATACCTTGCTTGTCCAAGACTTGGAGCAAAAGGACCAATAATGTCAGAGTGTACAATTTCCAAAGGTCTAGTTGTAACTCTGTCACTGTGCTTACTCACAGGAGCTTTTAGTGTTTTGCATTCTTTGCAAACTACACAGGCTAAGTATTTATCACAGGGTTTTATCTTTAGGTCAGCACACAGCTGTGGCATTTGTGCTATATACTTGAAATTAGCATGACCAAATCTCCTGTGCATCAGGTGTACACATTGGTCATGATATGGAGTGTTGCCAACTGCAGCCTTGCAGCTTGGCTTCCTTGCATTTTGCACAATGTACAAGGAGTCTTTTAACATACCAGTAGCACACAATTTCCCATTTTTTTGTATCTCACAACCATTTTTCTTAAATGTTATGATATACCCTGTTGCAGCCAATTGTGCCACAGACAAAAGGTTTGATTGTAAATTTGGCACATACAACACACTTTTACAGTTTCTCCTAAGCACAATAAATACAAGTCACCTTGTCCCATAATTTTGGTCACAGACCCATCAGCCAAAGATACACTTTGTCTTTCAGTTTTAGACAGTGACACAAAAGGGCTTTTACAATTACATAAATGACAATTGGCCCCAGAATCTAACACCCATACATCAGAATTACCCTTCTCAGCAACCTGTGCAATTTGGGTTGTCTGAAGAGTCTTCTTCTGTGTTGCCCTTGTGTTCTTCTTCTCTGTCTTTCTACTCTTGGGTCTCATGGCACAGTCTCTTTGCAAATGTCCAGCTGAACCACAAGTGAAGCATCGCTGGCTGGCTAGCGCTGTGGCCTCAGGTTCCTTTCCCTTCTTTTCCCGGTATTGCAGCTTTCCAGAAGAGATGGGGGGGAATCTTTCCTCTCTCTTCTCCCATTCAGCGAGTAAGCGCTGTGTAACATACGATGGGGTGAGGTCTGCTTCAGGCATAGCCTCCAGGGTACAAATCAGCGTGTCCCACGTTGCATTTAGTGAGGACAGGAGGATATAGGATTTTGTGAGAGGTGTAAATTCCATTCCTCTCTCCTGCAACTCAACAAACAGCTGCTGAATATAATGCAGGTGCTCAGGAAGGCTATCTCCTTCTGCAAGGTAGGCTCTGTACAGCTTTTTCATCAGAGTAACTTTACTCCCTGCTGTTGCCTTTACATATAAGTCTCTCAAAGTGTCCCAAAGTTGCTTTGCAGACTGCATGCCTCACACGTGGACTAGCTGATTATCCTCAACTCCCAAGATAATGGTGGCTCTAGCCTGCTCATCCTGTCTTAGCCATTCAGCACTGGGATTTTGGGGGGTTTGCTCACCAATTGGCAGCCAAAGATTCTCTCTGCGAAGATACATCTCCATCTTCAGGGCCCAATTCAAATAGTTGGTCTCTGATAGGCGCTCCAGAGGCATCGCTGAGGGCTGGGAGGTAGCCATGGCTTCTTCCTTCTTTTGCAAGTCACCTCAGCTAGCTTCTTTGTCCTGTAGACCGGCAGTTGCTGGAAAATCTCCAAGTGGCTCCAAAGAAAATCTTCACAGGTCTTTGCTACCTACCTTTAAATTGTGCATGAGGTTTGGAGCTGATCTCTCTGGGTTTTACTGGGCTGTTTACTGGGCACATAACCTGTTGCAGAATGCTGGGAAAGCCTTTAGCCCAGGAGAGATCAGAAAAGTCACACACCAGGCATTTCTATAAAAATAATTTATTTACAAAAAGCAAAACAAAAGCAAAACATATTTAAAGGACTTAGCTCTCCTGGCTTGCTACATATCGGCAGAGAGAAAAAAGAGGAAGTAAGAAACAAGTCCGGGCAGGTTCCTCCCCCCAGGCGATTTGCATCAAGCACGTGAAAGGAGACAATCAAATACAACCTCTTCACCCGGCCAAAATGATTAGGTACAATAGCAGTCTTAATCGTTAGTAGGAAAATCTCAACATAAGTATCCTCAGTTTGGGTGTGAAAAGAATGACCATATTAGGAAATTGCCTGGAAGGAACTTGCCTGGGCTTGTTAGTTTCAGTTTTTCCTTTCTATCTGCTCTCCTTCCAGTCCTCTCAGAGTCCATGTGAATGCATAAGCTTGTAAATATGTTTATGTAAGAAGCTTTCTGTAAATACATTTATTTTTATAGAAATGCCTGGCGTGTGATTTTTCTGATCTCTCAGGCCAAACGCTTTCCAGCAATCTCTGACAGAAAACAAATGGTTTCTGATTCTCAGGGGAGTGGTAGAAAATCTAGCCAAATACTTTCTACCACTCAAAAATATTTGAAAACTGGGACCATTGATATGATCATTCCCAAACAACTTTAATGAAATTGCAGAGCTGGGTCATTTCTTTATCATTCTGAAAAACTAGCTCTGTAATAAGAATGCAAGTAGTGGGGAACTCACAGACCATGTCCACACAACACATTTAACCTAGTCATCCCCAAACCTACTCAAATCTCCATAGCAATGGTTCTGGCACCACACAATTGTACTAATTGGAGCAAGAGGCACTATTTTGGGGGTACAGAATCCCTAACAATTTTCTCCCAGGAAGTACTAATAGTCAAGGGGCCCTACTAGCAAAGTTCATTACATCACTAGCCTTCATCTTTTTGTCTTGGCAGACAATAATAGGTATAGAAGAAGAAGCCCCTCCGAACGGTCACTCATGCCCTGGTCATCTCCCACATGGACTACTGCAGTGCATTCTGCATACATGGGGCTACCCTTGAAGAGTATCCGGAGGCTACAGCTGGTGCAAAGTGAGGCCGCGTGAGCAGTCTTAGGAGCCCCTAGAAGGGCACATATAATACTGTTGCTGTGAGAGCTGCATTGGGTGCCAGTTTGCTTCTGAGTCCAATTCAAGGTGTTGGTTATCACCTTTAAAGCCCTATATGGCATGGGTCCAGGTTACCTGAGGAACTGCCTTACCCCTGCAACATTGATCTGTCTTACCCGGTCAGGCAGAGAGGGCATATTACAGACCCTGTCCATGAGGGATTGCCAATTGGCAGGGTCCAGGAGGAGGGCCTTCTCTGCTGTGGCACCCACCCTTTGGAACAAGCTATCCCCAGGGGTAAGACAGGCCCCCACTCTCCCGGCCTTTCATAAGGGAGTAGAAACATGGTTATGCCACCTGGCCTGGGTTGGGAGAGCGGACAGCTATTCATGGAGGTGGTTGGCTCCACGAGGGTGCCAAGGTTAAGATCTTATTTCCCATCTTGAATTTTATATTTTATATTTTAAATTTTAAATTCTGTATTTGCATTTGTATTTGTATGTATTATATTTATAGCTATACTGAATTGTGTTTAGTGATTTGCCATTTTTATTCATTGTAAGCCACCCATCTGTAAGATGGGCAGTAGAGAAAATAAATGAATGAATGAATGAATGAATGAATGAATGAATGAATGAAAATGGGAGAAAAAAGAAAATTCAGCAATGTTCCAAGCCCCAATTCATATAAAAACTTGCAATTTTCACTGACTCTGCCTACCTGCTACTTCTTTTCCACCTTGCCATCAGACCTTAAGGTGTTAGGGAGAAGCCTGCCATATCAATTGTCAGAAAGGTTCAGATTGTACTGAAGGAGTGAAAGAGTGGTACAAACTCATCTCACAACAATACTAACGCAGATACACAGGAGTCATTCTCTTTTTTTATATAACAATAAATTCCAAAGAATGTACTATGAGGAGTAGGAAGAAGATGTGAAATGTTATGACCGCGTACAGCAACGTTCTCCACAAACTAGTCGTCTGTTTAGAATGGGATCAAAAGCATGGGAAGACTGAGACACCAGGACTATGCATAGATGCTATGTCTCTGCACTAGTGGGACTCCATTCTGCCTAGATAGCTGGTCAGATGGAACTATGTATTCCATAGGTATGGGAAAGGAGATGTCTTGTGGAAACGGATGGCTGAAGTAGCTGGAGGTCTCCCTTGTTTCATCTTCATGCGGCCCATATGTATGTGTATACAGTTGTGCTCCTCCCCTTGTGTCCATTGCAAGGTGTGAATAGGAAATAGCATTATTTCCCAGGACTGCTGGCATTTACACTAATGAGATGGACCCCAAAGGACATCTGCTGCACGTCTCCTGAGTTATGGCAGTCTGACTTCAGGCTAAGCCCCGTTTTTTGTTTACATTTGGAAGCTTGTGGGGAAAGTTGTTAGGGGATAAGAAGGTATTCTGGATGTTTCTTTCCATTTGGGGCATGGCTGGTTGTAAATGCTAAAGAATAGTAGCCCACAGGATGTAAGTGGCTTGCTTGGCCCCTGAAGCCAATCAGGAAGCCATGTTCAATGGCTGTCAAGACTCTGACAGTGAATTTTATAGTAGAGAATTCAGCCTTTTCAGTTGTTCTATAGCCTCAACTGTTTGGGGGTACTGAAAAGCAGGGCTGGGCAATTGCCCCACTTGACAAGGTTATGGTGTTCACAACATGGCTGATCATGAGTAGCCACTTTAACCCCAAATAAAACAGTAGTTGACTGGGTTTAGGTGTTCCTATGACACTCTACACTTGACTCTGTTAAAAGTGGCATGCAAATGTAGTCATAGTTAATATGATTGAACACAATGGGAAGTATGTGGAGAAGTATCTTACCCACCATTATTATGTCAGCATATAATAATATTGTCAACCAGCAGAGCAATTCTGAATAGTGAAGGACCTACTAAATGTAGATTTGAAGACAGAACACACTCTCATCTTGCTGTGATCCATTTGTACTACTTAATGATTAAAATTACCACATCTGTAAGTATATGATACATTTGTAATGGAGTCAGAAAAAGCTACAATTGCCATCCGCTCTATTGTTGTAGGTATGTTTTAGCTTGTCCAACCTGAACTTGTGAATCTGATTCTTTGAAGGCCAAAGCATGCCATGTAGTCCCTTGCCCCCTTGGGCTGGGAGTCTGGATTGCAATAACAAATACTTTCCTTGTGGTGTGGGGTGGTGGTGGTACTGATTGCTTTTGTTTGTTTGTATAATTAAACACTCACATGATTAAGACCCCCACAACATACAACCCCAGGCACCCAAGGATAAACAGTAACCCCACTCACAGGAAAAAATAGAAGCACATCAGCAATGGAGCACTCATCTAACCACGTGATCAAAATACCTGGGGAAACAGTCAGGTTTTCAGTGCCTTAAAAAAAGCTAACAAGGTTGGAGCCATCTGAATCTCTGAGGGGATGCTGCATTTAAGAAGCAGTAGCTTGGTTCTTCCTCAAAAAGCAAAATGCAAATATCACCCTTTATCTACAATGTTTATATCAATCCTGAAATCCAGATGGTGGGGATGCCAATAATTTGGAAATGTGGATCAATTTTATTTCAGATTGACTTCAAACCCATTTTCAGGCCGTAGAAAGCTTGGGCAAACATTCAGTATCAACTATGATATTCTTTAGATTGCTTATCTAATTTTTATTTGCTGAGAAAGGTCTTAAATTGATTTGTCAGTCTCAGCTTGTGGTATTAAGGGATTTCTGTTCCATGATTTTTTATCTAGGAAGTACATAAGGTTCTTTTTTTTTTTTATCTTCCAGGCTATTTAATATCTGTGTAAAACTACTGGAATGGGTCCTTTAGCAGACTAGGTTGCATGACAGTATGGAGAGATTATATTAATCAATTTCTTTTTTCTTTTTCCTTTTTTCCCAAGAACCCATTCAAAAGATGGCGGCACTTCTAAATGGATGCTAGGATACAGTTTTCTGATGGCTAATAATAAGTAAAGCAACACTTTAATCCAAACAAGCCAATATATTTGGGGTTTTAAAAGATAATCTGGATCTGCTAATCTGGATGTGGGATTAATCTGGCATTGGACAAGATTCCATTTCCCCTAAAGAACCAAGAGCAGAGTCCTCCTGGATTCAATACTATCAGGAGAAGCATAGTTGTTGAGTAATATGGATGGCTTGAAAAAAGTTCAGCTAATAGTCATGGTCATTTGAGTACTTGAATAGAAAAGCAGAATGTAAATGAATAAATAATATATCAACTGCAACTCTATCTTAGCAAAATACAATAGGTCTCACAAATGCACTGGTTAAATCCAGACCACGCTATTCTAGGGCATTCTATGTGAGTTGCTCTTGAAGATAGCTCTAAAATTTCAAATGTAGTAATCTGGGTCTTATAGAAACTATATATAAAGATTGTATTGTACAAATGCTGTGCCAACTGCACAATTATTAGTACATTTCTAGGGACACAGTTCAAAATGCTGATTAAAATCCTAAATGATCAGGGGTCTGGGTTATCTGAAGAACTCCTTACGTCCATATGGATCTGTTCATGTTTTAAAATAAGCTTCAGAGGGACAACATATTCATTTGCCACCTTGATCAATAAGAACAGAAGGTCCTAGAAATGAGGACTTCCTTGTGATAGCTGCTATTCTGTACTGTTCCTTCCCATGAGACCTACAGCTGCCCCACAAGCGGCTGCTTTTTAATATGCATAGGATCTCCCTGGCTTTTAACTGAATGTTTTAATATTGGGTACTGTAGATAAGTCCTTAAACTGAATTCTCTGGGAACTGCTTTTATTTGAAGTTGCATAGATTTAATAAGGGTTTTACTCTGTAAAATATCAAGGGAAAGGTACTTTACAATTGGACTAAAGAAAATAATAAGAAAAATGAAAAGGAGTGGTATACAACATTTCTGAACAGGCCAAATGTCTTGTTATTGCCTAGAATTTATCCAATCTTTTAATTAAGGGAAAAAATGTGTCATTGTCAGAGCTATCCAACGGGCACTTTTAACTTTCACTAATTTAAACTGTATGTAAAAAAATCCATCTGTGCACACTACATAATCCAAGTGATCCAAATGGTACTTGAAGGAGAGATGGGGGAAAGTAGAGGAATAAAATCCAGGGCTTAATCTGATGCAAACGCAATTACTTTTAGTTAAACAAAAGGCAAGAACAAGTATAAAAGTTGACATTTGGGGCATTTAACACATTTTGGAGAAGTGAGCAATTACATTTTTATCACAGAACGCATCACGTTTCTCTTCCTTTGGTGCAGGCTGGGGACTTTTCTCTTCTGTTTGAAAAATGAGTCTGAGCTCCATCTGCTTCAGGTTTTAAATGCAAGCATTTTGTCTCACCTTCTGGCTTTCTTTCTTTAGCTTTGCATTCTTGTTTTGTTCTCTTCTCTCATTCCTGGGTTTGATTTGGAGGACCTTTGATAAGAATTAGTTCTTACTAAATTAACCTGTCTCACTTGTCTGTCAACTTCCTGCTTTACCCCACCTTGCTTTTCCAATATTCATTTTATCTTAATGTTGTTTTTTTAATCAGCCTGCAGATATAAATTCTGAAAAAAAAAAGAATGGTAAACATTTCTGTACATTCTTGATTTATGAATACTCCCTATAATTTATACTTGGGCCAAAGTGGCACTTGAGAGAAGTGGGTGGGGGATTTTCCTTACCCCCTTCTTTCAAAACCTGGTGGGTTATTTACCTGGGATTATATATCCTCAAGCTGATTTTGGCTGCTCTCAAAAAGCTACATAGAATCAGATCCACCATATGGAGAGATGGAGCATTCAGCACATAGGCATTATTTTGAAAGGCTGATTGGATTACACATCTCATCAATGCCAATTATCTTGAATGCAAGAGGAAGAGGATAGCACATTTTAAGGACAATCAAAACTGGAAAGTCTTTAGTGATCCTACCTCCAGACGAATGGATGAGTCAGGAGCCCCTCTGAGAATCCCACATTGAACAGACATAGACATAAACCCTTACATTTAGACCATCAAGAAGGAGGGAAAAAAATCCTTGTTTTGAATTTTTCTCTTCATCTCTAGCTGAAACATTGAAGTTGCTGGGAGGCTAGCTCTTAGATCTGCCCCTTGGCCCCCATGAAACTTTGGCTTATCTCAAAAGGAAATCTCTTTTAGCCATCTGAGGCCAGATTGAACTTGAGCCCAGCCAGTGTACCACAAAGTTTGCAGAAGTCCTCCAGGGTCCTCTACTGAGTTGGTCTTGTCTGTCATTACAGCCCCAGGAAGGATAATGGATCTTCTAGTAGCTGAACTTACCCCCTCTAGTATATTGTTTCTTTAGACCAAAGAACCGCAACCAACCGACATCCCTGGGGAAACCTCTAAAGAGCTGGGTTTTACAGCCTGAAAGAGACAGCCACCCAGCATTGCCTGATAGCCAGGTCAAGATCAGACAAAGGTGAAGTATGCCCATACTCTCAGCTGGCTGTGTCCCCAGTGGTGGGAGAGCTATGATATCAAGAAAGCCAAGGAGCATGCTGAGCTTATCCAGATGAATAGAGCAGTTAAGTATCTCCTAACTTTCTTCCCCTTCTCCTACAAACTTCTGGAGGCTTGATCTATCACCAGTCCCTGAGAACCAGACCTGGACAATGAAAAGGTACACTGGTCCTCCTTTTTCTTTACTCTCCCCAATCTGTTATATACAAGATATTTTTTTGTGTTCTCCTTTTCTTTTTCCCACCTTATTCTGACAAATTGCTGATTTCTCAAGCAAACCCATATATACCAGTAGTCCCCTCTGCCTCCTGTTTATCCAAAACTTACTCTTTCACAAAGAAAGGGTTTGGTTGCTACCCTAAAAACTACACATAATATCCCATCCCTACCTCCCAGGAATTGTTCACTGCTATTTCCTCAATACCATTTAAATGCTATTGAAATACACAGTGAAAGAAGGTGGATCAAAAGTGTTGATTCATACTTTGCTTAGATAACATAAGTATACTCATAAAAGTATTCTGTAGCTAAGAGAACTTGCTTGCACATTGAACCCTCTTGAATATTCCCGGTGTGGCATTAGTTCTATGCTGTTGCCAAGAAGACTGAGGATATGGTATATCCATGAAATTAGCAGGCATTCAGCTGGACTCAAAGAAGACTTTAGCTTTTTCAAAAAAAAATTATTGGCCCAAATCAATAAGATGAAGCAGTATATAAATATATTATAAATATTGTATATTTCTTCTATCATTGAGGTTCAAATGAAGCATTGCATTTAAACTACAGCAAAAGGATCTGCATGCATTTTTCTTTACTTAAAGAAAGAGCCTTATTCATGGGAAAGAAAATATAATCATTTTCTTTCCATTGCATTTCCTCCCTTTGCAAAGTTAACTTTTCCTCCTCAACATAGGGAAGTATTTTAACAGAGTGTTGAGTAAGGAAGGATTAAACTCAGCCTCTTTGCATTATAATTTCAGTTTAGATTAGGTACTCAAATGTAGTTTTAGTGAAATAAAATATTTGTAAGGGGATGCGGTGGTGCTGTGGGTTAAACCGCTGAGCTGCTGAGCTTGCTGATCGGAAGGTCGGCGGTTCGAATACACGTGACAGGCTGAGCTCCTGTTGCTAGTCCCAGCTCCTGCCAACCTAGCAGTTCAAAAACATGCAAATGTGAGTCGATTAATAGGTACCGCTTCGGCGGGCAGGTAACGGTGTTCCGTTTAGTCATGCCAGCCACATGACCACGGAAGTGTCTACGGACAACACCGGCTCTTCGGCTTTGAAATGGAGATGAGCACCACCCCTTAGAGTCGGACATGACTGGACTTAATGTCAAGGGAAACCTTTACCTTTACTATTGACCTTTATGATATTAAATGTGACACACATTTTTATTAGTGTGATTGAGAAATGACAGTACATTAATTTTTTAAAAAATACACAACTTTTCCCCTACCTCTAAGTTGGCCTTGATTAGATTTCATAGCAGGCCTTTAAAGCTATGTGTTTTGTTTATTTAACTAGATACACTACAAAGTATCCTCTCTATTTCTCTTTCAAAACAGATACACGTATTAAGATCTCCAGTAAGAATTCACATATCAACATTTGAAATTGCCTTTCACTGAATAAGATTGGTGTAGCTCAACCCTTTAGTTTGCTTTAATGAAATGCAATGCAGTTTAGTTTAATGAAATATCAGATGCAGTCTTTCCAAGTCTATAATTCGAAATCCTTTTATCTAGAGAGCAAACCTACCTACTTCTTCATGCAAACCTTGCTAACTTACATGTTTGTTTATTTGCAGGATCCCATTTTTCCACCAGTGGATGTAGGACTACTAGATCTGATTTACAAAGATCTGGACAAAGAAAATTCTCATTTCTTTTGAAAAAAATTTTTTTCTTCAAATATTTTTCAAACTTTTTGCTAGCTTCTTGTGATGGTTTTAATTTTCTTAGTGTTCTAGTGCAACACAAAGTCTAGTGTTGGTGCTTGTAGGATCTGGGGATTGGAGGTGCCATGTGTGGTGTTTCCACTCCTACCTCTCCAAGAACTATCAGAAAGTGGTACTGTGGGACTTCCTCTGGGAATTATCCTGAGGATTCCTGAAAAGTTCAGTCTTATCTCCCATGTTATTTAACATCTAGTGTCTTCCAGGAAACTACCTGGAAGGATGTTTTAGGGGTTTAGAGCTAATTGTCATCAGTATGGTGATAATATTCAGGTGTACTTCTCCATTTCTGGGAACTCAGAGTTTGACATCTCTAGGCAGTAAGGGACTAGATGTGGGAGAATAAGCTGAACCAAGTAAAGACAAGATGGAGTTATTAGTGATTCTAAGGGGTGGATTTCAGCATTCAGGAGAAATGTATTCTCTAGCTAGGATTACACACCTTAAAGATCAGGTGTGCACTTTGGGTCCTTCTGGATCCAGCAAACTGGACAGCTGCATAACAGGTATGGCAAAGAGGTTTTTAATGAGTTTCAGATGAAAAACTCTCCCTATCTGAAGAAAAAAGACCTAGTTTTGGTGACTCATGAGCTTAGAACATCAAGGTCAGATGCTATAATGTGCTCTTCATGATAGCCATTGAAGATGGTCCATAAATTGTAACTGGTCCAGAATATGGCAACTTCAGAGGGAATGGTGCCTCTTTGAGGTCCCGTATCACTCCTTATTGACTTAGCTTCATTGGTTGCAGTTACTCTCTTTGTCCAACTCAATAGTTTCTCAGTGGTGTATAAAGTGTTACATGGCTTATAAACATGTCAGTTACAGGACTGCTTAGTCCTGTGAATCTAACATGCACACTTAGATCTTGGTCCTTTTCATGAGTCCCACCACAGAAACATTTGGCATCACCCGTTAATTCTGCTTTCTCCATGGCAGAGCATATATTGGTGAATAAACTCTCTGAAGCTGAAGCAAGCCCCCCACCCATATCACAATTTAAGAAGAGGCTCAGAACAAACACATTTACCCAGTCCTTTTATGGGTTTTAACAGTTTTAATATTTTAATTGTTTTAAAACATCTTGTTTTATTGTCCTTGCTTTATTGTTTTAATAGTATTTCTATTGTCTTTATAGAGTTTCTCTAAGTTGCCCTAAGCTGTTAAGGGAGTGGGTGGCATACAAATATCTAAATAAAATAAATAAATTAAATGCAAATTACTATTTAGGCTGCTGGCACAATTGTCGCTATTGCCACTTACAGTGGGAAAAAAAGGATTAGGAGAAAATAAAACAGTTGTGCTTCTCCCACTACATTCCTAAATTCATCCTTCTTTTGGAAATTTCATTAAATAGCCCTCCAGTGTTCTCTGTCCATGAATAAAGTGAGGGATTTTAAGAAGCCTTTTGAGTGTTTCATTTTTATTTATTTGTTTTGTTTTGTTTTGTTTTCGTCATTTAGGGCAACAGAGAAGGAAGTGGAAATTGGAGAAAGTACTGCCATGATATTGACAGACACAGGCTTATTAGCAGATTAGCATAGGTACAGCAGCCCTGTCAATGACTTTACTGCCTGTGGCGGACATACCGTACAGTCATTGGTGCTGTACCATATGAGGTCCCAATCTCTCCACTCTGTTGTGGCACTTTATAGGATACAGTCAGCCATGGCAGGCACAAAAGTAAACAGCAGTATCATCTGTTGGCATTGTGACATTTGTGACACAAAGGTTCATAGACAAGGATTTGAATTTGTATGACTTCTGTCACATCTTCCCATGCCAGCACCACTTGTTCCAGAAAGCCACTCTGACACACTATGGTTGGCATAATACATGTGGTAAAGCCTGTATGCTTTGTTTCACTTAACTTGCCCAAGAGACTTCTGAATTTCCTGGCAGGTCTTTGTGCTATGGCACTTTTAAAGTTAGCTGTCCTCCTTAATCCCATCTGAGGCAATTAGCTCCATTATTCACTTACAGAATTTTAGAATCCATTAAGTGTCATAAACTGACAAAGAAGGTACATAAAAACTGAGAAGGTCTCTGCACCTGAAATCCAACAAGTGATTGTGTAGTGTTATGATCAATTTATCCATGCTAAACAAAAAGAATTTAGCATAAAGTGTAAGCAGAACAATACTGGCATATGTTCAGAAGGGACAGTTATTCTTTTGCTGGTGGGGCCTTCACAAAAGAGCCAAGACTACATATGAAATGGTGTCACTGAGTATCTCCTTTTGGCTTGCATTCCAGGGCTGACATCTGGGTAAAGTTTATGCAACCACTCATCAAATCAATGAATCCATACAAACAGTAACTCTGTTCCACATTGTCATCAATTACTGACAATCCTGCTGACATCCATCTGTCAAGTTTTGATAATGATATGAAAAAAGTGAACCTTGAAGTTACTGTACATGTTGAAGTAAAAAGAATCCACTTAATAGACAATGCACATAGTTGACAGAAAAACCTTGCCCACATATTACAAGGCCCCACTGATTCTAATGTAACTTGTTTGCCCAAAATTATGGACAATGAATGAAGAGTGTATCTCAACCAGCTTTCTCCTACTTGGTGACTTCCAAATGTTGAAATTCAATTCCACAATCTTTAGCAAACACAGCATGTTGAAGTGTTGAAGACATCATCTGAAGGGTAGATTAAGGAATGCTGATGTGCATTTCATTTCATATTTCATCGCCGCCCATCTAAGAGCGACATCATAATTTCAATGATGAGCCTAAGTGTGGAACTGAATTTGCAGAGGTTTGGCAAATGGATTAATATACAATTAGCTAGTTCTGAGCTCACACTAAAGCCTTTTCATTTACATCAGAAGAATAGTGTGCACACTACTTACTGGCTGACCCCTGTGGCAGTCATAACGTTCTCCTTATTTCCAGAGCAAGTTAAAAAGCAACACAAAATCTAGTTAGTTATATGGTAAGGTACTTGGATGTGTTTTTAAAAGACAAAGCTTTCCTAGAGGGGCTAAAAGAAAGCAAAACAGAACCATTGAATCTTACATGGTTCAGCTACAGCACATACACTGGAAATAAATCAGTTCAAATCACCAACACAGCTGACTTCATGGAAACACAGTAACCTGGAGCTGCTTTCAGGATCATGCATAATATTCCTGAAAAAGTGCCTTTATTCAAGCAAGAATTGTTGAGGTATTTTCCTCAGGTAAATCACTGCAGTTTGCTCTGGGGAAAACATTGTAGTAATCATGACTCTCAACAATTTCAGCTAATTTTATTTTCATGGGTCATAAACCAGAAATTAGAGTCTTCTTAAGTCCATTGATTCAAAAGGTTTAAGTGATCTAAATTTGTGTTTGCATAAATATTATTTCAGATAATTATTTTTGGTATACAATTCCACCATCTCTACTTTTGCACTTGCTTTATTTAAAAAAAAAACTGGGTGTGTTTCCAGTAAAAATAACTGAAATATGAAAATTCTGTATCTTTTTAATTTTATCCCTATTCAGACTGTTCTACACTATATGCTGAATGCATCTGTATTTTCCTATCTCAAGCATACGAATGTGCAAATCTAAAAACAATCAGATTATAATAAAGTTCCTGTACAGAGGCTTGTCGAAGTATCAGTCTAATATCAATCTTGTATCAGGGAGAACATTGCAACCCATCCTGTTCCAGGGCCACATCTTTGAGGATTTGTGAAAGTACAGCATGGTTGGGCCATACAGACTTTACATGTTGTTATTACATTGTGTATGTATGTGTGCTTTAATCCTAATATATAAACTGCCTAGAGTTTCCTTTGTGACTGAGGTATCAGAGGAACGTATTAAATAAATTAGAATGGAATGGAATGGATCCTATATTTCATTCCAGGATGCCAATCCAATGTATTTTACTGCCTGAGACAAAAAACAAAAACCTCTTCCCTATTCCATGTTCAGAAGCTGATCAGAAGCTGATCAGTTTGATTTTTAGGGAGCATCTTTTACAGGTAGATAAGAGATACAGAGAATCTGCACAGTGCATACAGCTCTGTCTTTCAACACTTCTCCACTGCTGCTTTCTTGCTACTGTTTCTATTTGGTCAATCAAATGTGCAATGGGCTTGTAGCATCCATGTGCACTGCATGAGTTGGGCACATTCAGTGCCTGCCAAAGTACTTGAGACTGTATGAAGTACATGAGATGGGCTCTTTGCCTACTTACAAAATGGAAAGTTGACTCAGAAGCTAAAGAGCCAAGGAGTGGCACTGGAAAAGGTAAATAATAGCCACATATGGAAAGGTGACTAAGGATCACCAAGAATCACTGCCATTGGAGCAGTGGTTCAGGAGAATGACAACTAGCCATAGTTTTAAAGGAACATTTTAGGAGGCAGTTCATTCTTATCTTCCATCATCTGCACTACCTATAATAGCTGCCTCATATCAGATAACATGGTTGTTCAAGTTAAAATCATTTAAACTTTAACTCTGAAGCTGGTAAAAAAGAGTGTCCATGATACTCCTAGATAATGTCCATGAATCTCCAAAATTAGATATATTTTGTGTATGTATGTATGATATTGTGTCACCAAATCACATAATATTTCACCATTGTGCTGTGAGATCTTATAAAAGAATGCCAAAACCTCATAAGGTATCAGCATTAATACATGAGCATGAGATCTTGAGCATAAGGCTACCCCCCAAAACAGGTTTACAAGATCTTATGATTGCTTGATTGTCAGGTGAGGGGGTGTTTGCTCATCACACAACGTTGGGTGATCTTTTTAATTTTGTTTTACTGATTTTTTAATTTATTTTTACTGATTTTATTGTGATTTTTTTGTTTAATTGTGAGCTCCTCAGAGTCACTGAGAGTCAGGTGGCATACAAGTTTAATTCATCATCATCATCATCATCATCTGCTGACTCTGGTCTTTTGGTTTTGTAATCAGGTATCCACATGTATCTTATTATATAAAAGGCAGGCCTCTATTTGTAGGAAAGTCCAAGGACACTCACCTATTTTAAGACGTTCTCTCTTTGAAACGTTCCTATCTGAATCTGGTTTAGGTTAAAGATAAAAAACTAAAAGGAGAAGGAGCAAAAGGATCCTTTTTCTATTACTACTGAGCACCAGGACAGCAGGTTTGGCTGTAATGATATATGTAGTACTTCCATTTAAATGACAGTAATTATTTCTATTTTTGCATTTAGTCTTACAAATCATCATATGCACATATGAAGTGTAGCATCTTTTTTTCCCTTTTTGTGGGATGCATTTGCATTTCCTCCTTCTCTGGCAATGCAGAAGAGGTCATCCTACTTCCAACAGTCAAATATTTACTACTGAGATAGCCATCAAATAGACATGAAAGAAATACAGAAACCAGTTATCCAGCTACGATGCCTTTGACTATGAGCCAACGGACAGATGGCCTTGTGTATAGTTCAGCTTGAATATAAGCAGACTCCACAAAAAAGTATTTAATTATCAGCATTGGCTTATACTGTTTTGAATCAATCATATCAAATGTTGGTGTAATGTTCAGAGTATGGGAAGTAAACAAAGCAACTTTGAACTCTTTTTACAGGATGACAAATACAATTTAACTTTATAATTCAGACCTGGTGCAATGAGTTTCATGACTGAAATATGGCAACTGAAGGATACCATTTGTTCAAAAGAAACAGAGGCAACACACAGGGGAGGAGAAGGTCTGTTTGCATGTTTAAAAAATGTTCATTGGAACAGAAATTGATTTTCTTGGATGAAAATAAAAGGAAGAAGAGCTAAAAGAACTACCAGTCTTAGGGTCTACTACTGACCACTCAACCAAAGAATTGAATGAAATTTCCCAAAAGCAAACTGTAGTTCTTTCAAAGAGGTATGTACTAGTGATGGGGAACTTTAATTATCCTGAGCATTTCTTGGGAGACAATTTTTTGCCCACTATGGTCCTTTTAGATGGTGGAGGTAGACCCAAGGGATCATCTATCCTTGAGTTGATCATAACAAGTAGCAAGTACTTCGCAGAAGCGGTAGAACATGTTAATAAATTCAGAACAATAAGAAATATTGTAGCAGGAGCAATTAATGAGAAAGGGAACTCAAGATAGGAAGGAATTCCTAAAGAAAAAGAAACCACAATCAAAAATAAAAAATACCAATGGGTCACAAGGTAGATAAAGAAGCATATGTGTCTGAAGAGAAATGTTACTGAAAAATCTGAAAATCAAAACAAGCACATAAAGGAGGTGGAAAGAAGGAAGGTCACCAAGGAAAATTAAATGGAGGAATAAATAAATGTTCCTATATTTAAATAGAGGGAAAGCAAAAACAAAAGAAACAATAGACTAATGTTTTTGGCAGCCCAATACCTGGGAATATTCTGCAACTCATCATGAAATGATCATTTTGTTACCACTTGAAAACAATATGGTGATTACCAGATGTCTGCATGGATTTATTAACCTCTTTTCGATTTTTTGATTGGTAACTCCTTTTGCAGATTGTGAGATAGGGCTGTGCAGCATTTAATTGTAATTCTATAGGATTCTTTTGAATTTTAATTCCTGTACTCTGTAATTTTATGTTAATAATGTTATCTTTATCTCATTGTATTCTATCAATATGACTTCTTTATTTCTATTTTAGTGTCATTGTTATGTTATTAGTTCTGTGCTCTTCTATGACCGAAATAAAATTGATTGATTGAATTCCTTAAACCAAATGCACCTTTTTCCAGGGAGAGCACTGAAACTGAGAAACTTTGTGAGACCAGGAAAAAATGCAGCTATATTAAGAAGTTATCAAAGGGTGCTGCATGAATGCCCTCATGTAGCTTTTCCCCCCCTCTTAGATTTGAAGTTCTGCATAGCCTTAAGGTGGGAATGCTGTAGGCATAAAATATCTTCACTTCAACAAGTATCAAATAATGGACCCAGATACATTCTGAATAGCAGCCTAATTGAGAATGGGCAGGATGGTATTAAGTGGATCCTCAGTTGTAGAAGGATGCTGATGAAGTTGATGAAGAAATACAAGAACTGTTAACAGAACTGTTAAGAGATTATACAAGAAAATGTAAGTGACAGTTTGGTCCTGGGAAGAGAGAAAGCATAAGAAAGAGACTCCAAATAACTCTGCCTTGATTCCATATGATATATGAAGAGGCAGAAGGAACCTCTGGCAGGCTTTCTAGATTCTGTTATTATACCCTACAACAAGAAAGTAGAGTTCTTGCAATGTCTGTTTCCTGAGCTGGGTTATCTTGAAGGGCTGACACCAGTTGACTTCAAACCATATTCTAATAGTTCTCATCAACAATTCCTCATCAAACCAACTGAAGTATCAAGTAGAGTGTCTCAAGACCTGGGCCCTGTATATATTATATTAGTTCCCCAATGGGAGGAGATGGGCAGGGACAAATTGGATGGATGAATAAATTAATTAATTAATTAATATAATCTTCAACATTTTCATTAGTAGCTCAGAGGACAGCTGGAAGGCATGCTTACCAAATCTGCAGACTGCATTAAATTCCTGAAGTCAAAAATAAAATTCAGAACAATTTTCTTATTTTTAGAAATGTAGACAGAATGAAAAAATTATTGAGACAAATAGGAAAAAGATATAAAATATGAGACACTGACTTGGTAATTATATGCATGAAAAGAAGCTTGGAACTGTAAACAATCATAAGCTTGGTATGCGTCAACAGTGTGATGTGGCTTTTATAAAAGCAAATGTTACGTTATATCGAATTATTTCACTTTACTAAGTAATAGTCTTCTTATTCTGCATTGGTTAAATCCACTTTGGGTACCATGGCCAGTTTTGGGCATCTTAATTTAAGAAAGATTCAGAAAAAAACTTATAATAGGTACAAATGAGGACAACCAGGATAAACTAAGCCTTACAGAAGAAACAAGAGACAGAGCAAATTGGATAGATATAATTCTGAGGAAAGGTCCAAGATCCCTTCTCTAGAATGCTGAGCTCCTCTTTGATGAGAGTATTCAAGCAGCCATTTGTCAGGGATACTTTAATATTTGAATTCCTACATTGAGCAGGGAGCTTCGTGTAGGCGTTCTCTAACTCTTTGATATGATGGTATTGATGAAAGGTGAAAGGTCCCCTGTGCAAGCACCAAGTCATGTCTGACCCTTTGGAGGGACACCGCTTTCGTGATGTTTTCTTGGCAGACTATAGCAGGATGGTTTGCCATTGCCTTCCCCATACTTTTGATGGTATTATTCAGGTTGATTTGCTGGGGAAAGTTTCATATGTAAATCACACTTCTTCATGTCACATCCTCTATAAAATTTGAAGTGGAACTTCTGGGTTTCATCCTCACTTTACAGATTACAACAGGCATGGGAAAAGAAGATGCTGAAGTCATTAACCAACATTCTTCCCCTATTTCCCCACAGTATATGAATCAGCCCCAAAAAATTGCTGATGGTGTTTTACAAAGGCAATAAAAAGCAGCAGTAAAATACAAGCAAGAAGCTTAAATCTGATTCATACATACATATCATGCAATAGTGCATTCAGTGGTTCACTGATGGATGAAGTACTGTGATCATTTTCATTGGAAAGGAAATAATCTGCAAGGAAGTGGAGGGACATTAAAATTCTGGTGATCTGCTGATATGTGATGGCTGTTTACATGTACAAATCATTATTTCATATTGCAGTCACTGGTTTATCCATATCTCTGTATCATTTCACACCAACTATTGATCTATCTCTTCCTCTCCCCACCCAGTCTATCTATCCACACACACAAACATGCACACACACTTTTTCTATATGTCATCCAAGATGAATGGAGAAGCTGAAACTTTAGTACATTTAATGCATTTTTAAAACAGAAAAAACACCTTGGAATATTAGTTAAACAAGTAAACGTTAAGCTCATATGAGGCAGCCACAATCTGCCTTAACAGGGTGCTTCTTGCTTCACTTCACTGAGGCACAAAGGTGACACCATTTGTCTCACTGAGGCATTTCACATCACTCTGCCTTCCTTGTCACATTCAATATGCACAGAAGTTTCTTCCAGTTATTCGACATTCCAGAGAAGAGTGCTAAAGCAATGTGAAGTGTAACAACATAGCAAATTCCTGTTGCTCTTTAACAGCAGGAGACTGCATTGGTTTGTGAATTAGCTTTGAAGGGGTGTTTCACTCAAAGTATCCTTGAAGCAAAGCATCCCTTCAAAGCCTTGCACAGCCCTAATAAATACAGCTCAGGAAATGGCATTATGGGTCTGAACTTGAAAGTTAAGCAGAGCTGGACCTGGTTAGCACTTGGATGGAGAACCACTAGGAAAATCCAGAACTGTAGGCTGCCCTGTGAAGTAAAAATTAAATACTGGAAGGAGGTAGTGGCAAACCACCTCAGTATTGTTGCCAAGAAAACTGCATGGCTATGTCCATGTAGTCTTCAGAAATCAGGCTTAGCTCATGGTTATATTTTCCTTTACTAGAGGAATGTACGCAGGAGAACAGAACAACTGCAGTATCACATTGAGAGCCAAGAAGAACCTCCGGTATTAAATTCAGACATGCAGGTTTACATCTTCTGTTCACATGTTCGCACACATGTGTTTGCCTTCCCAAGTCAACGTCTAAGTGCCCAGAGAGGTTGAGTGTCATGTTCCCCATTGTAAGGCATATGTGCATCACAACAGGAAACATGCACATTAGGAAAGAGGAAGGGATAAGCATAATCCCTTAATCACTCACATATCCCTCAAGCACCCATATCCATAAAGGAATCACCAACATAATAGAAACGCCCCTCAGACTGGACTTGGCACCCATTGAAAGATCAGGGGAACGCCTTCCCATTATCCCAGGGACACACCTGCACTGGACGAAGGCGAGGAAACAAAGGAGAATGCCAGAGATCGCCGGAATCGCCCATCAGCAGACGCATCACAGTCCCAAGCACCCATCCGGTCCTGGCTCGAGGGTCAACAGGGGGTGGAGTAGGACAAGGTCCACCACCGGGGTATAAACAGGACACCCTGCCAACACATAAGGATTCCCGTCTTTTTCATTGCATGCATACTGTTCCAATAAAGCCGGAAATCCTTAGACCCTCTAAGTGAGTCCGTGTCTTTCTTGGAGCAAGGCTGCCCTTGATATTGAGTTCCAGAAGAACCAAGATGGAACACCCATTGTGCACTACATCATGTTCTATGTGATACCTCTAAAGGACTTTAGTTCCCATAGTTTACTATACCTTCCAACAAGTCTTGACCATTAAAGTGTGGTCAGTCCCATCTTGGCACTTTTCTTACTTCTCCTGGTGGTTTTCCATGGGGATTCTGATGTTCAGTCCAGTTCACACGGGAACTATCTGCCTTTTGGGGGAACCATCTTTTGTTGTGAAAACCTTATCCCCTCTCTCTTATCATCATTTTCCACATACTGAGTAAACAGAAATCTTGCTGAATAAATCTTTCTGCTTTTTTTGGCTGGATATGCTGGCATATTATACTGATACACACTTCATTAACTAATATGGTTACACACTGCTCATATAGTTTCACATAAAAAAAAATCATATCAAAATGTTTTCCTGTCAGAAATAATTATGAATGTACACACCAGTGATTTGAAAATGGAGATTAAAGGAATGCCAACAAATAACTTTTTTAGTGCAAACCAGAAGGACAATATGAAGTTGCCACATTTTTTCTCACTCCCTCAATTTCCAGTGATCAGAGAAGAGCACTGTCATGGATGTAGCCAAACCAGCACAAAACCCCATGGGGAAAAGTAAAATCCCAGGATTTGCAGAAGTACAAAAATAGAACCTTAGAAGAATCAAAACCTTTCAGGGAAAGAATCCTCAGATTAGCTATCATAGAAATCTGGCTGTGGAGGTGGGAGAGAAAAAAACAAAGAAGCAGGTGGGAGGGAGAATGGGATGAAATATTTTGAAGAGTGCGTAACTTCCTAATTGGAGCCCTCTGTACTGCAAATTTGTACAGCATATTCCATCTCTTACAGATGTTTTCATTTCAAAAATGGAGCTCTGAACCCAAATTACTATAAATGATTCAGCAATCTAATTGCAATCTTTTAGGGTGAGTGTACAGTAAGTCAGTGGGGAGGATGAAGTTGGTTTCTGAAGCTCATATGGATTCATTATGTTGGAAATTAGAAGGATTGTCATACTTTATGTCAATGTATCCCTGGTCAAAAGGGATTTGTACAGAATGTATCACAATTTGTTCTTCTCTGTATTTTCTATCAAAAAGTTGTTTACACTATTAGAAAGAGATGCCCATCACTCCTTCCAGCCAAAAATCAGAAGTCTGGTAGCATCTTTTCTGACTAAATGCTGGAAAAATTCAGAAAAGAAATACTACCATCCTCCTGATTTTTGGCTATTAGAAACAAACACGGCTGTCTGCATACATGCATTTTTTTTAAATTAGGTTAACTCTGTTGGTTGGATCTTTACATATTTTGTGGTTAACTGTTTTTGCCATTGATTGCTAACCTCTTTAGCTCTGCCATCCCTATTTTTTATTTGCTTTGGTTAAAATTTCCTGCCTTGTGCAAGGAAATGTGAGCAAACCCTTTCAAATTATACTCTCTGAATAAAAGGAAACGGGTGAGCCCTTAAAAAAGTAAAACCCGATGAGCAGATAAAGTAGCTTCTCAAGTAGTTCCTATCTCCAAGCCAACCATGGTTGATGTAAGGCAGTGCAGAGAGGCAATTGCACACTGAGTGATTTCAAAATTTTAATGAACCATTTACAATAAACTCATTGGAAGGTAATTTAACAACATCCTTTTACAATTAAATATAGTGTTTTTGCATGCAAATGCAGTCCATTAATTCTACGTCAGGATGGAAAATGAAGTGAAACTGAAAGGATTTTGATACATGAAAGTCATCTCAGTAATTTCTCATCACTCCATGGTGCTCCTAAGCAGCGTAATGAAAGAATGAATTGATTTAAACAACATTTAGCTGTAGCAATGGAGTTTATGGAATTCAATTAAGTTGATGGTTTATTGTGAGAGCCAGGCCTGGAATGGCATTGTATTACTTCTGAAATTAATTTCCTTCCTTCTCCAAAGTTGTTTTTGTTGTTGTTTAGTTGTTTTTTCCCCCTTGTTTATTTCTGTCAGATCAGCTGAGGACTTTGGCACAAGGCTGTAATGCCTTCATCATTTCATTAGAATCAGTGTCACTCTATTTACCCATGCCCGTGTTGTCTGTTTTTTTAGAACTGTTAAAATCTGCAGGTATTGCTTATTCTTACAACTTGCCATATTTTTTTTCAGTCAATGTACAATGAAATCTTTTGAAGGTGATATTCTATGATCTCATCATATGGATCTACCTAATGCTTAGCAGAACTAGCCAAGTTTGGTGGTTTCTTGCTCTGAAGAATGTCAGGCAATGAGGCATGGTTCTAGCGCCACCTGATTCAAATGAACTGTAAAGATTATAAAAATGACCTTTCCAAATTGAGTAAATAGACAAAAAAATGAAAAGTGACATTTAGTGTAAGCAAATGTAAAGTGATATATGCCAGGGCAAAAATCTAATCAGACAGCAACTCCAAGAATGAGATTTGGAGTCCTGGAAGTAAAAATAGGCAAAGTATTTATTGGGATTAAAAAAAAAAAAAAAAGACTGGGGAAAAAAGCCAGAATCAACTCCATTAGCTTATTTAGTTTGATGTTGATGAAAGAAGATGAAGGATTCATCACCTGAGTTATTCACCATGACAGGTAGGTACAATAGGTTTGGAGTTAGTATAAAACTGAACATCAGTTACTGAGAGTCAGGAATGACCCAAATGCCTTCCCTGTAGCTTACCTACAGAGCATTGTGTGATAACTCAGTCCATAGAATATAATCATTAAGATACTAGGGTTGGACCTGGGAGATCCAGGTTCAAATCCACCCTCATTGAGTGTTTTGGGGCCAGTCACTTTCTCTCAGCCCAACTTACCACACAAGGTTGTTGTTTATGGGGGTGGGGATGGGAAATAGATGAGATGGTGCTATGTAGACTGCCTTGAGCTGCTGGAAGAAATATTGGAGGCAAATAAAAAAAAATGTGATACAAGATTATTGAAAACATACATCCTCAGCATGATCCAGAATGACTCTTCTTTTCTTGCTTTCAGACTTCTGTCCGCATAGGCTAGGCTGGAAACAGTGAATCCAAAGAACAAGAAGCTAAGAGCTCTGATTAATAATATGTACTAGAAAAAAATATTAAGGTTACAATACAGAGAATACCTATTTTTAAAGATGCGGTGGCGCTGCGGGTTAAACCGCTGAGCTGCTGAGCTTGCCAATCAGAAGGTCAGCAGTTCGAATCCGCGTGACGGGGTGAGCTCCTGTTGCTAGTCCCAGCTCCTGCCAACCTAGCAGTTCAAAAACATGCAAATGTGAGTAGATTAATAGGTACCACTTCGGCGGGCAGGTAACAGCGTTCCGTTTAGTCATGCCGGCCACATGACCACGGAAGTGTCTACAGACAAACACCGGCTCTTTGGCTTTGAAACGGAGATGAGCACCACCCCCTAGAGTCGGACACGACTGGACTTAATGTCAAGGGAAACCTTTACCTTTACCTAACTTATATATAGGAAGTTTAGGGTGGCCAAAGTCTTGTCCAGTTTCTCCTGCTTTTTCTACACAGAGGGCTGGAAGGTTGCTTCTTCTGTGAAGGAGGGGCAGACTTCATCTGTTTCCTGTTTAGATCATTGTCATTCTTTTTGGAATGAAAATTAGCTCTCACACCTATCACTGTCATGCGAGGCAATGTACATTGAGCTTCCTTTATTGGTCTTCCTCTTGACTTGAAGGAGTACTGTCATTTTAAACACAATGAAACCCCACAAAATGTCACATGTCACATTTCTGCTAGGATTCAAACATAAAATGGGCTTTTTTGACCACAAAAGGAAAAATGCAAAACAATATTTATGGTGGCATAGTTAGTCAAAAGATGGAAAGCTGTATATGCAACTTATGGTGTTAATATATTGGTACTATTAACATGGATCCATTAACTTCAATTCAGGAGACAGAAGCTACTCCAGTGCATGCTCTTTTTAGTGATTCACCAATAGAGAAGATAGTGGAGAGCCCATGCATTTTTCTTTATAAGTACTGGATTTACACATGGAACACTTAGACTACAGACACCAAGAATGAAGTATTACTAGTAACCTAATCAGTATTGCAATAAATAGAAAATACAGATTCTAATAGTGCTCTCACTGTACATAAATGGATCAGACTATCCATGATAGTATGGATAAATTGGATCACAGTGAAAAATCCATCTCTGTTTGTCATCAGCTAACAGCTCTTCAGCTTAGGGGGGAAAAATCATTTTCATTGATCTAAAGATTTTCAGAACAAGCCTAAACTTATTTACAGAGAAGTAAGGCTCATTGATTTCAATGGGACTTTTTTCAAGTCAGTAGTAGTAGTGGTAGTAGTTTTATTTATTATGCACTTATAATTACCTGCAGCACAGGTATCAAATAAAATAATTGAAACAATAATTATTACAATTAATTCTAACATCATAACATAAAATAGGGAGCCTCTAAATTAAAAGGTCCACAACATATAATCATCATCATCATCATCATCATCTCTCTATAAGCAAAGCGACAGGTAAGAAATATCAAAGTGACTTCTCATGAGAGGTTTTAGTGCTTTTTTTAAACTTAAAGTGATCTAATTCCAAATACAAGTCTGGTAGGAATCTATTCCACAGAACCAGATGAAAAATTGCTCTTAACTATGATGATGGGGCTATTCTTGTGTGCAATGGAAGCAAATGCACCTGTCCCAATAATCAGGACAAGCACACAGGTACATGAGCTACCAGCCAATATAAAGATTGATAGAAAGAAATAGGGACAAAAGGAAGAAGGCCCAGAATAGTATGAACAGCAAAGTCCTGTTTTTTCCAAGATGGTTACTTTGAGGTCTGCAATAGAGTGTTCTGGGAAGTCAAAATGCTCTGATATTACTTTGTCCTTGTTTTGAGTCCTGATATCAGACTTGTGTCCATTCATTCTTTGAGCAAGGTTTTGTGCAAATTGCACAAAAAAAGTGTAATGGTGAAGCTGTTGATTCAAGTTCTAGTCCACTCTCAGCCCCAGAAGCTCTCTGAGTAACTGTGGACCCATCTCTCTTTATCGGCCCAATCTCACAGTTATCATTGTATAGGTAGTGTATAGATATAAGGGTGCATAGATATAAGTGCACACCACATAAAAATCCTTTACTAGACTAGATGTGGGATTGCAGCCTTTGATTAGGATGAGATGTAATCTTTTATTGGGTCGTTGTTATTTCAATTTATACCTCTCTTTTCTATCCATATGGCATTCAAACAGTTAACAGTCTAAAATAAACTATAAGCAATTAAAATAAAAAAACAGAAATTATTAAATATATTAATTATAATTGAAATTACCATTTCAAATCAAATGGGCACCTAAGTCCAGCATTCTGATTATGATGGCAAGTGATACCAAGGCTGCAAAAATCTAGATAACCACTAGATATCAGCAAAGGGCCAGAATTTTCAGTATCTCTTTGCTTCCATCTATTTGTCACTGGGATTTTTGCAGATATAGTAGCCTTAATCTCTAGGAACAATCTACTTCCCTCCTATCTAAAACCACAATCCAGATCACTAAATAGTAAGGTAATGTTGAGGTACAAAATATTAATAATTCAGGAACTTTGTGGGGAAAAATGCTGCCAGCAATAAGTAAATAAAATCAATGTGCCAAGCACATTCATGCATTTACCAAAGACAGGCTCTAAATACCATGGCAGATTACATATTTTACATTCTTTGTATAAAAGTAATGATTAGTGTGAATATATTAATAATAGGATTTCACAAATATAATTCCCTGCTTTGTAAGATGAATATGCACCAAGGCTTTGTACAGCTTCCATTTTTCCCTTAGATTTTCTTTGCAACTTAAGGCAGATATAACACTAATCCTGAATGTTCTTGATAATCAGCAGCTTCATTAAGATATGGCTTTCATTTTCTTGACAAAAAGGGACTCACAAGAAAAGGAAAACAGTCACTAGAGAAAGAAATGCCATAGCAAAAAACATGAGGAGCAGGAAACTCCCCCTCCCTTTTCTTCCAGCTTGCCTGTATTTATTTTTTTTTGTGTATGAAATTGAACAGTTTTATTTATTAATAACTAATGGTACTGATAAAGGCTTTGTCTGCAATACCACTTAAGAGTGCCCTAGAGTCAAGCAGATTTCTCTCACATACACACAGAACCCGTCTGCCCTTAAAAGTGCATCATGGGTGCAAAGTTTTTGGCTGCCATTGTTGTTCCAAAGATGTCAATGGAAAAGATGGGATGTCCTACACATAGTACAAAGGTGGGTCAGGATCCACAGCTTCTCATTTTTCCTGATGCATGCTGAGGACAAAATACTGCATTGTACTTAATTTCTCTCCACTGAAACTCATCAGAAGAAAAATTAGAGGAAGAAAATCATGTAAGAAAAGGGTGATAAAAGGGGGGAAATGCCTACTTCTATACAATCTCAGTATTTGGAGTGCACAATGACTCTCCAATATTTGGAATGTTAGGGTTCTTCTAAGAATTAATATTCCACCCCTGCCCTTTAAATTTCTTTGAAAGGAACCTCCTTTATTTCCCTTCTTTCAAAAACATTAACATACAGAATAGGTTTCATGTGAAGGAACCTTAAATTCTGCATTTTAAATTCCATTTTATTTTTTAAAAAATCTTACATTGCATATGCTTTGATATCGCATATACAATTAAAATATTTCTCCATACATTTTAACTTTTATTCATTACAAGTAGGGAATATGGGGTCCTTTGCATTTCAATTCTTACCAGCCCAGCCAGCAAGGAAGGAAATAATGCATCTCTTAGGAGAAAATATGCCCTTACATCAGCAAAAGTTTGGTTGTAAAAATGTGCAAAGAAAAGTGCATTTCCCCCAACCCCATGAAATCTGTAAACTGATCTGAAAACAAGGTGTTTGTGTGTGTGTGTGTAGTCAATAAAATGAAACTCCAAACAAAACCAGAGTTGATACCCTCTCTTCCTAGCACCTCCCTCCCATATGTAATTGTTCCTAAATCAGATTAACAAACAAATGGAGATCATTTTTTAAAATGTTCAATCAGAAGCTTTGCCAGCGGTGTGAATGTAACAGCATAAAGGAACAGCTACTTCCATTGCTGAGAAAATAGCAGGGGGGAGGAGGCAGTAATGCTAGCTGAAATGGTAAGTAGCATCTCGAAGAACTATAGTTCATGGGTAAGCAGAACTCCTTAGTATCTTTTAATCTTCTTCTTTCCCTCCAATGCAAGGCTTGTTTCAGGTTTTTAAGCACTGTGTGATACATCACACAGAACTGCAATGGCACTTTTTAATTATATTTGTTCCTCATAGGTTTTCCTCAATTTGCATTTCCCAATTTATATTTTACAGCCTTGGCATTGCTAGAGTGAATTTGTATACATTGTTCATTGTCTTGTTTACAAGATAAACCCAGTTAGAAGGCTGCCATTAACCCAAGTCATTTACAGGAGGTGTTTTCTACACCAAGTTAGATTACTGCAATTGTTCATCATTAATTTTGTTCATAGATGTTTATTCATTTGTATTACCTTGGTAAACAAGGCAGTGCATTATACAGTACACACTGCCAAACTTCAGAAGCTGCTTAATGTCCTCATTTTATTATGTATAATCAGAACACTTCCAAGAACCCATGACTAATATCCTTGAGGCAGAATTCTTTGTGAATTTTGAAGAACTGAGACACTGGGTTTTGAAATCTAGCCTGAAAGCTATAAATGTTCACCTGCATCAGTACCTGTTGGAAAGAGGATGTGAATTATAAAGGCAGTAGTTTAAAAACACTGAGAGGAAAGGAAGATTTGAAATATATAAATATCCTGACTTGAAGGCACCAAAAAAAAAAATCAGCTAAAATAGCAGCATAAAATATTTCTTAGAAAAAAGCTACATTAAAAAGTCCCAAGCCAGCATCTTTACATTTAAAAACAAATTAACATGCAAGAGTATCTCTTAAGAATGGAGTTACCATTCAGAGTCCCTGCCTTATATGGTCACCTTCCCAGCATGGAATGCCTGTCTCCACAGGCCAAAACAAGGGTGATATTCTTGTCTCAGTGGATTAGGGTTCCACTTGTTCCTGCTTGATTGCCACCAGCTAGTGAAAGGATTACTGCAAGACATTAGGATAAAGTAGCATCTTCCCCAGCACGAGGCATAAGTGAGAGTGGAATCCCTGAAGAACATGGACATAAATGTGTCAGTTTCCCAAGGAAATGGGGTAGGTTGCAGTCAAGTAATAGGTGTAGCTCCAAAAAACCCTTTCACACAACAAGTGAAAATACAAAACAATAGAAATTGAGTTTTGGTCCTTGTCTGTGTGTCTGCTGGAGAGTTAGGGAACACTGTATCTGAATGAAAGCTAGGAAGTTTCCATCACTCTGAACATGATTTGTTGAGTTGGGACTCCCTGGATGAATGTATCAGCTATGACTTGTCAAGATGGCCACAGACAGCAGCACCCTGGCAGACTAGATAACAAACTGATAAGATGGCTAGTAATGCTCTTCTAGCCTGTTGCATTTGCTTCAGCCTGCCTTCCAAAGAAATGGAGCATATGTTTGCCCTAGTTTTACTAGCTGCTACAGTATGGGTAACACATGGTCCCTTTTAGAATCCTGATGACTGCTAAAGTTCCCCTTTCTTCCAGCAGGAGAATCCATCTGAACATAGGCACCTTGATCTTTTGAAATGTTTGGAAGAGGAACATTCATCTGACTGACTGAGCAGTAAATGCTGCAACCAACTTTGTCCACTTTTAAATCAAAGAAAGCCACTCAGATATGCTTTCAATTAGCAAGGTAGATACCTGAATGTTCCTTTGCAGTCTCAACCAATGCTCTATCCTGTAAGAATTCTCCTTCTCTGTTCACATTCCCAGTTGACAACATATGACCTACCCTGTAGTTGACATTACTGGCAGTTTTTTTATTTCTCTGTAACAGTACAGGCCTCAGCCAGTCAAGTTGATTCATTCCCAGGACGATTCTACTTTTCATAGTCATAGATAAGTTGAGTTTTTTCCAAATACAAGTCATCTTGGTGAGACCAAAGTAGACCAGGCTGCCATCCATGAAAATGGGCAGAAGGGCCAGCACAGCAGTAGAGAAGCAAGACAAAAAAAAATTAGTCTCTCCCTAACACCATCTTTCTAATGCCTCTGGTGGCATGGTTGTTCTGACTACAGCTTGTTTGGGGTAGAAGGGAACAAAAAGCAGATATTGCTGTAGCCTCAGGAGTCTGAGTCTCAGGAGACGTTTTCCTTTCCTGGAGTCACTGCTGTCCTACATGCTACTTGGCTTGGTCACCGTAGTGGCAATGAGGAGGACCATTGTATTTCAAGTTTAAGTGACATATTTTGATTTCTCCTTCATATTAAGAGAATTATAGAAGTTTAAAGTTCATTTTCAGCTATGTCTAACCTGCTTGTTTTTCACTTTTGCTTGAAAGGAGGGTGGGTGGGGGGAGAGAAGAAAAACCCCAAGATTGTGCTATTGTTTACATTAGCACTAGCTTATCTGTATAGCTTCCCAGGCTCTTGGATTATGTCATAAACAGGTGCTCCAGACCCTGGGAACTATCCAGTAAAGGTCAGATCCTGCAGTCTCAGTACCATGGAAACAGGGTGACAAGGTTTTAGGGCCAGACTTTGATAAAAACCTTAGGGTTGCCTCTTGAGTTTACAGCTTAGCCAAAATTGGCTTGGGGACTTTCCACTGTCATTCACTGGAGCTCCTAACAGCTGATGTAAGTTTTCTTATCATCTGGCTTGGTATGCTTTCTTGTGTTTCTGTTTAATGTGCCTGCCACAGTTAAACAATAAAGCTTAACGTCTCCTTGCTTATTGGTGTGATCATTGTCTCTGGATCTAAAAGAACCTGTCTGGGCACCCAATCACTGGCTTGACACTTGACAAAACAGTCACCCAATCCAGAACTGGGACTTGACTAGGAATTGCATATGTCCCATTATTCCACTTCCTGAACCTTAGTTCTGTGCTTGGGAATGAATGATCAGAATAGACCATTGGCACTCTCAAGAATCATGGCAGCCACTGGTTCCTCTTAAGTGTCTATCTCCTGCATTATCTCAGTTCTATCACTACTTGGCCTTTTCCTAGGTTTACTGTCTCTTTTCCTTACATACCACCAATTATGCAGCTTTCCTTTCATTAATTTGCAGTCCTATCAGATCATTCTTTCCATCAAAGCTAATGAATTTCAGGAGAAACATGTCCATGCTTTTAGTAGCACTCAGGCCTAACTTGGTGGCATCTGACTGTTTCTTTTTACAGTCTCAGAACATCTACTGACCAGATATTGTCCATTTTAGTTTGTTGCTTCTGGAGTACAATATTTATATTCACTGGTGGTATTGGTGGTCTTATATACTTGTCTTTTGGTTCAGGCAATATACTAAAGGATAAAAGAGCAATACATTCCAAACAATAACTCTAAGTTTATCTTAAAGTAAAGGTAAAGGTTTCCCTTGACATGAGGTCCAGCCATGTTGACTCTAGGGGACGGTGCTCATCTCCGTTTCAAAGCCGAAGAGCCGGCGTTTGTCCGTAGGCATTTCCGTGGTCATGTGGCCAGCATGACTAAATGGAACACTGTTACCTGCCCGCCGAAGCGGTACTTATTAATCTACTCACATTTGCATGTTTTCAAACTGCTAGGTTGGCAGAAGCTGAGACTAGCAACAGGAGCTCAGCCTGTCACGTGAATTCGAACTGCCGACCTTCCAATCGGCAAGCTCAGCAGCTCAGCGGTTTAACCCGCAGCACCACCACGTCCCAACAAGTTTATCTTACTACATAGTTAAAAAAACAACAGTGCCAGGAGTCAGACATCAGCAGTCCACAATTCCCAAGCCCATTTTTGTAGCTTCCCAAACAAACCAGCAGTTTCCTACTAAATATTGTGAGAAAACTATAGAAAACTTCCAATTGGCAAAAAATGCTAACTATAGTCACTCTGTAGTTGTCAGCTGTAGCAAAAATATTTCTTAAAAAAAAAAAAAACCCTAAGCACTGAAAAGAGTGTCTTTACTTTAAGTAGGTATCTTCAAAACTTTATCAGACTTCCTATTATCTTGCTGTGACCAGTAAATGATTATAAAGAGCAATAAATTGGGTGATTCTCTAGTCACTGATAACTTAGTGGATGTTTAACCTGTTGGATTTTCCCCCATGTATTTCTTTTACATCTTCTTATAAATGTGCACCAGCCTCAGGAAATCAATATTAACTGATAGCAGTTGTTTAGAAGTCAGCCAAAGACTGCACAATTTGAATGAAAGAAGTTAAGAGGAGCAAGCAGGTCATCCCATCATTTGATTTCACTGAAACATTCATCCAGGTGTCTCCAAAAGGAGTCAGGTTTGCACTGTTATATATCCTAAACCTCCAAGAGAAATTCACATGCTGTGGTAGTTCTTTAACATTAAACTATGCACCCTTTGAACTGGTAGATGTGGATAGACATCAATTAAATACATATTTTCTTTTATATAGATATTTCTTTCTGAATCCTCTATTGCCTCCGAGTTGCAACCATTTAAAGTCACAGGAACAAAGATTACAATCTTTAACAGGGGCCTTTAGCAATGCAAGCTCTGAAGATCCCATTAGATGAGCAGTATACCCACAACAAACCTGTGGACTAACCCCAGAAAAATCAGCATCTTCCCTTGAGATTTTATAACTAGGGAGGAGTTTGTTGGAAGCTTTTGTCCTTTTGAGTGTGGGTAAAATCTTCCAGGACTCAAGAAGGAATCCATTTCACACAGAGTTTTAGATTCGATAAGTAATCAGAGCGCATTTATTTATTTATTCAACTTATATAGCCGCCCAGAGTTACTGGTTTGAGATAGGCGGCTATATAAATTGAATAAATAAATAAATAAATAGGAGAGTACTTTATTTCTGTATGCACTCAAGCCTCCAAGGCCATAGTCATCTATAAAGGGTGACATCATGATGCAAAACTATGGCTTGTGTACTTGCGTCAGACATTGGGATGGAAAAACATAAGGGCATTACTACATTACTGCACGTGTATTGTCATTCTGACATAATCTTGGCTCAATACAGAAGTCTCTCTCAGGCTTACCCTCCATTTTGGATGAATCACCCATGGTTCCTTTGTTTACACTTCCTCCTGAATCCTAATCCTATTCTTAAAGATCAACACTAATCTTTTTTTTAAAAAAATGGTACAATCCTAATAAACACTAAATACGGTTTTAAACAGATATTTTACATCTTGGAAGTGCAATATCCTATAAGACCTAGGCTTCTTCAATATGATTGCCAGATTCTAGGCTTAAAATACATTTTAGCTTTTTCTTTCTTTGGTTTTTGAATATCAGATGAAGGCAATCACTGCTGAATCATTCTGGAGCAACCTGGTTGGATGGGGAAGACTTGATGATGAACAAGAATTTTACAAGTAGTTCAGTCAACTATATCAGAGACCACAGATAAGGCACAGTTTGTTATCAATCATGTCTACATCAAGTATTGATAGAGAGCCAGAGAAGGGTTAATCATACTTCCTGGGACCAGGTCTGACTCATGGGATATTGGTTCCCAGTGATGATGAAGGCACTGAGAAGGCCTTATAACTGGTCATCATCAACCATGTTTCTTTCTTAAGTATATCTCAGTTATATAACTTTTTATATTAGGAAGGGGTAAACAGGATGTAATAGACAAAGTAATCCCTAAGGTAGTCTGGAAGAAAAGCATTTAGGACTTAAAATATTTTGGAAGTATGTCTAGAAGAAATCTAGAATCTATACATATATTTCAGAACAGATGTAGCATAGTCCAATGGATGCACATCCAATAACATACCTTTTTATAATGTATTTCTAGAACAGCTGAAACTTCTGAATACACTAATCCAATTTACTAAATCTAAAGAATGTATTACTGAAGTAGATTGAACTTTTTCCCAAAGAGGAATAATTAGGACTCCAACATACCTGGGGAAAATAATTCCAGCTATCACTTCTGCTTGGCTAAGCCAAATTGAGGAATACCTTCAAACTGCAAAAATAATTTTCCAAGAGGAATATACTCTTTATTGATGGCTATCAAATCCATGTTTCAAAAATCTAGATGAACGCTAGAAGGAAGCAAAGAGGTACAGAAAACTCTTTGCTACTATTTACTATAGTTGTGGTCAAGGTTTTTGCAACTCATAGGCAATGAAGCAACCAAAACCTTGGCTGACCAAGACAGGGCAACTAATGATGTCTTTTACTTTCCCAAATCAAAGTAGATAGTATCTACAGCTGCCAAATTAACACAGGAGCAGAAAATCCCCAAAGCACTTGTTCTCATCACTGGCAGTAAAAGCACAACATCAATACAGTAAATAAACCTTTCCTGTTTTTTTCATGGTACTCAAAAACCATGGTGGTGTGAGATAGGACCAATTCTGCCAGACCATCCTAGTAGTATGTGTTTACACTGCAAATCTATATTCTAATGTCCATTTATTTACAGAAACAAAGAACATAATTATATGTTCTACCTGATATATTAAATTATACTTTCTAGTTGAATTCACAATTCTCACCTAAGGTCATCTTAGGTGAGACAACATGTAGCCACAGACATTTATTTTCCCTCTCTGTCTCTTTCCCTTTAAAATCATATTCAGAGATTATCATGAGGAGGAGAAAGACAGGCCAAAAAAAAAGAAAAAAGATGGATCTCGTGTTTCAATATATTCCAGGTAGGGATTGAAGATAATGTATCAATCTTGATACATTGGCTGCTTTTATAAGCATATATGTTTTAAACATTGTTTTTCTTTTCTAAAAAAAGCAATATTTGAAACATTGTTTTAAATGTTTTAAATATTGTTTTTAATCATGTGTAGATTAAATTTCATATAGCCTTCAGTATTCTTGTATCTATTAAATTACTGCCATTGACATAATTTGATTATGTCCATCTATCACCTAGTCTTCAAACTTCAGACAATCACAGTAGTGATAATGGGACAATTTGAATGAAATCATATCAATATTAAAGCTCTGTAAGGATTAATGAAAACTGATCTTCAGTATTGTAAGATGGAACATCAAGTTGGGAATTGTATGAAATACAACATGGCGATAAGTTTGAGATGAATGTTTAGTGAGGAAAAATAAAAATCATAAAATGTGATGCATGTGACATCTTTAAATGCTGAATAAATAATGAATGTCAAACTTTGCTAAACAAAATTAATGAGCTTCTATCTTCACCATTAGTGCAATGCTGCAGTTTTCCCTGTTCAAGTAATACAAGCAGGATCCAATCATAGCTGGCTACATTTCTGCACAGCTTTTGGTTGTACTCTTTTGGGGGTCAAGTTAAAAGTTTGACATTTTTACTTGTAAAATTCAACATAAAGGGATATCAAAATTTTAATTATTTTTGAGGCAATAATAGCCATAATCCTAATCCATAATCAACAATGGATTTCTTATTAAAGAAATATAATTTTAATTTTCACAGCCAGATTCACTGACTATTTTTCTTGCAAGTTAATTTCAACTTCTTTAAAATTATCTGAACATTTTATCGTAACATAAAAGGCTTCAGTAATTCAGTAATGGAAGTTTCATTCTTCTAATGGATATTGTGTGACTATCTACATCTTTAAAAAAAATCACATAAATTCAGCAATTTTAGAAAAATGCAGGTATGTAGAGCAACCTACATAAAGACTTGTACATTTTCTCTAAGTTAGGCTATATCAGAAATCTGAAAAATATGTGGAAACAGGTAGGAGCTGCAGGCATCATTCTAATCCACCCTGAGTTTCTTGTTCTCTACAGATTATATGAAATGATGAAATTATTTATAAAGGGCACCCAATCTAGAACAGAACTTTGAAAAGTCATGGCAATCAACAAGGAGCCAGATGTTCTAAATTTATAGAAAGGGGCTTCCCTTATCCTTCAAAATGATGTGCTTTGTGTATTTTGTAATTGAAAATAGGTCACCCAGACACTGACCTACTCACACATTACTTTTTTGTAGCCAGCAGAGTCCTGATACTCATGATACACCATGAGGCAATTTTACAAGTGGGATTAATTAATATTAGACTAGCCAGGCCTCAGCTGGAAAGCAGTTTCCACTGAAGAGGCATAGACAGAATAGTTGTAATGGCTGTTCTGAGAGTAAATCATTCTTCCTTTGTTGACATAATGCAAATACACCCTCCATATATTACACCTTCCCTCAAGTCTGATGTGTAGATCAACTACAGGGAATGCACCCAGGATGAAATATCTATCAAAATTTAAAACCCTGCCAGATTCTGTTTACCAAGTTTTCATGTTCCAATGGCATCTGTGAAAATGATCTTTACTCCATCTGATTTTTGTTTGTTTAATTATTTTAAGTTTGGGGCAACATCAACATCTGTCAAAACAGCAATTCCTAAAACTTGTTCTCACCTATAGCATGCTATTACATAAAGGCCATTAAAAGTAAAGTATTTCTCTGACTTAAATATTTTTAAATGGAGTTTAAAAAGAAAATTGCTGGTATCACACATCATTGAGTAATATGGTTGTGCATGCTTTAAAAAATATTCAGAAGAAATGCTTTGTGCATTACACAAGCACAGCACCTCTCCGCTATTTATTAAAGAAACCTTTTTTTTTCAGTTTGTGGGAGACCCTGAAGAATGATGCCATTACTTTAAATGTTTGCTTATTAAAGCCACTTAAAGTACAACTGCAGCTTTTTCTGCAGGCTAGTGGCAAAGTCTGAAAAAACTGATGGGTTGCTTTAATTGATAGCAAAGAGGTGATGTGCAGGCCAAAGGTCCATAGTACTATTTTCAATTCACTTCTGGAGTATATACAGCCCAAACAAATAATGTTTGGTGTTTTTATTGTCTTTTACTTTATTTGATCATTTGCTAATTTCTTTTCTGTGGAGAGAGGGAGGGAGGAAGGGGTCTCAGTTTCATTTTTGTCATTGAATGTATGGCACATGTGTCATTGGAATATCATGAATAGAGTACAAAACAGTTCATGATTAAACTAGCCCTAAAAGCAATAGTTGAAATAGAAAAATTCATATATGAACTAAAATTAAGTACCTAGTTTCTAGAACGTAAAGGAAATCTCCTGTTTAAAATTACTGATCAAGGAAATCAAGATATTTTTCTGTATCAACCTTGGATGCTTTGGGAAAAATTAACAGCCCATTGTTAAGGTGTGCTAATATTACTTTGGCCTGCCTCCTAGCCCCTGAGCGGTGGACAATCCTTATTTTCCCATTCCCATCCCTTACAAAGCTCCAGCATCCTATTCCTGAGCCCCTTCTGAAGGTACTCTTTAAAAGTATCTCCCACCTCCCTCGTTTCCGCTACCACCAAAGCATGCAATCTGGGATACAGCCATTAGGAGATGTACCTGGTTTCAAAATTGTTTCCCTGATATTATTTCACCAACATAGCTTGCAAGAATCTTTCTAATGCAGGAGTGAAAGAAGCTTTGTCTCTGTAAAGCTTCCCCTTATAGCAACCATTCACATTTGGGGGGTGGGGGGTGTTTTGTCAAACAACCAAACAAATGCACACAACATAAATTAAAAAGATGAAGGGTTGATGCCAGCAACTTTATTACTTTTTTCTGAGGAGTAGAAACTCTTCTTACTCCTGGACCAGTGGCAGGTCAGGGTGGGACTCTAAAGGAATTATATTCTTTGCACTCTCCACTTGGTTGACTGAATGGAGCACAAATTGTTCACAGCATTCTCTGGCTGTTCTCAGCATTTCGAGATCAGCAGAGGTGAAGATGATTAGCTTCAAACTGTTTTAAAGGGACGGAGGAGTGGAAACAGTAGTAGTGTGGAAGTGGCCTTTGGTAATAATCATATATCCTCTCATCAGATAGCATACAGAAATTAAAACTGAGAGAGCTCAGGTTAACACCTGACCTCGTCTTCTGCTTTTGGCATAGACCAGACATATCATATGAGTTCAATATGTTACTCTTTTTAAGCAAGATATGCTCCTTAAATGATTCTTAGAATGTTTCCTGAAATCTATTTTGCTTATGAGCACAAAACCTCATGTAAAAGTAGATGTTACAGCCAGCCAATGAATTGTCACAGTATTAGCATAAAAACATCCAAGTAAACTTACAAGCCTCCTGGTGGCTAGAGTGAACAACCACAGTTGCCAAACTATGTTTAAATGCAGCCATTTGTAAAGCTCATTACAACAGTCTAGTCTGGATGTAAGAAGAAGGTGTGTATGTGACCCCATTTCTGCTTCCTCTTGACAGCCTGTAAACCACATTGAATTAAGAAACTGCACTCCTAGCATCAGTGCTTCCTGTGAAGATAGTGCCAACTCTAAAAGAATATCAAGACTGCATAAGTATCATTTTATTGGGTGGGGGGCAACTGCTTCCGAAACCAAAGGTAAAATCCAGGCAGATCAGACTGTCCTTCCTCCTTGCTTTCTATCTTTTAACCACATAAAAAGGAAGATGTCCTCTGCCACGTCATCAGATGGAGCATTGTTTTAAACATTTGTCATGTTCACCATTCCGGTGTTTGTCTACATCGTAACGGTTTGCTTGCCAAGGTGCTGATACGTGTCCGGGCTGGGAGGGTGCTGCTGGGAGCCTTGTACAGAAGACGTACTGATCTGTGCCTGGTGGAATGTGTTTAGGCTATCTCTGAAATGTCAAGGTCTTTTTGCCCGTTGATCAGCAGAGCTCGTTAGGAGCACCTGGGAATGTGGGGAGAACTGTATGTGAGGAAGGGGGTGGGGTGTTGTTTGCAAAGACGCTATTTAGTTTGAGTTTAGGCGCGCTTTTCTCATTCTCAGCTTTTTACCTGTTTGCACTCTTTTCGAAATAAATCCAGAACCTGAATTGACATTTTGAGTCTGAGAGTTTTATTTAGGATAAGGCAACCGTCACAACATTCCAAAGAGAAGCAGACAAGATGTATCAACAGACATACACATTCTTTTGGTTATGACATTTCTTTTCAGCTTTCTGTCATTATAAAATTGGCCAGGAGCAGTTAATGGAGCCATTTTCTATCATGGTTGCAAATTGGGGTGGCACCCGAGACTGAATCAAAATTAATTTTTTGATGTTTTAACTGTTTCAATCCCCCTCAACACATGCACAAACTGATTTCTAAGTGTTACTGGGTAGCAATCATGAAAACTAATTTGACAGGAAACAAAGTGCTCTAGCACGTATGCTTGCATAATCTTTTTCACCTTGGAGGAGTTTGAGTCTTCCATAGGGTGAGCATGCCCACATAGTTTTTTTTCAAATCAATGAGCCATTTCCTTGCCTAGAAAAAACATCTCACTGTCGTTTTTATCTTTGCTATACATGCACTTTAAGGCATATCAGCTTTTTTTGAGAAGGAAAATAAGAAGAAACAATCTTCTTACAGCAGCAGAGCTCAAATAATTGCTTTATTTGAGTGAATTGCAAGATAGAGGTAAAAGATCAAGTCTTGTGTTTGGAAACAAGAAGGGGAAAGTCTTAAACAGAATGAAACAGTTGTAAGTACTTTATGAGCACAGCATGAACTTCAGTATAGAATGCCTCCTTCAATCAAAGCCGATCAGAGAAAAAGATCAATAATTGTCTATAATGTGAATTTGTTTAATAAAATGAAAACACTGCCTCCTTGATTTGAATGGAATGTTTTGTTTTGTTTTTAATTATTTTATTCAAGGACAACAAAGAGACTGTGGAAAGACAGTATGGGCTTCATTCAGTTACAGGAGCAGAAAAGCAAACACTATTGCTATTGCCTCACCCTGTAATCCAAAGCAATGCATATAGAAACATGATTTGATGGTGCATGAATAAAAGATAATTCAATGTATATGTCTTCACTCCATATGAGAAAAATGGTTGATATGCTGTTTATGCAAATAAGCTCCTTGTGATTGTCTCTTGTCATAGAGTTAGATGAGGGGATAACACAAGTGACTCTTTGAATATGACAGCAGTGACAAGGAGAGCCTGCAGTCATGTCTTGTTAATTTTCTATGGAGTAGAATGTCACATTTACATTTCAAATTATCTCTCCATACTGCTTACAATTTGCTTGGATTAGCTGGGGTTTTATGCCATCAAGATTCAGATTTTTATTGTTTGTGAATACCATGCTAATCCCTTCTTTCTCCCATCATCACCTCCTTGACATCCCTCATCTCTCACTTCTCCAAAACAAAACTAATAGAAGTCAGTCTCCAAAACTGAAACATTAAAGGGAGTTGTCACACTTCTAAATAAATGCAGGGCAATCATTCAGGCAGCCAAGAAGAGGGAAATGAAATGTCACTTCCTCCCTCCTATACTTTTTGTAGACAAGCAACAATGGTATAATAGCGTTTTTTCTTCACTCTCAGAATAATCAGTAAGGATATAGTGGTGTGAATTCTACTTTTGTTAATGGACATCTTTATGCTGTCAGTTGAAGATGCTTCTCTACACATACAAGTTTGCATCTACTCTCATACTATAATGCCATTCTTAGCTGTTCTTGAATCCATTCAGTCTGTATAGGATTGCAGCCTTTAATGTAATCCAGTTTGAAGACTAGCTGAAATTTCACATTTAAATGAAACTAATGACTGAACATTAGCCCTTCAAGCTTTATAGGAATTCCCTTAATGCAATTCCTCTAGTATAAAGCTAGCACATCAGGGAGAAAAAAACTAACATGCCTGGAAGAAAAAAAAAACTTCATTAAAAACCATAGCATGTTTTGGAGTTAGTCAGACTAGAATCCTTCTAATATCTAGTTTTCTGTGGAAGAGAATAATCTACTGCCTAGCTGAGATGTCTGGAGGCTTCAATCAGGCTTCCTATTATAGGAGCCAGGTTGGCCATCCCCCAAGATTACTATTGTGAAATATATTGAACAAGGGGACAAATCTTTCAGGAATTGGTTCAGTGGGAGTCATCTACACTCTCTTGGGTCTAACAGTAAGAATGGGAAATCATCTGATCTTTACAACTGTGCCTCTGCCTTCCAGGATTCTAAATGGCCCCTGTGTGCGAGGCCCAGACCTCACAATGGAAGCTGACCAATCAGAGAGAAATTGTATTGCAAGGTAAATTCCGAGGGCCCAGGTATGTCCTAGATGACTTTCTATCCTTTTGTGTATGTGATTGGTTGAACATTCCTTTTGCTGATAATTTCTATTGGGTAATCATTTGGCAACTCAGCAATTTCCATGGGAGTTTTCTATCCAAAGGGGTGCAAGACCCAAGAGAACTAAGTTTGGCCTTTTCTGTATTCAGAAGAGAGGAGGAGGGAAATATCATTATATGATCTGTAATCTGCTAATTTCCTCCTCTGCCAGAGAGGACCTGACTCATAATTCAGACACGAGAGAAACAATGAAGGAAAAAATAAAGTAAATTAGGATTAGGTAGCAGTGATTAAGATCACACAAAACTCTTGAGTTAATTAATTTAATGCACTTTTTTCCTCCTTGGGAAGGCTGGCCCCTTTGGAGTCTCTACTGAGCAACATCAGAACATAATATCACTTCTTAAGGTGTACATAAGGTCTGACCAGATCCCAAGAGAAAGCAGGTTGTTTGGAACTGATTCTATGACTCCATAATGCTGAGCAAGATCTCTATTAAAATTTCAACACTGAGGTCATTAAGAGACATTGTGAGCTACATACCTGTAGTACTTCCATAAGCAAATCCAACAATATGCCTCACCAAGGCTTTCTTCAGCATTAAATACTGCAGAAGAGAGAAATTTATTGCTAAGTCTATCTTGGAATATTTCTGGGACCATCTCCAGGTTAATCAGCTCAGAATATGTTTAAATTTCATGCCTGAGACTACAAAAATATGGGTGTCAAACACCAAGAAAAGCATACTAAATTGCTGGTGAGCCACTTTTGGCTGGATCAGGCACAAATTACATTGATTCAAATATCAGCAGGAAAGGATTTTGGCAGCAATGCCAGACATTGCCCCAACCAGACGGAACTCTGCCATCAGAGTGGAACTCTGGCAGTATTTCCCTTGGAAAATAAGTCTGGCAGCATATTGTATATAAAAATGTGATTGACATAACCTAGAGCTACATAAAAATAAGGTTGGCAGAGTGTAAGAAATTAATACCTATTGTTCACCATCTTGCTTGTGAGGTCACAACCACATTGAAAAATGTGTGTATGTGTATGTGTGAGAGAGGATATGTCTATTTTTACAGAAGAGATCCAAATACAACCCTAGCAGTCTGTTGTCTGACATTTTTTGTTTTGCCATTGCCAAAAATGGTATACTTCTATAAACATTTTAAAGATATATTGGTTATCAATACTTGTGCATCAGACTTTTGAATAATCAAAGTACCCATCACACCACACACTCATTGATTAGGTCTGTGGGACAATTTTTCTTTTCAGGCAACAGGATGGTTGCAATGCTGGTCCCCTTTGTAAGAAATATATTTTTTTTCCAAAGGCCATCTGTGTTTGTGCCTCTTCCTTTGGGGACGCCTTTAAAGAACAAGCCAATGTATGTTGCATGTGTACTCAGAAGCAGATGCTACTAAATTCAGTAGTATTATGGTTGATTGCACAGTCAGCCAGATGTTTAGAGTGGATTTGGCATTTTTGTCCACCTATTGAGTCCTTCCCAAGAACCTGGGATAGGCAGATGTTATATTATTATTATTATTAATATTAATATTATCCCCCTTTTAATTTTGTAATTAAATTTTAATGGTGTTTGGTTAATGCTAGTGTAGGCATTCTGCTGCCTCTGCACAGCTTTGTACCCTTTAACTCCTCTTTCAGCACATGCAAAATTCTGTCCCAACTGACCTAAATAAATGGGAGACCAGCATGCTGCAGTGCATCAACCACCCACATTATCTTTATTTCCAGTAATGCCTCTTAGCGTTTTAGGGTTAATTGTGGATGGTTTTAACTGGAAATGTGCCCACCTGCCCAGAAATAAGATAAAGGTGAGCAATCCTAAAACAGTTGAGATGTTGAGAAGAAACTTCATGGCATTGCCTTTTAATTAACTGATGGATTGTGATTGGTTACTCCCACCATTAAGTCATTTTGTGAAAGTTCAGAAAAACATGCTTTCAAAATGGACTAAAACCAATTGCCTATCTCAAATTAGCCCACTACCTTGGCTAATGGATAGAGGATTTCAGTCACGTAATGGTGATCAATAGTTTGTTTCTAATTAGACATGCACAGCCTTGTGGGGTGACAGTGAAATCTTTTACAGATCTCTCCAATTTATTTTACCGCCCAATCTCGGGGGAGATGGGCGGTAATATAAATTTAATAAATAAATAAATATCACTAAATTTAGTCATTTATACCATGTAAATGGATCAAGGATTGCAGCCAAAGAATGTTTTCTCTTTTGGTAGCTTTTCATTTAAAAAAAAACTGGTTCAATAGAAATAAAGTTTCATTACATATTATTTTTATCTCAAGTGTTAAAATTGTATGCTGGCATGTGTTACAGAAATAAATGTATTTGTCTGTATAGCTGAACTTTACAACCTACCCACTCTTTTTGAAATTCTCTGAGCTTTTATACATGACATTCACCAGTAGATTCCTTTCAAATCTCATATCTTTGTTGTAATGCTGTTTAAATAATCAGCACCTGATTATCAAATGATGTTTAAATTATAACCCTTTAAAAGTTCAAAACATGCCTTTCCTAAAACCTAAAATAAATTTGACCAGTTCTAAGGATTTTTTTTTAAAAGCTTAATATAGGAAACAGAAATACATAAATGAATAGTAATCATTTATCTTTTTCAAACTAAGGCAATTTTCCTTTCAACCTACATAATTACTAACTGCATTTGTCAATTGATCCGTCATCAGTGTGCAAGAAGTTTTTCTTTTTTTTTGCTGTATCATTTTTAATAGTGTGGCCATGAGAGCCTCAGTTTTCACCCAGCACAGCTTTAGTTCATTACTGATGCACTGTTAAAAAATATTATGATGTAAAGAAAAGAACCAAGTTATATATTAAGCTATATGTAAGCATATACCTAGTGGTTCAAAATTGGAAAAGGTGTGTGGCAAGGTTGTATACTTTCACCCTACTTATTCAACATGTACACTGAACAAATAATTCAAGAAGCAGGAATGTACAAAGAAGAACGGGGTATCAGAATTGGTGGAAGACTTATTAACAACCTGCAATATGCAGATGATACAACTCTGCTTGCTGGGAGTGTAGAAGACTTGAAGTACTTGATGATGAAGATTAAAGATTGTAGTCAGCAATACGGACCACACCTGAATGTGAAGAAGCCGAAGATACTCACAAATGGACCAATAAACAATGTCACAATAAATGGAGAAGAAATTGAAGTAGTCAACGATTTCATTCTACTCAGATCAATGATCAATGCCAAGGGAAGTAGTAACCAAGAAATCAAATGATGTATCATGCTGGGAAATCTGCCATCAAAGACCTATCTAAAGTTTTCAGAAGTAAAGATGTCAGTTTAAAAACAAAGGTGCATCTGACTCACACCGTGGTCTTCTCAATTGCCACATATGCCTGTGAAAGTTGGACATTAAAAAAGGAAGATAGAAGAACTGATGCATTCAAATTGTGGTGTTGGTGAAAATTATTGAAAATACCATGGACTGCCAGAAGAACAAACAAATCAGTTTTAAAAGAAATACAACCAAAATGTTCCCTAGAGGTGAAGATAACTAGGCTTAGACTCTCATACTTTGGGCACATCGTCAGGAAAGACCGATCACTTGAAAAGGACGTCACATTTGGTAAAGTCGAGGGCCAGTGGAAAAAAGGAAGACCTTCAGTGAGATGGATTGATACAGTTACAGCAACAATGGATGCAAACATTGGAACAGTCAGGCATACAGCGCAAGACTGAACAGCATTTCGTTCTGTTATACATAGGGCCGCCATGAATTGTAAATGACTCAACGGCAACTAACAACAACAACAACATATGTAAGCAATTAACCACAATAGTGTTTTCCTTTAAATAGTCATGAGAGGATGCAGACCTGGGAACCAAGTGTTACCTCCTACTTGTGATCCCTCTCTCCTACATAGATCATAGGCAGATTGATCAGTACCATAATCAGAAGGGCACAGTTTGGAGAGGCATCATAAGAGGCACAAGTGTAACGCCCTATAGTCCTGATCATGTGTTGCTTCTTCATGTAACTAATAAAATTAAACAAATCAGGCTAGATCTGAAATGTATAATAGACATCCCTGTTGTAAAATCTGAGCTAAGAAACTTTAAAGTAATGTTTCTAAGCAGTATATATCAGATTCACAGTTCATTGCCAAAACTTCAGGAATCTCAAAATTTTATTTGACAATAGTCACAACTTGCCACAGCCATACATGTCATATGTGAAGAGCAATATGGTGCATTTAGGATCCTCTACTAAGCCAGTTGATGTTATTATATTGAGGCAGAGTAATCTTATCTGGAATCTCTGAGAAGATAAGTGGCAACATTACCCATTGTATCTCAGTTTTGTTTTCTGTAGGTGTGTGTGCAGGTAAGTCAGAAAGACTGCTAATGAGAGCTTTCCACTTGCAAATATTTCTGTAGATGGACTGGGGGCCACTAGATTGGATAAAGTACCTCTCTATTAATCTCACCCCAAAGATAGCTTTGTGAATTAGAATTATTTAGGGTTTATTTTTAATGTATGACCATCTAAAGGGAGAAATTACCCTATTAGAAGTCCTTTAAAATTCCCAAACACCATATTTCTAAGGTTTTCATATATTTTAATAGCTCATGTATTCAATTAGCTGAGAAACCAATTACACTGAAACAATGCTTAGCAATTTGGGAATTTAGTCTGGTGCAGACAATGCCTTTAGAAAGCCTTAATAGAAAACAAAAGCAAAAAGAAGAGGCAAGTTCTTCTAACTTTAGCCTATGGCACTTTTGAGGTAATAATTTCTTCAAAGAGCTAATTAACTAATTAATTAGTCAATCTTAAAATAACTCTCTAGATATAACTTGGAAGTCGTATTGAGATTTAATTTTCAACTGAATGAGCAGTTGGAAATATTTCACTGCAGTATTGGGAACAGACGGCTATCTCTCCAGTGTTGTGTATTCTGTGTGTATCTGAGAGATTCAGCATTAAATTCATTTTATGAGAGAGTTTAGAAATTATGTTAGAAGTCAGTGTAAATGTTATCACATCCAACATGTATTTCAGGCAGTGGTTCTCTGACAGAGATATCCCAAGTCAAGGGGGAAAAAAACAAAACCAGTTTTGGTTTTCCCAAAGATAATTTAAAACAAAAATACTCAAACTTGTTTTAATCTCTCTTATGCCAAATCCCAATCAACAGAGTTGGTTCAAGGTTTAGGAGTAACAGCTCTGAAAAATTCAGTTTGGATGCATTTCTGAATTTATGTTACTACGCTTAAATGGATTTCACACAGTATTGTTGGGTTATGTGATACATAAAATAGGGAAATGCCCTTTTGGTCTGGGTGTTGACTCAGGACAAAAGTATACCTGAAACAACCAATCATTTCTCCAAATATCTGCTAGCAATTACTAGGGAAGCTGCTTTGGCATTTTGAAATCATAATTCAAAAGCAGTGGAAGAATGTACAGATAAAATAGAAAAGACACTCATTTACATGGGAACTTGGTTCTTAATTGGCCTACCTCTTTTAAGTGCAGGCAAAAAACATTCCACCTATTAAATTATAACGCATAGAGGTTTATGATGAGTCTCTGCCCTAAACACATCAGTGGCCTCTGGAAGGTGAGGTAACACATGGTAGAGGTGTGTGTCTACAGGTAACATCTTTAATCCACTGAGAATTTGATTAACTAATCTGTGGAAGAGAAGCATATCACATGAGTAGTCCAGATGCACCTCAGCGGCCTTGTTTATATCCCACAGTAACTTCCTCCATACTAGCTGTCATTTCACCAAGGGTTTCAGATATGGAAATCTTCAGATTGCACCAAGTACTCACTTTCTATATCTGGCAGTCTTTGGGCATAATGTAGGCCCTTTATGTCAGAGAAAATGGAGAATGCAGAAATACAGAATGAATGGTGAGTATGGGTTGGAATCTACAATACGGAGCTAGCATGGTGCAGTGCTTAAAATGTTGGACTAGGAGTGGGGAGATGCTGGTTCTAGTCTTCCCTCAGGCATGGAAACTCAATGGACCAGTTTCTTTTTCTAAGCCAAACCTATTTCAGAGGGTTGTTGTGGGGAAAAGCAGAACTGAGTGCTTGAGCTCCTGATTAAAAGGCAGAATATAAACCAATTAAATAAATATAATGCATAAATATAATGTATACTGTACGTACTGTATGCATAGATTCCCTTGCAGGAATATGATTATGCGCCTGGATGTCTCCTGTGCTAATTAGCAACTGAGCTGTTAATTGCATTAATGTAAAAAAGCCAAGAAGATGATTCAGCTAATAATCTTTCCCTCTCTTTATTTATATCCAGTTTTGTTGACTCCAATCAACTCTGGATGGCTGTTTATTACATTTATACTTGCTTCTGTCTAAAAAGGCACTAAGTGCTGTCCATAGGAGCAATAGTAACTCCAGTGAAAATACCAGTGAAATACAACTCATTAAAAATAATTATTACATTAGAAATAAAAATACTCACATAAGCATGACCTACATTGTCACCAATGTCTCTGAAACAGCCAGATCTTTACAAGCCTTCAGAAAGCCACATGCAATGGGGTGGGGTGGGGACTTTTCCCTTAGATAACATTTGAATCATCTCTAAAATTTCCCTGGCTCACTTTTTCAACCAAATTCTAAGTTAAGATGAGGGAACTACCTTCTATAAGTCTTTTTTTAAAAAAATTGAAAAGCAGGGACAGCCAAGAAGGCTATAAAGTGATTGAGATAAATATATGGGGGAGGAGGGGAACCAGCATCCTTGGACATACCATATGTCATGATCACCATTGCGGTGTTCGCTCCATCGTAACGGTTCGCATGCCAGAGTGTTGATGCGTGTTCCTGGCTGGGAGGGTGCTGCTGATAAGCCTTGTACGGGGAGATGTGTAGGGCTGTGCCAGGAAGGAATGTGTTTGGGTTATCTCTTAAATGTCAAGGTCTTTTTGCCCGTTGATCAGCAGAGCTCGTTAGGAGCACCTGGGAATGTGGGACTGTTCTATATGCAGGGGGGGGATCGTTGTTGGAAACGGAGCTATTTAGTTTGAGTTTAGGCGCGCTTTTCTCATTCTCAGCTTTCTTTCTGTTTGCACCTTATTCTAAATAAACCAGACCTTAAACTTAGATTTGGAGTCTGAGCTTTTTATTTGAGTAGGGCAATCGTTACACCATAGTAATAAACTAAGCTCAGACATATACACAGAGACACACACAAATAAAAAATTCTAAAGCACCCTCAACAATGTGGTATTAAAATAGCCTCTTTCATCAAGCAAGCAGACTCTCAGCAAATGGAAGTGCTGGATTACTTCTTTCTACAGTATGTCTTGCATATGAGCACAGAGAAGTATTCTCTATAAGCATCCATAAGTCAGAAACATCGTTGTGTGTATCGCTCTTCTGTATAATAATTTAGGTGATAACTTAGGTGTTGTAACATGCCATCTAGTTCATAGATTTGTTCTTAAAAAAGGATGATGAAAGGTTTCTGCTCTGTTGCTAGACTTCCTTCAAACTGTTAAATACACTGTTTTTCCATTTGCCTGCAGATTGTAAACCAATGTGTATCTATTTTTATTGCTTTTTTTTCCTTGAGAAGAAAATCTCAAATACTTCAGCAGTAAATTGAATGTCACTATCTGAAATCAGTCCCTTTGGATCTCCTTTTCTACTGACAACTGAAGAGAGGAATTTGATAACAGGAGCAGGAGCAGCGTGTGTAGTTTCACCTTTGATACAACACAGATCTCAGTTGCTAAGCAATTTGTTTCAAATGCTACTTTGGCTGCAAGACAACCAAGAACTGGAATTGGATTCCTTCAATTACCTATGAAAGGCACTTCAGGTGCTGTAGGAAGCTAGTAAAACACTGCATGCAAAAAGACTTGGGCAATATGGAGATTGCAGAGCCTATAGGAATGTCCTGTGAATTCTTTTCTGCAGGGACAGAGAGTGAAATAACCCAAATAATTGTAGTCACTATGGGACCTTCAGCATGGCCATTAGAGTTCAGATGATAACTTCCGATAGCTTTTATTTGTAGGTATGGAGAATGGACTTATACCAGCAAAACGGCTACTCTTTTTACAGTATCTGTACTGGATCTCCTGTGTAGAGCAATCAACATAGCGTAACAATTCATTATATTGTCCTTTATCTACAACAGCAATAACAGTGAGTCTTGGCCTATTAGGGGTAACTAAGGTTAAGCCTCATCTATTTTTCTATTTGCTTCTTGATATAGCTTTCCAGTGCAGCCCACTTCCTGCCCAATTTTTCATCGAAAATTTGACAGAGAAATAATTGCATCTGACCCAGAAGCAGGAGGGGTTTTAGCTTACAACTGAAGATGAACAAGGTAGCTGAGAGCTTTCTCTTCTTTCTTTTACATTCAAAGTTCCTTAAAGTAGCACTTTTCCTCCTGTGGCTTTTCATGGGACCACCAAGTGCCATGGGCCTGTGGCATGATAATTCCAGGATAAGTTAGAGCAAAGAATGATAGCTTAAAAGCCTGCTTTCCATCAAATAGGCCTCGATTTTTCATCCATAAATGAAAGGGAAAGAGGATTCCCACAATCACCTTGGTCATCTAGTTTCAGTTAAACTGTCACCCACCCCTATCATGGATTGGAGGGAAATGATGGACACTCAGCAGATTTAATTCTGGCTAGCATTTGTCTAGTGCAAAATGTTGGGCATCAGACAAGTTTACTTTCACAGGATTGTGAAGACTCTTTTTTGCGATGGTCAAAGTTCATTCACTCATTAAAGAATATCAGGCTGATTGCTTTTACAGATTCACAAATTCCTTCTGTTGGTATTTCTTTGTTTTTGCAAGGACCAAGCCATTAAGGTTACTATGGTAACAAATCACTCTGGCAGGGTGAACAGGTCAAACTTAAGTATCCTTAGTTTAGGGTGTGAAAAGGCATGACCATATAAGGTAAAGCTCCTGATTTGCCTGGAGGGCAGCTTGCCTGGGCTTGTTAGTTTCAGTTTCCTCTCTACACAGCCTTCCTCCCAGTCCTCTCTGAGCACATGTGAATGCACAAGCTTGTAAATATCTTTTTGTGCTTTCTGTAAATACATTTATTTTTATAGAAATGCCTGGTGTGTGTTTTTTCTGATCTCTCTGGCCAAATGCTTTCCAGCACTCTGCCACACCTTCTGCCATATGCCCCAAACTCCCAACGACAACAATTTAAAGCTGCAATATATTGGTCTGTAGTTCCTCCAGGTTTCAGTCCCCTCTGGCAAAATTTACAGCATTCTGCCAAAATGTTAACTTTAACTGCAAAAATCGTCTCTTAAAATAGTCAACATGATTTTGTATTTATCATCCTCAACAGGCAAATTACAAAAGATTCTCTGCTCTCATGCCATGAGTGAGTAATGCTTGTCTTCTTGCCTGTGGAGGTTTTTTTATCACAAGCAGAGATATCAAGCTTTCTGATTCAAAAAGAAATGGAGGAGCTAAATTTAGGGGGGGGGGGGAATCCCACTTTCATCACAGCAGGATGTGTGCTGTAAGAATTCCAACACATCACAGACAAATAGTTGAAGTTTCTGTATTAAAACTTCAAAATGAAGTTTGAAACCAAAATAAAAAATCAACACCCAACCCTGATTATATCAGAAATTATGAAGATGCAATTTACTTTCCAATTAGCTATAGAAAGCTATAGCAAAGGGAGACCATTTTTAAAAACTCCTGTTACTAAATGTAATTACTGCTTGACTCCTGTTAAATCAATTATTGGTCAGAAAGATTAAATTCATAAATATCCTTATTTAGAAGTAAATCTTGTTTTATTCCCTGGGATATACTTTTAGGTAAGAGTAGATAGGATTTCGGACCATGTTGTAATTGAATAGTTACCTTGTTCAGGTGTACTGTCAAACCTGATTGCATGATAGAGTTCTATCCCCATGAAAAAGATTTATATAGATAAAAAATATGCATTGGGATGTGGGGAGAACTAGGCAATGATCCCTTTTCCCTCCATCTAGTTTCTGTATAGAAGATATTTTATCATGCATTTATTTGTTCATTTTATATTGAGAAATATGCAAGCTGCATTCCTTTAATCTATTGGAGTAAGGCTCACTGTACTTAATAGAATTTAGTTTTGAATAGACCTGATAAGGACTGCCCTATTAGTCATGCGATTAACACTATAGTCTGCTCAGAAAAATAATTTCTACACATAACATATTGAAAGCATATTTGGTGGTGAATTGGTAAATGGTTACATTTTGATTCTGAATCTTATGAGAAACTGATGTTGTGAATTAACCCAAATTTGAAAATAGGGAAGATATTTTATTGGAAAGCTTGGGTCATACAAGAGATCAATACTTTGAATCAGTTGATTACTAATGATTGTTTTAAAGACTTTGAGAGGTTGTGTTTTGAATATGACTTACCTACAACATTCTCCTGACAATACTGTGGTGGATTTCAGTGGTACCACTGGCTCTCAGGAAGGAGAGAGCACATTCCAAGGATGTGGAGGAGATAAGCAGAGGCACAGTCCAGGAGGCAATGGCATGAAAATTAAGAGGTTCACGACAGCACAGCCCTAGAGGTCTCCCAGGTTATTTCCCCTTAGGTTAGGTAGAGTAGCTTTAGTCTGGCAAGATTCTATCTATACAGTGTAAGCAAATAAAGAACTGAAGTTTGAATGGATTGATTCTCTGTTCTCCTTGGGCTGGGCCTGAGAGAAAACCTGCAGATTGTTTTGTTAAGATCTGTAAGACTTCCCAGGCTCTTGGATGATGCCATAGACAGGTGTTTTTGGGCCTTGGGAAGCTTCCTAGTCAAGGTCAGGTTTCGTAGCCTGCAACCATGGAAACATGGTCACGAGGTTTGAGGGCCAGACTTTGATAAAAACTCCTGGGCTCTTTTGGGGGGTTTGGGAGCTTCTGTGCAGACTCTTAAGCACTGGGGTGCTGCAGAACAAAGAAAGCCAGCCTTTGGGGGATCCCTGTTGCCTTGGTCAGGAGGCTCCTGGCAACATAAAAGGGAATAAAGGCATCACTTTGCTTGGTATGTTATGATTTCTTTCTTTATGCTATGCTTTTTATGCTTTTGTTTAATTTGCCTAAACTGTGTTTCTGGTTTAAACTGTGTTTCTGTTTAACCCTGTTTGCTTAAATTTATAATAAAGCTTAAAGTTTCTTTATCCACTGGTGTGCTTATTGTCTCTGGATCTAAAATAACAAATTGCCTGAGCACCTGATCACTACTTGGACACTTGGCAGAACATTGCTTCATCAGTCCTTGGCCACTGTCATACTCTATTTGAATAGTGGGGCACTCCTGGGGGTAGGCAATGCTTATTCCTAGACTATACCTTATTTATTTTGCAGACTGATCAGCTAATCCTAGGCTGATATGTGGAAAACAAAGCGATCCAAATATGTTCACCTTCTAATGAAATGCTAATGCATTCGTCTTTAAATCTGGGATCATTTCTGTGAGGAAAAGGGAAGTTCATCTTAGGGTTCTATAACAAAAGAAAAGTGCAGCCAGAGTACACTTGTTCTGCTATGTGTGTCATCATTACGGGCAGAAATAGAAATTATGAGGCCTGAAAAGGGGCCACTGATAGGTGGTATCACTAGATAAATATTGTCATTTAATGTTTCTATGGCTAATGGCAGACAAAAACTTCAGTACTGTGACAATAATAATAATTTATTAAATGTATATGCCCCCAACTCCCAGCGACTCTGGGCAGTTTACAAGTTGTTAAAAACACTTAAAAACAAGTAACAATACAAAAAAAAAACACAAAACAAAGAAACAAAGATGGCAGAGAAAACAAACCTGGATGGGAACAAGGAAAAGGAAGAAAAGGGCATCAATTGTTCTCACCAAAGACCTGGACAAAGAGGCACATCTTCAAACAACAGTAGGGTGGAAGCTGTTCAGATCTTGGGAGGAACCTCATTCCAGAGGGCAGGTATTGCTACAGAGAATGTATGTACTGTCATGCCTCTAGTTCACATGAAGAGTGTCAAAGCCCAGTTCCTGTCAGGGCAGCCTTGCTCCAAAAAAGACACGGACTCACTTAGAGGGTCTAAGGATTTCCGGCTTTATTGGAACAGAATGCATGCAATGAAAAAGACGGGAATCCTTATGTGTTGGCAGGGTGTTCTGTTTATACTCCGGTGGCAGACCTTGTCCTTCTCCACCCCCCATTGACCCTTGAGCGAGGACCGGATGGGTGCTTGGGACTGTGATGCGTCTGCTGATGGGCGATTCTGGCGATCTCCGGCGTTCTCCTTTGTTTCCTCGCCTTCGTCCGGTGCAGGTGCATCCCCGGGGTAATGGGAAGGCGTTCCCCCAATCTTTCTATGGGTGCCAAGTCCAGTCTGAGGGGCGTTTCTATTATGTTGGTGATTCCTTTATGGATATGGGTGCTTGAGGGATATGTGAGTGATTAAGGGATTATGCTTATCCCTTCCTCTTTCCTAATGTGCATGTTCCCCGTTGTGATGCACTTATGCCTTGCAACGGGGAACATGACAGTTCCTAACTGTGGATGTTATTGATTAATGTCCTGTCAGCTTTGGCCTACCAGTATGAGTTAAATTGTTATTTTAATCAGAATGAGCACCATTAATCACCTAAAGTTTATCACTGCAGTCTTTCCCCCAAGGATTAAGAATCCAGTTGTTACCCTGAATACTTTGAGTCACCAGAAGTCTAACAAACCTTTTTCTTCTACATCAGCTATTTCTCATATGAAGAAGTACTGTTTGTGTTTTGTAATGGTTGTTATATATGGGGGAATCACTCCTAAAGTGAGGAGTGCCTTCTAGATGACAAATCCCACCAGCATTGGGGTGGTGGCATCATGGTCATCGTGACATAATCATGCAACTGATATATGTAATTCACATCATGATGCAACTAACACTGATCACATAATTTGTGTAATTTGCTCAATGATGTCATGATATGTGTGACATCATATTGGCTTTTTATGGCTGCATCTGCTATAGTTAACATGACCCACAGCAATGATGGTGGTGTTTAAGTCCAAAGCACCAAGGAAATATTAATTTGCCAGTTTCTGTAGTGTAGTAACCTAGTAACATTCAGTAGAAGCCCAGCTTTGCTATTATGTATTACCCAACATAAGAAGTTTTGGCAGCAAATGCTATATTTTATTCTGTTATTTCATTATATCTCTGCCCTTATTGCATCTGCTGCTAACTGCCCAACAGTCTTTTTTTAAAGAACTTTATTAATTTTCAGGGTAAAGTTAAAATACAAAATAACTACCCAATAGTCTCATTTAGATTGACCCACTTCTTGTTGGGGTGTTTGGCTGCAGGATCATCTGCAGGACTGCAGTGAGGAATATTCATGCTATCTGACAGATAAAGTTGCTCAGATTCACTTGGAGTAGGACTCTGACTGGTCAAGTCAAAGTGAGTTGTGTGGGTCACAGTCTTGTGAGGTTATGTGGACTGAGTTTGATTCCTTGATGCCTGAAGAAATGGACCTGGTCCTTCTGTCTGTTAGCTTGGGCACCTGCTTGTTAGATCCTGGTCCCTCCTGGGTTGTTCAGGCAACCTGGGAGGTGACCAAGGGATGGGTACATGCAGTGGTATCTGCTTCTTTGAGACAGGGTGTGGTTCCACCTGTCTTGAAAGAGATATGCCCACCCCCAAGAGGCCATTGCTGGACCCCTCCATTCTGGATAATTATCATCTAGTCTTCAACCTTCCTTTTGCAGGGAAGGTTGTGGAGAAGGTGGTTGGACAGCAGCTATAGAGGATCTTGGAGGAAACATTTGTACCCATTTCAGTTGGGTTTCAGACCAGGGTACAGTATGCAGACAGTGCTGGTCATGCTTGTTGATGACCTTTGGTGGAGCCAGGATGGAAGTGGTACAAAAATCCTGGTGCTCCTTGATTTCTCACTGTCAGGCTCCCCAATCAAATGTTCCCAGAACATCTTATTGGACTCACATCCATCTTCCAGCAACCCATGTCAACTTGCGAGTCGACTGGCAGGGAGGGGGAGCATGACTGGACTGGGAATAATCTTGCTTGGGCTAGCTGCTCCTTGCACCAAGGTCATCTAGGAAGAACCGTTACAGCCAGATGCTGGCACAAGAAGGATGGGCACATACCTAAGAGGGCAGTGGGGGGGGGATTTGAAGTTACTGTGATTTTAAAGTAGAGAAACGTGCAGGAAATTCCATTCACAACTTTTTCCGTTGTACTGAACACTTTGCTTCATTAAAATAGAGTTATAAGCAAAAGCTTATGAGTCATAATTGAGTGAATGCTCGAGTGTTCCAGTCATCATACTCACTGGCTTTCAATCTGTTGATCACAGTATCCTGGGCTGGCTGTGGGGTTTCAGAGTGGGAAGTACTGTGTTACATGATTCCTTCCTCAGTAGTTGGTTTCAGTCAGTGTTGACAGTGGAGAAGAAATTGCACACATAGCCCCTCACTTGTGTGGTACCTCAGGGCTTGATGCTCTTTCCTCTCCTGCTTAACATCTATCTGAAACAGCTAGGTGAGGTCATCTATCAGTTTGATGTTTGGTATCATCAGTACGCTGATGATACCCAACTTTATATCTCAACCACAAGCTCGGCAGGTGAAGCTGTTGATGTACTGACCCAAGCTGTTGATTTATTTGGGGCTGTTCAGGTCTAAGTGGATGGCTGTGGCTGTTTGGCTCTCCTGGGTCAGAGATATTTCCATTTGGATGGAGTAGTACCATTCAAGGGTGATGTGCAACTTGTGGATCCTTATGGACTTGCAGCTACTGTTCAAAGAGCAGGTTGTAGCTGTCGCCAGAAAAACCTTTGCACAGGTTCACCTTGTGTATCAGTTGCATCCTTTCCTCAACCAGGAAGCCCTCATGACCTAGGTCACTTCACAACTGGATTACTGTAATGATCTCTGCATGGGGCTACCCTTGAAAACCGTCTGAAAGCTACAGCTGGTACAAATGCAGTAATAGACACTTCTCTGTAAGCTTATGTCTCACTGCTGCTATGCAAGTTGCACTTTTTACCAGTCAGCTTCCAGGTGCAATTCAAGGTGCTGATTGTTACCTATAAAGCCCTGTATGGCATAGGACCTGGATATCTGAGGGACTGCTTGTCTCCAATAATTTCTGCCCACCTGGTCCATTCTAGTGGAGAAGTGATGATCCAGGTCCCTTCTATTAAATGTTGTGATCTTACGGGACCAAGGAAGCACGCCTTCTCGGTTGTGGCCCCACCCAACCGAGATTCAGATTCTCCCAGAGATATGGACAGCACCCTTTCTCCTGGGTTCTGAAAAGCCCTGAGACCTGGCTTTGGTCTCAGTCCTGGGCTTGATGTGTTTGTGGGACCCCACATTTGGTTGGATTTGTTAGGGTTTGATTGTTTTAGTCCAGGCTGCCCATGTTGATGAATGCTTTTGACTGTTATTACTGTTTTTGCATTTTTAGGCTGGAATAGGCAGCTATAACAAAGATAAGTAAATAAATAAATAAATAAATTTAAAACATTTTTAAAAGAGAACATACAGTAGGTAGAAAAGCCACACCAATTTATCTCCATATATAAAGAACCAAGCAAGAGACTTCTGGCATATGAGCTATATTAATTGTACTAGCTTCTGATGTGATGTAATGCAAAGATCTGAAGAAGTAAAATCCTGATAATCATCTCATGACAAGCCAAGACAACAGCAATTTGAATAAACATGGGGAAAAAGGCAGATGATATCTGGTTGGAGAATGAATGCTAAAGCAGTTCTTAGTATTATATGTCACTGCAGTAGCATCCTAGCACTTAACATTCCTCTGCCCTTGCAAAAATGTTGTATTATCACCCCATCAGTTAGCATCTCTTTGTACTTGAAATACAGAATGCCGCAGCCCAAGTAGTGATGGGTGTATCCTATTACACTTAGGTGACCCCACTATTCTGAAAGCTGCATTGGCTGCCAGTCAGATTTCAGGTGTTGTAATTCAAGGTGCTGGTTGTCTCTTTAAGGCCCTATAATGACTCCAGACCAAGTTATCTGCAGCACCACCTTTTCCCAAATCCATCTGCCCCTCTGATCAGATTGAACATGGACAACACCTTCCAGGTCTCATCTAACTGAGAATGACATCAGACAGGATCTCAGAAATGGACATTCTGGGTCACTCTCCCCCCCCCCATCCCCATGCTTTGGAACTCCTCCCTATGGAGATCTGGTCTACACCTTTCCTCCTGGGTTTCAGGAGAGCAATTAAGACCTGACTAGTCCATCTAGCTCAGGAAGAAGGTACAGTATGTTGTGATTGTTGAGGCAAATGATGTGTGCTGGTAAAAGTATACCCTCCCCCAATACACCTGTAAGCTACATTCACTACCAAGCCTATGAGATGCCCCACTCCCCACATGAGAACTGCTTAAAGTGAGGAAACTACAGGAACTGCCCTTGTCAGAAAACATTTACAACAACTGAATTGACCCTGAAAGCTCACAGCTCACCACCTACTACCCACTTTGAAGTTCCTGTACATGTGATTGGAATAAGGGTGAACACAATTTTAAAACTGCTGCAGCTAAGGGTGACTTTAGCCTATCTCAGGGTGTAGGGCCATGACATGGGCAATGATGCAGAGACAAGGAGGTAATGTTGTAGGGACATGAAAGGAATGGCTCTTGTCAAGATTTCCAATACTGTGATTAAGACCAACTAAGGGATGCCCTGCTGTATATATGTTGTAATTGTTTCTTTCCTACATGCAGCAAAAGTTTCATTAATTGATACTAGGGGACATGGATAAGAAAGGCTATGAGATCCTTGAAAGAAAAAATCTGAAAAAAATTGCAAAACATTATGCTGATAGTCATGAATCACTTTTTTCTAATTATTAACTTTAGAAGGCAATGACTTTCTTGATCCAGGCTTTGCCCAGAATACTCTTTCAGTTAACTGATTTATATCCATTAATGACTGCTTTGCTTTCAAAGTTCACAGACATTGTAGATTTGTTTTTGTCCAACATCTGAGCTAGTATGGGTTTCATCAGGTGGACTCTTTTTAAATCTCTGCATATAAGAACATTCATTTGGAATAATATTATAATGTTTTTAGGAAATCAAATTTTAGGTAATCAGATTTTCAATAGCCAATGTTTGCCAGTGGTGATAATTATGGAGAGGAAGAGGAGCAATAGGTGTCATTTCTGCTTCTACTCAGAAAAGGTGTGTGAGTGGGAGAGTTTATAAAATAAATTCCTCAGGAGCAACCATATCATGTTTAAATTATACTGACATGAATTATTATACAATAATTTAGAATCCTTCATCCTACCAAAGAGCATCTATTAGAACTAATGAGAATGGTAGACGTGGCTGTATTGTGGGAACAAATGAAGAGATGTATAAGACACAAAAGTAGAACACAATCTTAATAATTTTCCTGATTGAAATTAAGCCATTTTCTCTGTGGTGAGCATCAATCTAAATAAAAGAAACCGGGCTGCTTCAGGCAGTAAATTATAATGTTTAAGAACAAAAAAATTGAAAACTAACCAGCTCTTCAAAGGAAGCCTTACTAGATAAAAGCCTACAGTATACCCTTCCCCAAGGGCTGTTGCTGATAGCTGCCAATACTTGAAAACAGCCACTAAAAATATTAACAATGTCTCTTTCCAACTTCATCTTTAGCTTTGATCTTTCTATCTTTCTTCTTCCTAGGTAGAAGAGGAAAAATTTAGAAAACAACTATTATTTCATTGTTGGCAGTTGTTTGCTCTCCTGTCATCTGCAATCTGAGCAGTTCAGAAATTGTGACTCAGAGTTTGAAACTAAATACGATGTGCCAAGATATTTTATTGTTTTAGAAGAACAGTCAAAATGGTAGAGTGAGCCATAACTTAGATGAAGAACCCATCACTGCTGTGAGTGCATTGGCTGTGGTCCCACAATGTGCCAAGACAAACCTTTGTTAAACAAACTATAGTGTCCTGATTCAGATATTATGCTAAGCAATGAACCATAGTTTAGAGACCACAATGGCTGCAGTCATACAGTATCTTGAACTAAGCAAAACCAAACAAATCATATCATAAGTTTGTGTGATGGTGAATCTCCTTGGGTGATCTCCTTGGATCAGAGCTGGTATTGATATATAAGTAAAACTACTCTGGAAACAATAGAAATAGTAGCCACTTTGAACTCTTCTGTTTAAAAAATAAATTAACAGTAACAGTATGCTTTTTTTTTTTTGTAGACAACGAATTAGCTTTATTCTTGTCTTTTAAATAATGAAGCATATGTGTGCATGTGTGTAAAATGACTTTTTAATTTGAGTATTCTGGCAGAGAATAAAGATGGGGACAAATTCAATTTATCCATCTTTTAATATTACATGATTTGCCTTGCAGTAATATACATGTTATATACATGTACACATTGCCTGTTTCTAACTATTTCTCAAGTTCTCTGGTGTTAAAACAAGGATTAGGAAGAGGGTGTATATTTTAAAAGAAAATATATGCAAAAATATATGCACAAGCAAAATGTAAAAGGATAGATACATGATAGATAGATGATAGATGATAGATTTTCAGTTGAAAGGAAATGGATTGTTTGTGTCTGGTAGGTATACCCTATCTGGATGACCACTAAACAGTCTCAAAGATATACAGAAAACCGTACCTGGTCATCTACATGTTTGCATTTTAGATACAGTATGCCTGTTCGGTGTACTTAAAAACACATAGTGATATGACAACAGGACCAAATAAATGAATGCTTCAGAAAATGTGAACATTATAGAAAGTGAAATGGACATTTGTCCACCTCTAGACAACAATTAGCTCTGATCTGTCTTGTAAAGAAAGACTTGGAAATCCCTCAAAAAACTTCCTTATTTTTGCTACAATAGCCTAAAACTACTATCTTTCCTTGTATCTTTAAAAAGATGAGTGTTGGATTTTCCAGTATTCTTGTGAATGCTTGTGACATTTATTAAGAAATGGATACATATAAACTGCAAACCTAGGTATTTCTCTAATTATTGGACTAGGTACCTCTATCTCACTCAAAGCTGAATTCCAGAGCCAAGAATTCTCTAGAGCGGTGCCTTTCAGGCTACAGTCTGTTGGTTTAGGAAAAAGTTCTCAGAACCCCTGGCAATAAAATGAAAAGTAAACTGTAAAATATGTGTATCCTGCAGGGTATATATCTAGGATGGGTGTGACAGTTTAATATTGTGAGGCTGAAAAATTATGTGGGAAGATCACTATTTGTGATGTCACTTATAATGTACCCCTTACTTAGGAATGCTGTTGGCATGAATTTTTGCCACAGTGAATGCCTGGCTGGAGCCACTTAAGCACCCACCTTCCTCCTGCCTACCTGCCCATGAAAATGCAATTCCCATGTATGTCTCACTCCAAAGGGATTTCAAGCACTCATGCAGCTGCAATCAAGCAGGGCTATCCTAGGTTTCTTTAGTAATTCCCAGAGAGTCAGTGGGACTTCCTCTTAAGTAGGTGTGCACACGATGCAACCTTGATGATTAAGACCTCCTGCATACACATAAATATGGTCTGCAATGTAGTAAGTAAAGGTGGGGTTGGGTGGGGGAGAGATTCACCACAATCACAAGTTAGAAACCCTGCCAGGTTTCTAGCTCTCTCTGCTTTCAACTCTTTCAGCTGCCCTTGAAAAAACATAGACTGCCTCCTCGGGAAATGTTTGTCAGAGCTTGGGGGCAGGCAGAAAGTTGGATGTTGTGCTTGTGCATGCGGTAGCAAGGGAAAGCAGCCTGTATTGATCAGCTGTAAATACTGGTGACAACAAACACTGGTGATGTACAGCCAGGGAGAGAGAAATAGCCAGTGTCAGGCTAGGAGGAGATGGGATGGCTGATGGCTGAGTGTGTGTTCAAGAGCAGCACATTCAAGAGTTGGGTTTTGTCGTCTTTTGTTTTTGTTTTTATTTTTCCCTTAGTCCTTTGTGGAACCCATTCCAATTTTCATTTGGAACTCAGTTTGAAAGACCACACTCTAGACTCCAGCCTTCCTGTGCTACCTTATCCAACCCTTGCCTGATCCTTCCCAGAAGATGTTCTTCTCCAACCATCCTTTGCTTCTTGCCACAGAACCCCCTGTATGCTTCCTCACTCTAGGCTGTTCCACAATGGCTTTGTGATGTTAGTACCGTCTGTCTGTCTTACCACAGTAATTCCTGATTCATACATGACCATGATAGTTGTGCCTTCATTTCATTTGATAACAAGGCAGATTTCAGGCAATGTGTTTTTTCCACCACTTGATTATTTCATTTTGGAAGTGGTTAATAAATGTAATAAGCCTCTGGAGTTTTTCTTCTGTAATACCACCTAGGGCATGCAAGAACTATTCAAAAGCAGACTACCTGGTGAGTCTTATGCCCTAATTAAGTTATATTCAGGTGTTAAATATTAAACAGCTCATAGTGTTTAAAGACTTTATTAGTACACCATGCTCAGGGTGGGAAAAGTCCAGATTGCTACAAAATTAAAACCTAAAGATTCAATGCATCTTGTCCAAAAATGGGCTTTCAGTGTTATCCTGAAACAGATTTCCTTTAATGCTTGGGGACAAAACCTCAGGGAAAATATCTAATACTTAGGAAAATAACAATTTAAGGATTGCATATTAATTTTATTCTATCTATTTATCTATCTAATCACTGTTTAGCTCTTGTTTCTACTGGCATTTTACACATAGCTTCCTCTTGAAAATTGTAGCATTCAGAATCTGTAAGTTCTTTTATGGATAGTTCTATTAATCCCACTCTCCCAACTGCCTGAAGTCTTGTCCCTGCAGACAAGTCCTTGTAAATCTCTTCTTGTCAATGGATTTAGTTCACCGATTGTCTACCATGAGATACTTCATAAAATAACTCACAGAGGAATATAGCCTTCTGCCTCTGTCTTTTACTAAATAGGCTGTTACACTACATAACCTTTTAATGACTGCATTCCATTTCAACCTGGCTCTAGAGACATAATCAAAAGAAAGGAAAACTCCTGCCTTATTGTGATAAATTTTTCATATTGCTTTTCAAGCAGGAAATTAGTAAGGGTTGATTATGAGACTTTCCCCCCCTTAAACTCTGCTATGTCAATGCCCTAGAATGTGGGAATTGGCATGGTATACCAGGAAGGATTGGGTAGCCTGGGTATGCCTCACATGAAACTTAAAAATTTAGTTTTGTCCTCATTTTCCTTCTGTTCAAATCAAAAGTCATCTTCTGAATTTCACAGTCACAATAAAGAATACAAATTACATTCTCAGAACCTAGCAAATTATGTGGCAAGTTCTTAATGGGAAGGGAACAAAATCCTCTTCTCTGGAAAAAAAATATGTTAATTTATTTATTTGTTTATTTATTTAAAACATTTATATGGCTGCCCATCTTAAAAAACAATTCTGGGTGGCGTGCAACCAATAAAACAGTATAAAACAGTATAAAACCAACAACAATAAAACTAAAAATAGAAAAACCTGGTGCCACAGCCACTCTTCTCTTGTACACCCACATTCTCATCTCACTCTCATCTTGCCCTACCCTGATGCCCGGGGGAAGAGCCAAGTTTTAAGTGCTCTCTGGAATGATAGAAAGGTAGGGGCCTCTCAGATCTCAAGGAAGAGGATGTTCCATAGGACAGGGGCTTCAACAGAAAAGGCATGCTTCCAAGGACCCACAAGATGGCAATGTTTAAGGGAAGGGGCCTGGAGCATTCCCACCCTGTCTCCTCTGGTGGGATGGACAAATTTCCTCAGGGAGAGGCAGTCCTGCAGATAACCTGTCCCATGCTATGTAAGGCTTTCAGGGTAATAACCAGCACCTTGAATTGCACCCAGAAGAAACCTGGCTCGCGGGAGCCAGTGCAGCTCACATGAAAGGGATGTAATATGGGCAAACCTAGGGGTGCCCAACATCCCTAGGTTTGCCCATATTGCCCACAAAGTGTTTGGTCCATATTGAGCTGTTAAACATGCTTACATTGAATATATTGTGGCAATTCTTGCCATTTCCCAACATTTTTGCTTAAAGCCCATTTGTGCATATTCAAATATATATCCAGGGAGAGCAATATAATGCATATTAATGACATTGGTTAGTTGAACCACAGCAGATTTACACTCATATTCTTGGGTAAGCAAATGATAAGGCTTCCTTATGCACAGATCTTTTCAGCTGGGCAAAATCACTTATGTTTGACATAAGTACTAACCAAATAGAAATAAAGCAAGCCATGCATCTCTAATAGGTTGTTTCTAATACTCCTTTCTCTGGTCATGGGAATGTGGATATTAGTAATTCAAACAGAATCAGTTGAAATATATTACTACAGGGAAAATAAGATATCCAACCCTGAACCATGATTCCTTGGCTCCAGGTAGTGGCAACATGACCAGTTTCTTCATCTATAAAATATATGTTATGTATCCAGAAAGAGTACTCTATCCACTGTACTTACATTGAAGGTTTTGCTATGGGGTCTAATAACCTATTTTTCCTGAGAAAGGAACAACTAGCAAGATATATGAGTTTATTCTTTGTTCCTGGGAATAGATGGCTATAGATATAACCATGTAGTCCACATAGATCATGGGGGGTGGGGGATGTTATTGTTTCACTCTTGTTCCCTCACTAACCTAACATAAGCCTTTATTAGGCAAGTTGTCTGTATTTGTAGCTATTCCATAAAGATGTTATGTGAAGAGTAATAGGCTATGAATAGTGGTCCTTTTTTTAATGGCTGTGCACTACCTTCAGTGTAAACATTCTCATGTTACTGGTATTTGTGATATCATGTGCATGACCTTGTTTGTAAACAAAGCTTCCTCAATTGAATGATCACACAAAGGTGAATGAATAAATCATAAATGCCATCAATGCAAATAGATTGTATTCACAAGAATAGCTCTGAAAACACATACAAACCTTGCTAGTCTTCATATGGAGGTGAAAAATCACTGTTTTCTATATACTTGGTTTTTGGAAGGAAAAAAATATAGATGCCCTATTGAGTATGAATGATACATAATTTAAAGCAAAATAATAACATAGTGTCATTTTTTGTAATGTAGTAGTTTATGAAACAACCCAAATCTGCCAGCTGATATATGCAAAAATATTTTGTCAGCTCCGGCTTCTTTTAATTCCACACAAATTGATGCCATTATTATAATTTAACAAAGTCAAATAGAAATATTGTAATATACTTACAGATACATAGAGAGATACATTTTTAATGCTATATTCCAAAGAACCCTGAGGTTTCTTGGAAGTTTAAGGGTGATACTTTCAACCTCCCTGCATCTTAAGAGGCACTCTAGCAATAACAACCAATTATGTTAAAGATCCACTTACACAACAGCCTGCTTCCCAGAATACCCTGCCCAAGTCACGTTCTTTTTGCTTTAAAATACAGAATGCAGGATTGAAGGTACAGTGTCCTGAAAGAGGTTTGCAAGGTAGAAATCAGGTCATAGAATTTAGTAAATACCAAAAAAAAGGGGGGGGGTAAGCTTTGTCTATTTGTCAGTAAAAGATTTTCAAATTTATAATGGGAATAAAAGATACAAAGACACAAAACAAGTAGTACAAGACACAGGAGGGAAAACAAGCCCTTAACTACATGCCTTTTTCCACCTGCACCTAACCATGGCATGAGCAGGCCCTGATAACCCTAACCCTAATGGCATTGTTTTTATCTCATGACCAGATCATATCTGAGGCAGTTAAAAGTTGTCCTCATGTTGTTAAAGGAATCTTTTTTCCATTTAAGTAGTCTTATGACTCAGAAATTTTGCTGTGTACAATTTGACATGCTTCACAGTTCATCAGTGTTGCTGTCAGCTGATTTCTAAATGTCCTCTCTCCATCACAACCACTAGTCAGAGAGATGTAAGAGATTGAAGGCAGAGGCACTTGGGGGGGTCATAAAAGTCAAGGTGGCCATTACCATCCCATCCCTTTGAACATGGGTGTAACATATATACATACATGCATACATACACACACACACATACACACACACACACACACATACATACACACACACACACACACACACACACACACACTTGGGGCAGGGCTTTGATCATGCAGTCAGAACTCCCATCTTGGCCTTTTATAATCTCCCTCATCCCCCATGCAGATGCCCCGACTAGAGGGGAGGGGGCATGTCTGTACCAGCCTAAAATGCTAAATATTTATATTTATTTCAGTTCAGCAAGAGAAGAAATCATCTCATCAGAAATGTTTTTAAATTTCCCTATGATGATTCTTGCCTGATAGTTTCTTCTTCTGTTATGTATTATTTACCCCTTTTGCTTTGCTTAGTTTTGGTAGGCCAGCTGCATTTTGCAGTCTGCATTTTAGCAGACCTGGTTATTTGGGTATAAACTATTCTAGCATTAATTGACATGCAACGTTTTGAACAAAGTTGGAAATTAACTCTCCAGTTTATGATAATGTATAATCAGAAGCATCTCAAGAAGCATCAAGAATCCTAAAAATTCACAGAGATAATTTGTTCAGCATCTCTCTGGATATAAGCAAATGCTTCTACACCATTATTTCTTTATTTCATGGATATGAAGATGAAGAAACATACCAGTGCCTGCTAAGCTTAAAGGCTGTACAGATGAGAGAAGAAAGAGAGGTGGCAGGTTGAATGTGGATACATTCTGATGGTGCAGAGAAAGCTAAGGGCAAAAGAAAGTGCTGCTGGACTTTTCTATTCAAGGCTGTAAAATTCTCCCCACCCTTCATCGAGGCCTGGCCTTGAACCAGCTCACTCTAGACAGAGATCTAAGCCATTCATGATAGGTAGAATGAAAGGGAGCTAGTTACTATGAAGGAGAAGGACTGCCTACATTTCTTCAGCTGAAGCCAGCAAACCAACCTCCTCCCTTGGGAAGAAAAAAAGTAAAGGGACATAAACTGCTACTGCTAAGATGTCTTATCTCTTTAGATTGACATTATAATTTGATTTAGTAGTTTGAATGATTGAAGCTTTAAATGAAATTGTTTTTGTTAAGCCAGGTCCCTGGGAACTCAAGGGAAGATGGGAATAAAGTTAATTAAATTCCTGACAGTTTTGATGTGTCCAGCAATTACTGTACCTTCTGGTGCCAAAACAGTAAACTAAAGAGCCAAAACTCTTTAAAATCTATGAAAACATCTAAAATGTTAGTGGACAGTATATGTTTTACTAAATATCTATAGGCCAATAGCAAGGAAGCCAACCTAAAATCTCTAGGAAGAACCTTCAAGATTTAGGATATTTTTTCAAACAACCTATATCATAAGTTCCCATGAACTTATTGACCTCTCTAGAAGATGGGGAAATTACATTCATTATGTAATTCCACTTCAGCAAAGGATCATTACCTTGTCGTGGTGCTGGAGCTTGAGCACCTCAATGATGCCATGAGCTAAACCGTGAAGGGCCACCCAAGACGGGAAGGTCATGACAGAGAGGTCAGACTAAATGCGATCCCTGGGGAAGGTAATGGCAACCCACCCCAGTATTCTTGCCGTGAAAACTAAATGGATCAGTACAACCAGAGATATGTCGGTATACCATCGGAAGGTGAGACCCCCAGGTCGGAAGATGGTCAAAATGCTACTGGGGAGGAACAGAGGATGAGCTCAACTAGCCCCAGACGTGATGACGCAGCTAGCTCAAAGCCGAAAGGACGGCTAGCGGCCGACGGTGCTGGTGGTGAACGGCGAATCCGATGTTCTAAGGATCAACACACCATTGGAACCTGGAATGTAAGATCTATGAGCCAGGGCAAATTGGATGTGGTTATTGGTGAGATGTCAAGATTAAAGATAGACATTCTGGGCGTCAGTGAACTGAAATGGACTGGAATGGGCCACTTCACATCAAATGACCACCAGATCTACTACTGTGGACAAGAGGACCACAGAAGAAATGGAGTAGCCTTCATAATTAATAGTAAAGTGGCTAAAGCAGTGCTTGGATACAACCCAAAAAACGACAGAATGATCTCAATTCGAATTCAGGGCAAGCCATCTAACATCACAGTGATCCAAATATACGCCCCAACCACAAATGCTGAAGAAGCTGAAGTAGAGCAGTTCTATGAGGATCTGCAGCACCTACTGGACAACACGCCTAAAAGAGATGTTATTTTCATCACAGGAGACTGGAATGCTAAGGTGGGCAGTCAAATGACACCTCGAATTACAGGTAAGTATGGCCTGGGAGAACAAAATGAAGCAGGACATAGGCTGATAGAATTTTGCCAAGACAATTCACTCTGCATAACAAACACTCTCTTCCAACAACCTAAGAGACGGCTTTATACATGGACTTCACCAGATGGACAACACCGAAATCAGATTGATTACATCCTTTGCAGCCAAAGGTGGCGGACATCTGTACAGTCGGTAAAAACAAGGCCTGGAGCTGACTGTAGTTCAGATCATGAACTTCTTCTTGCACAATTTAGGATCAGACTAAAGAGATTAGGGAAGACCCACAGATCAGCTAGATATGAGCTCACTAATATTCCTAAGGAATATGCAGTGGAGGTGAAGAATAGATTTAAGGGACTGGACTTAGTAGATAGGGTCCCGGAAGAACTCTGGACAGAAGTTGGCAGCATTGTTCAGGAGGCAGCAACAAAATACATCCCAAAGAAAGAGAAAACCAAGAAGGCAAAATGGCTGTCTGCTGAGACACTAGAAGTAGCCCAAGAAAGAAGGAAAGCAAAAGGCAACAGTGATAGGGGGAGATATGCCCAATTAAATGCAAAATTCCAGAGGTTAGCCAGAAGAGATAAGGAATTATTTTTAAACAAGCAATGCGCGGAAGTGGAAGAAGACAATAGAATAGGAAGGACAAGAGACCTCTTCCAGAAAATTAGAAACATTGGAGGTAAATTCCAAGCAAAAATGGGCATGATCAAAAACAAAGATGGCAAGGACCTAACAGAAGAAGAAGAGATCAAGAAAAGGTGGCAAGAATATACAGAAGACCTGTATAGGAAGGATAACAATATCGGGGATAGCTTTGACGGTGTGGTCAGTGAGCTAGAGCCAGACATCCTGAAGAGTGAGGTTGAGTGGGCCTTAAGAAGCATTGCTAATAACAAGGCAACAGGAGACGACGGCATCCCAGCTGAACTGTTCAAAATCTTGCAAGATGATGCTGTCAAGGTAATGCATGCTATATGCCAGCAAATTTGGAAAACACAAGAATGGCCATCAGACTGGAAAAAATCAACTTATATCCCCATACCAAAAAAGGGAAACACTAAAGAATGTTCAAACTATCGAACAGTGGCACTCATTTCACATGCCAGTAAGGTAATGCTCAAGATCCTGCAAGGTAGACTTCAGCAGTTCATGGAGCGAGAATTGCCAGATGTACAAGCTGGGTTTAGAAAAGGCAGAGGAACTAGAGACCAAATTGCCAATATCCGCTGGATAATGGAAAAAGCCAGGGAGTTTCAGAAAAACATCTATTTCTGTTTTATTGACTATTCTAAAGCCTTTGACTGTGTGGACCATAACAAATTGTGGCAAGTTCTTAGTGGTATGGGGATACCAAGTCATCTTGTATGCCTCCTGAAGAATCTGTATAACGACCAAGTAGCAACAGTAAGAACAGATCACGGAACAACAGACTGGTTTACGATTGGGAAAGGAGTACGGCAGGGCTGTATCCTCTCACCCTACCTATTCAACTTGTACGCAGAACACATCATGCGACATGCTGGGCTTGAGGAATCCAAGGCTGGAGTTAAAATCTCTGGAAGAAACATTAACAATCTCAGATATGCAGATGATACCACTTTGATGGCTGAAAGCGAAGAGGAACTGAGGAGCCTTATGATGAAGGTGAAAGAAGAAAGTGCAAAAGCTGGTTTGCAGCTGAACCTCAAAAAAACCAAGATTATGGCAACCAGCTTGATTGCTAACTGGCAAATAGAGGGAGAAAATGTAGAAGCAGTGAAAGACTTTGTATTCCTAGGTGCGAAGATTACTGCAGATGCTGACTGCAGTCAGGAAATCAGAAGACGCTTAATCCTTGGAAGAAGAGCAATGACAAATCTCGATAAAATAGTTAAGAGCAGAGACATCACACTGACAACAAAGGCCCGCATAGTTAAAGCAATGGTGTTCCCCGTAGTAACATATGGCTGCGAGAGCTGGACCATAAGGAAGGCTGAGCGAAGGAAGATCGATGCTTTTGAACTGTGGTGTTGGAGGAAAATTCTGAGAGTGCCTTGGACTGCACGAAGATCAAACCAGTCCATCCTCCAGGAAATTAAGCCAGACTGCTCACTTGAGGGAATGATATTAAAGGCCAAACTGAAATACTTTGGCCACATAATGAGAAGACAGGACAGCCTGGAGAAGATGCTGATGCTCGGGAGAGTGGAGGGCAAAAGGAAGAGGGGCCGACCAAGGGCAAGGTGGATGGATGATATTCTAGAGGTGACGGACTCGTCCCTGAGGGAGCTGGGGGTGTTGACAACCGACAGGAAGCTCTGGCGTGGGCTGGTCCATGAAGTCACGAAGAGTCGGAAGCGACTAAACGAATAAACAACAACATGTAATTCCAAGAAAATAATTGAAAAGCCAAATATGTGAAATGTAATGAAATAGTTTATCAGCTCATAGGGCTATGCAGTATTTCAAGTTCAAGGACATAAAGAGCTTCAGAGCATATGCAGACATGAATATACAGTACCACTTTTTGCAGCTCCTTAAAAGAAGCACATCTTTTCCCTGGATTTCATGGCATCTAGAAATCTATTGAAAGCCTTCAAAACTGAATGACCTAGAAGAGAACTCCTTATTATTAATGATGCCACAGCATCCTTAACTGGATTAGACACTTAACCATAATTATTTTACCTTCATGCTGGAATTATAATTGATCCTTTACTTTTGAGCTAACTAATGACTGTCCTTAAGAATCAATTGTTATAAACTGGGATACATTTATTCTCACCTACTTTTATGATACTGAATCCAGAAAAATCTATTCTACTGAGAAAGAAACAAATAATCAATTATTTGTGATCAAAGGGTTAGGTGGATGACATCTTCAACTCATTCATTTTCTCTCTCAATGATTCTTGGGGTGTGAAATTAATCTATATAATCTTGCTTCCCTCAATGAAGCAGTAGGTTTTAAAGTAATTGGATTTTGTTACTGAGGAAGAAGAACCAGGACTTGTAGCCCTGTGTATTTAGTATCCTCAGTTCTTCACAGAAAGTCTGAGGATTTGGAAGGGTTCGGTTCATGCTATGCTTCCCCCATGCAGTCTTAAGAGAGGAATGCAGTTTACTGAGAAATAACAGTTCATTTTGTGTGGTGGGTATTGACTCCATTCAAATTGGCAAGTAAACAGTGCCAATTTATTCCAAGCTGACAAGGATGAGATGTTACCTGTACCAAGAAATGGCACCGTATCATATTTGCTAGGTTATATAGCTCCCTCCATGAATTAATTATCAGAATTGTTTTGTGCATCAGCTGGCAGAGATCCATCCTCAAAGAAGCCTGTCTCATTTAGTAGGTTTTCATGGCTAAAAAACACTGTATTTTTTCATGTATCTCTGTTCATTTCCCTGTCTAAAGCTAACATTATTGCTCTTTTCATGATATAGATGACATTCATTTATTTTAGTCTAGTTTTTCAGTTTATGGGGTCTAAGATGTTGGAGAAAGGGGATTCAATTTTATTTACTTTTTTAAGATACATTTTTTGTACCCACAATAGACCAAATGTACTAAACTCTAGACTTAATGCAATGACTAATGACTTTTGATTTTACTGCAAGGTTAAAACATGACGCTATCTAAAAAAAACCTCAAATAATTTCTTTTTCCTTCACTGAATAACACAGCAATTTAAGACTTCATTCTAACTCAAAACTTCTTATAAAAGTATGATTTTATAAAATTGTAGGTAGCTATCATGACAAGAGAAGCATAAAAAGAAAGAGGAGCCATGGTGGGTCTAGACTTGTGCTGCTACCGCAAATATAGGAAACTATGTTATAATAAACAGCTGGTTAAATTAGATCTGAGTGACAATTTTAAACATGGTTTTAAACACCACTATTTTGCACTACATCTCAGAACACCATAATACAGTTGTGATGGTAGCCACCCATGAAGCCAGTGTCATAGAATCATGAATCATGGAAGGACTGGAAGGGATCTTGCAGATTGTCAAGTCCAACTGCATGCCAACTACTATAGCAATTACCAACCTTATCATCATAAATCACGGGCTGTAATGTTAGCAGCTGTTCCCATACTGACTTGTTCCTGGTATTAGGGAAGTCAGTAAAATGCTGGAAAATGCAGCAGCTTCTTCCCTATTTGCTATTGACCTTTTGAACTTGCCACCACTTTGCCACAGAAATGTACTGGACATGACTGCTATTTTAAGAGGTCAAGGGTCAAACTACGGGCCTGCTTGCAAAACATGGGCCCACTCACTGAGCTTTCTAAACTATCTATCTATTCTATCTATCTATCTATCTATCTATCTATCTATCTATCTATCTATCTATCTATCTATTTATTGGATTCTTATAGCTGCCCACCTCACATGTGTGACTCTGGGTAGCTTGCAATAAAATAGATAAAAACAAAAAAAATACGGAATATAAAATAAAAACAGAAAGCAGCTGAGCATAATAAAATAACCATCAACAAAGCCAAGAGATGGGCTCTGTCACACTTCTGGGGCCCCACGGCCAGGTACAAAACCATCTTTTAGGGCCTTGCAAAAGGCCAGCAGGGTCAGGGCTAACCTAATCTCAGATGGTGTTATGAGTATGGATGGTGAGCAGGAGGGGGCCCCAATCCAGGGGGGAAGACGCATGCGTAGTTTAGAGGCTTTGAACTGTCCTTCAAAGAAACTCAGAGCAGACCCACCTTGAGTTTTGGGGTTTATCTGTCTGGGTTTCCCATGCTCCTTCAGTTTGGTAGGATTTTCTGTCTACTATAGCAGTTAATAAACACTAGAGACAATCTCCTTGTCTCCGAGTGGTCTTCTGCTTAAGTCAGGACAGATGGGATGATGCTCCACAGTGCGGGCACCATGGAAGAAAAGGCCATTCTCCTGGGATCCACCAGCCAACACTCCTTAACTGACAGCACCCAGAACATGCCACTCCTGTCAGACTGGGTAGGACAGGTAGAAACAACTGGGGAGAGATGGTCCCATGAGTAACTCAGTCCCAAGTCATAAAGAGCTTTAATGCTGTGACTAATGACTTTTGATTTAACTGCAAGGTTAAAACATGACGTTATCTAAAAAAACCCTCTCATTATTTCTTTTTCCTTCACTGAATAACACATGGTATAACACAGTAATTTAAGGCTTCATCCTAATTCAAAACTTCTTATAAAAGTATGATTTTAAAGGTTAGCCAATGCAGCTTGTTGAACATCATGTGTGCTGAATAACCGGCACCATTAACTGCTTATGCTGCCACATTCTGCATCAGCTGAAGCTTCTAAATGCTCTTCAAGGGCAGACACATATAGAGTGCATTGCAATTGTCAATCTGGAGGTCACAAGGGCATGAGTGGCTGTGAGCAGGGCCCCCCGCTCCAGGAATGGGTGAAACTGATGCACCACCTGAAGCTGTGCAGGGGCAACAAGTCCAGGAGGACCCCCAGATTACACATTGGGTCTCTCTGGGCAGTGGCACCCCATCGAGAATCAAAGATGGAAGGCCCCTGGACCCAGGAGGTCCAAAAACCTAAAGCCACATTGCTTGGGTTTTGCTGAGGCCTGTTGCACACCATCCAGGCCCCCATAGCTTCCAGGCACTAAAACAGAACCTCCATGACTTCACTCAGTTGGCCTGGGGTGGAGATGTAAAGATGTACCATCAGCATACTCATTCAGTCAAATCACCCATCAATAAACACATAGAGACAAATCAGCAATCAGTAGACACATAGAGATAAACCACATTTACACACCATTCATACGAGACAATAAAAAACCAGCAAGGAAACACAAGCAAAAACCAGTTTGGTCTAGTGGTTAAGGCACAAGACTAGAAACCAGGAGGCTGTGAGTTCTATTCCTGCCTTAGGCATGAAAGCCGACTGGGTGACCTTGGGCCAGTCACTCTCTCTCAGCACAACTCACCTCACAGGGTTGTTGTTGGGGGGAAAATTGGAGGAGGAAGGAGTATTAGGTAAGTTCCCCGCTTTGAGTTATTTATAAAAAGAATAAAGGAGGGATAAAAAAAAAAAGACTGGAACATATCACCTCCAGCAGCCAACATTCAGATAAGCAGGGATTAACACCAGACAAACAATCAGGCAGAAAACAATACTTTACTCAAGGAACCACCAAGAGGAAACCACACCCCACCAAAACTGGAAGGGCAAGTTACTATATATAAACAGGCAACAAAACCCCACAGTCACTCGCACTGATGGTGTTATCTAGTTGGGTAAAGAAACATCTGCAAGCAAACAACCAAGCTCAGAGAGCACCAAGGATTCCACAGTTCAGTCCTGAGCTACAGATATTCTCTTCTATTGGGTACTGATGCTACCTCGCCCCAAACCATTGGATGACCTCACCCAGCAGTTTCCTGTAGATGTTAAACAGGAGGGGAGAAAGAACTGAGCCCTGTGGCACCCATAAAGGAAGGTCCATAGGCAGGATCTCTTCCCCCGGTCAACATAGACTGGAACCAACCTTGGAAGAAGGAGGAGAACCAGCACAATACCATGCCACCCACCCCCAACTCTCAGAGCCACCCCAGAAGGATACCATATTTTGTTTGTTGCTTAAACATTGACCGAAAATAAATGAGAACCCTTTCCTATATAGTAAGTGCAACCCCATCTGACCCCACCACATTCTTTTTTTCTCAAAATGGGCTCGTGATAGCAGAATTCATTCTGGTAGTATTAATTGTATAGGATCTGCTGGAAGCAATTCATCCAATTTTCAAAATGTCCAATATATCCCCTTAAGATTTGGGGGAGAATTCTTACAGTGATTCTTACTGAAGGAATGACGGTCTAATTTCTAAATAACCTACAGAGTTGTTGAAGGCAATTCTTTGCCAAATTCCTGTGTTTTGTGAACCTTTTTGCCCTGCATAAGTGAACATAAGCTGTTTACTGAAACATTTGCCCTTTCCTATTTTGGTGAATGGAGCAAAATCTTGAACAAGAAAATATTGAGTATTCAGAAGATGAGAAACTAAACTAATTAGGTCAGCTGTAAAGAACATTCTATTTTCTTTTCTGTGGCTTGACAAAGTTTAACTCTGAGTCTATGTCCCTACCAGATCTAATCTTGCAGAGTCAAATAACACACTGCATGCTACAGACTTTCATTTATTTATGTTTTCACTTATCTAATAGCCACAGTTATTCAGACAAATTACAAAGTTGATTCAAAGATTAAAAGTTTTAGTAAAACAATAAGCCTAACTTTTTTTTAATGATGTATAATACTAATCCAGTAAAATACAATTAATAAATGGTGCAGGAAAATATAAAGTACATAAAACCCATTGCAGGGCGGATGCTGAAAATCCTGAATCTTACTATATTCTTTTATTGCTCCTGAAGTGTACAGCATTAAAAGGAAGGCATCCCAAGGCCAACTTTAATAGTCTTGCAGTTTATCACACACACACACACAAAAATGTGAAGCAAATCCTTCAATTTGATGGTAATCAGAAGGCTCACTGGCCTTTAAAAAAATAGTCTTAACTTTCTAAGTATGAACTATTTGTGATTTTTTTTACATTCATTTCCTTGAGTTTCTACTTGGGGAATTCCTAGAGTGAGTTACCACAAGCAAAGAGAGAATTAAAAGCTTTTTGATAATATAATGGAGGTAACTGACACAAAGCAGTATAAAATCAGACAATTTTAAAAACCTTTTGACCTCTTTATTCATTTTTATATTACTCACCTATCCTGCCAAATGCAGTTCAAGATGATTAATAATAACAAGACTAAACTGAAAGATGTTTTTAAAAAACATAATTAAAATCTAATTAAAGCAGGCTGCTCATTTATTTATTTGCTTGTTTGACTTGTGTGCTATCAGATTTCCCAGATTCCAAGCATCTTCTAACAATAAAATCTTACAATAATAAGAACATTTAAAATGTCCACAGTAAAATGTAAAGAATATAGAACATCATCCCCTGACAAAAAATTAAGTCCAGATGGCATGGTGATAACATCAGTCCCTAAACAATCCCTGGAAATGCGCATATTGTTTATGTGCCAAAGACCTGCCTGCTGTCAGAAGAGTATCAAAGAAAGAAATAATTTGAATTTTTTAAATAGAAACTCTGAGAACTGGACACAGAGGTGAGAAGAGACTCCTATTTTCCCACCAACCATGATTTTGATAGTTCTACTTGATTAGCAGGAACAGTATTTCAGATTGCAAAGTCACAACTTGTCTAAGGATTTACTCCCAGTACAGACCAGTAATCACTGAAACTATTTCACAAAGGAACCCCATGGTTCCTATTACTAGCCCCAAGCATTAGTGTGGCCACCGATCTGTGATCAGCAGAAGTTTCTAAATACTTGGCAGAACCACACCCATCAGTAAGCCATCAGCCAACTCCTTTCAGTCTTTTGGGGTCCACTTAGAATTTAAGTTGCTTTTATAAGGCTCATTTTCAAAGCTTAAGGGAATCAGGATTAGGGAGAAGAGATACTGTAGATAGCTCTACCTTGATTTTCTTTTAGTACTGGGAGGTAACTTAAATCGTACCTACCAAGTGGACAATTAATCCAATGTTAAACTAATATAGTGTTTGTCTTTCAGTTTCATATATATGAAGAAGGAGGGAAAAAAAGAGGTTATTGCCTAATAGGAAGCAGCTTAAATTTAAAAGGAACTATGGAATGAGTAGGAAAAATAAAAATTACTTTGGAGATCAACTATGCTTATGTAACAAATTTTTTCCTGTCAGTTAAAAAAAACATAAAATAGGAGCAGTCTTTTCTTGTCTTGCCTTTGAAGTTTATACTCAAGCTTAGAACCAAATTACTATAGAAAGTGAACTTTACAGTGGTTCAGAAGGAGAGCTACTATGGACCAATGAAATTGTATTTTTTGCTTGTACAACTTTTGTGTATTGTAGTACACAAAACTCCCAAAATATGGATACTATATATCTGCTTTCCCTGCAAGGAGATCAGTTCACATGAGCCTATAAGAAATGTAAACTCATCTTAAAGAAACTTTTCTGCTCTTTTTTTTTTTTTTTTTGGTGATAAAACAGGCAAGTACAGCAGTTTTTATAGTAATTTTATTAAAACATCACAATTACAAAGATAAAAACTAATACAAACTATAAAAAAGAATAGAAAGAAAAAATACAAAGAAAATAGAAAAGAAAGAAAAAATAATATAGTAAAAAAAAGAAAAGAAATATATAAAGAAATGACTTTCCCCTTCATTACAAGTATAAACAATTTTAGTAACTTATCAAAGGAAACCCAAAGGAATTCTCTTAAAATACAACAAATGATCTCTTCTTTCCATATCCCATCTCTTATCTATAAACAAATCCTTAAAGCCTCATGGTTTCAGTCCTGATCAGCAAAAGTCCATTAAGGGTTACCAGAGAAAACAAGATACCCATTTTAACCCTTATCAAATAAACCAACTTGATATTCCTTCCTTTTACTTTTAACAATTTTGATCTTTAGTCCCTTCAAATAATGTCCTAGAACTTGCTTTCTTTTCATTTTGTCTTTGTTCCTGCTCAAAAAATTCTTCAGAGCTTTAGCAAGCCTCTTTTGTAAAACCAATATAGGAAAATTATCCAGGTGACTCTCTCAGTTTGTTAGTTGTATATCCCTTTTAATTATTAAATCAGCAGCCGGTTTCTTTTGTATGTCCAGCATAGCATCTTTTTCCATATCATTCTTGTAGCCTATCATTTTTAAATCCATTTTCAGATCAATCTCAATCTTGTCAGATAAAACGTGTTCCTCTTTTGTAGCATGTTTAAATGTCTATCTATAGAGGCAGACCTTCTTAAAATTATCTTCTGGGTCCATTGTTCAAAAAAAAATTCAGTATATCCAATGTTAAAAAAAATTGCTTCATTCTGTATTAGTAAGTCAAAATTTTAGTGTTCTTCTCCTTTAATTGTAATCTTTAGCTCCTTCTGGTTCCCTCTAGTGTCCAACCTTCAAAGTCTCATCCTATCAAGTTTTTTTAAGCGAATTCAAAACAAAAGCATTTTCCCATGGGAAGGATTCTTATAATTAATTCCAAAATCTTATTTCAAATCCATCTTGCCCCCTAGTACATTTGTAACTTTCCAAAATCAAAGTTCTAATCACCCTTTTGCTGTTTATTCCAAAAGGAAAAAAAAATTAAGATCTTAAACTTGTATGTAAAACTTCTTTCACTAAGGATTGAAGGAAACTGAGTGCTGTAAAACTTGTCAATCCAAAGGTTCCTAATAGCTGAAAAGCAGTTAACAAGCAATTTCCAAAAGTGATTAGAAAAGGAAGTATGCAAACCCAGTGTCCTTAAAGGTGCCGACCACGATATGAGCAAGATGGCTATTCCCTCACCTCCCAGAGTTCTAAATCCACCAGAAACCACTGTCTTGCAGTCTCCTCACAAGAAGCAACTGTCTACTCACTGGCTCTTCATTCCAGCTCTGCTTCAGTTTGCCATTTCTTCCCTGGAAGTCCCACAAATACAGCACTATCAAGTCAGAGCAACGCTTCTAGAAAACTAGAAATAGGATTAGCTTGGAGCTCATGCTGATCACCCAATAATTCTTTCTTTGGGAAAAGAATTCATTGCTCATTTATGGCATTCTTTTAATACAGAGCCAGTTTGGTGCAGGGGTTAAGGCACCAAACTAGAAACCAGGAGACCATGAGTTATAGTCTCGCCTTAGGCACAAAGCCAGCTGAGTGTCCTTGAGCCAGTGATTTCCTCTCAGCCCTTGGAAGGAGGCAATGGCAAACCACTTGTGAAAATATTGCTAAGAAAACTGCAGGGACTTGTCCAGGCAGTTGCCAGGAATCAACCGTGACTCAAAGGCATAAAAGATATAACGTTAATACAGAACCATAGTTAAGTTATTAATCTTGTACATAGTATTTTCTATATTTTAACTTTTCTGATCTTATGACTAGCAAATTGAAATGAAGGATTACATGGATCTGCAAGTACATAGCTTGCTCTCTCTCCACTAGATTCATCTACAATCAGTTCTTCACAGCTAAATTTATTGACAATTAGTAAAAACCATTGAATTAGAAGCAATATCAAAACCATAACATATTCTTGATTCTCTATTGTTTCATTCATGTTACAATTCATTATTTTGTTTTAGTAACCCATAGCCATGCCCATTTTAATCACCCCTAAATTAGAATCGAATCCTGTCCAAATTCACCATTTTATGCACCTTTCAAAGCTATAGAATCCAACAATTGCCCAAGCATGTTTAAATTATTTAGTAAAATCTCATTCATCATGTCTCATTTCATTAAAAACATACTTGTTCTGCTGGAACAGAATTTGATTGGAAAGTTGCTACCTTAAGCATACTATTCCAGGATCCAGGTATTCTAAGCCAACATAGAACTGGGTCTTAGTTCATATTAATATTGATCAGCTGAGAGCATTAAAAAATTATATACTTTGTTCCTTCTACATACAATAGGAGTGTCATTAATTTGATAGAAAAATGCACAGAAACAAGTAGGCTTATTGGGAGAGTCTGCTAGTTCCACATCATCTCCCCGTGGGTTGATTACAAATCCTTCCCACAAAATAAATCACAGAAGCTAGCTCTGTATTCAGCAAACTGTTTTGCATTTGACTTAATGCAGCATTACAAAGCAAGGAAAACTGATAACTGGAAAAAGAAAAACCAATCTGTTTAGCGGCCTTACATTGGGAATTGGCTAAATAGGATATACAGCAAATTGCATATGATGAAATGCGCTCATCTGGAGTTTTTTGGGTTTTTTTTGAAAAGATTGATTATTTATACTTTAAAACAATATGCCCAGAATTAGAATCTCTATGCTCATTTTTAAATATGTAGGTTTACTCGCCTGCAGCTACAGAAAACCTGATCTTCTTATCAGAAGTATCCAATTCTATGATATTGGAACAAAAAGAAAGACTTATGTCACAACTTTCAGGGGTTAGTGCACTAGTGCCTGCTTTTGACCTGTTGGCTCTCACTTCTGTGAATACTTGCAGCAGCTTGTTAACTCCTAGGAATTCCCTGCAAGCACCTCTGTCCTTCAGTATCCCTGTCCAACAGCTAGATCAGTGTTCCTCAACCCTGGCAACTTCAAGCTGTGCAGACTTCAACTCCCAGAATTCCCCAGCCAACATTCCTGGAGTTGAAGTCCACACAGCTTGAAGTTGCCAAGGTTAAGAAACACTGACCTAGATTATTCTCAGATGAATTTTAGAGAAATTTCTGATCTAGACCCCCTTTACTTCTCATATATATGTCTCATGAGCTCAAGATCCTTTTGGAATCTTACCACAACCTCCATCAATTTGTCTAACTTCACTGTCTTCTTTTACAGGTTCTCATCATGGCAGCAGATTTGTCACAGTGGGATCCTCCTTCCCTACAACCTTCTGCATTCCTTAAAAATTTGAAGGTACCCATATCATTAGGGGAGTGGCTTGGCAGGGATGTGGGGATGTTATGGCAAAAATTATCTCTTGCTTTCTATTAGCAGAATAGAATTAATAAGCACCTTTGGGTCTGAGCAATAGTTCATTTTAACTATTTAACCATTTTAATGTATATATGGTGTTGTATTCTAGAGGTGATGGACTCATCCCTGGGGGAGCTGCGGGTGTTGATGACCGACAGGAAGTTCTGGCGTGGGCTGTCCATGAAGTCACGAAGAGTCAGAAGCGACTAAACGAATAAACAACAACATGGTGTTGTAACCCAAAATACTTTTTTTTCCATTTTCTTTCTTTTCATTCCCCCAGGCATAGGAGCCAGGATGTTAATTTACTGGAGCTTTGGTATGTGTGTTTAGGTTATATGGGGGAATTGATATTTTATAGGGACCTTGACTTGGGTTTTCTTTTGGTTTTTTAATGGATTGGGATCTGTTTGATCTCTGCACTGCCTGGAGTTTGATTAGATAAATGGGTAGCTATAGACATTTACTGTAATAAATAAATGTATATTTTAAAATATTAAAAGGAAAATCCATCCAGCAGCAAATAAATATATTATTGTTTGCATTGCTTTGCCCTATTCCTCCTGAATCAGGAAAAAAATAAAAATAATAATAAACCATTCACCTTCACTCTCCAAAAAGTGAGTGGGAAGGATGGCTTTCAACTTGATGAAAAACAATTTCCCATGGCTCACAAGCTTTGCTTTTAGCCTGCAGAATATTTAAAAATATTTTAACAGTTCTACTCCAAGCTGTGATTATCTGAAAAATTCAAAACGAAGTCCATTTACTGACTAATATGTGCTGCATCTCATCTTTTTCCAAATTCGCCACTCCACTGCCTGTTGGGTTCCAGTGTCTTAGTATGTGCCCTTGACAGCCTGCTAGTCAATCTGAACCATTAACACAGCAGGATATCTCAAAGCACAGGCAACTAAAAGAGTATTAATGGTCTTGGCTATATATCTGTAGACAGCTGAAGCTGACCTTAACAACTCTTGTGAAATCTCCAAATATCACACAAATGGAAAGCTGAATAAAAGACCCAGCATTTGCTATTCATCCCTATTTGCACTCTGTTCCTATTAAAAAAAAAAAAATGTCAACTCTTCTAGGAATGAAGGGTGAACTGCCTTTGGTGCCTTTCCAATGTGTTTCATATGCAAGCATTTTCTAGTTGTTGTTTTTTTAAAGGCAATTGTTTCACTGAAATGTATGGTATCTCTTCTGTGAAATCTATGGCAAACCTTCTACAAACAGTGAATGGTGATACTTCACAATTATTTCACCATTAGAATGTATCTGACTGTATTTTTCAGCTATGTAGATACTAAGGATTAATATCAAACCATCTTCCAAGGCTATCTCATTCAAAGAGATTCTAGAGTATTTGGCAAAGTCTGAAAAATCTCCGCATTAGTGAAAGTGTTCCAAAATCATATCATTTCTTAAATGCCAGTGCTCCCAAAGCAATGCTAACAGGTATTTTTAAATCAATAATCAAATTGAAATGAAAATGTTGCTTTATCTCAGATATATTTACTGTGAATTGCAACCTGAATAAATCAAATAGTCAGCTAGTTCCTTTTTCTCCTATTATGTATGAAAGAAACTTAAATGAAATTGCATATACAAAAAAAGCAGGAAAAAAAACCTGTGGATCTTAATCAAAACAACGAAAACTAATATAATAACATAGCAATTCTTTGCTGTCCTAAGGAAAAACGTACATTTATGTAATCAACAGTTACAGCTTTGTAAGTCAGATTATATCCCTATTAGTAAAAGTAAAGGTTTCCCTTGACATTAAGTCCAGTCGTGTCCGACTCTAGGGGGTGGTGCTCATCTCTGTTTCAAAGCCGAAGAGCCGGCATTTGTCCGTAGACACTTCCATGGTCATGTGGCCGGCATGACTAAATGGAATGCCATTACCTGCCCACTGAAGTGGTATCTATTAATCTACTCACATTTGCATGTTTTCGAACTGCTAGGTTGGCAGGAGCTGGGACTAGCAACGGGAGCTCACCCCGTCACGCGGATTTGAACCGCCTACCTTCTGATCGGCAAGCTCAGCAGCTCAGTGGTTTAACCCGCAGCGCCACCGCATCCCTATTAGGGGAATTATAAAACATAAATGCCAGATCTCTGCCAGTTTTATCCCCCAGGCTTTCAGGAGCATTTCCACACAGTTGTGCAGCACTCCATGAGTGTCCTCACCTTCTCCTCCTTGGGCCAGCCACTGCTTCCTCCATGAGAAAAGCACTAAAAATAGCAGGTGTTCATTTTTCATGGTGAGGGGAAAAAAGAAAGGTGCCACAGCATCTTGACTTCAAAAGGTGGAGGGAAAAAAACCAGGAGAAGGTAGGAGTTCCTGCCAATTATCCTTGTCCAATTAAGACAAGGACAATTATTTCAAGATCTGATTTGCCCAGGAGCAGTTGAAGTTGGAAGATTAAACACATTCATGCAAATACATTCCTTGCCATGAACACCACCACTTTGAAACCTAGCACAGGATCAAAATATGTTAACATGCTTTTTCTAGCACATTCAACCTTAATCCCTAAAAATCTCTACACTATCTGAAAATTTGCATACTGGAAGTACCCTACCACTATGACTAGCATCCTAGCAGCATACATATAATTCTTCTTCAAACTGGTGCATTATAAGGTATCTGGAAAGGATAGCACTCCCACACATACAACCCAAAGTATGGATCCATTATGTAGATGACACTTTTGTCATAATACAAAAGAAACAACTGGAAGAAACCCACAAAACCATCAATAACACCTTTAATGGAATAAAATTCACAAGGGAGGAAGAAAACAACAACTCACTACCATTCCTGGACATCCTCATCAGTAGAGGAAATGATGGTAAGTTAGAAACACAAGTCTACAGGAAAGCTACCCACACCAACCAAGTGCTCCACTACCAAAGTAACAATCCAACCTCCCACAAGAGAAGCTGTGTAAGAACATTATTCAGACGAGCACTTACACACTGCAGCAACCCAGAACACCAGAAGAAAGAAAAAGATCATCTGTACAGCATCTTCCAACAAAATGGATACCCACTCAACTTTATCAAAAAGTGCCTCACCACCCAACCCACTGCAACCCAACCAATGGAAACTATGAAAAGGATAACACTGCCATACATCAGAAACATCTCAGAAACCACCAACACACTGTTACAACCACATGGCATCACCATAGCACATAAACCAACTAAAACTCTTCAAAACATATTAAGCAACCCAAAAGACCCAATAGCCCAAGAAGAAAAAACAGGAGTTATTTATAACATACAATGCAAAGATTGTAACAGCCACTATGTAGGACAGACAGGCAGAAGACTAGCAGAGCGCATCCACGAACACCAACTAGCAGTCAGAAGACACAATTAGAACTCCTTAATCTCACAACACATGGGCAGATGCAACCATAGTTTCAACTGGGAAACTGTGAGCATCCTGAACCAAGCCAAATCCCAAAACACCAGAGAATTCCTGGAAGCCTGGCACTCAGACAAAGTAGCCATCGACAGACACATAGAGGTAAACAACATTTACATACCATTCAAAAGAGACAATAGAAAAGCCAAAAGACCAGTACACTCCCTTGCCAGCAATCAACACCCAGACATGCAAAAATCAACACTAGGATTAACACCAGATGAACCATCAAACAGCACAATACACCCTAATCAAGGAACTATTAACTCAGGCAAACAACAGCCCAATCAAAGAACTCCCAGGGAGAAAACAACACCCCTACCAACACAAGCAGGGCAAGCCATGGTATATAAACTGAGAGCAAGGCCCACTCCCTCTTTGCACTGAAGATGTTGCCTAGTCTGGCAATGAAATGTCTGCAAGAAAACAACAAGGCTCAGAGAGCACCAAGGACTCCACTATTATAATTATCAGACAGGGATAATCAGGTTGCCCTATGCAATGTTTTTATGCAAAATATATTTTAGAACCTTGAAAAACAGTCCACTATAGAGTATAAGGAAAAAAAATGAGACACTTCTTCTGGCAGAATATCCATAGCAGATGGGAGCACTTAACTAACCCTTGGCTGAGCCCCAGGAAAGTTAAGCAGGAACAACCCTAGTTAGTATTTCCATGGGAGACTCCCATAAAATTCCAGGGCTGTTACTAGTCTGGGAAATAAAAAAAATAACATCCCATAAAAAGGCAATGGCAAGCCATATCCTTATTGTTGCCACAAAAGCAAGCCGGAGTCACCAGGAATCAAGTGTTACATAAAGAAACTTCATGAAAATAGACATCTGATTATTATGGTAATGAAGAAGCAGAATTCACTGACATTTATAAATATATTTCAGTGAAGCAAAAAAGAACCCATGCGTAGAGATACAGTATACAAATAAACCAAATCAAGTTAATTAACGTAGAACACACAGTGAATTACGAACACAATAGGAAGATTTGTCCTTAACTTTACATTGCTGAAACAATCAATACTAAACTCTTCTGCTCTTTTTAGAAATGTCAGGATTAGTTATAATATGTTACAGTACAAATCCTTCAGATGAAGAGGGAATTTATTAATTACAACATACCCAGATACCGATAGAATGATTACCCTTTGCCAAAGGTTACTGTGCACCCAATTAAAGTTTTTGTTGGACACAATCAAGGACCATGAGTGCAAACATTTTCATATTTTAAAACATGATCCATAATTAACATTAAGGAAATAACCATTTGTTCATTCGTTGGTTAGTTAAGTGGGAAAACAAATAATTTGATATATTTCCATTATATATAAAATTGACAAAACACTGCTGTAGATGAACACTTCCTTTTTAATGTGCCTTCTAGAAGCTGATTTTCTATTGTTGTGCAAGAAGCTTTCTAACATCAGCTCTTCTCCCTCTTCCAGGTGTTGCATTGAAAATGGCACACAAACACAGGCAGCACACAAGCGTATAGCTATACGCCATATCAAACTTTTGCACAGTCATTTTCTCTGAACGTACAGTGATGTCAGCAGAATCTCATTCTCCCCTCCCCACAAAAATGATTAGTGTTGTTAGGGGACTAGAACAATCAATGACACCAACATTTAAAACAATGAATTGGTTTTACTAAACTCTAAAGAACATTTCTGTAAATTGCTTTTTGGCTAACCAGACAGTGAGATTGTCCTAGTATTGTCTCCAATAACTTGAATCATGGACCACAAACACTCTTCCTCCCCTCTCAGGTAGTTCTGACTACTGACCCCAGGCATTTTGTATATTTTGGGGCAGTTTAATGAAGACACTGTCCACCAGAAGCGTACATAAGTCGCTGTGCAGTTTGTTTGGCACCTGCTGGCATCTTTATCTTCACAGGATTAAGAAATCGCAGATTAATTTGCATTCTTAGAAGGTCTTCTCACTAGTCTTTTAGCCTCATTTGCCATCACTGTAGCAGTAAAAAGATGTTCTTCGTTAGTGATGTATCACCACAATAAGTGCTGTAAAACACTATCAGTCACTGCTGATAAACCACCACTACCCCTTAGTAGGAAATCTGTGCCCTGGGTTTTACTTACTGTCTAGATCAGTGGCAAGCAAACAGGATGGAAGCCAGTTGAAGCTGTGGGTGAAGAGCCAAGACAAATAGATTTACTGGCCATATTTGGTGTCTGAGAGAGAAAGAGATAAATGGAGGGTGAATGAATAGAGAGAGAAAAGAACTAGCACCATCCATTCTTGGCTTGACTTCACCAACTTTAGTCATTTCTCTTTAAAGTTTGTTATTCAGCTTTAGCCAAAGTTCTCAGGACAAAACACAGCAACATACATAAAAAGAGGAATTGCATCAATGAAAGGAAGGGTTTTTTTTTTTCTTTTTATGCCAACTAATGTATGGAAAAACTTGCTTCAAAAATCAGCTAAAATAGCAGTTAGAAATAATCAGAAAAGAAAGACCCCTAAGGAAAAACATTTTAAAATTCCATACAGTAGAAAAATGCAAAGACACATGTTGGCCTGAGAGAATAAACAGAGCTTAGCATGGCATCAAAACAGTAACTTTCCATGACAGCCCTCAAACCTGAAAAAGTAATCCATTGCTAATCTTAACTGACTGATGAAAACTCTCTAGAATTTTAGGGGAAAAAATACTTCCTTATCTGAAGATGCCTTGATTCATGCCAGGAACATTTTGCCTGTAAAGCAGGTCTTTTAAAACTGAGTTACAGTCCTTTCTTGGAGGAAAATACCAGCAAAGTAATCCACTTCCTCTCTCTACCTAAATTTCTCTGTTTCTCTACTTCCTCAGCCCAATTGGTAAACAATCTTCTTGTTACAAACAATGAAGCCAGTTGTCATCTATGTGCAGTCTGGCTGTTGACCCCAAGAGCAGCCTTCAAGAGAGTTAAATCTCAAATATGTATGCCCCTGAAATCCACAAGTTAACAAGAGCCCTGTTCCAACCCACCCCAATTATTTGAACTGCCTATAAAGTCACTCTAAGACGCAACCCCAATTGAATGACATGGCCTGTTTGCTGTCAGTGGACTAGGCCTGTAAGCCAGCATGGCAGCCCTGCCACGTGTAAGATAAGTGATCTCCTCTGTTAGCTGGAGTGGGAGTAGTACTTGACTTTTTTTCCACAATGCTGGGTGACTATTACAAACTGAACTTGTTCATTTGATTACCATTTTATTTAGTTTTATTACCCTACAGCCAAGTTTACAGAGTGGTATATACCCTAAATTCAGCTCTATCAAATGAAAAGCAAAGAACAGCTCCACAAAGACAACAACAACAACAAAATATCTGAGAAACTGAAAAAATCAGTGAGAACTATAACAGCTCTGAGACACAACTATAATACATAACAGGGCTGTGTAGCATCTAGAAATGAGTAAGGTCTGAGGGGCTAAAATATAATAAAATATATTTATCTGGCTGTAAATATATATTTGTAAATCCAATCCATTCTCCTGCCTTCTTTACAGGACAAATTTCCAGTCTGAAAAATATTCAAGAGACTAGATGGAGGACATAGGATTATTTTTATTGTATGATATGACTTTGCGTCCAACTTTCTTTCCTTTAATGTAACATTGAAAACCCTTCATGTATCCCAGCTGTGTGGAGCTCTTTGTAGAAGTTGCTTCTTCTTTTCAGTACTTTCGTGCTCAACAATGTCACCACCTGGCCTGAAGTGGCTGCATGTCCATTCCAGGGATTATCAACAATGAAGTAGCCTCAGTGAAGAATGCTGTACTGCAATAAGTGTGGGAAGCATTTCTAACTATTAAAGAAAAGAGAAGGACTGGATTTCCAACCATTCTATATGTTTAAAAAAAAAGGCAGGTTTTTTTTAAAGGAAAAGAAGTACACAAACTGGACTTTGTTCCTCTTGCCATGGATCTGGTGGAAAAGAAACATTTCTTTTTCTCCTCACAAAATCTGTGGCAGAGTCCTTTTCTATTCCAAAGTTATCTCTGAAAAAAATTAATCACATAACTGTCAGCTCTCTCTCAAGTTATAGGATATTATTGGAAAAGCCTATTTATAGCCAGAAATTTCTCCTAGTGTTATTTAATTCTGTAGTACTATCAGCATGCATGCATTTTATGCAGTGAGGAATAAAAAGAAAAAGCCAACCCCAAGGTATTTACACTCTCAGACCGGAACCTGAAATTCAGAGTGAGAGCAAAGAGCAAGAAAGATAATGCATGGACTCACCCTTTGCTTGTAGTCAGAACTGAAGGTGTTAAATTGTTGTAAAAGGCAAATACAGGGAGAAAGAGGCAATTCTGCAGACTTTTTCTGGAAAGGGAAGGGGGAAGCAAAGGAAAATGGGAAGAGATGTTAACAAAGGACTTTTAGGAGATAGCAGAGGAAGAACAGAAGCACTCACTGTCTACATCCAGATGGAAAGGTAGCCAAACAGTACCACTAAAAATCAGAGTATGAATCCACAGCCTCCAGAAATTAATGGGGAAACTCTCAGAAAAAGGAACAGCCCAGTAAAGACTGAACATATATAATAACTATAGAGTAACATTTAGGAAATTAAAACAGAACACCAGGAGAGGAGTAGAATGCTTGAAGGCAAAAGCTACCTGAAATCTGACTAGGAGTATCCTTTTTAGAAAGGAAGTTATGCTATAATATCTCAACAGAAGAGAATATTTGTAGCTCAGGGTTAAACTGTGGAGTCCTTGGTGCTCTCTGAGTTTGTTTGCTTGCAGATGTTTCATTATACTAGGTAACATCATCAGTGCTAGTGAGTTTATTTAGGGGTTTGCTCCTTGTTTGCGCCAGGCAAACAATCATGCAGAAAACAATCCCTAATCAAGGAACTACCAAGGAGAAAACCCCACCCCCACCAATACTGGTAGGGCAAGCTACTGTATATAAACAAGGAGCAAACCCCACACTCACTAGCGCTGATGATGTTACCCAGTCAGGTAATGAAACGTCTGCAAGAAAACAACCAAGCTGAGAGAGCATCAAGGACTCTACAATATCTCATTCCTGGTCCCTCTTGAATTGCTCTATTCATTAGGTTAAGCTAGTGAGACATCCACCCAGAATTCACTGGGGAAAGTCAATTGCTAGGACACTGATGTGCAATATTTCCCCATTTCTCTCTTTTTAAATATTTTACTACCAAAAAAATTAATGAGGTACATTTATAAATATATCAAATAGTCTTCTAAGAAGTATTTTTATTATTATTTTAATGCAAAAAGGATATTAAAATATAGAAGAAACAGATACGGAAAATAGAATACATTTAAATAAACCATTAAACCAAAACCATGAAAAAATAGTCATCACTCTGTTGGTTACATTTGTAGAGTTCAGTTCATAACAGAAACTGATCATATATCCTTACCTGAAAAGTGTAAATGCAGACTAATTTTGTCTTTGAATAAGTATCTTCTTTCTTCTCCCTCCATGAACAATATAACCATCATTGTTCAAAATTTTGGCATATAATTCAAGGCACATTCATATTTTTAGACAAGAGTGAATTTTGTAGCACCTTAATAATTTTGTGAATATGAAAGCAAAATGAAACATTTTGAATGGAATAAGCCCCTATCATTTAAATAAGTGTTCCTTACCCATATTACACATTCAGTATAACAGAGGTGGCAACCATCACTTTTTAAAGGGTCTCTGAAGAGTCCAGCAGACATGAAAATTTAAGCTTTTGTGGTATCTGTTTCATCCTAAGATCATAGGAATTATTATTAATATACGCCTTTGCCACTGATTTAATTGTAGAGAGTATTCTAGCTTCTTTTTCAAAAATTCTTGAAAATTGCTGTTATCTCGCTTTCCATTAAGCTATCCAGTGAGGATTTGCTTTATATTTTACCACTTTACACACACACACAAATGTGTTAGAGGGCTTGTGATAAAAGAAACAATGGGATGAAAGATGTGGTCTTATTAAGTCTGTGTGATGTAGTCTTATTAAGTCTGCATGTTAAGTCTCCTAAAATTGAAGAGGTCAAGCTCAGATTTATGATGGCATTGCTTAATGGTTAGGCAACAAAGTGAACTTGATCCTGCCATGAGGCATAACACTTAGCTATCTTTAAGAATCTGATTTTAAGAATTATTCTTATTTAAGAATTCACCTAAGTGGGTAAAAGAAAAGAGAAACCACATTAAAAATGCATAGTACTTCTGAACTTCTCCTGTAGTGGTAATTGTTAAATCTTTACTTGATGGCCCATTTTTCAGGGTAAACATTGTAGGATTGTATGTGAAACACTGATTTAGGAATACTGCAAAGACTACAAGTGGAGGGTCCCAGACATTAAAACTCAAAGTCATCCACTGGAACTAAATGTGAGGAGATTCCTTACACAATATGTCATTAAACTGTGAAATTCACTCAAAAAAAGTGGCAGGGCTTTGACTGCACAGCAGCAGGTAGCAACTTGACTTTTTTTTTAACCCATTCCCCTGCATATTGCCCTAGTGGCCACCCTCTTGATAGCTGTTTACTACCTCCTGGAACACAGGCTGCATACTATAAAAATACCCAATGAAACCAACAACAGTTTTTGTTATGTTTGTCAGCTTCCCAAATGCTACTGATTGGCCAGTGTTTGATAGAAAATGCTGGACTAGATGGATCATCTGCCTGATCCAGCTGGGCTTTTCTTACATTTTTAGGAAAAGGATATGATTAGTTTACTTTTTCTTATGTCTGTGGGAATTGGGAACTACTAAGTAGGTAATTCTAATACAGAAAAACAATAGTCTAATTTCCTGCATGCTTGATTATGCCCCTCTTCTGCTTTTTTTCTTCTTGCCATCAAGGGAGCTTTCTAAATTCTCAGCTGACACAGTCACCTCATTTGGTGAGTATTTCATTAAGTCCAATTTCAGGGCATTCTACACCGGTGTTTGCAAATACTGTACATATTACAAATGTCTCACTGTCCTCTTAACATCTCTCAAATTTCTTCTCTCCACATTCTGTTTTAATTAAGCTTACTTTCCAGATAGGAATCTACATTCAATGTATTTGCACTTGGCTCCAGGATTGATCCTTGCATACCATATGAGACTTTGTCTAGTTCACATCTTGCCACCAATTATTCCTTAAATCTTAACAGCGTATGTGTCATACTAAACTTTGCAGCTCTGAGTTACTGGCAATTTGCCAAATAATGTCAACATAACAATAAACATTTGCAAGTAAAAGTTGTAAAATCCTTTGTCCATGCAGAGTTTTAAATGTAAACTATCATTATAAATGAACACTTGAGTTTCTGCAAAAAAAAATTTGTTTCTAAGAAACAAATTCACTAACAAGCAATTTTCTAATTAAGACGAATGGCAAAAAAAAAAAAAGTAATGGCATTATTTTCTTATGTCTGTACTAATGAGTTTGGAGGCCACTTTCCCCCATGTGATATTTTTAATGCTAAATGGAAATTATAAAAGTTCTAGTCCAATACATTTGAAGGACACCCAGTTGAGAAGCATGGGCATTCAAAAGGGATTTGCTATCATCTCACCTATCCCCAGAGTAGGTTTTTTCAGTCATAGTATTTACAGATTTCTTCCCCCTATTCCATATCATCTTAAAATATTTTCAAATACAAAATTCTCTCAAGGTAACTCAAAGATTGAGAGCCACTTTGGTGTAGTGGTTAAGGCACCAGGCTAGAAACTGGGAGGCTGTGAGTTCTAGTCTGGCCTTAGGCATGAAGCCAGCTGGGTGACCTTGGACCAGTTACTCACTCTCTCAGCTTAGAGAGCAGGCAATGGCAAACCACTTCCAAAAAACCTTGCCAAGAAAACTGCAGGGACTAGTCTGGGCAGTCTCCGGGACTCAAAAACTGACTCAAAGGCACCAAGAACTCCCCCTCAAAGCTTGCAAAAGCAAGACAAAAAGAGAGAGAACCTAGGGAAACCCTTTCCTCTGACTTTACTTTAAGCTATAGCTTTCAGTAATCAATTCATAAACTGTTTTATCCCCCATTTGGATGTAATTTTAAGAGGGACTCATAGGGATCAGATCAAGTTATTTTTGTGTCCAAAAATACTATACTCTTCCATTAGTTAGCATTAGTCATGATTCCCAGGAAACATAAATGCACAGATCCCATTGAAATGGGGTTCTACTCATTTCAGCAGACTTAAGTTGGAGGATTTCTGGAAGGGGCATGTATGAAATTTTGTACCACAATATGTGACTGTTTGCTGCCTTAACAATAATCCAGTCACTAAAGAAGCTGACAACTTCTATGTTAATATGGTCTTCTGTGTCAGAAATATAAATCCAACTCTGTATTTTTCCTATGAATCACTTCTTTGGTTTCATTTAATTTTCATCAGCCTCCAAATCTTTATTACATGCTGAGATTTTCAAATTGTTATAGCTATTGTAGTCATCTATATTATATGCTGAATGTATATTAAGGGAAGCTGGACTGGAAGAAGATGAACGTTTAAAATTGGAAGAAGAAACATCAATAACCTGCACTATGCTGATAACATTACTCTAATAGCCAAAAATGTAAAGGATCTTCAAGCTCTAGGAATAAAAGTAAAAAAAAAAAGTAAAAAAAAAAAGCGTACTGAAAAAATGGGACTAAAATTAGATATAAAGAAGACCAAACTAATGACAATAAGAACAACAACCAGCCCTAGAATTGATAATGAAGGTATCAGCTTCTGCCTTTTAGGATCAACCGTCAACAATAAAGAACAAGCAGTCAAGAAACATATGCAGACTAGTATTTAGTAGACCAGCCATGAAGGCCTTGGAAAAGATATTCAGATGCCATGATGTGTCTATACCTACAAAGATCAGAACAGGGCAAGCAGTCATATTCCCTGTGATACTCTATGGAAGCAAAAGCTGGATTTTTGCAGGAGAGGAAGACTATTGGCACATTTGACATTCAACTTTGGAGAAAGGTCCCAAGTGCACCATGGACAGCCAAGATAACTTTGATGGTATGTGGGAATGACCTTGGGAGACAGGAAGAAGACCCATAGCCTAGGCTGCAGGTCTTCCTCCTGTCTCCCAAGGTCATTTCCACATACCAACACAATAACAAACAAATGGATCATTGAACAAATCAACCCAGAGTTCTCTAAGGGCCCAAGTCACCAGGCTCAAATTATCCTACTTCAGAAACATTATGCAAAGACCTAGCTCTCTAAAGCAGGCTCTAATGGTGGGGAAGGTAGAAGGAAAGAGATGACCAGCAGCAAGGTGGATGGACTCCGTTACAGTGGCAATGAGTGCACCATTGGAAGACCAGGTTAGGGACAGGTCATCATGGAGAAAATCTATTTATGTGATCCAAGAGTTGACACTGACTTGATGGCACATAATCAATCAAACAATCAATCAATCAAGATATATATAGAAAGTGCTAGCGATCTCCCTTGCATGTGAAACTCTTCACTGTTAATGTGCTCAGAAAGAATCATTACTTAACCAGCTTGCTGGGGAAGGTGACAACTGGGGAAGGCAATGGCAAACCACCCTGATATAGTCTGCCAAGAAAACATCGCAGAAGCAGCATCCTCCCAAAGGGTCAGACATGACTTGGTGTTTTCACCTTTCACCTTTCCACAGTTGTAAGGGCATCCTTTTTTTAGCCTAAATCTGATTCACATAATCTGAAACATAATATATTCCAAGCAAAAAACACAGGTAACACAATGACCCCTATACCTTGTACATACACACAATAGCACATATCTCATAGGACAGCACAGTGAAAATGAAGAAAAACACCCCAATATTTCAACAAATCTGATGTTCATGTTTATGTTATATTCTTGTCCCAAAGAACTTGGATTGTTGGGTTGACATCCCATGAGGTCCTGACCCTCTGTCACTCCCTCAGTGAGATGGGTGGTGACTAAATAAATCCCCATCCATCATCAGCATCATCAGCATCTTGCCAGTTAATGGTTTGGAATGCCTCCTAAGGTAAGATAAATAAACATTGAACTGAGTGGTGTGCTTGCTTGCTCTGATATGAATATAGGAATTGACTGGGAGTGTGCTGGGTGCAAACTAACCTGGAAAATACCCACTGGGTTTTCCAACATACTCTAGGATTAGGTTGCCAGTGACTTGCACAGACCACATGATTTCTTTATGGAGTATGGATTGTTTCTTTGAATCTGACCTCTACTGAACACAAGTAGTTTTGCCAGATTCAATTACTACTGGTGATATATTCTCTGATAGTATTAGCATCACTTATATAAGTTAGTTCTGCACTGGATCCATAGTAACAGGTACTGAAAAGGCTGATGGAGGTCTGGAGAAAAGAGATGAAGGCTTAGTCTTCATTGTCCTCAGAACTTCTTAATGATACAGATTAGAATGTATGTTTTGCTTGCTTCCCCACTACCATTCATGGTTTAAAAAGTTAGTTGTTTGCACTGGCTGATTGTAAAGCATCTGAGGATATCATGGTTTTGGGGTGGGTAATATTTAAATGTCAGTTCATGTTGTTGAAGAATAATAAAGAAATGTGATTGATATAATATTGCATTAGAGACTGAAAAGGGCAAACTAATTCTAAGCCAAAATTTACTGGCAAATGTAGTACTTTTATCCCCAAAGTCTACCTAGCCTAAAAGCTAAGAATGAACAGTGACATTTGCAATTATTTTGAAATATCCACACACACCTCAAGGGGTAGCATTTAAAGGAAGCAAATTGGGATGCCAAATCATATTAGCCCACATAAAGGACAGCTTTTGTGTTCCTCTTTTTCTAATCACCTAATACTACAAAAATTAGATATATCTACCATATATATTCTTTAGGATATCCTGAGTTCAGCTATGTGGCTACTTAGGCAGAAGGAGCTAAATACAAAAAAGGGTTCAACCACCAGTTCACACAGGATACACAGAGAGAGAGAGAGAGAGAGAGATCTGGGGGGGGGGGTGTTCCAGGAATTTCCATGCTTCCTGAAAATTCTGAATTTATATTCCCAGCATATCCAAAAGGCAACAGGTTAGGAAAAAAATGCTCTACATGGCTGCCATAGCATTATGTTTGCCCTTCCACAACCAACCTTCTGAGTGATTAATAGTAATGATGAAGCTTACTTGCAATCACTGTTCCTCAGTTTTCTTGACTAAAGCATCAACAAAGATTCCAAGCTACAGGCTTTAGTCACAGGTAATCCAGATAAATCTACTGACTTTTCACTTCTCTTGTAATTAGTCCACAAAACCAAAAGTTACTCTTAATTATCAGATTAAGCCATTCTATTTAGGACAACTTTGTATTATCACAAATGAACAGAGAGACCAATCTTTGTTCAGTATGGTGCCTACATTATGTCTCCACATTGATTTACTATTTATATTTTGGTTGTGATGGTGGCTTTCTTTCATTTTGTATTAATCACATGGAATGTGGTATGGGTAGAATGGTAAGATATTAATTTAAATTATTACTGTTATTTTGAAAATCACAATCTCATCACAATTTAATGAAATATACGCTCACAGCAGCATGAATAAATTTTGCCCAATACTGGAGGAAAGATATAATTCTGACAATATTTGATTGGGAACTTAAACTTGGAGAATATGCAGCAATGGCAAAATTAACAGTATATATTCACAACAGAAGTTTAATTAAACTGAAGCATGAATGGTTCCCATACATACAGTGCATCACACAGTATGGCAAATATAATCATTTACAGTCTGGCTTCTAAGTGGGCACAATTTTTTTTTTATTTTTTTATTTTATTGATCAAATTTAGCCACCACCCAACTCCCCCAAAAGAGGGACTCTTTTGTTTATATACAAATGTTTATAAACACTGTAAATTGGCAGATATACAAAAAGGTGAAAGTTAAAGACACAATACTGGAATTTTTCTCTTTTTCCCTTGTTTTTTGATATTTTGTTGTCAAACTTGCTTTGTTTTATCTACTTTTTTCTTTTATCAATATGTACAAAAAACATTAAGTAAAAATAGAATGGACTTAATTACTTAATAAGTAATCAGCTTAAGACCGAAACCTTTATTGTACAACAAATACATTGACACAATCTGTAGTGGGGGGGGGGTTTAATGTTAGTGGGGGGGGGTTAATTTTCATCCATCAGTTCTGGATGAAAAAGTCAAATAATATCATGCTCATTAACATTCACATCCTAAACTGTAATTAACATTAATACCACTTTCTTTTTTTATCCTCAACAGTCTAAGTTAACTAAACATTAGAGTGTTAATAATCTGCAATAGATACTGTACAAATATCACTGTATCAAAACAGTATAAGGTATTAAGATTTACATCATCATCATCATCATCTAACAATGAAAATATTTCCCCACCATCACCTTTAATACAATTCCACAAAAAATTATTGCCTCCCTGCTAAACAATCCTGACTTTCTGATTGTATTAGAATACTCTTTGACATTAACAGATTGAGGACTGATACTTAAAAGCTGAGGAAAAAGCAAGTGTCTTTTGTTTCCATTCAGCACAGTGGACACAGTATGGTATAAATTAGCATAAGATTAAATTGCACAATATTTTCATGAATCTTGAGAAATGGAAGTCTGAGACAACCTGATATATTCTTGACAATATTGTTGCTGCTCTAAGGAAAAAGCAACATATGAAAGGCAAGTAAATGATAAATTGCTTCATGGGGTTATTTTAAATCACTGAGTTATACAACTAGCCTTGGCAGTTTTTCTTTTATTTCTCTCTAACAGTGTTCACTACCAAACAAAATATACTAATAATTACAAACTGTACACCACAATCTCCATTACTCTATGTTTCCTTTGGACAATTCTCAGCACACCTTGCATTGTCTTTAGGGACTAATCGTGACACCACATTGCGGTGTGTGGCAATGTGTGTGTGACAGTTGTGTGTGTGACAATGTGGTGTCACATTGTGGCAATAAATCCAAACCTGAAGGAGTCTTCACAAAGCTTTGTGGGAGTTTACAAACTAAACACAGAAACTACTCATTCTATCCATTAAGCAAGATTGGCAGAAGCTGCTGTGGAGGATCATTTTGCCATTAATATAAACTGCTGGGTGTGTAATTTGTTCTTTTAATCAATAATGGAACAACTGATAAATGTTTCTTTTCTTTGCCCTTGCTTGAGACCACAGAGATAATATATCTTACTAGTACGCAAGTACAGGAGAAAGGCAGCCAGAGACCATTGGTTTTGAATTCGAAGTACCAAGAAATTAATCTTCACATTTACTTTTATTCTAAATGAAAAATGCTCATTGCACACTTCTGTGTATTTTATGAAGAAGAAAGGAATACAAATATTTTCTTTCATTTTATTTTGCCTTTCCTTTCTTTTTCTGCCTTTTTTCAACTCATATTTCAATTAAAAAAGAGAAAAGAGCAAAAGTCAAATAGCCACAAGAAAGGGGTTGCTTGATTTCTTTTTTAACCTATTCATATGTATGTTGGGTCTATGACCTATAATAAAGTAATTGATTGATTTTTAACCTATTCTAGTACCTGGGTACTCAAATCAACAGCATAAAATGAAGATCCCTCTGATCTGTTATTCTCATCAATGCAACAGAATAGGCAGAAAACCAGTAAGTATTGAAAATAACACAATATAAACACAATCTAATATTTATGGGATTATGCTACCAGCAGATTGGCATAAGCAGAAGAAAAGAAACAATGGGAAATACAGTAGTTATGATTAAAAAATTGGAGACATGTTGTTTTACTGGAAAAGGCAGATTGTTTTGGATAACTCTTCCAGGAAGCCGTGCAAAACATCCTATGACTGCTTGCATGATTCAAGGACAATAACAACCACAATACCTATTGATCAAGAGTCATTACCATCAAAGGCTGCTTAGAGTTATATGCAAATATAAGCTGACAGTCATTCCACCAGATCCATAAAAGCCATGATTCTTCATGACAAGTGCTGCTCATGCAAGAGAAAATTGAGGTCTATGGGAGTTACACTTCCTGTCCCAAGAACCAAGAATTAACCTACAATATTGGGTTTCAGAGTCATTGCTACAGTTCTCAGCTATTGATTGATTAAGTGCCATCAAGTTGGTGTTGATGTTCACTGACTACATGGACAGATTCTTTCCAGAATGATCTGTCTTCAACTGCTTTCTCAGTTATATTTATCTTTTTTTAAAAAAGGAAATATATTGAAGTTCCATAAAATGATGGAGAACTTGAGAGGCTGTTCATTATCATACTGTATATCTTGATCTTCCAAAGTTGTTTGCCCTCTTCTCACCACTTGCTAGCATGGTGCGCTGCATCTAAATGCTGTACCAAATTTCAGAAACATAGAATAATTGAAAGTATGAACTGGAAGGTACTGTAGAAGTCATCTAGTCAAACCTCCTGCTCAGGAATCTACTCAACCATCTCTGACATCCAGCCCTGTTTGAAAACCTCCAGCAAATACTCTACTGTTTGAAGCAGGGTGTTCCACTGCTGTACAGCCCTTACACAAATTCCTTTCTAATATTCGTCCTGATCTCCTTTTTTTCCCCCAGGTTCAATACATTATTCTTTGTTCTACCCCTAATTGCAACAAATTTCACCCTTCTTGCATGTGACAGCTTTTAGATATCTGTGTATGATCATCTCTTCCCTTATTTTTTTTTGCAAGCTAAGCAGTCCCCCTTTTTACCATTCTTCATAGGATTTAATGTCTAGACCCCTTATCCTCTGTGTTCCAGCTTCTCCATGTCCTTTTTAAACCTGGAACCCCAACTAGGCAAAGTATTCTAGAATTGTCACCTTCAGAAATCTGAACATAATAGTCCTGGTAACTCCTGTGGTATACGGTTGATGTTCCACTAATCCTCTTGACCTTACTAGCTCAACTGCTGCAACGTTGTTCTTAAGTTGTCTACCCAATTAATAGATACAAATAATTTCACAGAACATATTAAGGGTAACGTTGCAGGGGATTCAGGCTGCATTTATTACATGCTAGTTATTGGCATTGCTATAGAGCATATGTCTGCTATGCCATGCAAGGAGCTGAATGCTATGGCAGAGGGAGAGAGAGGATATCAGAGCTAAGAGAAGAAGAGTCTTGATATGAATAGAAATAGAACCTGGGAGTGCTTGGATTTCAAAATGGTGAACATTCTATTGGTGAAGCAAGCAAGCAGAACACATACCTCTCTAAGATCCCCACATTAAAATGAAGAAGGATTTGCAAAATTATTGTGATGTTCCACAATAGTTATTTGACTATCGAATATGTTCCCTGCATTTCTGTTTACATAAGCAGTCAATTAATAGAAAATACTTAAATGCAAAATACTGCATACTACATAAAAATATTACCCAAAATGCCATAAAGTCATTTAAATCAGCTAACAGTTAAGGGTCTGGTGGATTAGAGATGTTATTGCCATTTTTCTAAAAACCTGGAAAGTGGAGGTCGATTTCATCTACCTGGAGGGGGCGTTCTATAATCTGGTAGCCAGCCAAGGGAAGCCAATCTATCATGTATCAGATGCCTCTTCTGGTAGAAGAGACGTCTTCAAAAAGGCTTAGTCTGCTGATCATAGTGGTTATAAAATAACCAATGATATGAATTATGTGATTGTGGTACATAATCATAAGTTAGAGTACCCAAATACTGAGATTTAACCAGTGTTGGATCCTCTGGACTTATGGTGTGAACATCAGAAAGTATACCTTGTGCTTTGTTGAAGATTTTAATTTAACTTGATCAGTTCTTACTTCTTCCATAATAATAAGAATATATGATAGAGTTTTATACTGTCATATTTAAAAAAATGTTTATATCTCATACCAGGATAAGTGGGTTTTCTCTCATATTTTTCCTGACATATAGTATCTAGAGATGTGGAAAGCCTGTTAATTGGAGACATGGGTGATGATAGCACTGCTGTAAGATCAAGATTAGTTTGAAAGAGGGATGAGTCCTTTCAGAGTCGGGAGCAGGACAGCCTAGCTGATTTAAGCTCATTCCACTGAAACTCTAGGTGACAGCTCACCACTGAAACTATTGTTATAATACATTGGTCCATTAATAAGAAATGTTGGCGTCTATGAATTTAGATCATCCAGCTCAACAACTAAAAATAAAGTGTTTTTAAAGTGAGTTTGATAAACTCATTGTTCTACATTTGTCCTCACTGTATCTTGATTACTTCAGTGTAGGCTTACCAGTGGTGAACATAGCTATTATTTATAATGACTGTCTTCAAAATCTGACATTAATGTTTGTTTATTCTCCCAGCCTGTTACATATGGGTATTGATGTCCATAAACATCAAGCTATGCCAACAGTTTGATAGCATATTGCTCCAGAGCATGGGGCTAAGCACCTGGGCATGTTTGTGGTCTGGTTTCCAATGCTCAGTTTTTATGCTTTGTTTATTTAGGGAGGAAGGGAGCAAAAAACACAGGAAGAACATCAATATGTTCTATCCCAAATGTATTTCCATTCTAACTGCAGCATATCTTGTACTCTTTATCTGGCATATTTTAGCCTGGTGACAATAAATCAAAATAATAAAGCAGTTTTCAGAGGATGTTTCAGATCTAGAAATCTGAATTAATAATCCCCAAAATACTGCCAGTTTGTTTGAGATGTTATAAGTTTTAATGAGCTCTCACTAAAAAAAAGTTACTTCACAAAAATGTGGGTTTACATTTCAGTCATAAAGACAGAAATATCAAAATGAAGAATCTTCCTTTGTTCAATCCAAATCAAAGTGTTATGAAATACAAAGATCTAACTAGATACCTTCTAGACGACCCAAAAAACCCTGTCCTGCCCATGGCTCACCTAGTAACATTTGTGAAAAATGTTAGGGTCACAATATTATTCTATTCAGCACTTTTTCAGCCCTATTGAAGATGCTCTATTTTGCATAGGATAGTCTTTCAGAATGGCTGCCCAAAGTCCAGCTGAATTATAACTAAGAAAACTAATCAGCACTTGGAGAGCAGGAGAAGCAGGCATATGAATCCCCTGGTCTGTGTCTCCAATAAGACAAAATATACCTCATTTTACTTAATTACAGCAACCATCTCGAAATATACATATAAGCCAGCATAACAAAAAAATAAATAAATCTGTATTTTTTATTATCATTTAGGGTGATATATTATCTTTTGGCAACGGATAAGTGACTAACTCCAGTTCACCTATTATTAACTGTTGCGGAGGGTAGAGAAGCATTAAACATAATGATATAACATCTAGTGAAATTTGTTATTTCACTAGAAGTTAGTAGAGATGTATAAGATAGAGGTGGGCTTATTAATGGCAGCTTCTTGTCCTCTACAGATAAGACCCCTCTCCCTTTTTTCCCAGTATTAATGGCAGTAGTTCTATCCAGATATACCATAAAATATCCACAGCATTACTTCTGTTGAACTGGATAAAATTATTTGAGGAAGGTAATATACGTACATTATATATATTGTCCGTGAATTGCTCTGCCGTTTTCATTACCATAAACTGTCTTCAACTGCTATTGAATGTTCCAGCAGCAATCAAAGCATTTATTTTTATGTATTTAAAGCACTCTTAAGTGAAAAGTCTCCTGAGGTGCTTTACTGCATAAATTCAAATACAATAGTAAGTCTCTTTTAAAAAAAAAATAAATCAAAACCAGCAATAATATTAAACATCCAGCCCAAAAAATATTAAAACCTAGGACGTAATTGCCAGTAAGAAGCATTCCAACAATGTGATAAAATGTGACTGAAAAATGAGCATGTACAACAGTTTGGAGACTAACATCAACCATCTGTATTGAGCTTGGAAATGCACCAACAGCCAAGGTAGTTGGTAGTAAAGGTAAAGGTAAAGGTTTCCCTTGACGTAAAGTCCAGTCGTGTCCGACTGGACGGGGGCGGTGCTCATCTCCGTTTCTAAGCCTTAGAGCCGGCGTTGTCATAGACACTTCCGGGTCATGTGGCCAGCATGACGACTCGGAACGCCGTTACCTTCCCGCCGAAGCGGTACCTATTGATCTACTCACATTTGCATGTTTTCGAACTGCTAGGTGAGCAGGAGCTGGGATTAACAACGGGAGCTCACCCTGCCGCGCGGTTTCGAACCGCCGACCTTCCGATCGACAGCTCAGCAGTTTAACCCACAGCGCCACCGCGTCCCTCTAGGTAGTTGGTACAAGTATAGAAATCATATCAACCACCCATTTATCATATCAATCTCCCCCAATAGGGGACTCTGGGCAGTTTACAATTTTTATTGTAAACTGCCCAGAGTCTCCCATTGGGGGAGATGGGCGGTGACATAAATTTAATTAAATAAAATAAATAATAAACATCCCAATAGTCCTATCAATATTCATTCTATACCAGCTGAAGTTTCTGATTTTTTTATAAAGGTGAAAAAACATGAAAGGTCCCTGTGCAAGCACCAAGTCATGTCCGACGTTTATAAAGGTAGTCCATGTGTTATAATAGTCCAGCTTAGAGGTCACCAGTGCATGCAGTCAAAACCCTCCAGTTAGGACTGTAGGGATATACCCACCTAACTTGGTCTAAAGCAAATTGTCAAGACGAGAAGAATTCATAAACTCCCTGTTTGGTCCTTCATGAAAATGAAACCCCATGTAAAATTATTGATAAACCTTAATCCAAAATAATCCATTTTCTTCCATCCACACAACCTCAGTGTTGTTGGATTAAATGAAAATGTTACCTTTACTTACATAGAACCAATTCCATACTACTGCCACTTCAGCCTAAACCTATTCATTTCTTCTAGCCGTTTCACATAGGTGAAAAGTTAAGTACCAAACTGAACTATCCGTGAAGGCCATTTTTTAAAAATCATATGGAGGTGTTCATGTTGCTTTTTTTCTTGCTGGGAAATCCTTGTGAGGTCCAGCAGCCAGATGTGTAGACTATTTAGCCATGACAAGTCACATTGCCCGGGGTACACCACGAGGAGGCTAGTCTACATTGCACCGAGTTGGGCTGAGAAAGAGTGACTGGCCCAAGGTCACCCAGCCAGCTTTCAGGCCTAAGGCAGGACTAGAACTCACAGACTCCTGGTTTCTAGCCCAGCACCTTAACCACTAGACCAAACTGGCTGTCAGTGAAGGCCATGGAGGAGAAGGATAGAACTGCTCCTAGATTATGTCTCTTACGGACAAAAAACACCCAGTGTCATTGCTGAGATGGGCGGTGGGAAAATGCGATAAATAAATAAATAAAATGGTCTAGAGGGATGCTATGATAAATGCCCCAAAAAGCCCCTTAATGAAGAAATCCAGGAGAGCAACAGATATCACTCTCCATCCTAACATGAGTAAATCACAAAAGAAATTAAAGGTCTTTTCATTCTGAAATCAGATTGGAATGAATCCTGCACTGGTTGGACACTGTTAGCATGGCAGTAAATCCATATTCACATTCTAGCACAAACACAATCGGCAAGAGACAATCCTGACACTAGTCATAATAGAGTCAGACTGCTGTACGGTCTGGGACTTCCCAAAACCCAGAAGGGCCCAAATAGCACTGCAGAGAGGTTGTGTTAAACCACATTGTACCACACTGCCACATGCTGTTTTAAAGTTCAGGGTACAAGCAGGAGAAGTGGAGGAAATGGTGGCAGCAGAGTGGAGGACTAGGTGATGGTGGTGGGGTGGGGTGGATGTCTACCTATAGCAGTATGGACCATCTCGAAGTACCTTGTCTGAGATTTCTTCAAAACCTTCACTGCCTCAGAAGAGAACACCAGAAAATGAATCTGTCAGATAGCAAACAGGGAAAGTACTGTGAGGAAGAGAAGAGAAATCAGTCAGCATCGCTATAATCATACCCTGTGGATAGTGTGGAAGTGTGGGTTTTGTTTTTGTTCTTTTCAGTGATATGCAGAGTACTTTGCTTTTAGCAACTGCAAGGTATTGATAAGCTAAACACACACATTTTAAAAACTTCCAGCTTTCAATAAATGTATTAATGATGAAAAATAATGTGTTGTGGGGGAGCCTTTGGAATAAAAATTAACACCGCTGTGGTTAACTTCTGGCACCTAAGTCAGATGAAATTACAGATAACCACAAAACTGAAGTGGAAGGAAATCCTCCTCCTGGCACCAGCCATGAGGTCATGAATTCCAGCTCAAATCCCCCTTTGTAGCCCACTGGCATTCATACCAAATTGACTGCCTCTTTCTTACTTTGAAGCTTGAAGCCAATCCTTCCTCTTGCCTTCACATTCCCACCTCAAAGCTGAAGCCTTAGCTGCTTTGCTGAGCATGTCATATTCTAGGGGAATATTCATAAAAAACAGCATGAACATTCCTATTCAAGCCACTCAGCCAGCCTATGTGGGATAATGTTCTGCTTGGTGATTCCTTCACTGAAGGATGCTAAACAACTCACTGAGGAATTCTTCCAAGCTATTTTGCAACATTAAGTTAGGGAGAAGCTTCTCTCTAAAAAGAAACATTCTGAAAAAAGGAAGGCAGAGTTCACAGCAGGCACAGAGCCTCAATTTTTCTCCTGCCCTTTCTTCTCTCCTGCCATCAAAAGAAAACTCTCTGATTCACCTTGTCCATAGAGTAATATTCATGTTGCTTTTCCAGCTGGATGGTCACTTTTATTATATGATACGGTTCCTCAGCCAGGTGGTGTTACTTTGGTAGGACAAACCTAATTAACCAGATTCTGGTGTTTTCTTTTTCTTCTCCTCCACCCCAGTCCAGAGTTTGGGGCTGGCTTGATGCACTACTTCTGCAGAACCATGTGGTAATATATTGCTGTTGATATATCCTAATAGGGTTTTTTTGTTGTTGTTGTTTTAAGGAAATGCATTGTTTTCCCTATCTTCAGGTATATATTTTGGTCAAAGACACAGTCAGTGAAACATACAGGTCTACTGTTCTCTGTTTAAACCCCCTTTTGTACTTCATCAATTTTGTTAAATGAATGGCTACTACAGACCTTTGGCTGGTATTTCTCCAAGTGTGGTGCAACAGCATCCCCAAGTGTTCTCAGACAGGTATAATGTTGCTTCCAAATTTGTGATGTATTATCATTTCAAATAATGTGCTTCTTCTATTATGACTTATTTGACCTTCATAGCTGAAAATCAGCAGAGGTAGTGATCAATATTAATCATTATTCTAAGCCACAGTGCCTTCACTGGCATTTACATTTATTTGTTCAAAAATATGCTCTTTCAATCAGCGTTCTCTCTAAACCTCTATCCAGCCATTAATCTGTTATGCAATTTAAATATTTCATTTTTTTTTTCTTTTCCCTTTCCGTGATATTAGTTATGAAGCCATTATTCCAGCTCTGATCCCAGATCACCTAATTTTTAAAGGATCAGGACATTTAAAAAGTTGCTAAACTTTCTAAATAAATTCTTCCGTCTAAACCAATTTAAACACCATCAAAGAAAGATTACCTTGTTTCAGACTAGAACTTTTTATGGATGAATATTTATCCATTTAAAAGTAATTAATCATAATGGTCAGAAATGAGTGTTATTTCAAATATTGTTTGTAACACATTTACAACATTTTTTTCGAAACTGAGAAAAGTTGGCTGGAAATTTTGGAAGTTGTAAACCCACACATCTGGAGGTCACTAGATTAGAAAAGAGTGGTTTAGGAAATAGTCTGAAAACAACTTTTGACAACCTCACTATACTAAAGAATGTTTCATAGACTTATCTCTCAGGGTAATTTTTCCATTTTTGTTTGAGCCTGAAGATATATTCCGTATACTTTTGGCTTAGCCCAATGAAGCTATAAAAATATTCCCTTCTCACCCCTATGGGTGGTCTTGTGTCTTCCTCAACCTTGGGTCCTCAACCAGAGGCCTGGGAGTTTGAGTGTTCTGTGAGGTATCCTAGCTCTTCCTAGCACTCTTCTGGACAGAGAGCTCTGGTGCTGCTCCTGGGATCTGTTGGAGCCACTCTCCCAGCTTGGGGGTCACAGCCCCAAGTGCTCCTACCACCGCTGGGGCCACTTTGGCCTTCACTTCACGTGTGTGTGTGTGTGTGTGTTTTAGAGGATGTCTTACTCCCAATGACTCTGGGCAGCATACACTGTAAAAAATTAAAGAAGAATAAAAAGAAAAGAAAAATATCATGCACATCCAGAAGAGACAAACACAGTATACACAACGGGGTTCAACAACCACCTTACCTCTTGTCATGGGAGAACAGCCAGGTTTTCACAGATTTTTGGAAGATCATCTGGGTAGAAACCAAATGGATCTCTGGGGGGATGCTGTTCTAGAGGACACACACCATGACAGAGAAGGCCCACTTCCTAGGTCTTGTTACATCGCATTTTTTTAATTGAAGGGACCTAGAGCATACCCACTGTGCCCAACTTACTGGGCAGATGGAAACTACTGGAGATAGGGAGTCCCTCAAATAACCAAGCCATATGCCATAAACGCCTTTATAGGTAATAACCAGCACCCTGAATTCAACCTGGCAACCAACTGGCAACCAATGCAGCTTTCAGAACAGCAGTGCCACATGGACATAAGTGGCATGCCTATCACTGCCTACACTGCTGCATACTGGACCAGCTGTGCCTTCCATGTGGTCTGCAAGGGCAGCCCCATATACAGTGTATCGCAATAGGCTATTCATGAGGCAATTAGGGCATGAGCTAATGTCTGAAGGAACCTCCCAATCTGGGAATATGGGCAACTGACCCACCAGATAGATCTGTGCAAATGCCCTCCTTGCCACAGCTGTGATGCTGTAGAGATGCCTTTTCTAGAACCAAGTACTATTCATCCATCCCTGAGTTGGTGGAAAACTATATCAACATAACATACTGTATGCTATCCTGGTTGCTGATCTTTTTCCTGCTCTATTGCTTCTGTTACCAGGCACTGCCAGTCACCTGGCTTCCCACCAGGTTAATGAGCAACAGAGTAGCTATAATGGACCGAGACAGGATAAAGTTAGCTTTGGGAGAACATATTTTACACACCATGAAACTATCCTTGGATGCTGTCAGAATAAGGGAGAAAAAATTTCTTTAACACCAGTACAGCTATGGATGACTTAAGGTTGTCTCACACTATCACAGTGTGAAGGGGTTCTTTTCTGAACTGGAGCTGTGTTGTTTTGCAAGGGTGGCGACTGACACAGAAAAACAAGACAGTGGAGGCTTTAATGCTTTTTACTATATACAGTGAAGCTACTTACAGCAGGTATTTACAACAGGTATATGCAACACATTACTGGTGCTCACCTGGTGTCAAGTTTCCTCCTAAGTCTCCCTGCCAAAGACCACCCCCCCTCCAGGTCTCCTGCTTCCTCCCCCTTTCTGTCTCTCCCTCTCCTGTTTCTGGACTTGACAATAGAGAGAGGGAAAAGAAAGGAATGGGCTGGAATTTACTGAGGTGGGCTCAGTGCGGCTTGACCTCCTCCTGGACCTGCTCAGCCAAAGAGCTTCTGCTTCTCTGTTGGGGGAAAAACCTCTCTCAGGGTCTTCTGCCCAGTTCTTCCCCAAAAATTAGTGATTCTCCACTGACAGCTGATCCCCACCTTTCCCTCTGGAGTCTTGGGTGAGGCTGCCTCCTACAGCCAGCTGGCTCCTCCTTCACACTCTTGCCCCTCCGGGTCTTCACTTCCCTTCTTCCATGGAAGCCACCCTTGGACCTTTCTTCTCCCTTTCTGACCAGGAACTGACAACTGCTCTGCATGTCAACCTTTCTCTCCAGCTACTCTGTTCTCTCTAGTCACTCCATTTACAGACTTTCTTTCTTCTCGCCTCTCTTTCTCCTCTCTCTCCAATTTTTAGGTTAGACTCGCAGCATGTCCCCCAGCAATGGAAGAGGTGGGTATCCCCACAGAGCCCTGGTCCCCAACACTTATATGCCAGGCTGGACCAGTGGGACTGCTGTCTGAACATCTCACCACCACAGCCCTGGCTAGCAGCAGGTCAGCTCATCAACCCTCATGACAGCACAGCTGCCCTTCAAGGCCCAAAGTAAGCTCCTTTTCCCCTTCTGCTCACTCCAATGGCTGGCTCATGCCACCGGAACAGTGGCCAGGCCAGGCCACACACTCATGGGTTGGAGGAAAGATGAAGGCAACATCATTGGGACAGGCAGAAAAAGATATTGCTAGTGACTGTTTGGGGTTAAGAGCAAGTATGGATATGGCCTAAAAATGCCAGAAACATACACCGCATCTAAATCCAAAGAGAAGTGTTATGTTAATAACAGGGAGTTCATGGTGCTGACTTGCTGAATATGCTGACTTCCTCTCTGCTTCCCCAGAAGATGGAACTGTGCGCCTGCTTTTGCCTCTATTGTAATGTCTTGGTACATAGTCATAGGAAGCAAATATTCACTTGAAGAAACCCATGAATGAGTAATCAGCCTTTTGATAAACTTTGTATAAAAGTTACGGGACTATCAAAGGAACTTCCCAGGGCAAAAGCAAGAACATTTTTTTTTTCTAAAAAAGGCAATGTGTCCAGTTGTTTGGTGTAAGAAGTCCAAGAAAAGAGCTAGGCATCTGGCTGGGTCTCAGTGAAGTTTCAACCATGCAGATCCCCCTCCTTGCCTGCACTTTGTTTTCTGCACATTTAGCATAAATATTCCAACATTTATTTTCAATTTTCAAAAAGGGCAATTCTAAGACTTCCTCTTTTTTCCCCCCTACAGGCAACCATGTTTTCCTCTCTGCTTTTGTTTTTTAACCCACATAGGAGTGGAAATAATGTTATGATATTACTGAGGCAGGAAGGAGTTGTGCATGCATAGGCTGACCATACGTCCCGTTTTGAATGGACAGTCCCATTTTTTTGACATTTCCAGACCGTCTGTCATGAGCACTGATGGTGAGCAGGAGGGGGCCCCTATCCAGGGGGGAAAACGCATGCGTAGTAGCGAGAATTTGAGCTGTCATTCAAAGAGACACAGATCAGACCCGCCTTGACTTTTGGGGTTTATCTGTCTGGGTTTTCCCACGCTTCTTCAGTTTGTTAGGATTTTCTGTCTAATGTAGCAGTAATAAAACACTAGAGACTTATTCCTTGTCTCAGCGTGGTTCCTGCTTGTTAGGACACCGTCCCATTGTTTTAATATAAATGTCAATTTTGTCCTGTTTTTTAAAAATGTTGGAGCCGTTATTGGGAAAAGCAGGGAAAAAAATTGAAATTGAAAAGGAGGCTGACTTGGCAGTAGTTCTCAATCTGGTGGGAAACCTAGAGTGGAACCACAAGAACAGCTGATTGGCGGTGAGCAAGAGGAAGAGTCACTGCCACCAATCAGTGCAATGGAAGATGGTCGGAAAAGTGCACCCAGCAGAAAAGAAGCCAATTGGCTCTCAGGCCAAAATGGCAGGAAGAAAATAAAATAAAAGAGCACACCAGAGAGGAACAGGTTGTCAGGGACAACCATTCACTAGACTCCTCCGTTCCTGTCCTCCCATCCCATCTCACCGCCGTCCTCAGCCCTCCTGCACTTCTCCAGCCTCCTGCCACCTCATTCCTGTCCTCCCATCCCAGCTCACCACTGCCCTCAGCCCTCCTGCACTTCTCCAGCCTCCTGCCACCTCATTCCTGTCCTCCCATCCCAGCTCACCACTGCCCTCAGCCCTCCTGCACTTCTCCAGCCTCCTGCCACCTTGTTCCTGTCCTCCCATCCCAGCTCACCACTGCCCTCAGCCCTCCTGCACTTCTCCAGCCTCCTGCCACCTTGTTCCTGTCTTCCTGTCCCAGCTCACCACTGCCCTCAGCCCTCCTGCACTTCTCCAGCCTCCTGCCACCTTGTTCCTGTCTTCCTGTCCCAGCTCACCACTGCCCTCAGCCCTCCTGCACTTCTCCAGCCTCCTGCCACCTCATTCCTGTCCTCCCATCCCAGCTCACCACTGCCCTCAGCCCTCCTGCATTTCTCCAGCCTCCTGCCACCTCGTTCCTGTCCTCCCATCCCAGCTCACCACTGCCCTCAGCCCTCAGCCCTCCTGCACTTCTCCAGCCTCCTGCCGCCTTGTTCCTGCCCTCCTGTCGCAGCTCAATGCTGCCCTCAGCCCCCCTGCACTTCTCCAGCCTCCTGCCGCCTCGTTCCTGTCCTCCTGTCACAGCTCAACGCTGCCCTCAGCCCTCCTGCAACCTCTGTCCAACGCCACCCCTGCACCAGCCTCTCCAGAACCAACCACTGCCACACCACACCCTCCTGCACCTTCCCAGCTTACTGTCGATAATGTTTTTTATCATCTTTTTTGTGAATACGGAATATTACATAAGTTTAACCCCATCCCGTTTTGCCATCCCAACATCCCGTTTTTGTCTCAAGGAAATATGGTCAGCCTATGTATGTAGGTGTATGTGTGTAGTTGTTTTGGGGAGTGTGGAGGGTGAGTCAGGATAGCAGCTGATACAGACACATGCAGACAGCACTTAAATGAGGGATTTTATTCTGAACACTAAGATACTTGTGCTAATAACGTAGCATGAGTTAATATAATATACAAGTGACAATATAATTTATAAAATCTACTATGTACAGAATAGTTTATATAAACATAAAACTTAGTTAATTTTCTCTCTCTCAACTCTCTTTCCCTCTCTTTCCACTTGTGCTTTATTTTGGCTTGTTCTTTCCCTCCTTATGTTAAATGCTGACATTGGAATGTCTTTGAGTTTTCTCCCAGCTGTCTTACTGCCAAACCAAGCCTTTAACAGATGATGTTCTACTGTCCAGTATCTGAAACTCAGTCTGTCCTCCTGCTCTTTCCGCATTTTCACAAGCCTCTTCTGGATTTTCCTGCTGGTCTTCCTCTTTATCTCAGGACTTGAATCTCTGGACTTGACAAGTTGTACTCCACTCCATGTTTACCAGGCAATGTCCTCTTCAGCAGCATGTCCTGCAGCATCTGCAATACAAAAAAACAACAACAACCCTTTCTCTGCTTTTCCAGGCTCTTTTTACAGTATATTCTATAAGCAGGACATATATGTGCCACTTTACAGGTACCTTCTAGCATTTTCTTCTTTCTGCCTACATGCTCTTCATCTTATGTGGAGTCATCTGCCTTCCCTAAAAAAAAGAACACGACCTTGGCACAGACCCAACCATTTTCCTTCAGCAAGGCAGTTCATCCTGCTACGGGGGGAGTTATGGTTTTGGGGGGTATCAGAAATCAGCAAGACACTGTGCCAGTGGTCTTCAGCATTTGCCACTGAATTTCAGCATCATAATCCTGGAGAGTTCTTGAAGCCATACAACAGGACTTTGGATAATAGACTTGTGGCGTTTGGGCTAAGAAGTTGTCCACTCCCACTTTAAGAAGAAGGGGATTGTGCCCTTTTCAATATTTTTAATAGTGAATATATATTTTCTTTCAGGACTAGGAACATAGATAATTAACTTCTACCATCTACATCAAATCATAAATTCCTTTAGTTTAATATTGTATATGTCAACAGTTAATGGCTGAGTCTTACTTGGAGATTCAGAGCTTGAACCCAGGACTTTCTGTGTGTAAAGTACTAAGTACTTTGCCACTGAGCAATGAATATTCACATCACTACATGATTGGCTGGGCATTTCAATACAATCTCTCCATGTTCTTCAAGAGGTAAAGGGCCCTTCAGTACACTTCAATCATTCCATGATGCAGATGATCCCCACTTTACCATGTATGAAATTAATTAAAAGGCTTTCTTCCCATCAAAGGTATAATCAAGGTAGTTTTCTTCTATACATAATCAAGGAGCTGTATAAGGAGAGCTTGCCCTTAAGAAGCACTTTTTCATGTAGGAGTTTAATTGAATTCCATGTCTGTTTTTTTTTTCCTTCCCTTCTCCACAAGATTCAAATAAAGCTTTATCAAAAAAAAAATGTCATTATATGTAATTGGTACTTATGAGTTTAGAAAGATTACCTGAAATTAGGTGAATTACTCCCCACATAACCACTAGTCTTGGGACAGATTGTATCACTTTTCAAAAAAGGAAAGAAAGGGGGAAAGGAAAGGAAAGGAAAGGAAAGGAAAGGAAAGGAAAGGAAAGGAAAGGAAAGGAAAGGAAAGGAAAGGAAAGGAAAGGAAAGACCTAGAGGCTGAGAAGAAATTGCCACATGCTAAAACAATTAATATTTTAGAAAGAAAAACAGTCCTGTAAGATGCCAATCAACCCCTTCTGTCTTTTGGAATTTGGCAATCAACACCTTTTATGAATACCAAATAGTCAAGAAGAATCCAAGGATTATGTTTTCATCTGTCTCTCTTTTAGCCTTCAAATTTCTCAGAGTCCTAGGAGCAAAAAACAAAAACCACCTGCAATCCAGGACCTCATCCATTTTTCACCAATGTCCTCCCAAAGTGGCTTTCAGCACTCAGCCACCCCCATGTTAACTGTAATCTTTGGCTACCATGAAGTTGTCCATTCCCATTATATAGGATCATCATCAAGCCAAATTTTGGAAAGCACAGTGATAGATCCTTAAACCTAAGTTGTTCCACCTTTATATGAGTTCTCTGTTTGTACAGGGCTGCTTTTTAGAGCAAAATAAACTTTGCTTGTTTTGATTAAACTTTCCATCCTTCACCAGGTTACTTTTCCACTGAACCTGAGGTGAGGCATGGGCTGATAAGCAGCAGACAAGTGGAAATTATAACTTGCCTCAACCATGCATGGGAATGAGAGAGATTTGGGTGCACTTTAAGCAAACCAGCCTCATTAACACTTCATAAAGCAAAATACAGAATTAAATTCACCATCATCTTTTGAAAGATACACTTCTCTGGGTTTTGCAATTCTCTTTTGGGCTTCAAAACTGCAAGCAAATTGTGCACATTGGAGAAAATTAGATAGCATACCAAGTAAGCTGCAAAGAGGGCCAGTTTGGTGCAGGAGTTAAGGCTCCAGGCTAGAATCCAGGAGACTGTGACTTGAGTTCTAGTCCTGCCTTAGGCATGCAAGTCAGCTGGGTGACCTGGGCCGGTCACCCTCTCTCAGCCCACAATGTCAGGCTCAGGTGACAAACCTGTCGGCCAATTCCTGTCAGAACTAACAGATCAACATTCAGTTGATCCGGAAAAGCAGATCAAGTAAGCTGCAAAACATTTTAAGTGTTTCAGTTTATCTACTAAAATCAACTAAGATATCATATGGAACATTCAATGGAGCACTGATTTAATTTAGGGTGTGAGAATATAAACTCAGTTTTCAAAAGGAAGGAGAAAAATATTATTGAGTGCTTACTTTTTTCATAAACTGTGATGCAAAAAAGGTATTTTAAACCAGGAGTGGACAACCAGTGATCCTGGCCTGCATATATCTACTCTGTTCTTATTTTTGTGACCTAAAGCCTCCAAAGAGGCTTTTTTATATATAAATAAGAACAATAACAGGTGCATTAATTCTGTATTAGACCTAACGTAACTAATCTGAGTTGCTGCCTTGGTTCATACAGTCACTAAAAACTTCCAAAGCACAGAGAAAAAACTGTCATTTCTACCTCCTCTGTGATATATCTCATCACTAGCCCTGGTGAGCCAAAATAAATATACTTTTAAAATTAAAAGTGTAGCTTGTTGGCTTGCCTAGCCAATTTTAGACCCTAAACATAATAACTTTATAGCAGTTGCTAGATAAAGATATATAAATAAATAAATATTTGTGCCTTTGAGTCAGTGTTGACTCCTGGCGACTGCCTGGACAAGTCCCTGCAGTTTTCTTGGCAAGATTTTTCAGAAGTGGTTTGCCATTGCCTTCTTCTTTTAGGGCTGAGAGAGAGGGACTGGCCTAAGGTCACCAGGTTGGCTTCATGCCTAAGGCAGGACTAGAACTCACAGTCTCCCAATTTCTAGCCTGGCGCCTTAACCACTACCCCAAACTGGCTCTGATAGAGAGAGAGAGAGAGAGAGAGAGAGGGAGGGAGGAAGAGGAATGAGACCTATTGGAGTGAAGCAAGATATCTATCTAAATGTGATATCTTACAAAAGTACCAATTTATTATGAAAAAATAGTATCTATTTTAAATAGTATCTATTTTAAATCAATACCACAAAGATTTGTACCAATGTACATGTCAGGCTAGTGGCCTGCTGATTATAAAATATTTTTAAAAGGAAAAAAGAAGAAAACAATGTTGTGATAAGCACGACTGGTCCCAGCAGTATCATTGTATTCCAGATATTAACACACTGTTTGTTGCCACCTTCATTGTTTATTGCTTATACTTATTGCGCTGTGAACAAACACTTGGAAGTCCCCTGAAATGAAATGAAATCACTTTATTTTGGTCATTGATCAGCCTTAAATAACATAAAATAACATGGAAATAAGATGAAAAAGTAAAATAAGCATAGCCAGCAAAGGTATAATTTTCTTGGTTTCAAATAAACCATTTTAAACACTGAATTTGTTAGTACTAAAACTTCAGTGTACAGACCAACATAAATTGTAACAAGAAACTGATGATGATGATGGCCAAATTTTGATTTGCTAAATCAAATCAAACTGTTCTTAGTGAGGTCCTGTTGAACCTTGCTGGCTATTAAACGGAACTTGGTGACATTATAGGAGAGTGCATCAGTTCTTGTCAGCAAAATGATAGTGAAGATAAAAAATGTCAGTACTGTCTGAGTATTGAATCAGTAAAGGTGTTAATGTCATAGATCCTGAGGCTGTTGTTTCAATGGCTCCTACAATGACTGAAGCGTTCATAGTAAGCAGTTTTCTGGAATCTCCCTTCCAGGACTGAAGTCTGCAAGGCATTAGAGTGTGCAAGCATCAGAGCTCTTTAGAATTTTGGTACAGCAATCAGATTAAGGTATTTGACAGGCTTATGATTGATAACCTGATTACCCAGGAGAACTTTAGGTGGAATTAAACTGTGCTCAGTTTGATGCTCCACCTCATATATTCACTGTCTGAGGATCTTACTGCAGGGGTCATTCCTCATAGGCCCCCTTGATTTTTAGGACCTAGTCTTTAGCTGCAGGGTCCAATTCCCATGGCAAAATTTTTCACGAAAATAATTATCTGTTTAACTATATCATTGTCTCATGCTTGATATATAATTTTAAAAATTGCTGAAATTTGGAAATGTGCATCAGTTAAGAGCTAAATGAGGCATCCACACAAATCTTTAATTGATGTGTAACCTTAATTTTTCCCAGTGTGCATTTCCATTTAAGAATGCCATATGGTGAGAATTATAAGGAACAAGATTGTCTAAAGAGAATACAATGAACAATGGATTCTACAGTCAATAATTCTTGGGCAAGTTTTCAATTTTTGGAATTTGTCCAGCAAACAGACTCACGTCAGTGCAAACTATCCTCTTACATATGGGAATAACTTTTTTATTTTCATATTAGAGACAATTCCCTCTCTATGATTAACTGGTTTCTCTGACACGTCAAAATTTGGAATTTTGTATACAGGCAAAATTCAATGAAAATGAAGAAGATTTATGGTATATACAAATTTCCAGAATCTGCTAACAGCAAAATGAATCAGGCAATCCACTATGGTGGGGGTCATTTAGGGCAGGTTTACAAAAAAAAGCACCTCAACTGTTATTGTGGGCACCAGCTCCTTATCATCCATTGAATTTCAGGTCCTTCAGACATCCTATGCCTGGCTTGCATAGCTCATGACCTCCCATTTAAAATACAATCTGTTAGACATCTTTGTGGTTGAAGCTGAGTCAGAAAAGCTAAGCAAAATCAGAGTAAGCCAGGGGAACAGCAATACAGTAGTCAAGAAAAAGAGTTTGTACTAAATATGGAAGAGAATCTGAGAGACAATGTTGTATAATCTGAGCAACAGGTGAAAAGAACAATTTTGCAATAGAGGAAAAGAATAAAGTTTCAGCAGGTGGCAGCATCTACCTGACCATCTCTGGGATCAGAAGCTAAGCAGGATCACCCCTGCTTAGTATTTGCATGGGAGACTTTCCAAACAATTACAGAGCTATAGGCTAGTCACGAAGAAAAAGAAAACTGGAAAAAGGTAATAGTGCACTATTTCCAAACAATTGCCAAGAATAATTTATGGATATGTCCATGTGAGCACTACTTATTTGTGTGTAAAGATGGAGCTGTAACAGGGAATGCTATCAAAAAGAATGCTTTGGTGACTAAGAGGGAAACCAACCAAAGCATGCACCCAGATCTAAAAGGTGAATGGATTAAAAGTAGATTTTTACAGTGTTTTACATACAGAAGCAACCCAAGTGGACAATACTGCAATATGAGCAATTCAGTAAAATGTGGCATCAAAAATATGGCTAAAGTTATCTCTCTCCAGTAAAATAATGAGTGATTAAAGGAGAGGGAGTTTTATAGAGGAAAAATATATAAACAATTCATTCTAGGGATCTTACACAGGGTATCTCAGTGGACTAAAAAACATGCTGGTTTTGCTGCCTCCCTGGGACTGCAAAACAACAATTTTGTGAAGCACCTGGCAGACCACAAGGCATCATTGATGGTTTATGGTTATCTTGGTGGGTTTAAGGTTGTGCAGGTCTGACCTAGTTCCACCTAATGTTTGCACTTACTCTGGGGATAAAAACATTGTCTAAATCCAACCATTACATATAGATTAGGACAAAGAGGAGAGCATCTGAAAGGAACTTATTAATGTCTTCATTGGCCCTTTTCCTTTTCTCATGGTGGCTTGGGCCACTTGGCTTCATCAGCTATAAATCTTTCTTTGTACTATTTACCCGCTGTTCCCAGAAAAAATTGCAATATGTAAATGCAATAGTTATGCAACAGAGCTTTTACCCAGGCCATTTCCAACTAGTGCTAGTTAGTACAAAATTTTAGCTTATCTGTAGAACAATAAGATATTATTTTCATGGGTCTGTCTTACAGAAAGCTGTACTGACATTTTTGTTTGCATTTTTAAAACTACATTCCGTTTGATGGAAAAAAATTGTTTGCATTTTTTAAAGAGAAAAACATTTAAGAGACAAAATTGTTATGGATGGAATATAAGATTCTTACCTTCATCATACTGTTATTGAGGGCTATGGCTATCCTACCTTTAAAGGTGAAGTCCATACCAACGATCTTCTACTTCTTAGGGTCTCATAGTTCAATTAAATTCTAACAAGGGAATATATTAAATAAGCCACTGATTCACAATTGGTGCATTTAGAACTGGGACTCAGCAGTAGTCTAAGCAAGCCACAAGATAAGTTATTAAACTTTTAAGTTTTTAAAATCTATTCTAAATGAAAAAGATAATAACAGAACACATATAACTAAGTACATATCCTTCTTGGGGAAAAAAGTGTTCTTTTGGTTCCTCTCATGGTTCTTTGATGAGTGAATGTAGATTCTTTAAATATAAAAGGTTGAGAACCACTGAAATGGAGTGGTTTCACATAGCTTTTTCAGTTCAGAAATTGGGGATACCAGGAAGGTTGCAGAAGGATGGAGAGAAGTGTAAAAGAAAACAATGACAACACCCAACATCTTCCACTATCTTCAAGTAAGTTCAGAGTAAGCTTCCATACACTAACACTGGCATCTTCTACTTTTGAACAAGCTTTTCATGCCTCCTCTATTGGTTATTCTTCAGAGGAGGTTCATGAGTTTTACAATCTTTGCCCAATCTGGAAATATTTGATGAAGGATCAAGGAATGCCAGTATAGTCTTGGGTTACCCTAAACCATATTTCTCAATCTTGGTAATTTGAAGAGGTGTGGACTTGGCTGTGGGAATTTTGGGAATTGAAGTCCACACCTCTTCAAGTTGCCAAGGTTGAGAAACACTGCCCTAAACCATAGAATCTCACATCTGAAGCACAAAGGAAGTTAAAATATGCATCTCAAGTCTTCACACTTGTAAGGACTGCTTTAAATTAATTAGGTGTTGTTCATTCCCAGCTGGACTCTGAGTGTGATTCCCAAGAACACTTGCATTATAAACCTGTGGTTTTGGAACAGACTGTGAAGACTTTCCTGGTTAAAGTGACTCCTTGTTTTCTTCACCCTTTGACTGTAAACTTTGAACTGGTTTCAGCCTTCACTATTTTAAGTTCCCCTGATCTCATTATCATCAAGTTACTGCTATTCTGGCTTCTGATTCCAGCTTTGCCCTTTTGATCATATCCATTCATGAATTCTAGGTTGCTATTCATACTACCACATGTTTTGTCTCTCTTCTAGCCTAGCTATATGTATGTAGAACTGAAGAAATTCTAACCCATCCTGCAGACGTGTATTTTGTGAGAGAAGAAAACATTCAGGAAATTAGAATATATAGTATAGCCCAATGTTAGTCCTTCAACAGAGCTGGTGGACCTGATCACCTCCAGGCTCTTTGACTCTAATATGGTAATTAGTATAGTCATCAGAAGCTCTAGCAGAACTTGTATATTACTATTTCAAAGCATCATTTTTTCATTTCTCGTGTTAATCACATAAGTATGTTTTGAAAGGCCCATCCCTGAAATATACTGTTGAAATCAAACTTTGAGATAGGGAAAAATCATGATTGTACTATAGATACAGCAGTATTGGTATTCTGAAGCCTAGAAAATTTCTGATATCAGAATTTCCTACTCAGGAATTTAGCATGACATTCTCACGCTTTCCACATTTCCATTTCATATTTTATGGGAATTTCATCCCTTTAAAACAAATGCATTGCATGAACAGATTTTACCCAGCATCTCACTAAATAATGTTTGGGAATGCCTATGTAACAGGCCATGCAGAATAACTACTGTAGAGGAAACAGCAAGCCTGCATTAAATTTTCATCCAGCAGGAAGATCTATGCTCATTTTTTCGTTTCTGTTGATTTGTTCCTGAAAGGTTTGTAAATGCTACAGTCACATATAAAAATATTAACACAGCACCAAAGGCACTTGGAACAGGCACCAGCATTCCATCTTCTTGCTGTAAAATTTTATCCAGCAAGAAAGGGGCTCATTGGATTAATCCAATGTCCTGTCATGTTTAAGGAAGTTGGTTGTAAATTCAGCCAAGGCAAGACATGGGCACGCAAAATGCATCTCAACTTTCATCTTTTAAAGAATCAACATGCAATTTGCAGCAAATTTAAACATTGGAGTCGGCAGTTTAAAGTAACGGGAGATATTCATTCTCAAGCTGAGATAATCTGAAGAGTATGGATACTAAGATAAATAGTGTTTGCTTCTTTCAGTACATATTAGATATGCAAAGGCTTTTTTCAGATGAAGTCAGCAGTAACCATGAATCTTAAGGTTTATGTACTATCAAGGCTGTTCCACATAGTAAAGCATAATAAAAGTAACCTGGTCAGTATGGAAGAAGTTTGGAGCAATACTGTAACTCTAGGACATTTTGATTGGATTAATACAATTTGCGTAATTAAAAAAGGAGTAATAAAGCATCAACATTTTGACAATTCTGTTCAATCTGAACAAATTCCAATATTGCTATTTTGAGATTATTTATTTATTTTATTTATTTATTTATTTTATAAACTTATTCACCGCCCATCTCTCCTCTACAGGGGGACTCTGGGTGGTTTACAATAAAATGCAGTTAAAACTTAAAACCATTTCAGTATAACAATACAATAAAATAAGAATATAGCAAAATCTAAGTGGCAAGAGATTTTAATCAGTCCATGAGTGTAGGACGCCCCTCAAAATCACTTAGGGCGCTAGCCATCCCCAGGTATAGCTATTCCCCCTCCCATTCCAAGCCTGCTGACAGAACCAGGTCTTTAGTCATTTTCGGAAGTCCAGGAGCGAAGGGGCTTGTCGGACCTCTGGGGGGAGGATGTTCCAAAGGGCGGGAGCTACAGCAGAGAAGGCATGCTTCCAAGACCCCATTAGATGGAATTCTTTTATAGATGAGGCCCATAACATGCCTTCCCTGCATGACTGGATGGGGTGGCTCGATGTAATAGGGATGAGACGGTCCCTCAGATACCCTGGTCCTGTGCCACGTAGGGCTTTAATGGTGATAACCAACACCTTGAATTGGACCCGGAAGCAAACTGGGACCCAGTGGAGCCCGCACAACAAAGGTGTTATGTGTGCAAATCTTGGAGCACCCAAGATTGTCCGCGTGGCCACTTTCTGGACCAGCTGTAGCTTCCAGATATTTTTCAAGGGTAGCCCCATGTAGAGTGCATTACAGTAATCTATTGCTGCTATTTTGAGCTTATGCTCTGCCTAAGATGTTAACAAAGTAACAAAAACAATCAGTCACTGACTTATATCCTCCTTTATATTTTTGACATGGGAATAGCTGGCTTCACTATTCAGAGCATGACATTACAGTAAATAACTACAGCAAAATTCTACAAACAACTGTTATCACTTAAGACTGAAATTTCCTTTCACAGCAGGAAGATTCCTTCTTACCTTCTTTCCTCAAAATCTACTTGTTCCAGTTGTTCAAGAAATCATTCCAATCTGCATGAAAAAAGTACCTGTAACTGTATTTGTCTACACAACACCAAGTTATGTTACTAGTGGATCTAATGTGCTTGTTATCTAGTCTTGAACTATGTGTCAAACTATGATTAGGCAGAAATCCTTGACTTTAGATTTTCTCTAAGGTTAACTATAGCATTATTTACCTCAGCCTGAGTCCCCTGTGTTGAGTTCTGATGGAAGGGTTACTTTGTGATTAATCTACTCTTTCAGCCAAAGAGGTGGGAACCTAGAGCGACTGCAAAATGGTGGCTTTAATCTTTTTTTCTGGTGTGTATCTCCCCTCAGGAATATGAGGGAGGAAACATGGCATAAAGGGGGTTAAATCTGGATTAAAGCCAAATTCCCAGCATGCTACAACCCACCATGATTTTCATTTTATCTTTTTTAAATGATGTACCAAACAGCAAATATAAATGTACTTATAACTGCTGTTAAGAAGACTGGAAGCCACTTCTTTATTATTCTTTTTTTTTCTTTCTACTTCATTTTCTGTATTTCGTTTTCACTTTTCTATTACTTTTCTCCGTTTCTCTTATCTTTAACTCAAAATCTGTATTGTTTTTACTGTGTGGAAAAACTTATTTAAGTCACTTTCAAATAATCTTGGCTATTAGATGAATAATATATTTCACTTTATTAAAAGAATTATAGATGAATAAATCTGTAATGTACTGTAATAAATCTGTAATGTAATAATCAGATTGATTACAGATTGTATGTCTTATGCTTACATGTTGTTTTCTTTTTTCTTTTTTCTTTTCTTTTTTGAGTCAGTTTTTAACTCCTGGCAAGATTTCAGAAGTGGCTTGCCATTGCTTCTTTCCTAGAGCTGAGAGGGAGTGACTGGCTCAAGGTCACCCAGCTGACTTCGTGCCTAAGGTGGGACTAAAACTCATGGTCTTCTGGTTTATAGCCTGATTTCTTAACCAATGCACCAAATGTTTCCTTAGCATCCAACAATTCATAAATGACCTGCAGGAATTTTTTAATGTTGAAGGTTCAGGATGTTGCCTCAAACAAGCTAATATCCCAAGCTCTTAAGTATATGGAGAGTCATATGTCTAACTGATTCCCTCAAGAGTACTGTTTTCTTTTCACAAAGGATGAGTAGACCATTAACACCTGGTAGAGCTTTAGAACCAAGGCAAGTCAGATGGCAGCCAGAAGATTTGAATAAAAACAAGAAGCATTCCCTTCAAGAGAACATAATACATATGGCATCTCCTACCCACCTGTGCTAACTGACACTTTACCAGAAGTGAGGCTGGTGTGGTGGGAATGCCCTGCCTTATCTTAGTTGTTGATCTCTGTGGTGCAGGGAACCCGTCTCAAGAGGCTGACAGTGCTCCTTATCATGGCTTTTGTCATCTTTCAGGTGTGGTTTGACATGTCAGAAGTTTAACTTTAATAATATGTGAACTCAATTTTGCCCATAAAAATGATAATATTATGTAAGTTAATTTGAACATAGAGTCCCCGCTCATAGCTGAGGCTTACCTCCTCATTTTTCTTGGATTTCTTTATAGCAGTGCAGCATTTAGATATGATGTGGATCCCAAGCATCTCTTCTGAAATCCCCTCAAAATCATATATCAGAAATTTGTTTTTTTTTTAAGCAATCTTGTGGGGTTGGTGGGGGATGAGAGAAGGTTTAAGAGTTGAAATCGGGGGTGATTTGCCTGAAAAGCCCTTTAAAGTATACTGAAAAATGTTTCTTATGACCTTTGGGTGCCAGCAGCATTTCACTGGATAGCCTTCTACAACCCTCTGGACGATCTGGAGGCTAGACTCCAGCCCCCAACCCTTTAAACACAATCCAACCTTTGTCTAGAGGAACACTTAGGATGCCCAGCTGAACCAGAAGAGCATTCCTGTATGGTGGTAATATGCTGAAGAAGAGTGCTGTTTTTCTAACCCTGGCTACCATATATGGGCTGCAAAAATATAGACAGCCACTAGTAGAGAAGCGTCTGTGTCTCTTTGCCACCATCTAGTGATTGTTCATATTTTTGTAGCCCAGATAGGACAGCTCTGTCTAACCATAAAGTTTGTGCTGTCTTCCTAAAACAGATTTCCCCAAGATGTATTGGGATTACTGTATGTGCTAGCTAGGACTTTTGGAAGTGTTGTACAAAAAGTGCGTCCTTAAATAAGGAACCAGAGCATTTGGAGATAGATGCGACAAAGTATATTTTATTGGCATGCACAACTACAGTGATCACTGCTCTCCTCACCAGAGGAACACAGAAGAGTCCCAAAGCCCACAAGTTTACAGGTTGTATACCTTCTGGAAGTGATACATAGGAATTCCAAAAGCAGTATACATTTATAACACAAACTCTGTTGAAGGAATGTAGGGTCTGATAACAACCTCTGGCCTTACAATAGTCTGAGCTGGCATCTCTATATTCTGTTCTTCTAAGGAGGCTCCAAGCCCTTTCTATTGATATTGGCACCTTCTAACATAAACAGTGTCATTTACTGTGCCCGTATATTGACTCCCTTCATACCATAAAAGAGGCAACAGCCTGGTTTTTGTTTTCTGTCTCCTTCCCTTCCAGGGACATCAGGCAGTTTCAGCTTGCCTGCTCTGTGTACTGTGCAGTTCAGCAGCATGTATGTAAGGGGAATATTATTATAAAGGATAATAGAGGATACTTCGTTTGCGAAGGCTACCCAAAGAGGTTCAGCAGAGTTCCATTTCCAAGGCAGGAATCCCATGAGAACAGCGCTTCCCAATTATTTTTATGGGCCATGTAATGTATGTCATTAGAAGAGCATAAATGCCAGTCAGACATACATTGCAGATTGCATTTAGATATAGTTAATCCTTCTGTGATATTGTAATGCCAATCAGTATTGGTCTATCCCATAACTGCTTTGAGCAACCATCAGCACCAAAAAGCATTATGTCCAGTCTGGTCCTCCAGTCTTTTTGATGTCTTGCCTCCTTATAGATAATGCTGCCTTTCTCCAGATATAGGTTCTTGCCCTTTAACATTATCAGACAGTATCCACATATTTGTAATTTACCTCCTCTGTCCCTGCAGTTGCACTGATGGGGCAACTGCATCTGTACAAACAGTTGCATCAGTTGCATCTGTACAAACAATTGTGTGTCTGTGCATCGATGCTCACTAAAAAAAAAAGAAAAAAAATGATATCTAAATATTTACAAAAATTCTAGACCACTTTTCATCCAAAAATGGATTCCAAGTTAAATGTTATACTTATACAGTATTGTTGCAACAAATAATTATTCACCCTGGATGTAAAACTGAGAGGTAGTTTTACAATAAACTCTCAGCATTTATCACTTTATATGCTTGCATGAATAAAAATGCTTTGACCAAATTCTGAAGATAATATAATGGTGGTGAAAGTAGACAAATTCCTCAGAGTGAGGAATCCAATACAGAAAAACCTTTTGCTTTTGTGCATCTAATCATCACAATAGCCAAACAATTTGGCAAGAGAAAGCACAAAGACACTGCTTGAGAACTGATATAATATGGATCCATCTAAACTAAAACAGAAGTTTTATGTGATAAACTCTGTATGACTTGAGGCTTCTCTATCATCTTTCAGGCAGCCTTTTATCATTGCCACAATAGAACCAGGAAGATGCCACAGTGGCAGAGATCAATCTATCTTGGTTAACACCCCAGTGGAATGGCCACAGTTGGTCAACCAGTCAAGGTGATAAAAAGATGTCTCATGCCATCAGGGCCACCTCTGTCTCAGTTGCTAGCATTGGATCAAGAAGCAATCTCTCTCCCCAAACTTGAAGAATAGCAGGCATACCCTACCACAACTGCAAAAATCCATGTAGCCACTAGTTGGTGACAAAGAGATACTGAAAGCTCTGCCATCTAATGGCCATCCAGGTTTCCAGAGTCCAGATAGGGAATCCTATTGAAAAAGGCCCACAGGAACCTGGGGGGAGAAGAAGCTAGATGTTTCAGTGCTGAAGAGGAGCACGCATATCCATCAAAGGATTCCCTTTTAAAAATAACACATGCATTTGAGATATTCATGTTATACATTTTTCAACACCCAAGCAGAAGAGAGAACATTGCAAGGATTTCTGCAGACCTCACCATCTGGAAGTCTATTTCCCCCTCCTACTTTCCTATTTCCCAGAACTTTATTATTGGCTTTGACCCCAGTTTCATAATAGTAAGCAGCCAATGTGCACATTCATCATTAAGAAAGAAATGCTGAACTTTGTCACCAAAGGACTGCATTTTGGGGGGGGAAAAGGCATATAAATTAAAGTGTTGCAAGGTAGTGTTCCAAAAAGGCACCAACAGTAACTTTCCCCTCCTATTAATATTTAATTAAACTATTTTAAGACTCTTGCACTCTGAGCTGATTAAGCTGTTTTTAAGTTAAAGAACAAATTCAGTTATTCAATTTGACCTAATTTAAGCCATTTAATGTGCCCCATTTGTACTGTACTGTAACTGAATGAATATCATTAGCTAATTTTGCTCAAGGCAAGGAATCAGAAAAGCCTCCTTGGCACACGTTGAATTTTTTTTTAACCCCTTGGATCAGTTCAGAGAATATAGAGCTGTGTTAAACTATAAGGATACAACCTAATGCCTTAAATCTTGGCTAGTCATAAAGACCAAGCCATTTAGCTAGATACCGCATTTTGTTGAAGTTGAAATATGTATAAATCATAGATATAGACAATGTTCAGTATCAGTAGGCCACCATATATCCTTCTGCTTAATGGAATGAATTAGTTATCAGACATTTTTCAGATGGAACAGACAGTTTTGACAATGCCCTACATCTAGAATCTGAGGCTGTTTGATTATAAACATGCATACATACACTAGGGAGGATCTGAATCTGCCCTGCAACATAAATTCCGTCTCTGTTTATCAGAGGTAGTCCATAATTTCTGATACGTGGACCTGATCATTCAATGTAATATAATTACTTTATGACAAGTCTTCTTTGAAAAGCTGTTCAGGAAATCTATTCACAGTCCAGCTGCCTCTCAAGAGTCGTCAAGTTAAATCTTAGAAAGAGAACAGGCATATCTTGCTCAATTTGCATATGCAGGTAATGCAAGCCACAGAAAATGTCCCAACAGATCAGTGATTATGACACTTCATGGAAAACATGCAGTTGGTTAATGGGGTACCCTGGAGATCTGCTGAAAAGTCAGAGCAAACCAAATGTCACCTGTTGTTTCCCAACTGCATGCAACACTTGTTCTTTTGCATAATGTTTTGTCCAGCTGGAATGAATCAGTCATTTATCTTTCATTTTATCATTAAAAAGGTGGGCTCAGCTGCAAAGTAATTCTCTGATTTATTGGTTAGTCTACTGAAAGCCATGATTAAAATCAAAATTGAAGGTCAAAACACTAACAATCTATGATACTCAGATTCTACCAACAGTAAAGAAGACCTAGAAGACTTATTTTTGAAAGTAAAATGGAAAATGAAAAAGTGAGATTAATGTTAAATATTAAGAAGACAAAGGTAATGTGAATCAGCATATTTACAGTTGGCAGTGAAGAAGTAAAGGTGGTAAATAGTATTGTTTTCTTGGTCTCAAGAAAAATTAGAAATGGACAGTATGCTATAGAAATAAAGACAAATTAAGCCTAGGGAGGAATATAATGGCAAATTTAGGCAAGATAATGACGGATAAGAATATTTCTATGACAACAAAGGTCAGAATAGTTAAATCAGTGGCATTATGGCCCTTCTGGACTTATCTTCTGATAAGGAGGAAGAGGAGGAAGTAGAGCCAGGGACATCTGGGGATAATAGTCCAGGAGGGGATGATTCCAGCAGGGTGACACCAATAACCCCACTGTCATGTTCATCGTTTCAATGTTACAGTGCATCGTAACGTTTCGCATGTCATTTGGCTGATGCGTGTTTCGGTTGGGAGGGGAGGAGGACTCTGTCTCCTGGGATGTTATCTGTATTCAGCAGGATTGGAATGTGTTTGGGTTATCTTGTGTGTTCAAGGTTTTCTTCCCAGGACATCAGCAGACATTGTTACCAGCACCTGGGGTGAGGAATTTGAAATGGTTGGGCGAGGGGAGGGATTACGTTTGTGCCGAGGGTTTTTAGTTTGTATTTAGCGCGCTTTTCCTCATTCTCAGCTTTCTTTGTATTTGCATACTATTCTTTAATAAATCAGATATCATTAAGCCTCTACTTGTGAGTCTGGTTTTGTTAGGGTAGGCAATCATTACATAAAGCTGAGAATCTTAAAAAAATTACCGTTAGCCCCTTTCCGGATTTATCTTGTGAGGGAGTAGTGCTAGCGATGACCGAACCAAAACCCCAAACCGGGGAAAGCGAGGACACGAGTGATGGGGAACCTGACTCCACGGTGAGGAGAACGGAGAGTGTCCCTACTCAAGAATTATCGGAGATACAGGAGATGTCGTGTTCCAGTCCAGAAGAAGAGGAGGTTGGAGGAAAAGGAGCCTCTGAGCCTACCGAAGGATCGCCGGGCGAGCTGATAACTTGGGATGAAGCACAGGGACCCCTACCAGGGATGTCCAAGACGTCTTGGAAGCAGCAGTACCCAATGTCCCCAATTGTTGTGAGGCAGGACAGGGGAAGGAAAGAGGATTCTCAAACCCCTGAAAGGATAAGACTATTGGAGGCCAAATTTGAGTCGATGGAATATATGTTAAAGAAACTGTCAATGGACTGGGGGCCTCGGGAGAGGGGGAGAGGAGAATCAAGCACCAGGTATTCATCCCCTTCTCTTCCTCCTCCTCGTTCGGTGGAAAGAGGCAGGAGAAGGCACCAGGCTGAGCCACAACTGCACAGCCCCAGGTATTCATTCTCTTCTTCCCCCCTTCGATCGGTGGAAAGAGAAAGGAGACAGCACAGGGCTGAGCCAAAATCTCACAGAGTGAGAATTTTGAGGTCCCCTCTTTGAGAGCGGAGATCCCCAGTACCCAAAAGAAAGACAGACCACCCAGATGGGGCGAGGGGCCCGCCGGGAGCAGGGGTCAAAGACTTTACAGTCAAATTTGACAGGGATCCAACTAAGCTGTCATTCTTTCTTACCAATGCAAGCAGCTATATGGATGAATTCGGACCGTATTTCCGTTCCAAAAGGGCCAAGATCAATGCCATTGCCACCAAACTAAAGGGGCAGGCTGCTGACTGGTTTGTCCAGTTAAATGAGGTGGATGCTCCTGAGCTGGAGGATTTTGAAGAATTCCTCTGGGCATTAAAACTGCACTTTGTGGACCCGTTAGCCAAAGAAAGGGCAAAGAGGGCTCTTAAAGAGCTCAGCCAGGGGCAAAGATCCGTAGTTGATTACGCTCTGGAATTCAAGGCTTTTGCTGGAAAGGTTGAGGACTGGTCCCAGGCCACCTTAATAGAGTTGTTTAAGGACGGGCTGAACATGGAGGTCCTGCGGTGGTCGTTGGGCAGAGATGACCCAGATACTTTGTATGAATGGATACAGTTGGCAGGGAAGGCTAAACATGCCCATGAGACTTTCGCACACAGTAGGAAGGCGTTGAGACATGCAGCGCTCAGCAAGGAATCCAGACCCACTGCCACAACTGGAAAACCCAGGAAACGTGCCTGGGAGGAGGAGAGGGAGCACTGTTATGCCAAAGGGCAGTGCCTTCGGTGTGGGAAGGAGGGCCACAGGGTGGCTGCTTGCCCAAAACCCAGGTCAGACGATCGGTCCAGAAAAGCAGTGGGCAAATCGCCCTCACTGCCCAGGAAAATGAAGGCAGCCAAGGCGGTGACCAAGGTGGAGGAGGTTCCGTACTTTGGGGGAGAGGAGGAACACGATCTAACAGAGCCGGCGGGAAATGCCAGCCACCTGCTCTAAAAAATGCCTGTGGGCAGGTGGTGGATGATGGGTGCGAAGATGTTTTGGTGAGTGCAAATTGTCCCACGCTGAATGTGAAAGTGAAGTTAGGCTCCCACACCAAGACCGTTGAGGTTTGGGCGTTAATCGACTCGGGGTGTTCCAGATGTTTAATGCACCCTGACGTGGTGGCTGCTTTGGATTTACCCAGCTTCCCATTGCAGCGGCCCATGATCTTCACCCAACTGGATGGTTCAACGGCGGGAGGGAAACCGGTGACTCATTTCACGGGAACAGTGGCATTGCAATTGGGCAGCCACCGTGAGGGGTAACAATTTGTGGTAGCACCTGTGGGTCATTCCCTTGTCATCTTGGGGATTCCCTGGCTAGTCCAGCAAAAACCGCACATAAATTGGGTCCACAGGACTTCGACTTTTTCTGATAGCTTTTACCAAGCTCCTGCAGCGGAACAAGTGCCGTCTGCTGTGCTCCTGCAGCGGAACAAGTGCCGTCTGCTGTGGTGGGGAGGGCTGCGGCAGCAACCCCGCATTTCAATGTGACAACACTGGAGAGCTTGCCAGAGAGATACCAAGACTTTGTGGATGTGTTTGGTGAGATGGAAGCGGACCAACTCCCGCCACATCGAAAAACTGATTGTGCGATTGAGTTGGTCCCCAACACTCAGCTGCCCAAGCCAAAGATTTACGCCATGACTCAGAAGGAGCTTGCGGCATTGAGGGATTTTGTGGATAAGAACTTGGCCAGGGGTTTCATTGAACCAGCAAATTCGCCGGCTGGTGCCCCCGTGTTGTTCCAGGGAAAAAAGGATGGGACTCTGAGACTCTGTACAGATTACCGTGGATTAAATGCGGTCTCCATATCAAACAAGTACCCTTTGCCGTTAATAAAAGACATGTTAGCACATCTGTCAAAGGGGAAAATCTTCTCCAAATTGGATCTGCGGGAAGCCTATTTCCGCATCCGCATACGGGAGGGGGATGAGTGGGAAACCGCTTTCAATTGTCCACTGGGTTCTTTCCAGTATAAGGTCTTACCTTTTGGGTTGGCGGGGGCACCCGGGGTGTTTATGCAACTGATAAATGAAGTGTTACATGACCATTTGTTTAAAGGTGTGTTGGTGTATTTAGATGATGTTTTGATTTATACGGAAACTGAAGAGGAGCATGAGCACCTGATAAAACAGGTGCTTAGCAAATTGAGAAATGCTGAACTGTTTGCTAAGCTTTCTAAGTGTGAATTTCATAAGACTCAACTTGACTACCTGGGGTATAGGATTTCTAACAAGGGCATTGAGATGGACCCTGGGAAGATTCAAGCCATTTTGGGGTGGGAGCCCACGTACCCAAAGGCACCTCCAAAGTTTCCTTGGATTTGCTAATTATTACAGCCAGTTCATCCAGGGGTTCACTGAAATTGCATTGCCCCTTACTGATTTACTACGTACCAAGGGGTTGGGTGACACACGCAAGGTGAAAAACCCAGGGGCGGTAGTCAATTGGACTCCTGAATGCCAGGCAGCGTTTGACAAACTTAAAAGTCTTTTCATGGCTGAACCCATTTTGCAGCACCCCGATCCCATGCAACCCTTTGTGGTGCAGGTGGACGCTTCTGACTTTTCAATTGGGGCGCTCTTGCTGCAGAGCGATTCTGACAATCAGTTGAAGCCTTGTGCTTATCTATCCAGGAAGTTTTCTGAAACTGAGCAGAGGTGGCACGTTTGGGAAAAGGAGGCTTTTGCAGTCAAAGCAGCTTTGGAAGCCTGGCGTCACCTCTTAGAGGGGGCTAAATGCCCTTTTGAGGTTTGGACTGACCATAAAAATTTAGAAGCACTCCGCACCCCTCTCAAACTCAGCCCTAAACAGATTCGATGGGCTCAATTCTTTAGTCATTTTGGTTTTCAGCTGAAGTTTATTCCAGGCAAGAAAAACTTCCTAGCTGATGCTCTGTCTCACTTACCCCAAGATTCAGTCCAAGCGGCTGAAATAGTGGGTACTGTGTGGGCGAAGCCCCAGCTGGGGGTCCAAGCTGTCACTCGCAGCCAAGCCCATGCGCAGCAGCCGACGGATTCACTCTCGCCGGTTGGGAGGAGGATGTCAGTTCCCTCTCAATTGCAACAACAGTTTCTCCAGGAACTGAAATCCGATACTTGGTTGCAGGTGAATAGAGACAATGTTACTTTTGACAAGGGGTTGGCTTGGAGGCAAAACCGACTCTATGTGCCTGAGAACTTGCAAAAGGAAATTCTAACCAGGTCTCATGATGATAAACTGGCTGGGCATTTTGGGTTTGTGAAAATGTTACATTTGGTGAGACGCCAGTTTTGGTGGCCTACTTTGAGGCATGATGTAAAAGATTATGTTGCTTCTTGCCCTGTTTGTGCCATGTCGAAGAGGAAGGGGGGTAGACCACAGGGGCTTTTGCAGCCTGTTGCAAGCCCTTCTGGTCCATGGGAGGAGGTTTCTATGGATTTTATTGTGGACTTCCCTCCTAGTCAGAAAAAGACTGTGATTTGGGTGGTCAAGGATTATTTTTCAAAGCAAGCCCATTTCATTCTGTGTGCTTCCATTCCTTCAGCCCCACAATTGGCACGTCTTTTCCTAATCCACATCTACCAGATTCACGGTAGCCCCTCCCGCTTGGTCACGGACCGCGGGACACAGTTTACTTCCCAATTTTGGAGGGCATTTTTAAAACTGGTTGGCACTAAACAGGCACTGTCCACTGCATCGCATCCGGAGACTGACGGATCTACAGAGGTTTTAAATTCAACCCTTGAACAATTTTTAAGGGCGTTTGTAAACTATCAGCAGGACAATTGGGTTGATCTCCTGCCTTTTGCTGAAGTGGCTTACAACAATGCTGTCCATCAGAGCACGGGGCACACCCCTTTCCGTGTTGTTTTTGGGAGGGATTTTGTGCCCATCCCTGAGTTGCCACAACCTTCTACCCAGCCCTGTTCTGCTTCTGATTGGGCTGCTCGACTGGCTGATTCGTGGCCAGTGATTCAGCAGGCATTGGCTGATGCTCAGTCTGCCTATAAGCTGCATGCAGACAAATGGAGAGCCCTTCAACCTGATTTTAAAATTGGGGATCAGGTCTACCTTTCCACCAAGTTCATAAAGTCTCCACAACCATCCCGAAAATTGGCTCCTAAGTTTGTGGGTCCTTTTCCCATTGTCGGGATTGTGAACCCTGTTACATTTAAATTGGATTTGCCTCACAATCTGAAACGTTTACATCCTGTTTTTCATTGCAGCTTGCTCAAGCCTGTCAGCCACTCGTCCCATTGGCATCTGCAGCCTCCACCTCCTGCTCCGATCATGACTGACGGGCAGCAGCATTTTGAGGTGAAGGAGATCCTTGATTCTCGCAGGCTCTGTGGAACTTTACAGTACCTGATTCGTTGGAAGCACTTCCCCCACCCTGAGTGAGTGTTTGCCTGTGATGTTAATTCTCCTGTTTTAGTTAGATGCTTTCATTTGGCTTATCCTCTGAAACCTGCTCCCTGATGGTTTACTTATTTGGGGGGGGGCGGTATGTCATGTTCATCATTTCAATGTTACAGTGCATCGTAACGTTTCGCATGTCATTTGGCTGATGTGTGTTTCGGTTGGGGGGGGGGAGGATTCTGTCTCCTGGGATGTTATCTGTATTCAGCAGGATTGGAATGTGTTTGGGTTATCTTGTGTGTTCAAGGTTTCCTTCCCAGGACATCAGCAGAAATTGTTACCAGCACCTGGGGTGGGGAATTTGAAATGGTTGGGTGAGGGGAGGGATTATGTTTGTGCCGAGGGTTTTTAGTTTGTATTTGGCACTTTTCCTCATTCTCAGCTTTCTTTGTATTTGCATACTATTCTTTAATAAATCAGATATCATTAAGCCTCTACTTGTGAGTCTGGTTTTGTTAGGGTAGGCAATCATTACACCCACTGTGGCTGAGGCAGATCCCACAAGCCCCCAAGACTCCCTGCCTGCACCTGCTGACAGCCTCTCAGACTCTGAAGTTCACCCACCCAGTCCCAAGCAGAGGCCTGCTGTAAAGATACAGCAGCAGAGGGCTGAGCACTGCAGGTCAGATAGGCTAGCCAAAAGCAGGCAGGCAGGAGAGTAGACTCCAAGGAGTAATGTACCTCAACTGTTATTTATTTATTGGCCTCACTCCCTGAGAGAAAACACTGAGAACAACTTTTCAAGCCTCAGCTCTCTTGTGTTTACCTTGTTGTGCCATGCTTTGAACTCTGGATGCCACCTCACTTTGTCTCCTATTTTTTCCATTGGATTCCTGGTCTTGACCTGCATCAAGCCTATGGCCACATTTACACTTGCCATCTTAAGATACTGGTAAAAAGGACTGTTTGCTTCTAAACATTCTGCCTGAGTTTGCATATCTCTGGACTATGGCTGGCATCTAGCTTGCTCTCTTGTTGAGCAGCCTGCAGTGCCGGTCCAGAAAAAGTGGTCATCTTCATGGCAGTGCACGGTTGTGAAAGCTGGACACTGAGAAAGAGAGGGAGAGAAAAAGATAGATGCCTTCACTTTATGGATCTGGAGACAGTAATTACAAGAAAACCCATCACTTCATCCTGGAACAAATAAAACCTGACTGTTCCTTTGAGGCAATGATCAACAAGCAGAAATTCACATACTATGGGCAGGTGATGTGAGCAGATGTACTAGGGGGAAAAAAGTGATTATGCTTGGCCAGCTTGAGGGAAGTAGATGAAGGGGAAACAATCAAAGGTGGGTGGACAGATTCAGAGAGATTACTGCAGTGTCCTTGGAAAAGTTGTAGGTTATTATCAGAGACAAGTTGAGACAGCAAATATTTGTCCATATGGAGTTGAATCCAGCTTGATGGTACCTGAAAGGAGAAACACTCAGTCCTCACTAAGATCTTGGCTGTCATTAACCTTATATCCCCATAATTGTGAAACTTTGCTCTTGGTCTTCATTTTCACTTCTAATAATGAAACCAAGCTGTTCTCTGCAATTAACATATTCTTTCAATATGTTCTCTTAGATTCTATGTTCTATCGAAGAATGTAACTTATGTTGATCCAAGTCATGGCACCAAACTGTTGTGGCCAAAACCTGGCTCACTTAAAACAACCAAATTACTTTGAAGATACACATAATTTTATTAGGCATGCAGACAACAGAACAGTGTACATAGAACTCCCAGAAAAGCCTTGGCAGCTTGTTAAGCAGCCTGAGCAAGATCAGAACCACGGCTTATATACCTTTGGCCTGCTACATTTCTAAGAGAAGACAAAGAAAAAGGCAGACACAATGCAAATTGCAGCAGGACGTTGGGATGTTTTAGATAAACCCATCTGGGTGACCTTCTTATTAGTTATCCCTTCCTATGAGGTCAGCAGGGCAGCTATACCATCTTTGCAATATGGTCAGTGAATATAAACAATGTGGTTGACTGGGCCACAGGTTCCTGACTGAGACTTCTCCCTGTGGCCACTTAGGATCAATTCAGCTTGCTGTGAAATGTTTTCTTACAAGGGCGCTCATAAGTTTGGTAGTGAAGGCAGCTCACATGTGCATGGAGACATACCTGTTTACCACCACACTTAACAACTAATAGAGATTGCAGAGGTTGCTCAATCTGTTTTGACAAGCTGAGGTTTACAAATGACCTGCTCTGCTCCAAGTCACAGTGGGAATAGTTCTGTTTGACCTGGCCCTCATATCAGAAGTAGAATCTGAAAAAGAACGTAGTTTCACCCTCTCATTTTCCAGCATGGAAACAACATAGATAACTCTAATTTTAATCATTTAAATTTTAGTTTTTGAAGTGCCTGTATCTTTTTGTTTTTCATGAATTTGCAGAATAAATAGACTGCCAAAGAAAGGATGGGGAATTTCATAGAAAATTAACTCCACTCATTTAAGAAAATATTCTTATTTATTTGTTTATAGCTACTTTATTTTGATACAGAATGTGATGAAATTTACAGCAAAGATAAATTTCCCTTGATGTGAAATACTCATGGCAAATTTTACTGTACTCATCAAAAGAAGGAGTAGTTGAAAAAAATTAAATAATTCTTCCTGAATTTGGTGGAATTGATTGTCATGAGTTGAATCAAAAGTATGAGAAGTAAGTCATAGATTTTTCCCATAAAATAAATCAATCATTTAGTTAATCAGCTTGCTAGCACAACCCATAAAACATAGCCCCACAACTGTCCATGTAGCATATCTATGAAACATTAAGTGAAACAAATTGTAAAACTAAGGAAATCTTCCTCAGATCTCTCCAACCTGCTATAAGTGGAGTGACTGGTGATGGGCTAATCACAAGATTACTCTGATTTGAAAGATCACTGAAATTATTATTATTATTATTATTATTATTATTATTATTATTTAACAATCATTCTGGGTGGCTTACACAAAGACAAAATACAATTAAACATCCATGGTAAAGAGAAAAATCAATGCAGTAAAATGTCTAGAATAAGAAAAGGAATAATAAATAATAAGTAAATGACTCACAACCCTAATAACACCAAACTCAAAACAACCAATAACATGTTAAAATCAAAATACCAGTTATAATACAAAATTTAAAAATTATAATAACAATAGCAAACAATCATATCCCAAAGGTCTTCAGAAGGGTTCAGCCTTCACTAACTTCCAGAAGGCCATCACTGATGGGGCCCTCAGTCTCCTTCATTTCATGGCATTGAGGCACCACTGATAGCTTCTTCCTGAAGGACCACTTCAGATGCATTGACTCTTGTAAATATTACCTCATCCACCATGATAAATTACAGAGATGATACAAGCCTCCCTCCCCCCACCTCCATATTTTGACTGTTATACCACCTCCATTTCTAAAACACCAGAGCATATCAGCTATATCAAGAGCAGAGTTTCATAGAATTCCAGATTTAGAATAGGTACACCTATCCACTCTATCCTGGCTAATTGAAAATCTCTTCTAGTTTACCTGCCATTCACTGTACTTTATTTCTAATTCTGTCTATAAAAATGTTGCCTCTCCTTGTTCTTCATGTCCTCCCCCACCCCCCCAAATCATCCCAACTTCTTATATCTGAACATATAGGTCAAAATTTCTCAAATGTAGGAATATATGTAAAATCTATAAAGAGATTAGGAATCCACAGTCCAGATAGAAAAATGATGAAGCAAACTAGCTGAAAAAAAGCTGTGCATTCTCCTCTTATCTATTCAACCTATATGCAGAATATATATTGAGGATAGCTGGATTAAAAGATTATGAACATGGCTTTAAAACTGAATAAGAAAACATTAATAACATGCACTATGCTGATGATACTACCTTGACAGCTCAAAATGCAAATGATCTGGAAGCTGTAGTAATAAAACTCAAGAAGCACAGTGAAAAAACTGGAATATAGTAAGATTAAATATAAAGACCAAACTACAAGTAGTCCTCAGTTAATGACTGTAATTGGGACCAGCAACTCTATTGCAAGTAACATGGTTGTAAAGCAAAAAAACAAGTGACCATATGACAGCAGTTCAGGTTGTGGTCATTAAGCAAATCATGCATAGTCGTTAAGGGTGATGTCACATGACTACAACTTCCTGCCAGCTTCCCCATTGACTTTGCTTGTTGGAAGCCAGCAGAGAAGGTCACAAATGGCAATCACATGACTGAAGGACACGGCAACCATCATAATTGCATGCCAGTTGCGAAGCGCCCAAATCGTGATCACATGACCATGGGGATATTGTAACAGCCACAACTTTGAGGACCGGTCATAAGTCCCTTCATTCAGCATTGTCATAACTTCAAACAGTTGCTGAATGAGTGATCACTAAGCAAGGACTACTTGTAATGACAACAGATACAGCAACCAGCCCTAGAACTAACAATGAAGATATTGAAGTGGTAGATAACTTTTGCCTTTTAGGATCTACTATCAACAGTAAAGGAAGTCAAGAAATACTTTGTAGACTAGTACAAGGTAGAGTAGCCATGAAGGGCTTGGAAAGATATTCAGATGCTGGGATGTGTCTGTAACTATGAAGATCAGAATCATGCAGGCAATATTTTTCCCTATAACACTGTATAGAATTGATAGTTAGACTTTGAAGAAACAAGACAGAAATAATATTGACACTTTTGAGCTTTGCTTTTGGAGAATACTCCTGAGAATTTCATGGACAGCCAAGAAAACAAACAAATGGATCATTAGAACAAATCAATCCAGAAATCTCATTCAAGGCACAAATGACCAGGATCAAATTATCATATTTTGGACACATTATGCAAAAACCAAGCTCTCTGGAGAAGTCTATAACGTCTGGAAAGGTGGAAGGAAAGGAAAAAGAAGGCAACCAGCAGAACAGATGGACTCAATTACAGCAGCAATGGGTGCACCATTGGAAGATCTGACAGATCAGGTTGGGGACAGAATGTCCTGGAGAAAATCTATGTCATTGCTATAGGAGTCAATACCAACTCGATGGCACATAATTGATCAATCAGTTAGGAATATATTATTGTACAATTAGACTTTGTGTTCTTAGGACTTGAGTAACCTAGTGCATTCATAGTACACATTTCATACTTCCACATGTTAAGCATAATTTTCCTTATTTTTTGATGCAACTTTACTTGGAGTGCTGCATACGCTACAGCTGAAATTACCCCACATCAGAATGTTATAGACACCCAAAGCCACTGTTATGAGGAAAGATTAGAAAAGTTTGCTCAGAAAAAATAAAGTGAGTCAGAGCAGTATCATACAGGGATATGTAATTCTGAATGCTCTGAATAACACCGGAAAGGGAGAAGGCTTACATTAGTGAAATGTGGAGATAAGTGTTCTGAATGTGGAAAATAGTGCATCATTATGACAATAACACTGCATTTGCAGGTTATTCTGGGCATCTATTCCAAGCAATTTATGAAATAAAATAATAAGATTTTGGACCATATGCTCTTCCCAGAGTTATTAAAACAGGTTTGTTGATACACTACTCCATGGGTGCTACAGTATCTATAACATTCCTTTAATTAATAATTTTTTTAAAAGAATTGCTACAGTCAGACATTATCACTAAACCTTATGAGACTTCATTCATCTCAGATTAGATTTCATTAAATATTTCAGATGAGATCACAGGATTTGCAATTTCAAGAAATTTCTAACCATTCTTTTATGGCACCTACATTATTGTGCTCAGTCTTGTATTGCAATTGAAAAGGTTGCCAATTCCTGCTTTCAGATATGTAGAATCCAACTGGGAATAGGTTTCCAGTCACTTTTGTTCTGTTTTATACTTGCATTCACTTAATTCAGGAACATAAATGTATTAGATATTACTGAATCACAGTTTCATGATGATTTTTCACAGCTGCAGTCATAACTTTGGCTATTAGTAATGCTTGGAGTTGACAGCCAAATGAAAATTTATTTATTTGGGGGAGGTGTGTGAGTGTGTGTGTGTATGCGTGCACTTGTGCACATGCATGTGCATGTTTTAGCTATTTTTAAAAAATAAAAATAGGTCAGAATTAGAGTTTTTTTATTCAACCTACTTCTTGATCATACAAGGTTATATTTCCCAGTGAATCAAAATCCACCAGGACTTGTTTACAGCTCTATCAAATACCATCAGCACCTCTTCTCTATGACTACCAAAAACTTTCCAGACTCCTTTCTTTGACCACAAAACCTGAGCAATTATTTCTGAGACCATAATTTCATAACTCTACCAGAGCCATGTGAAACCAAACAATATAAGCTGTGAAATTATACAAAACAAAGAGAGGCAGCCCCAATTGACTTTGCAGTTCATTTCAGTGTTACAGTTCTGTTCACAATTGATTGCATTTGGAGATTCCATTGTTCTATACAAACTACTAGTTACGCATAAGACAAAAGGTCTGTGGCTTTGAAAGTCTGTAAGCGTATTTGTCTATTGTATAAATCAGGTTCAGCAGATCTGTGTTACCTTGAGAATAACCGTGGAAGAAAGCAAAAAATATGTACTTTCCTGGCCATTCTGCAGAACATTAACCCGCAGCAGAAATACTGAAAAGGCAAACAAAAATAACAGAATGGAAATAAAATACCCAGAGCTGTGGTTAGATAGACATTGAACAATGTTCTTATTTATATAAGATTACTTACATGCTTAGGTATCAGGGTGTTCAAGTGACATTCCAAGGATTACATTCTATAACCTGTGTTCTATAACAAAACATTAATGTATTTAAAAACAAATGGGACCATCCCACAATCAACACCTGGCCATAGGATGGGATGTAAGAGGGAAGCGCATAGCTATTATATCATTAAGCTATCAGGCATGCCTGCATAAAGCTCTGAATGTATGAAAGTTGAGTGGGGTCAAAAATTAAGTATTCCTGCAAGAGAGAGGAAGTTTAAAGAATTTAAATGAAAGCCAACTAGAGGAAAAGTTATTTTGATGAGTGACATGGGTGGGTGGGGATGATAAAGAAAATACAGGATAAGTGATTTGAGCCATTCAAAGATCCAAGAATAAAGGGGAATGGTGATTTGTGAGTATCAGCTTAGGAAAAGGTAGTGTTTTGATCATATGGTTTAACCATAATATTGTACATTCATGCAAAAGAATGAATTGAAAAGCATGACTGATTTGATAGTTCGTAGGGGGGAAAAGTGAGATAAGTGGTGTAGGATACAAGACTGAATGTGAAACAGACTAATTTTTGGTAGTGTCAAGAATGAAGCTTAGGAAAAAAGGGATAGGGAAGAAAGTAAGTAAGTAAAAAAAAGAGAGATAAGGAAAGTCAAATGACTATAGGAAGAGAAAGAATGAATCCAGTATGAAAAGGTATTAGACGGTAGATTAATCTCCTAACAAAATGAATGAAAGTGGATATGAAGTTGCCCTGAATGGAATGAAAAGAATATTGCTACTGAGGGGCACCAAAGTACCGTATGTGCAGTTACACTAATGACAAGTATAACAAGGCTGCTTAGTGGAGTGATAGTGAAAGAAGTTTCATATGAGAAAATTGTGTACAGAATTGATAGCCACAAACATGAAGATGAGAGGGAGAAGAAGTATAGCATGTGTAATCAAAGAGAACAAAGAATGGTTAAGGTTAAATAAGGCAGAGAAAATGAAAAGCATATTATTAGAAATAAAAAGTAGTTTCAGAAGTGAGGGGGAAGGGTTAAACAAGGAGTCACCAGCAGAGTGAATGGAATTAACAGTAGAAGCAATGAAATGGTTTGGGATGAAATTGAAGTGAGTGAATGCTAGAAGGAATATTTTACCATTTGTGAGGGAAAGATAACAGTATGTTGAAGAGTGGAACTGAAATGAGTGCTAGAAGTGGTAGTAAAGGTAAAGGTTTCCCTTGACATTAAGTCCAGTTGTGTCCGACTCTAGGGGGCGGTGCTCATCTCTGTTTCAAAGCCGAAGAGCCGGCGTTTGTCCATAGACACTTCCATGGTCATGTGACCAGCATGACTAAATGGAACGCCGTTACCTGCCCGCCAAAGCGGTACCTATTGATCTACTCACATTTGCATGTTTTCGAGCTGCTAGGTTGGCAGGAGCTGGGACTAGCAACAGGAGCTCACCCCGTCACGCGGATTTGAACCGCCGACCTTCTGATCGGCAAGCTCAGCAGCTCAGCGGTTTAACCTGCACAGCCACCACGTCCCTTGCTAGAAGTGGTAGCTTCCAAGTAAAATAGAAGAAAGGAAATTATAAAGTATGGCTGTGGTTTGCCATTGTGGAGAGAGTGTGAAATTTCTTTAATTGCATCTGTGTCTGAAAATTGGAAGAATGCCACCATTGTTCCCATATATGAAGGAAAAGGGAACAAGGGTGAATGCAACAACTACAGGGGGATGATTTTGTTAAAAGTGCCTTAACAGAATTCTAATTGAAAAACTATGAGAGGTGAAAATGAGTTACATTTTGGAAATGCATTGTGGATTTATGCTGGGCAGGGGAGGTAGAGATGAGGTTTTTGCTCTTCCACAAGTCAAGAATGTACAAAAGAAAGCTGACTGCACATTTGTTGATTTGGAGAAAGGGTATGATAAAGCAAATAGCCTTGAATTAGGGACTGTTTTGAAACGTAAGGAGTAAAAGGTAGTGGAATATGGTAACAGGGGTATATGATGGAGGTAAACCAAGTATGCTAATAAACTGAATGCTTAGCAAATAGTTCAGCATTGAGCAGGGAGTAATAAAATGATCTGTGATGTCCACCTTGTAATGCATTTATGGATAAATGTAAGGAATGCTGGTGGTGATATTGGAGGTGTGATGCTCTACCAAAGATCCCTTCACCCTACTCCTAACAAGAGAGAAGTAAAATAATTGTTAGCGTCTCAGCTATATTTTTTACTTATATTGTCTGATCATTCACAAAAAACAAAGAAAGAAAAACCTGACCAATTCTTATGAGGAAAAACATTTTAACTGCCCAGCTATCTTTCCTCGTGTTTTTAAAAACTTCTGGCCAGCTTGTAAAGGTGAAATAGAGTGGCAGAGAAGCATTTTTGCAACCAGGTATTTTCCCCTATTTCTGCTCTGTCAGCTGGAGTGAAGGAGAGGGGAAGATATACTCAGAGCAGTACCAACAGACAGATGACAGGAATAGGACATTGACTCTCAGGGCCAGGAGATGAGTGATGCAAGAGTTCCCATCAATGGGGGAACCAAACTGCTCCAAAGTTCTGAAGAGCTATACGTTTCTTTTACCTGGGAGTGTTTCTTGGCAGTTTATTCAACGCAAACATTTGTCACTTGGTCTATTTCATCAGGTGCTATTGTAGCTTCTCGAGTGGGTGGAGGTTTTGGAGGAATTTCCTGTGCTTTTAAAGGCAGTAGCTCTGAAATTTTGAGTCTTTGAATCCCAGAACATCTCATTGTCCTCATGCAAAACCTATATACAGGTCAAAAAAAGACAGTCCAGATGGAACATGGTAAAATAGACTGGCTCCAGGTCAGCAAAGGAGTGAGACAAGGCTGTATACTTTCCCCTTATGTATTCAACCTATATGCTGAATATACATTAAGGGAAGCTGGATTGGGAGAAGATAAGCATGGTTTTGAAACTGGAGGAAGAAACATCAATAACTTCTGCTATGCTGATGACACTACTCTGACAGCCGAAAATGCAAATGATCTGCAAGGTGTAGTAATGAAAGTCAAGGCGTGCAATAAAAAAGGGAACTATGATTAATAAAGGTTGGATGTCACTAAATTGTTTGAGATAATTTTAAACCTTTGGAGTATTTACTTAACATTCTAGAGACATTTCTTAATATTCTATGCATATGTGGGGCTTTTGTTTTGTTTTTTTCTTTTCTTTTCCAGATGTGTATCGGCTACTCTAAAATCCAGAAATCAGTATCTCAGACTTTCCCATATGCAAAAAGATTTGAAGCTACAGAATGGTAACTCCACACATCTAGAACTTTGTTTATTGGCCTGTTATAATTGCTTCAATCATGCAGTAGAAGCTAAAAACAATCTGCCCATTTGTTTCCATTCTACCTTCATAACTGGAAACACTGCTGACTGTGGAATAGATTTGGTTCCAGATTCCCATGCATTTTTCTTCCTTCAACATTAGAAAATAATCCACAACTGTTTTTGTTTTAAACTGAAAAGTCAATTTCCCATTTATTTCAAAAGAAAGAAATTTTCCTATGGAGCACTGAATCCCTCAAAGATGAAGGAAACCTATAGCATATCAAGTTATTATCATATTAGTTTTGCCTAAGGAGCTGAAGGAAATATGTGAGTTTCAGGTATCTAATTTAACATTTAATTGAATTCTCTTGGAGACTTTCTGGAAATACAATTTGTGCTCTATTAAAGAACTGCCAGTTTCTTTAAGCTTTGCCCATGTGATTAACATGAATAGAGACACCTCTGAAGGGGGAAATTATTTTCATTTGGAGCCACTGCACATTCAGAAGAAAGGTGCAAAGCATCTAAAGCTCATATTAATAAGAAGAGGAACATTTTGTCAGAGGTTCATTTGGAAGAGAACGCTGTAAATAAAACACCTTAACTTGAGCATTCCAAAAGGCTATTAAGTGTTGGCTATTTTGTTCCTTTTTTTAATGCATGAGCAGATAAGGTGGACTAAAAGGTTAAAACTGCCCCTCCTGACCTCTATTTGTACAGCACTTGTTTGTAAATTACAGGAAGTGGGTCTTTCCCTTCCCTCCCACAATGCCAGCTGTTGAAGTGTGTGTGCGGGTATGTGTGTGTCAGTGTTGTACATAGGTGACAGGCAAGAAACAATGGTAAATGTCAATATAAACTGTACTGAGTCAGATAAATATCTGTTGATGTTATGGATAAGAAAGGGATGATTCCAGCAAGTCCTTTATATATTCCCCCAGGCCTTCCCAGCATTGTCTGAGCACTCAGTATGCTTGGCAAAGGGCTCTATTCATTTGCCAAGAAAAGTGGAGGAGAGATTTGGAGCCTTTCAGCTTTGCTTTTCCGTGCAGTTGTTCTATTCTTGTCAGGTTCAGAAATTCAGGGAATGTAGTCACAGGTGCAGTTCTAGCAGGGATGAAACTAGTTTGTAAAAGCTCTGCCTCCATGTCTTGTAATCTTTGAATATTTGAGGGTGGTCACCTAAAACAGATGCCAAAATAGCATGTTGGATTTGTGTTCAAATCGCTGGGCAGGATTCAGCAAGACAAGGCAGAGAAGACGCATGAGCAATTTCTTCCCAGTTGTTTCTACCCACCCCATCCAGTCCTGCAGGAGAAACTTGCTTTGGGTCCCATCTGTTAAGAAATGTCATTTGATGGGGCCCAGGAGGGAAGCCTTTTCTGCCGTGGTACCTGCTTTCTGGAATATCATCCCTTCAGAGATCAGATTGGCCCTGACCCTGCTGGCCTTTCACACGGCCTTGAAGACTTGGTTCTGTGTCCAAGTCTTGGGCCTCAGGTGTGGGATGGAGCCTGTTTCCAGTTGTATTGACTATATGTTATTTTTGTCATTATCTCTCCTGTGTTATGTTTTCTGTGTGTAGGTTTTTGTTGTTGTTTTTAATATTGTTAGCCACCCAGAGTCATGTATTTGAGATGGGCAGCCATATAAATCAAATAAATAAATAAATTTCTGGAGGAACATGTTTTTTTTAAAAAAAGAAGTTACTGAAAACTGCTATAGAGCTTGAGAATTTTATCCAAACCCCAGGAAATCACAAGCTTGCTGTTTATCTACAGGATCTATTTGTGAGCGAGATCAAAATCACTTTCACAGTTGGCTTTGCTTTTCTTCCTCCAGAGAGGGAGAAAGGGAAAGGGAATGCAATATCTTTGTATCTTCATTACCACCACTTCCCACACAATGATATGGAAGCATTGGATCTTGTCACAGTATTACCTCTTCCCACTGCCCTGTTAATTAGATGAATAGCCATGAAACTGAAGCTTCTCATAGATCTTCCTCATCTTCCCTCAGTTGTGAGCCTCATATTTGGGGCAATGATTAGCTTCCAGTTTAACCTATCATTCTAGAAAATTCTCTGTCACCTGGATAAAAGCTACTATTGGTTAGCCATAGAACTGATGTCATGAACCCACTTTCTGTATAACAGATTTGATTTCAACTGTATAATGCGTGAATGATTTTATTGATAGTTTCCTTCTTCATCTAATTTGCAAATAGTGCATCACTGACTTAATTAGTTTTCAAGAATGAGAAGGTGCTTAATTAGAATAATTTGTCATTTCTAGAAACAATGACCAATACCATTACTCTTACTGATACTTTAGGGGGCAATGGTAGCCTTGATAGCCTTTCTCTTGACACGGCCTCATTAAATTTTATTTATTTATTGCATTTGTATCCTGCAGTAAGTTTGACTCTCTGCAGCTAAATTCAACAAATGATGTTCAATAATCTCATTGCCTCAATCTAAAATTTGCATGAGTGAAAGTGAAGTGAATTCATTGATGAATCTGGGATTGTGCCAACACACAAACACTTTCCTCTCACATTTTTCTTTAACATGCCAAGAATCAACTACATGAATGACATATGATTACATTAACCGAAGCTGAAGCTCTTTCAGCAGTTGAGAAATTATTCCCCTTTAATTATGTGATAGGCATTCCAGAACAAAGTTAGCTCAATTTCTTTAAACAAAAGGAGTGAAAGGATTAGATTAGAATGCTTTTCTGATTTAAAAAATCAGGAAAAGGAAAAAAAAGCAATTGGGGTAAAAGATAATTTGCTTTTCTGCATACCTACTAAGTTTTTTCATTACCTATGTTCTTAATGTGCCTTTTGCAATGCAGAAATTGAAATGAAAGAAAAAGGAAGCAAGGAAAAAAAAACTCTTTATCAATAAATAAGTTGAGAGATATCTTTGGAAGGAAGTTCTATGCTTTGGAAGAGGATTTGTCATCCCAAATAAAGTGAACTCAAGACTTTAGAGGCCAAAGTCTCTAGGTTTTGTAGGAGGTGAATCTAAAGAAAGTCAAATAAATCCTATTAGAAGTGTTTCCATTCCATGACACAATTCAAATCTATGTGGTTTCCAACTGCCTTGTACATCTTAGTATCTTAGTAACCTCCACCCAAAATAATATTCTAATGACTCTATATTTCTATATGTATATTAAGAATCTGGAAGCAAAAACCCTGTCAAAATCATTGAATAGCTACAGTCATCATTCTCTCTCTCACTTCCTCTCTCTCTCAAGATATATATCGATATACTGTAGATATAGATATAAATGATCTAAAATAGTAAGATGAATCCTGATTTTGATGGGATCAGCTATGGCAGGAGATAGAGTGCACAACACATCCATCCACTTGGTTTGTCCAGCCTAAATGCCATTACCACCACACTCAAATGTTATTAGCTCTATAGCAGAACAAATATGAGCATCACATTTGTTTCTCCAGAAATGAATACAACAGATTGTATTTGCTTGACCCTTTCTCATTTCCTTAGTCTGAATTATTTTCTTTAGAAGGGTCAGGCAAATAGAATTACCCCAATCAGAAACACTGAGAACTCATTTAAAGCAGGAAGAACATGTTACAAGATTTAATCACAGATCTCCTTCATATCTCCTTTTTCCCTCTAAGAGTGGTTCAGCATATACAGACCTCTCCACAACTCAATTTTCATCACATCAACAAAAATAACCATCTGAAAAACATCACTAATTATAAATGAGATCCTAACTGTGTGGCATTTGCTATATGCTTTTTTGAAAAAAAACAGCTGCAATGTTTTAATCAACTCACATCTTTAATAAGCCTGGTTTAACCCATTCTGATCTTAGACTCTAATGCTAGTATGGTTTGAATTAGAAGCACTCTTCAGATTCCAACTTTCTCAGACAATAATCCTCTAAAAATCCTTTGCTCTGAAATGAACATTGATTCTAGTTCATCTGCCATGAAACTTTGTAAGCATTCCATGACTTCATTTTTCTGTTTTTTAAAATACAATTCTGATGGTGGAAAAGACCATTTTAACTGAAAACATATGATTGCTGCTGACTGAGCTCATCTGTTCCTAACTGATGAATGGTGTCACTGTACAGTTAACTTCAAATACTTGAATTTCAGTTTTGCAAAGGAACTACATTTTTATTGTGTTCACGTGTATGACTTCTAAAGCAGCAGTTTTCAAAGAGTGATCCAATTATCCCTGATGATACTTAGACGATACAGGAGTTCAGAGAATAAAGTTTAGGAATGGAAAAATGGTTTCCCTAAGAGACAATTTTTTCCCACTATTGACCTCCTACTCCAATCTATTGCTACACAATGATATTGAGTCTAGTATATTATATACTTTGACTGATGCGGGTTGTTAAGAAATCATTTTTTTAGATTTTTTTTTATCCTGCCTTTATTTTTATAAATAAGTCAAGGTGGCAAACTTACCTTTTTTTATACAGCTTTATTAATTTTCAAGATATAATTAAAACACAAAATACAGAATATAGAACAGATAGAATACAAGTCTAAAAAAGAAACTAAAGAAATTAAAACAGTGCAAGAATAGGCAGAAGAACATAAAAGACAGGTGACTTCCGACCTTCTCCAACACAGATACAAAAGCACATAAAAGTTAATCTCTTAACTTTTGTTGTCAGTGTGATGTCTCTGCTCTTAACTATTTTATCGAGATTTGTCATTACTCTTCTCCCAAGGATTAAGGGACTTCTGATTTCCTGACTGCAGTCAGCATCTGCAGTAATCTTTGCACCTAGAAATACAAAGTCTTTCACTGCTTCTACATTTTCTCCCTCTATTTGCCAGTTATCAATCAAGCTGGTTTCCATAATCTTGGTTTTTTTGAGGTTTAGCTGCAAGCCAGCTTTTGCACTTTCTTCTTTCACCTTCATCATAAGGCTCCTCAGTTCCTCTTCGCTTTCAGCCATCAAAATGGTATCATCTGCATATCTGAGATTGTTAATGTTTCTTCCAGCCATTTTAACTCCAGCCTTGGATTCCTCAAGCCCAGCTTGTCGCATGATGTGTTCTGCATACAACTTGAATAGGTAGGGTGAGAATATACAGCCCTGCTGTACTCCTTTCCCAATCTTAAACCAGTCCGTTGTTCCATGGTCTGTTCTTACTGTTGCTACTTGGTCATTATACAGATTCTTCAGCATACAAGATGACTTGGTATCCCCATACCACTAAGAACTTGCCACAATTTGTTATGGTCCACAAAGCCAAAGGCTTTAGAACAGTCAATAAAACAGAAATAGATGTTTTTCTGAAACTCCCTGGCTTTTTCCATTATCCATCGGATATTGGCAATTTGGTCTCTAGTTCCTCTGCCTTTTCTAAACCCAGCTTGTACATCTGGCAATACTCGCTCCATGAATTGTTGAAGTCTACCTTGCAGGATCTTGAGCATTACCTTACTGGCATGTGAAATGAGTGCCACTGTTCGATAGTTTGAACATTCGTTAGTGTTTCCCTTTTTTGGTATGGGGATATAGTTGATTTTTTACAGTCTGATGGCCATTCGTGTGTTTTCCAAATTTGCTGGCATATAGCGTGCATTACCTTGACAGCATCATCTTGCAAGATTTTGAACAGTTCAACTGGGCTGCCGTCATCTCCTGCTGCCTTGTTATTAGCAATGCTTCTTAAGGCCCATTCAACCTCACTCTTCAGGATGTCTGTCTCTAGCTCACTGACCACACCGTCAAAGCTATCCCCAATATTGTTATCCTTCCTATACAGGTCTTCAGTATATTCTTGCCACCTTTTCTTGATCTCTTCTTGCCACCTTTTCTTGATCTCTTCTTCTGTTAGGTCCTTGTCATCTTTGTTTTTGATCATACCCATTTTTGCCTGGAATTTACCTCCGATGTTTCTAATTTTCTGGAAGAGGTCTCTTGTCCTTCCTATTCTATTGTCTTCTTCCACTTCTGCGCATTGCTTTTTTAAAAATAATTCCTTATCTCTTCTGGCTAACCTCTGGAATTTTGCATTTAATTGGGCATATCTCCCCCTATCACTGTTGCCTTTTGCTTTCCTTCTTTCTTGGGCTACTTCTAGTGCCTCAGCAGACAGCCATTTTGCCTTCTTGGTTTTCTCTTTCTTTGGGATGTATTTTGTTGCCGCCTCCTGAACAGTGTTTGCGAACTTCTGTCCATAGTTCTTCCGGGACCCTGTCTACTAAGTCCAGTCCCTTAAATCTATTCTTCACCTCCACTGCATATTCCTTAGGAATATTAGTGAGCTCATATCTAGCTGATCTGTGGGTCTTCCCTAATCTCTTTAGTCTGATCCTAAATTCTGCAATAAGAAGTTCATGATCTGAACTACAGTCAGCTCCAGGTCTTGTTTTTATCGACTGTATAGATGTCCGCCACCTTTGGCTGCAAAGGATGTAGTCAATCTGATTTCACTGTCGTCCATCTGGTGAAGTCCACATATAAAGCCGTCTCTTAGGTTGTTGGAAGAGAGTGTTTGTTATGCAGAGTGAGTTGTCTTGGCAAAATTCTATCAGCCTATGTCCTGCTTCGTTATGTTCTTCCAGGCCATGCTTACCTGTAATTCCAGGCGTCATTTGACTGCCTACCTTAGCATTCCAGTCTCCCGCAATGAAAATAGCATCTCTTTTAGGCATGTTGTCCAGTAGGTGCTGCAGATCCTCATAGAACTGTTCTACTTCAGCTTCTTCAGCATCTGTGGTTGGGGCGTATATTTGGATCACTGTGATGTTAGATGGCTTGCCCTGAATTTGAATTGAGATCATTCTGTCATTTTTTGGGTTGTATCCAAGCACTGCTTTAGCCAATTTACTATTAATTATGAAGGCTACTCCATTTCTTCTGTGGTCCTCTTGTCCACAGTAGTAGATCTGGTGGTCATTTGATGTGAAGTGGCCCATTCCAGTTCACTGACACCCAAAATGTCTATCTTTAATCTTGACATCTCACCAATAACCACATCCAATTTGCCCTGGCTCATAGATCTTGCATTCCAGGTTCCAATGGTGTGTTGATCCTTAGAACATCGGATTCACCGTTCACCACCAGCACCGTCGGCTGCTAGCCGTTCTTTCGGCTTTGAGCTAGCTGCGTCATCACATCTGGGGCTAGTTGAACTCATCCTCTGTTCCTCCCCAGTAGCATTTTGACCATCTTCCGACCTGGGGGTCTCATCTTCCGATGGTATACCGACATATCTCTGGTTGTACTGTTCCATTGAGTTTTCACGGCAAGAATACTGGGGTGGGTTGCCATTACCTTCCCCAGGGATCGCATTTAGTCTGATCTCTCTGTCATGACCTTCCCATCTTGGGTGGCCCTTCACGGTTTAGCTCATGGCATCATTGAGGTGCTCAAGCTCCAGCACCACGACAAGGTAACGATCCTTTGCTGAAGAAATACCAATGGTACATCAGTTTATAAAAATTCTCTTTCAAATTATAATTCAGAGTAAATTTCATACCTTTGTTCCACATATTCTCCCATTGTTTAAGAATAATATTATACCCAAAATTCTTAGCCCATTTAATCATGCAATCTTTAACATATTCATCTTCAAAATTCAATTGCAACATTTTATACATTTTCTTAATAAGATGCTCATTGTTTGTACAAAGTTCCATTTCAAATTGTCTTTTTTTATTAACAAAATTATATACCTTATTATCCAAATTAAACTGTTCTGATAATTGTGTGTAATTAAACCAGTGACAAATATGACTTTCCAATTCTAGTTGTTCCCTTGTTTTAAGTTTAGGTATCCCTTCTTCAAAATTCAGCTGATCTTCATATCTCAACCAGCTTGGTTTCCGTGCCACCTCTCTTCAAAACAAAAGCTTCTTGAGGGGATAACCACGTAGGTACATTAGGAGACAATATTGGTTTATATTTATTCCAAACCCTCAGTATGGCACGTCTAACAAAATGATTTTTAAAATCTTTATTAACTTTAGCTTTATTGTACCACGAGTAGGTGTGCCATCCAAATCAGAGATCACATTCTTCTAATTCCAATAATTTTGTGTCCTTCAAAACCACCTTTATCCATAGCAAACAGCAGGCAACAAAATACAATTTCAAATCAGGCAAACCTAGACCTCCTCATTCTTTGGCATCTTGTAACAATTTATACTTGATCCTTGGTTTCTTCCCTTGCCAAATAAACTTAGAGATATCTTTCTGCCATTGTTTAAATGGTAAATCTGTTGTCAAAATCAGTGCTGTCTGGAACAAATACAACATTCTAGGCAAAACATTCATCTTAATCACAGATACCCAACCCATCATTGACAGTTCTAATTTTTCCCACCTTAAAACGTCTTTCTTCAGCAAAGGATCGTTACCTTGTCGTGGTGCTGGAGCTTGAGCACCTCAATGATGCCATGAGCTAAACCGTGAAGGGCCACCCAAGACGGGAAGGTCATGACAGAGAGATCAGACTAAATGCGATCCCTGGGGAAGGTAATGGCAACCCACCTCAGTATTCTTGCCGTGAAAACTGAATGGATCAGTACAACCAGAGATATGTCGGTATACCATCGGAAGATGAGACCCCCAGGTCGGAAGATGGTCAAAATGCTACTGGGGAGGAACAGAGGATGAGCTCAACTAGCCCCAGACGTGATGACACAGCTAGCTCAAAGCCGAAAGGATGCCTAGCGGCCGACGGTGCTGGTGGTGAACGGTGAATCCGATGTTCTAAGGATCAACACACCATGGGAACCTGGAATGTAAGATCTATGAGCCAGGGCAAATTGGATGTGGTTATTGGTGAGATGACAAGATTAAAGATAGACATTCTGGGCGTCAGTGAACTGAAATGGACTGGAATGGGCCACTTCACATCAAATGACCACCAGATCTACTACTGCGGACAAGAGGACCACAGAAGAAATGGAGTAGCCTTCATAATTAATAGTAAAGTGGCTAAAGCAGTGCTTGGATACAACCCAAAAAACGACAGAATGATCTCAATTCGAATTCAGGGCAAGCCATCTAACATCACAGTGATCCAAATATACGCCCCAACCACAAATGCTGAAGAAGCTGAAGTAGAGCAGTTCTATGAGGATCTGCAGCACCTACTGGACAACACGCCTAAAAGAGATGTTATTTTCATCACAGGAGACTGGAATGCTAAGGTGGGCAGTCAAATGACACCTCGAATTACAGGTAAGTATGGCCTGGGAGAACAAAACGAAGCAGGACACAGGCTGATAGAATTTTGCCAAGACAATTCACTCTGCATAACAAACACTCTCTTCCAACAACCTAAGAGACGGCTTTATACATGGACTTCACCAGATGGACAACACCGAAATCAGATTGATTACATCCTTTGCAGCCAAAGGTGGCGGACATCTGTACAGTCGGTAAAAACAAGGCCTGGAGCTGACTGTAGTTCAGATCACGAACTTCTTCTTGCACAATTTAGGATCAGACTAAAGAGATTAGGGAAGACCCACAGATCAGCTAGATATGAGCTCACTAATATTCCTAAGGAATATGCAGTGGAGGTGAAGAATAGATTTAAGGGACTGGACTTAGTAGATAGGGTCCCGGAAGAACTCTGGACAGAAGTTGGCAGCATTGTTCAGGAGGCGGCAACAAAATACATCCCAAAGAAAGAGAAAACCAAGAAGGCAAAATGGCTGTCTGCTGAGACACTAGAAGTAGCCCAAGAAAGAAGGAAAGCAAAAGGCAACAGTGATAGGGGGAGATATGCCCAATTAAATGCAAAATTCCAGAGGTTAGCCAGAAGAGATAAGGAATTATTTTTAAACAAGCAATGCGCGGAAGTGGAAGAAGACAATAGAATAGGAAGGACAAGAGACCTCTTCCAGAAAATTAGAAACATTGGAGGTAAATTCCAGGCAAAAATGGGTATGATCAAAAACAAAGATGGCAAGGACCTAACAGAGGAAGAAGAGATCAAGAAAAGGTGGCAAGAATATACAGAAAACCTGTATAGGAAGGATAACAATATCGGGGATAGCTTTGACAGTGTGGTCGGTGAGCTAGAGCCAGACATCCTGAAGAGTGAGGTTGAGTGGGCCTTAAGAAGCATTGCTAATAACAAGGCAACAGGAGACGACGGCATCCCAGCTGAACTGTTCAAAATCTTGCAAGATGATGCTGTCAAGGTAATGCATGCTATATGCCAGCAAATTTGGAAAACACAAGAATGGCCATCAGACTGGAAAAAATCAACTTATATCCCCATACCAAAAAAGGGAAACACTAAAGAATGTTCAAACTATCGAACAGTGGCACTCATTTCACATGCCAGTAAGGTAATGCTCAAGATCCTGCAAGGTAGACTTCAGCAGTTCATGGAGCGAGAATTGCCAGATGTACAAGCTGGCTTTAGAAAAGGCAGAGGAACTAGAGACCAAATTGCCAATATCCTCTGGATAATGGAAAAAGCCAGGGAGTTTCAGAAAAACATCTATTTCTGTTTTATTGACTATTCTAAAGCCTTTGACTGTGTGGACCATAACGAATTGTGGCAAGTTCTTAGTGGTATGGGGATACCAAGTCATCTTGTATGCCTCCTGAAGAATCTGTATAACGACCAAGTAGCAACAGTAAGAACAGACCATGGAACAACGGACTGGTTTAAGATTGGGAAAGGAGTATGGCAGGGCTGTATACTCTCACCCTACCTATTCAACTTGTATGCAGAACACATCATGCGACATGCTGGGCTTGAGGAATCCAAGGCTGGAGTTAAAATTGCTGGAAGAAACATTAACAATCTCAGATATGCAGATGATACCACTTTGATGGCTGAAAGTGAAGAGGAACTGAGGAGCCTTATGATCAAGGTGAAAGAAGAAAGTGCAAAAGCTGGCTTGCAGCTAAACCTCAAAAAAACCAAGATTATGGAAACCAGCTTGATTGATAATTGGCAAATAGAGGGAGAAAATGTAGAAGCAGTGAAAGACTTTGTATTCCTAGGTGCAAAGATTACTGCAGATGCTGACTGCAGTCAGGAAATCAGAAGACGCTTAATCCTGGGGAGAAGAGCAATGACAAATCTCGATAAAATAGTTAAGAGCAGAGACATCACATTGACAACAAAGGCCCGCATAGTTAAAGCAATGGTGTTCCCTGTAGTAACATATGGCTGCGAGAGCTGGACCATAAGGTTGAGCGGCCATAAGGAAGGCTGAGCGAAGGAAGATCGATGCTTTTGAACTGTGGTGTTGGAGGAAAATTCTGAGAGTGCCTTGGACTGCAAGAAGATCCAACCAGTCCATCCTCCAGGAAATCAAGCCAGACTGCTCACTTGAGGGAATGATATTAAAGGCAAAACTGAAATACTTTGGCCACATAATGAGAAGACAGGACACCCTGGAGAAGATGCTGATGCTAGGGAGAGTGGAAGGCAAAAGGAAGAGGGGCCGACCAAGGGCAAGATGGATGGATGATATTCTAGAGGTGACGGACTCGTCCCTGGGGGAACTGGGGGTGTTGACGACCGACAGGAAGCTCTGGCGTGGGCTGGTCCATGAAGTCACGAAGAGTCGGAAGCGACTAAACGAATAAACAACAACAACACGTCTTTCTTAACATCACTCTACAACTTAACATAGTTATTCTGAAACAACATACAATTCCTGTTTGATAATGTCACCCCCAAATATCTGACCTTATTTCAATTATAAAACCAGTGTTACCCATCAACATTTCTTGATTGTGTATAGTCATATTTTGACCAACATCTTTGTTTTTTGTTTATTTACTTGACCCAAATTCCTTTAATTTCTTCATCAAATGTTCAACAACATTCAAAGGGTCTTGTAATATTAAAACTAAATCATCAGCAAAGGCTCACAGTTTGAAGACCTCCTTCTTTATCTTCAAACCCTTTATTTGATCGTCTTGTCTAATGTCTCTGTTCAGGACTTCCAAAACTAGGATAAAGAGTAAAGGTGACAAAGGACATCCTTGCCTTGTTCCTTTCTGTATATGACAAGGCTCATTTAAATTGCCATTTACAATAATACACGATTTTGAGGCACATAAATTGATTTAATTCCTTGAATAAAATTATCCCCAAAGTCCATATTTTCCAAAACTTTGAACGTAAAAGTCCAGTTCAAATTTTCAAAGGCCTTCTCTGCATCTAAAAAGATGACAGCTGCTTGCTGTTCATTGTGGTGTTGTAGATATTCTATAATGTCCAAAACTATTCTCACATTGTCTCTTAATTACCTTTTCTGTAGAAACCCACCAATATTGAAGCAAATATTTCGTAGTCATTGTTCAACAATGAAATTGGTCTATAATTCTTAAAGCACTATCTTGGCCTTCTTTTGGTAAAAGTGCAATACTGGCTTCTTTCCAAGAGTCAGGCATTGCAGAGCCTTGACAATAGAATTCATCAATCTTTGAAAGGGCTGAAGAAGCTGATCCTCAAAGCACCTATAATACAGCTCTGGCAAACCATCTGGACCTGGTGCTTTCCCCAGTTTGGTTCTTTTTATAGCTTCCACTATTTCAAAAGTAGTTATAGGATTGTTCATTAATAATTTCTGTGAGAGTTTTGATAATTTTTGTTTCTCCAAATACTCATCTATCTTTTCCAGAGAAACTTCTTGCCTTTTATACAAATTGGAAAAAAAGTTGTGGAACGATTTCTTAATTCCTTCATTATTTCCTTCTTGAATTTTTAATATCATTTCTTTTCTCTTTCCTTCCTTAATTTAGAGGCCAGCCATCTTCCAGGTTTATTGGCAAACTCAAAATGTCTCTGTTTAATGTAATCCAATTTTGTCTCAATTTCCCTCACAGTCAACATAGATAACTGTTGGTGTAATAACTTAAGTTGGTGTAAAATACAAGTATCCACTGGGTTTTTCTGTAACTCAATTTCTTTTACCTTAATTTGATCCAAGATATTTGCATTTTTTTGTTAACACTTCTTTTTTATATTGCAGTTATGGTAAATAAAGTGACCTCTCATAACTGCCTTACTGGTGTCCCAAACAGTTTTTAGGTCAGTCCCTTTATCCAAACTGATGTCAAAAAAATCTTTTAAACTCCTCTTGCAAAACGTTTAGTTATGCAACTACAAAGCCATCTGGAGCAATGCTGCCACTGAGTCAAATACCAGAAGCCCAAGGGGTATAGGAGCATCAGATTCCATGATAGAACACTCTGGAAAGAACAATCTATCTAGATGCTACAGCTTTTGAGTGATTCTGGGTTTTGTTCAGGGTTGATTAGCATCAGGGTGGCTCCAGTGGAAATGCAGAACTTCCTGCATAAAAAACTGAAGAAGCACAGTTGGGTACTAGAACATTTATTATAGCCTACTCTTATGACGATGAGCCTGAACCTAGACTCTGTTACTAATTTCCTGGATAACTCAGTATTCTTGAAACTCTTGACTATGGTTTAACAGTACAGCCATAGATACTCATCAGAGAACACTTTTCTTTTTTGTTTGTTTGTTTGTTTGTTTGTTTTTTGACATTGGACTCTCTCCTGACTACAGTATTTGCTTGCCTCCTACATTATAAATAGAATGCTATCGCTAGACTTTGGACCAGATTCTCACCATGCTTGCTACATGTTATTCTGAGCAGCAAGCTCCTAGAATTAAAAAAAAATCCTGTCAATAAAGCAAGATTTGAAATACCATAAATAGGTTAAAGTCAAATCTCTTTATAATCTGAGGGAGACTTGACTTACAACCTGCTATTCTGCCCTTGTCTAATTAACAGAGATGTCAGTACCCAGCTAGATATATCATCTTCTTGAGATGCCTTGGTGCTGTCAAAGAGATGCTGGATATTTGGGCTCTGTTTTAGGCAGCAGCAGACTTTGAGATGGTACTGTCACCCAAAGACAACCACTTAAGGAAAAAAGAATGGAAAGGCAAGTGTACAAAATGTCACTTCTGAGTTTTAAAGCTCTTTATTAATAGAAGCCCTGTTTCACATTGCTTTTCATCATCTATGCAAGAAAGTAAAAGATCAGCAGTGTGGGCAGGCAGTAAACATGTCAAAAATGAGTGGTGTCCCTCCTTTCCCTGACTAGGTAGCAATGCATGTTCCTGATCATGATTAATCAATGAATTCCTACAGAAATACATAAAGTGACAGCCTTCTCCCTCAGTAGGAAAGTCTATAACAGCAGTTGGGTTTCATTAAGATCTAGCCAGGATCTCACAGCTGGTTTAGACTGCTAAAGCAGTACTAGGGAATGATGATCCTAATTAAGCTGCTAATTACATTCACACTGGAGGTTCTTAATTAGAAACCAGGAGGCCTTGAATACTGCCAGTGGCATATTACAGGGGGATATAATTGGAGATACACTGATATTGAAAAGCTAAGGACAATCTGGATCTCACCTTGTTTACTTCAAGGAGGAATGCCTATTTGAATGATGCATTAATGTAACACTCAGGTTCCAGTAGTGGTTGAGTGTGGCAAATTTAGAAACCATGCAGTATGTAACCTTCAGTTATTTTCCTAGATTAATCATAGTAAGCAAAAGGCAGTTAATTGAGCCATTTTATTTGGTATTTTTGCAGCATACCCATTAAGCCTTTTTTTTTTAAAAGGAAGCACAAAACATTGAGAAAGTAGTTGAAACTTAAAAAATGAATTTGTCTATCTTGGATACATCTGCCCTTGCCTGAATCTATAGAAACTGTTTTCAGTGCAAACTACTATGTTTGGAATAGGCCTGTGCACTGGACCCAGTCAGAGGTTAAATTTAAGGCAGATCAAGCTGTCATTTGTACATTCAAAACCTCCATGAAGTTCTGGTCCTGAATGGTCATTCTAGACAACCAGCATGCTAGAATTGCATCATTATGACACCTCTGCTCCCACCCCATGCTTCCCAAACCAGTGATACTTCTACAAAATGTCATAAGAAGAAGAGAGGAAGGAGAATGGTTTAGCAGTCAATTATTCAACTCTCCAATTACCCCTCTGATCAGCCTCTTACTGGTCACTCCAATTGCATCAGGTATTATATCAGCTGTCTTCACTCTGGCTTAATAACTGTTGCCTTCCAATTATATTGGACTAAAACATCCATAATTTCCAGTCTGGCTGCTGGCTATGAATTAGAGGAAATGTAGGCCTATATGTCTGAAGGACACCAGATTGAATAAGGCTGCTGTGCAATTATTTCTAGTTTGATGATATATATAATATTAAAAATATATATACTGAGAGAGAACGAAATTGATTTAACAGTATTTTCACAGTTGAACTTGTTCTTGTTTTTAGAAAAAATTCTTCTGAAATTCTAAATATAGTTGATAGCATTTGGTCAAGCTTGCTGACTCAGAAGCTAGGCAAGGTTGGCCTCTCATAGTACTTCACAGGGAGACTACCAAGACTAGTCTTAAAAAATGCAATGGGAAACAATTTCCATACTGTTACCAAGTCTTCTATCTAGATGTGCTTATAAAGTCACCAGGAGATTGCTGAAGATTCTACATGGGGTTGGTTAGCTAAGGCCTGTTTTATTCTGATGTGACATAAAGCTGGAAACAAAGCTTTATTAACCTTCAGACTGTCTTCCTGCTTGTTAAAGTTGTTGGTGAAACATTAGGACACTAGATAACTAGGCCATGGCCTATTAGCACAGAAGCTCATCACAATTGAATTCAAAAAGTAGTTGCAGTCTTTGTCTTGAACAGTAAATTATATCATTGTGCCAGATGACCAGCTTATCTTCACATATCTAAAGGGAATAAATCATATGACTAAGCTGTTAATAGGGAATAGGCAAGTTGCAGACCTTAACGGTTGTATCACCACTCCGAGCATCCCTCTCTGTTGACCAAACTAGGTGGAGACTCAGCAACATCTGGAATGTAACAGCTGTCCATACCTACCCCAAATTCTTCTTTTACTAATTAGAGGAAGAAAAGAGATGAGCAACATGCTTTATATTTTTAATGATTTATGGCTATGCAAGGACTGGAAAAGAAAAGAGCTTGTCTGCACTAAAACCAACTATAAGGTTTGGTTATATAACCTACATAAGGCTCCCTTTACATGTAACAAGTGATGCTTTCTGCCAAGTTATTGGCAACCTATATGCATGGCCTCAACAGATGGCTTCTGTGGTAAGTAAACACTGTATCATGAGGGCTAAAGACTATTCACATATCTGTTCTGAGACAGGAGCAGCTGTAAAAATAGCTGCACTTATGCCACTAAAGACATAGAAAAGCCTAAGAACTGAACCCTATGTCAACACAGCTGTTGTTACTTGAAAGATAATCCCTAACCTTTGTAATCTTTCTTGTCTCGTGCATTTTCATACATTCTTAGCGGAGAAAGTTTTGCTTGTCTATCATTGTTTTGGTCACCTTTATTAAGACCATGAATAATTTTATCATTAATAACTTGCATTAGAGAAGTACAAAGTGATGCAAACTTGAGCTGTACATTGTAATAAAAGCAAGATGAATTAAAATGAACTTTCAAGAGTCATATGAAGTCATATGGAAAAGAGACAATGCTCAATGCCAGAGCATGAAAAAGTTCCCAGGTTCAATGCTGGGCAAGCCCAGGTAGAACAGAGAAACTCTAGAGAGCTACTACAAGCTAGCTAAACTGACTCAATGTTAGCTTTCTTTATTTGGAGAAAAATAAAACCACTTAACAGCATTTGTTTCTGCATGACCAGTCAAGGAGAATACCAACCATAACTGGTAGCTGAGATTCTATTATGCAATATGATTTTTTTTTAATCTGTTCAGTTGTGTCTGATTCTCGGAGACTGCCTGGACAAGTCCCTGCTGTTTTCTTGGCAAGGTTTTTCAGAAGTGGTTTGCCATTGCCTCCTTCCTAGGGCTGAGAGAAAGTGATTGGCCCAAGGCAACCCACCCGGCATTGTGCCTAAGGTGGGACTGGAACTCAAGCTCTCCGGGTTTCTAGCCTGATGCCTTACCCACTACACCAAACTGGCTCTCATATAATATGATACCTTTACCTTACTGGTGTACAACTTTTTTGTTCTCAGGAAGGTACTGTGATTTTCTCCTGTTCTCTCCAAATTCTCTTCCAAACAATCTTCCCATTCTCGAGGAAAGATTGAAAGGAGAAGATAGAATTGTTCCTGTTCCATATTCTACTGACAGAAAAAGTGCACAGTAGTAAAAAAGTCTTCTCCCCACTAAACGCAACTTAGATTTCCTTGAAATCTTTAAAAGAAAACTATATCTGCTACAGCCAAGAGACAGAGAGCTCTCACAGTGGAAGACAAATATAATGATGCATATTCCTTGGGCAGATGTTTCATCTATGCCAAGGTTTCATTTTTAAAAATCATCTAAATTAAATTAATTGGTTACCTGGATGCCCAGTAAAAATCAAAAGGAAATTGGCTACACTTCCATGTGCTTAATTGTTCTGCTGTGGCTAAAAGAATACCATGAAGGCATTAAAGTAAGAGAAAGAAATGAAACCACAATGTTGCAAAAATGATCATAAAAATGCTGATTTCCCAAATATGAAATAACTTCAGCCATTACCTGTGAGGGAAAATCAAAGAATTTTCCTCAGATGAAGTCTTCTGAAACAATTGAGATTCATGTTACTGTTGAATTTTAGAAAACGGATTTTGAAGTCAGTTTTCCTTTGGGTGCAGAGAGCTAAATTATGAAAATTGTTCTCACATGTACTTTTTTTACATCAGCAGAGTCTATGAAAAAAATTAAATATTTTTATTCAATATATTTGACCATCAGCAGTGTTTACAAAAGCTTAAGGGATGTTCTTTAATAATTTGTGAGGTAATATTTTGTACAAAAGTGGCCTTATACAATGTATTTAATCATGTTTTCTTTAATGATGCTCAGGTGAAAACCTCTATTTAAAAAAAACCCTGAGAACTGATCAATTTGGAGCATGGAAGGATTAGCAGGGGATGAAATTGATGAGAACTGGTGGCAGGAAGGGAAAAAAAACTCCATAGAAAATGTACACTTCACTGCTGGAAAGTCTATAAGGTTTCCTCCACTTTTTTGGGAGGGGGATAAAAAATTTTAGGAGATGAACACTGTCACTGGGCATTTCTTTTTCTGTTTCTGTAGAAAAAATCCATACTAGTGTTGCCTAATAGGGAACCTGCAGACTGTGAAACAAACATAGGCTGTTTATAGGGCTAAACTGTACATCTCCCTGTAGCAATCTCCTATGAGCTTTCCAAGTTCTGACATCCATCCCCGTGCAGCCAGTGAATCAGCTGGCTGAACAGCCCCCATAGAAGTAACTTAGAGTAAAAGTTGAATTGTATTTCAACAGAACTGAATGGATGAGAGCAACAGGCCAGTTCAGGGCCTTCTATGATAAGCATTAGCTATAGTAAATGAGTGGGGTGCTACATCATTTTTTAAACTAAGTGTAGATGCATAGCTGAGATATCTCATGTGACCTCACACATGCTGGTGTCTTTAGTTTGCAGAAATTTGAATGCCAAGGTCAGCCATGCAGTTCATGTTCTAGGACCTGTAAGCCAAAACTAGTGGCATTTCAGATTCAGATAAGCCTCCAGACTTGGTTAAAGGAAGGGAGATAAGATTCTACCATTTTTAACCTATTACAGGAGATTAACATGTCATGCAAACCTTTCTACTATAACACTCACAACTCTATCATTCTCTCGATGGCTATTGGTACTAATCTATTCAAGGTTAAATGAAGGTTTTCACAGGAAAGATTAGTTTTGAGGTTGCAGGTGAGGCAAGGGGGTGTGGCTATAGCATGCATGCATTCATTGAAACATTTCAGAGAGCAGGGGATTATTAGCCACTTAAGTTTGGTAGAGTGTAAGGAAAACTTCTGTCCAGAAAAAGAGTATAACAACATTCTTTGGACATTCATTCTCATTAGAAGCCAGGGTTTTTAAATATAAATATCTCTTTTTCCTTCAAGGCTTTAGGGTTCAATGCATAGCAAATTCTTCTTGCTGTAGCTTTAGCTGTTTTCCCCATATCCCTTCAATTATTGCTCCCTTTGCATCTGCAGCTACTAATGTGACAAAAACATGCCTGAAACTTTTTTTACTGCAGTAACAAAGACAAATATTGGGATGTTCTATTAATGAAGAGATAATGGAAGCCTTGTGGTGCTTTATGAAGCTGAAATTTAAACCCTTGGTGGCTAAAGAAAGCCCAGAAGGCAGTTTACTCCAATGAGTAGGCCATATTTTTAATGAGAAAAACAGCACAAGACAAGCATTCTCTTGTACTATTCAAGATATTTTAATGAATAATTCTCCTGTTTAAAGTGCATTCTGCCCAAAAGGCAAGTCTGGATGAAGAAGCAAATCACTGACAGGATTTCTTGTGGATTAAACACTATTAACCAGATTTCAAATTGTACCAGGATATTTTTTATTCAGATATTTCTCGGGAAGGTGTGATGACATAAAAATTATGAAAAGTATGTTGAGTGAGGTGTATTAATCTGAATTATATGATTGCATCATTTGCATACTGTTTTCATGGTTGCTATACCTCAAGGATTTAGTAGGGCTGGATAGCTGCTGAAAAGGGCACCACAAATGTATTTATTAATTAATTTATTACAAGGGCTTATATGCTGTTTCAGTTAGCTCTGACTCTGAACAGCATGCATTCTACAATCCAGTAATTGGATTAAAACACAATTAAGGCTAACAGTCAGCAAAAACAGCTAAAATAACAAAACAATCCAGTGTAACAAGCATTACTAAACCCTCCTCATCTCCCAACAGTCCCTGTTGCCATGCTTTCAGGAGTCATTCGGCTATCTGTGACATCCTCAAAAGTCTTTTGGGAAAGCCAGCTCTTTCAGAATAATTGCAATGAAAGGCCTGCTCTTGTTTCAGGGATGTTGTTCCAGAGGGGAATGCCAACATAGTGGATGCTTACCTTTGGAGGCTGTGGTGTCAACATGGACCCAGGGAAGCCGTCTTTAATGGATCTTACCAGATGGGCAGAATCCACTTTGAGAAGACAGTCTCCCAGATACCTGGATCTCGAGCAAAGTTGTGGCATTCTGTACCAGCTGAAGCTTCCAAATGTGGTTTAAGGACAGCCCTATGTAGAGCAAGTTGCAATACTCCAGCCATGATGTGATAAAGGCATGAATGACCATCAACAAATCCTCATGATCCAGGAATAGCCTGATTGTTCTGTGTGCTGGAGCAGCTTCCGTATGAGGAAAAGTTACACTTTGGGGGATGTTTTATAGAGCTCAGCATTGTGTCCATAAGGTAGAAGGGGAATACCTTCACATAATATTAGAACGTAGGATCTTCCTGAAAGGCTGCACATTGGGAGATTAAGGACAGATCAAAAGAAATTGTTCAGACTTTTCAGAGTTAAGCTAAGGAACTGACTGCCACAAAATGTAGCAATTTTCACCTATCTGTAAGGCTAGTAACCTAGTCTATACCTTCTCTATATCACTAAAAAGCATTATATGAAAGCCTGGACTGCCCAAAGCCATGATGTGTACCAGAAGTCAATATCTGTGTGCTTATTTAGTGATGATCAGAGGATATGGAAGATTTCAACTTAGAATGTGAGAGGAGTAAATGATAAAAAGCATGTATTAACAAATGAAATTTAAAGAAAGAAAAATAAACAAGTTGTGGGTTTGTGAAACTAAGAGGAAGGAGAAGGATATAATAGGTCTGAAGGAATGTACAGTAGCTTGATCCTGTGGAGTTGAGCTGATGAATACATGCAGGAAGTGAAGCTGTAGGTTTAATTATGAAAGGGCTAAAATGTGTATCAGAAGGTATGAATTAATCTCAGCTAGATTACTACGGGCATGTATTAAAGTAGAATTCTATAGATTGGAGATAGTTGCACAATGCACCCCGGTCAATTATCAGGGAGGATGGGAGGTGGTCCAAACAGTCAAGATGGCAGATGCAGCATTGTGATCCAAATCTTATCCCTTTTGTATATGTGTCAGTGCAATGCCACATCCACCATCTTACCTGTGTTTTTTTTTACCTCCCCTGCAGACACCATTGTTTGATTGAACGATTAACTGAAGAAAAAAAAAAAAACCTCTGGATGCATACAAAAGAATGATTACTAGAAAAAATTAGGATGAGAAGACAGGAGCTATATAATTTGTATATGTAAAAAAAGGTAATAGCAAGGAATAGCAAGAGAAAGGAACAGTTAAGATTGAAAAGGGGAGAAAATGCAAAGGAATTTTGATGGAAATATTGCTGTTGGAAGGTAAGGAGGTTTAAACAAGTAACCTCCACCAGAATGAATGATTTTTTTAAAAAGTGATCACATTATTTGGGATGTGTCATGTTCACCGTTTCAATGTCTTTGATACATCGTAACATTTCGCATGTCATTAGCAGGATGCGTGTTTCATCTTTCTCGGGAGGATGGGAGTACTTATCTTTTGGCTTTGCTCTGGAATGTATTTGCATTATCTACTATGCTCAAGGTTACTTTCCCAGGCTAGCAACTCTGACGATTGCTAGCACCTGTGCCGGGCGGGGCTGTTACGAGGGAGGCGGGATACGTTTGCACCAAGGGTTTAAGTTTGTATTTGGCGCGCTTTTGCTCATTCTCAGCTTTCTCTGTATTTGCCTTTAGTTCCTTAATAAATCAGATTTCATATAGCAGCCTCTTGTGAGTCTGAGTATTTGGGCTAGGGCAATCATTACAGGATGAAGCGGAAATGAGGAAGCATTTTAGAGATTTTTGTAGCAAGGGTAGCGATGGGCCACAGACAGCCTTGACCCTATGAGCCTTCTGGAAGGCCACTGAAGGCCTGGCTATTCTCCCAGGCACTGGAGCCAAGGTGCTAATGGAGCTCAGGTGTAGCTGCTGTTAGTGAGATATTCTTAGGGGCTTAGTTTGAAACTTCTTATGTTATGGGTTGTGATATTGTTCTGTTTTTATCTGTTCACCACCCAGAGTGCCTTGGTAGATGGGCAGCCATATAAATATGCTAAATAAATACATACATACATTGAACATAAAATTAAAATGAAGGTTGTACCTGCTAGTGTCTAAGAAAAATGGATGAAAAGAATGTTGTAAATGCTGTAAGAATGTTGAAAAAAATTCTTTAAGCCTGCAGGTGTGGAATATGTAACTGTTAAATACTGTTAAAGAAATGCTAAATGTAAACGTAGTTTGCTTATGGAATGGCTAGATGGCTTGTTTAACACCTCAATGAAGACTGAATCTGAACAGAACAGAAACTTTAGAAATATAAAACTATAATATGAATGGCAAGGGATGAGACATCGTGGAGGAGACTGAATCTGTACCTGATGATCAGAAGACACAGATTATTGGTATTTATAAATAGCAGGAGGAAAGGAAAGGAAAAATAGCAAGAGTCAATGCAAAAAATACAGGAGATTCATTTAGTGACAATGTAATGAAGACTTACCTTAAAAATTCAGAGTTGCATTTAATGGCACTTTACTATCCAAATATAAGTTTGATAAATAATTATTATTATTATTATTAATTATTATTATTATTATTATTTGGAAAATCATTATAATTGGAAACCTTATATAGCCTGTGTAGTTCTACTAAGCATAACTCATATTGGTACATTTGGCTTAACATATTGTATTAATCCATCATTGTGATTTTTAGCCATGGTTTATAGTTTATGCAGTGTATAAATCCAGCTATTTGTTGTTTCTCAAACCACTGCTAAAGCAAACCATAGCTCATCTTGGTCTGTGAATCCAGTTACTGACTTAATCTAAAATGGCTGCCACACTAGAGACCATTTTTATGCCATGCAACTGGTTAGTCATCTGGACAGATTCCAGTAAAATAAATGTGAGCTGTACTAGAGACTTTCTAGAGGGTTTTAACCTAAATAATTTCAAAATAATTCTTCATACATTGAAATGAGTCTTTAAAAAAGAATTTAGGGGCACTTTTTTGGCTAAAATATTTTATCAGCACTTTGAAGGCTGCCAAGTTTTATATTTTATCTTTCCTTCAGAAGGAGTTGGCAAGGGGGAAAAGTCATGTTAGTGTATTGAGCAAAGGGAAATGTTCAGCCTTCCCCCTGGCTAGGGGATCATTGACACATTATTTGGAACTATAATGCTCAATTTGTCAAGAACCAAGTGAGAAATATTACCCTTTAGATCATGGGGTAAAGCAAGGTCCATACAGAAGACACAGAATTGAGGGTTGGGGGAATGGGGGAAAAAGAAGGACCACAAGGGAAGGACAAGGAGGCTTCCATAATGAACGATCATTCAACTAGAAAACACTTTTTCCTAAGCTCAATTTTACAGCTATGAATTTCTTCTGCCAATATCTCAAAGCAGCTATCAGAGGAATAACAGTAGGGAAGGGAATGCACAAAATAGATTTGTATCTCCAAGAAATGAGTGAATAATCAAATGCCACTCAGTACTATGTTTCAGTCTGCAAACTACTTTGCTTTCAGGAACATTTCCAATTTGCCATGCCCATTCTGATCCTTTACTTGTCCATCATGGTGGTGAAACTCCTTTGGTCTTCCATATTCACTAGAAGGCCAGTGTTCTGTTGATTTTAAAAGTGAATAGGAGACACTCAGCAACAATGCAACCCAAATAAATATCAAAATAACTAGCCTTGACTTAAAACTTAGCTTTAAAATCTTTAGAGATACTGAATATTAAAAAGTTGATAAAATATTGCTCATTTCAAAAAGCTAATCCAAGAATACGCTTTCATCCTAGGCATGAAGCATTTAAAAATTGCCACTGAAATTCCCCAACTCCATCTCATATGCTAGGAGCGATTTTTACACAACTACTAGAGTTTTCAGAAATGTAAATTTCATCTAGTCTTCACAGTAGCTGACACTTCCTGATTTTTTTTATAATACTCAAGTTACTGACTCAGGGCCAGTTCAACCATTTGGCAGGATGTGGCACCTGCCTTGGCTACTTTAAGGGGGCCAAGGGCCAGGAGTCTCAGATTTGGAGGACAGAGGGATTATGACACATGGTCCTAAGTCAGGCTGTCCCTTGAGGTGCAGTGGGCAAGACAATCTCATGAGGACTATTGAAGAAATGTCCAACTGCCAAGGCTCTCATCTATGAATAGCAAAATGTCTTAAGCCAACCTTAGCACAGCATTACACTGTCACAGAAGTTATTCTGTTCAATTCCAAACATTATTTTCTTGGTATTATAGAGTAGGAGATTGTAATTTAGAGTAGCAGCTCTAAATTGTATACTGTCTATATTACGTTGTACCACAAATTTAAGACCATTCCTTATGTCTACCTTGAGCTGCTTGACTTTGTTAAGGAAACATTTCCTGCTTTTGATGTAAGATCTAATAAACTCCTTGTTTATTAGATCATACATCAGAAAAAGTGTTGTTCTGTGGTTTAGCAGCAGCACATGCTAATAACTTTTTGAATTTGAAAATATGTACATATTCAGTTGAATCACAATCTTCTGCTCTCCTCAGCATTGCTGTTTCTTTCAAGAAATGATTCAAAATCTTCAGATTTCCAGCTTTTAAATAATGCTCATATGATTTATGTAACAAAACATTATATTTTGCTGTACCTTGAAAACAATGCAACAGTTATCACAAGTTACTGTGGATTTGTTAAGAAACAATCTTGCCAGAGTAAACTTGTTTCATTTTGTTATCAGGTATGTTACATAACAGTTTCTGAAGATGCTATAGACATAGTAGATCTTGACTTCAGCTAATCATTTGATAAAGCATCCCTTAACATGCTGGTTAGCAAGCTAGGAAAGTGTGGGCTAGATAGCATGACAATTAAGTGAATACTCATCTGGCTCAAAAAGTGTACTTGAACAGTTCTTATCCAGATTTCTTACCAACTTAGAGAAAAGTATAAAGTGAAATGTCCCAAGAATTAGTCCTGGTTCCTCTACTCTTCAATATTTTTATGAAGGACTTGGATGAAGACATGGAGGAAATGCTTATTAAATTTGCAAATGATCCAAAACTGGTGTGATAACTAATACCCTAAAAGACAGTAATAAAAATTGTAACATTCTTGATAAGTTAAAGAATTGGGCTGAAAGTAGCAGAATGAAATTTAATAGTGGTAAATTCAAACACCTTTACCCTTTCTTGAGGGAAATCTGGTTTGTTACTAATACTTGTGAAAGATCTTGGAATAATTTGTTGCAAACTGAATATGAGCCAACAGTGTTATAAGACTGCAAAAAAAATTTAGGCAGCGGCAACAGAAATGAGGTTTCCAAATCACACAAATGTTTCCACTTTATTCTATCACGCTCATACCCCATCTTGAGTACTGTGTGTAGTTCTGGGTACACATTTCTTTAGGAAGGGTTCAGAGAAGGCAATGAATATGATCAGGGAACTGGAAATGAACTCCTATGTAAAGAGACTGGAGGATGTTCAGCCTTGAGAAAAGATGATCAAGAGGGATTATGATAGCACTTTTCTGAAGGCTGAGATGTATTCTCTCTTGTTCAAGGGTGCAGGACACAGAATAATGGATTTGTTACATGAAGGCAGATTCTAACTGAATGTTAGAAAAAAACTTCTAACAGTGACAGCAGTTTCACAATGGAACCATTTATTCAAAGAGATGGTGAGCTGGATATGTTCAAGTGAAAGCTAGACAGCTGCTTGTTGGGGTGGCTTTAATTTGAATTTCTGACTGACTTGGACTTGCAGGTCTAAATAGCCCCCTCTAATTCTGTGATTCCATGATATGTATCTGTCATCTTTTTAACACAGATTCTTCACAACAGCAGATCAAGAATTTTGTAACAAACATTTCTGAATGTATGTTGCATGTTTTGAATGCCATATATCTAATCTATGCTTTACATGGTAATTTTACATTATCCAGACTTTTGTATTTTACAGAATTTCTAAACCACTATCCTGAGCACAAAGGCATATAGTTTGTAAGATGCAATTTATGCTCTAAGCCCACTGCCTTGGTCTAACAATCCCTATCCATCTATATGATGACATAAATAGATTTCTTCTCTGTGTTTGTGACATATGATAATTGGAGGTCAAACCGTGGAAGCATTAATATGGTATAGCTTGCAATATAGGAATTCCCAATTTATTACAAGTTCAATTTTGCTTCCCAGTCTTCAATCTTACGTTCACTTAGTTTGGAACAAGAGCCACTGAATTCAGTGGGATATACATTATTTTCTCATAAACCCCTGTAAAATTTCACTGAACATTTCAAAATAAATCATGAACGTATGAATTGCAGTGACTACATTTTTTATTCAGTCATGAATTGAGCCTAACTTCCTTCCAATTTAATGAGAAAGATAAATACATATCCCTGGGGATTGCAGTGTTGATTCAGTCACCATCTTGTTCCTTCTTTCATTCACTGATTTACCATTAGATGTGACTGAAGAAGCAGAAGTTGGAGGAGGAAAAGACAATAAGTAGCAAAGTGTTAAAAGATAGCTGTGTGTGCCAGACAATCAGTTCTCCATCCCCTCAACTAGCCTAGGATAGTGGAGAATATTATCCTACTGTCAACCCTGAAGTATGTTTTAGCTACCAATCACATCAATATCTATCAATGCAATGAGGAATTACATGTTCCTCTAGGCAGGAAATAAAGGACTCAATATTCCTTTGTCAGGAAAATGCCTTGGGTCAGCCCTTTACTCTTAGTCTGCTTGCATTTCCCTTTTGCATCTTTACTGGTTAAGGATGACACTGATATTACCGCTCCTGTTGACCACAAAAAAATCTGAAATTAGTTGATATAGAACCAGTATTTCATGTGACATCTAAATTATAGTTGATTTTTATAAGACCAGGAAAGGCAATTATGTCAAGATGGTTCCTAAATCTCTGATCAATAGAAAATGTAAACCTTTTTCTCCTGACTTGGTCCTTCCAATGATAAAATAAAACCTATCATTTAAAAAAAAAAATCAGCCTGAGAACTGAAGCTGTTTCCTTATTTCATGCCCTGCTTAAGTTCCCTGGGGATGACAGATTAATTTAATTAGTTTTATTGAACTGCCTAGTTGCTTTTATTGGCAAATCCACTCATATGAGGCCTCCTACAAATTTCTCAGGAGGATAACACAATCCTATTGGCCCATTTTTTAAATTAAAGTAAATTTATTGCCATGCCTAGTGTTATTTTCAGCTGTAGTCTCTGCCATTAAAGTTACACTTGTACAGTGCCTTCATGGCCACTTAGACTGAGAATTTTAAAGTTTGATTCGCTGCTTTCTGCCAACACCCCCATCCCTATCCCCAGCATGGTTAGCAGATAATAAGAAGCAAATAGATATTGCCAAAGAGACTGTGAACTAAAAACACTGCTCAAAATTCACTAGGGAATTAAATGATGCTGACCAAAACAGCACAGCAGATGCCAATTGAATGCCACCTGGAAACAGTATAGTCAGTAAGTTTCCAGCTTCCTGTTTTGTTTTTCTAAGCAGACCGTGCAAAATAACACAGTTTTGTTATGTGTTATTTTGCACGGCATTTAAATAACGCCTACTGTCATGCAAGTGCCACTTGTTACTTAGAGAACCTTCTATAGCCATCAAAGCATCATTGTCCCAGTGATAAGTACTATCTTTATATCACTTCAGTAATGGCTGGGTGACTCTAGAGCAGTGTTTCCCAACCTCAGCAAAATCAACATGTGTGGACTTCAACTCCTAGGATTCTTAGCAATGGCCATGCTGATGGAAGAATTCTAGGAGTTGAAGTCCACCTATCTTCATTTAGAAAAACACTCTAGAGCAGTGTTTCTCAACCTTGGCAGCTTCAAGATAGGTGGACTTCAACTCCCAGAATTCCCCAGCCAGCCTGGTAAGTTCTATATAGCCACCCTGGCTGGGGAATTCTGGGAGTTGAAGTCCACCCATCTTAAAGTTGCCAAGCTTGAGAAACTGCTCTAGAAGATGCTAAAGGAACTAGAGGGGAAAGGCCTCCAGTACAATGATAGTAGATCTCTAATTGTAACATTTCAGATCAAACAATATAGAATTTCCCACGGAAACTAAAGGCAAATTGCCTCTAAACTAGAGAGGAACAGCTAAATTTTGGATTATCATTGGCAGTATCTCTAATCCAGTTTGGACTATGATTGCTTGATGTCCAATAGGGTTTTCAACATCAAAATCACTATACATGGAGGAAGTTGTTGCATCCTCAGATATTTTGGGCAGAGATTTTTTTTCCATTACAGCCCCCAAAATTGTCATGATCCCATCCACAGCCTAATAGTATAGTGAGTAACTACACATAAAGATGGTGAAGTATTATGTTTAAGATCACAAAGAGTCCCTGATTCAAAGTTTAGTTCAGCCATGAATTGCACTGTTGCTCTACAGTATAAGCCACCTGCAATTACATATCTGTAAAACTTGGAAGGGAAATACTATATGTTATTATCAAACTGGAACACTAAATAATGGGTCCATGAATTTGTTCACCTTGTGCAGCCATCAACAGAAATGAGCCAGAAATAAGATGGACAACTATTGAGGTGAAAGATCCATGGAAATTTGGGGATCAAAAGGTTAAGTTTGAGTAGAGAAAAAAGTAAGCAGAGAACCATTTCCTGATTATGGAGGATGAAAAGGTTTTGAAACATCTTTGAACTCTGGGAGGAAGGTGAGAGATTATCTGTCTCTTTCGTATGTGCCAGTAAATATGAGCACAAAGTTCTCAAATGAGCACTAGCGTATCAGCACAGCCAGCATACATAATCAAGCTGTGCAAAAAAAAAAAAAATAGGTAGAAGGCTTTTCTTATTTGAAATTTGCCCCATTGACAGAAATGAAGCCTGACAGTGTTTTAAAGGTCTACCCACTACATACATATGTACACAAACTATTATTTATCTGGCAACAATTTCTGCCAGGGTCACAGAAAGCTTTCTCATACTGAGCTAGACTATTAGTCCATTCAGCAAATTCTTGCCTACACCAGCCTTTCCATTCTGACATCCTGCAGATATACTGGGACTACAATTCTCTGTTGCTCATTCTGGCTGAAAATTCTAGAGGATATCGTCTCACACCGCTGGAGGGGACCAAATTGGGGAAGACTGATGTACCTGATGGACAACAGGTTCCATCACTTTCCAGGGATTGAATCTGGGACCTAACCATTTATGTTTGCTGAAGATTAAAGCTATCTCTTTCTTATTCATATTGAATCATCTGGCTGATATTGTCTGGGCTTAGAAGCTAACCACAGTCTGACTTTAGATTAGTGCTTGAATGGGAGATTTCCAAGGAATACCATAATGGTAGGCTAGACTGGGTAGTGAAAAAAACTTCCTGGAAGTAAGCAATATCAAGCCATTTCTACACTACTGCCAGAAACACTACATGAATGTGTCTATGAAGTCACCAGAACTCAAGTCTGACTTGTAGGAAACTTTATATTGATGTCTGTAAAGAAACAGATGCAAATTATTATTTTTTTCCCTGAAGATACAATATAGTTTTGCTCTAAAGATTGTGCTGCTGAAGTCAGCAAGGTCAGAAACAAAGGGTTAGAGCATACATGTACAAAGAAAATATACTCAGCTCCATTGCCCTCCATCGTCTTGCCTTATGTGTTTAAGAAAGCACATGTAGCAGAAGATGGAGTTCTTCATGCTGTTTTTTAATTAATATTTTCCTTTATTAGGTTTTTTCCTTTTGTGGTTTTTTTTTTATTTTATCTTATTTTGAAGTGAACTCATTTGATGATGACCAGTTCTTTAGCCTTCAGTTATCTACTCTTCATTCCCCTAAAGTGTTACATTTATCTGCCAATGGAAATATCAAGTTAGGAACAAACACTGTTTACTTTCTTGTGACATCTTTTCCTCCCCTTGATGCCCTCCACATTTTTTTTTCTTCTTCGGTGCTTGACATGAGTGACTGAGGGCTGAATCCTGCCTGAAGGACAAGGACAAGCAAGGTGCTAAGCGCCAATCAGTAGAGCATGCCATATGATGTTACTGGAAAACACATTGCTTCTGGAATACAATGAAGACATTACTCTTCATAGAAGGTGATTGGCTAAGATGGACCTGCCATGGTAATTTTCAAAGGCTGATTTAAAGAGTTCATCTGCTCAACACTTTTCCCTGTGATATGCCTGAGATACAAGAACTTTTCCGAGAAGACTCCGGATGGGATATGTGGAGACTGCTTGGAACAAGGCAGGAGATCACACAATCTAAAATTCAGTGAGTTGTATTTAAGAGTGGAGAAGTTCAAATGCATGCAGAACTTTTTGAAATGTATACCTAAATGTTTTAAAAAAGGCATTTTGAAATTTTAAATATTGTGCTTCTTACAGCCCGACTTACCAGAAAGATTCTCTGGGAAGCAAACCCATTAGAAGCCCTGCATACCATTCTGGGTTGCAAACCCATTCTTTCCTAAGCATTCAGTCCATTGCTTTCTGCCCTTATTTTCTTTTCTCAACCCATCTTCTCTTGTAGAAATTTAGACTGTAAGTTCATTGACTCAGAAATCAGTTTGAAAAGTGCTAGGACAGCCTTTCAAGCAGTTAAGAGCAATCTTCATCAGCTTCCTGTTTTGCAAACCCAAATATTGACCCAGCTGACTACAACATGGCTTGAACATTGATTTTTGTGATATGATGGGTTTGATGAATATCCCCAGCTGTGATATTTCTATATCTCTGTGTATTGTTTGCCTTCACCCAAGGCACATAATGGCTGGGATCATTAGTTAAACACAGCCAATTATTATTATTATTATTATTATTATTATTATTATTATTATTATTATTATTATTATTTATCAAATTTGCCACCTCCCATCTCCTCTGAGCGGAGGAACTCTGGGTGGTTTACAATATAAAACAATAAATATATAATAAAATTTCAATATAAAACATACTATAAAACAATTTCACAGAACTACCAAATATAATAAAATCCTGATGGCTATGGTCTAATTCAGTCATTGTATAGGAGGGGCACTTCAAGGCACTAGCCAAGTATGACTATTCTCCTCCCTGCCCCAAGCCTGGTGGCAGAGCCAGGTCTTCAACTTCCTCCAGAAGGCTAGGAGTGATGGGGCTAATCTCACCTCTGGGGGCAAGATGTTCCAGAGGGCAGGTGCTACTGCAGAGAAGGCCCGCCTCCTGGACCCACCATATGGAATTCTCTTATCGGCGGGGTCCGTAGCATGCCCTCTCTGCATGATTGTGTGGGATGGGCTGATGAAACAGGGAAGAGGCAGTCCCTCAGGTAACCTGGCCCCATGCCATGTAGGGCTTTATAGGTGATAACCAACACCTTGAATTGGACCCAGAAGCAGACTGGTATCCAATGCAGCTCGCGTAGCAAAGGTGTTATATGCGCCTTTCTAGGGGCGCCAAAAATAGCCCGTGCAGCCGCATTCTGGGCCAGCTAAATCTTCCGCATACTCTTCAAGGGTAGCCCCATGTAGAGCGTATTCCTCCAGCCTCCTCTACAGGCTGTGTTTATGACTTACTTCCTCCAAAGTAAGCTATATCATATGGAGGCCAGCTTCAATAATTTAATAATGATCTGTTAATATTAAGATGTATCCATAGCTATGGATCTCAAATAGAATCAAATCAGATCTAGAGAATTAAATCTGACCCACCAGTTACAATTTACTAGAGCTCTTTGATTTATTGGAACATATCATGAATTTTAGTGCAATGTTGGTAAATATTATTGCATATTATTAAAACTAACTATTAAAAAAATAATTAAAAATGATCCTGACATAATGAAAAAGTTCACTGTCTAGCCAGCTAGGTAAGTTGAAATTCTAATCCATTTTAACTTAACCTTGCTGGCTACTTATTGTTTTCATTCATTATGATAGAAATTAGAATCCAACAACATTTCTCTAATCTGGTCCCTCCAAACAAGTTGATTTTCATCATATCATTTCAAAGATCCCAACTTCATTGCTAGAAAATATCAGAACTGAAATCCAACTGATTTGGAAGAAGGCTGGATTGGAAAAGGCTGGTCTAGAGTGCTAAAAGCACTCCATCTTGCACTAACAAACAATGGAGACACATTCTTGAAATATTCATGTATGATAACAGATGTCTATCCTTTCTTTCTTCCAAGGATTATCACAGTTTATTCTTTGTAGGACCTTTACTGGTAGCTTAGGGCCCATAAGTAGAAAATCAGATAGCTTATTTAATTAACTCTGTGTGGTAGGTTGCACTGAAAGAAAAACATTGGTAAAGAGTAACCTAGTGTGGTGGTATGTGGGAATGATCTTGGGAGACAGGTGGAGCCTCAGATTGGACAACAGTCAGACAAATGGCAGCTGAGTCCAGAAGAGGAATGGATATCTCAATGAAAGCCATTGAATGAAATATTTCAGAAGGGACTGTTTCTAGTTTCTTGGTCTGTAAAGGTGAGGGGGGAGAGATGTACTTTCAGACTTGCAAGATTATGTTAATGTAACTTTACAGTAAAGGTAAAGCTAGTACTTCTGGGTGTGCTTCTTGTCTGGACTACCTTGCAAGGCTGACACATAGGGAGCTCCACAATCCACTAGGAACTTGAAGCTAGGACTATCCAGTCCAAATCCAACACCTTGATGGATATACTATGTAAGGTCTAAGCACACAAGCCATTCAGTAAGTCTGGGTGGGAATTTGAATGCAGGTGCCCAAGTTCACATTTACAGTGGTATAATGTTATGTTCTCAAAATAGGATGAAACAGGACTTCTGACTACAGCACCAACTGAAAGATGATGTTGACAGGAAAAAAATAAACATTGTTTTGAATGATTTTTTAAAAAAACAGAATACTTTTTTTTAAAGTTTCACAAAAACAAAGATAATATTAATCTCTCTGGGGACTGACTGTGCAGATAATCATTCACCAGACCATCAGAGTGGTTTATGCAAATACTAGTGGTTTTGCAAGAGGAAGAAATGTTGTTTTATTTTTCATTACTGTTCCGTTATTATAGTCATTACTCTAAATACCATTCATTGTGTGCTACTCGCTTACAGATTTTTATGAAAGAGTAATTGTTTTGACATATGAGTATCCAGCCAATAATAAATAAAGCAATTGCAAACATTTTGCCCTTATATACCACCTCCCCTTAGAAAATGTGAAAGAGCACATGTAGTCCTGAAAATTACACCTTGTGCTGTCTCTTGGATGCCAACCTTTATTATCCTCCCTGATGACTGTTGTTACAAAGGATGGCTGCATTTAAAGGAAGAGTTTGTACACAGCACATAAAATGTAGGCTATTACCATTGCATGTTCCCAGTCATTGTGTACCAGGCCACTAACTTTCTTGGGTGGAAGGCAGAGTTGTTCTTAGCTCAACATAGTCCACAAATAAGTTTTAATTTTTTCCAGTACAGTGAATGATATTTGTTTACATGGAAGGAAATAAAAGGAGGGTTAGGAAACACCAGTGGATGTCACTTAAAAATTTCCTTGGCCCCTATGCCTTATCCCTAGCAACTGAGACTCAAACCAGTTTAACCTGCATTTACAGTTTATTTCTTGGACTCTAGATGAGGCATGTGAAGATAATAGTTTCAGCTCTACTGGTAAATCTCAAATGATTTGCGGATCAGCAAGGATTTCTGATCCCCCATATTCATTCTCTTCACAATCCTAAATTATACTGATGAACTGAAGAAATCTTGAGATAGCTAGAAGTGTGTATGTGTGAAAGAACAGGGTTTACTCAGGAGTGGCATACTAATGCAGACCCCAATGTTCTCAGACTTACCTTCCCTATTCTGAATTTGCTGGAAAAATAGCAAAATATGCAGGAACAGGTTCTACTTACGTTCATATGAATACAAGTGGGACTGTTTATATGGTTAGAAGTGAACCTGCACACAGATGTGGGGAAGAGGGACATCAGATATGACCATACGCTTCTTAGATGCTGGCTTAAGGTTTAACAATAGACTTTCAGATGTTTATTCTAATTCTTGATGAGGGAAAACAAAATCCTGAATATAAGAATAGAGAAAATTCAGGCTAACAATGTATGAATTAGTAGGACTCTAGTCCACATTAGTTGAACAGAATTCTCAAGCCTTTAACTGTTTACAATTCTAAAAAACCAGAAAATTGATAAGTGTATAAGTGAATGAACTGTTACCAATTGCTTTTAAGTAGATGGGCTCTAGGTGATCTTTCCTCTAATTTACATACAGTAGTAGTTTCTTAATAATGCCTTTGTTACCACTGTAAACTCTCTTTAAACATGACCACCATTGTTTATATGCAACTTTCAGAAGAGTACATTCTTTTTCAGAGATGGATTTTGCAGAGCCCTTTATTGGAGAAAAATGTCAGAGCAGATTTCATTTTACACTACTGTCCATACCTCAGTCAAATCTGTGACACAAATCTGCTCATAACAGATTCCATCATGACTTCTTTTGTCCCCGGTTCATGAGCAATTGTTGTTGTTTATTTGTTTAGTCGCTTCCGACTCTTCGTGACTTCATGGACCAGCCCACGCCAGAGCTTCCTGTCAGTCGTCAACACCCCCAGCTCCCCCAGGGACGAGTCCATCACCTCTAGAATATCATCCATCCACCTTGCCCTTGGTCGGCCCCTCTTCCTTTTGCCCTCCACTCTCCCTAGCATCAGCATCTTCTCCAGGCTGTCCTGTCTTCTCATTATGTGGCCAAAGTATTTCAGTTTTGCCTTTAATATCATTCCCTCAAGTGAGCAGTCTGGCTTTATTTCCTGGAGGATGGACTGGTTGGATCTTCTTGCAGTCCAAGGCACTCTCAGAATTTTCCTCCAGCACCACAGTTCAAAAGCATCTATTGTCCTTCTCTCAGCCTTCCTTATGGTCCAGCTCTCGCAGCCATATGTTACTACAGGGAACACCATTGCTTTAACTATGCGGACCTTTGTTGTCAGTGTGATGTCTCTGTTCTTAACTATTTTATCGAGATTGATCATTGCTCTTCTCCCAAGGATTAAGCATCTTCTGATTTCCTGACTGCAGTCAGCATCTGCAGTAATCTTTGCACCTAGGAATACAAAGTCTTTCACTGCTTCTACATTTTCTCCCTCTATTTGCCAGTTATCAATCAAGCTGGTTGCCATAATCTTGGTTTTTTTTTTGAGGTTTAGCTGCAAGCCAGCTTTTGCACTTTTTTCTTTCACCTTCATCATAAGGCTCCTCAGTTGCTCTTCACCAAAAGAAAGTTCCTTTCTTTTCCCTCATCAAGAATTAGAATTAAAATGTGTTTATCTCCCTTTATAAGCACACAGCATGTGCTGAGGCACAAGAAAGACAATCTGTGATATTTATAATAAAAGGGGTGCTTTCCTCACCTACTAACTGAGAACATAACTTTGAGCATATCAGAATGTCATCCTGACCAAACATCCTCACCTAGAGCCCATCTACTTAAAAGCAATTGGTAACAGTTCATTCACATATACACTTATCAATTAAGCAATACATAATGTTATATAATCATGAGCAATACATAATATTATATTCTGTGTTGAATAGCAGGTACTACAAATAATAGATGTGAATGTTGCTTGCTCTCTGAATGATATGGCACACTATTTGGAGACAGCTTGGAATGGAGCAGCACAGGTATCTAAGTAAGTAAGTAATAACTTTTTACCCCTTAAATTTTACTCTTCTTTTGAAGCAGAAAGTAAGTCATTTTGTCCAGAAGAATGGAGAGAAAGAACAAAAAATACATTGTAGTAGACTTAGACCATATTCCTAGACATTCTTCTGTTGAATTCAGTGGGACTCACTTTTAAGTAAATGATTTTAAGAAAAGAATATTTTACCTAAATAAACTTTTCTGGCAACAGGCTAATTAAGCTGAATTATTAATTTTTATTTAATAAATTGATAAGGCCACCCATCTCATATACATGACTCTGGGCGGCTAACAATTAAATATTGATTTGTAAGTGATATCAAGCAGTATAGTGAATCATTAAAATATCATGTTATAAGCTAATTGAGACAAGTAATTGTAATCAAATCTATTAGTTGTTCTTGCAAAACTATATATGTTTGGTCAGGATGACATTCTGATATGCTCAAAGTTATGTTCTCAGTTAGTAGGTGAGGAAAGCAACCTTTTTATTATAAATATCACAGATTGTCTTTCTTGTGCCTCAGCACATGCTGTGTGCTTATAAAGGGAGATAAACACATTTCTGTACCAATTTTGGGCCCTAGGATTTGCTCTCACAGTGCCCCTCTTAGGTAAGTTAGACTGAAGGATAGTGACTGTTCCAAGACCACTCAGTTTCATGTTCTACACACAGATGGTAGATGAAGTGACAGCTGTGTACCCAAACAAATTGAGAAACAGAGAGTCAGGCTCATCCACACAGCAGTCTTAAACCACTTCCCTCTTGTGCAGAAGCTTCTTCCTTCACGCTCTGTCCGACCCATGAATTATGTTCCTTTCTGCTGGCTGTTTTTGAAGACATGTAGTTTGCAATTATCCATCTTTTCCTTGAGCCTGGCTCTCTTCTGGACAGATGTTTACCAGTCTTACAGTGGACTAGATAGTTTTACCATTCTTGCTGCCAGATGAGATAGAAGGAGAAACTCACCAAGCGGTTGTCTGTTCCACTGGTTTCAGTTTTCCACCATTTCACTAGACCACCAATGAACTGATAAAACAAAACAAAAACAAAGCAAAACAAAGCAAAAAGCAGTTTTAATGTCCAATCATTTCACAGGGTGGACTTGGGTGTTTTTAGTGAAGCTTAAATGAGTTTAGTTTAGCTCACCATTTGACTGTTCCACCATGGAGGGAGTGGGGAGCAATCCAACAGTTAACCAGACTTCTCTGACCAACTTTTCCTTGCCCAGACCATGGCTTTAAATGGAAGGAACCTTCCCAAGTGGCTAGGCAGCCCAGCAGCCTAGGACAAAATGGCTGTGGGAGATGGTGACCCAGAGGGAGATAATGAATTTATTATGCCCATCAAAAAAATGAAACACGGCAGGCAGATTGCACTGTATGGCTTTATAAATAGAAGTTGAAATGCACCTAGAGGTTCTCCAGTCTGACTTCTGCTCAGTGCAGGATCCACTAGTGCATCTAATTAGTGATAACCAGTTGAGATTGGAAAACATTTTTTTTTTAGGCAGAGCAAGAGAAAATGATTGGAGGCTGCATTCCCAGCCAGGGCAGGACAGGCTGAGGACAATGTTATGTATTCCTATCCTTCAGAAATGCTAGGTGAGCTGTCCTCATGTTGGGTCAAGCAGGATGTGCAGACAGGCTATTCAGAACCAACCATCATTTGAATCAGCTAATAGCCACTCTAAAAGTGTCAGGTGTATCTGGCCTTGGTAGTTATCAATATTTAAATTAAAAGTATTTGATATCTAAGTCAACATTTTTTACCACTGTTGGGTTGAAGTGCTCTCCATTCATCCTTGAGTTGACAGAAGGCAACACTGCAGGAAATCTGCTGTCCCCATTGTTTATTCCTATCCTGCCTCTACTACCTTTGTTCCCAATCCATCAGTCACCTAACTTCCATACAAGGTAATGGGTGATAAACCTTTTCTACATCATGTGGCGGCCTTTGGTTGGTGTCAGATAGAGGAGAAACAGATGCTTTAATAGCAGTACAGCTAAAGACAAGTTAAGATTATTTCTGGAGACAGTCTGGGGATAAGATGAAGGCAACATCCTGGGGAGATGGGCCTGTTTGTGCCATGAAAGTGAGAAAATCAGAGGCAGATTCCACTTGTGAAAATGGGGAGAATAATTACTGAATTAAGAAGTATTACTTTCAAAGCAACAGATGGGGTAGAGAGAGAATAGCCCTGAATGCTTGTTTTTCTGTCAAGTGGAGCCAAAGTTAATGTGCACACACATTTTGTTTCTTTGTTTGTTTGGTTAACAATTCTCAAGGACTACAGGGATAACAGGTAGTACAATAATGATGTATCTATGTGTATCTATTGGAGCTGTTCACCCAAATACATTTTCTGGGCAAGTAGGTAGATCATATCAGGGGGCAGGGATGTGCAGTGCAAGCTCATGCATATCTGGATCATGTCCTATGTTTTGGAGTACTCAACAGCACAATCCTTCATATGCCTATAGTAAATCCTATTAAATTTTCCTACGTCTTATATAAGAGGACATAGGAATCACCTCATTTATTCTAGTGAGTCTTAGCTGTACTTGATCTTGTAGATAGCACCACTTTTCTCTTCTGCATGACATTTCATTAATCAAATGTGCACAATTTTCCAAAACTTGTTAATAATAATAACAGATCTTATTCTAAAGTTCTCTTAAGTATGGAAAATAGTGTACTCGAAGATCTGCAGAGAAACTGAAAATGATTCACTGAAGCAGAAACTACTTTCTTTCCTCTGAAAAATATGCATTTCGCTGCTCATCCATCCATGTTCCTTGTAATGAGGTTACTTGAGGCTATCATTCATTAAGCTTTGCTGATCATCAGCAGATTGTGCAGAATCAATTTATGTGTCTCCAAATGAGAATCTTCCTCCCCATTGTTTAAGTCAAATAAAGAATGCCATAACTGAGGTCAGTTGAGGATTAGCATGCTTTCAATTACACAGTTATTAATTCCATTAAACACTGAAAAATGTAGCATAGCCCTGGCAACACATTACCAATTTATATGTGGTGTACTGTAACATTATGCCATGGTTCTTTAGTCAATACATTTTAGCTAGCAGCAAAAACAAAATAAGCAAAATAAATACTTGGATATCCAAGTTAAAACAAGTTATGGGGGAAAAAAACCCTATACATTTATGGTCTACATATTTTGAACAAAGGGCTCATCCTCATTGATTCACCTAACCATGGGATGTTCTTATAACTCTGCCTTGTTTCATCCCCAGCCCACAGTGGAGTCAGCTGAAAGTTGTCTTCTCCTGTTCCAGGAGAAAGTGGTGTTTTTCCTCTTGTTCAGATACATCTTTTGTCAGGGACACGATCTTGGGCACTTCACTGATGATATGGCTAATGACATAGGGATAGGATGTGCCCAGCTCCTATTGGTCACCTCGGGTCGTCTCTAGACATTTTGATGCCCTAGGAAAGTCATAGTCTGGCATCCCCTATGGTATGGCTCACATTTTGTTAGGAATTTCAAAAAGGTACTCTCTTGTTTCTTTTTCTCTTTGAGTTCTTGAGTTTTACACTTATGATTTAAGCCCCATTTTTTTTTTCTCAGACATTTTCACCCTATTTACACAGTAATTGTAATTACATCAGGACCCACTGTTGCCATATAATTCTGCAAAATTATATTTAACCCTCAAGCAGGCACGCATTGTTACTTCTTTTTGCTTTTTTATTGTTTTTCAGAAGTCTTTTCAGTTTTGGTGCCCTCTAAAATTTGGCATCCCTAGGCTGGTGCCTACTCAGCCTTAGCCTAAAGCTGCCTCTGTTAGACACAATAGACTGCAATGATTCCACTTCCTCCCTTCTAGTCATTGGACACTATTCTGTGTGGCGATTCTGCTTGGGCTGTGAGAGAGATAGGACATCTGGCATTGAAAAGACAGCAGCCTGTGTAATGCCTGGCTGATTCTTTCCAAAGAACTTGTGAAGTATTAAGCAGGTTCCTTATATACACAGATTTAGCACCCCTTGGGAAATGTTATGTTGAAGTTCCCTCTCAGTTCACATCTTTCAAATATGCGACCTCCCAGTCAAGCTAGCAGGCATGGAGGATGGCTGTAGAGAGACAAAATGGTTCTGATAACCTGACACCAGGTGTCTGGAGGGGAGTTGGGCGGGGGGGGGGGTGTGGAATGATGAAAGCAGTGCCACATCAACCTGATACAAGCTCCACCCTTTTATACATATGTCATGACATCACAAAAGGGGTGGGGCTTTCATCACAACATGGCAATGTTGCTTCTATCATTTTGACAGAAGTGCTGAATCCTGCCATGCCTGTAATGCTTATTTAATTCATAAAAGACTATAGAAAATTTCACTTGGATATTAGAAACAGCCAAAACAATGCCTAGTTGCTCATTCCATGTTCAAGGTATAAAATCTAAAATCTTTGTATGGATTCTTAAGATGAAGAAATATGGACATAGCAAGCAGAAATTTTGAGAATCATTTACTTTACAGGTATATATATCACCTCCCTATTAAGAGACTCAGCATGGTATAGCAGTTAGGTTAGCACCAGATTCAAGTCAGCCCTCAATCACAGAAGCTCATTGACTGACTTTGGGCAAATCACCTTCTTTCAGACCAACCTGCCTTACAGGGTTGTTGTGGGAAAAATAGGAGGAGTGCGTGCTATGTATACCTCCTTAGGGGAAGGAAGGAAGGAAGGAAGGAAGGAAGGAAGGAAGGAAGGAAGGAAGGAAGGAAGGAAGGAAGGAAGGAAGGAAGGAAGGAAGGAAGGAGCTTTAGTGTAAAGTGTAAACAACCTACAGTAGTCATGCTGTACTGCTATCTTTAGGGCATCTAAATGTATTGTTGTGTCTTTACTCTTAAGAGTATTATGGAAATATGCCTTTTCTGAATGCTCAGTGATATATTTTGTATATGTATAATTTTCTGCTACACTCTGTTCAAGGTATAAATGAATTCTCAGCTTTTTTTTAGCCCCTTGTAATAGAGACATTATATCTGTTGCCACGTTTTTCTAAAAGAAATACTTTGCATTACTATATAATCCAAAACAGAACTATATCTCACATAGTTTTCTGAAATCACTGCAATTTTTCAAATCATCCAGGCTGTCATAAAGTTATAATTTTCCAGGTAGAAAAATATCCTAAGACTAGTTGTTTTTCAGGATTCAGGGCTGGTAGCACCTGAAAGGGTTAAAGTTGTAAACGGGTGGTAAGTTTCCTTCTACACCATCTGAAGTGGGGGAAATGGCCACAGTCAGTTAGTCACATCAATCAGGAAGCCCTCAAGAGCACATCTGCAGCTAAATAAACACTTTTCCTGCCTGCCTCATTTCTGTGCCACAAAGCAGTCCAAGAAAGATCCACAAGTATTGACATTTGAGTCTCTGTTTTTGATGCAAATATAACAATACGAAGTAAAACTCTACATCACCCAGGTAGGTCCCAAAACTAACATATATGCACTTTTTGTAGGGGGGAAAAAAACCTATTTCGAGAAATGATATATGCATGTTTCAGCAAAAGGAGAGGAACATCAGAGTAGCCAAAACCTGGAAAAGGATTAAAAAGAACTTGGACGCATTATCTTAAGCAGTTCTTTATAAAACCAGCCAAGATTTACTCAATAAATCTTAGGATTTAAAAAAAAAATCATATTGTACATATTATTAAATCTATATGGAGTCATACTTTCATATAACTGTATACTAAACACACATGGGCACACTCACATATCATATCGTGCATTCTTTGGCACCCAATGATGTCCAGTATTTGTAACTTGCCAGACTGGAGTTACATGTTGTTTAATATATTCCATGTATTTTTTTTCCTCCTTTTTATGTTATATTTATGTTTTTGTGATTAAAAAAAGCTTTTAAGAAAGTTTAAATTTAAGAAAGTAAACCTAAATCCATTTGGAGTTCACTACTTTTAAAGGTCATCGTTTGCAATATAGCAGGAGAGTTACTTACTCTACCGTACTAACCTGCCGTTCTTCTCTATCCATTTCCTGTTAATAGCAGGCTTCTAGGCAAGGAGGAAATAACTTCAGCACCTGGATCACAATTGAAAGGTATCATCTTTTCTTCATTATTCATGCTGTTTTATATTTTTCATGTGCACACTGCAGTATTTTTCAATTTATTAGACATTGCAATTAACCGGTTGGTCCTATTTGCCAAAAACAGCAGGAGAAGTTCTTAAGTACTTTGAACCTCAAATACAAGCACTATCAGAACAAACAACAGTGTATATATCTGTTGTATCAAACACCTGGTATGTATGGAACCCATGAATATTAAATATAGTTGTGCATAAGACTTGTGAGATCATGAGAACTAACATTGGGAATGGAGGTTTAGGAATGTTAAAGACAGAGATAATCATCCATGTTTAAGTTAGAAAGAAGAAGACAATTCTATGACTGTCTTCTAAACATTTAATTGATTTGTTTTCTATGCATGACTTTAGTGAGGAATGTATTTTTCTCCACTGACTTTTTTCTGGAAATATTTCATATGTACACGCACACACACAAACATGGGCTCGTGCATACTAAATTCTTCAGGGACTGATATGCTGAATACAGGACAGCTGCAGTCAAAAAATAAAAGAAAGTTACGACTGTCTATGTATGTGAGCACATAATGGTGCCAGGCCATCACATCTATTTGTTTTGGGTTGCTGGGAGCCAAATGGTTGCACTCTCAATAATTGCTGCTCTGCATCCAGCTTGCCATTTAAAGTGACTCTATGAGATACTTCTAATAGGTAAGCTGGTCACATGCATACTTGTTAAATAAGTGCAGTTAAAACTCAGCCATGGAGGACTGGAAGTAAGGAATTTGCAATGTATTTTAGCCTGTGTTAAACAAAAGCTAAGAGTACATAAAACTATAAAGTGTAATTGATGCTAGGATTACAAATACATTTTTATAATTAAAAACCAGTTACATTAATGCTGACAGAGTAAATAAACATTCTCAGAGAGGGTTTAAGTAGTGCATTGTTTGCAGTGTGCAAATCAGTCTTTGCAAACCTGCCACCCTATTTATCTGGAGGTTGGAGAAGGGTGGTGTAAAAACTGTCTTTACATAAAAGCACTATAAATTAATAGAAGAACTAAATAGGAAGCACAAATGAAAGGAAATGGGAGTGGGGGGGAAAGGCAGGGATAAGTGGTTCAGACCTGCTCTTCTAAAATGAGAGCAGTGTCCTTGTGAAAACATCTTAATCAAGCTCCTTCCTCATTTTCAGTCCCAAGTCTCATGATGGTTCCTTCCTCATGGGAGAAAAGACATTTGTCACCCCAGATCTGTAGAGTTATGTTCAGGTATATAGGGCTGCAACTAGGGGAAGGGCAAGTGGGGCATGTGCCCTGGGTGCCACGCTGGGGGTGGGGGAGCAAAATGAGCACTGGGGAACACCAAAGTGGGTGCAGAATCCATGTTTGCCCCGGGTGATACAGACCCTAGTTGCGGCCCTGCAGGTATCTTTCGAAGTAAGTGGTTGCCAGCAGTACCTTACTTGAACTCAATGTACATCAACCATCCCATAGGCCTTGCTATAGGGGTAGGGCCATTCTCTCTCATGAAGAAATGACTCTGTTAAATGCATCCTACAAAAAAAGTAATAATGGGATAACAAAACCAGGTGCTAGCACTTTATTTAGCCCATGATACCACTTTGATGGCTGAAAGCAAAGAGGAACTGAGGAGCCTTATGATCAAGGTGAAAGAAGAAAGTGCAAAAGCTGGCTTGGAGCTAAACCTCAAAAAAACCAAGATTATGGCAACCAGCTTGATTGATAACTGGCAAATAGAGGGAGAAAATGTAGAAGCAGTGAAAGACTTTGTATTCCTAGGTGAAAAGATTACTGCAGATGCTGACTGCAGTCAGGAAATCAGAAGACGCTTAATCCTTGGGAGAAGAGCAATGACCAATCTCGATAAAATAGTTAAGAGCAGAGACATCACGCTGACAACAAAGGCCCGCATAGTTAAAGCAATGGTGTTCCCCATAGTAACATATGGCTGCGAGAGCTGGACCATAAGGAAGGCTGAGCGAAGGAAGATCGATGCTTTTGAACTGTGGTGTTGGAGGAAAATTCTGAGAGTGCCTTGGACTGCAAGAAGATCCAACCAGTCCATCCTCCAGGAAATAAAGCCAGACTGCTCACTTGAGGGAATGATATTCAAGGCAAAACTGAAATACTTTGGCCACATAATGAGAAGACAGGACAGCCTGGAGAAGATGCTGATGCTAGGGAGAGTGGAAGGCAAAAGGAAGAGGGGCCGACCAAGGGCAAGATGGATGGATGATATTCTAGAGGTGACAGACTTATCCTTGGGGGAGCTGGGGGTGTTGACGACTGACAGGAAGCTCTGGCGTGGGCTGGTCCATGAAGTCATGAAGAGTCACAAGCAACTAAACGAATAAACAACACCTATGCTGACTGGAGCTGCTGGAAATGGGACTTTGGCAACAGTTGGAATGCTGCAGGTTAAGTATATAGAGTTCATGGCACCTTTGGAGCTATTCATACTCATTACAGTTTGGAATCAACCTACATCAGGCCCGTTAGTTAACCGGCCATCTCCTTTACAATACAAGGAAGACTTTTCATTTTTCTACAAGAACATTTTTGTGTAAATTAAGTTCTGTACTAATTTCCTAGATCCTGTTTCTGAGATGCGAAAAGGAGAGGCTATGAAATCCTTCTAGCTGAGATTGCAGAGTACCCATATTAATGCTTTTGGGTTTTGTACACTATCCAAAGTGCTCGGCTGGAGAATTTCAGAATGCTATACTACAATCTGATATTCCAGATGTGCAGGGACTACAACTTCCAGAATTGTCAGCCAGCATAGCCACTGGCACCAGGTCAAGGCTGGGTGGTTTACAGCATTAATTGCTTGGCTTCAAATCTTTATGGGAAAGAAATTTTAACAAAGGATCCACATCCCTTGCATTGTGTAAATCAGGATATTAAACTTCAGAACATACACTGTTGTTTTTTTCCAAATGATCTGATACATATTTATTTATTAGAGCTGTCCTAGAAAATTTAGGAGAGGAGAGAAGAACATACTCTATGTAGAAGAAACTGAATGGCCCAGCCCAACCAATTCCCATAGGGCTCATGAGCCAACGTGAAAATGGAGCCCATTTCATATATTATTTTTCTAACATATCATGAAACTGTTCAGTTTGGGTTTTATAACATACAAAGCACATACAAAAATGAAAACATAATCAGAGGAGAGGGAATAACTTATCCATACTCAAAACTTCTAGAAAAAAAGAAAATATTACTAGTTTATGCAGAAGAAAATGAAGAGGTTGCTTAAGGCAAACAGCCTAAAAAACAACTGCACTGGATTTGGATTTCTTGTGTTGGAAGAAGGCAGGGAGCAGTCTTTGAGATTCCTCTGCCTTCCCTCCCCTTTCCGTGCTCCTGAAAAGCTACTTTTGAAAGTTGGGTTTCCTGCAGAAGAGGATGAGAAAACAATTTCAATACACAGCCATGTTTCAGCTTTCATTGTTTCTTCTCTTGCCTACCTAAGAAACAAAATACAAAATTTCAACACCTTTATTGTGGGCACATGTTTGTTTGATTGAAACAGAATTCTTATATCAGCCATAGTCTCTTACTGTTTATATATAAGATAACTTTTTTTTAATGCCTTTAAGACAGTCTTGATTCCTGGCAATTACAACTAACCAACATGAAATCAAAAGTGTCTTTTTTTCATGTAACCCTCACCAGAAAATAGTCCTTATTAGCTGCTGTGGGGAAAGGGAAGCATTGATCTGTAACTTGGTCTATACAATACATCACCCCTCCCCTCCCCTCCCTACACATACATTATTGCTTTTGCAGGGAATAGATTGCTCTTGCCATTGAAACAAAGGGGAGTTGTGGAAGAATATGGCAGTTCTCTCACCCATATCACCCATATCTCACTGATTTCAGTATAAGTTATGCATGGAAAATACCAGAAGGATGACACCTACATAAGCCGAGGCCTTTAGCTTGAGGGCAGTTTATGTAGTCCAAGCTCCTCATTTCTCAACATCTGGCTGAAGAACCAATCCAATTGGAAGGCTCAGCCCTGCTGTTCATTTATTGTTTCCAATCTTTTTCTCTTTTTGTCAGCTGAGCAAAAAGTGGTATGCAGTGTTCTGCTATTATTCTGCTTCTTTAAGATCTCACTGAACATTTATTCCTCTGCAAGAACACTGAGACAGATACCTCATTCTCTCCCTATTGCATCTTTTCTAGCTTTTTGATTATTTATTTTACCACCCTTTTTTTGCTGAGTTCTTAGCAATTTTCTTAAGGATTTAAGGAGAAATCATAAGGAATTACTTCAGTTGAAAGCAACAATATTGGGGTCACAAGAATATTGTTGTTACTGCTGCTATTATTATCATTATCATTAAATGTATATACCACCTTTCTGTTTAATTATCAGTAAAAAGTTTGATGAAAGAGATGCATTTTTGCCATTGCCCTAAATACTGAGAGAGTAGGGGGTAAATACACCTCCATGTGGAGAACTTTCCATAGTCTGGGAGCAACACAGGAGAAGCCCCTCTACCATGTACCAGATAGCTGCGCGTCTGCAAAAGGGCCTTTTCTGCTCATATAAGTAAGCAGGGCGCTGGGACGCGGTGGCGCTGCGGGTTAAACCGCTGAGCTGTCGATCGGAAGGTCGGCGGTTCGAAACCGCATGGCGGGGTGAGCTCCCGTTGCTCGTCCCAGCTTCTGCACACCAAGCAGTTCGAAAACATGCAAATGTGAGTAGATTAATTGGTACCGCTTCGGCGGGAAGGTAACGGCGTTCCGTGAGTCATACTGGCCACATGACCCGGAAGTGTCTATGACAACGCCGGCTCCAAGGCTTTGAAACGGAGATGAGCACCGCCCCCTAGAGTCGGACACGACTGGACTTTACGTCAAGGGAAACCTTTACCTTTTAAGTAAGCAGGCAAATTTTTAGCAGGAGAGGAAGTCCCTTAGATAATCATGCTTAGGCCATTCAGGACTCTGAAGGTTAGCAGCAGTACCTTTAATTGTGGCCAGTAGATATTATCAGCCAGTTCAGATATTCCAGTGCAGGCTTCATATGATTCCTGTACCTTATACCAGTCAGTAACCTAGATGCCACATTTTGTACCAGTTGCAATTTCTAGAAACTTTTCAAGGGCAGCTCCATGTAGAGTGTATTGCATATGTTCAGGCAATGCCACACATCCAAATGGTAACCAAACTGATTATCTTATGGTTCATGTTCTTGTTTTCTTTTTCTCAGAAATAGAAACATTATGACTTCTTTGCCAGACAAGATGTCTCTTCAGATGATATCAACCATTAACAATTCTCTGATTCAGCCAGGATTTTCTTTGCTGAACTTTGATGGACAAGTTTTCTTATTTGGACAGAAGGGCTGGCCAAGGAGGTCCTGTCCTACTGGGGTTTTCCTTCTTGATTTCAAAAATAATGAAGTTAAACTGAAGCCAGCACACTTCACCAAGGATTCTTGCTACCTTCCTCCCCTAAGATATCCTGCTATCTGTACTATCAAAGACAGTACGGTACAGTCAGAGAAATACCAATATCTCATCCATGGAGGGAAAACACCAAACAGTGAGCTTTCTGATAAGCTGTATGTTATGTGTCTGGCTAGCAAGAATAGCAAAAAAGTCACATTTACATGTACTGAAAAAGAATTAGTTGGAGAGGTCCCTGAAGCCAGATATGGTCATACCATTAATGTGGTTTACAGTCAAGGTAAAAGTATGATAGTTATAATTGGGGGAAGATCTTACATAGCTCTGGGGCAGAGGACAACTGAAAAGTGGAATAGTGTGGTTGATTGTATGCCTCATATATTTCTGGTTAACCCTGAATTTGGATGCTGTACTTCATATGCTCTCCCAGAATTTCAGAATGGCTTTTCCTTTCATCTCTCTCTTGTCCAAAATGACACCATCTATATCATAGGAGGCCATTGCTTGGAAAATAATATCAGACCTCCAAATTTCTATAAGATAAAAATTGATCTTCCCTTAGGCAGTCCAGCAGTGAGCTGCTTCATTTTGTCTGGAGGAATCTCAGTCTCCAGTGCCATCATGACTCAGACCAGAGAAAAGGAATTTGTCATTGTTGGAGGTTACCATTCTGACAACCAGAAAAGGATGATTTGTAATACCATCAATCTAGATGATAACAAAATAGAGATAGTGGAAAGAGAGGCACCAGAATGGACCCCAGAGATCAAGCACTGCAAGATATGGTTTGGGAGTGATATGGGAAATGGAACCATTTTATTTGGTATACCAGGAGACAACAGGCAACCGTTGTCAGATACAAACTATTTCTACATATTGAAATGTCAGGGAGAAAGTGATGATAGCTTAGAACAGATGGCACAAGTATGTAGTCAGAGTTCTACAGAAGATGCTGGAGAGTCTACTCCATTTGAAGATTCAGAGGAGTTCACTTTCAGCTTTGACATTGATACTGACACCTATAATGAAGATGATGAGGAAGATGAGTCTGAAGCAGGCTACTGGATTACCTGCTGTGCAGGTTGTGATGTTGATATCAATACCTGGGTGCCCTTGTACTCCACAGAACTCAACAAACCAGCCATGATATTTTGTTCAAATGGTGAGGGCCATTGGGTCCATGCTCAATGTATGGACTTGTCTGAGAACATGCTTATTCATTTGTCACAAGTAAATATCAAGTATTTCTGCAGTGAACATATTTGTTTGGCAAGGGGGTTGAAAACTCCCAAGGAGACTCCTCCTCTAGAAAAGAAATCCATGAAAGCATTACAGAGAAAAAAGCCTATGAGAATTTTCACTCCTGCAAAAAAGTCCTTTATTCGTAAACTGTTTGAATAGAATCATAGTCATGAATATTATAGTGTGCAAAGCTCAGATACCAAATCAAAGACCACTGCCAACTTAAACAGATGTTAAACTTCCAAAGGGTGGTGGACTTTCATTTTTTAAAAAACATTTTTTTTAATCCATTCAATCATGTTCAATTCTCGGAGACTGCCTGGAAAAGTCCCTGAAGTTTTCTTGGCAAGGTTTTTCAGAAGTGGTTTGCCATTGCCTCCTTCCTAGGGCTGAGAGAAAGTGACTGGTTCAAGGTCCCCAGCTGGCTTTGTGCCCAAGGCAGGACTAGAACTCACAGTTGCTCAGTTTCCAGCCTAGTGCCTTAACCACTACACCAGACTGGCTCTTTTTAAAACATTAAGATGATATTTATTTTTATTTTTTTATTTCTTTTGGGGGAGATGGGCGGTAATTAAATTTGAATAATAAATAAATAATAAATAAAGTTACAAATATAGTTATAGCACCATGGCAAAATCAGTGCTGAAACATTATAGGCATTATCAGGCCTGCATATTAACTAGATCATTTCAGCTTTGTTTAAATTCAGCAATTGCCCCGGGGGCAGATGAGCTCAATAACAGTCTCTGACAGCCTATGTGGCACTTGATTGCCATGCAACTAGGTCCCAGATGAAAGGTTCTCAAGTAATCAAGCCAAATTCCATATCAACCTGAGTTACTATAATGAATGGAAATACTTTTGCAAGAGAGAGATGGGGCTAGATGGATCAGTGATCTAATTCAATATAAGCCTGCTTCATGTGTTTAGTGCTCAGGCAAACTTTCCCTGAAGATGTAAAACAATCTGAGAATTTTCACTTGACTGCTCTTTCACCCAGATACACAAACAAACCAGTTGGCCATTGTGCAAATTCATTCATTCATTCATTCATTCATTCATTCTCTCTCTCCCTCTCTCCCTCCCTCCCTCCCTCTCTCTCTCTCTCTCCCCATATCCATTTTTCACACTGGCTATCACTTTTTCCCCAACCAGACTAGACCAAAAGAAGCCAGACTGTCAAAGAAAGAAGCCATGCCGGTCCCTGCAACAACCACCAAACAAACTGCTGGTCAAATTCCCTCCCTCTGATGCACTGAACCCCCAGTTTAGCTGTATGCAGATGGAGAGTCGGGAGCCTCCCATTTTGGATTAACTCTAATGAGTTCCACATAGGGCTGCCCTTGAAGACCATCCAGAAGCTATAGTTGGTCCAGAATGCAGCAGTGCAGGCAGTGATGGATTATGCTCATGTGATTCAAGCTGCACTGGTTGCCCATTGGCTTCTGGGTGCAATTCAAGGCACTAGTTATCACCTTTAAAGCCCTTTGTGGCACAGAGCTGGGCCTCTGAGGGACCGCTTACCTCCAACCTTTTGTGCCCATTTGGCGCAAACAAGCAGGGTGAGTGCCCTCTGGATCCCTTCTATCAAACAATGCCATCTTGCAGGAGCAAGGAGGCACACCTACTCAGCTGCAGCACCTACTTTCTGAAATATCCCCGAGATTCGTGTAGCTCCCACCTTTATGTCATTCCAGAAATTACTAAAAAGCTGGTTATTCTCCAAGTCATTGAGATTAGGTGGTTGTGTAGCTACTTTTCGTTAGTTAATTTAATTTTGTTTAACAAGATTGGGCATTTGCTCTTCTGGTTGGCCATGTTCTTTTTTATATGTCTTGTTTCTTCTTTTATCTGGAAGCTGCCCAGAGTCATTGAACAGTCAGGTGGTCTCAAAACTTAAACAAATAGTCACTCCATTCTGGTTCACAGCCTATGAGGGGTCACCTAATAGCTTTCATAGAGATACTTGAGCAACTGCATGCAAAGAATCTCTATTAACAGGAGAGAATGCTCTATGATCATAGCTGGATTGCAGAACTCACTGCATAAGGGGGAATATCAGAAGCTGCTTTATGCTAGGTCACACTGGGAGAGACAGGGTCAAGTAGTGGTTATGTTGTTAGACTAGAAACAGGAAAACCCAGATTCTAGTCCACCTTCTAACACAAAGGCTCACTTTTGGCTAGTAACTCTCTCTTAGCCCATCCTACCACAAGGATTGTTGTGACGGGGAAAAATAAACCCTGTACTATGCTTAGCTATATGTGCATACCAAATAAAAATGCCACTCCTCCTGAGATGGGCCATTGCTCTACATAGTTCAATATTGTCTTTAACATCTGGAGTTGCTAGAAATTAAACCTTGGGGTTGCCACATTTTTCCTTTTTGCTGAGATATTTAATTGCCAGCAAGCAGCTGACTTTTCTAATTGATGTGTTCCTCTGAGCTGATCCTTTGTTTTAAAGTAGTTTATATCTGCTCTCACTAATTCCTTTCTATTCTGGATGTATCTCTTGAATTGCTTTTGTTGTTGCTGCTGCTGCTGTTATAAGAGCCCTCTTAGGGCAAATTATTTTACAGTGGAAATGCAGCAAATAAACACTTTTAGTAAATAAATAGCTGTGTGATGTCCTCTACAAAGAAATCAACTTGTTTTTATGTAGTAGTGGAATTGGGTGGGTGATAAAAGTAATAATTTGGGAACTGTGAGGGTTTGTACTCAAATACATTGATTTTTTTTTTTCAAAAGACATTGATTCTGAATGAATTCTAGAAGAGATTCCTTTACTCTACCTCACTTCTAAGACTTCTTCTAACAGCTCAAGTAGCTGGAAGAGGCTTTGGTGGATGTGCTTTTAAGGCAATGCATGTGAATTTGCTACGGCCAATTCATTTTCCTTGAAAAGAGAACTGTATCATCCCCTTTGCGGTGCAAAGCTCATTGTCAACATGAACCCACACCACCTTGCATAAGCCTAACATCTATACAATACCTTTGAATAGGTAGCACTAGGCATGATCCATTGAGAAGCACCTTAAAGGAGCTTCTATTGATATATGGAAAAGTGTAAAGCTTAACCATTGAAGATGTTATCCATTCAGCCTCTGTATAAATAGTCAGAAAACCTAACTCAATCCACACTGAATTTGCATGGCATTATATGCATATTGCATAGAACTTCCTTTATTTTAACCCTATGTAATAATAATTCTAAGGACCAGTACCAAAACTGCAGCTTGAAAATATGAGTGCACGGGTGGCTGCATGTGTTTCCCAAACACATTAAGCCCCTCCAAAGCTTACTGCTGAACTGCAGTTCTAACGTATCAGGACAGGAAATGGCTAAATACATAGAGAGTTGAATTAATTGTAACAAAACTTGAATTAAATCCATTTTACCTTTTGTCCTGACCCCCACTGACTGCTTTTCCTGGCCCCTCTTACTTCTGAGAGTATAGCTGCTTTCATGCCACTCACAATCAAGAATAACTCTTTGCTGGAAAAGGTGGCACACCTCTGCATTAAAAAAGAGAGGTCTTACTTTGTCCAATTAAACCTACTCTGTCATAAGAATGTTTAGGAATGCTTTGACTGATGGGATTGCAAGGCTGAATGTTGATTACGCACATTTGCCTGACAATTCAAATTCAAATTGCCTACAAATAACTCACTGCCTGGTAACCGAGCTCAGGACCCCACTTTACACACTTTACTGAATGAATAGCTGAGATTTTTTGCTCTAATGGTTGAATACTAGAATGGGGATCAAGAACAGCTGTGTGTCTCTCCTAACTCAGGAGATGGCTCCCACTAAGCCAACCTCACATGGTGTTGAGAGAAGAAACAGATAAAAGAATGGCCAAACCAAAATGTGAAATGTTCTTATCTATGTGTAGAATCATAGTATATCATAATTGACATGTATAACTTCTGCATAGGATTTTTTTTCAAAGTATAAATTAGCTCACAGCTATTCCTTCATCTTCAAGAGCCATTCTGAATACTCAACAACACTAGTGAGAGATTACCATCCCTCTGAATGCCTAAAGCATTGATGCATCTTAAGGATGGCTTTCATTTCTTATTTATTCTGCCTACAGTTTTAAATTCTGTAAAAATAAATAAATAAGAAACTTCATCAGGATACCATATTTTTTCCTAATTTTAGTATAAAATATAATGTAGAAAGTAATTTTCTTTGACCTATGACAGTTTCTTGAACATGGTACCCACCAGAACTCCAATTATGGGAATCCAATTCCTATTATTCTCATATTGTCTAAAGTCAGTGGGAATTGTGCGGCTACATTGGCTGACGGCAATGGGAGCTCTAATTCAACACAACTGGAGGAGAATCCAGAAAGTTACCCACATTGCTCCAAAGTGTATAGTTACCCACAATATATGGTAAAGGAGAGTTTCTTTGTCTTCCAAAGAACCAAGCTAAAATTGTTGCTATTTTGTATGAGTTGTCTGCTAAACAGATCACTTTTCTTGCTCTGAGCAGACTGACACAATGATCCTGCTGACACAAGCAAGAGACTACTGTCTGTACCAAATCAACAATGAAGTAACACTCAACAAGTAAAATAATGCTGCCTACGGAGACTCAAATAATGACATTTCTCTTTTATAAATCACATAATCCACACAACACTCCCAGAACAACTGTGCAGAGGAAGCATTTTTTTAAAAATCATCTGCTATTATTTCTACTTAGACGTTAGCTCTCCCACAGGATTGGAATCAAGTGAAGAGAGAACAAGGTTGTGCTTTCTGGCTTCCATCCCATCCCTGCACCAGGTCTAGGTACAGCCCAAGTACAGCCTGAAGCAGGGAGTCTGCTGTATGTATATAGTTTCCCCTACATTGTTGAGAATCCTGCTTGTGCTGGGTTCTCAAAAACAGAATGTGTGAAGAAGTACAGTATAATTGTTTTCCTGCTTCGGACTTTACTGCCCAGTTTATAGATAGCTGGGTCTGAAAAAATGAAGCCAGCAGTACAGCTATCTGTCCCTTCATGCACCTGGGGGCAGACTTTTCCAAGCTGGTAGCCCCCTAAATGTGTAGACTGCCCAGTTACACTCTCAGGAATTCTGGGACTTCTCTGTTTATCTGGAGATTGCCTGTATTAGGGAAAGCGGGTGTTGGGAAAGTAAACTTGAATAGGGCTACGGTCCTGAGAGATTAATTAGCAGCACAGCCCATCCCTGCCTCCTTTGCTAGGCCAAGAAATTGAAAAATTGAGAATATTCTTCTCTTCTGGAGCTTAATTCAATGACCCTTTATGTTCCTCAGTCATTAGGAATGCTACAGAGAATAAGAGATGAGGTAGAAGATACAAAAAGAACATTCAAGAATAAAAAAAGGAATGTCTTTTTTTAAAAAAATAAGATGACTTGGAGACAGAATGAAAGGGTGTACAAAGAATGAGAGGTGGAAGACAGAAATGGAATGGACACAACCATTTTTCACACTTCGCCATACTTTCTTGTTTGTGTATGTTTTTTTTTAAAAGGAAGATAAAAACTAATGCAAACTAATATAAAGTAAGAAAAAGAAAAGAAAAAGAAAAATCAAAGAGAAAGCTAAAAGTGCAAGAAAGGGAAAAAAAGTAAAAGAAAAATAGAAAAGATACAATGAAGTAGCTTCTGATCTTTTTACAGCAGTTATAAGTACAATTACAAGTTTGACTCTTACTCTGCGGTTACAACTTAACTCTCTTCTTTCTATAATCTATCCTGTCTATTAATAAAGATCATAAATCATAAATTCATTTTTTTATGTTTTATGCAAAAAGTCCATAAGGGGCTTCCAATCAGCAATAAACACTGATATTGTCTTTTCTCTGATTAAGGAAGTCAATTTAGCCATCTCAGCAAGTTCCATCATCTTCACCAACCATTCCTCCGTTGTGGGTAGTACCAGATCTTTCCATCTTTGTGCATACAATAATCTCGCTGCAGTTATCATATACAAAAACAAAGTTCCATGACTTTTTTCCAGCTGTTTGCCATCAATCCCAAAAGAAAAACCTCTGGTTTCAGTTGTATATTAATCTTTAAAATCCTCTGAGCCAGTGTGTGTATTTGAATCCAGAATTTTCTAGCGTTTTTACACATCCACCAAACATGATAAAATGTTCCTTCTTGTTGTTCACATTTCCAACATAAATTTGAAGTGCCTTTATACAGTCTACACAATTTCTCTGGTGACATATACCAACGGTACATCATTTTATAAAAATTCTTTAAGATGATAACATAGTGTGAAGTTCAATCCTTTCAACCACATATTTTCCCATTGTCCCATCTGTATATTATAACCAAACTTTTAGCCCACTTTATCATATATACTTTCATTTGTTCTTCTGTTTCAAATTTCAATAGTTTATACATTTTAGCAATTACATGTCCATCATTTCTACACAATTCTATTTCAATTCAGTATTACAGTGTTCAAAACCATAAATTCTTTTGTCTTGTTTAAATCTAATTGTAAAAAAAGAACCATTGACATCTATATCCCTCTCCCACCAGTTCTTCTCTTGATTTTATTTTACATTCCCCTTGACAAAATTCTAGTATCTCACAATATATTAGCCGTTTGTGTTTGCCTGTTAGTTCTGGTGTATGTTGCCAAGAGCCAGAAAGGTGTTTTTGGGCACAACCTGGGTTTGTAATTGTCATTGTAAGAGCTTAATTTGTTGAGAAATGTTTATCTTCTCTGGAAATGTCTTTAATTCTTTTCTCTTTATTTCATCCAAAATAGCTTGCTTTTTCTCTTGACTCTTCTTTTTAAATTCACTATTATGTTGTATAAAATAACCTCTAATAAAAGCTTTACTTGCATCCAGAACCATTCTTAAACCAGTGCCTTTACCTAAATTATTTTTTAAAAAAAATAATTTCTTTTTATAATCCTCCACTATTGCTTCTTCCTATAACAACATTTCATTTTGTCTCCATCTAAAAGAACTAGATTTTCTTTTAGAAACCAAACTCACAGGATTATGATCTGAAAAAGTGCAAAGCTTATGTCCATGTAGGCTGCATCGCAGCTGTGAGCTTGATTGAAATCCCTCAACTCCCAGCTGCTCAGCTCACAAGCAGACCACAAAAATTTCAGTGCCTGCAGTCTACTCATGAGGAGCAGCTGTCCAGAGTACAAGTGGGTGATCTCACAATCCCTCCTTTTTCCAGAGAGACTTCATTGGCCAGGATTCACCATCTGGCTGCCAATCTCTGCCACAATGCCACCCCCACTCCTTCAGGGGCGTCTAGTTCACCATGAATCCTCACCTTTTGCCATATTTTCCATTTGATTCACTGAACATCCCAACTTGTTTCCTTCTAATAATTAAACTATGAAATTTCTCCCAAAGATCTAGTCATGTTATCAATATACCATACCAATATAGACAATGCTATTTGGATATTTTGTTCTTATCTTTTTCTTTCTTTATTTTTTGTTTTTCTGGTGACTTTCTACCTCCTATTTTCCAAGAAATTAGTGTACCATTCTTCTCACTATAAATACAGCCTTTTAGCTGTTGAACTAGGTGCATATTTGGAGGGTTCAGAGAGGGAAATAAAAGTTTATTTTATTTTATTTTTTTAAAATTTTCCTACAACTATTTAGAACATCCTTAAATTTAACATGATTTCATGTGTTGCGCCATTAACTCGAAAGCAGTGCTCACTGTTGATTTGACTTCTAGAAGGTGGGGCTAGTCCCATTCAAAAGGTCACAACAACACCTGAGAATGCTTAAAGCACTCATTGTGTCAGCATAAAAAAGGAGGGAATGAATGGTTTAATCACCATAACACAAAAAGATTTAGAGGAAGTAGTTTCATATTGGAGGGAAGATGGAATTACCTACTTCATGTTGGCTTGTGAAGATTGGCTAACCTACAGCCACATCAGTTCCAGTGATTCAGCTGCCATTTTGAATCAAGCTCCATCTTGTAGCTCACAGGCAGCTGGTTCCCAAACAGCTATAATAACAGTTATTTAAAATTCTGTCAAGCTCTTTGCTTTTTCTTGCTCATTTTTCTTGTTTAGAATAATCCTATCTCCTGAAAGCATTACTTCTCTGAGAAGGAAACAAATTAATCTCCTCCTGAAGTTAGACAGCCTCCTTATCTATAACCTACTAATTCAAGCCACTCTATAATAGCCATACTTACCTGACTCAATCTACATACAATGACCATAATCAGATCAGGATGTAATTGTAATCAAAGCTTTGTTCTTAGTAAATAAACTTATAAAGGCTCCATTGTGCAAAACTATATTTAAGTTTTGCCTCAGTTCCTGAAAAATTAGAGCTCCTTCCTATACTTTGAGGCAATTTTCTGTTCAGACTCCTTCTTGCCCAGAGAGAAAATAAGAAGCTGATACTATATTGAAATTGGGGTGCCACCCTATTCTATTTACCTAGGAATTTGAACAATAAACAGTTCTATGTTTATTGTTCTATGTTTCTCCAAGGTATATTCTGTCTTCAAGGGTTCTATAGATGGACTTCAAAAACCACATTCCCCCTTCCTTATTCTCTAAATGTATGCTTCAATACAATGTGATAAATGGCTTATCAGAAAACCCAGGGGTGTAAATCACTAGAACTCTCCTCCCAGCTTGATCCAGAACTAAATCTAAATTTCTCTCTCAAAAATCTGTATATCTCTTTCCTATGTATCCCTTTCTCTGGCTTTCTGGATTAAAAATAAAGGAGGAAGTCAGTTCAGTATTAGATTTTTATACATTTACAGCTTACTTACATCTGGGAGCTCAAAGTAGCATACATGAGAATCTCCCCTCATTTTATCTTCACATGACTGCCCTTTGAGATAGGTCAGGCTGATAGATCATGACAAGCGCCACATCATTCATGGCTATAACTGGCAAGTAGGGCCTTGAGGCTCTCCTTAATCCCAATCTGACACCTTAATTACCATGGTTGGTTTAGTTGGTTTTGTGCCTTCGAGTTAGTGCTGGCTCATGCTGACTGCCTGGACAAGTCCCTGCAGTTTTCTTGGCAATGTTTTCAGAAGTGGCTTGCCATTGCTTCCTTCCCAGGGCTGAGAGAGAGTGACTGGCCCAAAGTCATCCAGTTAGCTTCATGCCTAAAGTGGGACTAGAACTCATGGTCTTCCAGTTTCTAGCCTGGTGCCTTAACCACTACACCAAACTGGCTCTCTTAATTACTATACCACATTAATTTAATTCTCTGTGCTCTCTTTAAATATCACTAGTTTACTGACACTAAGAAATAGGTGGCCATGCATATATGATGTCTTGATAACTATCAATTCAGTAACTCAATGCCACACTCTGTGGCTTCAAGAGCTCTGGCTATATGGTTGGAACAGCTCTTTCAGTCTAAACTAGAGCAAGGGTAAGCAACTTGATAACCTCAAAATGTGTTGGACCACAGTTCCCACAATCACTTGCCATTGGCTATACGGAATGGATTTGGTGAGAGATGACATACAAAAGATCTGAAGCACATCAGGTTTCCTATACCTGGTCTGAAATGTCTTGCTCCAGAGTAAACAGAGACAATGTATCCAGGAAGACAGATATGTCTCCACCACACAAACCTATGGGGAAGACTGCTAAAATATTCCTTATCGTATTCACAAGGAGTTCCCTTCCTTTTGTAAGATGCTACTAGACAAAAGGGACAGTCAAGACTCCTGAGTATATAAATGGTAGGTCACAGTTCTGACTAATAGGTATTCTGTATCCCTTTTTCCACAGGCCTCTTTCTCTCAATACATATACACAGTCTGAGTGATCAAATCTTTTAATTTTTGCATCTCATACATTATCAGCTGGGACAGAAATCTTGGGAAACTTGGGTTTTTTCTACTGTTTATAATTAAACAAGCCAATTCTGCATGGAGGCAAGGTGAGTTCACCTGCCATTACTGAGAATTATATGTTGTAGCTTCTTTTGTACAGTTGAAACATATGCTGAAAGAACACTGGAACAGTCCATTCTCTTTTGGGCGAGACCTGAAAAAAGAAAACATCCTGCCAATTTGCATCATATTGGAAGACTCTAAGCTTTAGTCATGATTTTCTTTTTTTCCAGCCTAGCTCCTACACACCTGATAAGATTTTATTAAACATTTGTGATATTTATGAAGAATGACCACAAACACTTAGAAATGCATATATTGTGTTCTATATGTGTTTAAACAAATTTAGAATCATAAAGTGTACATGTTGTGAAGAGTCAACACTGAAAACATTCTCCTAGGATGGATGGATAGATGGATGGATGGATGGATGGATGGATGGATCTTACCTTTCATTCAGGAGCTCAAGACAATACGCACACAGTAGCACTCACTCCTCCATTTTACCCTATAACAATCTTGTGAGATAGGTTGAGAATTAGATGTGTCTTCTGAAATTCTCTACAGGTAGTTCTTGTTTAACAACCACAACTGGGACCAGAATTTCAGTTGCTAAGTGAAGAGGTCATTAAGAAAATCTGACCTGATTTTACAACCTTTTTTGTGGCAGTTGTTAAGTGAATTGATGTGGGTGTTAAATGAACCACATGGTTGTTAAGCAAATCACATGGTTCCCCATTGATTTTGCTTGCCAGAAGCTGGACGGGAAGGTCAAAAATGGCAATCATGTGACCACAGGATGTTGTGACAGTCATAAATGCAAACCAGTTGCCAAGCCCCCAAATTGTGATCACATGACTGTGGGGATGCAGTAATGGTCATAAGTGTGAGGACTAGTTGTCAGTTTTTTCAGTACCATTGTAAGTCTGAACCATCACTAAACAAATGGTTGTTAAGCAAAGGTAAAGGTAAAGGTTTCCCTTGACGTAAAGTCCAGTCGTGTCCGACTCTAGGGGGCAGTGCTCATCTCCGTTTCTAAGCCTTAGAGCCGGCGTTGTCATAGACACTTCCAGGTCATGTGGCCAGCATGACGACACGGAACGCCGTTACCTTCCCACCGAAGCGGTACCTATTGATCTACTCACATTTGCATGTTTTCGAACTGCTAGGTGAGCAGGAGCTGGGACTAGCAATGGGAGCTCACCCCGCCGCGCGGTTTCGAACCGCCGACCTTCCGATCGGCAGCTCAGCGGTTTAACCCACAGCGCCACCGCGTCCCTCCATGTTAAGCAAAAACTACCTGTAATTCAGCAAAGGTCTTTCCATTTTGTTATGCTGGATGAGCTGAGGAGGACAGAATGTAGAGTCAAAAGGGAAATCAGAATCAGTGAAGTAAGAGGATATATGGCCTTTGAAGTGACTTTAGCATATTGTATATGCCTACAACATATAGCTAAATTGGAAAGTTCATGTATATTTATGTCATGCATTGGTGGATGTCTCTGTAAGGGAGTTCAGTTGAGGAGCAATGCTCTAATCCAGCTAAGGCCACATAAGAGAAATCTATGTTCTGCTGATGATGCCTATGTAAATGGTAGTTTTGGCAAAATGAGTGTACAGCAGAGGTTCATCTCAGCTGTGCCCTTAATTAGCAACCACATATTTAAACCTTAAGAGGAGTGTCTTAAGACAAAAATAAAGAAGTGAGGAGTAGAAAAACTTTAGGCACCTTATTTTGCGGTTAATGCCTTCACAGCTTCTTATGTCATTTTCCCTAGGAAAAGCTGCTATCAGGCTCCTAAGATATGTCTGCATGCATTGTGTCTGTTTAAAATAATTGTGGTGTACTTTAGATTTGAAACTAAAAAGGTACTTCAGAGTGCACAAGGGAATCATGTAGCACCAGTCTGAAACTTCTTAAATCAAAATCATCTTTTTTTTCTGAGATCACACTGCCACTACAGAGGGCAGCTGCATGATCCTGAAAAATAGTTGCAGCTGGTTTAAGAGCTGCTGACAGCTACTGGGTAAGTGCCCTGACAGGCTCCAAAGCATCTTTTTGTCTCCAAAACCAATGCATTGCATAGCCCTTCTGGATACAGCTGTTCCATCTCAGTTACCCTGGTACCAGTAAAAGTAAGTAGGTTTGAATGAGAAGGTTGTGGACAAAGAGGGCTGGGAGAGATTAGAGTAGGATGGGAAGTCTACTGCCTTCCAGTTCATGCAGCTCATTGAATTCTGGAAGACCACATGTTCCCCACCATTGAACTGGGATGGACGAAGACCACTGATGTTCTGAATGCATTGTCCATGAGATGTATTCAACCATGCCAAAGGAAATAATAAAATATGTATTTTAAAAGCTGTCTTAACAATAGAAAATGAAAAGAATACAAATACATTTCCTGGACAAATATTATTTGAAAGTGTCATCTGAGTGTTAGGACATTGTTCTTGTATCAGGATATCCTAAGCTCATTGTGTCTACTGCTATTCACAGAGGTAGTAAGGTTAACATAGTATTATCATCTTGCAAACATCCTTGAAGATGACAAGGTTAAGACAGAGTAATTGTTTAAACTGTATGTAGAGGTGAAATAATGAGAATTGTAAAATGATTATGATTAAAGTAAAGGAGTATAGTAAAGTAAACCCCATGAGGATAGAGAGACTTCATAACCATATTATTTGTTACTCACTGAAAGGCTTAACCATGATATTAGAATTTTTATGACAGGCAACTCTGAAATGAAGCCAAATTCTTGACACATGGTGAATTCATAGATACCTCCACAATGTAGGTTTCTTGGCAACAATATAAAAGTGATCTACATTGTCTTCTTACCAGACTTTTTTTTAACTTCCAAGTCTAGCCTACAGTCCTGGCATTTCCTGATGACCTGTCATTCAAGTACCACTCAAGTTCAACTCTGATTGGCTTTCTAAAGTCAGCCAATATTGGCTACAGTTTGATGCCTTTCTGGGCAATTTCTTTAACTCCAGTGCTATAAAACAGTGTTTCTCAACCTCAGCAACTTTAAGATGCATGGACTTCAACTCCCAGAACTCCCAGCCAGTGTGCATGAAGTTGAAGTCCACCCATCTTACAGCTGTTGAGGTTGAGAAACACTGCTATAAAGAATATGATGAGCCTATAGAAAGTAGCTTATTTGGATGATGTGTCTATTGTTCCAGCGCACACTGCTTCTCTCCTGACCCACAAGGTAGTTAAATCAAAATGACATTGAAATCCTGTCAATAGCTAAATTAATGTAGTGAATTAATTCAATTAGCTTCAGTCAAGATTTCTTGGCTGTGGATCCTGCTGTTAAGACACATAAATCTTCAGACAGAAAAACTACTGAAAATGATTACATTGAAATCCCAGTTTGAGCAATTTAATAACAAAAGCAAGAACAAAAACAAAAAACGAAACCCCCCACAACTAAAGATGTGAGCATGTGAGGTGAATTTGTTTTTATCCATTTAGTGGAGAAGGGAAATGTAATTTTGAAGAGAAGAAAAAGTGTTCAGTGCTTCCACTTATTTATAGCCTCTTCAAAACTCCCCAAGCTTCACAATAAACCATTTGCTTAGCCCTGAGTCAATACACAGAGCATCTCTTGGCATTAAAAAAAAAATCTCATTCAGATGCAGGCCTGTGCTTTTACCCTATTGTTTTTCTCCTCCATACATAAAGAATCATTTCCAAGAGTATTATTTTGGCCTAAATGAGTTCCCAATCTCTCAACTAAAGAGACACTTTATTTAAATAACAGGGACAAAGACCAAGAAAACACAAAAGGGAATTAAAGTTTATACAGAGCAATTACAAACAAAAAAAAATAGTCTCTCCTTTGCTTGATAACAGAACACAGGCCAAGGAAACCAGTCTTGGGGATTTCAAAATGTAACCTCCAAACTAATATCTCAAGTGAGAATAATTGACACCACTTGTATTCCTGAGGCTCTACTAAAAAAAACAATGTGGTTCAAAGTGCTTAAATTTCTCTAGGGTACACATAGCATCCTAACTTTCTTCTGAAGAAAAATCATAGCTCAGATGTAATATTTTTCTACTGGCTCTAATAAGTAAAGTTTCTGGCTCCTTGAGTATGAGAGAAGAAAAACAATACTGCCCTGCAGAGAAATACACATTTTTTTTCTTGCAACAAAAACTAATCTGTCTCTGGTGTCAGGCTTAGCTAGTAAACAGAAACAAAGGAATATGCTTAGGACAAAATGAAAATACTGAATATGAAAATCTACCTTTTTAGAAGCAAAGAAGAAGACACAATTTGTCCCCTAAATACTCTGTGTGTGTGTGTGCAAATTCTGCTGCCCAGCTAAATCACATTATGCAAAAATAAAATGGAAGTGTTCTTCTTAAAATAATAGAACAAACATTTATTTAAAAACAAACCAGCTGATATTACATCAATAGAAATATTCACGCAAAACTTGCCAACCAAATACAAAAGAGTGTAATACAAAACATATCCTACAGTAGGTGACATCCTAATGTGTAAATACTTTTGTAAATATATCCTAGCCATGAGGGCTAATAGGTAAGCAACACCAAAAAAACCTAAGTTTATATTAATTACAATCCTACTAAGCAATTAAAAGAAAAGCAAACTTAGGTGAAAGAGATTCTTAGAGAATTCTTTCAAGCTATAAGAAATTATTGTTGATAAGAATTGTAGCAGCCACCTACCATAAATGAAGCAACTTGGTGTCACATTCCCTGACATGCTCCCATGATAATAAGCAGGCATAAGCATGTAAATATAAGTATGTCCTGTGAAACCATGCTTGAAGTCTCCCACCACTACCATTCCTACCAGCTTGCTCCAATTCATTGGTTTCTGCTTGTAGAGTCAAAGAAATCTGACATGAGAAGATAAAATATTCTTCTGTAAAAATATTTCTCAGAAGTATTAATGAAAACCGGATATTCGTGAGTTATTTCTGAACAAGGAATGGATCCTTGTAGTTCTCTTCCCCTCCCCCTACATTGTTCTTCTAACAGCTTTAAAACTCTTAACACAGTTTAGATTGACTATAATGGGGAAAGCTGTTTGTTACTAATGGCTATACCAGTTGCTCTTTCAATGTGTTTAAAGAATTTGAAAAATATTCCCCAAGCAGTCCTTTGAGGTAAACACTTAGTCAATAATGGAGAGCTGATGTTCATGTCCCTCTAACTCTTATTGAACTGCAACCTCAAGGAAATGCTGGGTGTTGTAACTGAGCAACAGCTGGAAGGACACTGGTTCTTTACTCCTGTTATAAAGTGTTACAGTTTTACATAAACGTAGATTCTGCTAGTAAACTCTGCTTTATGATGGAACTGGTGAATTTTATAAAATCTGTACTATATATTTGATGGCAGAAGTCTCACAGGGCAAATATTTATCCTATCTCTAGTTCAGAATGAGTTAGCTGCATGTAAATCCCATTCACACCATCTCATTAATTTTAATTAGATATATGATGATTAACAGGATGGTTTGAATTCAACCGTGTGTTATTTTAAATATATCCTACCTTGGCAAAGCTCTTATGAAGTTAAGGAACTGATACTGTATAATGATCTATTTACAGCATTTGCCAACTATTTCAAAACTCAAAGAATATATCAAGCAGAGATTAATGACATAGTTTCAAATTTTGGCTTCAGGGCCCATAAAAGGTAAAGATTCCCTCAGAATGAGTTTAACTTCTGGTAACTATATATAGCCTAGCTTAAAATACATTGTAAGGGTATTATTTCAAATCTTCCTTTGTGTTTACTCAAAATCTAAAACTTTAGAACAGTGAAGTCTAAAGAGATTGACTAGAAATAACTGTTAAAAATATTGAATCAATATTTGGAGTTATAATTGCATGCAATAATGGGCTTGTATGTAAATGCCTCCATATTGAAGATTGATCAGGAATTGGAGGCCAGAAGCCATTAAAAAGTAAAATAAGTGTTTAATTAGGTAGATTCCTTGAATGGCTAATATATATTTATAAAAACAATGTATTATAATCAACCTTTGATTTCTTTACAAACTTTAATGCAATTGTTCTATTTTGCTTTCAGCATGGTAATTAAATGTAGTCACAGAAAAAGAATTACTGCCTTTGGTTCCGTTTTCCTCTTCAGAATTGGCTGTTAAGACCACTTCTGCTCACACACTTTCATGTTATGGACCTGCTGTCAGAACAGCCCACTACCAAACAGCTTTCCTCAAGGCTTTTACAGCTCAGTGTAGAAAACCTCTCCACTATTTTTGGGTGCAAATGAATACTTTAATGGCTTTTCAGCTGCAAGACCAATGCAAGCTTTAATTCCACTTAGAAGTCCATGAAATCAGAAATCTCCAAAGAATCTTCCATCAGCATGACATTGCTCTCACTCTGTTCTGGCCTGATTTTGACCCCCTGACTTTTCAATGCATTATGAGCATTCATGAATTTTTGTAAGTGCTTTGAAGTATACAACCAATGATGCTTCAAAACATCTTCCATCTCATAACATTTTGACTGCCTAGCATTCATTTTTCGAAAGCGCCTGAACAGTTTGTTGCCTGACTCATTTCCCTCACTTGCCCAGGCACCAATAGAACCATCCCTTTCTATAATTTCTGGAACATGAGCAAGTGTTTTGTGAAAGTAATTGGTAATCTTGCCCTCATATCTGTAACTGAATTTAGTTGACAGCAACTCAGCAAACCTCTGAGAGTTGAAACTGTATTGACATACAAGTTCTGGGCATTCCTTGGTGGGACAGGAAGACCTCCATACTGGTTTCATCTTAAGGTAAAGGTCCATTAATTCTCTGAGGGCTTCATGTCTCTCCTCACACTTTATTAGCTCACAAACCGCATCCACAGTCTCTCTACTCATGAGTTTTCTTGCAAAATTTCCATTCATCCTTGTTACAGGTTTCAAATTCATCTTTTTTCTAAGATGTTTGTCAAGAGTTGACTGCCACCTCTTTCTCTCTTCTTTGGTCGCACTGGGATGTTTGTACACCTCACCAATCTCAAACTGGAATATCTTGTAAAATTCAGCTGCATTGCCAATGTCACAGTGCAGGGCATCTATTGAAGGCACAGTCTCAATAAAAGGCTTGGCAGAAACACCTTTCACTCGGCTGCGCAGTTCGTCAACAGCTTCATGGTATGGATTGGACCGCCACACTTCATATCGTTCTAGGTTTTCAGCATGACTCCTGGTTATAGAATGTAGGACTAAATTCTGAGAGGCTTCCAGGCGGGTGGCATCACAAAGTGTACAAATGTAAGTAGAACCTGAGGCTTCAAGACCCTCAACTTCACGGACCAGCTTTTCATCATATCCAGTGCCCCTAAAGATGAATTTGAAAATTCTAGAAATACCAGCCATATAAAGTATTAATGCACTATTTTTCATGGCTTCCCTTTCTGCTATAAGGGGACTCAGGATGGTAGTGAATGTCTCATGGTCTGACTCATCAGCCAGCATAAGGCACAAAGGTTTACAACACAGCTCTGAATTGGGTTTGTTTTCTTCAAAAATTTTCACGCTGCCATTGTCATGAGTGACAGTGATGCTCATGAGGGTAAAGGAGAATCGAACTGCTTTTTCAGGAACAGCTGGGCCACTGCCATGCTTTTCACTGACATCTCCCATTCCATCACAGGATTCTTTAATCACTACAGTGAAGGGTCCTTTCAAATAGTCATCCAAGTCATTGGTTTTTAGTCCTTCTAAGATGTCTTCTTCTATATCCATAAGGGAAGCCACCAATGCTGCATCATATCGAAATCTTTTTGCAATTGTGTCCACTGGATAGTCATCTACAGACTGTTGTATTCCTGAGAGCCCATCAATAATGCCTACGTCAGTATTACTAGACACATTTTTTAAGGGAGGTTCCCATTCAAAGGGATGATAACCAGGCAGAAGGGACTTCTCAGCTGTTCGGAGAGCGTGCAAAGGCTGGAAAATCTGCCTTCCTGTAATTGCCTTTACAGTCCTGTACATTTTATGGTATTGGCTGCAGCTGAGAAAGGTGTTGACTCGGATTGCCAAACAAACAGCTGGATGAAGGTCCGATCCCTTCCCTTGCATTATGGCTTCCAATTCATCTGCTTGTCTGTGCTCATTTCTAGATCTCAAAGCCAGCAGGAACAAAGTTAGGCACACAGACTTCAGATCTCCTCCTTCTTCTTTTTCTGCAAAAGCTTGTACTTGACACTTGAGTTCTCGCAGGCGGTGCTTTTGAGCTCTCCGGGTCAACGAAAGCAAATGTTGTCTCGGTCGGCCACCTTTGTTGATATAGACATAGCTGTCTTTGCTTTCTGCCTCTTTATGATTAGAACAATGTTGGCAGTATTTTTCCAAAAAGACCTCCTCATGACAGCCTTTTATTGGACATCTCACAACTAAATTGTTGAGGATGCTGAGGAAAGATTTTACAGGACTCACCAGATCAGTAGGAAAGCAAGGATATCGGCAAGATGGGCAATAGCTTCCCATTACTTTAAGACATTTAAGAATGCAGACTCTACAAAATAAGTGTTTACATGTTGTTTCTACTGGATCAGCCAGGATATGCTCACAGATCTGGCAAGATATTGACTTTACAAAGTCCACGGGATAGTCTATTGCAAGGACCTTTGTACTGAAATGGATCTGCTTACAGTTTGAAATCTTTTTCATTAAATTTTTGTTATTCATTTGCTTTACCTTCCTTACACATCTTATTTTTCTAGTACATCCAGGAATAATCCTGAGCTTTTTGCTCAGCTGTGAATTCAGGGTTGGCTTCTTTCTCTTGACTCCACGAAAGGAAGTATCACAAACATCACAGCTTGATGAATGGGGATGCCACTCCACTGTGTCTTTCCCTAGAAGATGTGTTTCATGTGGGGCATTGCTGACTTTTCTTTGAATCACATTCCAACAATTGTGACAAAAATTGGTAGGATGGGTTGTATCAATATCTCCCCTTACATCAATCTTGAAGACTTTGGCAAGAAGATCTGGCCAGGAAGTGGCCCTTTTCTCTTTCTTTCTCAAAAGAGCCTGGGTCTCCTCATCCACTGGCCCATGAACTGGATGATATGTTTTGTAAGGGTTAGTTTTCAGTGAGCCTCCACAGATGCGACAGAGATGCTGCAGGTTTGCTTGGTGAGCTTCCATCTCTCTTTGGCTCATGCGAAAGGCATCTTTATCTGTTGCCAAGCTATTTTTATTCAATTCAGTGTCTGTTTCAAAGGGCACTTGTGGCATTACAGCTGCTGCATTAGGTTGTTCATCAGTGATGTCCAGAGAACCTGTCAGTTTTTCTTTAGCACAGTTAGCCTGGTGGCTGTCTTCAGGAAGAGGCTTTCCAAGTGATCTCACTTTGAACAGCTTGAATTTCCATTCAGAAAATTTCATGTATGGCTCTTGGACATGTTCTGGTCCAAAACACAAGTTCATGCTTGGTGGCGGCAGCATCTCCATCCTGACAGATGTTGGATTACCTATTGAAAGAAAGAGAGAGAAAAGAAACTGATGAGGGACTTTCATGATTAACAATATGATGTAAAATGAATTAAAAACAATGCTAAATGTTAAGAATGCATCATTAATAAACAGTCTACAATATTTTATTTAATCTCCACCAAAATGCCCATCAAGCACTGACAGTGTGTATAAACATGTTGGTTAGGAGAGGGATGAATACATTCCTGCACAGTGAGCAGAAGAAAGATGAATATTACCAGTCTTCAGTCTTGACAAAGCATCTCTAAACACATAAGAACATGTGTTCTTATGTAAACATAAGAAGAAATCTGAATGAGCTACTTCATTATCTTTAGAACCATGCCTCTTGTGGTTGATACATAAAGCCCATCTTTGCAAAGCAGAACTTAAGGATCCTGGTTTCATGGCCTGCAGCTCTGCCGAGTGCTGATTGGCTACCCCATGTGATCACACATTCTCCTCTCTAGGAACAAATTTGCCATTTTTTTTAAAGCTATTTTTATTAACACAACAGTTGAATTTTGGACTTTTTAAATAAACAATGAACAAAGCTCTTTTTAAAGTAGACAACTTTTCTAAACATCAGAAAATCAATAGTGAGAACATGGGAGGGAAACTTGCTTCAAAAGGAAAAAAATGGGTTCTGAAAAATATCATCTTACATGTCCTTGGATGTCTGATGATCAGATGGATGAGAGAGGATTTATTTTACAACCATATCGAAAAATTGGTCAAGTTTGGTAATGGTAGAATTAAATCTACATGCAAAGATATGTTTATATCCCAAATTTATATGTTTGACTCAAGGAGTTTTAACCCTACACAGGACTTTTTCTCACTGCAGTCTTAAAGTACTATCTATCCAAACTTGACTCATGAGAAAAGACTACTGGCTCCAAATTTGCAGACCCCACTGCTGATCCTCTCTCGCTTCTGTTGAGGCTCTTCTAACTTGCTGCTGAATTGTGCTGTCTTGATTTTGCATGTGTAGCAGCTGATAAGCAAATTAATTAGTTGATTCCTCCAACTTTACTATCCTCTCTTTTCTGCACAACATTAGCTATTGGGACAAACATCTGCCAGTCTTGGCAATGCAAGAGGAGTGGGGCAGATTTGGCTGTAGGACTCTGTTCATAAACCCTAGGCTCCTTCCTGTGTCCCTCCTCCTATACCCCATGTGTCATGAGTACTGATGGCGAGCAGGAGGGGGCCTCTGTCCAGGGGGGAAAATGCATGCGTAGTACTGAGGAATTAAGCAGCCATTCAAAGAGACACAGGTCAGACCCGCCTTAACTTTTGGGGTTTATCTGTCTGGGTTTTTCCCACGCTTCTTCAGTTTGTTAGGATTCTGTTTAATGTAGCAGTAATAAACACTAGAGACCTATTCCTCGTCTCAGCGTGATTTCTGACTGTTAGGACACCATGCTGCTGTAACCTGAATTGAATAAAATTAAATCAATAAATGTTAGAAAAAGGTCAGAGATATAAAGGGATCTGAATCACAACCAGCACCTTTATTTAGGAATTGCTCTTCTTCATTTCCTTTCTTTCTCTAGGCAAGACATGCTGAGTTCCAGATTCCTGTGAGTTCTATTCAGGACACAACCACTGGGGGAGGGGGGTGTCCAATCATTCATCTGTTTCACTGTTTCAGCTTTGCATCAAAGTGATAAGGGCCACAGAGTTAGAGTAACTGCAGTACATATGGCTGACCATCCTACCTCTATTACACAATTAAACCACACTAGCACTGCTCAGTTTTGTTTTTTTTTACAGAGCCAGCAGCAGAATGGAAGCCAACAATCCTGACCAGGGACCTGAGGTGGGGAGGTTCTCATCAGCCTGAAACAGTTGCTCTGATTTCATTCCCATCCACCACCAGCAATGTGACTTTGTCTCTCAAGTAAATTAGTGGCAAAACATAACTGATTTTACACAGCTTGCAGCTGCCACTGGAAGGTTCTATCTGAAGGGAAAACACACTTCTTTGATACTGGTATAGCTAAAGACATCTGGAAGCTGTCTCATTCATGGGCTGGGGAAATGAAAACAATGTCATGGGGGCATAGTAGAAAAAATATGTTGCCAGGCCACATTTGTATCATGGTTTGGTACAAGTGGAAAAGGACTCATATTCTTAGTGGGAGACCTTGTCTGAACCAGGCAGAATTGCACCAGGTTACTACTTTGAAGCAAGACCTCCACAAAATATCAGGAGGGCTGTAGGCCAGCCTGGGAAGTAAAAAAAAAAAAAAATCATTCAGCTCCAGCTCTGCATATGTGGACCTCCAACATATGTCAAAATTCTGTGGGAAAATGGCTGATTTTCACTGGCTTTTTTTTTTTTCCAGAAAACAACTAAGGTGTTCAAATATAAATCAGGCTTATGTGTCCAAAGCATTTAAAAGAGGCGGTTCAGACTGTGAAAGCAGCCACAATTTCTGCAAGGCTCACATGACTGTTTTGAAAGCATATATGCACATGCACAGGCAACATTGTCACCGGGCCACTACAAAGTGAAGCAGTGATGCACACACATGCATCAGGAGACAACTTTTGAAGTAGTTGTGTGACTTTGCAAAAGATGTGGCTTTTTTAACCATTCAAAGAAAGGTGCTTCGTTCCCACTGCAAACATTGCAAGACACTTCTTTGGAATTCTTTGCTAACTCTTAATCAGGTCATGGGACAAAGGCTGTGCTTTTAAAAACTGTAAAGGAGATGGAAACTTGGGCTGGTACAGCTTGTCCAATAGAAATAGAAAAAACCCAGCCTGCTAAATATACAATTTTGCATAATGATTCACAGAAAAGGAGCCCTCTTTCCTTGTTTCAGTGCTCCTAAATTCTAATAGAAGAATTCATATCATCTAAATTATGTCATATCCTATAGGCTTGCAGAGGTGTCTTAGAGGCACATAGAATTGTGCTTCCTAAGCTTTCTCTTCAATTATCTTTTATTCCAGAAAAAAATCAAATTATATCAAACCCATAACATCAGAAACACATAATAGCAGAATGCCAACTCTAACTAACCCAGAATTATTTTATATACAGGCCTTCACCCTATATAATGCCTGAAGAAATTCACAACAAGTAGTAGCTGAACCAATAAGCAATGTTCTAATCTAATCCTCCCAGTGTTATTTGCCAACAATATCCAGATTTCCTTACCTATGCTATGTTGGCCAAGGCTGATTGCATTACAAAGCCAACAGCATCCAAAGCACCATAAATTCCCTGTTTGTGCTCCAAACCATTCTTTACATGTTTTATCTAGTTTTAGTGTTTACCCAATATTTTATATTCAGGTTGAGGAAAAAAAATAATAATCACCAGCTGCTTTCTATGCGTCAGATGGTTGAAGCCACTATAGAAGCCCTGTTATGAGCTACCCTGACAGCATATGAAACAGATAAGGGATAAAATCCCACAAGAACTAAGTATCTCATTATAGGAGACAGATGGGCTTAAAGCACATCAGGATAACTACTTCTTCAATCTTTTTACCTGAAAATGTTCTAAATCTAAGAAATATGTAGGTTACAAGAGACATTTATAAATGCTCTTTGAATATTATCATGTTTAAGGTTAAACAACCCAATCTTTGCAAAGGTACTACAAAACCAACCCCACTAACTTCAGTGGGGCTTATTTCCCAAATATAAGTGCTTTCTGCTTTAACCTTCAATTTTGCTTGCTCTAGAATAAGCCTTTAAATCATCTGGACCTTTGAGTCGTGATAAAACTCTAAGCTGGGTGTGTGCGGTTTTTTTTTTCCTTTCAGTAAATGGCTCAATTCATTTATTTTGCATTTAGCCATTTTACTTCCACTTTTTTCTATAGGATCAATACTAAAATAAAAATATTTCTTTTAAAAATATTTGTTGGTTCCACTGCGAGACTTACGTAATCACAACGAAACAGCTTTATTCTCTACTTTTAAACATGTCACTTGAAAAGAACAAGAAAAAATTGTATCCTTTGCTTTTTAAGTCTGCATGGACAAATATAACTTATATTGTTATGCAAGTTTAAGTACTCTGTAGCTTTTACAACATACCTTGAAATGTCTATCATCTGATACATCATTAGAATTTTGTTCTCATAAATCAAATAGAAAAGAGATGCAGATATGTATCAGGAATGTAGACTGACTAAAGCAGAGGTTCAGATGATTAGCAAAACAATTCTGATCATGTTTACTCAAAGTTTAGGCCCACCATTTTAATGGATTAACAAATGTGGTTAAGATTGAACTGCTGATGGCCTTCTATATTAAGACATTCCTTAGACATTTTAAGGAAATGTTTCATTCAAGGTCAAGCTTTTCCAGCCTGGTTCCTTCCATATATAATGGACTTTACTCCTGTAATTTCCAATTTGCATAACCAGTGCTGGCTGAGAATTATTGGAGTTGTGATCCAACATACCTGGAGGATACCATAATAGAGAAGGTTGCTTTCACTCTTTGTAGTGAACCACACCGCAATGGATTGATTAAATCAAAGTTCGTGATAACTTTCTTCCATTGAGCCAACCAGCACACCTTGACCTAATGCTTGCTATAGATATGTTGCTCAGGGGTTATATGAGATTAATTTCATCTTCTGGCTAAGAAAAGTTCAAAGCTAAAATGCCAGGAGAAGATTCTCTCATACTTAATGCTTTCCCAATCAAATACTTTGTCTTGTCTTCAGTAATAACTCATGTATACTTACTCAGGAGATTATTTAAAAGGTCTCATCATCAGGGATTTTTTTTTCCTCAGACATTATTCCTATATCTGTCTGTGCTGTTAGCTCTAATGAGGCTATGTAACATAATTCTAGCCAAGGGCATCAGCCAGTTGAAAGATCTCATCTGTAAGCTCTATGCAAAGGAATGGAATTTGAATGGGGATTTTCTCAACACACTGTGGCCCTGGTGTTTACTTTGATAAATAGCCATATATTGTTTCAATTATCCTTATGGCTAGCTTCAATTTTTTTAAAAAAAATTTGAAAACAACAAAAATAATTCTAAACACTTTCTATGCAAAACTTCCAGGATCTCTTCTTTAGACTGAATGAAATTTGGATTGAAAGATACAACCAGATTTGCACTTTTGTTTTTATAGGCGGTTGGTCTCATTTCAAAAACATCAGATTAGCTGCTTTCTATAGCCATTGTTTTTCTTGGCTTATTTCTGTGACCCCTCCTTTAGAACTAGATTCTCAGATGAATCTTTAATTTTTATGTCCATATTCTCCTAGAAATGGATTCAAGGTCTGCTGGGTAGATCTGGTAGAATATGTACAAAATTCAGCATTGGCAAAGGAAACATTTATTTAATCCAGTCTTAGATATCATATAATAAACTGGAAACCTGTAGTAAATGTGATCAGCCTACCTTGCTCCCACTCCCAAGTCTGTATGGCTGCTCAGCTGGCATCAAGATCACACATGTTTCTCCTTTCCCCTGTGCTTTATAAGATCCTTGGGCTGTTGTTTATCTTATTCTAGCTCTGTCCCTCCCAACTCCCTGAACATTTTGGTTACTAACCACAACTTGCTTACTATCATCCACAGTTGAGGAGTCTCAGCTCCAGCTGACACCTGGTTTTTTTTTTAACATGTCACATTGCTTATCAAAACAATCTGTTAATTATGGATATACTTGCTGTTCTTACTACAGATTTTATAACCCCCCACACACATTTGAACCTTTGCATGATGCAGAAATTTGGATGATGATGATGATGATGATGATGATGATGATTTCACTTAGAAGGCACACAGCTCCACACAACTCTGCATAGCTTACAGCATTAAAAGCAATAAAACAATGAGAACAAAGATCATGCGTGTCCAGAAGAATGAAGATTCCATTTTAATGTGGCTTGATACCACCCTGCCACAAGGCCTGGAGGAACAGCCAAATTAAATTCATGGATTGTGTTCTTCTGAGGTTTTTCCAGTAAAACAATAATTACAATAAATTTCCACCAGTAAGGCTGAACTTCCTGACATGCTCTAGTCTGACCTTTTGGGGAGTTCTTAGCTCTTCTACCCCCCGTCATCCACTGGGTGCAGGGGATGAAGCCTACACCACAACATTGTGATACATACTCAGCCCTTGATGTAATACCATGCAACTTCACATCACAGGTGCAAAAAGGCAACGCTTGCATCACTACGGCCAGTTTGGTCTAGTGGTGAAGGCAACGGGCTAGAAACCAGGAGACTGAGAGTTCTAGTCCTGCCTTAGGCATGAAAGCCGGCTGGGTGACCTTGGGCCAGTCACTCTCTCTCAGCCCAACTCACCTCACAGGGTTGTTGTGGGGAAAATAGGAGGAGGAAGGAGTATTAGGTATGTTTGCCGCCTTGAGTTATTTATAAAAAATAATAAAGGTAGGATAGGTAAAGGTAAAGGTTTCCCTTGACGTAAAGTCCAGTCGTGTCCGACTCTAGGGGGCGGTGCTCATCTCCGTTTCAAAGCCTTGGAGCCGGCGTTGTCATAGACACTTCCGGGTCATGTGGCCAGTATGACTCACGGAACGCCGTTACCTTCCCGCCGAAGCGGTACCAATTAATCTACTCACATTTGCATGTTTTCGAACTGCTTGGTGTGCAGAAGCTGGGACGAGCAACGGGAGCTCACCCCGCCGCGCGGTTTCGAACCGCCGACCTTCCGATCGACAGCTCAGCGGTTTAACCCGCAGCGCCACCGCGTCCCAGAAAGGTAGGATAGAAAATAAATAAATAAAATATTGTCAGGATGCATGTTTCATAATTTTGAGTCATAATAGTTAGGAACAAACACCGATGCTTCTAGTAAGAAATTCTCTTTTGAGCCCAGAATTTTAAAAAAAGTAGGAAGGAAGTGTTTGGAAACTTCTTGCCCAGAAGTAGAGGACTTAACAAACAGAAGTAACCATATACTCTTGCTCACAGACAAAAGGCTTTTTGTTAAAATGAAAAATTCCTTCAGAAACCAAAAAAATCTATATGTATAAAAAGGAGTTCATTAGGAAAAAGGAGAAAACAATGGAAGACAACAATCACACAGAGAGAATTCTAACAAAAATCAATCCAGACAGCAGAGCTAAACTAGTTACTTAATACCTCCCTGAATAAGCTCCTGGGTTTCAGCACAAGTTAATTACAGAAACGATAGTTGGAGAGAGATTATTTGGACCTCCTGTTTGTAGTCAGGCAAACTGCCTCCCCCTTGTTGTTTTCCCCAAACCATTTACCTCCAGTTTTACAGAATATTCTAGATAAGTAAAGACAGCCAGTTTGGTGTAGTTAAGGCATCAGGCAGGAGACCATGAGTTCTAGTCCCACCTTAGGCATGGGTGATTTTGGGCCAGTCACTCTCTCTTAACTCTAGGAAGGAGGCAATGGCAAACTACTCCTAAACCTTGCCAAGGAAACTGCAGGGACTAGTCCAGTTGCCAGGAGTCAAAAACTGACTCAGAGGGACACACACAGAGAGATAAGTAGGGGAAGGCAAAGTTTCAGGGGAACAAACCATTGTTTTTCCAGTAAAAAACAATGCTCTGTCCCTAATGTCCTGATACTAGCAAGCAAATCTGAAATGATCTAGGGTTCAACCCAGTGGGAAGACATCATTATATATCCTCTTATTATATTATTAAATGCAACATTTAATCATTTTAATTTAATTTAAATACAACAGTTAATGTGAATTGATACATTGTATTATAGCAATTGCTGATGGAACAAATTTGGAGTTGGGAGAAATCAGAATACAAATTCTTCTGATTTGAGAAACTGTATTCTATTCCAAGACTGGCCAAGATGTTTCAGCTTTGACCTTTGTTGTCAATTGCCTACTGTTTTCAAAAATATTTTTTTAAATATGGTTCTAGTGCCAGCATTATTTCTGCTGGGAAACATGGAATTATATTTATCTTTGTTCTCCCAATCCAGGGACAAAATCTGGGTATGAAAGATCGCTTGTTGATCTCCTGATGGTAGCACTTTACACTGCTTAAATCAACCAATGATGATTTTTCTTTGGAAGCACTGGGATGGAATTCATGACCCTTTCCCTGTCCCTTATTTCACATAACTGCCTACTGGTTTTGATTTGGTTTTTCCTTGCTGGCTTGCTTTTCTTTTTGAAACCATCAAAGAGGAAAACTGCTGGGGTTAGCAATTTGGAATAGAAAGCTGAAGCTTAGGAAATAAATAAATAAAAAGTGGGACTTGGCTGTATCTAAAGTATATTTGAGTATAAGCTACTTTCAAGCCTGTGGGGTGTCACCTGACCATTATAATAGAAGTGGAAAACTATGTAGGCTGTCAGAAGGGCAATCTAAGGGTAGGAAATAGAAAAGGGACATAGGCAAAGAACAATACAGTAAATTTAGTTTCACTCAGAGATTATGAGCAGTACAGCAGTTGGATGGGAATATGGAAGTTGTCATCCCAACACATCTGAAGGATGCCATCTAGCAGCAGTAGAGAAAAATCTAAGTAACAGTCTATGCAGAAAGGTGCTAGGGAGCAAGACCCAATGGAAGTATAAAAAACATCAAATGAAGATGGAAGAAAAAAGCCAGCCAGAAGAAAAATAGTACCAATGATTAATATCAGAATGACAATAGGCAGCAGCATTAATAAATTAAAAGCAACCTTAAAAAGTAAAAGAAAATAAATCAACAAATAAAATGCAATCATCAATATAGGAAATAGTAAGTGAAATAATTCCATGAACTGGAGGTCTAAGTAACATTTCCTGCAGGAATGAGTACACTTCGAACATAGGCATACCAGTATCACCAATTTGATTACTCCAGGACTTCTCGGTACTTGGCACTGAAGCCAGCCTTCAGATTATCCCTAGTTATTATCCAGAATTCCGACACATTTGATAGTAGTACAACTGTGTAAACCAATCAAAACCACTTTCTAATTGTTAAAGAAGCCACAAGGTTTCTGCAGCTGCTTCAAAACTGCTTTTGGCTGTCTCCAGAGGCTGGTGCATAAACAACCACTTCATTTCATCTCCCCGCACCCCCCAGGGAAAGTTTTTGGGTAGCCCTGATAGATAGAGATTTCTATCTTTAAAAAGAAAAAAAAATCAGAATCATTTTGATTGCATAATCACATTGATGGGAGGACAAATTATACCTGCCAAATATTTCCACAGATATAAGTCTTTCCCCCCTCCCCCTGCCTTAGAATGTATCACCCTGCAGAAACAGGATTGTCTTACACTTAATGTCAATTTGGGTGTCTCTTTTTACATGATTCAATATATTGTGACTCAGCCATTAAACCACAAAGTCATGAGTCAATGAAAAAGTATTCTTTTTGTGCTCAGTCAGTGCCATCATGTGGTGGAGATTATTTCTGCATTGTGAAATGTCACTGTATATTTTAAGGAATTAATGGGAAAAATTCACAGTTTTCTTCCTGGTTTCATTTACTTTACAGTAATGACAATTTTGAATAGATTTCCTTTCCTTTTCAATTGGTCTGTTACCTGCATTTAAGAAACAAGCAGATTTTTATTGCACTATTTTAGGAATACAGACTTCCATGGCTAGAATGGTTTACCTTAGCAAGTAACAGTGCATAGATGACCTTGCCTAGGTTCAGAAAATAAGCATCATCATTCAAAAATAAGCATCAACCAGGTATGGTTAATTCTTGAGCAGGACATCTCCATAGAATAAGAGCCTAGACTGGGAAGTCAAAGAACATCCCAGAAGAAGGTAATAGCAATCCGCTTATGAACTGGGGACATGTCCATGAAGTCACCAGGAGCTGAGCTTGCATTGAAGGACTTTACACCATACATACAGTCTTCCTACAGTCTTTTATATACAAACATCTTCTGCACTAACATATAGTTTCTATTAAAAAAAAAACTAAGGGGCAGAGTATTATAGCTGGATTTTCCATAAAGTGCTAAGCTCAGTATGAGGAACAAACTCTCCATATATATAAAAAAGAGCTCCACTACATGCTAACCATGAAGTAGAATTTGTCTAAAGAGAGAAGTATGGCATGTGAACATGGACTGTTTTTGTGGGCTTAAATTTCTACAGATCTCTCCACCAAAAGTCAAGAGTATGGGACAAGAGCAGCAAAAGTCCCAATACTGTCTTCTTATATAGCTTGCTTAGTTAAATGGTCTAATGGAAATAATATTTGAATGGGCTTAACAAAGTTGAACTAAGCACTATGAGCTTCATCCCCTTCATAAAGGAGATAATAAATATTTAATATCTGTACAACATAGAATATTAAGCATGGAATAAATATCTCAGGGTATAGCAGTATTGTTATATATGCAATTGCTTTCAGATATATTTAAACATGATGGTGTTGGCTACAAATTTGAAGAAACCCATACATAAAACCTCCCTATGGAAAAAAAATTAAAAATATGTGCTGGTTTTAAGAGGCAGTAGTTTCTGTATTTACTACCACTACCACTAGGCTTGTGCATATCATTCAACTAGGCCCCTTCTAGATCTACAGGTAGTCTTCGCTTACTGACAGTAATTGGGACCGGGAACTCTGTCGCTAAGCGATGCGGTCATAAGATGCAATGTCACATGACTGCACCAACTTACGACAGCAGTCCCAGTTGCCATCGTTAAGTGAATCCTGTGTGGTCCCAGCATCCTGCAGTCACATTTATGGGCTTCACTATTGACTTTGCTTGTTGGAAGCTGGCTGTGAAGGACGCAAATGGTGATCACACGACAGCAGAACACTGTGATGTTGTAATTGCAAGCTGGTTGCCAAGCACCCAAATTGCAATCACTTGTCTGCAGGGATGCTGCAATGACCCCACCTATGAGGACCCATCATAAGCACCCTTGTTTAGCACTGTTATAAATTTGAATGGTCATTGAATGAGTGGTTTTTCAGTGAGGACTCTCACTGAACAATCATAGTTGTTTGGGAAGTTGCTACACAGTCCTCATGAGTTCTTCTATTTATGCATGTGTGCACAGAAGGCTTGTGGGGTTGTGGGGGTGTTACAATCTCATACTGAGCTTTGGGCAGCTGCAGCTGCTCCATGGCTTTGAAGAGCAGAACCACAAGGGGCATTTTATGAATTAAGTATGTTGCTGAATGATTTGCACAGCAGGATCGTTGAGCTAGGACTCGATACAGATGTATTATGTCCACTTGGTTGTTTATGGATTTATGGATAAAAGATAAGGTAACCCTGTAGAGACATTAGAGTTGTGTTGAGCAAACATGAATCTGAGTACCTTTTACATGCAGAGGATGCCATGTTGTTGACCGAGAACCTGGATGATTACATAGATTGTATGATGCAATGGAAAATCAATCTGAAAAGAAATGTATAAAAAAACCAAGGTAATTATGTTTGGCAAAGTTGCAAGTTGCATTTGTACATAAATGATGAAAAACCAAAATAAGTATAAAATTTCTGTATTTGGTAGAATGTTTATTGAAGATGAGAAAATGAATGTGAAATTTTAATAAGTCAAATGCTGGCAGAAAGGTGTTTGTAAGCAAAGGATGTTTGTTGAAAATGGCTGAATATAAGAGCCTGCTTCTCCTGTGTTTATTATATGGAAGTCAAAGTTAGGTGGATAAGCCTGTAGAATGTAAGTTGAATATAATGAGAATGGTTACTTAAGAAGTGTTTATGGCAAAACCAGAAGAGATGATTAAGAACAAATGGATGCTAAATTAATGTGGATTGAATAGAAAAGTGAATGACCAGTACAAAAGAAGTAGATTGAGGTGATTTGGTCCTGTAGAGAGTATGAATGAAGATTAAATTGTAAAACAAATTTTTGAAGGAGGGGTAGATCATGAAGAGAGATAAGTGCTCCAAAAGGATAGATATGTATGCATGCATGCCACATGATAGATATGTATGCATGCCACTCAATACTATTGTTACTGTTGTTGCTGCGTGCAACAACACAGAGAAAGGAATATGGAGAAGTAAGTCAACATACAGATGTTGATTATTATGTCAATGATAATGGTGATGATGATAAGCAGACCTGTCCCTGACAAATGTAATAATCTTCAAAAATATTTGGCAAAATGGCCTCACCCACCTGATGTCAGCCCCGCTAGGTAGACAGACCAGGAAATCAACTCCACAGGAAGGCTAAAACTACTTTTATTGAGACTGGCTATATTAACAGAATCGTGCAAGTTTAATTGTGCTGTACCTCCTCCTCCTACTACTACTACTGTAAATTAGGGAAGCATCTGCCTGAGTCACTTCTGAATGTTATCTTGTTGCTCTGGACTTAAACAAATGTTTCAGTCCCTTTTGCCTAGGTAATGGTTCTTGCATATTTCCATCAAGGTCATTTTCTTTACTCACTACACCATATATCCTTGCACAAAACAAAATTGATTGATATTTTTATGATTATTTTCACTTAGCTCTCATATTGGCAATGACTTTCCTTCTATACTCAACATGTAAAGCCAACAGGCTCAGATGCTGAACAGATTTGAGACCTCAGAATTCCAGTGTAGAAGAATATTGTATACCTCTTTTCATGAGGTGATGCAACAAAAAAGCTGTATTTAGGTGCTTGTTTGTTTTCTTGTTTATTTCATCAGTTAAAGGATCTCTCTCACATGGGTACTTCTTTATGAGTAATGCGTGTTTACCAGACAAGCTGCTTCATTTACATACTTTAGATCTGCTGTTAAAAGGAAGAATTTGGGGGACATTTTCCCTAAGTCCACACAATTCATAACATACTTCTGCTTGTGCTGCAAATAAAAGGCCAGTGGAACTAACCATTGTAAATTGCCAGTTTTGTTCATAAAATATCTTTGAATAGCTATCAGATCCTAGAAAAATTGCTGCCAAATTGAACTGACATAAATCAACCTTTCAGCAAGAAAACAGGAATAGCTGACCCACTGCATATGTCGAATAAGTGGATGCATCTTTGTAGCATGGATAGAAGCATATGGCCTTCTTAGAGGTAGATGGTCACATGAAAGGAAGATGGGAAATGTCTTTAACAGTTGGGTTTTTCTGCTCCTTTTCCAAATGGCTTGTAGCCAACACTGTGGACTGAAAATGCATTGATTTTCACTGGAAAGACAGAGAGGAAGAGTGAATCTGTTGATTGTCTCCTCAGCAGATTATAGGTGAAATTAAGAAAGTTTTCCTCCTGTTTATAGAAATCTGTTTTGTAAGGTTTTTTTATATAGACATTCATTTTACTATTTTAAGGAATGTCTATTGAAGTTAAACTTTTCTCATTGCTCCTGTAAAAATTGTATTATTTCTTTTTTATGGCTGAATGTACAACTCCTATGTGTATTCTTTCTCTTGCCTTATTTTTATTACTCCTACTTCCATACAGTACTGTTTTGAGCACTTACAGAAAATAAATGACAAGATTACTCCCTAAAGCAGAGATAGCCAGGAACATTTTGGGGGGGAAGGGTCAAAGGGCTGCAATGGATTATGCAAAGCAAGTCATTAATGTGCACAAGCCTGGGAACTGGAGAGGAATCTTTCTGCTTTTTTTAAAAAAAATAATGTTATAACTATAATAGGGCTTACATTACCCGGGGGGATGGATTTCGGATTCCACCAGTTTTTGGCAATCGCATTCAGTCAGAGGGACTGGGAAGCTACTGTACAAGTTAAAAGCTGCATCATGTAAAGATAAACAACATAGCTGCTTGTGATATTGATGTTCAATAGATGTGCTTCCTAGGACCTGTATTATAACATCTCTGTATATGTATGGAGCCACGGAGATCATCTTGGATAAACTATTGAAAGACGATTACAATAACATGTGCCAAAATATGTTTTAAGCCTGGGAAACAGGGAAGTGTTGGCTCCACCCTGACTCCCTGGGATATGAGAGGAAGGGGAGGAGAAATGCAGCCAGGCTTACAAGATTTGATTACAATAGTCTATCTCAGTAAAGGAGCATTCCAGTCTTCCTGAGGAATCTGTTTCCTGATCAGTCATCCTGGGGTGGGGTGGGGCAGGCAACAGAGGACCAAGTGATGAAATTTCTGTTGTAATATCAGGATATAAACTATGTGACATACAGACTTGTATCTACTGTGCCACACAAGCATGACAGACTGGCATTTGCATTGTGACACTATAATACATGTTTGATTTTTTTTTTGTCATGTCTCTGTACAGAGATGTTGTAATAACCAATAAGCACTTTGAACATTCATAAGAGATGGAAATAATGAATAATTATCAAACATTCTTTTTCTTCTGCCATCTTCTATTTTCCATCTCTAACTCCAGTCACAGATCAGTTTCTATCAAATTAGCTTTTTACTTTTACCACTTTACTAGATGTAAATGTTACTCCAATTAATTATTGGATGGAGGACCACAGGGGGATCCCTGGGCTGTCAGCTAGAGTGGGGAGTAAAAAAAAATCCCAAAGAAAGCAAGGGGAAATTATTTCCATAATGCTGCCACAAAAACATCATGGATATTGGACAGCCAAGTTTGAATCTAGGTCCTTTACTTGTATCCTTTTCCTAACCCAGATAGGTGGTAGCACCTAGCTCACCTAAGATGATATTATAGAACTAAGAGTTTCACAGCTGATTCATACTTGGATGGGAGAGCACCAGGAAATACCAGATCAATAAGCTGGACCAGGAAATTCAAACATATTCTGGAAGAAGTCAATGGAAAATCACTCCTGCACTGTTACCAAGAAAACTAGGTGAACATGTGCATGAAGTCACCCATGAAGTTGAGATTGCTTTCGTACCCAATACCACTGATCCTAAAACAAGAAAGTCTCTGAAGCATTTTTTCCTCCAAAAGAAGTGCCATATGATGGCACTATCATTATACTGAATTGTAACTTTCCTACAGTAAAATATGTTCCTTTTCATCAGGTTTCTTGAGTCTGTTTCAATCACTTCTTTTTTGTTCTTTTGAATTCATTTTATTTCCACTACAGCAAATCATCAAGCACATCATCATCACTGTAAAGAGAATTCATCAATAGCCTTATACTCCACTAAAATTACATTACATTAATTGCAATACTTCTAGATGGTATTGACAAAGATTTAAACAAATTGTCACATATTTTCCTTTTTGATGGCAAGGTCCAATTACTTTTTTAAAAATCATATGTTTAAGAAGGACATTGTGCATAAGCCAGTACTGGCTGTGGCTTTCTGCAGGGTGTGCATGTGTCCAGGTGGTTGTCTTAATGTTGAATGCCATTTCAGTAAGTAGGGGCAACAATAACAACAAAAGCAAATGCCATCATGGGGGTTGTTAAAGGGAAAAAACAGGAGGGGAAGCATGGTGAAATTCAACTAGCAATTAGAATCAACCAATGAAAAAATCAGGAGGATCAGGAGAGATCATGGAAAGGGCCTCATACCATGCATTGTCACAAAAAGTAGCAGTGAGCAGTTGACAAAATGATTTGGAATGGGTGGCAAAAATTAAAGAGGATAACTGTCAGATAAATCTTTTAAAATGTGTAGTTTGACCTTTAAAGGCAGATTTGACTAGGCTGCTTAATGGTCTTTCCCCACTCACACTAATCATGGTACAAACATGTTCTGTCAACATCTTTTTTTTTCTCTGCTGGGTCCCCTTGACTTGGCTTTCATCTCATTCCTACCCCATGAATGAGAAAGGTTTATGTTGTCTTTAGCTGTACTCATGTTAAAGTACGCAGTGCTTTCCCCTTTATTTCATGATAGTCCAAGGGAGGCCACAAAGGGTTTAAAGCTGGTTAGTGACTGGAAACAGAAGCAACAAAGGCAAGACAGCAAATCTCACACCCTGTTTTTTTCCTGCTGCCTTAAGAATGTGTTGAAAGCATTTCAATTCAGCAGTGAAGAAAGGTCCTAATTCTTTTTTCTGAAGGCATATGGTAAGAAACATTACATCTTTCTCCCCCAGGCCTCTGATAGAGATCTCTAGCAGCACTAGGTATATGATTCATGATTTTGTTTCCTAGGGATCACACCCCTGGAGAATTAAAGAGCTGGCTTAATTGATTGGCCTAAGCCAGGTTTGTTGAATAAACCACTTCTGGAAGAACTCACGCAAAGCCATAAACCACAATCAGCATGTTCATACAATACACCCAGAGTCCCCCGATGGGAGGAGATGGGCGGGGACAAATTAGATAGATAGATAGATAGATAGATAGATAGATAGATAGATAGATAGATAGATAGATAGATAAGCTGAACCAAAGTGAAACAAGCTCCATAATGATTATAATTAATATATGGCCATGGTTCTCCAGACTGGCTGTCCGTCCGTCCATCTGTCCATCTATCTCTCAATTGGGCCTACCGTTCAAACCTTCAGAGGAAGAGTGTAGTTGAAGTGACTGCTTTGCCCATGAAGAGGGCAAATCCAAAGAGCCTCATTGTCCTGGTGCAAAGATGCCCCATTGTTTCCAAAGGACATGCCACATGCCATCACCCATAGCTCATTGTCCCCCTGAAGAAGTGGCAGCCCAAGGACAGGCTTAGGTGCACTGCTCTGGAAGTAAGGTTTCCTTCTTCTCCCACTTCCAAAGACTGCATGCTCATTGATGTGTGTAGGGGAGGCAGCCTGAAATGTTATGTTTCATGTTGGTAACTATAGTAGCTCCATTGGGACTGCTTGTTTCTGTTGGGATTGCTTCCTTCCATCCAGTCCCTAACTTGCTCTCCTGCCCATTGATCCTCTTTGTGCTGCAAGGGAGACCATAACCCTGTTTCCACAACTTTCTTTTTTCTTTTTCTTTTTTCAAATGGATTGGTTGGTCTAGTGGTGGACCTAAAGAAGGTGAATTCCTGAAATTTGCTTAGCCTGCTTTTGGCATAATTCATTAATTGTGAAAGGACTTGTCTCGTGTAGAGATGAGACCAGATCAGAAAACAGACACCAGAAGAAGACTAGAACTATGTTTTACTGAGATAGGCTAAAATAACAGAATCTTACAAGTCTGTCTGTGTCATCCCTTCTCTCCTCTTATATCCCAGGGAGCTATGGGTAAGATGGCAGCTAGCCTGAGTCTCTTTGTGATGCTCTCCCACCTCTCTGGACCAGACACATGTTTCTTCTGTACCTGGTGTTTCCCAAACAGCTTCTGGATTTCTTCTCCCAGGTCATCTCCCTGCCTCTCTAAGCCTGTAGCCTGTCTGGCGGGGAATTCCCTTCCCAGTGCCTCTAATTCTTTGCTGCCACATAATGGTGAAATATTTCAATGGTTGACCCATTGTTTCAAGGAATTATTTTTTGAAAGTTTAATTGCATGACTGTACATGGAATAACCAGAGTATTGTGCCTGCCATTTGGAGAAGGCTTCTCGTATAGTGGGTGGGGCTGGAATTTCAGCTGAGGGAACCACCAGTCACAGCACTTAGAATATTGCTTGTTAAAGCTGTATGGAAAACAGTGCAGCGCTGGTCTGTTCTCGGTCAATAATAAAGGTGCAGTGCGGGCAACAAGATATAGAGCAATTTGGTTTTCTGCCAGTTCTGGGACAGGAGGGGAGGACAACAAAGCAGCTTTGTAGATGTGGCTGGAGAACAAATGGGAAACTCTTTTCTTTCTGTCTAGGCTAGGGCGACCCCATCTGATCTGCAAAAGTCCAGTAATCACTAGACGGCAGCCAACTGTAGGCTTCATTTAGGAGCCAACCCATTTTTGCAGCTCAGATGAGATAGCTCTGCTCTAGAGGGCATGGCAGGCCAAGGTCAGCCTGGTACAGTACCGGCAAAAGGTAAGCAAGAGATCAAGAAAAGAGCAGGCTTTTTTTTTTTTTGCTTTTATTTCCTTTCAAGCCCACCAAAACAGGAGAGCACAGAAGAACAGGTAGCCAGATTTCTCGAGAATTCGCAGCTTATTCTCCTTTGTGGGATTTCTTACAAGACAAGAGAAAGAAAGACAGATGGTTACTGTATTTACTATTTGGTTACCTCTCCTCACTGACAACTGTTAACTGGTTCTGTTTCCTTTTCCTTTGCTTTTTATGTACTGTACATTCTATAACTTTATGTACTATACTGTACTGTATGTAGTTTTTCTAATGTAAGTAAAATTGTAATTTAGTGCCTTTGAGTCATGTTGACTCCTGGCGACTGCCCGGACTAGTCCTTGTAGTTTCTTGGCAGGTTTTTTTCGGAAGTGGTTTGCCACTGCCTCTTTTCTAGGGCAGAGAGAGAGTGACTGGCCCAAGGTCACCCAGCTGGCTTTGTGCCCAAGGCGGGACTAGAACTCACAGTTTCCCACCTAGTACCTTAACTACTACACCAAACTGGGTCTTATAATTTGACTTTAAGATAGTAGCCTCACTATATATTGTGGCAGTGAATACCAAAATCTCATTTTTCATTGCCAATTGCTGGCCTTCAAAAGTGGGCAAATCATTGTCTACTAACCTTTCTTTCACTCATATACTGAATTCAGCAATCCTCCAAAAAGAGGTGTTTAATATTTTTTATAAATGAATATATTGAAGAGCAATTAAAATAGGGTCTGAAAATCATACTTTTGCTTTCTTTTGATGCCTTATATATAATATTAAAAACCTATTGATTTATTGTATTTAGCTGTGTGAGGCCACTGATGAGCACTTTTGTGTTGAAATGCTTTTGGCTTATTTTGAAAAATACTATTATTTTAAAATGTTATTGTGTGTTGTATTAGTTCATTTATCTAAAAACTAGTAGAGCATTTTCTTGTTCTCAAGTTAACTATTTTTCCTTCAGATTTCCTGAATGATGGATTATAATTTTCATTGTTCTTAGCTAGCATGCTGGTTAGAAAATATAGGACTCAACACTATTTAGCAAATGACTTAAGTTGATTGCTATAGGAAACTAGAGAAGTTTGTGTGTACTTGGTACAATCTAGCACATAACTCTAAATTAACTGCTTGGTGTATATTTTTCTAATACACATGCTTTTCTTACCATGACTTCATCTGTATCCCAGTATGGAGTTGCCTGATACCTACCTTGTAAACAATCTGAGTCTCTTTGTTCCTGTAAAGTAGATATAGCTTGTAAAGTATTTGGCCATGGGAAGGGATCTTTTACCTTGGAAGTATTGCTAATGTTTCCTTTGTGTGATTGACCAGGCTCTGCAAACCCTTACAAATAAACTCTTTTGAAGACTGAGTATTAGATTCATGGTCTTGACCAAATAGACAAGATAGGATGAACCTCACTGTAAAAACAGCTGAAAAGGGATAGGGAGCTGTGGTACTGATGAGTTTTCTCTCCAATATTACTTAGGAAATTACTAAGAAGATAACCCAGTGTGTGAACTAAATTACCATACTGTGGTTTCTGGCTCTTTCACCTCATATGCAACTCATTCCCTATTTTTTCCATCTTCTACTTTGACTAATGGCAGAAGTGCTTTACACACACAAAATCTATAAGTATGTATGTATATGGGTGTGTATTGTTACTTTTCACCACATATTTATGCAACTGGGCTTAAGCATATCAACTTTATTTTTATAACTTGCAGGTATGCATGCAGTTAACCAACTAATTATAGCATAAAACAACAGTGACATCAGCCATATATTGTTGTTAAAAGGTAGGGAGAACATCCAAAAACTAAACAAGACAATGAAGGATCAAGGATTTGTTCCTGGTCCCAGTGGCCACAGAGTAAAGTTGTCTGCAGCTGAAAATGAGCTAAAATTGGCAAAGGATACTAAGTATACAAAAATGTTCAAAACAAAAGAGAAAAGAATCCATAAATCAGCTGCCCAATAAAAAACATCTAAGTAAAATCTATCTTGGCTGTCTTTTCTAACATGGTTTCACCAGGCAACTGTGATAAACAGTATGAAGAAACAGGACAGAAACTTTATCAGAGTATATGTTTACTCTGAATGGGGTTAAATCTCCAGGACTGCATCGTTAGTACAACCTGATTTATGAGTGAGGACACTGCATAGACCTGCTAGTTGATGAGAAAGAGGCAACTGTATGTTGTCTGCAAAATAGTCTCTAGAATTTGCATAGAATAGTGTGAGCATGTTGGAGTAAACCTGGGCTTTAGTTGCTGCCCCAAATTGAGCAGTAGTGCCCTTACCTTTAGCTGGGAATGCTGCTGGTATTATAGGGATGACTAAGGCTGGTAATCTATCAAACACCACCTCTATTTTACTGAAAAGCATTATGCAAAAGCCTTGGCAAATGGCAGAGGTCAATATTTGTGGGTACAGCTGATGAAAACCATTGCATGTAGAGATTATCTTGAACTGGAGAAGTGCCAGTGAAACTGGGGGAGGCAAAATGTCCCTATTTTCAACAAAAAGGGAAAATGGAAGATCCAGGAAATTATAGATCAACTAGTCTGACAATCAGTTCCTAGAAGGATTCTAGAGCAGATCATAAAGAGACCAATCTCTTATTGAAAACAATATGGTAATCATATTAAAAACAATATGGAAATCACTCATATTGAAAACAATATGGTAATCACTAGAAGTCAGTGTGGCTTTGTCAAAAAAACAAGTATTGCCAGATTATCCTTGTTTTATTATTTTAGATCAAAAAACTTCATAGCAGACTGTGGAAATGTTGCCCACATAATGTAGTTTATTCCAGCACAGGATTTAATAAAGCTTCTCACAATGTTGTGTTTAGGAAGCTACTTAAATTCTGGGTTAGATGGCTGAACAATTATTGTAAGAGGATGTATAAGTAGCTGAACAAGTGTGCAAAAAAATGCTCAACAGATACCTCATCAAACTGGAGAAGGGTATTAAGACCATAAAGTTCAGTTCTCATTAATATGTTTATTAACAACAAATGAAGATGTGGCAGGAAAGCTTAACAAATTTGCAGATTACAGAAAATCAGATGAGAAAGCCAGTATCTTAAAAGACTTAAAGAATTTTTAAAATAATCTTGATATGCTAAACTAAAGGGCTGAAAACAATAAACAAAATGAAATGAAATGAAGACAAGTTCTGCACTTACCAAAGTAAAAACAAATTCCTAGGTATAAGGTGGGAGACACCCAGCTTAACAATAGTACTTGCAGGAAAAAAAATACTGGAAGAGTAGTTGATTACAACAAAAGCAAAAGCAATATAAAAGTTCAAGTCCCAAAAAGGAAATAACACAAGGAGACTATTGATTTTAAAGTAAAACTTAAATACTAAAATGTGTTCATATTTATTTCATTTTACATTGTTTTCTGTTTGTTTGAAAATGGATGAATAAAAAATATCTGGTAAAAGAATACTACAATGTGCATGCATAGAATGAGATAATATAAAAGGCAGAAGTATCTTTTTTCATGGTATCAATTTTATTTTAAAAGTTACAATCAGTTGCATTCCATGTCTTCATTAAGCGTCTGCAAACAGCCGTTATTTCCCCCTTTTACATATCAGGAAAATCCTACTGAAAAGCACGAGATAGGATGCAAGGTAAGGGCCAGGCGATCACACCTGTCTAACCCCCGCTTCCCTCCATGGAAGACCATTAAGCCGAGGTTGACATTTTGGACTTTTAAAAATACCAAGGTACACCCCCAGGAACGTGGCATGTGATCCCGTTGTCGACCCAAAAAGCCCAGCACGCAGCCCTTGTGGGTGGATGTAGCAACCCAGGCGCTACAGCTGAGAGAGGGGCTCCGCGCGCCGATGGTGTTCCTAAGGGCATCAGATTGGGGGAGGCTGCTAGCCAGGAGGGGAACCCAGACAGGCTTCCAAACGAAAAGACCAACCGAGCAAGCCAGAAGGGCAACTTTCCCCTCCTGGATGTGCGAGCTCCGCAGGCGAGCAGGATTCGACTGCCCAAGGCGTTGCAAAACCGCCCGCCCGTGGGAAGACTGCCTGCCCAGGGGCGCTGTGGCGCGGCCTCCCCCTGGCTCGCCCTGCTCGAGCCGCCGAGTTCAAGACTGGAGGAGGCGGAAGTGTCTTTCCGTTTGTGCTTCCTTCGCCGCCTCCCCCTTCCCGTCGTCAGTCTGCCTCGTCGGGGCGCCTGCAGTGGCGGTCGAGGAGTCGTCTCGGAGATACGTGACCCGTAGGCTGAGGTAAACGCGCGCGCCATCCCGTTCCCCTCCCCTGCTCTCCCCTCCGCCGGGTCCCAGGGAACCCGAAGGGGGAGACTCGCCCCTTGGTGCGGCGCCGTAGTGCGCTTATTACAAACGAAGGCTCGTTGGCTGCAGTGGCGCTCTCTGTCAGCTTCCTCCCGCTCTTCTGGAGCCTGCGGGCCGTCTCAGTCTCTAGCGCCCGGGCCTCGTTGCTGGTCCCCTTTCCAAGCCCGCGCCCTCGCCTCCAGCTCCAGGACTCCCCAGAGTCGCTCGTGGGACCCTGAGAGGATTCGGTCGGAGAGATCGGCCGTCTCTGCAGCTGCCCGCCCAGGCCCTGGCCTCCGGGCCAGAGGCGCGCGCGTGTGCCTAATCCCCACCTTTCCGCACCTACAACAGCCTTGTCCCCCTCGCGCCCTCCAGCGTCGTCAGCCAAGCTGGCCCGGCGTAAGAGGGGTCGTAGTTGTCCTTGCTGCTTGTAGCTTCTGTGTTAGGAATTACAGTGCGGCCCTCTGAAGAGTACAGGGTTAGAAGTTGATGCTTTTATCCCCTCCAATTTCGTTTGGAATCTTTGCTTCGGCGGGGCTCCACTTCGATTCGTGTGTGTGTGTGTGTTTTACAGACACAGGCTGGTCACTGGAATTGTTGTTATTATTTCTGTACGGAGAGAACTGTTCCTTGAGTGGGTGAGAAATCCAATTTCTCTGAATCTGCGAGTTATTTGAAATTTATGAAGCGTTTGGGGAGGGGGGAAGAGTCAACACTCCCCCACTCGAATACGTTATTTTCTATTAATATATAGAAAATGTGTTGATTTTCTTTGATTCTGTTAATAAGCAGAATCACTTTTGAAGCTGAAAAGTTAAGAGGTGACCAGAACTAGGAGGTGTGCGACTTCTCTCCCGCTCTCCCTTTCCCTGATATTTGAGGATCATAATGCCGGACGTGCTATTTGTCAGTTTTCTTCATTTGCCTCTTGCCCCTTCTCCTTCTATGGCCGTCTGTATTTTTTTCTCTCCTGTATATTTCTTGGGTTGGAGCTGTTAAGAAAAACAAAACAGGCTAGTTTCTTTCATCAAAGCAAAAATAAAGGTCTTGGCAGCAAAAGGGAGACAGGAATGCTTTCAATTATGTGGCAATCTCAGGATGATCTGTGAGATCATCTCTGCTTACTACCTCATTTAATGTATAGTAATAACAACCCAAAATTAAGGTCTGGTTTGAAATGAAGGAAGCCACGATACAAGCCTAACACTGTTGCTTATAAAAAACACCTTATTACCAAAGATTAGCCCTAGAAGTTTTAAAAGAGTATATTCAGTTTCCTTGGCTGCTGTGGCTGGGCACTCCTGCTTAATGTCACTTTCTTAAATGTAAGGAGTTGGAATTCTTTAGTTTTTCAATTCTGAAATAACAAATTTCATGTTCACATTGCTTCAGAAAGCCTGCTTTCTCAGGTTTAACCATGAGAGTATCTAAGTGATGTGCCAGCAAAGGGTTGATTTTGCTACCTGAGAAATTCTAATTAAATTCCTGAGAAAAGAGTCTGGTTCTTTTTGTGGTTATCATGATGATAACCATGTCACTTCTGCTTAATCTTGTCAGTTAAAAGCCACTAGAGATTGAATGCCTTGCTAGATATTTCTGGCATGGTGTGGCCAGCCTAGTATTGCCATTTTATTTATTAATAATATTTGTATACCACGGTGAAATATTGTATACCACAAATATTTTATACCACTTCATAGTAATTTAAAATCTAATTATAATTATCATACAACATAAAACACAGATTCATAGTTAAAGCATGTTAAATGGGAAATGCTACTTATTTCAGCGTTGCATAGTATATCTGTTAATCCATCAGAAGAATGTCTTGTAAGCCAGTGATGTAAAACCCAACATGAACCTTCAAGAGACTTGATTAGAAAACAAGATTCTTGACTGTTTTCTCCCAAAATGCTGATATTTTACTGTGAATGAAGTCCTAGCACACTGTGAGAAAACCAGCAGTAAAATCTGCCTTGAAATTGAGATCAGAAAGGTGGCTCTGTCAAAGTTAACAGCATGCATTTTGAAGAGAATGGATGAGGAACCTGGCCTTTGTACCATATGTAGCAATCAGTATGCTTTGTCTGCATTCGGAATGGCCTGAAGAATATATATGGTAGAAACCTGTATATTTTGAAAAGGACTTGGAAAAAGTGTTTCAGGCCTCATACAAGAACAGCACCTCTCTGCTACATTAAAATAGTACCATATATGTCACAGTATCTGTCAGCACTGAACATTGTAGTCATACTTCACATTTATTGACCCCATATTTTATTTATTTATTATTTATCAGATTTGTCACTGCCCATCTCCTCCGACCGGAGGGACTCTGGGCAGTTTACAATACAGAACAATAAATATACAATCAAATTCTAAGTTTAGTAATAATTCAGTAATAATTTATTAAACTTGTATGCTGCCAGACCCCCAGTGGTTCTGGACAGCTCACAACAATCAAATTACAATAAAGTCAATAAAAGATAAAAGATGACAAAGCACCACAGACCAGATGGAATGAAGCAAGGGGTCTCTCTTTATCTGACAGACCACATATTGAGACAACGGTTAAAAAGAGTGACTATCAAAGGTCACCTGCTATTTAGGTGAGTTTTGAACTGGGGGCTCAAATCTAGTTACTGTGATTAGCATTTCAAACCTTCTTTTCTTGATTAATGAAGTTACATTGTTTAGCATAATGAAACCTAGCTTGTGAACTGGCCTTAGAACTGAATATGCTCTGATGTAATTATGGTTATTTAATGACTTGGAAGAAAAGGGGTTTTCTTCCCCACTCTTTCTAGGAAGAGACCTTTATACTGTTTTAGAATAATCCCTCAAGTACTTAAATTAGTCTGCAAAGCAGCTCTTCTAGTTATCAGGTACGATGACAGATATATTCCATGCATTGTTCATGTTTAAATAAGTGTGACAATGAGCATGCTTTGTTCCTTTTTCCACAGTTTGGATTATCAGAGGAATTTGTTGGCATAAATTTTTTAGTATTGAAATTAAAACAAAAGTTAAACATCCCATAATCACATTAATATCACAATCACATTAATATCATAAAGCAAATGGATCAAGATGTGAATTCTTAAAACTGTTCTGTGTTCCTTTGTTTATCTGAAACAGAAATTGAAACTGTTCTGTTTTACTTTTTAACAAAATGGGCTTTCCTTAATTAGCAATGATTAAAAACAGAAACTGAAGCTTGACTAAATGACTTTCCAGTATTGTATACACTGAGGATCCTCTAATTCCATCCTCTTATTTCTTCACTATTTTGGAATTGAAAATAGAGTTGAAGTGTTGTGGCTTTTTAATTGGTTTGAGAATCTATTAGCATGGTCTGCTAGATAGTAATGAAGTCAACAAAATCCGGACTCAAATAAACTACAAAGAGTAAATGATCTCTTAAATCTATCTGCAAGCAAATGTCTTAGATGACAAAAGTAGGTGAGCATGATAGGAGAAAGATACACATTATTTCACTCATGTCATTCTAAGTACATTTATCCTATTTTTAGCTATGATATACAAAGGCAGGGAAAGGGCCATACAGCAATACAGAAACCCAGTTTGGAGTTCTCATGGACAGGCAGGTTGTACCTGTTGGTGCCTTGTTAAAGTAAACTTGACTTCTCCTAGGATTGCATGGCAGCCAGGAAAAGATACAGCTTTTTAAAAGAGTTGCTGTCAAATGTAGCTTAATGTGCTTTTTTGCTTCAAATCCAGGTTGCCATGCAGTTTTAAAGTTTTCCCAAAGTCAGTCATTAATGACAGATTACTAGAAATAAAGTGTCTCTGAGTATATGTACTCACTAGTATACAAGTGTCACTATGCAGTTAAGTTAAACAGCAAAGTTGATGTTTAGATAACATATTCCCCTTACAAATTATTATACTAGCATGTATTAACCACTACTGACAGCAACCAATTTCCTTTCACAGAATTGTTTTCCTGGCCTTAATTCATGATCAGAACACATACCACAAAACAGCACTATAAAAAAGGAAGAGAAAGATAAAATCTGAAAAAAGAAAAAAAAAATCAAAATTTCAGTTTTCATTTATTTGATTTATATCCTGCCTTTATTTTGTACAACTCTAGTCAGCATGCATAATGCTTGCTTCTCCTGCTTTCCCCACAACAACCCTGTGAGTGTGGTTGGATTGAGAGAGAATGTGTGGTCCTAAATTATCCAGCTGGCTTCTGTCCACTAATTTCTAGTCCAGCACCTCATCTGGGAAGTACTTCTTTTTTACTGAAAAACAAAGAAGGACTTCTAGGAGAGGGACATTTAGTCCTAATAAATGAAAACTGTGTGTAAAAGAAGGATGAAAAAGCATTCAGTGATCATGTAAATGAAGCTCAGATTGAAATCCCCATGATACTTAAATTTATCTACTTAACATTTATCAAAAACTGGTCCGCAAATATATTTTGAAACAAGTGTATTATTACTGTTGTACTTCGGAGTCTGAATAATAAAATGAAGGCAGTATTTTTAAAGCAGCAGAAGTGCTTTAAACATATTCGTTAAATTGAGCATACAGTGCTTGTTAAATGTAATAAAGCAGAAGTTGTGTTTATGAGAAAATTAGCATTCCTAAAGAGAAAATAAAGTGGGTACAGGAATGGGATTTTTCTAATTTCTTAGAAAAACTGGGTAAAATTAATGATGAAAACAAACTTTTCTTTGGTTAAAGTAAAACTAAAATATCCTATTCTGGTAACTTCCATGAATAAAAATAGTTGCATGCAGCTGCATAACTGGAAGTGTAGTTCTAGGCCAAATGTTTATCACTGTTTATTCTTGATACATATGAGTATCCTCTTTTTCTTCATAATCTCAACTAGCAAACTGTTGCTGCTGTTGTGAAGCAATGTGTAATTCAAAACTGGCAATCTTGTTGTATTGAGAAGGTGCATGAAAATAATGTTCTTTAATCAGAGTGTTCTAGATATTTTTTGGCCATTACTTATTTTACATATACAGGTAGTCCTGCTTAGCGACCACAATTGGGACTGGCAACTCCATTTCTAAGCAAAACACCACGTGACCACAACAACCTTGCAACCTCACCTCTGCTGCAGTTGTTAAGCAAATCACTCGTGGGCATTAAGCAAGGCATCACGTGACTGTGACTTGCAATTTTACTAGCTGCTTCTCCATTGACTCTGCTTGTCAGAAAGTAGTTGTGAAGCCCGCAAATGGCAATTAAGTGGCTGTGGGACGCCGCAACATTCATAAATGCCTGCCAGTTGCAAAGTGCTAGAATATTGATCATGTGACTGCGGGGATGCTGCAATGGTCATAATTGCAAGGTTTGGTCATAAAGTTACTTTTTCAGCACCGCCATAACTTCAAACAGTCTCTGAACCTTTATGAAGCAAGATCTACATGTATATGTTTACATGTATGTATTTCCTAGTTGATTCTTAGTGGAGACCTTCAAGATATTTCTCAATTGCATTATGTAAAGCCTTTGCTTTTAAATTGGTAAAGGCAAAAGCAGGAGACAAAATAGGCTGACTGTATAATTTCTACTGGTAGTGTGCATAGTAATTTTAACTGTTTCCTAGGCAATGGTATACAGAGATAAGGATCAGTTGTGAGACATGTTGCTCTTCTGGTTTGGTTCCTCTAGAATAGCTTCACTACTATGTAGCTAACAGTGCAAATATTTCACAACATCCCATTTTTCTGACGGTAAGGTTACATATAATTAAGGATTTTTAAACTTTAGTTCCAGTGGCTGGATCCGCATATAGTGTGTATTAATAACTTCTAAAGAGAGACGTTATACTTTCATAGTAAGAAACAGTTTATTCTGGGAAGAGTAATTTAGAAGAACTAAATATATACATCTAGGTAATGATGAGCAAACACAGTTTTTAATAGTCTTTGTTCCCATTAGCAACCAGTTCAAACTCTTGCGATTTTAAAGAACACAAAAGCTGTGTATGATCATTTTGAATATCTTGCATTGTACAGAAGTAAAAGCATATTTATTAAAAATAACTATTAAATCAAACAAATCTTCCAAACAGTAGAAGTATGGCTACTTTTTCTCAGCACCTTTGTAACAGACACCTTTCTTCAATAAGAACACATTTTAGGGTTTTCAGGAAGCATGAAATCAATGCCAGAATAAGGCGTGTATCAAAGTAAGGTAAAGTAGTTTAAAGTCACTCATATCCATAAGTTAGAAAAAGGAGCAACAACCGGTGTGTTTTTTTGTATGAAGTGTCTGTGAAATTTAGTTTTATGTAGGATAAAATACAAAGGCATACATATTTTCTTCATCATTTGTCATGATATATAAACATCCTTTTCATTATTCCCAATAAGGGAATAAACAGGTAAATCAAACTGCCATGTAATTTATAGAATTATGTTTGCAGCTTAAGAAAAGTTGTGCAGCTATGCAAAGTCTTAAGAGAACTAAGGGTTTAAAAATTAGTAGTGTACTTTTTATTAGTATATTTTTCATTATACACCATCAGTAGTGTCCTCAACTTGCACAGGAAGGCAAAAGGTAGAGTGAAAGCATATAGGTTAAGTTTTAAATAAGTATTGTCTGTTACCTGCTTATCCGAAAGTGTACTATGGCTTTTAAAATGCTTTGTTTCATTACATTTTAATACTTATATATAACTTTTAAGGTCAGAAGTTTTTGACACTATCTTTCTCAAAAATGCAGGATTATTTGGAAACAGGCAAGAAATTCCATAATAAGAACTTGGATACTGGTCAACACATTACTTCCTTTATAGTAGCTACACTTTTCAGTTTACATGTACTGTTTGCATGGTTCCCCAGCCATCATTCCCTGTGTTCTGAGAGTTCACCATTAAGTTGGCCCAGAATCCTCAGGCCAGTTGCAAGAATTCTGGAAGAGATGGATCAGTGTAGATAAGAAAGACATTGGAGAACTATGGATTTTTAATTCAAATAGATCACTGACTAGCTCCTACCTGGTGATCCAGCATGGTACCTGTGGGTGCTTACTCCATTGGGCTATAAATCTTGAATTGTACTTTCCAAATAATTATTTTTAGGGATCAAAAAAGTCAGTGTGATTCACTAGCAAAACTGTACTCCCACCTGTAGTTCCTCTATTGGCAAATGTTCTGGGGAAGGATTGCACCATTGCCATTATGTAAAAAAGTAAAACCTTATATGAGAATTATGTAACTCAATATCTTCATCTGTTATTAATGTAGTTTACAACATGGTATCTTTCATATATTTATTTTCTATCCCACCTTTATTATTTTTATAAATAATTCAAGGCAGCGAACATACCTAATACACCGTCTTCCTCCTATATATCTTGGACTGTGACTCACTAAATTCTCATTTGTGTCTGAAAGATGACCAAGGTATCTGGCAATTCTGAGAATAGTAGTCTGATGTAGAACAGCACCAGCTTGGAAAAGCATTATGATCATGTGCTCTGTCATCTTGAGAAAAATTTATGTGTATTTCAGTTGAATGGGTTCATGTTACCCGCTGCAGTCATTAATGGCTTCAACATCTGTACTTCCCTTGCTAATTTACTGGCTATGCTGATACCTTCTGCTGCTAATATTGCTCAGCAAACAGAGATTAGGTTTTTCACTTTGGTTGCCTTGTAAGAAAAGGACAGAGAATGAGAAAGGGGAAAGGCACCCAGCCCCCTCCCTCCCCCTGGAGGGTGAAGGTGCTTTAGCAGCAGCAGCAGTGAAGGTCGAGCAACAGTGCCTCCAGCATACATGTCTTTGTGGATTCTTCTCAAAACTCAGTATGGAACAGTTCAAGTATTCTTTCACTCTCCATCTGACTGAAAGTCATGCATTTAACACATTCTCTATATGAGAATTCTTGAGTCTTGTTTTTTTTAATCAAATTTAGAGGTTCAACAAAGCACAACACTGAAGACTGAATGGATTGCAACTTTGTATGCCACCTTGTACTGCAACTTGCACTCCATTTCCTTAAATATTCCATTATATTTCTCTTCTATATTTTTAATAATATAGAAATAATATTTCTGAAACAAGCCAAATGTCGGTTTACTTGACAACTATCTTTTCAAAATGCATCATCTTCTTGTTAATAGCAGTTTTCTAGCAGAGAGATGGGGATTTTTTCAAAATCTTGTCTCTTCTCTCATTTTTGAGGCAACTTCTATAGACTAAATGACATCCCTTTGATATTACCTGTTTATCACATGGACTGATAACACAGATAGAACTCACAATGTTATGAGGTGGTTGTTATTTGTTCATTGTTAGGCAGAAAAATCTTATCAAATAATTGGACGCCTGTGCTGGTGAGATTTTCTGTAATAGGAAATAGCAGTTGGGATGCTGGCTTGGGAGGACTATGAATTTTGGGAATACTACCAATTACTGCAGTATCTTAACCCATCTTTTAGGCAAAATATACTTTTTCACTTAATGCTTTTATCAAACCAGTTTTCATGTTTGTCAAAAAGCAGTTCTATCTGTAATGTCCTTCTTTATTAGTTCTTCGAAGTGCATATCAGGAAGGCAGAGAGACAGTTCCTTATCACTTGAGTTTTTCTTATTCTGTGATGTTCATACACTAGTGACATTGTGCGAAGGTGTGATATGTCCTGTACTGTTGTGATGGTTATGGAGGACTTCAAAAATTGCCCTGAAATCTGTAAGAGATAAATTCTTTCTACCAAAACTTGGCCAGGAATGAAGTCTTGAATTAAGGGAATATAAGTACAACTTAAGCATATTCTTTCTGTCATGATCACCATTGCGATGCTTGTGACATCGCAACGGCTCGCATGACAATGCAGGGAAATGGGTCCCTGGTGGATTAAGGGAAAAGGCAACTAAGTAACAAAAGAGAGCAACAGGCGCTGGCAACAAAGTATCAACTCTAGCCGGAGGCACGGAAGAGAAAGATACAATGTTGCAAAGAAAGCAATTGACAAGACCAGACCACAAGGCGCGCCTGAGCTGTCAAAGAGATTACGAACCTGATCGCCCGGCAATGAACCATCACCGGCCAGGGAAGCAATCAAAGAAACGCCCGGAGCACAGGAGGGGCTCCACGACCCCTCACCTACCGACGATGGAACCGATGGGGCTCAGGGGCGCACCCAGAGTAAGAAGGGGTGGAGCGCTGACCGGCGCGGGCTATTTAAATCCCGTTCCGGTGCGCTCCACTCATTCTCAGCTTTCTTAAAGGGCACGCATACTGTTACTCAAATAAAACCAGAACCTCAGCCTACGCTAGCATCTGTGTTTTTACTGGGTAGCAGGCAGAGCCTGACATTTTCCCTTGGCTATCCACAACTTCATCCTGATTTAAATGTTTGGCTGGCAAAATGCCCACTGTCTAGGAAGCAGTTTTGTGAAAAAAGGGTATAGCTACTTCGTTCATTAAAAACTCTGAACAAAGGGGAATTCTGCTAAATTCTACAGCCCTTCAGCTTGGGCAGAATTGCATTCTTAAATTTCAAAGTTAAACATGTTACACCTGAACAGAAACTGTTTGTGACTGGAATAGTTCCTAATAGTATAAATTCCTTGAATAGCAACGGATCCAGCTCAAATACAACATTTTTTATTCTATCATAGTAGAATTATATACCTTACTCTCATCCCATCACATACATGTTTGCTGTTATAAAATTCAGCATTATTTATTAACTGTGCCATATTTTGAATGCAGTTTGTTTGTTTGTTTGTTTATTTTATATCCCGCCTTTATTATTTTTATAAGTAACTCAAGGCAGTGAACATGCCCAATACTCCTCCTTCCTCCTGTTTTCCCCACAACAACCCTGTGAGGAGACTTGGGCTGAGAGAGAGTGACTGGCCCAAGGTCACCCAGCCGGCTTTCATGCCTAAGGTGGGACTAGAACTCACAGTCTCCTGGTTTCCAGCCCAGCACCTTAACCACTAGACCAAACTGGCTGTATAATAATAGTTTAAATAATAGTTTAATAATAATAACAATAGCTTAACAGTTTAACTAGTGACTTACAGACTTTAGGCTTGAGTTATAATTCACATTCTTGCTTTGCCATTTATTGACTGTGATTTTTGTATTTGAACTGAAATTTATAAGGAATTTGTTTTTTGATACCATGGTAATAGCAATTTAGATTTTTTTAAAATAATAAAAAAATAAATATATAACTTGCTTTCACAATCACATACAAGCACTGTGACTCAATTGAGAAGGGATACTAGGAAATATTCTAGTATCTTTTTAAGAAAAGACATGTCCTTTTTATCTGTTGAAAGAATAGAAATCAGAAAATGAAACAGAATATTGAACTATTAGGTGGTACATTTGTTGAGATGTACATTCGTTGTTTATTCGTTTAGTCGCTTCCGACTCTTTGTGACTTCATGGACCAGCCCACGCCAGAGCTTCCTGTCAGTCGTCAACACCCCCAGCTCCCCCAGGGACGAGTCTGTCACCTCTAGAATATCATCCATCCACCTTGCCCTTGGTCGGCCCCTCTTCCTTTTGCCCTCCACTCTCCCTAGCATCAGCATCTTCTTCAGGGTGTCCTGTCTTCTCATTATGTGGCCAAAGTATTTCAGTTTTGCCTTTAATACCATTCCCTCAAGTGAGCAGTCTGGCTTTACTTCCTGGAGTATCGACTGGTTTGATCTTCTTGCAGTCCAAGGCACTCTCAGAATTTTCCTCCAACACCACAGTTCAAAAGCATCGATCTTCCTTCTCTCAGCCTTCCTTATGGTCCAGCTCTCACAGCCATATGTTACTACGGGGAACACCATTGCTTTAACTATGCGGACCTTTGTTGTCAGTGTGATGTCTCTGCTCTTAACTATTTTATCGAGATTTGTCATTGCTCTTCTCCCAAGGATTAAGCGTCTTCTGATTTCCTGACTGCAGTCAGCATCTGCAGTAATCTTCGCACCTAGAAATACGAAGTCTTTCACTGCTTCTACATTTTCTCCCTCTATTTGCCAGTTATCAATCAAGCTGGTTGCCATAACCTTGGTTTTTTTGAGGTTTAGCTGCAAGCCAGCTTTTGCACTTTCTTCTTTCACCTTGATCATAAGGCTCCTCAGTGCCTCTTCGCTTTCAGCCATCAAAGTGGTATCATCTGCATATCTAAGATTGTTAATGTTTCTTCCAGCGATTTTAACTCCAGCCTTGGATTCCTCAAGCCCAGCATGTCGCATGATGTGTTCTTCGTACAAGTTGAATAGGTAGGGTGAGAGTATACAGCCCTGTCGTACTCCTTTCCCAATCTTAAACCAGTCCATTGTTCTGTGGTCTGTTCTTACTGTCGCTACTTGGTCGTTATACAGATTCTTCAGGAGGCAGACAAGATGACTTGGTACCCCCATACCACTAAGAACTTGCCACAATTTGTTATGGTCCACACAGTCAAAGGCTTTAGAATAGTCAATAAAACAGAAATAGGTGTTTTTCTGAAACTCCCTGGCTTTTTCCATTATCCATCGGATATTGGCAATTTGGTCCCTAGTTCCTCTGCCTTTTCTAAACCCAGCTTGTACATCTGGCGATTCTTGCTCCATGAATTGCTGAAGTCTACCTTGCAGGATCTTGAGCATTACCTTACTGGCATGTGAAATGAGTGCCACTGTTTGATAGTTTGAACATTCTTTAGTGTTTCCCTTTTTTGGTATGGGGATATAAGTTGATTTTTTCCAATCTGATGGCCATTCTTGTGTTTTCCAAATTCGCTGGCATATAGCATGCATTACCTTGACAGCATCATCTTGCAAGATTTTGAACAGTTCAGCTGGGATGCCGTCGTCTCCTACTGCCTTGTTATTAGCAATGCTTCTTAAGGCCCATTCAACCTCACTCTTCAGGATGTCTGGCTCTAGCTAACTGACCACACCGTCAAAGCTATCCCCGATATTGTTATCCTTCCTATACAGGTCTTCCGTATATTCTTGCCACCTTTTCTTGATCTCTTCTTCTTCTGTTAGGTCCTTGCCATCTTTGTTTTTGATCAGACCCATTTTGGCCTGGAATTTACCTCTGATGTTTCTAATTTTCTGGAAGAGGTCTCTTGTCCTTCCTATTCTATTGTCTTCTTCCACTTCCGCGCATTGCTTGTTTAAAAATAATTCCTTATCTCTTCTGGCTAACCCCTGGAATTTTGCATTTAATTGGGCATATCTCCCCCTATCACTGTTGCCTTTTGCTTTCCTTCTTTCTTGGGCTACTTCTAGTGTCTCAGCAGACAGCCATTTTGCCTTCTTGGTTTTCTCTTTCTTTGGGATGTATTTTGTTGCCGCCTCTTGAACAATGTTGCGGACTTCTGTCCATAGTTCTTCTGGGACCCTATCTACTAAGTCCAGTCCCTTAAATCTGTTCTTCGACTCCACTGCATATTCCTTAGGAATATTAGTGAGCTCATATCTAGCTGATCTGTGGGTCTTCCCTTATCTCTTTAGTCTGATCCTAAATTGTGCAAGAAGAAGTTCGTGATCGGAACTACAGTCAGCTCCAGGTCTTGTTTTTACCGACTGTATAGATGTCCGCCACCTTTGGCTGCAAAGGATGTAGTCAATCTGGTTTCGGTGTTGTCCATCTGGGGAAGTCCATGTATAAAGCCATCTCTTAGGTTGCTTGAAGAGAGTGTTTGTTATGCACATTGAGTTGTCTTGGCAAAATTCTATCAGCCTATGTCCTGCTTTGTTTTGTTCACCCAGGCCATGCTTACCTGTAATTCCAGGTGTCATTTGACTGCCCACCTTAGCATTCCAGTCTCCCATGATGAAAATAACATCTCTTTTAGGCGTGTTGTCCAGTAGGTGCTGCAGATCCTCATAGAACTGCTCTACTTCAGCTTCTTCAGCATCTGTGGTTGGGGCGTATATTTGGATCACTGTGATGTTAGATGGCTTGCCCTGAATTCGAATTGAGATCATTCTATCATTTTTTGGATTGTATCCGAGCACTGCTTTAGCCACTTTACTATTAATTATGAAGGCTACTCCATTTCTTCTGTGGTCCTCTTGTCCACAGTAGTAGATTTGGTGGTCATTTGATGTGAAGTGGCCCATTCCAGTCCATTTCAGTTCACTGACACCCAGAACGTCTATCTTTAATCTTGGCATCTCACCAATAACCACATCCAATTTGCCCTGGCTCATAGATCTTGCATTCCAGGTTCCAATGGTGTGTTGATCCTTAGAACATCAGATTCGCCGTTCACCACCAGCACCGTCGGCCGTTAGCCGTCCTTTCAGCTTTGAGCTAGCTGCGTCATCACATCTGGGGCTAATTGAACTCATCCTCTGTTCCTCCCCAGTAGCATTCTGACCATCTTCCGACCTGGGGGTCTCATCTTCCGATGGTATACCGACATATCTCTGGTTGTACTGATCCATTTAGTTTTCACGGCAAGAATACTGGGGTGGGTTGCCATTACCTTCCCCAGGGATCGCATTTAGTCTGACCTCTCTGTCATGACCTTCCCGTCTTGGGTGGCCCTTCACGATTTAGCTCATGGCATCATTGAGGTGCTCAAGCTCCAGCACCACAACAAGGTAACGATCCTTTGCTGAAGTGAATTGTACATAGATATAGGATATTCTACCTTTAGCATTAATCATTCTGCCTTTTGCAGTTATGAAAATAGTTTATAGAAAGAAACAAAATGTCATTAATAAGCAGATTTCCTTCTGGAGGCCCCAGATTGTCACAATATCATAAGTATGATGCTCCAAATGAAGTACAGTTTGTATGTTAAAACAAGAAGGAATAGGATCAGGAATGTGTGGATAATTAAAGAATGTGGATTAAATAGAAAAGCAAGGAACTGGTACTAAATATGTTGAAGAGGTCTGCTCATATAGAGATAAATGAGGACTGAATCACCAAAAAAAAAAGTGAAGGAGGAATAGATTGAATAGAAATATAGTTGTGGTTGGATGGAATTGATGAGGTTTCTCAAAAAGAAACCGATGATAAGGCAATGTATGAAGGTATGAAAGGCAATATATGAAATGGTGTCTGGACATGTTAGAAGCAAGGATAGAAAGATATGGAGAGGTATAGAATAGTATTTACTAAACTGTATTTAGTTTCCATCCTCCTGTCCTTTTTACTTCTACAATATTTTGCTCTTTTCTTTCACTTTGTATAAAATTGCACTTTTCCTAATGTTCCAAATGTGATAAATATCTGTATGTATGAAAAATTTTCTTTTTCGTGCCTGTAGGTTATCCTGCCACCTTTTAAATTACTATGAGTCTACTACATAGTAACACGAGCTTTGAAACCAGTGATCAAGAGAGTGGCTGCTGTGCAGCCATGGCCAGTGCTTGCAGTGCTGGAACCAAGGAGGAAGGCATCAGTGCCAGCATCAGCAATGGTACCAGTGGGACACTTTCAAACTCTTTCATGGAGGAAACCCAAGGCTACGATGTGGAATTTGACCCACCACTGGAAAGTAAATATGAATGCCCTATCTGTTTAATGGCTCTACGGGAAGCAGTACAAACACCATGTGGACATCGTTTTTGCAAAGCTTGCATTGTCAAATCCATAAGGTAATACAGTGAGCTTGTGGAAAGGTAATGAGCTGTGCCCCAGGCCCAGTCTGCTAGCAGTGTCCATTCCATTGATTGCTCTGTCAGATTTCTTATGTAACCTTCAAAAAATTAAAACAGATTTCTTGTGAATGAAATGAATGGTGTCAGGGGAAAGGTTACTATGAATCATGTGAGAGAAATTTGTGTAGTCTGCTTTTAAGACCGTTTTGTCTTAGCCATTTCCAAAAGTATTTATAATTTAACAAATCAAAAAGGACAAGTCAGAATTGTCCTTAACCAGTTAATTTTGGTATTTCATGACACAGTTTGTATTCACTATGTATAATTGGTTTGTTGGTTGATTTCTTTTAAACTGTGATATGCTGATCATAAAATAGTCCTTTGTTACTGTTAGACAGATGTGTTAACTATCAATAAGTAAAATATACTATTGCAGGATGTATATTGTTGGATTGATTGATTGATTTAAATTTGTATAGCCACCCACTCTGGTAGACTCAGAGTGTCTTACAGAATCCAAGAACAGTAAAACTGTTTTAAAAAATGCAAGAGTCCGGACTAAAACAACCATCATAATAACGGGGGCCCACAACACATTATTCCTTCATGTCCTATTTTTTCCCCTAAGAATCAAATGTAGTATCCGACAAGTAGACAGTTCCTAACATTGGTTAGGAATAATGCTTGTTCAGTGCAAAATATATAGATAACCCATGTTTTAATGGTACTCTTTGAAGTCTGACAGTCAGTTGGTAATCCCTCCTCATAGGAGGAGGCTCTAAAACTGAGCCAATGAAACCTTAAATAAATGGCATGGCACTTTATTTCCTTGAATCATTGACTAGTATGTCAATGATTAGCACTAAAAGCTCAATATGTTAAATTCTGATTCAAATAGTTCAGGCCTTAGACATACAAGCACATCCGGGAAATCTCTTTCAGCATCAAACCACAAGTTCCTGTTTCTCCACTGGTTCTGCCCTTCTTTTGTGTGTTCTTTTTCAAATATTAAAAAAGAATTGTTGGAATGGAAGGGGTATATTGTCTGAGAAATAAATATGCCACATTACATGTAGTAAATACATGAAATGAGTGTTTTTATATCTTGTGTTAGCCATATATATATATATATAGTATTTTAAGATCAAGATAAATACAAGCAAAAAGAAAAAATAATCTGGAATGATGCTTTTTCCTGATTCCTTCCCCAGCTCCAACCTCTACCCCCCCCCACTCCTAAGGTATTTAAATTAATCTGCTATGAGATGTAAAAAGATGCGGTAGTCAGATGGAGACATTTGCAGACTGGTTGTGAGGAGGGACAATCAAGCAGGAATAAAAATAACTTCCAGCTCACATGAGACACTTTTGGATCTGAAGCAGGTTGTTTGCTTAAATGTGAAGCACCTTACAACTACAGCCAAGTGTATAATACTTGATGTTAAAAAATTTATAAATTGTTTCTTTTTGACAGAGATGCAGGTCATAAGTGTCCAATAGACAATGAAATCTTACTAGAAAATCAACTATTTCCTGATAACTTTGCAAAACGTGAAATCCTATCATTGACAGTGAAATGTCCCAACAAAGGCTGCAGCCAGAAGATGGAACTAAGGCATTTAGAGGTAGGCATCTAAGGTTTTTTTTTCCCCCAGAATTACAGTTCAGTTCTATATTATTCTGAGCAGTATCAGCAGTATATGTATTATCCCTTTAGGACTTGCACAAAGAGATACTGGTGATATGCAAAACAACAACTCTTGAAAGAAATGAATAAAAGGGAGTAAAGTTATTATGACCCTTTCCTTGAATCTGAGGTTAAATCTGTTGTGTTAGAATAAACTACAGCTGGTCCTCAGTAATGATGGCAATTGGGCTGGAATTGCCATCTCTAAACAATGCAGTCATAAAACATGATGTCGCATGATTGCTCCGCTTAGCAAAGACTATTTCAGCACTCCCAGTGCTGTCATTAAGTGAATCATCATGGCTCATTCAGCTAAGACGTCACATGGTCACCATTTGCAACCTCCTGCTGGCTTCCCCATTGACTTTGCTTGACAGAAGCCAGCAAAGAAGGTTGCAGATGGTGACTGTGGGACACTGCAATGGCCGGAACTCCAAGGACTGGTACCACTCGTTCAGCACCGTCACAAGTTTGAACAGTTGCTGAACGAGTGGTTGTTAATCAAGAACCACCTGTAATAACATTAAGAGACTTCTGAAGGCCATGCCCTAACTCGTACTTCATGGGTGGTTTTCAGCTATTAGCCTACAAGTTTCTTCTGCTGCTGCAGAAGCTAATTATATTTGTTATATTTTAAGTTTACTATTGATTTTGTAACATAGGTTGCTTTAAAAGAATAGATCTCTGGGTCACTAAGTATGACAATATTTCTATAACACCATTGAGAAAACTACATGAAACCACCTGTAGATCTTTACTTGTATAGTTGTTAAAGCTATAGTTATCTATGATGTTTGTGTTGACTAATGTTACAAGCAATTCTGGTCAAATCCTGTATATTCAGGAATATACAGATTTTTTTGTTTTGTTTTGTTTCTGGTGCCTGTTCTTCTAATGGCTCTTCCCCAGGACCATCAGCTTCGTTGTGGATTCGCATCAGAGAAATGTTCTCAGTGCCAAGGGATTTTCCAGAAGAACCAGCTGCAAGAACACATTAAACTAGAGTGTCCACGGCGGCAAATTGCCTGTCCGAATTGTGCCATGTGTATGCCTTACGAAGAAAAGCAGGTATAGTCCAAAATAGAACTGTTTAATAAATACTTAATAAGCTTATATTAATAATGCATTGATTATTTCCAAGTTGCTTTCTATTGTCTCATATAAAATGATATATTCCATAAAATAGAATATTTTATTCCTCAGTGTCCACTGAGGTAATAGCATCTTTCAGTGGAAATTGCTCCTCCTTTCTTCTCCAGTTCTGCCTGTTCATTACATTGGTCTAAAGGAGAACAATGAAAACTCTGTCTGTATAATATTGGATGTAAGTCAGTATTTATAGTTGTCAGAACAGAAAGTTTTATACAGAAAGTTTATAAAGTTCATTAATCCAAGAATGAAATGTTCTGGAGAACAGTGGAATGTACCGTTTTCCTCTGAACCATGCCAAACTTCTTCCAGGACTGGAACTGCTAGGGATTTACTTCTGAAAAATACTGAGCTGCTCCTGGAACAGCATGGAGAGAATTCAGAGAGAAACAGAATGTTCTGTTATTCTCCAGAACATTCTCTTCCTGGTACAATGAATTTTGTACATCCCTGTATAGAACCTATATGATTTGAACGAAGTATTTTGTTTTGCACTTTTAAAACAACTATATGTATAATTGCACATAAACTACACTAAGTCTTTGTTATCCACACATTCTGTTTCTGTGGATTTGCTTATACGGTTCTATAAAAGTGTCATTTTTCGTCAAATGTGGTCACCACACAGCTATACACAGCCATGGGGAAAAATGTCAGAGCCGTACTGTGCAGCATCGACATGAGCTACACCAAGGGAAACTGTATTCTTCTTGTGGTGTTTGTTGTGTTAACAAGTTTCCTTGCCATTCTGCTAATAGTTCACGTGTTCTCACTAAGATCAGTGCTTCAATAACCACAGTTTCCACCTCCGTGGGGGGGGGGGTGCAAGAATGAATGTACATGCCTAGATACCAGAGTTGGGAAAAGGGATAATAGCTCTGTCCTTGAAGTATGGCTTTACAAAATGCTCACAGTCCCTGTGGCTTGGTCTGAGTGTGTACCCTCTATTAATTCAAAATTCTTATTCTGGGAGTAAGGCAGACAAGAATCTAATCTTATGCAACCAAACTAACTTCTGAAATTGTGTGTGAGAGAGAGAAAGAAGCTGTGTCCTAGATTGTAGAACATCTATTAGTATTAATTATCATTCCCTTTTCTTGAAAATTGATTCTCTTTTACTTTTTGCTTTCTCTAAAATAAAGGTTCATGACAAAATATGCCTTTTGGCAAATGTCTTCTGTGAATATTGTAATACCATGCTAATCAGAGAACAGGTAAGGGACATATTTTATTTGCTTTCTATTTATCACTTTGCTCAAAGTCTAATAGCACAAATTTCTAATTTATACCTTGGACAGTCAACATTATTAAGAGACATAATGGGATAGTGTGAAATGTTACATAGAGTTAAATGCCAGGGAGGAACATTATCTTCTGTTTTCATCTATCAGAGGGTTTTCTTATCAAGCACCCTGGTTTTAATATCTATATTATAATTACATTCAAAAATTTTGTTTTGTGTTGTATATGTGCACAAATATATGCATCTTGGGACCTGGGTATCTGAAAGCTTCACCTTATGCTAAGCAGATGATATCCATAGAAAGAATCCTTTTGACTGACTATCACAGAATGCTTTTCCCAGGGAGGCTGTCTCTGTGGCCGCTCTTAAATCTTTACAACAAATTATATGTATAGCACTTATACCACCAATGTTTTTAAAAAGTATTATTAATTTTTTCAGACATTAAATCTTACCTTGATCTGTCTCTACTTCAAAATGTCAGCGAAATTCATTCTGCTACAAAGTACAGTGGCTTTACTAACAAAGCTTGTTGCTTAGTTATTATCTTAAGTGCTTTATTTTTCCTACTGTTTGTAATATGTTTCATTTGTCCTGATATCTTGATTTTTAGTTTAATATTTTTGTCATTTATAAGTTACACTAGGAGTAGAGATTTTGAAAGCAGAGTACATTTTAAAATAGGAAGTGACTAATGTTTTTTTTAAAAACACTATATTGTGACAGTTACAAATAAACTACATATTTGTTTGTTATAAAAACTATAATTAATAATAGATGAACCAGAGAAGGAAAAACAAAGCTTATAATTTGGGGGTACAGGATTTTTAAAACATTTGTAATTGAGGACAACACAAAAATTAACATTTAATATAGTTGTCTAAAATGAAATTTCGCTAGCAGGGACAATCTATCCTGAAAAATGAAGAGTTTGCAATTTTTTTTTAATTGGAGAAGTAATTTTCTGTCAGTGCAATTTCCCATTTAAGGTACCACTTATTCTGGCTTTTTTGATCCAATGATGTGTTTTTGTTTTCCATTGTTTTACAAATCTGGCAGCTAAACTGAATAGAAATTGAATCAGTTTTTTTAATGCATAATTCTATATTGTATGTAACATAAAATAGGATAGCCAAAACCCTATCCTAGGATTCACTTTAAAACATTGTTTGTGAAGCTTTTCAGTTTTATCAAAACTTTGGCTAATTGGGCCTTGCCATCAAAAAGGAAAATACGTAACATTTGTTTAAACCTTTGCCAATACCAGCTAGAAGTATTCCAATTAATGTAATGTCATTTCAGTGGAGTATAATGCTATTGATGAATTACTTTTACAGTAATGATGATGTTCTGGATGATTTGTTATAGTGGATATAAAAGGAATTCAGAAATTCCATTGAGATTTATTAAGTTCCAGATCCTGTTCCCAGAGTACTTTAAGACTTTCCAAAGAATTTGTTTTGGATGGTAGAAAAATATAGCTGCCAAACAGTCCTGAAAATATAAATACAGATCTTTTAAAACATTTGTAATTGAGGACAGCACAAAAATTAAAATTTAATATAATTGTCTAAAATCTGTATTGGTTGCCAGTTGTTTTCCAATAGTTCAGCATGTTTCTTTAATCTTTAAGGCCTTAAAAAGCTTATGATTTAAGGTACAACTTATTCTGGTACGAATCTGTTTGGTCATTAATATCAACAGAATAGTCCTTCCTAAAAATGGCTCTACTTTCAAAGGCTTAACTGTTGGGCAGATGGGAGAAGATCTTCATCACTTCCAAACTAATAAATTCATTGGCTTATTTACTTTGATTAGCCCCACCCTTCCTGCTTTTAGGAAAACAGGGAAGAACCTCCTCTTCAGCCTGGCCTTTTGAGTTGCATTAATGATATACTAATTATTTTATTTATATTTTATTTGAGACTGTAAATAGCATTAATATAGATATAGACAGATACAGATATAGATAGATGTAGATATAGATTTATATATGCTGCCTTGAATTTTAGAGGTTAATAATTAGATGTTTATAATGCATTATGCACATCTTCATATAAATAAATCCTCATTGCTTTCAGAGGGCTTTTCCCTAGGCAAGTAGACACAGGATGACAGTCTTAACAATGTTTTTTAATCTGTTATTTTATTTGCGGCCTGGAAAATGGTATGAAAGTCAGCATAAAAAACTTGGACAAATAAAATAGTATGTCGTATTTGCTGTGAATTTCCAATACCTATAAAGTGATATTAGTTTAATAACTGCTGTTGTGGTATAAATGACACATTTACTTGTTACTGTAGGATTTTTGGAAACTACAGATCATTCTTTTTCTTTTTCTAGCTGCCTAACCACTATGGTAATGACTGCCCTACTGCTCCAGTACCATGTACCTATAGTACATTTGGGTGTACAGAAAAGGTAATTTAAATTATAGTTTTATACATATATATTTTTGTTGTTCTTAGAAGGATATTTTTCAAGCAATATTAAAATTAACTTAAAATATATAAAGATTGATCCCATTGTATTTAGTTGGTTAGCCCTGAGGCAGAGAAAATTTAGAGAAGCAGTTTTAGAGCTTTTGTATGAAACATTTTTGTTACTTTGTTAAAGCTTACATGTTTTAATAACAAGATACTCAGAGCAGTTTATTGATAAATTAACATAATGTATAAAACATTAATTTAAAATATGATGTATTTTAGTAATCAGATAGGGTGGACATGCTCCTAGTCCCTTCCCTTAAACATTGCCATCTTATGGGATCTAGGAAGTGTGCCTTTTCCATGGCAGTCCCTGCGCTTTAAGTTCAGCAAGCTTCTACCCTGCTAGCTATGTGAAAAGCACTTAAGACCTAACTTTTCCCCCAAGTGCTGAGATAGGGTGAGGTGGACAAGAGGATTTGACAATGGACTACATGTGGGAGCTTAACTTTGGTGCCAGGTTCTTTTTAATGTTCATGGTTTTAATAGATACATGTATTATGTTGTTTTATTATTAAAGTTGTTTTAATTGTTGATTGGGAGTTGTCCAGAGTTTGATATAAGATGGGCCGCTATATAAATATTTTAAGTAAACAAATAAACTAATAAGCTCTGGAAAATTTGGTCAAAACATTAAATAACTTCTGTAGAACAGCATGGTGCCATGACTTATTAACGAAAAAACAAATAGAATTTTTTTTATACAATTCAGCAAAATATTCTTTCTTTTACTCCATTGCTACTCCATGTGCTTTAACAATGTGGATATGTCACAATGTAGCTCTGTAACAATGAAATAAAAGATACCAATACATTTTTATAATTTTGCAGATTTATTTTTTATTTTTATTATTATTATTATTATTTGCATAAATGCAGCTGCTTCTCAAGCTGCTGTTTTGCAATCTCCATACATTCATGTAAAAATGTTTCATAAGAAGATAACAATAAACATTTATAGGGAAAAGATTATACACTGATTAGCTGGAAATAGGAACAGTTCTTCCTTTACTTAAATTAGAAAAATGTTGCTTCCAGTCTTCATGTTTTCAAATTTATTTGCCCAACCATTAATGTTAGAAAGTTATTTTTAGTATGTGAAAGGTTACATTCTTGTGAAATCTAGATTTTCAAAACAGAGTTCTACAAATATCTCTTACTGCATGAAATGACATAGTTCAAATATTACATTACTATTTAGTAATACTGATACTATACTTTCTAAGTAGCTGAAAATACTTTGTTTTATACTTAGAGGATTTTCATGGACCTTGATCTGCTTCTGACCATTTGAACTCCGTGCAGTATTAACAGTTCATTTCTGTTCAGTTTTTCATTTCTTGTTTCAGTTAATCATTAAACAATAAAGCTATTTCTTTTTTAATGCAACATTTTTCCCTTCTTCATTAAGGCTCAGTCCTTGCTTTTACTTAAAGGAAACACAGAGTTATATACACTTTTATTTAATTGCAGATGCAGAGAAATGACTTGGCACGCCACATGCAAGAATTTACTCAGGTTCATATGAGAATGATGGCTCAGACTCTTCAGAGTGTCAGTGTTACTACTCCAACTTCCTTAAATTTTTCTGGAGCTTTACCCTTTGATCCATCACTCTTCTCTCAAGCCATGCCACCTTCATGTGAGTGTAGCCCTGAGGTCCAGAACTTCAAGGAGACTATTCAGCAACTGGAAGGTCGCTTAGTAAGACAAGATCACCAAATTAGAGAACTCATTGCAAAAATGGAGACCCAAAACTCCCAGATGGGGGATCTCAAACGCACCATTCGAAATCTAGAGGAAAAAATTGTTGACATTGAAGCCCAACAATGTAATGGTATTTTCCTGTGGAAAATTGAAAATTTCAGTATGTATCTGAAAGCCCAGGAAGAAGAAAGGCCTGTTGTGATCCACAGTCCAGGTTTTTACACAGGGAAACCGGGATATAAACTTTGCTTGCGTCTGCATATCCAGTTGCCAAGTGCTCAACGTTGTGCTAACTACATTTCTCTTTTTGTTCACACAATGCAAGGGGACTATGACAGTCATCTGCCTTGGCCTTTCCAAGGCACCATACGTCTATCAATTTTGGATCAGTCAGAAGGATCACCAAGGCATAATCATGAAGAAGTAATGGATACCAAGCCTGAGTTGCTAGCCTTCCAACGTCCTATGGCCCATCGCAACCCAAAGGGCTTTGGATATGTGACTTTTATGCAGTTGCAAGCCCTAAAACAAAGAACATACATAAAAGATGATATTCTTTTGGTACGCTGTGAAGTTTTAACGCGTTTGGACTTAACCAGTCTCCGAAGAGAGGGTTTTCAGCCTCGTAGCACAGATGGAACATCGTAGCCTATTGTCCAGTCTTGATCATTTGTTTATGTAATTGTGAAAACCAAGCTTGGTTTAAATTATTCGGCTCCCTGATGTGGAGCAGAAAATGATGCTCCTGTTTTCAAAAAGAAAAAAGTCATCATGTTAACCTAAGATAGCAAAATTCTGCTAGTGCCTCTTCCTCCTCCTCAGGAATAGAAAAGCAGCAATAATAAATGCCTTTTTTTTGCTACATGAAAAGTTTTTTGCCTGTAGCAGCTGCTTTGCTGTCTTATTGTATGAAGAATCTCTTGAACTGTAAAGGAAGAGTGAGATTCATGAGAATCACAGATCTTTGAAGCAGAAGTAAGACTGCCACCCTGGGAAGATAGTATGCTTTTCAGGAAAGGGAAGATCATTCTTCTGTCATAAGACAAAAATATATCTAGTGCACTCTGTTGATCCTTACAAGTGAGCTGGATAACTGTTACCACGAGCTGACATGTGTTAAAAATAGTACAGTGAAACAGAGCAACCTACTGTATAGTCAAGAATGGGTCAGATTCTGTTGCTATTTGTCATTAGAAGATTGATTGCTAAAGCTATAAACTTTGTACTTGTATCTCAGAGAAGTTAAACTATGAAATATATTTACCTAGAGGCAAGTATATAGTGGGGTATCTCAGGGCTCTGTCTAGGGCCCAGTATTCTTCAGTTTTATAAGTGACTTAGAGGATGGGAGGCTCACCAAGTCTGCAAATGGCACAAAGCTAGGAGGAGATTGCTAACACGTCAGAAGACATGCTCGAGGTTTGAAAGGTTTTCATATGCTTGAACATTGGGCTTTATCCAATAAACTACTGTTCAATGGCAAAATAAATAAGGTTATGCACTTAGATGGGAAAGACCAGATGCACAAGTAGAAGATAGGCAGGACTTGGCTCAGCAGTAGCACTTATGAAAAAGATCTGGGTATCCTAGTAGACTACAGATTAAGCATGAGCCAGGGAAGAATGCAGAGAAGAGCAATAAAGATGATGAAAAGCTTGGAGGCTAAAACTTATGAAGAACAGTTAAACTGGGTTTGTTTAGCCTAAAAAAGAAAAGGCTAAGAGGAGTCATGATAGCAGTCTCCCAGTGCTTGAAGGGCTGTTACAGTGAAGAGGGTATGAATTTGTTTTCCATAGTGTCTAAATGTAGGACAAAAACAAATGGATGGAGTGACTCCTGGTGTCATGGGATCATCTGAGGATTCCTGCCTGGGAAGTGGGTTAGACTGTAAGACCTCCAAGCTACCTTCCAACCCTATGATTCTATGAATTATTTGAATATCTAAGCTAATAAGTAGGGATGTTAAGAATAAATTGTGAGACAATATACAACAAAAACCCTTGACACAGTATGCACATATGACATGCATAACTGCTTAATGCTCTTTATCATCTGGGCAGGAAAGTCAACATTCATATGTTTGTAGATTTGGAATTACTTAGGGCTTCATTCTTGCATTCTCTTCCCAGAGAATGTAGTGTTAAGAATCCATTCTCAACTGCCGTTAATATAGTATGTTTGATATATCTAAAAGTTCATTGCAGATCTCTCCTAGAGAAGCTTAATGAGGTATCAAGCATACTTTTGCCCTAATGACTGATGAAATCTTGAGATATCCTTGACTGGTTTCCATGTCGCTATGTCATTTGCACTGCTTAATCCTATCTCTTGCCCTGTTGCATTTTTTGCACTTCTGTGATGATAACTTTTAACTGTGACGCTGTTACAAACATTAGGCATGTTTCATGTTTACCTGGAAGCACTGTTGCAATCTGTTAGCAGTAAAGGGAATTCCCCTTCTTTCAGTAGGTGATTTTTGATAGGCTTGTGCTTGCATTCTGCAGTGTTTTCAAGTTTGTTTTGCTGACATATTCAACATAGGTGTTACAATTCTCAAGAATGTGATTTTCACCAGCCTCAGATTGGCTGATCTAAGCAAAGCTGTACCAAAGCTTTTTTTTTTTTGCACTCAACAATCTCTATAGAATCGTGCTACTTTGGTGCACAAACTTGTTATTAGTGCTGTTAAAGTTGTTACCTTGTGTAAAAGAAACCTCTGATCAAAATTCAGTGGTGTTGACAGAATCTTTTTAGTGAAAGTGCTCTCAATAATACCTGTGTGACATGAGAGCAAAAAGTGTGGAATCATGGCCAAAGTTAACTAAAGGATGAAAGTGTGGCTCTCATGTGTGAAAGAAAAAAAAAAGATCAAGGCAGCCTTACCATTGCTTTGGGGGGGGGGGGAGAAACAATATAAATAGTCCTGGGGGCAACAGTCAGTAGCCCAAAATTTGCACTAGTACTCCATGTAAACATATGATGGTAAATCTGTAGCACTGTGATAACTTAATCTTTCTTTACAGTTCTATAAGAACACTTAGAGTAAAGGTGCTTGTCTTCCAGATGAATAAAAGACACACAATAATGAAGCAGCCATAGAAAAACACAAATTTTGGGATGACCTGTCAGATTTTGAGGGTGCCTGTCAGAACACTGCCCAAGAAGCGAAATGTATAGTGAATTTCCCAAGCATTTGGGAGTGAAATAAAGTATTCTCAGATGCCATAAAAGCAGAGCATGTGAGTGTTAACACTTAAGGTAGCATATTCCACAATTTTGTAGAAGAGATACTTATTTGGGAGCAATGACTTACGCAATGACTTTCCCAAACTCCCACCCCACCCAGGCACTGAAAATGTGCATTATTTCAAAGAATTGGTTGTCTATTCAGAGTACAGATACAATACAATTTTCTATTCTGATGCTTTTCTTATGAAAAAGAACTATGTAGATTATTCTTCATTTAAACTTGATCTAATTGTCATTTTTTTGTGAAATAATAACTCTTAGTGTGATATATTTCATTTACTTATCCAAAAGTAAACATCACTCACTCATTGGAACTTAGTTTTAACTATCTTTAGTAAGCTAAGACGAAAATGCTGGCATCTTCAGACATTTTTATATACAGCAGTGTTATATACTATAAGCTGCTGAGCTTGCCGACAGGAAGGTCAGCGGTTCGAATCCATGTGACGGGGTGAGCTCCCGTTGCTAGTCCCAGCTCCTGCCAACCTAGCAGTTCAAAAACATGCAAATGTGAGTAGATTAATAGGTACCACTTCGGCGGGCAGGTAACGGCGTTCTGCTTAGTCATGCCGGCCACATGGCCACAGAGGAAGTGTGTACAGACAAACGCCGGCTCTTCGGCTTTGAAACGGAGATGAGCACCGCCCCCTAGAGTCAGACACAACTGGACTTATTGTCAAGGGAAACCTTTACCTTTACTACTGCATAATTACAATCTATTTGACAGAAAAGCCAAGTTTATTTCCCAGTTTTCAAAGGCATCTGTGTATGAACAGTAATTTCTTGCAATAAACATTAACCTTTAAGGAATAATAATCCATTTAGTCCATAAACTAGTAGCTTGCATATTCTACCTTTTCACTTGCTATTTCCAATCTTTATTAGTCCTTAGGTGATAAAGTAAAAATAAAGGTAGGAACTAATTACCATCTGTGGGCATATTTCAGTTTCATGGCACAGTCTTCAGCACATCTATTAAGAAGCCAGCCTGATTACACTTCCAGATAATGGAATATAGGATTGCAATCTCAGTTTAACTTTTATTTAAAAATTGTTGAATACATTTAAACATTGCCATTTAAAACACTTGCACTCTTTTTCTATTGTTTAATCTTATTTTCCATCACTAGCAGTACTTTTTAGCTTCTGTTTTGTCCTACTTTTTAAATCAATCACTTTGAGCCCTTATCTTTGGATCTCATTGTTACTGGACATCAATAAGGTCTAATCCATCTCTTAGATATATCTAAATTTTTAATTAATTGGTTTTTAGCTTCATTTCTTCCATTTCCCCATCCATTTCATTGTATATTGTGTTTATTATGATCGTAGAACTCTCTGCAGGATGCTACGGTTTTATTTCAGTGTTTTATATTCTGTCACATATTGGGAATAGGACAGGAGCAGAAATTAGGAATCTGGTTGCAACTTTTTAGACTAACAAATTTCATTAAAAGGCATAAGCTTTCATAAACTATAGCTCACTTGATCAGATGCATGGAGGAGCAGAGAATTCATAGACTTCCAGCTATCTTAAATTCCAGTTCCCATCAGGCCTGGCCAGTATGGTTAGTAGTCAGGTATGTTCAGAATTGTAGTCTAGCAAGATTTGAAAGGTCCCAAGTCCCTCTTCTCCATTCCCTTAGGTATTTTAAGTAATAACAAAAGTGTTTGTGCTTACATGTGAAAAAGCAGTACTATGAAGAACTGTGCAGTTGCAATTGTTCACTATGTGCATTTATCTGTGTGCATGTGTGCCAAAAACTTCTAATTTCCTTGGAATATATAGAAGTTGAATAAGATATCTATTCTTTAGATCAGATAAAGCTGAATAGCATATGAAGACATGTTTTTTGCTGCTCACTGTAGAAGTCAAAAGTTTTCTGTGAGTATATTTTTTCAGGATCATATGCTCTTTCACAATTGCTTCACAATTAGTCACTTAACTCCACTGCAATATAGGGTGGAAGTGGGAAGCATTTTCTATTTGGGGGCCATGTTGTCTTCGTTAGGGGAGCGGCTTGTAGAACTATGGGTAGTATAGCAATATATTCAGTGAGCTAGATGCAAGATTTTGGCCCTTTTTATGTGCTCTGGGAGAGCGGGGAGGTATTTTAACTCTGGGAGGCTGAACACATCTAACTCTTCATTTTTAAAAATGTGCCATCTAATTGCCATTTTACCACAGAGCTCTTTTAACAAACATGGAATTCTGGGAATAACATAAATGGGGCTGGGACAACTTGTAGGCTAAGTATTGTTGGGATACAATATCAAGATACTTACCTCCTAAATTTTTTAAATAGAGAATTAGAAGTTTTCTGTTTCACTGAGGTTTCAAATTATTGTAATGTGTGTTCAACCAGGCATCCAAATACAAACATATGTTACAAGTGAACTGCAATGAAAAAGTACCTTTTAAATTAAAATGCAGGGTCTCTGCCTTAAATGAACTAATGTGACATAATCCAGTAAATTGAAGGTACTAGTAACAAGGCCACATTAAAACATCACATATTGCCAATGTTGCTAATGTCTGAGAACAATATTTAACAAAATATATTGTGTAATAAATGCACTAATCTGTGCATATACTACTACTGATTATCACAATAAACTAATCCATTTAATATTGCTGCAAAAAATGTCTAGTTATGTCAAAGATTTATGTGCAAAAGGACTTGAATGTATGTAAGACGACTGACTGAATTTACAAGACATAGCAAACTGTTTTTGTAACATTCACAGGCAAAATCTCAAAAGTAGCAAAACATGGACAAGCCTTTGCTGTACTTAAGGAAGTCTTCTGGATCATCATTTTATGTAATGCCTAGTCAGCAAATTGCTTTTTAAAAGGGACAATGTTGTGGTTTAATTTATTTTTTCATACAACTTTTTCATAATTATGTTTTTGTCAGTGAGTTACATATACAAAAAAATGTCAATGGGTTTCTTAGTTTGTTATCAGCAACATGGAACAAAATAATTTTCAGACATTTGTTTGAATGGGTAAATGACATTAATTTTAGCAATTAGTTTCTCATTTGCATAGCTGTTCAACTTGATTTCTTTAACGTGTGTGTGTTCATGATTTCCCTCTTCCTGTTTTGAACACAAAAGGAAATCCTGGAGAAATGGGGGCATTTCCTGCTAGCTTACAATAAAGTACATTTGAGAATAAAATAGTCTATTTCAAGTAAAAGCAAAATATACAAAACTATTTTGAGCTGTGGAATGGAACGTGCAACATTATGGATGCTGTATTACAGGGATGAGTGTAAATTTTCAGTGATAGTGGATTATAATTCCTTCCCCAATTGCAGCTCATAATGGTTGGCATTAATGGGAATTGTGAATTCAGCAGTAGTTTAACAGAACTATCTGCTGCAGTGTTTCGTAAATGCTTAACTGTAACTTGTATAGTTAGAAACCTTTTTCGAGGCCCAGTGGTGACTGATTATTTTGCTCCCCTTGCATCTCAGATACCTCCTTTTGAGAAAATGAGCAATTTGTAACTGCTCAGAAATTCTAGGTTTTTCAAAATAAAATTCATGATGAAAAATCCTCCTTATTTCAAGAGATTAAATAAGACAACATTCAACAAGTCTGAGTAAGACTATGCTCGGAGAAACAAACATGATCTTCTTGGCTTATATATGTCTGTATTAAGCATAGCACATTAATGCCATACTTTTTGGGTCAGAAGAGTGGCCTATAGAGGGAGGCAAAGCTGATACAAAGAATATGCCAACAAAACAACACATGCCAGATTCAGGACAACAGACTCTGAACAGCAGACAGATTAATGTAGGTTGAGTTGGAAAGTGGTGATTGTCTCTGACCCTTTTTCCCCAAGAGTGGTCTATGTTCAGGTACAAAAATGAGCTATCATTAATTTAAAACATGTTTTTCCCAATTTGGTGGTATTGGCCTAAATTAAAATACTTCCAAGGCAACATTCCAAACCAGTACGAAGGGAGTATAGGGTGATGCTGGACAAGGAGGGAGGGGATGGTGCCCTGGTCGAGATGTTTATACATCTCCAGAAGGAGAGTTAAATTTTATTTCATTGGTTAGATCTCTAGAACAGAAACAGTATCTCTCCAGGTGACATTAACAGCTCCTGCTAGTTAAATCCTGCATGGCTAATGAGTGATGCGGGGAACTGTACTCCAGTGATGCATGGAAAGTCCTATTGACTCTACCTCTGCTAGAATGTTCCTCAGCTGTTTTGTGCAACCAAAAGCTTACTACTGTCATATTTTTTTTTTTACATTCCTTCTGGCTCTGTGTAATAAACTTAAAAATGGGGAAGGAGAAAAAAAAACTAGCAAACTAACTTTCCTAGAGAAGGGTCCAAGACAGTGGCTACTAACATTGGAAGGAATGGTTTTACACCTAACAGTTGTAAATACATCGTTTAGCTTCTGAGTTCAGCTATTCATGAAGTAATATCATTATTAACCATAAGGTATGCAACTTCTAGTTGTTGGCACTATTTAGCATCATTTGTGCCATCTTCTGTCAGCAGCAGTGCATCAGGGATGTGACTACATGGAGTTGCTCCTTATTCCCATTCCAGGTATTTCTGCTATGTGCATGCTGCATATTGGTTTTGTTCATGTGCTAAGTGTAATTCATTAACTAAGATAATTAGTAAATTATTACTAGCACTCCATTTAACTTGTGCTTCTGAATGTGCAGGAAATTTGTATTACAGAATTCTGAAAGCTTGACATAATAGCCAACTTTTTTCAATGAGCATGTCTTTTACTAAAGTGGCCACAAAGGGGCAGTATTACTCTATTAAGTCCAACAGCTGTGTCAAAATAAGCACTTTTGAATGATGTTTTTAGTACAAGGAAAGGATTTTAAAATTCTGCTCACTGGCCCAGCTGCAGACCTGTTTAACTAAATACACACTTGCTGTAAACTGCTAAATTCTCCCTTGCAGCATTTGCCAAGTAGTTAGATTTTAGTGTTTTCTGTTTATGTTCAGATTGCACACTTTAAACTAATAATAAATACTAAATGGAAATCCAGCTATTGAGGATATAAGTATGCATTACAGCCACAAGGAAACCACCTCTTAAACTGTGAGCGCTTCAGGGAACCTTCCAGTAGCAACACCTCATCACCTTGTTAAGAGACACTTAAATCTAGAGCAGATGGTGGTTTTACATAAAAGCCACTAAAAGTGAATTCACCAGCAGGACACACAGAATGCATAAGTTGCCAGGTTAGATTCCATTTCTAATACCTTTGAGCCAAACCCTTGGAATAAGCATGCTTCTCTGATCCCATACCCATCTCAGCTGTTTCTAGTGCAAGCCTGAGGAAAGCCCATGAACATTTCAGTTACCTCAGGGTGGTTTGACACTGCCTTCTGAAGGGTTTTTCCAACTTCCTAGGCTGGCCCACAGCACTGGGGTTTCCTGGCAATCTCCCATCCAAGTAATAATCATGTCTGATCCTATTTAGCTCTCTGAGATGGACCAAAGTCACCAAGGTACTGCCACCTAGCTAGACCTGAGAGGATACTAGAGGAATCCTTTTTTTAGGAAAAAAAATGCAAAATGGATTCTACATTTAGCTACAGTATAGGCTATCATTTTACCTAGCAAAGACTTCTGCTTCTCCAGGTTAGGAGGAACAAAAAACAAACCAAAAAGACTTCCAAAATGATTATCTGCTAGGCTATTCCATCTAGGCATTATGCTAGTCAGCTTTCCCCAGCATGCTGGCTAGTGGGTGATCGTTCTGGAAATCCAAGACCTTTGAGGTTACCAGGATATGAAAGAGATGCCTCCTAAAATATATGCACTGGTCCGCAAATAAAAACTTTTTGCAATAGATCTAAGAATATGTTGGCTTATTTGGGACTATGTTGCACCTGTAAGATGATATCCTACAGGTACATGTTGAATGGAGTTCCTATGAGTACCAATGTGTCTCCAAATACTTCCTTTGGTGCTAACTAGGTTCCTTACCTTTCCTGGTTTAATAATTTTTTAACAATACAATTTTGTTTGCAGAAATATCTTTAAGCACTACAAAGGTTCCAAAGTTTTCATGCAAAAATAATGTATTACAGCCCAGTATTTTTGTTTCAAAGCATTCTCAGATAAAAAGGAATGCAGGATGGGTTGAGTGATAAACAATGGGCTAAAATTTGGGAAGACTAAGAAGTATATTTTGCCTATTTTTCTAAGTGTTAGGTGCAAGTATTTTGCTTTTGTTTATATGCTGCTTTGAGCATTGTCAGTCTATCTTTTTGGAGACCTAATGCCTTAGTGACCTACCTCAGCCATGTTCTTGGCCAAATTGTTTATAAATGCCACCAATTTGCCTTCTGTGAAGTAAAAAGTGAGAAAATTGTGAATTCCTGATGGTAGTTTCTGCTTTGGAACATGAACACCATCCCTGACTGATGCATTTTAGGGACCAATCTTTTCTTACCTCCCTATTTGCCACATGAAAAATATTTTGAGTAGGCACACCAGCCACTTTGATCAATGGATAATCCCCTTCACTAGGACAATAATTTGGTGATTGGGCCCAGAACACTTAAAAAAACCCAGCTCCAAATACGTCCACTGACCCAGAAAAGCTGGGACGCATTCTCAGGGATATGGCTGGCTTCCTGTGCTGGAAAGTGGCACAATGTAATCCAAGTATGTATAGATGGCCTGAAAAGCTTTTAATACTACATGTAAATGGACATATACTGTATTTTGTATTAGCATTCCAGATGTGTTTCCCTAGCCAACATACTCATCTTCCTCACCCTTCTGCTGGTTTAGAAAGCAAACGCCTGCGGTGGAATCCCTCTGCTCCCCAACATATTTAAAACTATCAGCATATTTAAAACTATCAGCCAGTGCTTTCCATAGTTTGCGACCACCAGCCCTCAAGATTTCCTTTGTTATACCATCTTTTCCTGGAGCTTTCCCCAGTGTCATCTGATGGATGGTGTGCCAAACTTCACTTATTAGAACGGGCGGTATATGCTCAGTCGTGGCGGTCAATGGCAGCATTGGAATGTCCAAACGGGATGCAAACAAGTCCACGTAGAATTCTTTGCAGATTTGCTTGAAGTCTTGCTTTCCTGTCTTTTCTTTTCCGTTTTTATATTTTAATACTGCTATTGTTTTACACAGTGAATAAAAGAATATTACATGCTACTTTTTCCCTGAACAGTCTCTAGTGCTATGTTTAAGGTCAAGAGACTTTTATATAGCAGTTCATTAACTGCCATTAAGAGCCAGTCTGTATAGTGCTTAAGGCATCAGGCTAGAAAGTGGGAGACCCTTGTCTGTTTGGGATTGAGGTTGAATTCTAATCCCGCCTTAGACACAAAGCCAGCTGGGTGACTCTCTCTCAGCCCTAGGAAGGACACAATGGCAAACCACTTCTGAAATCTTGCCAAGAAAACTGCAAGGACTTCCCCTTCTACAGGAGTCAAGACTAACTCAAAAACACCCCCCCACACACACACAAAGAAACCTATATTAAAAATTAATAGAACGATCGGCTTCTTTTTAGATGACTGCATTAAAAAAAGGCTATGGCATCGATTTAAGATAATCTGCATTATCTGTGTCATGCATTTAGGTTCTGGGGGTTAACTTAATTCTACTAGGGTTAGGCTGCAGCAGGGAATGGCAGGAGATCATAGACTGGAAGGGCCTATAGACTTTAAGCGGTGGTAGAGATGGTGATTGAATACTCTTTGAACAGGGGGGAAGTGATTTCAACCTTTCTGTGTGCTGAATGCTATAGAAGTTGCTTACCCCAAAGATGTCTTCAGATACACCTATTTATTACTACTTCCTGGCCTTCTACTTGTGGTAAAAGTGAAACTGCAAGGCACTATTGCATGCTAGGGCAGCTCTATCAGTCTTTCTAGGTACCTGGAATAAGGTAGTGTCATGCTTGGCTGTGTAGTCTGGTATTGCCAATTCTGCCAGGCAACATCTGGAATTCAGATGGGAAACCTGTCATGGAGAAATTACCAGACTGCAGTTCCCAGCCACATTGGCCTCAGTTCCTTACCTCTACTTTAAAGTCTTTCATAGAGATTAACTTCACCTACCACTAAATTTTTAACTAGGGATGGTGCCAACTGAAACTGGGAAACCATACTGCATGCTAAACACCTGTTTTACTGGTGGACCCTGGTCCCTTCCTGTCTTACATACCCACTTTCTTTTTCTGTACCACAATTTCCTGGAAAGGAGCCAAGGTCTTTAGCATGCAGCTTTAGCAGTAGAAATGGTAGTTGTCTCGTTTCGGTTTGAGGCTATAGCACAGAGAAGCCACAAAACAGATTTTAAGAGAATTAAGGCAATAGGCTGAGAAAGTGAGAAGCACTTGTCAGAGATGGTTATATTTCCATCTTGGTTATATGCAAAAAAGAAAACATGTGACTGAGCCTCAAAGCTGTTTCACATGAAAATGTCAAATAAAGAAGATAACAAAGCTTTGTTTTTTAACAGCTGATGTGTCTGAAAGGAATTTTGGAATATATTTTGCTTGTTTTTTTAAAAATTTAATAAGGTGATTTTTACAGTTTTTTGTACGTATGCCTTGCCCAGTGTATTTCACGAAAGTGTATACTTTTCCTTGGTGTCTATGTTTCTTTAATCATCTGTAAAGTTGAAACTGTTATGCTTTTGGACAAATAAATGATTTCACATTGGGGCTCTGCCTATTTACAGTATCTCTCTTACATTCATTTCTTTGGCCAAATTACCTATAATGTGAATGCTGTAGCAGAACAGCAGGCTGAAGAGAGTGTTTTTGGAACTTGGATCTAGTTCTGCCTTGTATTTGCAATTGCTGAGGAAGTTCCTTTTTAGTTTTTTGCTTTCTGAAAAATGAGCATTTTGTGACTGACCATACTCCCTATGACAGCCTTTTTGTGAGCATGTCTATGACACCCTCTCAAAATTCCAGATTTTTGTGTTGACCCCAAAATAGTGTGATGTTTGGTTTAAGTCTACTTCCATCAGGTATTTAGGATAGCTATCTTTGTGAGCTAATTGTTGCTTTCAAGCAGAAGAGTTTTTCTTATCCTTGCATTTTCCAAACATGTTGAGCTCCAGGTCTTGTGGGTGTGGAAAAATGTTCTTGTTCTTCCTACTTAACTGAACTTTTTGTAATGAGAAAGTTGCATACACAATAGAGCCTGGGTAGTAGTTGCTAAATGTTTATTCTGGAGCCTTAGAACTGGCAGGAAAAGCACACATCCCACATTCTCCAACAAACTTTATTCCACTGTTCTTTTTTCTGACAGCTAAATAAGTTGTGCTAGGACTATGCTAACACAGCCAATAGCACTCCTTTATCTGTATCTATACGTAGAAATTAGCCTTCTCCTTGGATTATGAATGACTTCCATCAAAAGGGAACCACTGCCAAACAAGCATTATACATATGAAAAATATATTAGGAAACTGGATTTTTAACAATCAGTTGTAGTTACTAAAGGCCATTGTCCCATCAATATCAAGGGACCTGGAGGAGGAAGGCATCTAGCCACAAAACTTAGAAGAACATTCTCTCCCTATCCACCTTGCCAAATAGTGGGTTGGATTCCAAAGGTATATGGAAATGTTTGCAGAAATGGGAGCAAACAGTCTAAAGGCAGCACCACTACCCAGGTTCCAAAAAACTCAACTAACTTGATCCTGATTTTTGCAGCAGTCATCTTTACAGAAGCCGTGGATGTTTCCTGTTCTGTATGGAAATTTTGCACAGCAGGAGGGTTTCCTGCAAGAATGGCTACTCCCACCAGCTGAAGGGGTTCTGTTTGCTATCACCACTAACATAATCTAATGCAAAAGTAAACTTTTTTCATCACTGTTATCAACAGAAGCTATTTCCAGAATAGTCAGTCTTAAACCCAACAACTAAATTACAGAAGGCAACCTCTTCAGTAGCACAAAGCCATTATTGCCTGCTTACCAGCTCAGCACTGGTGTTATGTTTCTTTGCTATCACAAGCAGGCAGGCAGATACCTTCCCTAAAAATGCTTCAACAGTTTTCTGAAACTAATATAAGTAATCCCTGAGAAGTACAGCAATGAAAAGAAAACTTCAAAACAACATGCTAGCAACAGTAGTTTTGTTTTCAGCTACTGCTTCCATTTTATTCTATTTACCCAGAATAGAATTTGGCTAATCCAGACAGCTCTAAGAAGAGCCAGAAGCTCTAAGAGACTGGAAGCAGTTTTGCTACTCCTATTTTATAATTTAGGTGTGCATCATATTATAATAATAATGTTCATTGCCCTACAAAGTGATGCACCACTGCAACAGACTTGAAGTTTTTATAACTGGCTTCCTTGTATTTAGAAGACATCACGGGTGAGAAAAGATACCTGCCTGTCCCCAACACTGAAGTTCATCTTCCTAATCTGCATGGCAGAATAAAACTAGGATTACAGTGTTCACCCTCTGGATAAGACAAAAGGTGAATGCAATTGTGGTACAGAAACCTAGCTTAGGTGGGGAGTACGGGACTTTGAGAAACCATTGTTCTGAAGCAATGCTGGAAAGTTTCAGCTGAACCAACTTTGTACCTTTGTAGTCAGCAGAAAGGACCCTCCTAGTATTAGAGCCTAAGAAAAAAACCAGATCATGAACGTGCCCTGTAGATCCAGTTCTTGATCCAAGCAACATGAAACATAACAATGGCTTGCTTCTCTTCCTCTGTTTCAACAGACAGACGTGCAGTTCAGTTCTGCAGGATCCTCCATGCCTGGGGTGTCCAGTCCTTCTGGTCCATCTGCTATGCTGGGCTCACTAGAAAACTGCCTGTGGTTCAAACTGGGTTGCAAGAGTAGACACTGGTCACCATTGTCTGGTTCTTCCGCCAGCATGCCTGAGTGCATAATGGAAGCCATGGCCAACAGCTGGATATCAGAATGAGCATTGGCAACAGTATGCCGACGGATGCTCCCACATTTCTCAAGGTAAGCCTCACCTTCCTGTTCAGTCAAGGGTGTCAAGGCGGTCTCACTGACCTGTCGGGTTGCCACTGTGTGAGAAGAGATGCTCAGCCCATTGGGTTTGTAACGAGATTTGTAATACCGTCTCTCTGGAAAATAAGGGGGAAAAGACATGTTCTTAATCACAGATTGTTTACCACTGCAAGAATCGATTTCTCAGGGAACATTCCAAAACCATCCTTGTGCAAACAATTTTGCCTCTGTGAAAGGCATATTAGCTCCCCTCAACAGGGATAGTTTTAAAATATGTAACTGTACAAACAATCTCCCTACATGAATTCTGCATTCAAAATTTTAAAATGCAATTTACTATCTTTTTCAATGAAATGTTTCAGTGAACAGGAAGGTCATAATCATTTTTTAACATATATATATAAAATATTTTTTCATCTTTAGTTTTGCTGACAAGTTGCAATATGTGAGTGATGAGGATATTTGGAATAAATAAAATACAAGTTATACAATAAATTATGCTTAATTTCCTTTTAAAGCCTTGAAGAAATCTGTGCGATGGGATAAAGAAGAATTGAAGAGAAATCAAATCCTATGACAATATTTGATTGAATTAAAGATTAAGACTGTTAGGAGTAAAAGGAAGCAATATAAAGTTGGTTTATTTGAACAGTTAAAATAAGTTAGTTTGCTTGTTTGTTTATTTATGCAATGTTTTGGCAACCCTTTATGGACTTTTTGCTGACACCAGGATTGAAAAGTTAATGTTTTGTAGATTTACTTATAGATAAGGGATGGGATATGGGATGAAGAGATATCTGTTTAACTTCATAGGGAGTGAAGAGTTATTAAATTTGTTTATATTTGTTGTGATGAAGTCTGGAAGTCACTTCTTTATATACATATATTTTCTTCTTCCTTCCTTTTTTTCCCCCTGCACTTTTTATTCTTTCTTTCCATTCTCTTCTCTAAGTTTGCTTTTTATTAATTTTTACTATTGTAATTTTAAGATGAATATTAAATATAACATATTAAATATTGAATATAATAAAATTATATTCAAAAAATGAAGCAGGAACCTTCCTAAAGTGCGGTAGCTTTAATGAATCATGGACAAGGACTACATTCATGCTCCCGCATGTTCTAAAGCACCCAGTGTGGTCTAGTAGTGATGGTGCTGGACTGACACTGGGGAGACCCAGCTTCTAGTCCACCCTTAGCATTTGAATTTCACTAGGTGAATTTGGATCAGTCACTCTCTATCAGCCTAACCTGCCTTACAGGGTTGTATGGGAATGGGGGCATGCTGTATATGCTGGCAGCCTCATACTGCCTCATACTGTTTTGAAAACTTCCCCCATTCTCCTAAACTGTTTTTTTAGGAAGTAGAGACACCACAGAGAGAAGTGTGACATCAATAAAACTCAGCTTGCCTTTTTCTCCAGATGTCTCCCCTGATAGTTCTGCTCATAGAAACACTAGATCCAAAATAGCTGCTGCAACATTTATTACTGCAGCACTGGAATAGTTCAGAAATGGTTTCACAAACTTTCACAAGACTAAGCATCAGAAAGTCACTTATGTGAGAGAGAAATCATAGCCAGTTTGCTGTTATCACAGAGACAGAGGTCCTAAATATGCACAACACCCCAGATTTCAGAGATAGATGTTTCATCTTAAACCTTCCATCCATCCATCCATCCAATCCTACCTATCTATCCAAATCTTCCTTAGTTTTTCATAGATGTAATCTGTAATGGATTCACTTCCAACCAATTAAATCTGTACTCAGTTGGATTAAAATCTAAACTGAGCTCAGTTTCAAGCTAACAGCTTATTCTTTCACTCGCATTATAAGTAGATATGATTGTTAAGAACATCAAATCAACCAATCTTGTCTCAAAATTATCCAAATCTATAACTGAGAGCAAATATTAGCAGTTCAACTTTCATAGTTTAAGTTCTCTTTTGTTGATTCCAACTCACTATACAAGTCAGGAATGAAACACCAAAACAAGCCCTTACAGAGAAAAGATGGGGTCTAAGAAGTACACGGCCTTGCCTTTGGCAACCAAGAATTACCAAGTCAGAAAGCCCATCATTCCAACTCTGCCACAATCTGGTGGCTGCTGTGAAGCAGCACTTTGTAAATTCCATGTGAACTTTCATTCATGCTAGAAATTGAACCCTGTACATTCTTTGTTTTAATCTGCAAGGCTCAGCAAACTCAACACCTGTCTTGAATGATAGGAATAGTCCCACAGCAGGTTCTTTTAAGTCTTAGATGCTATATAGGTCCATGAATTTCTGCTTGGATAACACACAGCTATTGTTTACTTCTTTAGTATCACAGGATGAGGGAGAGGTCTCTTTTTTCCTTCAATTCCTCCCACAGCTAGTGTCTAAGGTCTTCCAACAGTGGTTGCTGCCCCCAGGACAACTGAAACTCCCTCTCTTACAAGAAAAAGGGCAGAGGTGAGAGGGAACATAGTCCTTTGGAAACTCCAACTTCCCTTTATATACCAGAGGCAGGCAGCTAAGACTAAGAGGATCTGAGACCTCTTAGTCATTATAATCTTTGGGGGGAATTTTATTTATTTATTTACACTTACACACACACGTGCGCACACACACACACATACTATACACACACACAGTGTGTGTGTGTGTGTGTGTATTGCTACTGCTTATAGTTAAGGTTCCCGGTCCAAACTGAAGTGAAATTCTAACTAAAACTTGATTTCAAGCTGTAACCAAATCCTAAAGTCCCTCTATTGTGCCTTTATACAAAACAGTTATACAAGCATCATCCATCTCTCTGGGGTATTTTAAAGGCTGCCTCCAGTGAGGTTGATAGATTGCATTCCTGCTAAAGGATAGGGTGTTCATGGTCAGTCTCTCTCTCTCTCTCTCTCTGTGTATGTATGTATGTGTGTGTGTGTGTTTAAGTAAATATATATATATATATATTTACAGTTGCCACTGTCATGCCCATAATTCTTCCTCCAGAGCTTCCAGCTGGAAATCCATGCTATCTACATGGGTTGTGCTAAGAATCACTGCAAGAGTGATGCTACATTTTTATGTTTTTTCACTGCAACTATTATGGTCCTTCAGCCCTAACTTATTGCTGAAATAATGGGCAAAGGGTGGAAGAGGAATTGCAGTGCGCAGTTTTAACTGGAATAGTCCTCACAGCCTGCACTGCCAAAGTAGAAGCAAAACATTCTTGGCAAGTCAATCAGATTCAGCAGTGCTTCCTGAGGTCATTCCATCAGTACCGTGCATCTGGAGAGCACCCACCTACACCAATGGTTATTGACTTGGGGGCAGGGGGAGTGTGGAAAAACAACATGACAGGACTTCTATCACAGGACTGCATCCACCATCTTGACGTTTTGATCCCTTGCTATCCCCCATCCCATTTCAATGGTATAGCAGAGGAGTACCTAACCTGAGACCCCAATGCTACATAGGATGTTGCCGCATAGTCTTTGTTCAACCTCAGCTTTCCTCTCTGCCCTTTAAATTGGCCTCTTTTATTCTATAAAGCAGCAGTTAATACAACGTAACTCCCTGTTCCAAACTGGGAATTCATTTCCTGCTTAACTGTATGCCCATCTACCCTGAATGTGTTATTCACAGCACCTTCAGAAACAAATGGAGAAGGGAAGAATACTGAACCAGAAGGAGACTCTGCTTGAATCCAGATCAGAACTCCTTTCCCTCAGAAAAACGCCAATAATGTAAAAAGAAGGTTGACCCACGTTAGGTACTTATTACAGCAGTGTTGCTCAACCTCAATTCCTCCCACAGCTGGCTGGGGAATCTGGGAGTTGAAGCCCACACTTCTTAAAGTTGCTACATTGAGAAACACTGCACTGGAGAACTTCATTCGCCAACTCACTGGTAAGCTGGAGATAACATGAACCAGAATTTCCAACCACACAGCTGCTTGGCTGCCTGGTTGGAAAGACTGGTTTACTGTCTACCTTATGGACCCTGAGTAGGCAGCTCTGAATCATGCTGCTTGTTGCAGAAGAATGAAGAAAGCATATAAGAGACACAAAATGGCAGAAATAGTGAGAGAGAAAGGGGGACGTGAACAATCTAATTTAGAAACGTAGGCTTGCTCCTACGCTTTGCAAGTTTTCTGCCCAGACCTCTTTAAGTAGCTGCAAATATTCATTTCAAATCAGACGAAACATGAGATCTAATAAATAGATTCCTCTAGCCAGCACATCATCCCCCCTATTAAAAGTTAGATTTAGCAATCATTTCTCACTTGTCAGCTTGATGTCCCCAAAAAGCCATTCCAATCTGGAGCGGTAGCTATAAAAAGCAGTTGGAAAAGGTAATGCATTCCAAAGGGCAATGGTGGCCAAACAGGAATAGTCAGGAGAAAACAAACACTGAAGGCTTTGTTCTACAGCCCTGTTTACTGCAGCTAGCCACCAAGAATATTTCCCGCAATGGACAAACACTGCAAACCGCTATCCTCTGACATGGCAACAGAAAGGAAAAGTGCACTGAGTTCATATCAGCTGATAAGCCATCAGCAACAAATGCCTATTATTGTTTTTTAATCTCTCCAACAGAAATACTGTGGGCTGATTCCAATCTAAGAGAACGAATGAATACAAATGTGTTTATACAACTATTATTATTATACATTTTGAAGAAAGACCACACTTTCTTTTGATCCCATGCTCAGCTAGTGCCAGTATAATTAAGCTCACCTCACTGGATTATTCTCCTATATTACTACAGCAGAAAATTATCCTGTTCTTAAATTCCGCACCAGGCCTAATTGGCCATTTAGACACCAGCATCTATAAAACTGTTATACTACTTGGAAAAAAGAAAGCACCCAATGCTCAGGTAGGCAATATTTTCTGGCTTGGTCTGTCCCCAAAAGCCTCCTTAACAGGAAGTGAACTATTCCTTCCCTGACGTTTTTTATCATCTAAGTGGGACTCTACAGCACTTCTGCAAAGAAGTACTGTATGATACCAGAAGCTAATACTTTATTTCACATCACTGTTGTTTGCAGATTTTTTTTTTTTTAATGAAAATAAATCTTAAGGAAAAAGCCTAGTGGTCATCAAGGAAGATGTCTGCACATACACAGTACATATTGTCTTCCCTGGCCTTGAAGCAATGAAAAATTACCTCTATGCTGTAGCAAGAAAAGTGCATCAGTTTTAAGTGAGCCAAGCCATTACTGGAATTAGAAAAAAAGATGGAATGGTAGGTAGGGAAACAAATTGCCTCAATGCGGAAGAGCCAAAGAAAGGTGAAATCTGATCAGGAAGTGTGTGTGAATGCAGTTTTGGCTTCTACCTCCAGGTGCTAGGTAACTCACTTCATAGATCACTTCTCACCAAAGAAAGGGCTACTGCCACAAACTTGCAGTGTCATGGAAAGAGGATTATAAGTAGCCTTAAAGCCCAATTTGGATGACTTAGCCCTGGGATATCTTCAAGACCACCTCCTTCAAGCAAGAACCAACCTGCCTCATAAGAACATCTGGGGGGAGGGGAGGAAATGGCCGTAGTTCCCCAGTATCATGAATCCAGAGGGCCTGAAACCAGGAGGAGGTGCATCTCTGTAATGCTCCCCTTATTATGGAACAGACTTCCCCTGGAAGTGAGATTAGCACTGACTTCTTTAATGAGATGAGAGAATACCAATAATTATATTGCTCTGATTAGGTTGCTGGTTTTAATTTTTGTATTACATTTGCTATTATACAATGGATATGCTATGTCTATGCATATAACTGAATGATTTCAGCAGTCTAGAGGTCAAATAAATAAATGCAGTACAAAACTACAAGAGCAAGAAATTAAAAATACATCTGAAAAGCAGAATCATGAATAACTCTGAACTCAGCTCATAGACCAGAGGAAACATCAGATCAAAACATTCTGAGTGGCTAAAAGGGAAATTAATGGAATCATAAAATTGGGAAGTCAATGAAACATAGAAGAGTTGCTACAAGAGAAGAAAAAAGTTATTCTGCCAAAAATGTTGCCAAATTCTCTTAAGATGGCCAAGAAAAATGGGTGTGCTTTCCACAGTTCAGGTATTTATTATTTATGTATTTGATTTGTATGGCTGTCCATCTCACCTAAGTGACTCTGGGCACTTAGGTGAGATGGACAGCAGAGGCATACAACCCAAACTGAGTGCCATGCCACAGATTCCTTCCATATGACCTTTAGTGGTTGTTGTCTGGTCATTCAGTTGCTTCTGATGTTTTGTGACTTGATGGACATCCTTTCATCAGGACTGTTGATCCGTAGCTGCTTCTTTGATTTCCTGTAAGTTCATGCTTGTGTTATCACCTAGCCACCCTATCTTCTGTCAACTTTTTTCCAGCTTCAGAGTCTTCTCCAGTGACTCTTGCCTTTTCTTTATGCTTTAGCTCCACTGTTTAAGTTTTCCAGTGGCAGTTTGGTATCATCAGTCCACTGGAAGTTGTTATTGCTTCTCCCAGCAATTTTAATTCTAGTTATTTTTTAAAAAAATATTTTTATTTTATTTTCTATCCCACCTTTATTATTTTTATAAATAACTCAAGGTGGCAAACATACTAATACTCCTTCCTCCTCCTATTTTCCCCACAACAACAACCCTGTGAAGTGAGTTGGGCTGAAAGGGAGCGACTGGCCCAAGGTCACCCAGCCGGCTTTCATGCCTCAGGCGGGACTAGAACTCTCAGTCTCCTGGTTTCTAGCCCGTTGCCTTAACCACTAGACCAAACTGGCTCTCTATTGATATTATATAGATACTGATAATATCTATATAATACCTCTCTATTATCTATTTCTTCTAGTGCAGCATTTTTATGACATGTTCTACATATAAATTAAATAAATACTATGACAGTAGACAAGTATGATGCACTCTTTTCCCAATTTTGAACCATTTAGCTGCTCCCTATTCTATTTTAACCATTGCTTCCTAGACATCAATTGTTGGAAACAATGAACACACCTTGGTTGTCAGGCCCATCTTTCCTCATATTGAGACTCAAGTAAATATGATCCATAGAATGTTTATGGTCTAGCCTTGTGAGAACAGTGTATGTCACACTATCCATCATCATAAGCCTCTGACACTTTCATCCAAAATGCACTGAGCTATTGAAAACTGAAAAGTACTGGATATTTTTCTTCAGTATCCAATAGGTGGAGATATTGCCCAACTGTAAGCAATTATGCTGAACACAGACGTTCTGCATTAGCTTTAAGGGTCTAAAGATGTCTCAGTCATTAGTCTATTCCAGTAGCATCTAGGATTAGAAAAACATGTTTCATGATATAACATTCAGCATTTCTGCACATCCATTCTGGTTCAGTGACTAAAGTTTATATGAAGATGATGAACTTTGTATAACATATTTCTTTTAGGAAATACTGTCTGGGAGCTGTAAAACATATTGTGCTCCATTTAAGTGTCTAATTAGGCCCAAAAAGCCACTGAAATGAGAACTTTCTCTAGTTCTAATTTCACTTTTAACTCAACAGCAGTCTTACATTTCACCGCTATTCCATGTATCACAGCATCATTCAAGAGACCAATCTTCACGTCTTCTCCTTCCCACCCACATATTTAATTGCTAGCTAGAGAGCCAGAAAAATGCAAGAGATTCTGCTTAGCTAACCTTTGGTCACTTGCTTAAAATATGCATCCATCAAGTACTTGGATTTTTTTTAACTAGTATCTATTGCTTACAAAATACCATATGGTGCTTCATTTTTTTTCAAGGTCAATAAATGTCAATCCTGGCTGCAACATCATCCAAATCTTCAAAATCACAGCTTCCCTCTAAAACACCAAATCCTTTTAGTTATTTTTCTCATCCTTTATTTATCCCTGTAAACAAAGGTAATCAGCTACTAATTGAGTTCAGGGAAGTGTTTTTAGTTGCTCTAGAATTCAGATCAATCCAAAAATGGTATGTTCTGTGTTTCCCTTCATCCTTCATCTTGAAATAGAACAAGATGGAAGAACTTACAGAAACTAAAGTATCAGACTAGATAGTGTATGAGACGGTAATTATCAAAACAGTTAGTAATCAATGGTTATGTAATTCTTATATTCCCCACAGGAAGCCAAGGAAAAATTGCAGGTTAGGAAAAAAAAAAAGCATCAGCCTCTATTATCCTATTGATTTGCAGGAATACCCTTGGGTCTCATGAAGTTCCCACTGGGATGAAAGTATGCTAGGGCACTAGGTCATCTTACGATAAAGGGGTGACTTGTGACTTGCCATGTTCACCACAGCAGATGTTTTGAGAACAAGCAGCCTTCCATATCAGCCATTTGGTAAATGTGCCCACCACACATTCACAATTTGAAATGAGCTTCAAAAAGTTGCCTACTCCTGCTCCATCCCAAAAGGAATAACGTCAATATTTCTATACAACTATCAGACTCCAAATGCAGGCCTACAGCTGCCATGGCACCAAGGATGCTCTGAATGTACACTTACAAAGCATGGTAATATCAAAATAGCATGATATTTATGGATGTTATTATTTATGCTTTTATTGAATTTTAAACTGTTTTATTGTGAACCACCCAGAGTCCCCCGTATGAGGGAGGTGGGCGGTGATAAAAATATGATAAATAAATAAAATAAAATAAAATGGTGGCAGGGCCCCCATGTTCTCTAAATGGAGGACCAAATGAATTCTGAATCTACAATTCTTTAAAGGTCATGGAGCATATAAAAATGTGTTTTATGACAATAAACCCTGGTTTTATTGGTAGACAGGAAGATAGCAGAGTGGTTTCACAAGGGTCACATGGCCACCACAAATAAACAATTTCGGTATCACTCAAGTCCCTGTACACTTTGTATTATTTTTCTTCTGAAGGAGAAGGGCCATGACTTTATTAGCTGTAAACAGCTAGCTATGCACTGATTATATTTGTACTGTGACAGGAACATCTCATTTATTGAAGTCATGAATTTACAGCTGCTGAATTTTGCAAACTAATCTGGTATGGTTTTATGGCCAAGAACTAAACAGAAAGCCCAGAACTCTGCTTGGCTAAAGACACCAGATATATGCATACAAGATCAGCACCCAAACAGTGGGAGCTAAGAATCCACAAGTGGAGACCTATAACCCTGCATAATATAGGCAACTTTGCTTTCAAATCAGGCTTAAGAGATAGGCAAGGAAACAGAAAATGATCAGGGAGAAAATGGTTAACGTTGGATAGGGTTGGAGCAACCTACATTCTTTCCACTGAACTAACTACATATCAAATCATATTAAATATAAATCTGTAGACAAACTTATGCTCCCCTATGAAAATCAGTCTGAGAAAACCACATACTTTGTGACTAGATCCCAGTTTTAGCTATTTCCAGTGAAATGATCTGAGACAGCAAGACAGGAACCAATCTGTGCCCAAAACCTTACTGAACTACTGCATTAATCTGACTCTATTGAATTTACAGTCATTTCCTTGCCACAACGTAGCACTAAACACTGGGAGGAACAGTTCACAGTGATCATGATTTAATATAACCACAAGAGAATTGTTTTTTTTTCTATCTAACAATCAGATTAGCTATTCCAGTGATAAGGCAACACACCTGTGGGAACAAGGGGTAGGCATACGAAACAAGACAGACACTTAATAATTAGGTAAGTTCATTAAAAAGCCAAAGGAAAACAACGCACCTCAAAAGCTGAGCGCTCAGAAGACTTTATTTTTGTAAATCAGATTTTAACTAGCTGTTAAACATTTGCAAAATGACTGTCTCATTATCATTCAGTAAGACAGAAGAAAAAGAAATGAAGGGTTTTTTTCTTGCATGTACACAAATTAAATGCAAGTTTGTATTGATTAGTATCTGCACAGGGACAATTTAAGCTTTCACTCTCAATCTCTGCCTCTCATCTGATGCTGAGTATTGATTACACATCCTTGACTATGGACAGTTTATAGTCAATTGTAAACGGTAGATATCTCGTGTATGTATGTGTGTATATATATATACACACACACACTTTTTCTTACCATATGGTACTGCCCCTGGCCGAACGTGTTTTGCAGGGTTTCTATAACAGAATCAAATGAGGCACTACTGAGATGTGAGCAAATACTTTGGATATTGACTGTGGTTTTTATGCAACTTTAATTCTCTGAAACACAAAAAGGTCTGCCACTGATTCTCTAGTTACCCTGGGCCCAAATGTCAGGATTTGCAACACTTTTCAGCATGATACATCTTACCCAGGGCACAGGTACTGCCAGGAAAGCAATGTTCTTCACACAAACCAAGGTATGGGGAAACTACCAGTTTCACAAGTTCCTCTAATTGCATGAAGGCCTTACTGGGACCTGTAGGTTCATGGACTCCCTGAAACACAAACAAAAAACACCTATTACCAAATACCTGGGGTATGCAAATCAACACATTTCATTTGTTCATCTTTTTTTAATTGACCAAAGAAAAGAAACTCAGTAACATATTAGGCTACCTATTATGTGGGAGTTATAACAATATTTATATCATTCTCTACAGCAGTGTTTCTCAACCTCAACCAGGATGCTGGCTGGGGAATTCTGTGAGTTGAGGTCTACATATCTTCAAGTTGCTGAGGTTGAGAAACACTGTTCTACAGGATTCTACTGAATGCCCTCAGCAGGATAGCAAAAGCAGGCCATTCCAGCAAGTCAAAGAATAAAGCAAATTAACTCTCTCCCCAGGATTTGGACACAACTGGGAAGTGATATATTTTTTTTAATTCTCTGAGTCCAAAGTACCCCAGCACCTCATGACCACACTCCTGATGTTTCCCCTTTCTCTCTTTAAGTCAGAGAGTTGTAGTTAGGGGGAAATGAGCAGAAGGCCAGAGCTCGTTGACCTCAGAGAGGGTAATTAAAAAAAAATCTATTATCCTTGAAACAGTCATAGAAATCATTATATTGCAACCTTAATTAAACTTATTTTAATTATTTATAAATGCAGATTTTAGGTTGGCTTAAAATATTATCAGCGATTAGGGTGCTCCATCGGACTCAACTTTATCAATGAAAGCTTGATGTCAGAATCCCAGCCCTCCTAACTGAAAATACCTTGCCCAGCACATGATTAAGGCTGCACCATGTTGACCCACCCCATAACATCCATGCATACAGCATGAGCATAGAGGCATTTGTGCAGGCAGGCATATCATCAATGCCTCCCTGTAAGCCAGAATCCCAGTGATATGGGGAACCAGTATTTGTTGGTCCAGGCCAAAGGCAATGTTTCTTTAGTATTCTTTGCTTCATAAACAGTTTGGAAACCAATAATTTCATCCTTATGCTTTCTTCACTAATTGTCTAATGTTCATTAATAGAAGTGTGCAATACATTTGGATGTCAGAATAATACACCTCAAGGTTGGCTCTCTCATGGAAATGTTAAGACAGGCTGTTCCAACACCAATACTCTTCTGGTGCGAGGTTAGAACAGGATGTTTTGAGACAGAATGTTTCAGCCCTGAAATGTCTTGCCCGCTTCCATTCATTAAACCTTCAAACAGCATAAATGAGAGGTGGAAACAGACCATTCCCCACCTGTAAAATCAGCAGCATCTGGATAATGGAGGGTGGAAGGTTACTTTGGACCTGAGGAAGAATCTCATCCAACTTTACTCTTAATAAGACCAAGTCTCGGAAGCCAAGCAAGGAAATCTGACGAATGGTTAAGTCTTGGCCCTATGCACATACAGAGAAAATATGGCATCCATTGACACTGGAATTTGTTTCAACCCTATTTGCAGACTGACACCAATGTTTTAGGACTGTTAATGCCACATGTTATCAGAAAAGAACTGGAGAACAAGATGGTAACATGAACATAAGCTAACAAAGAAATGGTTGTAAATTAAAATAAATGCAGTGGTTAGGCCCCTTGATGAACAGTATGTGGACAGAAAGGCACTGTAAAAACTGATGTTAAGAATGGGGAAGTGGGACCACTTTGTATCAGGACAGGCAAAGCATATTAGAGGCAGCACCCTTTCCAAGGGGTCCCATAGAAACTTCATTGTGTATCCTGGACTTGCCAAAGCACAAGGCTTAATTTATTAACTTAAATATCTGAAATTGGACCAGCAAAGAGAAGAGCACTGTAAGAGATAAAATATATGGCATTTGAATAAAATTGAACTGCATCAGTTTTTTAAAAAAAATATGCTTCTGTTAGCTGCTACCACCTTAAACAAGCTAATGCCAAGCCTATGTGAATGCAATTCCCTGCCACCTTTGTTTCAGCGCTGTTTTCAACTCCTATTTTAACAGCTAAAATCAACTATGCCGCATACTCTCCATGGGAATTGTATTGCTATCCACAACTAATGAAGCAGAACTCTAGCTGGAGGAAATAAATGTATGTTAATCATCAATTCATAATAGGGTTAATGATACAACTAACAAGTTCATCAAAATGCCAAGTAAGAACACAAGCCAAAGGCTCTGAAGCTAGCATCTTCCTGTTTTAAAAAAGGACTGCTCTCATTAAGCCTCAGAGGGTGTGGTTATGGGCAAATAAATGGAGCAGGACAAACTTGCAAAAAGAAGGGAATGGAATTTTTTCAGAAACAGAAACGTGAGATTCTCAACTTGGCCTAATTCTTCCTGTATTACAACCGACCTATTGTGCAAATTTTAAAAAATTATCAAGAAAGAACATCTCAGCAAATAAGTGCCACCAATCCAGAGACATTAAGAATGCATAAATATCTATTCATTTGCAAGAGAAAGCTGGCGGAGTGGGAAACTATCAATTCATGGCAAAATGATGCCAAATTTTGTTTGCCTAGCTATTCACTTTTAAGGATATTAAACCTTTTCTGATTTATTTTGGGAAAAATGTTCTGGTACAATTAATTGGCTTTGCCTCCACATTTGGACCAAGGTCATTTATATATAATTGTTCATTTAACCTGTAGATACTGGTTCATTGTTAAAATTTAAATTTAATTTCACTGGCACCCTTTAGTTGTACAATCTACTGTAGATGAACAACAAAAGCATATTTTTTTTCTGTTAATGCCCCTTTCATTTTCAATCATATTTATATTTCTCAAACTGCTCTTCTCTCTATGATCCTCTGATAACTATTCGGGAATTACTAGAATGTAGCACACATGTGTTATTTGTAACCATTCAATTTCATATCATTGTAACATTAAGTACAGAATCTTTTGGGCTGCTGTACCCAAGGTACATGAGAATTTTAGAACAGCATTTAGAACTGTTAGAATTTCTCTTATGCTGTTTATACTATTGTTCCTTTATGAAGGAAGAGTGTGAAGGGGAGTGTACTGCATGAAAAGATCTCTTGTAATATGAAGCTTCCATCAATTTATATGTACTTTAAGAAACATACAGTATTTCCATTTTTCCATAATATTTTGGTTATACAGTCAGCTAAGCTACATCAAGTGGAGTCACAGCTGGCTGCAAACTCAGAAAGACCTCAATGATTTATCTATCGAACTGGAGGAAGGTGTCAAGTAGGATGATACTAAGCTCTGTCTTAAGACCTGGTATTCTTCAATATGATCATTTATTTTTATTTATTTAAGATGGAAGGTCCTTGTCTGAGCAGTACTACACACAAAAAAGAATCCAGGAGAGCATTTCAATCAACAAAGCAACAGCAATATTATGTAACTGAAAAAAAAATGTAATTTCAGATCACATCCATTAAGTTTTGAATGAACATTTTCCTACTATACACATGTTTAAATTCATAATGTAAACAGAGCACAAAATTTAAGGTCATATGAATTCAAAGGATAACTCTCTTCTAATCCATGTAGTATAGCTGTGAAGCACTTCAAATCCAAAGCCATAAAGATGCTTCTGAGTGGGTTTGGTGTGCCTCCTTAATTCAAACATATTGCCCTGAGACATGGGCTAAAGAAGATGCAGAATTGGACTTTTATGTTTCAATATGTCCCAGAGTCTGAATGGGTGGCCTACAAATGTGATAGACAGATGTATTGATTTAAGGCCCCAAACTTTCTGGGTCTGTAGGCATATTTAGAAAGTTGACAGCATTTGCCAGAAGCTGAGCTGGTTTTCAGTTCATTTCTCCCAACCACCTCTTTTAACCTTCTAGTACAGTCTCTGCCACTTACATTTAGAGATCATGCTTTACTTTGCAGCATCCCATTTTTTTTTAAAAAAAAGTAAAAGGTAAAATCAGATGGGGCAGGCAGCCTGGTAGGAAAAAGAGGAATTGCAAGGCACACTGGCACCCATGGGCATATTGTTGGGAGCCCAGGACTTAAAGATTTTTCAAATGTGCACAGTTCACCTGCCCATAAAGCCACACATACCTTTTATCATCTGCTGCAAGTTTGAGAAAGAGGAGTAGGGGGAGGGGATAACAGGAAAAAGAAAAAGAAAACAACAACATGGGAAATCAAGATTCCTGCAGCAAGAAGCAAATATTTACATTCTTTCTACCAATATGGAAAACACCACTTTGAAAGAAGGTTTGCATAAGGTAGCGATATTTACCTGTTGACATTTTTAGTCTAGAGAGGAAAAAACACCATCTAATGCTAGATTGTTAAAGGCAGCTCTGGAAAAGCACAGAGAAAGTAAGTAACTTCCCTAAGAATTTCATTCTGCAAGAAATTTGTCCCATCAGGAACTTTTCTTGCCTAGATAATATTATTTTCTTGTTATTGAGCCCATTCAGCTCCTTGGGAAAAAATATTATCTTTTGTATCTCAGAGTGCCAAACATAATTACTGGGATAATGAACACAGAGAAGTTATTAGTATTCCACTTACCTCAAATGTGAAAATGGTTTGTGTAAAAGGTGGTGCACCACTGAGGATTGTTAACTATGGGAAACAAATCCTTGGGACTGTTGGACAGTGGGTTGAGCCAATTTAGTCAGAGGCCAACACAAATACATTTTATGATTTCTCTGCTTCTAGAGCAGTGTTTCTCAACCTTGCTGGCTGGGGAATTCTGGGAATTGAAGTCCACACAAGTTAAAGTTGCTAAGATTGAGAAACGCTGTTCTAGAGGGACAGTTCTAAAGTCAGAAAGGGGGAAATTTTAGCTTACAAATATGCTGCCTCTATATGCCTCATAGATCCTTACCAAGTATTTGTCATAGAAATTAAGCTGCCTCTTTACAAATCATCATTTGAAATTCAAGGGTCAACCACTGAACCTAGACTTCTTTCCTGTTCTTCCCCTCAGGTACAGCAGGAAGAAAAAGAGGCTATAATAAAGATGATCAAAGAACTGAGAGGGAAGAAGGTGAAGAAAGTACAGACAGTCTTGTCCTCAAGGAACCTTCAGGCCAGGTTGGCTGGGAATTTTGTTATTCCAATATACCTGGAAGGTGCCAGGTTGAAGACAATGGTTTTTATCATTAGTATATTGTCCAATTACAATGTCTTCTGGGTGGTTAAAAATAAAATGTATTGTTAACAATGGATATTGACCTGTCAATTGAAAATAACACAAAATATTGATCCAGAATAACTTATCCTTTAAAGCACATGAATAGAGTTACAATTACTGAGAAACAGGGCTTATGGTTTAAATTAGTCAGAGTTTTATAACTCACTGACAGCAGGACAAACAAGTTCAGCTGCAGTTCTGGTGAAATTTGTGATTCTTAAAGTTTAAAACTGTTTTCCTTTACAGCTTAAGTCTCACATCTCCCTGCAGCTACAGAGAAGCAACTGTCAGTAAGCTTTAAACATTTTCTCTGTCCTGTTGAGCTTATATTTTAACTAGACTTACCTGAACAGGGTAAAATATAGCCTGTAGCGTGGGAAGAGTCTCTGTGAAGAAGTGATCCCAGGTTTCAGATAATACGTGGATCCGATCTTCTCCTAAAACAAATACAAGAAACGTTGGAGAACTTTCAAGACACATGTTGTTATTAGATACTCATCCCTCATTTCTAAGTACAAACTAGGTCCACACATTGCTTAGTTTTGAGAGATCACTGGAGGTTGGCTAGGTGCCTTCTAGCTGAGCAACAGAGGCCCAGATAAGTGGCAAAACCTAGCCAACCTTGGGTGATCTTGAAAAGCTAACTAGGATTGGACCTGGTTAGTACCTGGATGAAAGACCTCCAGGAATACCAGGTTTGTAGATTAGACTGGGAAGTAGAAACAGAAAAATCCAGGAGGTAAGCAAGGACAAACCACTTCCATGTGGTGGCCAAGAAACCCACATGGAAATGCTCATGCAGTCACTAGCAGCTGAACTCAGTTTGAAGAGGGTTTCTCCTTTATCCAAATACTGCCTAATTTTGCACAAAGGCAGACTCAGTTGCAACTACAGTGACTACTGCAATGTCCTTTGTATGGGTCTGCCTTTAAGGACTTCCTGGAAGCTGCAGTTGGTGCAGTATTTAGCTGCCACCTATGGTGAGTAACAATCACCAGGGCCACCTCACATTGGTTCTGCTGGCCCTACGCTGGTTTCCAATAGATTTCTGAGTACAATTCAAAATGCTAGTTTTAATCTATAAGGCCCGTCATAGGGCCCTTTATAACTTGGGGTCTGGGTGTCTACAGAACTACTTCAGGTAGCACTGACCCATCTGGTTTGTTTGTCCCAAATGGGGATGCTGACAGTATCTCTTCCCCATGTGAGATCAGAGGAGTAAGAGCAAGGGCATGATGGTTTGTGGGATATGTCTCTATATTATGAAAGATGTGACCTCTGGAGTTCTGAATGGGACCATCCCTGACAGTTTTCCAGAGGATTGTAATGGCTAAGCACTTCCACAGAGCATTTAATTATTGTGAAACCTTGGGAACTGTTTACAAGAGACCAGGTTTCTTTGAGGGTACGGTATATTTTATGGTATTATATTTCTAGGGTTTTTATGCACTTGTATACCCTGATAAAAATTTAGATGAAACCGATAGTATAAAAATGCTGCAGATACATAAATTATAACAATAGCAACTGTGCCTAACTTTCTGTCTTCCGTCCAAGATAAAATAAAGTGTTGACTTCTTTTGCAGAATAATCAGTATTCCATATTGCCTCAGGCTAAGGTCATATGAAAACTATAAAACATGATTTATCTAAAAAGAAAAAAAAAATGCTTAGCAGAAAGCCCCTACTGTTTATAGAGTTCATTAACCTTTAACTAAAAATGTGGGCATTCTCCCAGAGAGAGGCAGAAATAACAGTAATAATTTAGCAGGCTTAAACTTTCAGAATATATATTTTTTAATTGTTCATTGCAAGGAAAAAAATCCGTAGGCTATCCTCACTCCTCTCTATTTAAAGAATATCTCACTATCCACAGAATGCCAAAAGGTTTCAGCACAAGGAGTTTTAATATTCTATTCTCCAGTTGCACAAATATGTCCATTAATGAGGCACGTGCTTGTGTGAAGGATATAACAAGGACAGTGGTCATGGAAAACCAGAAGTCCCATTTCATAGGAGGAGCTGGTAAGACAGGAAACACTTTGTCCAACATCACATTGTATGAATCAACTCTAGATTTCATATAATCCTATTACAATAAGATCATCTGCAGACTAAAAATGAGATGAGGTTTATGAACACAAGACCTATTCCCCTAGTCCTCACCTACAACCTAAACTTGAGGGCAAGTTCTCAAGGGACCTTCTACTCCCTGTTTCTTGAACACAACTATAAATCCCAATATGGTTAGGAATCCTGCATTACCATGGCTCTCCACAAACTGTGGCTTTTATTTATGTGTGACTGAATGTGAATAGAACCTTTCTTCAATTCCCAATGGAGAATGATCAAGGACAGACGTGCCAACTGTACAGTTGTCCTAATATGAGCTGCTGAATGAATGCTCAGGTTTTTACAAAGCAGGAGTTTAATCCTAAATTAAGTATGCAGATTGGAAAAAAAAACAATCAAATAGAATGCATCCCTTTATATGTTTATTGACATAATTCTACATAGTGGCATCAAAAAACATTGCACTGGACCTACCCATAAGGTTACTTATCAAAACTTTTCCTCTACCGAGGAAGGAAAATACCTGCATTAATATTTCAAAACCCATTAAATAGGTTTTCCTCTAGCCTTTTTCAGCAACTCTTAAGTGAGGAGAAAATCTGTGGTCAGCAGTGCATGCATACTATGGAACACTGTAATTCCATCCAGATAAACAGTTATAACTCAACTTTAAACCTTGTTACCATTTTATCTCCATGCATACAGTTAAGAATACTTTTCTGTCTGCTCACTCTACCTCTCAGAGTTGGTTATGAAGTCAGGGATCACTCAAAACTCTTTGGGAGGAGGGGGAGATTCTCTTCCAATGACCCAGATCCTACCATGTTAATTGTGCCTTTACACTCATTTCTGAATTCATAGTACAGGTAGTCCTCAGGTTATGACCTCTCGTTCAGCGACTGTTCAAAGTTACAACTCGTCCTCAGAGTTCCTCGCAGCGAGCCGTGGTCACATGATTGCGATTTCCAACATTCCCTGCTGGCTTTCCACAAACAAACTCAGTGGGATGTTGGCAGAAAGTTGGAAGTTGCTCCTGCTGCTTTTTCACACATACCCCCGCACTCCATAGCACCTGCCTGCATCTGCCCCCCCCACTGCATGAGCCTGCACTCCGTAGTGTCTGCCCATGGCACCCCCCCCCCCCAGCACCCAACCACACTTGAGCACTTGCCCATGGCATCCCCCACCTGCCTGCAGCACCAGCACACCTACCCACGCTCCAGAGTGCCTGCCCACGATACCCACAGCCCACAGCCCTCACCTGCCAGCCTGGTTGCCTGGGACGCATGCCTCTTCCCACTTAACGACACGCACAGTCCTGGAGTTGCAATGGCAACTGGGACTGCAGGATTGCCATCGCTAAGTGATGTGGTCATGTGACATCGTGCTTTACAACTGCTTTGTTTACAACAGAAATTCCATCCCAATTGCTGTCATAACCTGAGGACTACCTGTAATGCACACTGCGTGCTGAAGTGGTTTTTAGCAGGATTTGCAGTTTCATCCTAGTAAAACAAGAAAGAACTATTTTTAAGCATGATGCAGTGTGGAAGTGCAGAGGTACGTGTTTGGGAACTCCCTATAGGAATCCATCTTTCCACAAAATTATTTTACCAGCAGCATGGAGTATTTCCTGGAACAAAACAAGGAAAGCCCTGTCACACAGAACAGGAAAAGTTAAATACCCACCATCTCCTTAACTCTCACCATCACTACAGATATACCTCCTTTAGTCTCCGTATTTACAACTATTTTTCAGGCCCCATGCCAAAGAAACTAAAGAGCATCTATATCACCTTTTTTCAGTAATCATGGAACTGAAGAATCACTCATTTTCTCCCAAAATAAGTTTCAGCAGCCACAAATGGCACCATCTGAATTTTCTGCATAAAGTTGAGTGATTCAGAAACTTGCCACTGAAGAATTGCCAAACTCAGCTTTTATTTTCAACCTAGAAGCACAAGTTTCTGGCTGCTGTATTCTTGTCATGGCCTAAGACCCAGATGAGCACTCTCTCCAAAGAATTGTGCGAACTGCACTGATGGCTTCAGACTGGTCACTGGAAAACCTCGTGTTGCAACTTTATAGGCAGATTTTATTCATTGCTCTTAGACTAGTTTCCAAACAAGGACTCCTGGAATTACAGTCTTATCGGCCTATGCCCCACTGAATTGTAACGTAATTTTATTTACTTAATTTTTAAAATTAAACTAAGGTTGTAAAACTCTCTCTCAGAGAAACCCTAATTATCTGAGTTTAATTAGAAATTAGTTTGAGAGTTGGAATTTAACAGTATGTTTGACAGGTTCTAGAGCTGTTACATCACATCTGCCTGTTAATGTCTAGCTAAGAGTATGTCTGTTTTTTTTTAAAAGAAAAAGTTCTAAAAGAAATGCTACATGCAGTTTTTACAACCATCTTCAGAACTCTTATTTCTTTGCTTCTGAATCCAAGTAACAGAAAACAATAAACCAGAATGCTATGCATGATGAAGAAACGGGCCCAATAACTGAAGTTTATCTGGTCCTGTATTAATAAGTCTAGATAGATTTATTTCTCCCTAGATTCCTGTCTCCTTTTGAAGTATCAGTGAGTAGCATAACTTCCAGGCAGACTGGCAAGTGAAATCTGTTATGGCCTAGTAACATTCTCCCATGTATTGTATGTCAATCTGAGATAAGGCTGTATTTCATGAATACCAGGACCCTGCTCCAATCTTTTCAGGGATTAACTTTCAAATGCTGCCCATAGTTTCCAAACTTTTCACTGTAACCAAACAGCTGAGAATCAGAGAGCACCAAAATGTATCCAAAATGTCTGACTTGTACCCATTAGTGCCAATTGGAAAAACCATGTGGAACATATTAAAAGATTTCTGAAGACTGAAAATTATAGGCACAACATAACTGATTTCAGTCTATAATGCTCAAATGTAAGGCATGCTTTCCCTGCAGAAATATGAACAATGTTTAATAGCCTTCCATAACAATATCGATTTGATTATGAGGTTGAGTACAGCCATTTGCTAGACATCCTCCACCACCACCTTGTCATCAATGGTACATGTGTACAGATAAATTTTGGCATCTGATAACTTACTATGATGTACATATCACATGGCAAGCGATTTCCTTTTTTCACAAATGGTATTGATAAATAGCTGTTTATAGTATGCTTTTCAATTAGAAAGGTGGCTCTCTCTCTGCTCTAAATCACCTCTACTCAATGCTATTATTAGGACTTCACTGTGTTGTTTATATATAATAGGACCTGGGGATATTTAGCCATGTGACTCAGACCTGTTGGTTTTTCCACAAATTCATCTTAGCAACTTCAGACGATGATTCACAAAGCTTACTGGGAACCCAGAGCCCTCCCCAAAGCCGTCATTTTTTATACTTGCCTTCACAAAACTTAACTTTCTCTTCTACGTACAGCAAGCCTTTTGCAAGAAGCTGGTTCTGCCAAAAAGGGGGAAAAAAATAATGTTGGATTTTTTTCACAAACTCAAAGATACAAATGATGCTTTCAATTTTTACAAATGCTACTTCCAATGGATTTACTCAACCTACCGAACAAGCAATATTTTTTAAAATCCCTGTTAGTTTTTGATCAACTAGCTATGTCAATTCACACATGGCCAATGAAAGTTTCACATGCTCTAGCTGTAATGTCTGAATTCCTAATCAGACTCATTTCTTTTCTACCAAAAAGATATTCGGGTTGGATTGTATTGCTATTATTATGCCTTAATCACTGTATTGCATTCTAATATTATATTATCATCTTACTCTCAGCTCTGGGAACTCTCAAAGAGCATACATTTCTGGGTTGCCATATAAATGTGGAAAATAGATATAAAGAGAGGCATTCCTGCATTTGATAAGTTAAAAACAGTCTCTGCTCTGCAGATGTTCAATCACATTGCATATCTCAACTGAATACCATGCTGGTCCAATGCCATAAATACATTAACTGGTGGAAGAAACCAACTGAACTAAATTCTTAGGGAATTAGTGCAGAGGCTATTCTATCTGGGACTGCAATATGTAGAATTTAAAAGGACAATATAATATTATAAATACTCTACTGGTTTTCCAGTGTGTTGGGAATTAGAACACAAGTAGGACTTGTAACAACACATTGCACTAAGGGATGCCCCTATTTGCTATTCTGGCCATATCAACTTTATGACATTCCATTTTATTCTTCTACCATTTCTCAGGTGACAACCCCAGTCCAGTTGCATTATCTGCCCACTGAATATAATCTGCCTGTACTTTGGAATCCCCGCTTTAAGGAGGGAGTTCCCTAAAGATGTGTTGTACAGCTACAACCTTTGGGGCTGTCCCTAGACACAATTCCCTCTTGTGCTATATACGAACTGACACTCAATTCTGAACTTCAAAAATAGAAGGAATGAGTCAATACTGACTTTATTTTATGTCATCAGTGTATGCCACTTTGAAAAATTTTACTTTTTAAAAAAAAGAGGAACACCTGTGATCTTTTTTAAAAAAGGAAAACAAATGAAAAAGTTGTTTAAATAACAACCTTTAGTTTTCTTTATATTTAATGCAACAGTTATACATTTTAATGGGATATATGGGCTTCCATATGATGACATGTTTCATCCACATAAGATTTTTGATCATTAAACCTATTTCAGTATTGAATCTTTGTTGATGAATATGCTGAAAATCCACTTTCTCAAAGATGCATTGAAGGAAAAAGAAGCCATACCATCAGTTTTTGCTCACTTCAAAGACTTTATTCCGATGAACTTTCACTGAAGTTTTGTGGATTTTTTCAGTTACTTTATTGTATGCTTATGGAGAGATCTACCAGCATTTCCTGTTCATTTTTCACTAGTGAAATTGAATAGATCTAAAACCCATTAAAAAGGTTTTTGGATCACAGACCAACTCACAGAACATCTTTAACAGTAATACTGTTATTCTGCAGAATATGGTTTTAAAACACTCACATAAGCCTTCCAGGAAACTGGCAACCTAAAGTTTGATGATGGGGAGAAGGAATGAGCGGTGGAGATGAGCAAATGCAGTCTAAGTATTGTACTACAATACTTATAATCATAGAATTGGGGGACTGCTCAGGTCATCAAGTCCAACTCTCTCCTCAATGCAAAAAATCCAAGTTAAACCATCAGCTTCTGCCCACCAGAAACATTTAATGAGAATGTCACCTCGCTAGGTAATTGGTCCTAATGTCAAATTACTCTTACTATTAAGAATTTTTTTTTCTAACGTTCAACTGGAATCTGCCTTCCTGAGCTCTAGGATGATGTATAGTAGATAGTGGTATTATTTTGTACAATAATCTCCAAGATGTCCTCTGGATTCTCAGAATTCCCAGCCAAAATGGTCGTAAGAATTCTAGGAATTAAAATCCTATACATCTGGATGGCACCAGTTTGGGCAAGTTGCTTAAGGCTGGAGGTTATGCATGTAGGCAGAATTTCTCAAAGAGAATATGCCCAAGGTTATGAGCACTCCTTCCACTGTGAAAAAGAGGCAGATGAATCATATGAGGGATTCATGGTTTCAAGAGATGGATGTACTCCGCTGCCTACAGCTCACCTGTATGCACATGGAAGAATTCACAACTATCCAGAATAGTTGTGAATTCCTTGTCTGATGGAAGAATAATTGTCTGATGGAGGATCTCCGTGTAAGCAACCACACAGAGGAACAGTGAACAAAACAGAAAATTTGTCAGCAGTGTTAATATTATATTCAATTACCCAAGCAAACACTTTCCTGCAATCTTAGCACAAACCAAAAGGAAAGGATTGAAGCCCCCCCAAAATTGCACAAATAGTCTAAATACATAGCAAGCATGGGGAAGAAGCTATTCTTATTTTAAGAAAAGCATCAATGTGCTTACAGTGCTTTCTTCTCAAGAAGCTATATTTATTCTGAAAGCCTAGGAAGACTATGCCAAACCAATTAAAGGACAGATTTTGAAATTGAAAAAAAATTACTCAAGAGAGACTTTGTTTAAAATAATTCATGGTTTGTTTTTATGTGGTATGTAGAAGACTGTGTCTCTTTCTCTGTGTTACGTAAAAGTTTAGCAATTAGTTAAGATGCAATAAATATATGTTTGGGTAACAGTAAATGATCTGTCATCCTCTCAAGCTTCTCAAAATGCCAGACTAAACAAGTACTTAGGTTATTCTCACAATCCATGCCATGGATATATTGTGATCCAGTATATTCTCCCTCCCCCCAATGACTCATGAACTTGGGGTAAAGATATTGGAAAACAAAATATCTTGAATTAAAAATCTATTCTGAGGAGGACTAAGACAAGAAAAAGTTCAAGAAGGTATATAGGATGGAATACAAGGTCTCATCTGCCAGAACTCAACCATAAAACAATAGTCATGATTTTGCTTGTTTGCTTTGGCTATATCTGATTTATGAATCCAGCAACTGTGGTTTAAGTACAGTTTATAGCTTAGAAGATGTGTGGTTACCTGATTTATTGAATAAACCTTAACTGGCTAAGTTCTGAAGCTATAATACAGTAAGTTTGTTTGGTGGTTAGTGTGAAATGTAAAACACTTGATTAAAAAATCCTAGTTTTAATAGAATACATGAAACTTGAAACTTTCTGGAGTGGGTAAGGACTAAGCAGCCAGACTCTTTCTAGATTGTGGAATATCAAGGTAGCAGGGAACTCTTATACATTATCCCAGTTATATCAGGAACAGTAATTGGTAACTTACAACACTTTACATTCCTTCTGGACATCGTTTTCCAGATATCATTGGCTTAGCTGAAAACTTCTGTGCCCATCAGAGATGTGTGCAATTCTGAACAATCAAAAAAAAAAACTTGTTTTCCTACTGCCACCATTTATCCAAAGAAAATCTAGGACAATGAGTGCGCATCCTCAACTTCTATCATCTGATGAGCCACTCTGAAAATGAGATGAAGAATTCTAGGAACCTTTACATCTACATACAAAGATAGTTGTAACATGCCCAAAAAACTGGATGATTGCACTAGAAATGTAGGTTGAACAGCACCAATCCTGCAAACTTCCACAGCCAACAAGACTCTTCTGGGATTTTCAAAATATGGCACATTCTAACCAGCTAAACTAGAACAAAACACAGAAGGCAAGAAATGTGCTTCCTTCATATGGACAAGTGTCTGTTGGAATAGTTTCCTCAAGATTAGATTGCTAGCAGTTATTATGCATCCCACTGGGCTTTCTATTTGTATTTTTTGAGTCAGACTGCTTATACGAAACGTGAAGCTTTCTCTTTTTTATTTACAAAAACAAGTACAGGTAGTCCTTGACTTATGATCACAATAGGGACCATAAAATTTGACGTTAAATAGTGCAGTTGTTAAGCGAGGCATCACATGACCGCACCTGATTTTACGACAATTTTTGCACCAGCCGTTAAACAAATCATGCAGTTGTTAAGTGAATCACATCATTCCCCATTCCCCATTTTGCTAGTTGGAAGCTGGCTGGGAAGGTCGCAAATGGTGACCATGTGACCCCAGGACACTGCAACCATCGTAAATACATGCTGGTTAGTTTCATTATCCAAGGTAGCTCAGCCCCACACAAGAGCTCTTTGCAGAGGGGCTGCCTTTACCATTTTTTTTTTTCTTTTTCTGCACCCAAAGCCGGCCCAGCCCAGCAGCCAGGCTGGACACACCTCATCAGCAGTGGGAGCAAGAAGATGGCAAGGTCAGCTGGGATGGCAGAGCACAGGATGGCAGGGGGCCAAAAAGGCATAGATGGGGGGGAGATAGGGAGGTGGGGGGGGGAATTGCAGCACCCCTGCAGTAATAAGTGCGGGCAGGCTGCCAAGCACCCGAATTTTGATCACATGACCACAGGGTGCTTCAATGGCTATAACTTTGGCCACCAGTCCTCATTTTTTTCAGCATGTTTGTAACTTCGAACGGTTGCTGAACGAATGGCTGTTAGGACTACCTGTAAAGCTATAACAGACCAAGTGAACTGGTATCTCGCAATTTAGCCTTTTTGTAACTCAATCTGAAATATTTTTATTATAGAGCAGAAAACTCCATCTAAAGTAGTAGAAAAAGAAAGTGCTTGTTGTCTCTCAGATTAAGCTCACATTTCTGAGATGAGATTCCAGCTCTCAAATCTTGTTATTAAGTGCTCTCTCCTTTACAGTTGACAGTAGAGGATATAGATATATGGAGATACATTGATATAAATACAGATATAGATATAAATAGAAGGTGGATCTTAAAGAGTCCTTAATAAGAAGGAGGTTTCAGTCCGTCCAACTCATGACAAAAGAAGACAATTGAGAAATTGTCTTTGAATGTGTTTTTTTACAAATTTATCAATTCCCCAAGTACGCAGTTTAGTTCAGACATAATAGCAAATTGCAGTTGGTCATTATGAACCAAAATCTAATCATGAACCATGGATTTTAAGCAAACTATGATTGGCCGCAACACCAAACTTACATTCTTCTCCCCTCATCTACAAAAGCTTCAGGCTACCATGGTTTGTTATTACATCATTTCACATTGCCTGACATTCCACAATTTCAGCCAATTTTACTGCTTTCTGAGGCCAAGTACTACCTTTTTACTAGGCCTATTATGTCTGTGTAAGATCTGGGTTGTGTACTCTCTGTTCCCAGAGAATGTAGGAGAAAATAATATTAGGGTTGAACTATGATCTTCTGAATGGGCTGAAACTTCAGTCTAGCTCTACTAGACCAATTCCACAATTTTTATGCTGAAATTTTTTTTTTTCTAACCACTGGCAATTTTCACATAGAATAATAACCAGGATTTTGTAGAATCCTTACTGCAAATGAGCTGTTGATATACCTGGCTCATTAGCTATTGTATGCTTCGTTCCTCCCAATTAGTACAAGAGGCCAAACAAATCCCATCCATTCTGCACATTGCCTGTATCAGAAATGTTGGCTTTATCTCACAGCTTACAAGCCAGAGTTGTTAGCCAGGGTTCCTTTCTCACTTACAAATTCTGGTTTGTATGGAGACAAACAGCCAAACATCTCTAGTCCAGCTGATGCGCCAATAAATCATTCCTGATTTATTTAACAATTTAAGCTAGCAGGAAGAATGAACAGGTTGCAATGCACTAGCATGCCATTCATGGTAAGCCAGGATTTTCAATAAACCTGGTTTATTGTTCAATGTCTATGCTACCATTGTTTTAGGTGACTTTTTTTTTTAAATGTAGAAGCAAGCATAGCCTAAATTACAGGTTTAATAAACAAAAGCAACAAATCATTGAAGGAAAGATCATTCTTATTTTCTTTTATCCCTTGGATGCCATTACCTGCATACTAGAATCAAGTAGCTAACAGGTACTCTTAACTCACACCCTTGTCAATTAAAATTGGCTCTCACTAGTCAATCTACCAAACTCACTGATCCATCTGCTATGATGAAGTTCATCTGGCCTGAATAGGGCTGGTTTAAATTTGTGCTACAAAATGGCACACTGTAAGATATTGCCTGGAATTACATTCTCCAATTATTTTTATAGTCCTTGCCCAGCATGCAGTAGGCTTGGTGAGTTTATGAATTTTTATAGCTTTTCTGTTTCTGACCAAGAAAGAATAAGTTACAGTGAAGTCCAGTTGCTGTACATACAGTATATATACATATGCATACACACACATACACTTGTGCAACATTTTACATGTTATTACTGCTACAAGAAATGCATTATAACAGTATACCCTGAAGTTAGCATAAAGAATAAATTAAGAGTGTGCCTGCCTTTTTAGAAATCCTTGTGGCTATTTCTGAGAACTCTAACTGGTCCCTGATGTAGAGGTGGGTGGATAAAGAAACACCCTATTCATGATTTGGTTTCAGATCTTCCATTTTCACTAACAAGGCAGTTTTCTACAATGATATAACCATGAATTCATGCACGCATCCTTTTGGACTCTTGTAGATAACAAGACCCAAACTTTTTCTGTGGTTAAATATAAGATTTTTAAGGGCTGTTTATCAGTTAAAGGATACATAACAATTTCACTCTGACTCATGCATTTCCTCACCTCCAATGTTTGAATTATTGTTGCTCTGCAGATTATTCATATTTCAAGAAGCAGTGCTATGTTCCCTGAAAGGCTTAATAAATGAGATTTCTGTTCACTGTTTCAAAGCCACAACCACAACATATTTTAGTGCATGTTGGAACTATGTGGGTTGACAGCTTATCTAACATGCATTCCACATTTAAGTGCCAAAAATGTGTATTTGCACTGCACTTCTCATGTCATTGCTTAGGTAGTCTTTTTTTTTTTTTCCAAAAAGGTGGGGAAGGCTAAGCATCATAGCATGAATTCCTAGGGAGGAAAATTCATCAAAGGAAGCTGTTCTCAAGAATGGTCTCGTCTCACTGACGACTGAAGCC